>NC_139686.1:22182630-23502576 GCF_964106915.1 Podarcis gaigeae | reverse complement strand
ACTGAAAGCAATGGAACGTAAGTTGTGATTAGCTTGTCCCATTGACTTTAAGTTAGTCTGGGTGCAGCCCATTATTGTCGTCTTTGAAAGGATGTGCAAGTACAGAATATGCAGCAAATTTCCTCGTTGTAACATCAGCAGAAACTAGTGTGCACTAAGGCACACTACTGCAGCCTTGCCCAGTTGCTCACCAGCATGGGTGCCATCTTGCCCCTCACATTTGAGGGGGCCCAGCATCACATGATATCATATGCACGCCATGCACAATCTGAGGGGGGGTACGAACCAGGCATCCCCCACAAAGGTCCCCATTGTGCCCTGCCAGCAGCAGGGGCTGGAGAGCACAGAGAATAAAAATCACCCTCCGCTTCCCTTTGGGGGCATATGGAGTATGGAGTATGGAGGGAGTGTTTGCTGATAGGAGGCCAATCTGATTGGAGTCCCCTCAATATTGGGGGGGCTCGGCCCCCTGCCCACAAATATTGAGGGGGCCAAAGCCCCTTCCGCCCCTTTAGTTGGCACCCCTGCTCACCGAAAATGCTAAATCTGCCTTGCAAGATTATTTTGCCAAATGCAAAAACCACTCCAGTGTTGGACAGGTGGCAGGACAGTGATTTGCAATGAACCTTTACATGGAACATAAGGGGCTATGGGTTGGTGGTGTCCTGACCCCCCCCCCCCAAAAAAAGAAGCAGCTTCCAAAGGATATGGAATTTCAGACCTCATCAGCAGTGGCACTGAAGGCTTACTTAGTGCAGGAAGCCATCTTGCAATGCCAGAGGAAACGGATGAGATGTGATGCTGCTATAGATCTTGCTCCAGAGAAAGTAGGCTCTGTTGCTGTGCAGCAGAGCAGATTGCACAATTCGTTTATTCGCTTATAATTTCATCGCATCTGGGGTTTTAAACTAACAAAGGTAAAAGCATCAACACTGCAGATTTTTGTTGTTGTTGTTGTTACATCAGTGAAACTAGCTATGTTATTTAGGTTTTTATCCTGTAACAATAACTATGGTAGAGACGCGTGAGTTAATCGCAACATTGCTTTTTCAATATGCATACAAGCTTTCCACTGTTTCACAATCACACAGCCAACATTGTCCACCAGGGTCAGGGGTAGAAGTTGGCACCACTGGGCACCTGGCTTAGGCCCACTTCGCATCAGGGGTCCTACTGCCAACCCCCAGAGCACGCTGGCCCTGCTCCCCCACTTCCGGGTTGCTGCTGCTTGTTCACATGCCTTCTTCCAGCATGTGGCAAAAACAAGGAGAAGCATAACGGCAATGGAGTGGTACCTCAGTTTACGAACTTAATCCATTCTGAAAGTCCGTTCTTAAACCGAAACCATTCTTAAACCGAGGCATGCCTTCCCTAATGAGGCCTCCCATCGCTGGTGCCCTTCCACTGTTCGGATTCTGTTCTTAGACCGAGGTAAAGTTCTCAAACCGGGACACTACTTGCGGTTTTGGGGAGTTCGTAAACCAAATCGTTCATAAACAGGACTGTTCTTAAACAGAGGTAGCACTGTATCTGGACACACTACTCTACCTGAGGTCATATTGTCCACGACCAATCCCCCAAACTCCTAGAGCTGTCACTACTGTCAATTATCAAGAGACAGGAGACCATCACCTAAACAAAAGACTAATCCCCATTCTCTCTCCTCTTGTAAAAGCCTTTGTTACTAGCAAGCTTTGCCACCCCTCTGGATGACCTAGGAAGGAACACAGAAAGTTGCCTTTTATAGAGTGAAGAGTTATTGGTCTAACTCAGTGGCGTCTGCACTTACAGGCAGTGGCAATCCAGACATGGGACATTCCTAGGCCTACCTGGAGACACCGAGGATTGAACCTGGAACTTTTGGCCTGCAGTGCAGATGCTCTGCCGCTGATGCTCTACACCAGAGTTTCTCCAACTTATTTGGCTTACTAGCCCCTTTTCAGAAATAAAGAAAAATACTCCGCGTCCCCCTGGAAATCTACCTTCTTTAAGTGAACAAACAGAAAGATGCAGTGATAAATTTCTGTTCTTTTATGTATCTATATTTCTACTTAAAGGTAAAGGTAAAGGTACCCCTGCCCGTATGGGCCAGTCTTGACAGACTCTGGGGTTGGTGCGCCCATCTCACTCAAGAGGCCGGGGGCCAGCGCTGTCCGGAGACACTTCCGGGTCACGTGGCCAGCGTGACAAAGCTGCATCTGGCGAGCCAGCGCAGCACACGGAAACGCCGTTTACCTTCCCGCTGGTAAGCGGTCCCTATTTATCTACTTGCACCCGGAGGTGCTTTCGAACTGCTAGGTTGGCAGGCGCTGGGACCAAGCAGCAGGAGCGCACCCCGCTGCGGGGATTCGAACCGCCGACCTTTCGATCGGCAAGCCCTAGACGCTGAGGCTTTTACCCACAGCGCCACCCGCGTCCCCATATTTCTACTTAGGTCCTACACAATTTGCCATTGGCCAAGTAGGCAGGCAAGCTATGATCCACTTCCCAGGCCTGGGTGAAGCCGAGGCCAAGCCCAGGAAAACCTCTAACCTCCACCATGACTGTCAAATCCACAAAGGCACCCGACCTGGCAATAAGCGTCATTACACAACAGATGAAACATGTACGAACGGTTTTTCAAAACTCTCTTCTTCATGTTTCCTTTTTATTCAATGCCCTCCAATTGCACCTGAGCCTACTATTGCCCCCCGCCCCAGATTGTTCCAGCACCCTCCAGCTCTACACTATAATCCTCATGATGCATTTTTCATTTTATTAAACCGAGCAAAGTGCTGCCACAACCACTGGTTAGGTGCTCAATGAAGATGCTGCTGCCACAATAACAACAGGAGCCCAGTATTCTTTATCAGCATCAAGAGCTGTACTCAGATTGAAAGATGACTCACATTTCGCGGGGGGTGGGGGTGGGATGCCAACCATGCACAAGGCAAGTTGTTGATACCATGCGGCAGCCTCTACTTGATGGGAAATGAAAGGGCACACGGGCCCTTTTGTCAACTCTTAATAATGTTTAAATATCATAAGGTCAACAAATTAGAGGCACAGGATCCCCACACAAAGGATTTAGTGTCAAGTTATCCAGGGTACTGAAGCAAGAGGACAGAAGGGAATAAAGCAGCTACAGTAAAAACCAAAAATTGCAGTTAAAATGACAGCCTTTTTTTTTAAAAAAAAGAACCTGACCCACCAGCTCAATAGAAGCCAGAATTTCCTGCTTGTCTCTGGTTGTTGGTTTCACAGGAAACTACAGAACAGAGCAAGCGTCCTTGGAGAGCCGATAAATAAAGATAAGTGCTCTGAACAATGGGATATTTAAGTCTAAATAATTTCCTGGGATTGAAAAGCAATGGGACAACTGTTTCTTATTCATAAGCTTTCTATGAAACTCACATGGTATAAAATATGACTTCATCTCATTAAGAAACACTACAAAATCTTCTCCCTGCCACATTCTTTGCTCACAAAGGTATGAAATCCTCCTGCTCTGTCCCTACTTCCTTACAATAATACCCACTTGCTGGTAGCATATATTGAATGTTTACCTTACCTGCCATCCTACTGAGCTGGCCCAATATTTGCTTGCCTTTTGTGAGAACTGGACATTTTTGTTTTCTGAAACATGACACTAAGCCAAGTTTATTTGAAACTGAAAGTAGACTCATTAGAAGTCCCCCTCCTGGACATATGGAAGAAGAGAGGAGGGAGAAAGCATACAGTGGTACCTCGGGTTACAAACGCTTTGGGTTACAAACTCTGCTAACCCAGAAGTAGTTGCTCTGGGTTGCGAACTCTGCCCCAGGATGAGAACAGAAATCACAAGGCCAAGGCAGCGGCAGCAGCAGCGCGAGGCCCCATTAGCAAAAGCGCACCTCAGGTTAAGAACGGTTTTGGGTTACGAACGGGCCTCCGGAACGAATTAAGTTTGTAACCCGAGGTACCACTGTACAACAAGTCCAGTGTTTTTATTGGACAGAGTTAGCACTAAACCATGGTTTAATGTGACATACAAACCAGCCCATTATGCACACCCAACGACTGAGCTCAGTAAGACTTTTTTAAAGCAGTTTTCATGTGTAAGGTTCAAAGTTATCATTATAAACATCTGTACTTTGAAGTAACTCTAAGTGACTACACTGTCTGCAATGAAGATCTGATTCAAAACTGGCCCACTGACACTTTGGTTTGGCTTAGTGTTATGCCCATCCTCATGGTTTGTCTCACTCCAGACAAACCATGATCTGTAAAGCCTGTTTGTTCTTGGCTCACTGTTTGGCTGTAATGCTAAGACAAACCATGGCTTAGCCGTGGGTAGCACAGCACCAGCAAGACTGGGGAAGAAGTGAAGTTGCCTCCATATGTTTGCTATGGCTTAGTGTTACATCAGTTCTGAGCCAGAATGTCCTTTGTGTTGTATGCGAAAATGTCCTAAAGAGAAACCCTACAGTTGCCTCCTTTGGAATGCAAAACAAATGCATGTTAAAATAGTTAGAAATTACCAACTTTTCTCATCCTCGCCCCAACCAGCCAGGAGGACACTTGTGCAGAGAAGCCCACAACACTTCCTTCTTTCCAGTTGAAATCCTCATCTTGAAAAGGTTACTGAGCACATATAGTTTCCATTTGCTTTCAGTGGGAGTTGTAGGCATTCAGAACAGTGGAAGATTAATTTCATATCAGGCAGGGACTTTTAAAAATATCTTTACATCCTGGTGGATTAACGTAATGGTGTATGAGTAACCATATGCAATTTTTAAAACCCTATAATTTAGGGACTACAGCTGGGAATGGGACACATTTGCCTAATTTTTTCAAGGATGGTTTAATTTTAAAACAAGCAAGAACAACAAAAAGACCCTATTAAAAAAAATTAAACCCACTTCCATAAAATAGTTATCCAAAGTTGCAATCATTATCCACTTTTAGAATGTCACTAAAAGCATGAGAGATGAGTTATAGCTGTTTATGTACTTTGAGACAGGAACCTTCCCCTCTACATCTTTTTTTTTTCTTCCCATGAAGAATAATTTTAATTATGTTCCCTTGGCAGGAAGCCAATTTTGATTACCAAGGAAAGAAAAGAAAATGACAACTGTCTGAGCTTATTTAAACTTCCTGCTCAAAGTCACTTCTTTCATTCAACTAAACTACTAAGCTAAATCATGAAAGAGCGAAAAGGTGAAATGTTGTATGAATCAGTAATAATAATAATAATAATAATAATAATAATAATAATAATAATAGCTGTAATCAGTTGTATCTAGTATCTAGTGGTTTATTACTCAGAAAACTGATGGCACAGAAAGCAGACATAATTAAAAAATTTAGGAGTACCTCAAATAGGATGTCAAGGGAAGAATTTATGTTCAGCAAATAGAACAGCTGTAACCTAACCCTAAAACAACTCAGAAACACATGGTTCTTACTTGACAACCTGATTTTCCATGGGCATAGAAATGAACTGTGTTGCGTTGTGAGATCAAGGACAAATTTGGGTGTAACATATTTTGGGACAGTATATTTTAGACAAAATGGCTCATGCTTTAGCTGAATGCTATTCAGCTAAATGAAGGAAGTGAATGTGAGCAGGAAGTTTATATGCTTGGACAGCATCCTTTCTTTTTATTTATTTATTTGGTAATTAAAATCTTGTCCAAAATATACAACTCCTGGGCCCTTAGCCACACTGCGTCCAAGATGGTACCACCCCAGCAATGCACTTTTGCCAGAGGATACATTTGAACAATATACTCGCCACATGGATTTGCACAGTTGGTGCAATGTATTCACCATGCGGAAGTGTGCATAGCACATTTCACACAAATGGCTAAAGTCCCTAAGTAAAAATTACCCAAATGGCATCACAAAGGAAACATGGGTCCTGGTGGTCCAGAACCTAGATTATTTGAACCCAGAGGGAGAGCCTTTCACTTCTCAGCCAGTGTAGAAAGCCCAGCAGGCAGTGCAGTCTTCCCAATCTGACAGCCTGCAGATATAGGAGCCAATACCTAGGGGCTGAGGTTCCTTCGCTCCCCCCAATAAAATATTTCAGGGGGCCACCCCCCCAAAGTTGATGGGCATTGTCATTCAAATAGTGTGCATGAGCCATGTCATGTGATTGATTATGTGGGGTGGGGCTTACCTGCCGCCAGCCCCGCCCTCAATATTTTATTAAAGTTGGCACCCCTGCCTGCAGATGTTTTGGATTACAATTTATATCAGCCCCAGACAGCCTAGGTATTGTTGGTAATTAAAATGTTGGCTGGTTTGCAGCCCCAGCATGGGGACTCCAGGAACATCAACAGCAGTGGGGCTCTGCTGTGGTCCTGGCAGCTGCCCCAAAATGCCAGCTCTATCATTTTTGCTATGAAGTCTCAGACATTTTGGGGTATCTCTTCTCCTGACTTTTCTTAGCCTTTGGATCCTGAGCACAAGCCTTTGGCTATATTTCATTTTTCAGCTACAGCTGTGCACCTCTCTTCCAGACAAACTGTTCAGTATTTAATAGAGCATTGTTACTTAGATTATGAATTCAGTTACTTCTTAATTCTCTTTTGATTAAAAAAAAATCAAGCTGTATGATGTTAGGCCTGGTTAATATAGGAAATCCTTTTGGTACCTGACATACAATGCCAGTACAGTGGTACCTCGGGTTACACATGCTTCAGGTTACATACGCTTCAGGTTACAGACTCCGCTAACCCAGAAATAGTACCTTGGGTAAAGAACTTTGCTTAAGGATGAGAACAGAAATCGGGAGGCCCCATTAGCTAAAGTGGTGCTTCAGGCTATGAACAGTTTCAGGTTAAGAACAGACCTCCAGAACGAATTAAGTTCTTAACCCGAGGTACCACTGTATAAAAAATCCCACTATTGACAGCTCCCTCACAAAAACCCTATGTTGATTCTCCCCTTCCATCATTTATTTTTTTACTCTGTGTGTGTGTGTGTGTGTGTGTGTGTGTGTGTGTGTGTTCTACAAGGGGGAAAATGAGATTACTGGATTCTTTAATTTGGAATCTTTACCAGTGCAGTATGGTCATTTTGCCAACAATGCCTTTGCAATCATGAAGGCTAGAACTGCTAAAAATAATAATAATAAAGTTCATTTTTAGCATTCATTATATTCCAGAAAACAGAGCTAGCTCAAGCCTAGCTTTCCCTAGAAATAACCCCTTTAATATATATTACAAAAAAGGAGCTCTAATGAGAGCAGAAAGCAAATACCTTGCTTGTGCCTCAACCATGAAATAAATTAAAAGCTATTGTCGGTGCAGAAAAGAATGTAGTTGAGCCCCATTGTCTGGAGGAGCAACACCACTCAGTCTCCCAGCTCAATATAGTCTGCTGCCTGAGGCAATGGACAACATGATGTCTCCCTCATCCCATGTACATGATTCTAACTCCAAAACTGTCCGTGGGACTGAGTCATCTGCTACACCTCCATGTCATGCCAGCTGTCTTGAGACAACCCTTGAATCTGCCACTCCTACTCACAGGACTGACCTAAATTCTCCTTCATCTTTATACACTCTTAACTGCTGGCATACACTGTCACAGCTCAGGTCACTGAGGGGGAGGGTTGCTATTCCTCATCCTTGAAACTACCACTGGCCACAGTCTGGAGCAAGCAGGGAAGGGGGAATATAGGCTACATTCACTTGGATATAATCTCTGTTGGATTTAGTGGGATTTATAGAGTGCCTTGTTAAGTCTTACCATCAACACAGAAGTGGGATTACTATACTATGATTGGTGTTTTCTCTGTCATGCTGGTATGAGAAGATGGTTGGTAGAGGAATTGCACAATTACAATTGGTTTGCTGGTGATGGTGTATATTTTCTGTGCTTTTTATGTCTTAGGTGATTTGGCTATGATTGCTTCCCTTTGCATGGTAGGAAGTCAGAATGAGAGCACATTCTGCACTCAGCCATTAAGGTGAGCTTGGGCATGCCAGTACAGTGGTACCTCAGGTTAAGTACTTAATTCGTTCTGGAGGTCCGTTCTTAACCTGAAACTGTTCTTAACCTGAAGCACCACTTTAGCTAATAGGGCCTCCCGCTGCCGCCGCGCCGCCAAAGCACGATTTCTGTTCTCATCCTGAAGCAAAGTTCTTAACCTGAAGCACTATTTCTGGGTTAGCGGATTCTGTAACCTGAAGCATACATAACCTGAAGCATATGTAACCTGAGGAATAGTAGCAGATCTCTCAAGAAGATCACAGGATTAGGCTGCCCAAAGGTCATAGACCTGGACATGGGGGATCCTACGGTTGCAATGTTTCTGGGCATTTGCAAACCAAGATAGCTCACAAAAATGGAAGGTTCCCCATCTTTTGTTTTTAAAAACACTTCAGGTTTCTATTTGTACCTGCCTTATCGCTTCAGGAACTAGAGGCATTATTGGGGGGGGGGGGGAGTGCTGCTGCTGCTTGATACATGATAAAATCGAGACTGTTTCCAACACTCGAGATGGGAGTGAGGTGATGAAATGGCTGAAGAATGAAGGCAGGCAGAAAACTATGGGGAGCATTTTGTTTGTGTAAAAGCAAAGGGGGGGGGGGAGTCCATCCTCTGATAATATAAGCAGCCTCTCTTTGCTGAGGCAGCAAGGCACAGAGCTTGCTGGAATGTCTGCTTTCATTTCACAAAGGAATTAAAAGGTCACTGGCACCAGTCTTTGAACAGGCGACTGACTGCTTGTCTACGTTGCTGAGACTAGTACTCTGTGGTGCCAGTGGCTTTTCCTTCCACCTCCCTCCCACTTCTCCTCTTGTTTTTCTAAAGGTGCCTTCCTCTGACCTCAATTTGGGACTGTGACCACTTAATCCCGAAGCCAGGGTCACTTGGACTCCTTTAGGCCACATCAAGTATTAATAGCCTTGCCAGGGTGTGCGCATTTGGCCAGTTGTAGTGCATTGAAAAAACAACAACGATAATACAGAAGTTTATAATTGGATATTTGAAGGCATGAATAATGCTTCTAATATTTGAAATTGCGTATACCATTGATCATTTATTTTTCAGAGAGCGTGTTTTCAGTGTATGTACAAATTGTTATGTGTTCCCTACATCACCAGGATATGAAAGTTTCAGATGCAGCACAACCCAAATATTCCTGCTTTGCAGGGGGTTGGAGAATATGACCCTTGGTTTTCTTCCAACACTACAATTCTATGAGAGAGCACTGAAGGCTATTTTATTTTGATTGCTCTTCCTCCCAAAGCAGCCCAGAGTGATGCACAACAAAATCACACCCAAAATTAACACACATAAATACCTATAAACACTGCAAAAACCATAGCACAATCACAAAATCAGTGTGCTTTCATTCTGCAAAGGCTCCAGCCTTGTGGAGTTGTTCTAATATTTCTTCACAGACAATTAATGAAGCATACATTGAGGCAAAGAGGGACTCCTTTAGGCATTCTCTCATACTGTTATCCGAAAAGTCCTGTTTTCACATGGCTGTGTGTTTGCATGCGTGCATACATACACCCTTCTACACTGGGAGCTACACTCTAAGCTCTGATGGCTATCTCCTTCAAAAACATGCAGGAGAGACCTCCAGCTATCAGGAGACCATCTCCTGTTGTTATATCTTGTTGAGGGAGCATCAAGCAACCACTCCAGCCTATGACAAAGAAATGGTCGGCCAGCAGCTATAACACAATACACTGACACAACACACACATACAGCTGTGTGGCCTGATTGCTTTTTTAAAAAACATCTGAAGATAGTCATAAGTATCACAGAATTTACACATGTTCTGACATACATGGTGTAAAGGCATATCCATGCTGCATGCAGCACACAATTGTTGTGTGCACACCAGTGTTTTGGGCATGTAAGTTGTGGGCAAAAGACACATCTTTAAATAGCCATGAATGTGCATGTATTGAGGGACATTGACTGGGACAGGGATCCCAGGAAACACCAGCATAAATTGTCTTATTAAGTGTGGAGCCCACTATAATTTCTACTGGAGTGGAGCAACAATCTGCTCAAAGAAAGTCAAGAGTAGACTTTTGTGTGCGTGCAGTACCTCACTGGAGGTTTGGGTTCAAATTTAAAGCCAAAGCACACATCCAGAGACTATGTTCGAACAGTGCAGTAAGTGGCAAACCATGACTTACTGTGCACGAGTCTACTGCTTTCATTTTGCTCCTCCCTACTAGGACTTGGGAGAAATAAAGCACAATCCCTGGGCTGAGTTTCATGCTAAACAAACCATAATGATAAGGTGAAGTTCATACTTACCAGTTGTAGTTTGTCTGAGCTAAACAAACCAAGGATTGTGGTTTGTTTACCCACAGTGCAAGTGGGAAGATACAGCAGGCTCATGCACGGTAAACCTATGGTTAACTATGTTTTAACATGACATGCAAACTGGAACACGTGGTGCTGCAATCCTGAGCTGGACTCAGGTTAGAGGACTACATGTCTTAATACTCCCAAGTAAAAACAAAACAAAAAAACCCTCCCCAATAAACCATTATCCATGAACACAAAAAAACTTATTATAATACTATGGAGAAGGGTAGAATCCTTCCACATATGTTGCTGTACATTTCAATTTGGTTTTAAGGGGTACAAAAATATTTTTAAAAAGCAAGGACAAAATGAAATTTACAAGGTGAGAGTAATATATTATAAGCAATCCCTTATGTGGGGGAACCCCAATAAAGAATTAATTGAGGGAAGTGGGGAGGCTGGGACTGGCGAGGGGAGTTAATGGAAGTCCTGCTTTTTTTTGCATCTGTGTATTAACCTTGACACTTTTAAAGCAGAAAACACTCTCTTTTCCAACTTAAAAGGCTCTCCCTAAAGCGCTGCATATATACGTGTATCACTTCTGTTCCTCTGTAAAGTTGAGGCACAGGAAACTATAAACCAGCCTGCAGTCACCTCAGGAACACAAATACCTTTTTTCCGAAAAGAAAAAAAAGAAAAGAAAAAGAAGGCAACTACATCAAGGATGGGGAAGAAGAATTGCAGAACTAAAATAAAGCACAAATCTAGTTAAGTATGTGTATGCATTTTTTTCCTTAGGAAACAGCAACATCTCTTTTCATTTAATTCTCCTGCCTCTTCTTTGCAAATCAAGTGCAATCCATTCTCAGAAAGGGGCACAATAGAATTTCCTTCAGGAAAGCAAACTCTGGTGATAGTGTGTTTTTATTTCCACCTGAAAAACAGTGGGGATAAAGGTGTACTCCTCCATAGGGTGAAATCTCTCAACTGTTTACCTAGCACAGAAACCTTGAGAAGCCAAACAAGATTTCTTTACAGCAGCTCTGAGCAATAAACCCGACACAGCCAGGCATTTATGATCTGCCTTTTTTCTGACAGCAAGTTTTTGATGTCAATACAGTAGAAACCCCTTTATCCAAATTTCAAGTTCTATTATCTAAATGAGTTGTGTTCACCCTCCTAGAGTGTTCTGCAATATATTACTTCAATGAGATACTTATTTATTCAAATTTACCCAACCATCTTGGACAGTTTGCAGCACTCTATGGTCTAAACATGGAATCTAATATCTCAAATGGAATTTGGTAGCAAAAGAACTTTCAGAGAAACGACTGAAATTTTTGGAGAAGGTTTATAATTGAAAGCTGAATAGGGCTTCCATTTGTTAATGGCAGAAATATCAGGGTATGTTTCTCTTTGTTCCTCGCCAACAAGACTACAACTGTACATTGAATTCCTGGTGCCCTGCCATGTGGTCACCAAACACAAGTTTTCATTGCAACTACTGGTACATGGAACTTGCAGACTCAGTTCAAAGACCCAGTAAATTCCAATATGCTGGCCATTACATCTACTGTCGTGTGTGTGTGTGTGTGTGTGTGAGAGAGAGAGAGAGAGAGAGAGAGAGAGAGAGAGAGAGAGTGTCAAATGTTGTTGACAAAGGACAGCTGGACATATAAAGGGCCCTATTACCTTCAGTACCTTAGGGCCTCATCAAACCTAAATCCAGCCCTGGTTACCACACACTTTCCAGTGTGTTTTCTCATCACTTTCCTTCTTGCAAAAGGTATAAATGGCGTGTGTGCAAAAGTGCAAAATCAACTTTACCCTGCACGAACTGAATGTGCTGAATCCCACCTGAGAATACTGATGGTCCGGAAGGGCCCTAAGTCAACAGTTTCACTGTGTTGTCTCCCACGGATTTATATGTCAGGCCCAGGGCAAAACTGAATACACAGCCTTGCTGTTCAAAGGCATACCTCAACTGCCAGTTTTTTTCACTAAAAACTGAGGGAATGGAGGTGGGGGAGTAGGGAGTGGAGAAGAAAAGATTTTAAACAAAATTCCCAGGCATATTTGCCTTAAATCAAACAGGGTTCTAATAACATAATAATCATAACGATAGTTTTTAGGGGCAGATGTCCGCAATCTGACCTTGCAGCTCTGTTCAGAATCAATAAGTGTGGCATTTCACAGAAAGGAAAAGAAAAAAAGAAAGAAAGAAAGGAGCAGAGGGATAAACAAGCCTTGGCAACTGCAGGAAGCTCCCTCGTAATTCTGAGATAATGAAATGCTTCTAACCAGGCCTGACTGCTGAATATTACAAGAGCCATCATCTTGTGTGAGTTGCATGTGGCTTTATTTTGTGCTTCCCTGCATGGAGTGAATATGGTTCACAGTGGAGTTGCAAGAAACAGTCATTACTATTTATTCGGAGAGACATGAGTGACTGTTCTAAATAGCATCAAACAGCAGCACCTGAAAGGGCCTGCTGTACTTTTTCTCCCTTTTTCTAAATTAAATTCCCCTTTTGCCAAACACTTCCCCCGCCACACACACTTTCCCGCCTAACTCACCTCACACCTCAGTTCAATACAACTATAGGAAGTAGGATTCAAAGTGAGATAAATTTACAGGTTGCTCACCATTTTAGTGCTCCAAATGTGTGCAACTTAAAAGCACAGTTGTTTATTCTGTAGCTCCGGTGGAAACAGAGCATCAGAGTGAATTGACATCAGCTTGCTTCCTGGGTGGTATATCCTGGAATCTTAAGCATGTTTCCTAAAAGTATGGCTCCCCCACCATCATCACTGCCGCCCTGCTATCTCTACAACAGAGTCAACTATCCTGTTCTAGCCAGCCAAAACTCGCTCTGCTCCTTTTTACGCTCCTCTGAGTTGGTCCCAATTGCTTTTTCAGAGTAGATCTTCTCATTCCAAGAAGCAGCTCATACATTACAGTGCCACATGTGTCCATTTATCTTTGGCTACGCAGAAGAGCAAGCAACTCATTCCTGTGATCATGGCAGCTTGCCTGCTTCCTTGCAGGTTAGTGGAGCTCCCAGGAATTTGTGCTGTAGTGGTGAACTATCAGAATGTAGCTCTGGAAAAATGAATTTGTTGGTTACTGCTTTTGGCACAGACATCCAGTTTTCAACTGCTCTCTTGACCCCATTTTAGTTTTTTTGCTGATAAAAAACAAACACCCTCCCTCATGTTAGCCTCACCATAACCCTTTGAGGGTTAGTGTGCGGTTAAATTGCTAATGTGAGCTCCTTATAGAGAGGGCAGGAAATAGACTATCACTATGATGAATTATATGCCACAAGCTTGAGGATCTTGAGGCTTTGCAATAGTGTAGTGGTAAAATTTGCACAACAGTCCCTATAGCTATAGAGTCCAAAACTGCAGTCAACTGTTTTGATCCATTCATTACACCCAAATCCACACCCACAGAACAGTAGTATATAGCATAACGTCTGAATTATGAGGCTCAGCTGGCAGGTCATGAATTAATAAGCTGACCTTATCCTCTGGTTTCCTCTATGCTAATATGTCACAAACAAAAAGTAAACTTGAAAGCCTTATTATCACATCCTTCCTTGGAAACCAATGCAGGTACACTATGCTTGCAGCCCCCAGCCCCAGTTGGCAATGGGGCTGATGAATTCTGCACCAGTTGTACTTTCTGGATGTCCCATGCAGCAATCCCATGCACATTGCTGCCTGAATATAAATCCACCCTCTGTTTTAATCCTAGAAAAAACACTTCTAAGCTGTCATTCCTGACATCACGGAAGAAATTAATGCTCCACTGATTTCTCTCTGAAGGGGGAAGGGGTGGGGAGCCTTAAATCTCCAGGGCTATCTATCACTTGAGCTCTAACTTTTGGGTGTTAAAAGGGAGGGGGGAAATGCAATTTTTATTTCACTTATTAATGACAGCTGCTCCACTGTGAAGGGTGGCTTTCCAATATGCAACTCAAGCAGAGATGGCAGTCAGATACTCTCCCCTGCCCCCAACTTCTAAAACATATGTATATTTATGTGGCTAATTAACAACTTTCTGGAACCTATTTGCAAAATGGAGAAAGGGTAGATTTCTTTCAGTAATACCAGAATGTAAATAAGGAAAGGAGGGCAATTATTTGCATACTGCATAAAATTTGCATGTGAGAATTTATATGTACTCTACAGTTTACGCCTCCCTCTAACAGGTATGTGGAAGTTAAATCTGAGTGGGGGGCGGATGTGCCATGACTGTAGAGCACAGGCATGTTAAAAAAACACCACCACCAATAGACACAAAATGCCAAGTTATGGTTTTCTTTCTTTTCCCTCCTTGAAATAGCCACAGATCCAGATCGTAAGCATTACTGAATGTGTTCAAGCTATTTCAGAGCCAGTCTCAGTGGGTAGTGTCACTGGGCATTTGCAGAAGCCCACACCCTACCACCAAATCTTTCGATAAAAACATTTTTTTAAAAATTATATCTGCCAGAAATATGGCTCATCATTGAAACAGGAATACTTTACGTAAAAGGGCAACTGTTTAAGTCCTGAGGATTCATTGTAAATCCATAGGGCTCTACATTCTAGCAGAATCAGTGCATGGCTTCACCAGCTATGTAGCAATATGTCGGTCACTTATCTGATGAGCCTGAGTGATTTGAGTAGAGAAAATGCAGAACTGTGCATACTTAGGACAAGAACAAGGAGAACGTCAGGAGTCCAGACAGGACATAGGAATCCACTGAGGCAGTCACCTTTTCACTGCCACATCAGTTTATGCAGTTTATACACTTCAGCAGGTATCCCGTGCAAAGCTAACAGGTGAGAGTAACTGTCCATCTTCTAGCCTAGTTTTCTGGCAGGAAGAGAGAGGTTTTCCCACCACCTGCTTATTCTTTTTAATGGAGCTTTCCTCTTCCTTTGTCAAGTCACCCTCCTACCCAAAGGGTGGCACAGGGATCCAAAGAGTGTTCTTTCTGATTATACTAATACTCCTTCTGTAACAGCTCCTTTAGCAGTCCTATAGATGTGGATTTTTCCCCATCCACAGAGGTGCAGTGACGGGCAGAAGACAGAACATTAACACCACAGTCCTGAGACAAAGCTGCATAGCCATGTAGTTTGTGTGCTGCAATAGAGATTTAGAGGTGCTACCTATCTTCCACAAAGAACAGACATAGCTTCTTACTGAAGAACTTCAACCATTTGCTTTACGATAAAAATACAGTTGAGGCCCAGCACTTTCTAACTCCAATAGAATGCATTGCTTTTTTTAAAAAGAGGAACTTCGTCACACAGAAAAAAGGGCAGAGATCTGTATATATACATTTAGACGTGATGACTGTATTTTTCTTAAAAGCAGCTATGCATCCATATAATTTCTCCCATAAGTGGAAAAGCATCTGGGGATGGATTTTGAGCAGATAAAAAACTGGAGGGTTAAGTCACCCTCCCTCTCCCCACACACCTCCCCCCTGGCTTCCAACTGCTGATTTTCATTAAAAAAACCCAAAAAACTGAGAGACTGTTACATAGTCATTGGCTATGCACCATCTAACTTGGCCATCTGTAACCTTTTGCATGTTTGGGGAGTTCGAATGTGCGTAACATTAGAGAAAGTGTGGAGAGAATGGCTTCTTTTTCCTGGAATGCCATTTTTGACAGGAGAGAATTGCATTTTTCTCTTGCTCAACTCTACTTCCCACTTTGCCACGGATGCAGTCTTCCTATTAAATGGATGTTTAAATATTTAACAATCTGAAATATTCACAGAAGGGAAAATTGTTATTACAATTTGTTAAATGTCTTGGGACTATCCGCAGAGATGACAAAATGTTCTGTTTCCACACCTGCCATCAGGCATCCAGGATTTATAATAATGCTAATAACACCTGTTATTTTATTCACAAAGCTTTTTACCCACAGGATATCCTACCTAGCACAGATACATAGGCACATAAATAACTTGGGTGTGGGAATAACTGGAGCTAGGAAAGAGACAGTTGGCAGAGATGTTAAGGGCTGATCCTATAGGCTTGCTACTACCACAGACCTAGTCCACTGACAGCAGAATATGCAGAAGAGTGGGTAGTTCATATGGCATGTGAGATATCATCTTTGAAGAGGAGAGTGAAACAAAAGTCCTTGGAAGCAGCAAAGTAGCACCTGGTCGGCAGCTCAGTGGTAGAACTTCTGCTTTGCATGCAAGAAGTCTCAGGTTCAATCCCCACCATCTCAAGGCTGGGCTGGGTATGTCCCATGCAAACAATCAGCACAGCCAGTACTAAGCTGGGTGGACTAAGTGTAAAGCAGGTTCCTATGTTCCTAACAGGAAAAGATTTGGGTTATGTCAAGAGCCACCAGGGGTACAACCACTAAATGTCAGCTCTCTGTGCCGCTGCCCTGTATGGTTAGGGCACCTTTCTGGCACTGAAATGTTTTCAGTTTCTGGACTGAGCTGAGCCACCCAGACTGATCATTGGGCAGGCCACAGGAAGGGCCTAAAATACATCCTATTTGGGCTTGGACTTTGCCCAAGCAACAATGATCTTCCTGGTTCTGCTGTGTGTTCCTTTGCACTCCTTGGCTTAACTCCTGGTTTCTTGGCACCTGGCTTCCCTTTGACAGGGGATTCAAAAGTCTGTTCTAGATTCATAGACTGAAGTAGGACTACCATCACAGCTTTGTCACGTCATAGCCACTACACTCCCAAGAGTGTTTCTGTCCTTTTAATACAATGGAAGCACATCCACTTCTCCTGTGAAACTGCTGTGGAAGCAATACCTGTCTAGTTCCTCTCTGCCCTGCAGCTATTAAAACACAGCCCTTGGCCAGCTGTTGTCCTTATATAAACCTTGCTTAAGTAAAGATATATAATATATACTTGCTGACATATACTGGTTTTATAGCCATTTCCTCTTCACATGAACTCACAGAACTGGCTTGCCAGGGATGTCTAACAGAATTCTCAGCACTCTCAACAAACCATATAATTCAGAGGATTGGGGGTTAGGGCATGAGAGTCAAGCAGATATAAAACACTGGGTTTGCTGTGGAGCAACTGAGTGGCAAGGGAAATCTTAATAGTACCTGCCAGCAGAAGACAGAGATGGAGGCACAGGGGATCACAGTCAACACCATGCAAACATGGCAGGTGAGTGAGGGCACCTAGTCCATCAGCAAACAAACACTTCTACAGTGCCAGTCGAAGTGCCTCTATTGTCTCATCCCCATGATTCCCGGTAAGGATGGTGATTCCTCTTCCCTTCAGTTGCCCTATAAGTTATGATTTTAAAGGTGCTTTGCTAATATAATTATCAACTAAGACCATCAATGGGACTGTACATGAGCAAAATCTGTTGCCTCCTTCAATTGATAGGTTAAAGGAAGAAACAAATTCAAAGCTTAACTTCCAGTTGAATAATCTTGACAAAGCCAGTGGAACCAGTTCAACATAGCTGCCCTAATGTTACTTCTTTGTGGGGCTTTGTGTCATAGGCAGCTTGGACCACACCAGCCAGGAAACTAGACAAGAATTTGTCTCTTCCAACAAGAACTGAATACCATCTGTACAACATCTTTCAGTAGATTTTAAACCCACTACCAAGATGCTAAGTGGTTCCTATCTGCCCTCCTGCGCTGAGTTACTGACCAACTGAGTGACCTTGAGGGGAAATTTTCTAATTAAAAAAAAAAGTAACTATCCATTTACAGCATTAAAAAGTGATAACCTGAGAAAGCCCTGAATTGATAGAATCAGTGGTTTATATGAGGTAAATCTAATGACTATGCTCAATGCAGTGCTGGTTCCAGGTTTCAAGGGGTCCTTGGGTAAGAAGCCCACAGGGAGACCTTTACTTGAGTGGGTCCACCTTCTCCTTGCCGCCATTACAACTGTTCATTGACTTGCAGTGATGGCCACCAACATGGATGTCTTTTTAAAAAGGATTGGACAAGACCTTGGTGGATAAGGCTGTCAATAGTACTAGCCATATGCTGATATATTGTCCTATCTTGTGGACTCAGGGCAGTTGACAGGATTTCATTAATATTAATATTTGCAAAGGGCACCATGTGGAAATACTTTGCTTTTCTGTGTTTTTTTTCTTTTCTTTTCTTTTTGAAAAAGGGTTATGCACGTATACAAACACATACAGATTAAAGTCACATGTATGTTTTAGATACATATGCGTGCACACAAGATTTAACTATGTTAGTGATTATACACCTGCAGTTTAAAGTAACAATACAGTGGTGCCTTGGGTTAAGTACTTAATTTGTTCCAGAGGTCTGTTCTTAACCTGAAACTGTTATTAACCTGAAGCACCACTTTAGCTAATGGGGCCTCCTGCTGCTGCCGCGCCGCCGGAGCACAATTTCTGTTCTCATCCTGAAGCAAAGTTCTTAACCCAAAGTACTATTTCTGGATTAGCGGAGTCTGTAACCTGAAGCGAATGTAACCTGAAGCGTATGTAACCTGAGGTACCACTGTATATGCTACACTGAATACAATTCGCATTAAGTGGTGAAGCACTTTTAAGCTTGGAAGTTACTTAAGGTTAATATTTCATTAGTTGCATTATTCAGGTGTCGTTCTACTGTTAGTGATATTAAGGATGATTAAGAAGCCCCTTTCAAAGCAGCGGACCACATTGGACCGTATTACCATAAGACATTGCACTGGAGACTGATGAGAACATTGCAGTGAACGCAGAATCTTATGAGTAAGCATCAGTTGGAAAGAAAATAAACCACCATAAACTCAGCTGAGAGTACATAGAATAAGCAGCCACTAGGCTTGGAGCAAGTCTTCTAAATTATAAACTAAGAGATGGAAATAACTGGAAATTGCAGAGTATGGAAAAAATGAAGGATAAAGTGCGAGACTGGTTACATTACGCTCAGATTAAAGAAGTTTTTAAAAATGACAAAAAGCTAGGGTTCCAGGTGGAGAAATCGAAGTTGGAAACCGAACTGTTAGAACCTAAGACTAAGGTACTTTCAAGAATGTATAACTTGCTGTTGAAATGGAACACACAAGACGAAATGGTTAAATCGGCTATGATAAAGTGGGCACAGGACATTGGGCATAACATTATGTTTGAGGAATGGGAAAGGTTGTGGACCACTGGGCTAAACTTTACTGCATGTAATGCTTTGAAAGAAAATATAATGAAAATGATATACAGATGGTACATGACCTCAGTTAAGCTTGCCAAAATATACCACTCGTCTGACAATAAATGTTGGAAATGTAAAGAAAATGAAGGAACATTCTTTCACCTCTGGTGGACTTGCCCTAAAGTGAAGGCCTTCTGGGAAATGATATATAATGAACTGAAAAAGGTATTTAAGTATACTTTCACTAAGAAACCAGAGGCCTTCCTTCTGGGTATTGTCGGCCAGAAGGTGTCAAAGAAGGACAGAACTTTCTTTATGTATGCAACAACGGCAGCAAGGATACTCATCGCAAAGAACTGGAAAACTCAAGATCTACCCACGCTGGAAGAATGGCAGATGCAGCTGATGGACTATATGCAGCTGGCGGAAATGACTGGCAGAATTCGAGACCTGGGAGAAGAAAGGATTGAAGAAGATTGGAAGAAATTTAAGATTTATCTACAAAATTATTGTAATTTGATGGAATGCTAAGAAGGATGCTTGATTATAAACAATTGGCCATCACTAAATTAGATGAGTATTATTAGACTATATTGTAATGATTGGTTATAAGATTACAAATAAGATGGTAATTTGCTTGAAAAATTTTATGAACAATGTAAGTGCGAGCGGATGACGCGAGGAAGTCCAAAGATGTTATGAAATTTTGTAAAGACACAAACAATGCTGTTTTTCATTTTTGTATCTCTTTTATTAAAAAAACCTAATAAAAATTTTGAAAAAAAAATAAATAAATTATAAACTAAGGACTCCTGCAGTATTTAATATTATACTGGTAATTCTAAAAAGCTATTTTATATATTGTACTTTCTAGAAGATATAATCAAATACGTTGATTTCATATTCTATTTGATATATTTGATAGCCCATGACTTTTATCTGTTTATTGATTTCTTTAGTTTTGAGACCCGCACTTTTCTCTTTGGTGTGTGTCTTATCTTACATACAGTGCAATCCTATGCACCTTTACCTGGAAGTAAATTCCACTATGTTCAATGATGCTTCTTGCTCACTAAGAGTGCCTAGGGCTGCAGCCTTACAGTTTACTCACTGGGGCAGGGGAAGTCCTTGACAATGTTATCATCAGACTGAAGCAACAGATAAACAAATCCTCATGAATAATCAGGTCCTGTCTGTGGACCATGAAGGGGTAATTACTGCTTTGCCAAAAGGTAAACGTCTTTCTCTGAAGGCAACCTCTGTAAAAACAGCCAGGACCCCATCATCTGCTCTTGAACTACATCCAACTTACTATTCATGGAGAAACATGCTAAGCATTTGAAAAGTGTGTGGGAAATGCCTTACAGTTTAGAACTGATACTTAAAGGTTGGAAACATGCAATTAGAATCCAATCAAAATGGCAGGATTTAAGAAAAGAGGTGAAAATGTAATTCTTATCACCTGTAGGAGGAAAAGTACCTTCTTTTCTCTGGAAAAAGAGGAGAGAAAACCTTTAGATGCACAGAAGTGTACTTTATTAGGATCAATGTATTTCATATGAGGCTCTTTTTTAGGGAAACTCTCAAACACAGCCCATCTTTATCTTAAGTTTCCAGTGACTCTGTTGCAAAGTAGTTCTTGGTGATTTACGCAGGGTAGTTTTTTTTTAAATGTAGACTGCCCTGACAGTACTTCCAAGAGCTGTATTGCTACAGAGACATGATGCAGACAACACACTAAAGCTATGGCTTGGCTTAGCTCAGCATGGACACATCAGCAAAACAAGCAGGGAGGAGAGAAGCAGCTAGGAACTCCTCTCTGGGAGCCTACAATGTTGCATGTTTGTACTAAGCCGTGGTTTGACTTAGTGTCTTACGCAATGTGGACCACAGTCATTGGAGACTAAAGAGATTGGTTGGGAACCTACTCTATCAGCTACAGGCCCTGCACATCTAAGCAGTCCAACAAAAAGATCTTGGCTTCTCCCATAGATATGGAGCCATATACAGTGTCTGGGTTATTTAGATCCCTTACATCATCTTCCTACACATCCTGAAAATTATACACTGTACTATAAAATGCACATAAGCCCTATGCCACAGTGACACTAGCATCAAATTACACATCTAAATTCAAAGCTCAAAGACTGTTTCTTGGTTGTTTCATCATTATTATTTTTAACTTGTTCCTTAATTGTATTTTCTGCCTCAGCCTCTAAGGTGTGGAAGGCTCCATTCCCTGACTCACCAATGTAGCACCTTGTAAGCTGCCCATGATACAGGTAGAACTAATCTGAAATGATGCCTAGTAAATGCAACATGTAATTTAAGACTCAAGGCACCAATTTCCCAGTCAGTTTGTAGTGACACTGTAGTGTGACTGTAACAGGCTTTCTGCACAATTATCATCACACATTAGTAAGCTATTCATTTTGGAGAAAGGAGAAGATGAAGAAGTGTGATAAAAAAAAATATTGTTTCCATAATAAAGAAGGGCTCCCCTCCACACAAACCTTTCAAAGTGAGGCTAGCTAAATCAAGGAAAACATATTTTCTGCAGAAAATGGTAAGATCACTGGAACTTTAACAAGACAAAAAGGGAATGCTGCCCCATGTTCAGCATTTCAAATCAATGGAAATATTTACTTGTGAAAACATTTATGCGGGCAATCTGCTCACATGGATATAAAGAAGTCAGATATCAGGCAACAGACTTTAGATTAGTTTGAGTCTCACCTACCAGCAAGTGTTCACTCTTATCCTTAACAAAAATTGGTACAGCATGAAGAACTAAGATGATTATTAATTCTTTTTGGCTTTTAATCTTTCGGAAGGGCAGTGCTCTGGGCCCTTCTGAAGTTTAAGAAATTTACATAAGAATCTCAGCTAGTTGTGTGCTACCTCCTAGCAATCATTCTTTTGGAACACAGCGGCATAGTTATAGTGGTGAATAAAAATCTAGACTGCCTACTTCTAAATGAACTTGCCCCCAAAAGTTAACCAACAAACTCAAACTAGCACAGGGACATGCTGTATATAAGACTCCTTCACCCCGGTGTGGTTCCCCTTTATTACATATGCAGACCTATCCCCTCCAACAGCATACAAATCAATACAAATGACCTGACCCAACAACCTAGCTCACTCCCCCTCACACAAATAAGTCACACTGCAATCAACTGAACACAACCAACCAAGCTCGGGAAGCCCTAACCTCACGCAACATCAATAAACAAACAAACAAACAAACAAAGGATCTACCCATGTGATGCTGACACACACACCCTACACTAATAAGAAGCAATAGAACGAAATAACAATATCTCCATATCTCTCGCCCCCTCCCCACTCCTCCAACTGCAAGATGTCTGTGGCAAAAGTGTCTCTCACCAAATGCAAACAAACTGTGAAAAACACTATGAATCCAAATTGGAGACAATAGATGCACCTTTTCCTGTTTATCTGTTTGCTTTGTAGCACAAAAAAACCTTAATAAAAACTATTTTTTTTATTAAAAAAAATTGCCCAAACACTGAGGTCACCTAAGGAGGCCTTCTCTGTGTGTCCCAGCTACATAGGTGAGGCAAATGGTGTCAGGAAAAGGAAATTTTTCCAGGGATGGCATCCTATATCTGTCCCCAGCCATGCTC
The DNA here is from genome assembly GCF_964106915.1 of Podarcis gaigeae. Classification (NCBI taxonomy): domain Eukaryota; kingdom Metazoa; phylum Chordata; class Lepidosauria; order Squamata; family Lacertidae; genus Podarcis; species Podarcis gaigeae. The sequence continues at coordinate 23,479,540 of NC_139686.1, read as the reverse complement.
ACCTGTAACAACCTTCTGCTTTTCTGCTGTAAGGTAAATAAACTATTTACACAGGCAATGTCGGTTTTAATCAGCTCATGATGTTGCTTTCTGCTATTCTAATTAATATATTTTAAATAGATTGTGTAAATTATTGCATTTTTACTGCTTTATTTTAAATTGCTCTGGGCAGGATGCTAAACTTATTCGAGCCTATGCCCTGAGGTCTCGGAACAGGCCTCCCAACAATTCCCCCCCCCCCCCATTTCCTATACAGTGGTACCTCGGGTTAAGTACTTAATTCGTTCTGGAGGTCTGTTCTTAACCTGAAGCACCACTTTAGCTAATGGGGCCTCCTGCTGCGGTCGCGCCACCAGAGCACGATTTCTGTTCTCATCCTGAAGCAAAGTTCTTAACCCGAGGTAATATTTCTGGGTTAGCGGAGTCTGTAACCTGAAGCGTATGTAACCCGAGGTACCACTGTATCTAGAACAGTGATGGAGGATCGTATGGCCCTCCAAATACTGCTGGTCTACAACTTCCATCATCACTGAAGTTGGGGTTCGGCTGATGGGAGCTGAGTCCTACAACATCTAGAAGACCACTGGTTTCCTAGGCCAGCTCTAGAAAATAAAGATGAACCTAAGCTGAATCAGGCTCATCTGGCCCAGCATCCTGTTCTCACAGTGGCCAGCCAAGTGCCTGAGGGAAGCTTGCAAGCTAGACATTAGCACAGCAGCACTCTCCCCATCTGCATTTTCCAGCAACTAGCATTCAGAAGCATGATGCTTCTGACAGTGGAGGTAGAACATCGCCATTGTGGTTAGTAGCCAGCTGAAAGCCTCGTCTTCCAAGAATTTATCTAAGCCTCTTTTAAAGCCATCCAAGTTGGTGACTGTCACTGTGTCTTGCGAGAGCAAGTTCTATAGTATGTGCTGTGTGAAGATCCAAGATCTGCACAGGCACAGAACCCATATAGAAAAGAAAGGTTTACTCTATTCACAATCTATTCACTTGGAACAGGGCTACTGGATATTGTAGAAAATATCCAGAGGTTCCTCCTGATCAATGCAGCTGTGTTTTCTACTCCCAATGAGGAGAAATAAAAACATGTGGAAAACAATGTTGCTTTGTAGAAGTCCAATTACCCCCATGATCAATTGCCTAATTATTCCAGCTCTACAGGTTTTTGTTTTTAACATTCTTCTCCCCCCCTCCCTTTTCCACACAGCTACGATCTGCCAAAGAAGCAAGCTTGAGTTTGCTAATTAGAGACGAGAAACTATCGAGTCAAAAGAAGTACGTTTACCAAATCCATCTTATATAGTTATTCTCTCACATCAAGGAGGGGAAAACAAAATTAATCTTTTATTCAGCAGTAGCTCTTCTAAAAAAAGAAACGTTCTCCTTGGAACCCAACATAATGTTAACATATTTCAACACTGGCTTTTACATTGCTCTGGAGTAACCATAGGACTAAATCCCCACTGAGTTGGAATAACACCCTAAGATTAACTACACCATTTACTTAAATCAAGCTATTAGAAGCATGCCTCCTGCTTGCAGACCATCTTTATCACACAGCAGATCATTTATATAGAAGGATCCAACTGAAAAAAATAACTTCGCTTCTATAGCAAATGGGTTGGGGTGGCTAACTTATGCCACCCCAGATGTTGGTTTCCAGATGCTATCAGCCCCAACCAGCATGGCCACTGGTCAGGATGATGGGAGCTGTGGTTCAGCAACATCTGGAGGGCCACAGATTAGCCACCCCCAGATTTACATATACATCATTCGCATCTAATGTCTCCTGCATTGGGACAAGTCATCTAACTGAAGCACAAGGCAAAATGGCTGGTCTGGGTGGCAGGATAAAGCCAGAGATAGTACAGATGGGTGTGATAAGTGTGGAGAGAGGAGCAGGAAGTGGATTGAGCAGGACTATGGAATCAGGAAAAAGGTTATCAGATTCAAGGAAATGTACTGCTAATAGGCACATCAAGAACGTAGGCACTCATCACTATCTGAGGGTGTGATGACCACTGGAAAATCCTATGCATGGTTTCATTTCCAAGATTTTTTGTATAGTCACCAAGTAAACAGGTGGCTATGTATGAATATATCTTTAAAGGACAAGTTTTGATGAAGGAGAACCAATATGGCTTCTGCAAGGGTAGGTGTTGCATTTAGAATTCTTTGAGAGTGTCAATAAGCATATGAATAGATGTTATTATTATTATTATTATTTTATTTAAATCCCACACTTGCTTCCAAAGCAGCCCAGGGCAATTAAAAACTTTCTTAAACGTGTTAAAAACAGCCACATGTGTCAGCCAATGGTTTCAGGCTTGCCAGGGACAGTATCTTTCAGTCGTTAAATGCCTGTGTGAACAGGAATGTTTTTAAATTAATCCTGAAGGTCAATGAGAGAGACTGATGCACCTTACCAAGGAGGGCATACCACAAACAGGGAACCAAGACTGAGAAGGTCCTCTCACAGGTCCTGCCAACCTAGTGGCAGCAACACCACCAAGCCCTCATCTGCCTGAGATAGGATGATCCAGCAGACATTGTGCACTTAGACTTTCAAACAGTTCCCTCACTAACGATTCATAAATAAACTTAGCAGTCCTGGGATCAGTAACCATCAAAAGAATGGGAAGCAGATAGTAGGAATAAGTGAACAGTTCTCACACTGAAGGGCTGTAAATAGTGGACTCTCCCAAGGATCAGTGTTGTTCCCCAGCAACTAGTAGTCAAGAGTATACTGTCTCGAATCCTGGAAGTAGTAGACAATTACCATGACTAGCAGTCTTTTCCTCCTTAAATCTGTATAAACGCCTCTTAGTCATTCATGTTAATAGGAGTCAACTCCTAGGGGACTGAGGTCCCTTCGGCCCTCCAATAAAATGTTTGAGGGGGCTGTTCCCCTAAGTTGATGGGTATTGCCATTCAAATGATGTGTGTATGCCACGTCTTGTGATTATGTGGGGTGGGACTTACCTGACCCCCCCCCCATATTTTATTCAAGTTGGCACCTCTGTTATATTGATGCCCAACTCTAAACCTTGTGGGAGCAAATTCCATAGTTTGGCTATGTACTGTGTAACTAAATACTTCATTTTGTCCCTCCTAAAGTACTTTCTTTGGATGACCCCAGGTTCTAGTATTATGAAAACGAGAGAAAAACATATCCATCTATTTCCCACCACAAAGCACATAATTTTATACAGTTCTATCATGGCGTATAAACGTTTCTTGCCTTTCTTCAAAAGTGAAACTCATGGGGGGGGTTTCCAACCTAACCCGTATGATAATTTTGATTTCCCTTCTCTGCACTTTTCACAGTTCTACAATAGCCTTTTTGATTTTGCACAACTAGAACTACACACAATATGCCAAGTGAGGTCACACCATAGATTTCTGTTAAGTCACAATAGGCGTCATATTACAGACTTGTAGAATGTCACAATGGGCATAATGGCATTGGCAGTTTTATTTTCAATCCCTTTTCTAATGGTTCATAATCCTTTTGGATTTGAGGTATCTCAATCAAATTACATCCTTCCCAAATAAAAAAAAAACCCCAACATTGAGCCATAATTATTTTCTGTATGCAGCGTTTTAGATGGAACATGCATTACAAATGCTTCCTGCTGCTTTGTATTATTGGATGGATAAAACTATTAGGACACACACTCATAATTCAAGTATGTAAGCATCGTCAGCCAGAGAGGATGGGGCACAGAAGAAAATGGAAAGAAAAAGAAATTCACTTCACTAAAGGTGAAGTTATGCTTTACATAACCATCAAATGTAAATGAGCTATCAAGCTTTCTGGCATCTGGTCATTCAGTTTTCTTTCTGCACAATTATGGACAAATAAATGGGATTGGTTGATTTCCATTAATGCTCCCCTAATTTATGTACATTCCTGGAGGTAAAATTCCATTCTGACCCAACACTCATAACAACTCAGATCATTTTTTAAGCTACAACAACATTAAATAGGAGTTTAATTCCATCACCGATCGCTCCTGGGGATTTAATATTTCTTAATAAATTAGACAAGCATTCTCAACTCATCAGCATTCAGATCTTAGAAGTAGAATGTGCATAATTTAGCAGTTGATTTTTTAAGTTAGAGAGTAACTTTCTTTTCTTTTCTTACTCTTGCATACTCTCTCACACACATGAATGGAGGAATGTGTTATCATCCCTTTAAAAAAAAAATGAGTCAACTCAAAAGAAGACACCTGTTTTTCTTAAGTCTCAAATGCCCACAAGTATGTTTGCCAGGAAAGGAGCTACTTGTAATGATTTTTTACTCCATGTTTTCCTGATACCTATAAGATGACATCTTAAAATAAAAGGAATTGATGGTAATACACAAAACAGACTGCACTGCCACAGCTGAAGAGCACTCGTCCTCCCCAAGGAACTGGATGATTAATGGGGCTGTGGTGGTGCGGGGGGGGGGGCGGATTAGAGGGACTTTCTCTTACATGAAGAATAATATTCAAACTAAGCAGTCACCTTGTACAACATGCTCCTTGCTTTCCAATGTTTATGCCAGTTTGTGCTGCGCAATCCTACTGAGTTCTATTGCCAGAGAATGATTGGTTCTTTAATGTTATACCATTTAAGTAAAAATGCTTGATTTTGTCTGGCAGATTAATTTGCTCACAAACTCATTTGGGTAACAACAATGTCACACTACATCTACATGACTTGGAAAGCTGAAGAACCATGACTACTACAAAAATATGAAAACAGGGCATTAGTATTTATCATACTAAAATGGGTGACTCAAAAGTTGTTCTGTACCATCAGGAAAGTTTTAAATTTTAATTCATGTAGTCCAAGATTCCCTTGACAACGAAACATGTCTGAAAAAAAGACATTTGCTCACTTCAAAAAGGCAAAGGTAAAGGTGAAGGTATCCCTGACCATTAGGTCCAGTCGTGGCCAACTCTGGGGTTGCAGCGCTCATCTTGCTTTATTGGCCGAGGGAGCCAGCGTACAGCTTCCGGGTCATGTGGCCAACATGACTAAGCCGCTTCTGGCAAACCAGAGCAGCGTACGGAAACGCTGTTTACCTTCCCACCAGAGTGGTACCTATTTATCTACTTGAACTTTGACGTCCTTTCAAACTGCTAGGTTGGCACTTCAAAAAGGAGGGAATACCATATCCCAGTTCATAAAATATATATTTTCCTAAACATCTGAGATAATTGTACTGATACTGAAGAAAACTAAGTACCATTGAAAACAGTGAGATATACTTCTGCAGAAATATGCATAGAATCAGTCTACTAATGTGTATTTAGCAATACTCTCCCTGTCTCAATTTCTTTGATAATGAGCATACATTTTATTGAAAGCAGCATTACCAATTTCACAGGCGCCTCTTGTTTCCTAGCTCTGAGGAATGGGAGGGAATGTATTTAGATAGTACTGGAAAGAGAAAATACTACAGCAAGTGTACAACTGTGCAAGGTGAAGAGAAGGTGATACTAGGAATATCTGTCAGTCAAAAACGATCTTTTGAGGCTTCTATTCATCTCAACAGACAGAATATACTTCCCTACTGCCGATAAGACTAGAGGGTTACTAGGGCTAGATATTTTTCTTCTCCTGTTCCAGCTGTCTTCACCTTGAAATGTAAACTTTCCAAGTGATGCAGACAAATATTTAAATGCTGCTATCCAGTGATCTCACTAGGAAAGGAGAGAGCAGCATTTATTTATCCCGTAAAAGGATTATTTTGTTTTTAAGTTACAGAACTTCTTACTGATACCAGCAGCTCTGAAGTGTACTTCCTCTGCACAAATAGAGAAATCAAAGTGACTTAGTCTTTGTTTTGCTTTCTGACAGCATTGACAGCAAAATGATTTCCATTGGCAGTGCTTGTTTTCAGTATGTGCGTGTGGGCACATAGGATTCATGTGCAATAGCATCTTTCACCTGTGGAATTATTCTTCCAAAGTCTATTTACGCTGCAGTCTCTCTTGATAAATGCAAGCTTTCTCCGTCAGCATATTTGCTCGGCAAAGCTTAGCATCTGTAGTTGCCAGCTTCTGAGTGTAAAGTGCCTTGAGAGACTGCATGAAAGGCACCAAATACATGCAAATTGTTGTGGGTAGTTCCTTGACAGCAGTGTCTCTGCAACTATCACTTCCATTTTCTCTAATGCTCAGAGAAAGCAGTGTCTGGGGCTAAGGGGATTGATTCCATAAAAACAGTTTAAAATATAAAGTATTTCATTACGTGAGCAGATGCACCAAAATAAATCCTTCTGCCTCTCGCAAGTTGTCTGGAAACTCTGTGGATGGGAAAGAACTCTTCTTTAAGGAATTTACTCTGGGAATAAATACCTGTGTTGTATTCAGGACTGACGCCACCCTCAGGAAGAATAAGGCCACTGATGCTGGGCATATGGTGGGTGGCAGACCCTCCCTGTCATTCCTCATGAGCCACCCAGCCTATCCTTTCTCTCAGAGAACAGAGCTGTGTGAACCACACAGCCTGGTTTGTGCACATTAAGATAGCTTGTGGCCCTCAGGTGTTGTGAAAGCTACCGTTTTAGTACCAGGATGTCAAAGTAAGAGCCTGACACGGGGCAGAGAGAAGAGAGTCAGCAGCAATGTTGCCACCCACTCTCCTCAGCTGGGCTGCAGCGCACACGGAGGCAGCTTTCTTGTACCCAGCCACAGCTCCACCCCCAAGTCAGGCCTATCCCGGGGGTGCAGCAGGCTCCCTCCCACCTGCCCCTGTGCGCAGGAGCATACGCTCCGCTGCTGCTGTTTTGTACTCTCTTTGTGGGGGTTTTTTGGAGGGGTGGGGTTACCAGGACATAACATCTTCTTGAATACTGATAATGCTTCTTGCTTGCTTGAAGGACAGAGAAGTGTGTGTGCATATGAAGAAGAAACTATAGACTATTGTATAAAGGTAAAATTCACATGTTTTCTCCTGGCCCTGCCCATCATTGGTATGTGGCCCCTTGGAAGGTGCCAGAAGAGAGTGTGGCCCTTGGGCTCAAAATGATTCCCCATCCCTACTCTAGACTGCACATTCTTGAAAGGCTTATAAAAGACCAGTAGACTAATTAATATGCCCAACTTACTGATATGTCTTGCAAGTACAACTGCTACCTTTCCCGTGAATATTGTGTTGCACTTCATTCAAGTGCCATTTGAGTTTTGGTACTTTGATATTTTCAATAAGCAATGCTATTTGCTTAGAATCAGTAAACCTTTGCAAATCTGACCACTGTCTCCGATATCACTGATTTGCCGTTTTGATTATTCATGCCATATCCGAATCTTCAGAACCAAGGAGCTCATATTTATTACAAATAGATCCACTCTGCATGGGAGAGGGCGGGGATTATAGGTGAAGGGGATGGACCAGAACAGGTCTAACAAGACACACTCAAAGCTGATGAGGAACACAACAGAAGTGGGAGGGTTCTGAGGGTTCCTTGGATATCACTGATTACATATTTACTCAAATTCCATTAAATGTAATACAGAATTCTATATTGAGATAATGGAGAAATTCCTATACAGCTACTGACAATCCAGAGAGAAACAAGCATGGAGTACCAGATCCCTGCCTTAGTGATTGCCAGAACAACAGGAACATAGGAAGCTGACTGAGACTGAGAATATTAGTACATCCCTCTTGAGTTTAAGACAGGCGTCCTTCCCAGCTCTTCCCAGATCCAATGCAAGGTGGATGCTACAGTCTTCCCTAATGACAGTGAATGCTACTACTTGCAAATATTTCTGGAACACACTCAAACAGGGTGGAAAGGGTGAAATGGCTCCTGAGTGATACTGATGACTTCGTAACTTATAAAATAGCACTATATGTGTTGACAGCTAAGAAGATCAGGAGAAAAGAACCAGATAAAATAGCGGTCAATTGCAAAGGTGACTCAGACATTTTAGCTGGCACATTTTACCTGAGAATCCCTTGCTATTATATCATATGCAACAAATAATTTTTAGGAGATGTGATTTATTGTATCTGCAGTGCCTGATGTTTTTATGGTTATTGTTGCTTTTCTTTTTGTTCCCATTGTGAATGATGCCATGGCCTTTGGCTAGTGCAATGAAGTTTATGATGATGATGGTGGTGATGATGAGTGGGGAGGTATGTAAAAAAATATATGCAAAGAAATAGGAATATACCAGTCCTGGTCTGACAGGTGGCTTTGAGCAGCGTTTGATTTTTGACGTGAATCTTTGCATTATATTAAATGTCACACTGGTGAGTAATTCCTGTTTTAGATAACCTGCTTCAGTTGACTCTGCCAAGTACATTCTGCTCTCTCTGGCTGAAGGCATCCCTACCCCCACCCCTTATATATGAAAGCAGAAAAATCAAGCAAAGGGCCTACTTACATGTTTTGAAAAGAATTCGTCCACCTCTCGTAACAGCTTTTCCTGGCACTCAGGATGGGTGGCCAACAGGTAAGTGGCAAAGGAGAGGGCGCTGTTGGTGGTTTCATAGCCAGCGATCAGGAATAAGGAGGCCTGGCCAGCTATTTCATCATCACTCAACGTTTTTGGATTTTGCTTCTGAGGCCGGGCTTTGCTGGCAGATGTCTCATTTTCCTGAATGCAAACATCGGCTTGGCTGACCGTGTCAAAATGTTCCACGGTGATGTCATTAGCAGAGCTTCGGGCATCAAGCATCAGCTGGAGGAAATCCCTGCGTCTCTGCAAAATGCACAGTGAAAACATTAAGTCAGTGAACAAGCATGTGGACGTACATTCACGCTAATACAGCCATATGATATCTCTTTTCTCCAAGGGTTGAGCCTTGTTTTTGGCATTGCCTAACAATTACTCAGACTGTATTGTAAAGGCCGGATGGTGTGATTCTTTTCCTTTTAGCTTCTTTTTTAAAGTAGCCCGAAATTGGGAACAAAGGATGAGTTAGGAGAGGGGCTGCTCAATTCTTCTCCTTCCTTCTTCTTGTCCTACCGTCTTTCCCCGAAAGTAAGACATCCCCCCGAAAATAAGACCTCCCCGATAATAAGGCCTCCCCCGAACATAAGGCCTCCCCGGAATATAAGGCCCCCAAAGCTACTGTAAGGTGCCTGACTCCTCTGGACCATAGTGACGGGCGCCGCCACACAGCTCACTGATTGGCCGCAGCGCAGCCGGAGCTGTTCAGGCAGTGCGAGGTCTATTTAAATCAGAGAGCCCGCGCTGCCGCCAGGACAACCTGGCGCCTGCTGCTCGCTCTGCCCCGACGGAGTCTGGCTGACTCACAGTTAGACAATAAATGTGTACCGTATTCTTCTTCATGGAAAAATAAGACATCCCCTGAAAATAAGACCTAGCGCATCTTTGGGAGCAAAAATTAATATAAGACACTGTCTTGTTTTTGGGAAAACAGGGTATCACATCACCCTCTCCCCAGTTCTTTCCCACCTGCTGGGACCTCAGATCTTTTCTCCCACAGGAAAAGAGAAAAGCAGCGGAGTGGGGTGGTTTTAAGAAGACACATGGAAGGAAGGGAAAGGATTAGGCAGCCCCTCTCCTCAGTGGCTCTCTACCCGATTTCAGTCTCCAGTGGCAACTCTTCCTTGGAAAAAAAGCCAGGGGAAAGAATCATGTAACAGCCTGACGTGTAGCTTGGTGTTCAATGGAGTCTTTGCTTTGCACTGATGACATGGAACAATAAAGGGGGTGTTGTGGTAGATTTTTTTTGGAAGAGAAGACTAGAGCTAGGGATGTCAGTAAATTCAGATACAGATAGGTAGCCGTGTTGGTCTGCCATAGTCAAAACAAAAAATTCATATTTTGTGTAACTGCATTTAAGAGCAATCATGATCACTGCCAAATAATCACTGCATCAGTTGATTTGGGGTAGCCACTTACAATCAAATTAATTACTTGAAAATCAAATTTAATCAATCAATTTTAAACAATTTATTCCAGTCGATCAACTTAACTTCATTTTTTTTAAAAAAAACAGTCCTGATCTGAATCGCAGTAAGTGCAAAGCAGATTAGAACATGAGGAGAAAAAGCACACTGAAGGGTGCAGAAGTAACCCTTTGTTAGCTCTTTTTGCTGTGAAGCCCTAGGGCCCACAGAACTACCAACATTCATCCCAAGTCTGGAATGGAAATCAATTCAGAAAATACTATCAGTATTCACCGTTGTTGTTGTTTGTTTGTTTGTTTGTTTGTTTGTTTCAGTCTACAAATGATAAGTGGTGATCCCCCCACCATCCCAAATTTGTATTGTGTTTCCTTTGTGTTGAAATGAATTACCTTTGAACTAAAATGAATGTTGTAGAATAATAAATAATTATGGAACAGTGCTGCATATGAGTAACACAGGTCAGAATGGAAATCAATGCCTTTTTATAGCCCTAGATAGAGCTGACTTAAGGGAACATGAAATTATAATTTAAAAAGTGACTCCTGGTTTTTTGTTTTTGTTTTACTAGGTAGGGATATTACGCATTGTGCCAATATTAGTGGATGGGACAAGACAAAAAAACGACACCCTTGTCTCATTACAGAGATTTTTAGCCTATGTGCAAGACAATCCTGGGCACATTCCTCATGTAAAATTGCCTAAAATGTCGGCTATAATCCAAACAGCTTGGGTATTCCCCTTGGGTGCTTTTAAGATTCCTGTGCCATGTCACAAGCTACTTTTGACTGTCCTCTCGGTTTCAAAAGAGGTTTGCCATCTGGAATTTGGGGCAGGGGGCTGTCTAAACCCCACTTGGGCACATGGAACTAGTTCCACAGGTCCTTTGATCCAGGTCATTGCTTCAAATATGTCACATTCCGCCTATATCCTATGTTTACTGAGAATCTGTCACCTCATATTTTCACCACCAGAGTGTAAGCGCAACACACTATTGTGCTCTCATGCTGTAGAGTTCTGAAAGCATGAAGAATAAGCCCTTGAAAATAGTGACTTTTGGCAGGGGTCTACTTAACACCACTCCATTAAAGCTGGTTTGGGCATCCTGTCTATTTTGCAATCCATTGTTAAATGCATTATGGCATTGCATTTATTTTCAGTTCCTCAAACACCAGCATAATCTGTCAGAGCAAAAAAAAAAGGGGGGGGATGCAGAAGCGGTTGCAGAGCTTGACTTTTGAGATGCTGCAGACTGGGAAAGCAAGGCTGGAATGCTTTTCAAAAATAATTTAATCTGCTTTACTTTTTTTTTAAGATCAAGGGAGAGCTTTTAAATTATATTCTTGGAGCCATGATGGGAAATAAAATTGAGGGAGAGGAGCAGGCACAGGAAAAGGGCAAATGAGATAAGGGCACAAAAGGAATCATTCATTATATATGTCAAAGGACTTTTATCAGATCACTGACATGGGAATGGTGAGAAACAAAGAAGCAGAAATACTTAACATACTGTGCTTTGGCTTTTGCAGCCAGCTAAGTGCTATGACCCGGTAAGAAGAAAAGGACATCCAAAAAGTGTACTGAGGTTCAACAAAACCAACTGTGGGCTTTAAATCTAAATTGTGGGGAATTAATTGGCTTGGCCATTCCCGAGCCCTGTAAAATCTTTCACCAAATGAACTACATTCTCTACAAGCGTCCTGTGTGGGTATTACATTGTGATGCAGTAAGCCAATGACATTTTACTGTATCCTTCACCGGCTGGAGAATGTTCTATCACTGTAGAAGCAATATTGAGTATTATGGTACATTTCTGCAGCTGTTTCTCTTTTTAAAAAAAACAAAGAGAGGAGGTGATCAACTAATTAGATATTTTGCTTAATCTCCATTGCAGTGTTCAAAACACTACAGGTGGGGTTGTGCGGCAACAACTGTAAATGGTTTAGTTCAGAAGATATCTCAACTTTGCATCTGCCTAGGAAGCCCCTTCCCTCCTCTCCTCTCACTGTGATTAAAAATGGGGAGCCTTTAATTTACCATAGTTCCCCATAACATCTGAACCAGTAAACTGTGGCTGAAGATCCTGGTTTGTTCTGAATTGGTAGCCATAGTTTCCTGGTTTGAACAAAATGGAAAATTATGTTAGTTGAAGACTTGTGGGTTTAATTGTGGTTTGCCAAAAGGGGGAGGGGATAGAAGGTGATGCATGCATAGACAGAAGGTTTGTTCATACCTTAGATTATGAAGGCAAGATATGATTGTCTGAATGAGCTGGATATCAAATAACTTTATAATCTGTTGACTAGAGGGCTCAGACTAGCTTCTTCTTCTTTGGTGATGACTTGCAGACGAGTAAGATTGACTTCAATGAGCACAAGCATAGGTCTAGATAGGGTATATTTCCAATGCACCACCCCCTTTTTGTCCTGGCAAATTGTCAAAAAGTATATGGTAGCCCAAGAGAGGTTATTCCACAGCCTGGGAGCCACCACAGAGGAGGCTCTCTCATGTACCACTGTCCCTCAAACCACGGAAGGCGGTATCACTGCCAACAAGGCCTCAATTGCATCACTTGGGCATTAAAATCTGAATTATACAAATTCATATTTATATAGCCCAGTACAGTGGTACCTCGGGTTAAGTACTTAATTTGTTCCGGAGGTCCATTCTTAACCTGAAACTGTTCTTAACCTGAAGCACCATTTTAGCTAATGGGGCCTCCTGCTGCCGCCGCGCCGCCGGAGCACAATTTCTGTTCTCATCCTGAAGCAAAGTTCTTAACCTGAAGCACTATTTCTGGGTTAGCGGAGTCTGTAACCTGAAGCGTATGTAACCCGAGGGACCACTGTAATCATGTAAACTTATCCTTACTAACTCAAAGACTGAAATGTTCAAACATTCTGGCTTCGCTTAAGACTGGGCTGTAAAGTGCATGTTATTAGAATACCTTTCCAAGGCTAGAAGCAGAGAATCACTTCTTTCAGAGCATTGAATGTGGATTGACAGAGGCATGATCGCTCACATATGAACTTTCATCTCACTATTCTCATTGTTAACCAGGTTCTTATAGTGCCTTAAAAACATGCAAAACCTGTTTAAACAGAGGTGACAGTGGGGCAAAAGAAATGCACCATGGGAAACAATATCATGTTCTTTAAAACTATCATTCTAGCCTTAGGGCACAATTCAGACAAAATTAAATGAAATCAATTGAATATAAGCACTCTAACTGGTGTGCTAATGTTCCATTGATTTCAATAGGGCTTAAGTGCACTTAGCTTTCTCTGAACCCTGCTTTTAATAGTTTGTTCAGAAGCTGTTTGAAGCCCTTGAAATAAATCCCTGAAGACTTGGGAAGTGTGTCAGTGGAAGGGAGGAAGACCTACATTTTTGTAGGGTAATTATGCAGGGGGGGGGAATACTTCCTGGTTTAATTCTCATGAGCAATGCTTCAGGTTTTAAAACCTTCCAAAAGTTCAAACAACAGGAGAGGACAGCACAGAACAGGGAGCAATATTAAGACCAGTCTTCTTAAATGAAAAGGATGATAATGATCAGGCTATATTACGAGCGCCCAAACCAGGGGTCAGCAAACTTTTTCAGCAGGGGGCCGGTCCACTGTCCCTCAAACCTTGTGGGGGGTCAGACTATATTTGGGGGGGATGAACGAATTCCTATGCCCCACAAATAACCCAGAGATGCATTTTAAATAAAAGCATACATTCTACTCATGTAAAAACACACTGATTCCCGGACCATCTGCGGGCCGGATTTAGAAGGCGATTGGGCTGGATCCGGTCCCCGGGCCTTAGTTTGCCTACCCATGGCCCAAACCAACCACAGACCCCTGCTGTGGTCTGATACCCACATTACAGAATCTCAGAGTTAGCACATCATCTGTAAACTCACAAATGACCATATTCTGTGACTGTAAAAGAAGGAAAGGAAAGGGAAGAAGCACTATTACATGTGAGGTGGCTTAAATAGATGTTTCTCTTTTTTTCAGCACTGGGAGACATTTTACAATGAAGTCTGAGTAATAATGAGATATTGGCGTGAGAGGAATGAAGATGGATTATTGGCAGGTGTAAAAACCTACCAAAACCAATTCAATAAGTATATCAAGCAATCAGATTCAACTGTCTCTCAGGCTCAAAAGGTTGCATTAGGATGAAACGGATAACTCCTCACATAAGGCATTTTGAGTACTTTGAAGAAAAGGTGGGATGCAAATGAGACAGTCAGGCAGGCAGGGAGACATCATATCTGGCACCTGGCTCGGCCTTCCCAAATGTTTCCCTCATTGCAAACAGACACCTGCACTTCATACTCTGCTCAGCTTTGCTTAGCTGCAGAATAATTGAGTTGCAGGAAAATGCTACACCAGCAGCAAACTGAAAGACGCATCAGCAAGATGGACACTTGCTTTATATTATATATTCTTTTTCCATTTTTTAAAAAAAGTATTTTTATTTTTTGCACAACAAAGCATCTATCAGAAAACCAAATGGTGATGCTGTCAGAGTAGCTGTGTGAAAGACTCATTGCCTGATGAAGTTTTGCAAAAGGATAGAAGCCTGATTTTGTGGATGCTGTAGGTAAGAGACTCTTCTAGTCTGTCCAAGACAGACGCCTTCCATTATAGGTTGTGACACGGGTGCTGTGAACCATGCCTTTTCCAGTTTGTTAAGCCTCCTTAAACACTGCCTGGTCATTCAGGGAAGCAATTTTGCATGGAAGTAGCAAGCTTTGTGTCACACATTGGAAGAATGAATACAAGCCATACAGTGCAAGACATATTCAACTACATTAATAATCCTTCTTTAAATCCTCATTTCTAAGCTTCACAACCATCCAATATAGTGTACGAATATGAAACCTGAGCACGTAATGCAACCCAATTCTTCTCCTCAAGGTCAAACATATTGAGTGTCAGTCTCAATTTCTTTCCTGAAACTGAATTCTGATATCTATCTTTAATTGAAAGTACTGAACACACTTTTAACAAATGAATCCCCAACTTCCAGGCCCTAGTGTCCATTTTTGGTACAATATCAGCTGAAGCATTCAGAAAAATGACTGAGAAATATATGATTAATGAGACATCACTGCTGGGACTATACTGAAAATGTATCTGTGGCAGGTCACAATGATTAAATTATTCAGGATAAAGGGTTCCTTTTTTGTTGTTGCTTGAAGCAACAAACCAGGACAAAGAACAATCACTGAATTCAACAAAGGTTAAGTGTTTTGCTTATTTTTTAGTGGTTTCAGTGCAATTTAAGCATTCACAGCTGTGACTATAATTTATGTGTTTAGATTCTATTTTTTTCTTTTGCTTTGGTCAAGGGAAAGTCAGGTCCAAATCCTGGTTCAATTGTGAGGTGAGGCTCACTCGATAAGTCACTATCACTATCCCCTCAGCCTAATCCATTTCACTGTAAAGACATAGTTGTGCACTGAGCATCTTAGCAGAAGGGCTGGGGTTATAAATATAAAATATAAATATAAAAATATTTAAAAATCAGAAGGATATATACAAGCAGTGCTTGAAGTGGGGAATGGCAGGGGGACAAACCAGAATAGGAAATCAGGATCTGATCCAAAGACTGCACATATGTTTTCACAGAAGGCAGAGAAAACAGTGCTCACTTCATAACCAAAATATCTACACGCACTCTTGTTCTCATGTACATCTGCATGCACCCTAATTCTGTCTTTCAAGCATTTAATCTTCCTCTCTGCCTCTTTCAAGTACAGACACTGAAAGCTTCTACTGTGCTTGAACTGACAAGACTCTAGAATTGCACATAACTGAGGTTGAGGGCAGCATTTTCTCAGCTCTGGAATTTACTCCCTAGACTTCAAGTTTATTAAACTCCAGGCCATGTTTCAGTATCTTGTGTTAGCTCAGGCTCTTTCTGAAATGCTTGTTTGGGGATTTGGCTTGGCGTTCAAGTTGCTTTGTTTGCTAACACCAACAGCTGGCTGATGTTTGGTGGTGGTGTGGTTATATACAGTATATACTGAAAACAGGATGCGGCTCCAATGATAGCTTATTTATTTAATAAACAAACAAACAAACAAATTAGTATATTATTTGCAATGGTATGTGGGTGGTGCTGTGGGTTAAACCACAGAGCCTAGGGCTTGCTGATCAGAAGGTCAGCGGTTTGAATCCCTGCGATAGGGTGAGCTCCTGCCAACCTAGCAGTTTGAAAGCACGTCAAAGTGCAAGTAGATAAATAGGTACCGCTCCGGCGGGAAGGTAAATGGCGTTTCCGTGCGCTGCTCTGGTTCGCCAGAAGTGGCTTAGTCATGCTGGCCACATGACCCGGAAGCTGTACGCCGGCTCCCTCGGTCAATAAAGTGAGATGAGCACCGAAACCCCAGAGTTGTCCGCGACTGGACCTCATGGTCAGGGGTCCCTTTACCTTTTTATATTATTTGCCGTACTCTGATGCAGAAAACTGAGCAGGTTCATTTGTTAAATCAAAGGAATCTTGCGACACCTGTTACCTCATCAGCTGCATTGTGGTGGGAGGATACACTGGAGTGGGGGACATTAGACAAAGGTGCATAGGCATGCACCAAAAACCTTTAAAATACAGAATAATTGATGGTTTTGATTTCTGGTGCTTGAGGAGACTCTTGATACAATGCTATCTTGGTTCTCAAATACCTTGGTATACTCAAAAGGCTTGGTTCCCAAACACCAAAAGGCCGGAAGTAAGTGTTCCTGTTTTCGAATGTTTTTCAGAAGCTGAACGTCCGATGCGGCTGTTGGCTATTATTTCCGGGGCGTCTGCACCAATCAAAGGCTGCACCTTGGTTTTTGAACATTTTGGAAGTCAAACGGACTTCCAGAACAGATTAAGTTGGGCACTTTTGTTTTTGCTATTTATTTTGCATTTTTGTTTTTGAGGCTTTTTCGGTTAATTTGTTTTTGTGACTGTGTGGAACTCAGTTCAGCTACTGATTGATTGACTGATTGTGTGACTGCAGAAATGGATAAAAGCCCCCCATCCAAACAATGACTATCAGTGCAGGTAATAAAAAAAATTAATTTTAATTTTTATCATCTACAATTCTGTCTTATTTATTTTATAGTACAGTACATTGATTATTGCTTTCATTTTATGGATCAATGGTCTCGTTAGATAATAAAATTCATGTTAAATTGCTGTTTTAGGGGTTGTTTTTAAAAGTCTGGAACAGATTAATCCATTTTGCATTACTTTCTATGGGAAAGCGCACCTTGGTCTTTGAATGCTTTGGTTTTGGAACAGACTTCCGGAATGAATTAAGTTTGAGAACCAAGGTACCACTGTACACCTTTTATTGGGAAAATGATTTAGTGGCTTGTGGCAGAGAAGCTACAAACATTCTTGGATTAACTGATGATCAAGTTGCACCTCTGTCCGAATTCAGACCTGGGTCTCGGTTACCTAGACGGGTAACCTTTTTCACAAGAGCGACAAGAAGAGTGAGTCTTCTCCTCTCTCTCTCTGTGACTTTTGATAAATACTTCTGATACTCTGAAGTAGTTTCATTGTTAACACCGCTTGTAATCCGTTGCATTTTATAGTCTTATCTTATTTAACTGTGCACCGCTTGGTGTTTTCATAACTTTTTGTTGCAAAACTCTTAAATAAATCTGCAAATAAACAAACAAAACAAAAACACAACTCCTAAACCAAGGAAACTAACAACTCCACAACCTTTAGAAGATATTCCTGTATAGGGAAGTTTTTTTAAAAAAAATGTTTAATGTTTTTTATTATTTTATATGTGTTGGAAACTGCCCAGAGTGACTGGGGAAACCCATTTAGTTGGGCATGGTATAAAGAATTAAATTATTATTAGTATTATTGGTGGTATTATTATTATTATTATTATGGAATAGGACATCCCTGTTTTCACTGGAGAAATGTTGGAGGGTATGTTGCTGTGGAAGGAAAAGTTGAATCTGTGGAGGACTGAACAGTCCCCAAAACCTGGACTGGAAACTGACACAAAACATAGCACAACAGGGCTTTCGAAAGAGGCTTACAAACACTGCAGTATTCATTAAGATATTAATAAAGGTTTGCAGCACAAAACCAATTACTCACATTTCTATTTTAATTAAAATCACAGAACATTCTCTGGACTCTGTCTCTTTAATAGACTTGTGGAGGTTGGCTTTTAATTGACACATTTTTCATTCAGGTGACACACTTTCCAAGGGAGCACATTGGGAGGAAAAATAAGAGGATACATAAATTATTAGTCTTTTAAATCCAGTTATAACGGGGGGGGGGGGGGACGGACGACACAGCTTCCCTGTCTGGATTTAAAAAGTAGCTGAAATATTTAGGATTGCAGCCCAAGCACATGCCTTTAAATGAGGAGTGCCTGAGGAATTTGACTTCTGTGAAGTCCAATGTGAAAGGACTTGATCCACGGCTCTAAAGTGCAGACAGGAATGAAATAATCCTTCAGACTGCACTTCTCCAAATTTTGCAATAGTTTTTGCCTCAAAATATAGCAAAATGTGTTTTGAAATGTCTATTTAGGACAGGAGTGGGAATCCATTTTCAACCCACAGGCTATATTTCCTGGCTGTTGGTGAGCAGGTCCAGAGGCAAAGATGGGCAGAGCAACTATATAAATTTTACTTTTGTGCAGTAGGCTAGTGGTTTCACCCATTCACACACCTTTCTCTATCCTCTAGCCAAACAAGCAAAGAGAAGCCCACGCCCAGGCTGAGAAGCAGGAGCACCGAGAGTGTGTGTGGCGTGAGGAGAATTATGGGAGCCAGATAGAGGCGGCACTCGGCCCTCAGGTTCCTCACCCCTCTTTTCAGTCAAAACATGTTTAGAATTTCATATACTGAGCTGAATATTTTTGTGCTGCTTTTTTTTTTTAAATGGCAGATTAATGTGGGAACAGGATGGGGGGGGGGGGGAAAGAACTTATGAAGACTGAAACTTGTCCATTCCTTCCTTATACAGTGGTACCTCAGGTTAAGAACTTAATTCATTCCGGAGGTCCATTCTTAACCTGAAACTGTTCTTAACCTGAGGTACCACTTTAGCTAATGGGGCTTCCCGCCACCGCCACCGCATGATTTCTGTTCTCATCCTAAAGCAAAGTTCTTAACCCGAGGTACTATTTCTGGATTAGCGGAGTCTGTTAACCTGAAGCGTCTGTAATCCGAGGTACCACTGTATACTTTTTACTACAGCATGAGGCAAGGCAGCTGCCATTTTGCCTCACGTTCCTGAACAGATTGCATCATCCATGCTGTTTCCCTGCCTGCTGTAAAAAGGAAGACTAAACGTGTGCCACACCGTAGGGCAGGAGAGGAGATGCATAAACAAGGGTCAAAGAAAAGCCACTTCATAAGTCCCAAGCCTAAAGTGTAGTTAAGTGTAAGACATATTCCATTATGTGATTTGTAGGCATCTTGCTTCCTACAAAAGCTTATGTTACAATAAGCTGCTGAAATTCAGAGGGGCCTTAGCAGTTTTTTGAGCTCCCCTTAAGTCTTCTTCCTCTGATGGAGAGTCACAGCAAAAGAGCCAATTAATCCAAGTTCTGGCCTGTGTGTTTTGGTGATTCTGCAAAGCAAGAAGATTCATACCTCCATTTTAGCCCCCTTAAAAAAAAAAAAACCAACCCCACTCAGATGGAAATGACATTGCGGTCAATTTTCCTCGAGGGCTGATTCAAGAACAATGAATTATTAATCCACATGACAGTTTTCATGATAGGAAGCAGCGGAAAAAAACTGAGGAGGAATTGTGTGTTTTAGAAATTCCCTGTTTGGGCAGGTTTACGTTTAGTTGTAGCTTTTATGAAACTCATTTAAAATTTATTACAACCCACATCTGACAATCCTTTTTATTTATCTGCCTTCAGGATTAACCAAACGTGTAAAAAAAACCACACACACAAAAACACCCACCTTTAAAATGAAGCCCAAAGTGCTTTGTACTATTATTGTTGTTGTTGTGGAATACCATTTCTGCTTGAATTATTTTCTTTTTTAAAAAATCACTGGAACAATCTTATGGCAATGGGGAGATAAGAATTCTTATAAAGAAATAAATCAGGGTGCAACACATCTGAACACAAAGTGGAAGACTAGTATTAAAACAGCCACCCACTCATCTAAACAATCAGTAAGAATGCGTGTAGAATTTCGCTTTGTTCAAGGTGAAACTCAACAGTGTACAGAGGTAAACAAAAACAACAGAAATACAAAGCATTTATCTTGAACCCTACTTATCAGCTCAAAAGCCATCTGCATTAGTGCAAAGAGCTTTGAAACACAAAAAGGAGGCTCTCCACGTTGCCAGTCTCCTTGTACAATTCTGATGAGGTACATAGGGCATTTCTGAAGCATGGACCTAAAACATCCCAGTAGGAGAAGACATCTATAGTTTTGGCGGTGTCAGGAAGTTACCTACATTTAAATGGTGGCAGAAAGACCATATGCAATTGAGAGCAAATGGAATGGGATAAGAGCAAATGACATCACAGAGCTCAATCTAAATTACAAAACTATCAACAGTTGAAAGAAATCAATATTCTAGTGTGATGGCGCCTACATTTAGCATCTCACTGTCTACTGTTGTATTCCTTTTGGTTCCTGCCTCAAACATTTTTGTTTAGGCAAGCCTAGCCAAATACATAGATGTTAACATGTTTTAATCTCTTTTTCTACTGTTAATTTTAATTATTTTTTTTTAAAAAAAATTGACAATTTTGATATTTCTTGTAAACTACTTAGAGGCTTACTAAAAATAAGCAGTACATAGATTTTGTTAATTAAATATTTCTAAAACTTCCCATAATTATTTTTACCTTCCCACTATACAATTATTTTCTAGCATACAAGGAAGGCCTTTATTTAATATAAATATTTAAAATAAACATCATTTCCCCCATTTAAGCTATTTGACTTTTTTTACCTGCAGCAACTTCACCACTGATCCAAATTTAGTTCTTTCCATGCTTTCACAATATTTACTATATTTGCACAAGATTATATTTAGTATGTGCTCAGTTTGTAAGATTTGGAATTTGAAAACTTGCATCAGATCATGAAAGGGCAGCAGTAAGAACTGAAGTGAATCAATTAAGCTTGTTTCTATGAAGCCTGCATTGGAATCTGATGGGTAATCGGAGCACTTACCGGTACATACAAATTTAGTTAGCAGGTTTGAAGGGCCCTTGTTTTCTTTTATTTGCTAATTTACGAAACAGGAAATACAATGTGGTCAACAAGGATATTTTAACAAGTGTTATTATAATCAGAGGCTAAGACCTTATTCACACTTTTGCCAAGAAAGCACGGGTCCTAGAGGTTTTCTTCTAGAAGGCACAGGTCTGAGCAGTTTTTCATTTGCCCCACAGTTTTATCCAGGAAAACCCACTGTTTACCACTGAATCAGAAGAAACATCAATCCTCAGAAAAACCAACTACAGTGGATGCTCGGGTTGCGAATGTGATCCATGTGGGATGCATGTTCGCAACCCACAGTGTTCACAACCCGCAGTGGCGCTTCTGTGCACGTGCAGGTTGCGATTTGGTGCTTCTGCACATGTGCGACCCCCGAAACCCGGAAGTAACCCGTTCCGGTACTTCCGGGTTTTGGCAGGTCCGTAACCTGAAAAAACGCGACCTGAAGCGTCTGTAACTCGAGGTATGGCTGTAATGTTTGTTGCAATTCAGTGGTAAACAGTGGGTTTTCCAGAAGGAAAGCAGTGGGAAATTATCTCACAATGGAAAAATGAAACCTAGAACTGGCCAACCAAAAATTTGTTGTCACAAGGGCCTCCTCCTCCAGGAGGAAGGGTGTTGGCCTTGAGCTTGTGCTAAGTCTCAAAACACAGCATGAGGTTACTAGAAAATCTGTTCCTCTTTCCAGCTCTAGGCTTGGACCAGGGGTGGGGTGGGAGTGGGGAGTAGCGGAAAACAAGCTCAGAGCTGGAGGTGCAAACCTGATGGGCACTGCCAACCCCAGAATGCCCCTTGGGTACAGAGGCAAGCCCACAGCCCTGTCTCATGTCTCCATTTGCAAGCTGAGGAGAGGATGCAGTCCTGTAGATTTGATTTGGTGTGTAGCTTCAGCCTTAGACTCTTTTCACTTTCCAGAGCTTGGCTTCCCTCTCACCATAGCAAGGAGAGCAAGACTACTGAACCCTTAATATGCACAAATGGTGTTGTATGTATTTATGGTTCATTTCAGCTGGGGATGGAGATGAAGGAGATTAAGCTAAAGGCTTCATGGAAGAAATGAGGTTTGAGCTGTGGCCTGAAGGATGTGACGCCATGCAGAAGTTCAGGGAGGGTGTTCCAGCACCAAAGGTATGATGAAGGATGAAAGTGACAAAAGGGAAAGAGATATCTATAATAAGGGAGCACATAGAGAGAGAAGAGGCAAAAGAAAGAAAGAGAAAGAGAGCAAAAAAAAATAAAAACCCAGACTGGAAGAAATGTCATGCTTTTAAATGGATAAAATTACTGGGTTGGAAATTTTTGCAAGTTCTAAGTGCAATTTTCAATACTAGTTTTAATAAGAACATATGAGTCACCAGAAAAGTGAACTTTCTGTACCCTTTTCACAGCTCCAGTTGCAATGTACATCAAGAAGTGCAAAAACATGTAGAAGTCAAGAGCAAAATAATCAGCCAAATTTTTGAACACATTAAAGCAGACAGAGTTTGCAATTTGGACTGAGGCCTTTGCTGCGTTTGATATCATCTCTACAGTTAGCAGAGACACTATAATTCTGAAGTATGCTGGATGCTGGGAGTGAAAAATTAGGCAAAGGCTACTGCCATTGTGCCTTGCTTATGGGCTTTCTAGAGTAGGCATGTCCAAATCCCAAGAGACTGCAATCTACTAGTATAAAAAAAACTGGCAGTGATCTACCCATTGTCATTGGTTGGTTGAGCTTTTTGGGAGGAGGATTGCCCAGAGTTGGTGAGCTGTTTTTAGGAAAATCACAGTCGACCAGTTGAACATATCTATCCTTAAAAAAAAAAGGTAAAGGACCCCTGACAGTTAAGTCCAGTCACGGACAACTCTGGAGTTGCAGTACCCATCTCGCTTTACTGGCCGAGGGAGCTGACGTTTGTCCGCAGACAGTTTTTTCAGGTCATGTGGCCAGCATGACTAAGCCGCTTCTGGCGAAACCAGAGCAGCGCATGGAAACAGTGTTTACTTTCCCACCTATTTATCTACTTGCACTTTGACGGGCTTTCGAACTGCTAGGTTGGCAGGAGCTGGGACTGAGCAACGGGAGCTCACCCCGTCGCAGGGATTCAAACCGCCAACCTTCCGATCGGCAAGCCCTAGCCTCTGTGGTTTAGACCACAGCACCACCCGCGTCCCATGTCTATCCTTGAGGCAACAAATTAATCACTGTAGGAAGCAGTGGACTAAATGCACACAATTTGGTTGGGTCATGCATGGCTCTTCCTACCATAAAGAAGTCTTACCTCATTTGGGTCTTGCTGGTCTCTCAAAGCAATCATATTCTTAATGGCATTGATAAAAAATCCATTCACCTCATCTCGTTTCTTATTTGGCAAAATCTGAAGCAGGGGGACCATTACGAACGGAAATGCAACTTTAAGAGAGTTTGAAAAACAAACAAACCATCATTAGCTATTAATGCAAATATCCACAACCCCTAAGTATATGGATTTCCTTTCCTTTCAGAGTTTTTAAAATAAAAAATACTACCGCTTTCCTATGTTGTCATTGTTGACTAGAGGGTCACATATACTTTCTCAGATTACTCCGATTACTGAGATGAACACATGGTTGTAGGACGCATCTCATACATTTCCCTAATTTACAATATTGGAGCTGGGCAATGGGAGTTGAAGTCCAAAATCATTTGGAGGGCATTAGGTTGGGGAAGGCTGTTCTACAGAGAAATAGGATTCAATGTTTGTTCAGGGTTCTGCAACATTGCAATGTATGCCATAGCACACTTAATTCATTATGAGGCCTTTAAAAACACACATACACTTTACAAACCAACCTGCAAGGTAAGACAGCTCTGAGAATGTGACTGGAAGGTTACATTAATTCAATTTCCATCATCCTTTTTCATTCTGGAAAGCAGGGTGCCTCATTTAATGCCCTATTAAAGCTTATATATACTTCTCCAAAGAGACTAACTGCAGCAAACTGTATCTACAGACGCTTGAGACAATCACAAGGTTTGTCTCGGGGCTGCAGGAAAGTTTTGTGTAAATGTACCCTTTAACTAAGTGAACCATTAAATAGAAGGTCACTAAATGTTTCTGGTGTGTGTTTTTTTCAAATGAGGAATTTGCCCCGAAGTATTTTTCCCTTCTTAGGAACTACCTTGCTGCATAATATTCATAAAGCTGGAGTTGTGTGCATGGCACAAATCTGAGACTTGATCAATTGATTCCTATAGTAAACCGCTAACTGTCTTAAACTGGAGAACAATAAATTCCAATTCTACACACTGAGTGGCTATTATAAACAATTAAACGGACTAACATACTAGACAGGTGTGTCAAATGGAGAGAGAGAAACTCTACCTACACAGAAAGGCGGAGTGCAGCACAATTCTATGAATGTGTGATTGGGCGGACCTTGGGTTCATCTTTCTGGATACCCAGAAGCCAAGCAGGGCTGGGTGGAGTTAAAAATTAGACCCTGTAGTTAACCTGTCAGGTAGTGCTTGGTAAGAGTCAGGATTAGATTTAGAAATGGCTTACCAAGGTTTTACCTGGGTGGTTAGGGGTTTGCTAGGCAGGGCAAGTTTATTTCCTTGAGGGAAAAGAAAAGATCCTACAAGGGGCTGGAAGCATTTTACTGGTTTAGTAGAACAAATACCCATTTTAGGAGGAATCAGTTTAATCAGAAACAGGTTTAAAGTGGAAGTCTTAAGTAAAGTTATTGATTTAATTCTGTAAAGTGATTGCGACTGAAACAAAGTATTCTGCCTTATCCAAGTATCCATTAAGTTTTAACCCTCATAGATTGCATATAAATAAAATTCTTGTTTTGTTTCCAACGCGCCTCATCATTACTTTGATGTTGTTAAGGGATAAGCAGTCACAGGTTTTGCTTTCACATTTTAGTAAATGCTACCACATAAAGAGAATTTCAGCCCTCTCAAGTGTTACTGACAGGGAGCACCTAAGTTTTTAAAACAACCCAAACCTGGCCACGCTACACTGCTGGTGGTAAGAGTGCATAGGACTGTAGCCCTCACCTATTGTTGATATCACTGTTATGGCTAGTTACATCAAAAACAAAAATAATTGCAACTAATCTTCTTGAACTCTACTGCTCTTTACAATTTTTTTTTTTTGGGGGGGGGAGGATCACCACCATAAATGTCTTAAGGAGTAACAAATAAATGATAACCTGAATATATTATCTGTTTTAACCATTTCCCCAGTCAATTCTATGCTTCGCGTGCCTACCTGAACATCAAGATCCTCTTCTGAAGCCCTGCTACAGGTGCCCCCAGTACTGAATGATTGCTACCCTGGATAACCACCAGAGAAAGGACCTTTTCAATCCCAGCACCTCAGTTGTGGAGCAGGCTTCCCAAGCATGCTTGCCTGGGGCGATCCTTCTTGTGTTTCTGGTGCCTAGTGAATACCTTTTTGTTCACACAAGGCCTCTTAAATAACTATGTCATTTTGGCCTCCATTTTTCAATCTGTGTTCAATTTTGGGGTGCAGTGAGTTTTTGTTTTCTTGTGGTACTTATGTAACTTTTAATCTGATGGATTTATGATTATTCTGTATTTAAATTATTTTTACTTACTTACTGTAAACTGCCCAGAAAACTTGATGATATGAGGTAACACACAAATGCCATACACAAATAAACAAGCTCATTTTTTAATCTACTTAGGCTGCAATCCTGTACCCACTAACCTAGGAATGGGCCCTATTGAATTCAATGGGACTTACGTATCCTTTTAGTGTACTTTTCCTACTTCTGATGTATCAAAGGCCACTGAGAGATCCAGCAGAACTAGGGACCCCTGTAGTTTGCACTTTCTTTTCCCTAGCAACCAAGATACATCTTTCATGTGGAAGGTTTGTCTGAAATAAAAGGGTCCCCAAAAGTTATTTTCTGCAAATACTACTAAACTATAAGTGTTGGTGGGTGTTAAAGAATCTTCTCCCTCTCCTCCCTGGGAAAAAAAGTCAAATGTGAAAACTTTGCAAAGCGGTTTGGGCATATCTCTAGCTCTGCATGACCTAAACCCAGGCCCTAATTAAGAATTCACTGTGTAGTTACAGTACACACATCTATTCAGAAGCCTCTTTGTATTTAAAGGGGTTTACTCCCTAGTAAGTGGGTTCACAACCTAATCTTTGGTTTAGGGTTGGCATTGGGGGGGCAGGTTAAGCATTTTCTAGTTGGAAATTTATGGGGGATATGTCACCATGACTGTATTATCGAATTTCATGTTATACACTGTTCTCTAGGGCACCCACTAGTCCAAAAAAGGTGTGTGACCCTTAATTTCACTGTATTAATACATTCTCCTTTTACACATGTTTGAGGCCCTTGCATAGTCTTTCTTTTTCCCTGTTGCATTCTAAACCACTGTCATGGACAACTTTTGGTTTGTAACAAACAATTGTTTAAGGAAAAAAATAGGAACAGTTGGACCATGTACAGAGCCCTGTGATGTTATACTTACTGGTTAGGATTAAGATGGGTTTAAATAATGAAAGTTCAAAGAATCTTCTGGTGTTCTTAACAAAAGCATCCTCAGGATTCTTCTGGGAGTCCACATGGGTACCAAAAGCCACACTAGCAACAACATCCAGGGTAAAGCAACTGTAATTCCTGTAAAAGATTTAAGAAGGTTGCTGTTAAACTGCAGTGTTGTCATCCCACATTTCTGTTTCTGCCTTTGTTGCAAAACTGTCTCCTAGGGTTTATTTTTCTGAGCCTATTTAAGACAATTTGAGTTTTTATATGTGCCAAGCCTTTTAAAGATTCATTTCAGGAGGATATGTCAGGATAGATTTATAAAATGAAAAACTAAGCACATTATCTTCTGAAGTTGATTGAGAATAATATTTATAGCTTTCATTTTTACAAATGGTAAAGAAGTTGTACTTTTAAACTACAAAATTGAATGTATACTTGCTAATAATTCTAAACACAACAAACTCCTCCTTTTCTGAATCTGAGTTTTGCAAAGGTTCTGGGGCTGATTCACACATAGGTGTTTATCTGCTGATGACTGCAACATCAAGGGATAATTGCATTTGTGAATGGGCCAACGTAAATATCGCCAGAGGCAGATCTTACACAGGGCCTAAAATGGCACACATTATGTTGTAATCAGTCTACACATTAAGCTGCCAGTCATCAGGCATACAGTACTGAGTGCAGAGAAATAAAATATATCAATACATATGTAACACACACACACACACACACACACACACACACACACACACTTAACAGAATTCACTTGGTTGTGCTTTTACTCTTCACTCCCATCATGCAGCATCATGTCAGTGCTGACATAGGAAAATGGAAGTCAGTTTTATGCTAAGTCAGAGCACAATCCTAACTACCTGCGTTGTAGAGCTGGTGGGGGTATCAGCAGAAGTGTTTCTCTGCTGGGCTCTGCTGCTATGGAGACCCTTGCTGCATCCACCAAAAGTGAGAGCAAGGAAAAAGCTATGCTGGCAGTGTTACTGGTGGTGCTGCATCTTAGTCTGGACCTTTCCTGAAGAGGGGCCTGATTGAAGCTTCTCTGCTGCAGCAGCCTGGAACTAGCACAGCAAAAAGGAAAATGCCCCATTTTCTGCCCTGGCCAGCAGGAACTGGCAGGGCTCAGATGTGACAGAGGATCACCTATTCCATGGCTCCCCGACCACTCTTAGGACTGTTCTGTTATATACTAGCTTATCAGGAGCTGCATCTGGAAACTGAATGAGTATCATAAAATCTTGTCTCAACCACAATCTTTTCCCCAACCACAATCAACAAGCAGCAATAAAAGAGGCAGAATCTGCAAAAGGAAGCTTTCAATTAACACTGGAAAGGATCTTTGTCAAACAGGTCTGAGTTAGACGGATTGCTTCAAGAAACCATAGTTAAAGATGGACCACACTTTAGGGTTCAGATGTGGTGCTAAACTGTGATTAATTTTAAAAAATAGAAGCGAAATTCTAATTTCCCTGTAACTGTGGCATGGAAAGGAGAAGAAAGAGGGAGGGGAGTGTGTGAGCCCAAGTCTTGCCTAGGCTCACTCCTATCAGGATAAACTATGGTTTATCATGATGGCTGGATGCAGCCACTAATAACATTCTCCCCCTGCCCCCCACGGATGTTACAGGCAGCTACAGAGTAGATACTCCACTTCAATTACTTTTGCTTGTAATTGCTACTGTTAAAATGTTGTGCTATAGTAAAATGAATGGGGGGGCAGATATAATCATTTGAAAGTGACAGTGTCCACATCAAGACAGAAAAATTAAAAACTCCATTTGTAAAATAATTGCATACTTAGAATAGCTTGGCAAATCAAGTACCTGTAAAAACTTCCCTCGCTTCTAATTTAT
Source organism: Podarcis gaigeae (assembly GCF_964106915.1). NCBI lineage: Eukaryota > Metazoa > Chordata > Lepidosauria > Squamata > Lacertidae > Podarcis > Podarcis gaigeae. The sequence goes on along the minus strand of NC_139686.1, from coordinate 23,451,051 downwards.
TAAAGTACCTTTGGATGTCAAAAGCTGTGCCAGAATCTGCATAGACCTTTAAGTTACTCAGCAGGATGTCACATGCCTGGTTGATTAGCGGCACCATCTAAAAAGGAGCACATGCACACGGTGTAATTAAAAAACACACAATACATTTCTCTACATTAATTGCATACTGCAGAAGGTAAGTGCTCACAGGAGCTCCTGAATCAGTGGATAAAGTCATTTTCTTAGGGAGGTTTTACACACGTGCATACGCGCGCGCGCACACACACACACACACAAATACACATTCCAGTGATAACATGCTCTCTGTCCAAGACTGATGGCCACAGGAGATGGTTCCCCTGCTTTCTTGTTTCTGTTGTGGCTGCTCACTGCTCTTGGACGAGAGAATAGGCTGATACATTCCTGACAAATGGAACCTGTAACTGTAGTGTTGTACAAACTGTTTACCCCAAGCTGGAAGGGGCAATTGCCATGGGAAATGAGAAGCCTCTAGGAGCGGGAGTGTGTGTTTGCGCGCGCGCAGCAGCTGCTATATTGCCAGTTTGTTATGTGGCATGGAGATGCTGGGCTCTACGTGCCCTTGGCACAGATCTGCCCTCTGTCGATCAGCACAAAGACAAGCGCATGCACAGCTCATCTTCTGCCACCTTTGAAGAGGAAGGAAGAAAGAGATCCCTTTGCATGAAAGCAAGAACAGGCTCTGCCACTTGTGTTCTCAACTAGGATCAATTGCTTACACTAAGCAAGCAGCTGACTGGCCATTGCTAAGCCTGTACCAAAACTCATATGGTCAGAACACTGCTAATTTGTCTACTAGCTTACCAGCGACCAGTGCTAAGTTGCCTTTAGCTAGCCTGTGGCACTGTCACTTAGAACATCTGGAAACTGAAAGGGATATCCCCCAAAGCTTCATTTGCATAGCTCAAATTCTGACTTTCAAAAGGAGGAACTGCGGACTCCCTCCTCAGCTCAGCCAAGCAGGTTTTCTTATATTTAATACGCCCTGTTTAGACCTTCTAGAAGCTTATATGGGGCCGATGACAGCCCCCTCCCAGCCACCCTCCGTCCATCCATCTGAGGGAAAGGATTTCTCTGCTAACGTAAGAGTGCATTCCTCTGCTCAACTGCCTCCCACCCCCATATAAACAACTTGCTGCCATCAGATAAAGGGAGGGAATTTTTCTACAAGTCTGCCCTGTTATCTGTCAACCTCTCCTGGGTAACTTTTTATACCACAAATGTTTTCATCCTGCCTTTGTTTTGGTATAGCCCCTCCAGACAGCAATAAAATGGCACCATTGGGAAAGGTGATGGTTGTGTATCTTAGATGGCTTTAAAAAATGGAATTAAGGAAAACAGTTTTGAGGTCTTTTTAAAATGAAATAAATTAAATAATAAAAAACCCATGGCGTACAAAGCTATCAATGGGTACAAATCATGATGGTTCGGAGTAAGCATGCCTCTGAATCACCAGCTAATAGGGAACAGTGGTGAGAGAAGTCTGTCACCCTAATCTCCCGCTTGTGACCTTTACAGAGGCATCTGACTGGTAGCAGCTGGAAAACAAAATATTCTGCTAAATAGGCCTTTGGTCTGATCCATCAGGCTCTTATGGAGTTCTTGACACAGAGAGGAGAAGGATCAAACTCACCGCTTCATCTTCTGCACTTTGATCAGTTATTTGCGTACAAAGGAACATGCATTATACCAAGTCAAGCCATTGGTCCATGTATCTCTGTATTGTCTACACTGACTGCATCTCTCCAGAATTTCAGACGGTGGCCTCTGCCAGCCCTACCAATCCCAGCCAGGGGCTGAACCTCAGAACTTCAGCATGCACCATCAATGCTCTCCCAGTAAGCTATGGGCCTTTTCCATAGATACATATTTGAGAACCCTGCAAAAAGCAGGGTCTTCCAATCATGCTGAGGAGCCTAGGCACATATAATATATCATTAATATTAGTGTTATTTTCACGTATAGACCACCCTTCATCAAAGAACCCTAGGGCACTGAACAAGCCATAATAAAATTATAAAATACAAAATGCCATTATTATAAAAAACCTAAAACATCAAAATCACAAATTTACGTTTCACAATAATGATCCGGCGGCTGCTAACTTGGTGCAATAGTATAACACAAAGACCTGGGCTATAAGTGTGTAGAGTTTGTGCACACAGACCAATGGGTTGTGGGATGAAGGAGTAGTGCCGTGTGTTAATCTGCTCCTTGATTGGTTGGTTTAGCCAATGCGCAACCCCTTATTCTTCTACAGGCTCTCAGTTCCTTTGTGCCTCTTCCTTGTGGACCTGGGACACCCCACTGCCTCAAATGATTCTCCTCTTTCCCTATCATTTTAATTTGCCTGCCACCCACAGTAGCATGCTGCTAGCTTACTGTTTTTCTTTTGTTTTAGTTATCCTTGCCCTGGCTCTCTTCCAGCTGACCCCTTTTAAACGTTTCCATAATCATCCCTTTTCATCTGCCAGTCGTGTCTTCCTGGCAAAGATGCCTATCCTACAGTGCTCCCTGACAGCTCAAGAATTACTCGCAGTCAATCTTATTTCCAGAACAGGAAACAATCATAATTTACTTTTTAAGAAGAAAAGGGGGAGGGGAAGAAAGATGATAGGATATCAAATTTCACAAGAATCATCTTGCTTGACAAACACTTCAACAGACGGAAAGCTCGCATGCTGTCACTAACAGGACCAGGACAGTCCAAAAATGATGTCATTGTTACCTATTGTGCATTTCCCATTTTAGACCTTGGGTTTTGCCAGACAGCATGCAGGAGTCAAATAACCTGTCCATGGAGGGGAAATGATCTCAACTTCTGGGCATTTGGATTGGCTGTTTATGACATAACAAAATAAAACATAAGCAATATGCTCACTGAAAATATTTGATCTGCCAATTATCTCATGTCACTGCTGTCTCGGCACCAAAGTTCTGCCAAACAAGACTGCAGGAGTCTGTTGGTGTCAAAAACATTATGGCATAATCCTGCCAGTACATGCCTTGGCACTTCATTCTTCATATGGGCATTTTACAGGAGTGCTTGTTTATGCCACTCTAATGTCAGCACCATGATCTTCTAATCAAATGTTGTTTTAATTCTAAAAATGGTTATCTACAAAACTGCGCTGCAGCAATATGATTGTTAATAACAGAATAAAATTGCTACCTTTGAGTATAATGCCCAGATCAAGGAAGTAATAGTACCATTTTATTCTACCATGGACAGACCCAACCTGGAGTGCTGTGCCCAGTTTTGGGCACCACAGTTTAAGAAGGATATTGAAAAGCTGGAACGTGTGCAGAGGAGGGCAAGCAATAAAATAACAGTCTGGAAACCAAGTCTTATGAGGAATGGGTGAGAGAGTTGGACACGTTTAGTCTGGAGAAGAGGGAAAATATTCACAAAGTTTATTTCCAGCAAGTTCTATTTCCACAGTTACGCCCACCCCTCTTTTGCATTTGCGTGGGTAGCTGATACTCCTTAGGGTCTCCATGTGTCCCCTAGACTTTCAGCTGATGATACTGTTACATGCCACCCCAATCTCTGAGATGTGAGAGACTCCAGGGGTTCTGGGCTTAGGACTCAATATCCTTGTAACGAAGGTCAGAGCAGAAAGAGGTGTATTTGGGATGTATGGTTTTATTTACACCCTTTTTCTTCTATAAAGGTAAAGGGACCCCTGACCATTAGGTCCAGTCATAACCGACTCTGGGGTTGCTGCGCTCATCTCGCTTTATTGGCTGAGGGAGCTGGCGTACAGATTCCGGGTCATGTGGCCAGCATGACTAAGCCGCTTCTGGCGAACCAGAGCAGTGCACGGAAACGCCGTTTACCTCCCCACTGAAGCGGTACCTATTTATCTACTAGCACTTTGACATACTTTCGAACTGCTAGGTTGGCAGGAGCAGGGACTGAGCAACGGGAGCTCACCCCGTCACAGGGATTCCAAACGCTGACCTTCTGATCGGCAAGTCCTAGACTCTGTGGTTTAACCCACAGCGCCACCTGCATCCCCATTTGCTTCTATAGCACAGAGCAAATTCTTTGCATATGCTAAATCATGGTACTTAGTTGCCAACCAAAGCCACTACCTTGACAGGCTTCCTCTTATACCTTCTACCATCACAGGTACAGGCTCACGGGTTCTGGAAGTGAACCCAGTGGTGTAGCATGGGCTGCCAGCACCTGGGACTGCGTGGAGGGGTGGGTAGGAGGGAGAGTAACAGAAGGAGAACATATGCACATTCAACTGCCTAACAGAGTCTGCGTCACCTAGAAGATCACAGCCGCAGAAATAAGAAGAGTCATTCCGTTGTCTGGAGAGGTCACTTCCTGGTTTGCATGGAGTAGCTGTTTTCAGTGGAGCCAAGTGATGGAAGTGTGCAGTTATATTGAGACAGCGCTGGGTGTTGAAATTTTGTGCCCCTAACAATTTTAGCCTGGGCTTACCGCCCTGTGGGTTGCCCTTGTCCCACCTCGCCACTGAGTGGACCCAATGTTTCATCCAAGCTGATCAAACTCACAGCAATACATTGCACTTGTTCTTGGCCGGAATAGCTGATGTTGTGTGATCAAGGGAGAGGAATCCCCACCCTATTAAATGCCAGGAAGCAACAGGGGTGGCAGGAGGTACAGTGGCTAACTAGGTAGCCACCCTTACTGATGCCAGTGACCTACATCCGGCCAGTGGTAGAAATCCAGCCAATGAGCTTGCATTTACACAGTGCAGTGCAAGGCCACCTGGAACATATAAGTAAAGGTGGAAATTCCTCCCTTCCCCTTGACAGCCTTGCAGCAGCAGCTCCTGGATAAGCAGCATTGCACCCTAGAACTTCTATCCACCTGGGGGGGAAAGAATGACCGTAACTACATCATGTGCGAAATAATTTGAATTATGTGGTCCTACAGTATTCAAATTACCTGCAGTCCTCTAACTAAGGATAATACATTTTCAAATGAGCCCTCCCGTCCACCTTGCGAAACAAATTGCTCACCTCTTTTCTAACTTAAGAGCCATTCCTGAGCATCTTCTAAAATTTTATTTGTTCCGGTAAATGCAAATGAATGAAGCAAATGTGTTGATCTCTTTTATTTTTTTTTCCTTAAAGTGGTTTTTCTCTTCAGTTAATACATTACACATTGAGCTCCCTAACCCCCTTCAGGTAGAAGAATGAAAACAGCCATTTGCACCAACAGCTTAGGACTGTGCAAGGTTCACCGTACATTTTTTGCTTTCAGAAGAGAGTACCAGGGAGGGCTACACAGAGGGAGGGAGGGAGGGAGGGAGGGAGATAAGAGGTGACAAGAGCACAGCAGCACTATCAGGAGAAATAAAAATCAATAGTCTTTGGATGGTGTCAGCTGAAAAGGGGAACAAAGTTATTTATCAAACCTGACAAGGGTTCTAGAGCTACAGAATCTTCCCACCTGTATTTATTTCTCTTCTCTCTCACAACGCTAAACAGAGCAACCTTGTAGCTTGGTACAATGTAATCAAACATTCATTCTTAAACACACTTTCTTGCAGGGTTTGAAGTATGTTGGCAAACACTTACATGAGGACACTGTGGAATATGCAAGTAAATTTTATCCGAACATCTCAAAGTAACTTCACTCCCAGAAACCTTTCAAGGGGTAGGGGGTGGGCATTGCTATCTGTACTGGAAACCCAACAGGTTAACATTTTCAAATACGCTTATATACGTCTGAGAGCCTAACTTTAATTCGGAGATTCGGTGAGAGGATTTTCTGCCTCAGGTGCCAAAGTATCTTGGTCAGCTAGCTCTGACAGGGAATGTCGTTGTCCGCCCCCCCCCCCCCCTTTAAGGCCTACTTCATTCTGTCACAGATTCAGTTTATTTCATTTATTCATCTTCACCATAATTGGACGTCGTACAATAAAAACAAAGAACAAAACAAAAACCCACCTTGGATTTTTGTATCACAAGTGGGGGGGGGGTGAATCACATATAGTTTATAAAACCACAGATCCTTAGGCCTAAAAATCCTTTAAAATAGCACAGTGGGGTACCTATTTCCAAGAATAGTATCCTTCAACTGCCCAGGTTTTTTGTTGTTGTTTAGTCGTTTAGTCGTGTCCGACTCTTCGTGACCCCATGGACCAGAGCACGCCAGGCACTCCTGTCTTCCACTGCCTCCCGCAGTTTGGTCAAACTTATGCTGGTAGCTTCGAGAACACTATCCAACCATCTCGTCCTCTGTCGTCCCCTTCTCCTTGTGCCCTCCATCTTTCCCAACATCAGGGTCTTTTCCAGGGAGTCTTCTCTTCTCATGAGGGGGCCAAAGTATTGGAGTCTCAGCTTCACGATCTGTCCTTCCAGTGAGAACTCAGGGCTGATTTCCTTAAGAATGGATAGGTTTGATCTTTTTGCAGTCCATGGGACTCTCAAGAATCTCCTCCAGCACCATAATTCAAAAGCATCAATTCTTCGGCGATCAGCCTTCTTTATGGTCCAGCTCTCACTTCCATACATCACTACTAGGAAAACCATAGGTTTTTACCAGGTGCCAAAATAAGGGAGAAGGGAGAGAAGAGACAGTTCCAGCCACACCTTATTCCTACAACTCATTTGTGGAAAGGGACGCCGGTGGCGCTGTGGGTAAAAGCTTCAGCGCCTAGGGCTTGCCGATCGAAAGGTCGGCAGTTCGAATCCCCACGGCGGGGTACGCTCCCGTTGCTCGGTCCCAGCACCTGCCAACCTAGCAGTTCAAAAGCACCCTCGGGTGCAAGTAGATAAATAGGGACCGCTTTCTAGCGGGAAGGTAAACGGCGTTTCCGTGTGCAGCTCTGGCTCGCCAGAGCAGCGATGTCACGCTGGCCACATGACCCGGAAGTGTCTTCGGACAGCGCTGGCCCCTGGCCTCTTGAGTGAGATGGGCGCACAACCCCAGAGTCTGGCAAGACTGGCCCGTACGGGCAGGGGTACCTTTACCTTTACCTTTACCATTTGTGGAAAGCCAAATATCGAGGCCACGGAAGACATACATTTACCCATCACTCTGCTCTGAATATTTTGTGCCATAACTATATTATGCACTGAACTGTCAACAGTACTGCCGCTCAGGTTTATGCGTACTGAAATGTGTCCGGCGTGACTTAATTTTCTGCAGCTGTACTGGCTGAATTTATGAATATATTATCAACAGTATTTCCTTCCATTTCTAACATTGCAATATTTTAGTAATAGGTTGCAGTTAGTAGGTTGCAGTTAGATATTAATCTAATCGTTAACGTCCAATTTTATTTTACAAGTTTGCAGAGAGATGGGGGGTGGTAGCAGCATATGTGTTTTGTGGCCTTAGGAAAGCCAATACCTTTCTGTCTTAAACCCTCTAAAAAATTGTGACACAGGGATAATCATGTGACTTAACTCACCCAGCAGTTGTAAGGGTTTTTGTGATACTGTGTGTAGTGTAGTGGCACCTGCCCTTTGGAATGCCTTCCCATTAAATATTAGACAGGCACAGTCTCTACTGACTTTCTGGCACCTCATAAAGACCTTCCTTTTTCAATAAGTCTTTTAAGCAGAGATCTCTATCCCAGTCTGCATGTCTACTGGAATTGTTTTCCCCTTTTTACATACACATATTTACAATGTATGGAATTGATTTTAGACGTTTTAAATTGCATTACTTTAGCACTGATATGCTTGCCATCCTGGGCTCCTTTAACAGGAAGGGCAGTATATACGGTAAATTTTTAAAAAGTGCTCTGAGGACTTAGGACTGATGCTGACGATGATGCTTCAGTGGGGACCAGGAAGTGGGCCTTCTTCACACTGGTGTCCTGGCTTTCAATGCCCCCCTCTTTGCAATGCCTGGGACTGCGTAGGGTTGCCATATTTTGAAGAGCAAAAAAGAGGACACATTTGCCAACTTCTACTTTTAACTATGGATTGCTATGACAACTCTACCCATGAAAAAGAGGTCGTGTCCTGGAAAAAGAAGACATATGGCAACCCCACGCAGACATGCACTCTGAAGTTTTAGGTGCCAGGTAAAATAACATTTTATTTCCTTAGGCTTTTAAACTCAGAAACTGTGTTATTTGTATCTTCCTGCTGCTTCTAGGATTGCATTCATGATTCCTTTTTAATTCTTTTTCAAGCAGCTCATATATTTGTGTTTTTAATGCTGCGTATTTTATTGCCTGAACCATGATGGGGAGGAATTACTGATAAAGTAGTGAATAAATTAAGGGTAGGGAAGAGTTGGACTACACCTCCCATCATTGCTGAACATGCTGGCTAGGGCTGAAGGAAACTGGAATCCAACAACATCTGAGGGGGGCACAGGTTCCCCACCCTTCATATGAATATAGATCCAACAAATAAATACTCCTCTATCTCTTCATAAGCTTATCTTCCTTCTAATGCTTTGAAATCCTTGGGAAAGTTTGGAAGATAAATATTATTTGCTTTGCAAAGCCAACATGCCTAATCGTTCCTGTTACGAAGGTTGCTCAACTTTTCACATACACAATTCGCTGTTTTCTGTTCCCCCATGTTATTGTCAAACTTTAACCTTTCTGGTTGAAACTTTCCATGCTTGGCTTCTGCCAGTACTTGTTTTTAACCCAACAGCAAAGGAAGTAAAATTCCACAAGCATGTTTTGTGGATTTCCTAGTAACAGCATACCCTTATGGAGGCTGTGGCAGGGTGTGTGGGGAGAAGCAAGATGGGGGCCTTTAGGATCTGCCAACTTGAGGCTCTAAACAAAATATCTCCTACGCCCACAGAAGATTCTACCTGCTTGGCAACACGGCTTCAGTTGATTTCTATCATAGAAAGCTACATTTGTGCAAGAGTGATGACTGGCTGGTTCACAGAGTAGTGAAGAAATGTTTCTATGTTTTAAACCAAGCAAGCTGCTTTACTGCCTCGCCTCTACTCTGTCAAGGAAAAAAGGAAAAGAAAATGAGTTTCAAGAAGGATAGTTATAGACCATATCGCCAGGGTATGTGTTGGTTGCATAGGCTGGATGCTCAAGAAACAGCGTACCCCCCTCAAATTTTCTTTGTTCGTGTCAAAATCATTGCACACATGAGCCTGTTCTGAAAAAACACATCAATTAGTGTGTCAGACGGGCTTCTGGCTTCTTAAGTCAGCAGGCAAGGCTGCAAAAAGAAAGATTGGGCAGCATAAATAGAACCCATAAGCACATTTGGTTCACAGAATTTTGTGTTTGTTTGTTTGCACCCCAAACTCTAAACTCCATGTAGCATTTAATCATGCTTCGACTGGGATTTGTTCAGTCTGTTTAGTCTGAAGGTGCAACAGTCTGGTGTTGCGCTGCACGTTGCCACAACACAAAATGGTGAAAAGAAGCTGTGCATGAACCACTGAAAAGCAGGGCAGACTGCTGCCCCTCTCTCCCCGCAGTTGTTCTATACAGTACAAAAGCAAGAATTGCTAAGTAAGAAAAGGGCTTTATGATGCTGTTTAACTGCCTTGTGCAATTTGAAGAGCTGGCATAAGGAACAGCCTGCACCCCTGAACCACAGAATGTACTGTATTGAACCCAAGCCATGGAACGTACTGAGCCAAGCATTTAACACTTTCACACCATGAGTCAAAGAAACCGCCACCCCATGTCACTTGAGTTCTTTTGACCAAGATAGGTAGGAAGGGGTAAAAGCTGATTGCACCAATTCATAAGTACGAACACTCAGAACAAAAACACAATTTTTTAAGCATGTGTGTGAGAGAGCGATAGACATAAGCACTTCATCAGTTTTGTAGAACTTAGTTTAGCTACAGCAGGAGCGATTGACAGCAAGAGGATAAAAGCGAGGGGAGGAATTACAGAAATGGACAAATATTGATTTTGGGGGAGAAATTTGGGGTTGGCTTCTAAACCAAGTAGTAGCCAGGCAAAATGAGAGGAGTTAAAACTCCTCAAACCACAACCCTCAGCTATACTTCTGCTTTAGGACACATTGTGGTGTTTCACGTTGCCAAAAATGTGTACGTATAAATGCAGATCATAAGAGCTGAGTTTCTTGGTTCATATAATAAAGGAAAATACTCACACCCTGTGACAGATCAGTTCATATTTAGTCTTCATACATTTTTTTAATAGAGAAGTTTCATTTAGAAAAAGTTTTAGATCGGTGGGACTATCAACAAATTGTGGGAGTGTGGAGTGCTGCTATGCAGTGCTCAAGCCAGCCAGACATGCCTTCCTTTAGGACAAATCCTTTTCACTCCCCCATATCCCCCCATTTCTCATGCCCCATAGATGCAGCATTTAGTGGCTTCTGAGGATGCTCAGTCCTCATAGGGGTGTTTTTTGTCCTACAGATTTTTTTGGGGGGGGGAATGTACTTCTGTAAAGTTCAGAGTATCCCTGAGTCTGCTGATGCCACCCTCTTACATGCTGCTATCACTTCAACAAGGTGATGATCATTATGTGGTGATGGGCACCATTTTATAAGGCTTTAAAAGGGAAATTAACAGAGATAAGGCTATCCATGGCTCAAGGTCATGATGGCTATATTCTACCTCCAGGATCAGAGGCAGTCTATCCTTGATTCTGAATACCAGTTGCTGGGAAAGGATGGTGGGTTATTTCAGCCATGTTTTGCTTGTGAGCTTCCCACTGGCACCATCTAGGGTGAGCCCCATGGGCCTTTGACCTAACCCAGCAGGGCTCTTCCTACAGGGATGGACTTAGGCAATATGGCACCCTGTGCAAGGACAACATTTGCCCCCTACCCTAGCGATGCCTCCCTTCCCCTCCCCTCAAAAATGGCCCCTTTGGCTTGGCGCCTCTGCTTCTTACGTCTAATGTTCTTGTCACTCAGATAAGCACTACTGCTATACAGGACAGTGTTTTTAGACAGAGGGCTCTTTTCAGGAACAGGCAACGATATCACCTGAATTTAAATGGCAAAGGCTCCCTCATACAGCATTAGCACTATTAAAAGGTTCCTTAAACCTGCAAATGTAAAACCTGCATTTTAGAAAACAGAAAAATGGGGGGGATACAAAAAGGAGGAGAAGCCATTTTTAGGGCTGCTTCAGGCGGCAGCATAGGTGAGTACCAATCTCACTCATGTTGGCAGAAGAAGAAGAAGAAGAAGAAGAAGAAGAAGAAGAAGAAGAAGAAGAAGAAGAAGAAGAAGAAGAAGAAAAAGAAGAAGAAGAGTAGTAGTTTCACTTTGATATCCCGCTTTATCACTACCCTAAGGAGTCTCAAAGCGGCTAACATTCTCCTTTCCCTTCCTCCCCCACAACAAACACTCTGTGAGGTGAGTGGGGCTGAGAGACTTTTTAAAGAAGTGTGACTGGCCCAAGGTCACCCAGCAGCTGCATGTGGAGGAGCGGGGAAGCGAACCCGGTTCCCCAGATTACGAATCTACCGCTCTTAACCACTACACCACACTGGCTCTCCAGAATAAAAGTAGTGGTTACTTGTGGGGACTTTCTGCATGGGGAATTGAATGCTTCTGAAAAGAAGAAGAAAATGGCACATCAGATATACTTTGGTGTGTGCTTGAATCACTGTTTTGGTTTCTCCACTCTCTGTTGCCAGTATTTACGGCAAAAGGGAGGGGAGACCCCCATTTGCTACAAACTAGAATATCCTGCTGACTGGCAAAATACACAGAATTGGGGAATGGGGCAATAGCGCAATAGCTCAGTGGCAGAGTATCTACTACTTTGCATGCAAGAGATTCCAGCTCCAATCCCCAACATCTCCAGGTAGGCCTGGCGTAGGCCCCTGCCGGAAACCCTGGAGAGCCACTGCCAGTCAGTGTAAGCAATATAGACCTAGATGAACCCAGAGTCTGAATGAGTATAAAGCAGTTTCCTCTATTCCTAATTTAAAACAGGGAGCTAAGAATAGAACTGTTACCGTAACAAAACAACAACAAGCACAACAAGAACCAAACCCAAACTGTTTACAGAGAGGGAGCTGTGTTAGCTTGTGGCAGCAACACCGAAAAAGAGTCCTGTGGCAGCTTGAAGAGTAACACATTTATTATGGCATAAGGTTTCATGAACTAGAGTGCCTGCTGCATCTGATGCAGTGGACTCCCGTTCACCAGAGCTTATGCCATAACAAATATTGAAGTGCCGCAAGACTCTGCTGTTGTCACTGCTGCTTGTTTCAACACAATTGTACAAGTCTCCGCTCTCTCTCCCTTGCTAGCAGTTGGTACTGCCCCTGAACAGCCATACAGCATGAGACCCAACAGCGTGCGCTCCCTTCTCTCCTTTAAATAATTAACTCAGGAAACACAGACATCCATCCCTGCAAAGCACAATGTCCAAGGAACCATTTGTGCAGCTAAAGTATGTCTGACTCATGCCGGCAGGGGTTGCTCTGCACATACCAGGGGCCTTATCTTTCATTAGGTATAAAAACAGAAGTAAAACTAGAGGATTTTCCCTGTGCCAATGATGACCCACAGTAAGGGAGATTAATTTCTGCCAAGGCAAAGCAAAACTCTCTCTTTCGGCTCCCCCAGCCTCATTTACTGAAGAGGCCTTTGGATTTATTGTTCACACACCCAAACACATTCACACACCCTTAAAATCCTAAGGATTTATTAAATTTGCTATCAAACGTGTGGGGGGGGGGAGGAAACAGAGTCAGTTGTCTAGGTGCATAACCAATGATATTGTCAGTTCTGATTAATCAGGAGTCCGTGCCAGGCTTATGGCCAATTAGAATTTACCATAATAAGGAGGTGACAGCTGGTGTTGCTAAGCAACAGCTGTCTATAGAGCTAAAGGAGCCAGACACATTTAGATGCTACTGTGGATTTCGACAGCAGCATGTCAAAACAACACAGGCTTCTGACCAGTGGAAAATTTTTACAACCGAAGAACAGGCACTGGAATGAGGAATGTGTTTACTTTTTGAGCCTAAAATTATAAAAGGAGAGAATTCCACCTTCCTTTCAGGGATGAATTTTGAGGCATTACTCTGGATTTTAATCAAGAGTTGCTGGAAGTTTGAGTCTCACACTGCTTGAAAAATGTATGGAGAAATCAGCCACACTGGAATACTAAAATAACTCCTGTCCAGTCTGAAGAATCTGCCTTGCAGCTCTGTTATATTCTAGCAACTTATTGCTATTAGAATAAAAAAATAACAACTATCAAACACAAACATGCACTCTGTTTCAGTGTTGCGTGCATTATATGTGAAAGAGAGCTCATAACTCTGCAATGATCAGTAAGGGAGACAGCAAAAACTTTTTTTCCTGTGGCAGGCAATGGTTAAGGTCAGGTTACTCATGAAAGCAAAAATAAATTACCAGCACTGCCCAGGGCTCCACTTTTGCCAGAAAGGTGTATTTCCTATTAGCATTCCTGTGTTGGTATGAATAAAATAGGTATTGAGCCAACGGAACTGTACCAGGGTACATGCAAACTATAACCATGGCTACTGTGTTAGTTTGAAGCTGCAAGCTGCAATCCAGAGTCCTCTGCATGCAGCAGATGGAGCCCCACAATCATATGGGGAAACAGCCACTCTGCCACAGCTGAAAAAGAGAAAGCTCCGCTGGCATGCATGAAGCTGCTATACTGTCTGGACTGGTCATGTGCTAGACGGTGGGTGGGCAGACTTCATGCTTCTCAGATCTATTTTGGTTTTGCTTTCTTACAAGAACAAGATCTGCCAACCAGAGCCTTGTGCAAAAGACATGCAGTTCAAATTAAAGAACAGGGTTTCTTTAAATGAACACGTTTTCAGTCCCAGGATTTAACTGAGCTCACAGTCCTTTCAAATGAAAATAGACTTCTGGTTCACTTCCTTCATTCCAGCAACTTAATTTGGGTGTGAAAGGCCCTATTACTGCTGCTATTGTTAAACAACTGGAATCCCAGAACTGTTGCCCATCTACCAAAAATCACCCAGAGATCTACCAGTAGACCCTGATAGATCTATTTTCATGAGATAGAAGTACACACTGGCACACATGATGAGATACAAGACAATGAGAAAGTGCACATTTGTTTTTAAAAGTAGCATGAGGAGAACAATAATATACCAAGTAGTTCACAGGGGCTGTCTAGCTGCCATCCTTACAACAACCCCGTAGTAATATTAGTGTTCCTGACACTTACTGTAGTAATATCAGTGATGATAATAACAATAATAACAACAATAATAATCTATCTATCTATCTATCTATCTATCTATCTATCTATCCCCCACCCATCTGGCTGGTTTGCCCCAGCCATTCTGAGTGGCTTCCAATACATAATAAAACATCAAACATTAATAGTAACAATCTGATCCATTTTTTTAAAAAACATCACAATAACTTTAAAATAAACAACTTATATAATATATTATATAATAGTATATGATAGTATGTTATAATAGTAATATTAGTGTAATGAGTTTGTAGGTGCAAGTCACCCTAAAGTTCTAGGTCCATCATGTGTTAGAATTTAATCAATGCTTGGAGTGTGAAAACTGAGTTGACAGACTAATATGTTATTAAGCCAGACTCTGTGCATTAGGCTGTGTACTAGACACTTCTAAATCCTCTGGAAATAACATGTGTGAAGAGCTAACCAAGCTAGGCAAAATTTCCTATGTCCAGGATATAGCCTGGGGTGATGAGCCATTAGGAAAGCCAATGGATCAAAGGAACTCTGTGTGATACAGCAAATGGATAGGACCCCTCCCTCCTCCACCACTGTCTCTGCTGTGTCTCATTTCCAACAGGAAACACAGCTGGAACCCCTGGAATCTTGCACCATTGAGAGATTGGGATGGCATACAACAACAGGTAAACATCCCTGCTCCACCCACTACTGGAAAGAATCCCCTCTGCTTGAGGCCCTAAAGCAGCTGTCAATCAGGGCAGACCAATCTGGAGGAGATGGACTTTTATTCATAATGCCAAATAATTGTCCCTTGACCTCCCACACATGCTATTGAAGTGGTATGCTAAACTACATTAAATAAAGTACCTCCCAAACCAGTCACCGCTGCCTGCTCTCACACAATTGCATTCTTGAACGGTTATATAAAAACAAACGACAGACCCCCCCAAAATGCAGGCAATGAGAGAAATATCACCATCAAGTTCTAACCAAAACAATCCAGGAATGCTAACCAAATATTGCTATCCCAACCATGCAGGGCAATTTTATTTTACATAACTTGCTCTCTGGTTGCAAACTGACCTAGCTTTCCAGCTCTCGTACCCTCGGGAGATTTCCAGGTTTCCAGTGTCACAAAATTTGCTCCTTTGCAATCTGTAGAGATGTCAGGAGCCAAAGTTTACTGGGTTCTCAGCGAGCATAGACCAGGCATCCCCAAACTCAGCCCTCCAGATGTTTTGGGACTACAACTCCCATCATCCCTAGCTAACAGGACCAGTGGTCAGGGATGATGGGAACTGTAGTCCCAAAACATCCAAAGGGCTGAGTTTGGGGATGCCTGGCATAGACAAATGGGACAAAGAATTCACAAACGAAAACTCACACTTGGTTCTCTGATAAACAGCCTGATAAACAAAACAAAACAAAACCCCTTCTGCCCCCCAAAAGAAGCAATGACTTTACATAGGCAAAGCAGCGAGGCATTAAACAGTTTGTCAGTGGATGACTGACAGCCATTAATTACGCAGTCATCTAAACATCACACACTTGGGAAACATCCAGCAAGAAGAAAAAGAAAAGCTTCTTGTACATGGAATCACAGCACCTGCTTCCTGCATCTTACCTCTTTCGTCTTTGCAGCACCGAAGACAGGGGTCAACAGGCTTCGGACATCTTTCCACCTCTTGTCACGCAGCATGAGAAGGCTGTCTGCAACAGGCTTAGAAGCCAAGACTGGAGTCTAATTGAAGGAAGAGACAGACAAGTACATTTAAAAACAAAAATCCATCTCTTTTTAATAGAAATTGAACTATTTATCACCAGAAAAGACAAAAGCCGTTAAATAGTGAAAAACTAAGCTAACATTCAGATTCCAGCACTCTTAGAGAGTGTCTACATGGCATTCTCTGCAAAACTCAGTATGGTGCATGTTGCTGGAAAAGGCACCGCAGAAAGACAGGCGTATCTTTCCCAGGGACACTCCAGTACACCTGAAAGCCAGCCAAGAAGCTTCCATCCCTCGGAAGGGACCACGAGGGCCATCTGGTCCAACCCTCTGCAATGCAGGAATCTTTTGCCCAATGTGGAGCTCGAACCCACAACCTTGAGATTTACCAACTGAGCTACATGCAGCTGGTCAAGAGATTAGCTCAGAATAGACTCATTGTATCTGCAGGGATCTGGCGCATGTTGGGTGAACATCCAAGAACACTCCAAGTGCCTGTGGAACAAAAGTGCGCTCTACAACCAGCTGGCATAAGTCTTCAGGGAGCCCCTGGAACAGTGGCACTGATGTCCTCCGAAATCACACTCGTCAACTCCTAATGTGGCCACACAATATTTCTTCTCCCATTCAAAGGTTGCACTGCTGCTCACCTGCTGACAGAGCAGCAGCCCAGGGGGGAAGGGCAGTGTGTGGCAGCACAACTGGGCCGGCTAGGAGAGCATGTGTGGCTGGAGAAGGGTGCAGCTTGGAGAACGGCCCAGATAGAGAAGGGCCCAAAGGGCCACATCTGACCCACAGCCCGAGAATCCCCACCCCTGATCTAAGAGGTCCACCCAGAATCCTTCGCAATGCTACAGAGAGAATGATCGGGTACCGATCTCAAGTCATGCCCACATGTGATCCAGTAGCTGCACCTGAGCATCCTTTGCAATATAGGCGTACTTACATGGGAGGCAGGGACGCGGGTGGCGCTGTGGGTTAAACCACAGAGCCTAGGGCTTGCCGATCAGAAGGTCGGCGGTTCAAATCTCCGTGACAGGGTGAGCTCCCATTGCTCGGTCCCTGCTCCTGCCAACCTAGCAGTTCGAAAGCATGTCAAAGTGCAAGTAGATAAATAGGTACTCTGGCGGGAAGGTAAACGGTGTTTCCGTGTACTGCTCTGGTTTGCCAGAAGCAGCTTAGTCATGCTGGCCACGTGACCCAAAAGCTGTATGCCGGCTCCCTCGGCCAATAAAGCGATATGAGTGCCGCAACCCTAGAGTCAGCCACGACTGGACCACGTCAGGGGTCCCTATACCTTTTTACATGGGAGGCACATTCCGCCCCCTGTGTGTGTAAGTGAAATTGTGTGAAGTTGGGAGCACCCTCTAAAAAGCTTCTAAATGCCTATTTCCCCCCCCCCCCCGGTCTCCCGATCTTTCTCCCGCTCTCTCTTCAATCCAAACCAAAACTGGCTGCAAGCTAGAGGATGTAAGGAAGTGAGTTCTACCCTGCACATCAGCTGTTAATAGGGGAGACTGAGCAGCTTAAACAAAGCCCCACTGTGCCTCAAGTCTCTTCGGGGTTTCCTCTTCCTTCACTGACATTCTCTTCGGGCTCTGGAGAGGGTCTCCTCGTGAGCCACGAGGTCCCTTCAGCTCTCTCCCACCATTTCCTGGTATGATTCTATTTGTTTATGAATTTCCCAGCACCATGTCCAGTCATGTGCAAGTAGAACACAAATAAGTGTGTGTGTGCGAGATGCCTGGACTGCAATGGATCCTGGGATGCGCCTTTTATAAGTGGTTTCAGTGCCACCCCTCAAATAACTTGATACCTTAGCCAGGCTAGCGCTGACCCAGGCTTCTTTGAAGGACAGAGCCCACAGACCTGATACCACACTGAACACTGCATTTGTCAAGCTTTCCTTATCTCACCACAAACACTTTTGCTGTTCATTGCATAATGTGTGTTATTGCTTCACACAGGCCAGGACAAAACTGAGCTCAGTGCAGGGATAAGTGCCTCAGTGCAGGATGAATTGAAGAGCCTTCTCTTCCACAGAGGAGAGAGAGAAATATAAAATGCTTTAAGTGAGCATTTCTGAACACATGAAAGCGACTACAAATTATCAGAATCGGTGCTCTGCCACTTCTTTCTCTCCCCACTTCTTTCAAGTCACCTGCAGTCAGGTGATTATTCTGATTTATCGGCTGAATATTCTATAACTGCTCGTTCCCATCAAATCCCTCATCAAAGCCCATCTTTTCTGTGAAGTCTTTAGGAAAAAGTCCTACGTCTCCATATCCTACTGTAAGTAACTCAAAGGATGTTTAATGAAAATAAACACATATTTTTCTCCTGTTCATCTCTGTCTCCATCTCGTTGCCCTTCCACTGTTGCCTCACCACTGTCAAATGTTAGATTTTGAGTTCCTTGAAAGAAAGACTAAAGGTGCTATAGCAGTAACAACAACAAATTAATAAGTGAAACATGTAACAAAATGCTCCTTCCTAACAGGAGCGATCCTGTTCAGGGTTCAAGCCAGCCACACCCTTTTATAGGGTACCCTCTTTTGCATTCCCCTAATTTTTCATTTTTCTTTTCCAGCCAGCATTCATTTTTCTTTTCCAGCCAGCATATATATATATATATATATATATAATTTTATTAGTTTTTTAAACATATCATTTTCAACCGTAATTAAACATACTAATACATCTTATTCAAAATTTTGACTTCCATCAATCCTGTCTGAAAATAAGTTATAAGTGATAAGTTATAAGTGATAAGTTATTTTCATGTCCCATCGAGATGAGCCCTGATACAGTGGTACCTCCGGTTAAGTACTTAATTCGTTCTGGAGGTCTGTTCTTAATCTGAAACTGTTCTTAACCTGAAGCACCACTTTAGCTAATGGGGCCTCCTGCTGCTGCTGTGCCACCGGAGCATGATTTCTGTTCTCATCCTGAAGCAAAGTTCTTAACCCAAGGTACTATTTCTGGGTTAGCAGAGTCTGTAACCTGAAGCATCTGTAACCTGAAACGTTTGTAACCCAAGGTACCACTGTATAGCAATGCTATAAGAGGCAAGAGTCCAGCAGTAAATGGCATACATCTTATAAATAAGAGATGGTTGAAAAGAAGAATTCGGAGCACTTGCTACTACAATGAACCAGATGGCTGGACAGAATGCAAAAGTTCATTTTCTGTATTTGTTCCCCACACTTGTTTTGCAAAACCAAAGACACAAACCACGTTTTACAAAATACAATAGCATACTTCATCAATTGATGATTAGTGTAGAGCGGTTGGGTATTGTTGGACATGAGCCAGAGAAACCTAAAACCCCTGCTCTGGGGAAAAAAGAAGCCGTTTCAGGGCATATGAGACCACCATGTTCTTGAAGCCAAGCAGGTCAGATCAGTTCTTCACATTTCTATAGCAATTTGAGGCTTGTTTTAAATCCTCATGAAAGCTCTTCAGCATTTCAGAATTTATGCCAATAAGCACAGTTTCGTATGCAGTTTTGACTAATGCACATATTTTTGCAAGCAATTTCTTCTTTTGTATGCTATCTTCACTACAATGTACTTATTTTATGCATATTTTAACCTAATAATAATAATATTTTTGTAAACATTGGTTGGTTGGAGAACTGCATTGCAGAATTTGGGCAATTTCAAAGGATGGCTGTCGTTGTTTTGAAAACTGCAAATCTGATAGATACAATTTGTGATCTGAATCAGATTTCTCCACCATCCCTGGAGACTGACACCACTACTTAACAACTGTAAGGCAGGGTAAGGCCAGACCCAAAGGGCTGACATCGTGGTCTGCCTGCTCAGTGATCCCTGAAGCTCACATAAACCCATTATATCATCGGTTTGTGCCAGTCTTAGTTGAACACACTGCAGGTGCACCATGAGGGTAGCTGCATTAGGCAGTCCAGTTCAACCTCCATCCACAACTGCCATCAAACAGCAAACCTTGATATGCAATCAGTCCCATCCCATCCTCTTCAGTTGCCACTCATTGATTATGGATGAAGAGTGTAGTCCTCCCACCCTATATGTGTGCCTGCCAAGTGCCCTAGAAAAAAATGTGGCATCCCTTTCTTTGCACAAAATTGTGCCGGCCACTCTGGCTGATGTGCTCTTACACTATGCATCTTCCAGGGCCATGATCTTAGGTGCTGCATGAGATCTCCCCGCCCCACACAAAATGCATGGGGGGAGGCGAGAGCAAGGCATGGGTCACATGACTCACCTGGGCCTGCATCCCAGAAGAGGAATATCCTGGTTTGGGGTCTGAAAACATTGGAAAGTATGTATATACTGTCACTGGAGCAAAGTGGGGCTGGAGCTCAACAGCTAGGATACAATGGTGTTTGTGATAAAGAGATGGAATGGAGGTGTGCTTGGCTCAGTTAATGTTTTAGCTGAAATAGTTTACATATACATTTAGGACGGATGTCCAAAGTAATACACATACACACAAAGAATCATCACAAAACTGTGGAAACACAGGGGAAGCAGATGGAAAAAAAACTTCAGGTGCTTGAACAAAGATTTATGTCAGGCCCTAGGCAATTTGGAATAATCAATTGGAGTTGCTATCGTGGTTTATTTACTTGATAGAAATTGCTATACAAAATCTGCCCCCAAAGAAGAATTATTTCAAAACACATCAGGCCTGAAATAAATCTTTCTTCAAACAGCTGAAGTTCTTTCCTCTTTCCTTCCCAAAGTAATACCCACCAATATAATAGAAGTATTTATACAGTGTATTGTTCACTAGCCCATTAATAAAGATACCTGATTTACAAAAAAAGTTTTTCAAATTCCAACAAAGATAGAACTCTGTATTAGCTGAGGCAAAAAAAAAAAAAAAGGTAATTGCCTCACTAATTTCTGCTGAATTCCATCAGCAGCTAAATCTTCACAAACACACCCCACCAAAGTTTCTTGGAGAGGAATTAAAAGAGGGGAAGGGTGTGTTGCTTAAGACTCTGAATATTAAATTATAGAGATGATATAGCTCTAAACTAGTACACCAAACACATAACTATCAACCCATCCCCTACAGTTAGCTATTCAATGCAGACATAAACTGAAAAGTAGGAAATGACACTGGAGTACTGGTTGGTTGCCACCCATCTGTCTTGGGAGACACTGGAAGAGTGCACCTTTGGGGTGAAGTCACACCATTGGAGAATTACAGCACCTGATGTGGCTGTAGAAACCAATACTGGAGAGACATACTTTGTTGCAGCTGGGGTAGATGAAGGTGTCTGGTTGTGCTGATGCAGATGTACCATGCCTGAAGCCAGCCCCCTGTTGAATACGTCCTTAGGGATCCTACCAACTTTCATTCTGTGGACATGACTAAGCCAGTGTAGACGTCACTGAGACAGGGCATGCACACTGAGACAGGTGTGCAAACATGCTTGGAATGTGGACTTGGGAGAGCACATCTTTGTTTGAGACTCTGTCCTTTCATGTGATGCCCACTGAGGTGTTAGTCTTGGTGTGTGTAAGCTGCCTACGTCTCACTACCATTAGGCAGCGTGCTCAACACGCAAGCCTGGTAGACCTTCATCTTGGTATTGGTCATTAGCATCACATTCTCCTATACCTTCAGAGAGATGAGCCATTGTCATAGCTGCCTGACCAATGTGCTTGTCCAGCTCAGCATCAATGGAGTTGTTGTTGGTTATGGGGGAGCCCAGGGAGACAATATCATCTATCACCTCAAGTGTGTGGTCACCATTGCTAATGCGTGGAGTGCTGGCCATGTCCTGACCCAAGATGCTGGTCTTCATTAGGCTGATGGTGAGGCTGAACTCCCTGCAGACTTGGGCTGTATGGCTGATGAGTCTCTGTAGAGCTTCATTGGAGTGTGCTGTCAAGGCTGTATCATCTGCAAACAATGTCTCTCAGATAAGGACCCACCACACTTTTGTCTTGGTGTGGAAATGTGCTAGGTTGAACAGACTCCCGTCACTCCTTGAATGGATATACACACCATCTTCAATCGAGCTGAAGGCATATGATAGCAATACTGTAGACAGACGAATATGCCAAAGAGAGTTGGGGGAAGCACACAGTTCCGGAATTACTCTGGAGTAACTGCAGTATAATTTGGTGGAAGCATCCCGGAAGCCTTTCCTAACTGAGTGTCTTGCAGATGTTTTGAACTACAACATCCATCAGTCCCAGCCAGCAAGGTGAATGGTCATGGCCAGGGTGATAGGCACTGCAGTATAAAACATCTGGAGGGCATCAAGGTTGGAGGATGCTGCCTTAGAGTGTTATAAGTAACTCTGGATTCAGGCTTGTCAGTACAATCCCATGCTACTCAGAGGTAAGCCCCACTGAGCTCAGTGGGACTTACTCCCGGGAGAATGTTTTGCAGCCTTACTCCATAAAGTGTAACTTCATAACAAAGCAGCAAATATGGTACATCTAGATAGAAGAGCAAAATACAGAAAGAAATATTTTTAGTTAATCTGTTGTTGTTTTTCTTCTTCTATAGGCTTTGGGGTTTTCTACTTTATTTTTCTCAGAGCACATCATTTTGGGGTGTCAGAACTGGCGTCCATTATTGCCCTTTAGCTAGCAGAATTAAAAGCAGTGTATTATAATTAATATTTATATTAACATTATTTATATGCAGTGCACTGCATTAGGTATTTCACAACAAAACCTTTCTTGAAGTCCCACAGTATGTGAAGACCTATGGCTACAGAACTACAAAAATAGAATAATTAAATGGTGAAGCCCAAAACAAATTAATGTGATAATCCCTATGAAAGCAAATCATCAAAGAAAGCTTAAAATTAACTGGTATTATTGTAATGGATAGATTTAGCCAGGTCGAAAGATTATCACATTTCCCTGCTAACGATAGAAGACTTAGTTTTGACACAAATAATTTTTTTTAGAGGACTGTAAAACTTGTTTCATTGAACTTGCAGGTTGCTAATAACGGTAGCAAGTTTCATAAAATATATGAAGTAATTCTAAAAAATAACTGAAAAATTAAATGAGCTATGCCAGGCTGTGTAAAATATGGACACTAATAGAGTAGAAAAGTTGAGTAGAGAATTATACATTAATGTCAAGATTTTCAAAGAAGAGCGCCTAACCTTTTTAATCCATACTTAGGAATTCACAAAAGGTGTCCATGTTTCAGATGAATTAAATTTAATGGGAGTCGCAGCACTTAATTAGCAAAGTCTAATGATTCAAAAAAGTTTTGGTTTAAAATCAAGTTCAATGAAGACCTTTCAGCTCCCTCGGCCTCAACAGGTGTGAAAAGGATATAAGCATCTAGCTGTAAGCCAAGTCAATAAGGCCTGTTGTAATCTTCTGTATGGTACAAGTCAACAGTTATTACAGATCAGACAAAACCTAAATGTTCACTGCCTCAGCTTAGAGGAGTTTTTTCTGGAGTTAGGGTAAGCACACCATGACACATGACTATGGCTTTTAAGGAAAAGTTTAAAGCACCAAAATGGCCAGGCAAACTTCTGATTGCAATATATTCCATTGTGTCGGTGTCACTATGGAAAATGCCTAGAGGTCTGGTCATTCTTGATGACTAGGCCCATGCCATGATAGCTAACAAACATGGCGGCCCATTACTTGTGGTCTAGTCCTCCTCATGTATTCAAATAATCAAAAATAAACTCCTTTTCATCTGATGGCATATACTCAAATATGCTACGCAGGGCACTGAAAACCTGGTCTCTGCCTTTAAGTGACAAGAGTTACAACAGGGCCTCCAATAGCTGATAAATGAGGTGAGGTGATCTTCCCAAGTAATTCCACTGGAGTTTCAATGTTTCATAAGTATATGTTGCTGCCCAGATGGCCTACACACCACATTCGCAATGCTCACCAGCACTGTTCCTGTGCCTATAAAAAGTACACTTGGCCTCATTCAGGCAGCCTAGTTTGTCAGCCAGCACGTTCCCCTGTAATGCTGCAGTAATGATGTTAACTTTGTGCAGCTCATGATCAGCAGCTTGTCTTGCAAATATTCTCAGTCACTCAACTCGCAGGTCTTCATCTATTCTGAAATACATCAACCTGACACTCCAGCTCCCCAGCTTGGAAGTTTTATAAATAGAGACAGTGTTCCTTCTTCCATATTCCTTCCCCAATAGGAAGAAGTAATTCACAGTGCTTCGGTGAAATGAATTGTTTCTCATCATTATAATCCAGGCTGCAAATGCTGGAAAGATTTATGCCCCGTCTCCTTGTCAAAAGATGTTTGTAGCAGTGGCAATGTTACACTAGTATGCATGGGTTGCCAGTATGGTGTCCTCAGGCACACCAACAGAGATGCTGCCTGGTGCCTGCAAGACCCCATGTTCTTGCCCATTCTGCTGCTGAAATGAGGTTTGGAATAAGCCTTCCACTGTTCTAGGCTTCCCCTGCCAAGGTGCAGCCCCTCTAAAACTGCAATTGGGCTTGAAAAAAGACTTCTATTGGTCTTCATAGCTGTATTCTCCAGAAAGTTCACCCAAGCCTAATTGCTGGAAGCTCCTGCCAACCTAGCAATTCGAAAGCATGTCAAAGTGCAAGTAGATAAATAGGTACCACTCCGGCGGGAAGGTAAATGGCGTTTCCGTGCGCTGCTCTGGTTTGCCAGAAGTGGCTTAGTCATGCTGGCCACATGACCCAGAAGCTGTACGTCGGCTCCCTCGGCCAATAAAGCCAGATGAGTGCCACAACCCCGGAGTCGGTCACAGCTGGACCTAATGGTCAGGGGTCCCTTTACCTTTACCTAATTGCTGGAAGAGGATTAAGAGAAGTGTGTGTGTGTGTGCGCGCGCGCGTGTGTGTGTCCCCAAGTGTTTCTCCCATATGCAGATATGCCTGCAGGCCCAAAACACATTGCCAAGCCTTGCGCCAGTCCACCAAGCAGTCTCCCCATCCTTTCTAATGGTCAACACCACCTGATGCTAGACAATAATAATAGTGCACACTTTTGTACATTATTTACGAGGGTGGGGAGGGGGATATGTACTGTAGAAATGTCACACTGAAGAGGAAACTGCATGAGCTACCACAGAAGGAAAGTAACAATCCTGCTTCAGAGAGTAATGGCTTAGTATGCCAGGGTGATTTATTGACTAGGCAGTTGCTCAGTGTCTTTCTCTAAAATATTTGCCATCCACTTCCCCTGAAGGAGCACAAAAAAGAATCCTACCACAAGCATGTCTCTCCACCTTTTCCTTACAGATTGCTCTCTCCCCTAAAACAGCGGTGATCACATGAGGATAGAAGGCTGTTCTAGAGCTTTTATGCAGAAACTCACATCCACACCATACCATTAGAGTAAATTCAATGCGCATCTAAAGCACTTTCCCCAAAGAATCCTGGGAACTGTAGTTTGTAAAGGGTGCTGGGCATTGTAGCTCTGTGAGGATGAACTACAGTTCCTGTGCTTTAAAAATGTGGTTTGGATATGACCTTAATCCAGTCTTATACGTGATGAGAGAAAGGTCCTCATGTACTCAGCAGAATGTGTTTGAATCAGAGCTGGCTCGCTTATGAGATGAAGAGCCCACCTCATGCAATAAAAGTGCACAAGGTGGTGTTCTGCCCATCCCACGGTTTCCGCTGATGCCGGCAAGAGGGAGGAATCTTCCCTGCTCCCAGGAGGAGAAGCCAAACAGCAACACTTTGTGGAACACCCCAGCTGCGGATGTGCCATCAACTTGTTCTGGGTTCCTAGACTTCAGTACTGTCTGTTCTGAATTCCTGCTCCTAACCAAACTCCTTCCCACCCACCCTAAAAGGATGCTGTGGGACCAGTGGCGAAAAGACTTTGAACATTGATTGTGCGCTCTATATTCAGACTGTTCTTGTTTCTGGGGTATGTTTTGTCTGACGGCCTTGAGGCTGGACTGTGCCAGCCAATGTCTTATTTGCAATTCAACCCTCCTCTCCAAACAAATCTGCTTTGCTTTGTTTTGTCGCTGACTAATTTTGATCACTTCCTAGGAGCTGATGTTTCACAGGCTTGCTCTGTTTCAAAAGGCAGTATAATTTTGTGCAGCTGTATCCCAAGTATTTCTGATCTAACTTGTACTTGATCCGACTTGCCATTGAAAGGGAGCTTTGCACACACTGCCAGCCACTATTATTAGCACCATTCAGTGTCTAATCCATCTGATGTTCTTAGGTCCAGTTATTAGCAGGCATCAACTGCTTGTGGTTAGGACAGAAAAGGTGATTTACCTCAGTGAGGAAGAATCTTGATTCTATTCTTTACATTCTTTATCGAGTTCTCAGTTTTGCTTTACTTAGTTATCCAACATTGGCTGGGGTTCCATTTGTACCTCACATAATCCCTGTTTTAAAACAGCTGCACTACTTCGCAGTTCATTTCCAGACCCAAATTAAGATGCTCATGTTAATGTTATTTAGGGCTTTAAACAAATCATGCCCCAAATACCTGAAATAGCTCCTCATTCCCTTCTTGGGTAGTGGCCCACAAGGCTGCATTCTTTGCAGCAGGCTCCAAGTTGTGGTAAAAAAGGTAAAGGTAAAGGACCCCTGGACGGTGACTATGGGATGCGGTGCTCATTTCGCTTCAGGCCAAGGTTTGTCCACAGACATTTTTCCAGGTCATGGGGCTGGCATGACTAAACCACTTCTGGTGCAACAGGACAACATGATGGAAGCCAGAGCACACGGAAACACTGTTTACCTTCCCACCACAGCGGTACCTATTCATCTACTTGCACTGGCGTGCTTTCAAATTGCTAGGTTGGCAGGAGCTGGGACAGAGCAATAGGAGCTCACCCCGTCGTGGGGATTCGAACCGCCAACCTTCCAATCGGCAAACCCGGTTGGGTTTTAAATAGTTACAAAAGTAATACTTCTTTAAAAAAAAATACAATACATTAAAATAATTCTGCATTTCCTGGAATTTGAGCATAAGGAACTGGGTATGAATTAAAGGATATACGTTAAGGTGGCAGGGGGGAATATGGAATATTGTTCCAATATGTGACCATAGTGGAGAAATGTAGGATGGAAGAACCTACTATTAGCCAATGCAGAGGAATGCTGCTGGGAACTATCAGAGGTAAAGCTAATTATTAATAATAACAACAATTTGGGATTCCCCCTTGGACTTCTCGTGGGTAGAAGAAATGAATGAAACAGTGACACTTTGACTAAAAAAAAACGTGGTTTAACAGAAAGTAGGGAACATGGATTGAATGACTTAAAAAATCATTTTCTAATGTAATTGGCAGATGGAAAATCAGAATCCCCCCATTTATCTTTAATGTTTCTTATCACTCTGTTTCCTTTCCTTTCTTTTCTTGTTCCCTTTCTCTCCCTCCTCTTTTTCTTGTCTTTTTGATTCTATCTGTTCTAGATATTATTTTACTATATTATGAAAATCATTAAAATAAAATTTAAATACGCATTCCTTGTTTCCTGTGGCATTAGAAATCTACCCCCACCCCCTTTGAGGGATCATATTTTTCCTGCCCCGTGCAGGGCTGTGTCAGGGAAATGGATCCAGCAGATCCAAAATATTCCTGGATCCACACAAAATCTGCCCCTTTTACCCTCCTACCACCATAGGACCACCAACGTCAGAAGTGGGACAGCTACTGAGCTTTCTGCAGCTGCAACCAGTAAGCCTCCATGGGCAGACCTCCCTTCTTGTCCACGGATCGCCCTGTCTGTCTGCAAAGGGGGGAATTTCAGAATCCTATCACCCCTGGGACGCCCTCCCAGAGACTATAGGATTGTGCTGATAGTGATTTATTGTGACAGCTACTTTTGTGTACCAGGAGCTCACTTCTTCAGATGCATCTAGTCCACAAAAGCATTTGGCACAATAAATCTGTTGGGTATTCTAAGTGCCACAAGACTTTTGTTTAAAGAATCTGGCTGTCTATATTGAGCATAAATTTAAATGTGTTAAGAATAGGCAAAAGTGGTTAGGTAGAATGCAATTCAAATTGTAAATTGAGCCCAATGTTCTGCCATCTAAACTAATCAGAAGGAACACAGATCGGTGAGTTGATGCCCTCAGGCAAGGGTAAATACTATTTAATCTATGTTAATCTGACCACTGGAATGAAGTTTCAGAAAGGATTACTTGTGTAAGCAAATAGCCACACTGTAGACAGAGCTCCATCCAGAACCTCAGATTGGAATCTGTCCAAAAGTGGAGGAGAAGAATTAAATTCATGAACTCAAGAGATATGTTCACAAATGCTTTAGTCCTGGGTTACAGCTATAAAGCTTTGTTAATAACTTGAGAAATAGCTTGAAAAACAAAAATAACTCTTTGTCTACTCATTTTCGGCCCAGAGTTTGCTTGCTTGAACAGCAATTCAGCCAACCTGTACGTGGTTGTGTTCAGAAGTTCATATGAACTAGCAGGTGATCCCAACCACAGTTTATTTACCGGTACTTATTTAAATAAATTGTACACTGTTAAAAATACCGTATATCCAGGTGTGTACAAAGCAGAAATGAAAACAAAAGAACAAAGCTAAAACAACAAAATTACATTAAATCTGTCTGAAAAAACTAACAGGAACAACATCCAACAATGCTATCCTGAAATGACCTGGTTGAATGAAAACGTCTTAAGGTGGTATCTAAAAAACTGTGTTTCAAAAATGCAGGCTTAAATTCTTCCTTGCCCTCTGTTATCTGTTATTTGGGGTTATGACTACAGAGATATTTGGGGGGGGTGAAGTCCGACCATCTACACAAACCCAGCATAAATAAAAAACAGTAACAATAAATTGGAAGCAAACTAAGCTATTAACTAAAAATAGTATATAAAACAGCAACATCAAGCAACAGCAATCTCTAAAATTACACATTAAAACGCTGTAAAAATAAAAATAAAAATATTTTCAGTTGCTAATGCAAAAGAAGAGAGGGCCTGGTGGATCTTGATTGAGAAATATTCCAGAGCCATGGCACCACCACAGAAAAGGCCCCGTTTCTATAGAATCATAGAATTGTAGAGTTGGAAGGGACCCTGAGGATCATCTAGCCCAACCCTCTGCAACCTTGGCATTATCAGCACCATGCCCTAACCAACAGAGCGATAGGATATGCTTCTTTGCTTGCACTTTTTCTTTTCTTGAGCTTGACCTTGGTCACTGGGCTGAGAGTGGGGGCCAGCTTCCCCTGTGAGTCATCTGCATTCAGATCTGGGACACACAGCCAGACTCATACATTCCCAGGGAGCTGCTGTTGCAACAGCGTAAAGTATCCCTTCCTTGAAGAACCAGTGACTTGGATCTGTATGTGAGAAAACCGACACACACCAGATGGCAGGGTTTTTGAAACAGTAGTCAAAAGCAGGTAATCTATATTGAAAAGCAGGGTAATCTAATATTTGAAATATGATTCAGAGGAGTAAACCTCTGCAGTTCAGAGCGAAACAGAATTGTTGCCCAGGTTGCCTTAGAAATCCTCTTGCTTTTGCACAGGTGAGATGCTTGGGTGAAGCCATGTAACAATAGCATTACCTAAGCTGTTTTGCTGGAAACACTCTTAACATTTCACCATCTTTAAGGGGGAGACAAGGGGATGTCAATGACATTTGTAAATGGTTTGTAGAAGGGCTGGATTTAGGTTTGATGAGGCCCTAAGCTACTGACTGTAATGGGGCCCTTTATATGTTCAGCTGTCCTTTGTCAACAACAAATTGTCTCTGTTTTCTGTGTTGAATATATGCTATATGGTATATATGGTATATACCATAAATATATGGTAATTTATGGACCTAATAAATTGCATGCAACCAGTCCATGCAGAATGTAGGCACCCTATATATAGAAATGAGCAAACCAGTGATATTTTAGGGAGCAAGCTAGCAGGCGGGGCCCATCACTTACGTCATAGGAGCCTACACAACACAAAACACTGTAGCTGTATGTAGGTTTTGTTTTATTTGTTTTTTATCTTATATTTTGGAAATGTACATCCAGGTTTTTTCCCGTTAATTTTTTTTGCCCCCCCCCCCCAAGAAAGTGGGGCCCTAAGTTATAGCTTGTTTAGCTTATACATAAATCCGGCACTGGTTCGTAGTCACCTTGAGGTGCTTGAGGAGACAACGCGTGAGTGAAAAGTGCAGCTCCCCATTTGCTATAGGGGCTGCTTTTGTTCCTCGTGCACATTGTTTCCTCGAGCAAGCTGGGTAGCTCTTAGATCTCAGATGCAGCAGTACGACATTGATTAGCTTGGAATTATTGCAGTTCACAAGCACTGTTGCAAACATGGCTACATGGTTGTTCTAGATGGGCCATTGGCCTCATCCAGCAGCCTCTTCTTAGGCACTTACTGTTGCAGATGTTAGGGAGGAATGCTGCTTCATGGCAGAGCGTCTATCTTGCACGCAGAAGGTCCTAGGTTCAAACCTTGGTAGGTTGGATTGGGAACATTCCCTGTCTGAAACTCTGGAGACCTGCTGCCAATCAGATGATACTGATCTGGAGAGACCATTGGCCTGATTCAATCTAAGGCAGCTTCCTGTGTCCACTTGTGCCATAAGCATGTACTGAAAGGGTGGATAGGAATCCAGCCCTTGAACCGTTCTTTAACCACTTAGATTGTGAGTACCACCGGGTATATAAAAAGGGCTTAATAATTCCACAGGGGCCATACTGCTGATGCAACAAATATGCATATTGCAAACAAATAAGACCTCTCTTACAGCAAAATCCTCCTCGACTCCCATTTTTGAATGCAATGGGACTGAGTTCTGAGTAAGCATACATAGGAGTGCAGCCAATGCAATAGGGGGAGAAAGCCCTCTGCTAGGTGGGACTCTCTCCTAAGTACGGTAAGTAGGCATAGGATTCCAGCCTTAACTCACCCTACCTCACTGTAATTGAGCCTAAACAAGTGTGGCTAAAATCAAGGCATAGTCTTCCATTGTTTACATTTCCTTCTCCTTCCTCTCTTGTCTTCCTCTTGTCAAATTCCATAGATGCAAAGTTAGAAATAATTACTTTGATAATATGCATCTTTCCCTAATGGGGAAGACTGTAAGCAGGTGACCTGTGTGCCTGCTCCATCCATCTACTGTTCATGTACTCCCTGTTGATGCGCAGCTTCAGAGCCCTCATCTGATCTCCCCTTTTAGAGTTCTTTGAATTGGACTTGGACCAGTCAAGCCTTCAAATAGAGGACTATCCTCTGCTAAGTAGGACACATGGCCACCCTAAGCAATGCACAATACAAGCAATAATCAAAACAGTACATCTGTTAAAACAAGAACGTTTACACTCAGTTATAAAATGCCTGTTTAAGCTCAACTCAGATACCCATCTGCACTATTTTCAGCATGGATGAGAGTGGTCTGTGTGTCCTTCGCAGGATAGTGGACTCTGGGGTGGGGGCACGATCCAGCAAGTCCTACCATTTGGCCTCAAAGTCCTAACTTCAGTAAAGATGCTACTGATCTGAAGGCATAATTAGGGATAGCATGCTATTTCTGTCAACTCTCCTAACCCGTCATGTGTTCACAATAACACCCAGTATATTTCCTGTACAATGTGAATGTTATTTTTTGAGTGATTAAAAATGCTTGGCTATAATATTTGGCTGTAGTTTGGGATTGCATTATATGAAGGTTGTGGCAGAAGAAGCAGTATCATCATGGAGCAGGCATATCCTGGGGGCCAGCTGGCCTTCCCGCTCTCAAGAAGAGAAAGAAATGCCTTGATGTTAAATTATTTTTGGCTGCACCACCCTCTTTACTATGAGAATGTCAGCAAGTTATTCAAACAAAGGCTTATAAGCAGACTTCTGAGGGGAAACCCTCGTTAGAAAAGCACTTTAATTATGTGCTTACGTTCCATTAGTTTCAGTAGGGCATGGAGATTTGTTTAAAGCGAAGCATGTACAGTTCAACTTCATTTGCCTGAATGGCCTGGAGGACACCCAAAACATCTGGGTAATCAGAGGTATGGGAGTGATGTTTACATTGCCTTATGGTCTCAAGAGAGACATCTAGTGAACTTGAACAAGAACTTTCCGGTTTGGATTTTGGAGTTTCTACGCATTGCTTATATGATTGTATTTACTTCTGTTAGTAAATTAGGATTTCATATTTATCTAGTGCCGTCAGTGTTCTAGGTACTGTCCAGGCATTGGGACATGGTCCATACCCAGAGAACCTACAACTATTATTAGGTGGACAAGGCAAGGATTCACATATTCATTGTGCTGAAAAATTCATACACATCCAATTTCAAATGAGAACCAAAAGCATTTTGCTAGCCTTGGAAGGTACAGCAAAAATTTGTCTCCCTTAGACTGTGGTTAATGGAAATATGATTCATTTAAGTCAAGGGAATATACAGCTAGTCTATTTCAGAGGTGGACACAAAGTAGACTGATAGATTCCTGGGTGATGTGGAATAGATTAGCAAAGGTTCCTAAATCCCAACAAAATTCACATTTTATTAGGGTTGTCATATGACCGCTCCTCTTTTTCCAGGATACATCTTTTTCATGGGTAGAGTCATCATAACAATCCATAGTAAAAAATAGAAGTCAGCAAATCTGCCCTCTTATTTCCTTAAATAGGGTTGCTGAAACAAAAGAAACTTAGGGTAACCAGGAGACCTTTATCCCAGCTACTCTTCATGTACATTGGACCAAAAAGAACAATTTATTTACACCCCGCCCTTCAGACATGGGTTGCCCCAGCTATTCCGGCTGGCTTCCAACAAATTATAAAACCACAGTAAAACATCAAATATTAAAAACTTCCTTATAGAGGGCTGCCTGCCTGTCTTCTGAAAGTCAGATACTTGTTTATCTCTTTGACATCTGATGGGAGGGCATTCCACAGGGTGGGCACGACTTCCGAGAAGGCCCTCTGCCTGGCTTCCTGTAACTTCACTTCATGCAATGAGGGAACTGCCAGAAGACCCTCAGAGCTAGATCTCAGTGTCTCAGCTGAACGATAGGGGTGGAGATTCTCCTTCAGTTTTACAGGGCCAAAACACTCCCCCTCCCTCCCCTCCCCTGTATTATATATATATCTGATGTTGACATTGTTAATCGTTTCAATATGTTTCATGGGAAACGATAAACGATACTAATTTAAAAGTACATTCATCCATTTATTTTACTGCATTTTCCTCTCACCCTTCCTCCAAGGCGTTTAGGGCTGGACATGCCTGGATATCCTGCCCAACCCTATTTTATCCTTTCAGCCAGCCTGGGTGCAGATAGTGAGTGACCCAAGGTCTACATGCCTAAGTGAGGCTCTCAGCTTGGGCCTCTGTTTTCCTAGTCTGACAAATTCAGCCACTCTACCACTCTGGTATATATGAATCCACTAACATTCGCCCCTTTTTAAAAATAAGGTTTGTTTTAGACTCAATAATATCATTGTATTCGTTTACAATATATGCTACTGGTGCCATTTAAAATCAATGCTACTGATTTCACTTTCTAGCCTTACTTGGCTGTTTACAGTAGATAGACTCATTAATCCTTCCCTTTCAAGGCAAATAGAGATTGCCCAAATACAAAAAGTTGGCTGGATGCGGTTAGAAATCTGTTGGTATTTTTCTGCATGAGAAAATAGCCTAGTCAGTGGGGGAGCGTTGGAAGGGTTCCCCGATTCAAAGCGGAAACCTTTATCTGACATTTAGCTTCTATTGTGTGTTGGCTGTTTGCCTCGCTTTCTCAAAAGTGTTTGCTCTGCAGGTGGGTTGAGATCTTTAAAGTCTCATCTGGGGTGCATTAACTGAAGAGGCCACCCGATAAGTTTATTGATTGTTATGGCAGCTAAGAGCTATGGAGCAGGCTGCTTAAGAACAACATCAGGATAGCCTCTGCAAAGGTCCACAACTTACAAAACCTGCTCTGTTGAAAACAGTTTGCCCGTTGAGCTGGCAGGTTGTGGGGGGGGGGGGACTGCGGGATGCTAAGGATTCTTGGAGCTTAAACCTAAGGGTGCCCTGTTTTGTTTTGTTTTTTACAAAAACACTTATATACCGCAGTTTCGTTTGAAAACAACAACAATCAAGCCAGTGTACAACAAATAATATATAAAACGAAAGCCACATAAAATGGGAAATCACAGATCACAGATTACTATAACAGGGTTTCCCCCCCTCGAATTGTCTCTGTGAGCCTGGCAGCATAGAAAAGGTTAAAAATTAATACTGAAGATGCCTACTGAATCTCTGTTGGAGGAGCATTCCACAAAACTGGACTGATACCACTGAAGGCTTGGTTTTGTGTCAATGCCATATGAGCCAATGTATTTTACCTGCCCTTCACCCCAAGGTCCCAGGGCGGGTTACAAAAATTAAAACACAACATTAAGAACAGTTTAAAGCAACTTAACAATCACAGAAATAAGATGGGTCCCAAAAAGATATCTCTCAAGTGTCACAAGCCAGGGTACGGAGGTGTGTCTTCAGCATTTGCTGAAAGCTATACAGTGGTACCTCAGGTTAAGTAACCTGAAGCGTATGTAACCCGAGGTACCACTGTATGGTCCTTCAGGAATCTTTGGCACAAGCTATTGGGGGCTGATGTCTTACGTCGTAGGGGAATAGACAACTTCTACAAGCAATAGATGGATGAGGTAGGTTCAGTTCTAGGGCAGTAGTTCTAAGGAATAGGCTTGCCCAGTTTGTCACTCACATGACTAAGAATATTGCAGCATTCTGTATGAGAATTTTCCCTGAATGTCATACCTCCTACAGGCAATGTTATATGTTGTTTTTGCTATCTGTTGTAGTGAACTCTAATGCAAATTTGTAGTGGTAAATTTCATACTTTCTGCTTTCTGGAAATCTACCAGAAGTGTGGAGCTCATTTCCACGTTGAAATCCACTTGCGATCCCATTAACCCAGAACATGGATCAGGCCATGTGATGAAATCTGGGGCGGTATTGTGGGATACAGTTGTTTCCTCGGTGAATGTTTTTTTTGGGGGGGGGGGGCAAAAGCACAGATGAGCATAAAGGATGGCAACATGTCTGATGAATCTTGCTGGTGTCCACTGGTGTGAATGAAATCTAGCTTGACATGGTGGTATATTGATCAAAAAGCCACCGTGCCATTATCCAACAAGCCATGATGTATACGAGGAACATTGGAAATGAGGAGCATTATAACCAGGAAATCTAATGCAGCAATCCCCAGCTCTGAATGAACCCTTAGAGTAGACCCCCACCCACATATAAATGTGTGTGTGTGTGTGTGTGTGTTGTTTTTCTTTTGGTGAGGGCTACTGTAATATATATACTCTCTCTATATAATTTGAGTGGGAAGGCAGTCTGGTGTGGTAAGAGTTAAGCTTTAAGTTGCACCCATCTCCCCTCCCTCCTTCATCGGGAATGAACGAAACTGTCTAGTTGTGCTTTGACTATGCCAGATTTTCAAGGAAATCTCTTTTGAACGCTCTTCAAAAGAGTGTTTTAGGCTTTCCTCCCACTCTAATGATTTTTTGGAGCCGCTTATTAATAATTCTTTGTGCTGTGTTTGCAGCAAGAATGTGAGGTGGTTTTGGATCCAAACTGCAATGAGGTTCCCTGCTGGCGTATCCACTTTATAAAGGCGAACAAATATAGCAAACCCAGTGTTAATTTCCTGCAGGGCTAAATATATTTCATTTTTACCCATGTAATCACTAGGTAGGCAGTAATGACCTCATATTTTTCCACTTAATATACACTTGGCTAAACTGAATGCTGGACCCATATTTTTATTTTATGTTAATTAATGTAGAGTTGAACCTTGAAACACATCCAGTTCTTGGGGACAAAGTAAGAATTAGTGCATAGACCTCATTCCAACAAAGCAAGGCATTGATTTTAATTTAGATTAACACAAACATTTGCTGTGAATCATAGCTGTCTATTCAAGCCTCGTTCACCTGTTAGTAGTTTGTGTTCTTTGTGGCTCAGAGCGTTTTAGTTGCTTAGAGCATTGAATTTCCTGAGTGTGTGCGTGTGTGTTTAGTTACCAGAGACTGTTTCATTTATAACTCCTGCTCCTTTCAAGAATCTATATGATTAGGTTGAACACTTAGGCAGCAATAAAAAGAGGGGTGCAGATTTGCATATTTTTTCCATATATGTATTGATGCTATTTCTATAATATAATATATCTCACCATTATGGGGAAGACTGTGCAGGTGGCCTAAATGCCTGCTCAGCATCCAGAAACTCAGTGTTGACAGGCAACATCAAGACCTCTGTTGCTCTTTCACCTTATGGCTTTTTAAGTTTAAACTGGACCTGGACTGAACAGCCCTTCAAATAGAGGACTGTCCCCTGTAAAGCAGCACACATGACCACACTACGTATGTGTGAAAAAAGACAACACTAAACAGTTAGCACTGCTTCCCCTTTTAGTTCTCCTTTCCAAGTCACGAGCTATTCCAAAAGCTATTTTCTAAAGGCCAGGTATAGTTATCATAGCCACTGTTAGCTTCTGGCGTTCCCAAGAACTAAATAACTCAAGCAGAGGCGGATTTAGAGCAGCACGACTGGTTTCCCTGCGCTGGGCATCAAACCCAGGGGGCGTAAAAGCCACGCTAGAAATCAGTAAAGGAACGTGTCAGGAAGACAACATAAACTTGTCTCCTAAAGCTGCCTCCACCCCAGGCAGGCTGCTGAGATTTCCCAGGGGCGACTGGGCTCCCAGAGTTGCAACTACATCAGCCTTTGGCCCCAAATCGTGGCCCTGCCTGCTTCTGCCGCCTCTGGTTCAGAGATGGATCTTCAGTGCTTCTCTCTCTCTTTCTCTCTCTCTCTCTCTCTCTCTCTCTCTCTCTCTCTCTCTCTCGTCCTCCACTGCCATCCCATTCTGCTCTACTTGCACCAGCCTGGCCTGGTAGTGCCAGCAGCTGCTCCCCCTTCTCTCTCTGTGTGTGAGTGACTGTCAAATTTGGTTGGAACTGTAATGTTGGATGGAGGGGATTTACCCTTTCGCCTAAACTGCTTCATCCATTATTTCCCCACGTGCAATTTCCCACATGGGGTCAAACTTTTATATCTGACTGGCAGACTGTGTGTGTTGTAACTGAGGAAACATGTTCCCTCAGCACCATAGTCCTAATTTGTACGTATTGTCTCTCATTCTCTCTCTCTCTCTCTCTCTCTCTCTCTCTCTCTCTCTCTCACTCACTCACTCTCACACACACACACACACACACACACACACACTGCTGCTATTAAATTAACACAAAAAAATGGTGGTCGATCCTCATCATAGAACAGCTCCCATCACATCTAATTTGGCCATTCGGAAATACATTCATTGTTTGTGGAAGGGGGGATGCTTTAAGCTTGTGCTTAGGTCTCCTGTCAAGGTCAGCAAGCAAAATCTAACGAAAATGAGCTGTGGCTAAGTGTGACTGGAAACAATGGGATCCAGGATTGCAACCATACTGTTTCACTATGAATCCTCTTGATTTGGTTGGGCCTAGTCACTGCTCAGTTTTGCCCCATGGTGCTCTCTTAACAATGGCTGGATCATGCCCCCTGTTACACGCAGAGTCACACCACGTTTTTAGGACAACGTGTAAATGCCACTGAGCAAGGCAAAACTGAGCAACTCTTGTCCTAATTGCTGGCATCCTTAACTCTATGCGGTGGCAGGAGATCATAAAGAGAACATTCCCATAAACTATTCATTAATTGGACACCATCATTAAATTTCAGAAATGATTAAATAAAATCATAGTTTTAAAGTACCTGATATATCTTCAGCCCTGCTGTTCCCAGAATATTAATTAGGTGGATGGTAAGCAGAATAAAATATACATCTTTACAACCAAATAGTGATTCAAGGCATGTAGTATAAAACAAATCTTTTAAAGAAAGCAAACCAGTCTTTACAGGTTTCGAGGTTTTCCCTTCTAAGGCTCAAGCTTCCCAGACATTATTGAGAAGTTTTTGCCATCATCTTCCGCCCTGCACCCCTGCCGCTTAAGATTAATTTTCTGATTAGACTTTAGAATATGAGAAGGTCTGTGGCTCAGTGAGAGAATGCATGTTTTAGCATGCAGAAGCTCTCTGGTTCAGCCTGCCACTTCCCATTTAAAAAGGATCTGATAGCTGCTGATAGGAAAGGGATCTTTTTTGGACCCTGGAGAGCAGCTGCCAGTCAAAGCAGAGAGTGCTGGGTTATGGGGATGTTGCGCAATCATAAGATGAGCGCAGGAATTGCAGCCGACTTGGAAACTTTGGGGAGAAGTGCCCTGAACACAAATGCTATGAATAATCAACAGACCACATGGTACAGTGGTACCTTGGGTTACAGACGCTTCAGGTTACAGACTCTGCTAACCCAGAAATAGTACCTCGGGTTAAGAACTTTGCTTCAAGATGAGAACAGAAATCGTGCTCCGGCGGCGCGGTGGCAGCAGGAGGCCCCATTAGCTGAAGTGGTGCTTCAGGTTAAGAACAATTTCCGGTTAAGAACGGACCTCCGGAAGAAATTAAGTACTTAACCCGAGGTACCACTGTATATTTTAACTGTATAACTTAAAAAAAATGCATAAATAAGAACGTAAGATGAGCCTGCTGGCAGGCCAATGGTTCATCCAGTTTAGCATCCTGTCCTATGGGATGCCTATGGGAAGCCCACAGGCAGGATTCGAGCACAAGAGCATTCTCCTCTCCTGCAGTTTCCAGTAACAGGTATTTAGAAGCATTACTGCCTTTGACCATGGAGTCAGAGCATAGCCATCATGGCAAATAATACCCAGTGACTCTTGCTATCTTTCCTAGCAAGAAGGAAAGGTATTCTTTAAAGGAAATAAAAATCTTCTGTTATTCATAGGAACATAGGAAGCTGAATTATATTTAATCCTTCACGATTGTCTGCAATGACAGGCAGAGCTCTCTCCCAGCCTTACCCAGAGATGCCAGGGATTGAACTTGCCCTGCAACAGAGATGTTCCACCACCAATCTGTGGCCCTCCTTTGTTGCTGAGAAATAGAAAGTTCTTCCTGGAAAATCCTGGCTAAGCTCCACAACTTTGCTCCACATGGAATCTGCTCTTCCCTTTTCCTTCCTAACCACCAAATTGCTCTTTCAGGTAGTAAACCAATCAGAATCTTCCAAGAACTCGACCATCCGATTAAACTAAACTGATTTCTTCTGAATAACCTTCCAGCAAACAAGGTATTCTGGCGAGTGCACATTTTATCAGATTAAGGTCATTCTTCTCATGAACACACCAAGGCCTGACTCCCAATTACAGACGGCTTTGATTTTTTTAAAAAAACAACAACAACAAACATTTTAGAGAGGTTCACTGTATCTATGAACCGACTAGTAAGCAGCAATCTCATAGAAAACAACCTTAAAAATAAACAACAACAACCAAATATATCTTTGTTCAAAATACATTTGCTAAATGCCATGGAATTTTTCTGAGCAAGGTAAGGGCCAAAGTGTTCCAATAAGGGTATTCTCTACTTTTAATATCCTGGCTCCTTTGAGCCACCCCAATCCCAGATCCCTTCACCCAGCACATCCTAGCTCCCCTCACCCTCAAATCACCTCCAACTGTCCTCTTCCCTACTCTTTGTACATGATAGATCACTGCCTTATTCCATTCTTATTTTGCCCTTTGGGGATACCTTGTTAGTGTTGCCATAGTATAGTCATTCCCCCCAGGGTCTCTAGAAGTCAAAAGGTGTGGGTGGGTGCACGCGTGTGTGTACATGTATGTACACACTTATGCACCTTGTCTATATGCACATAGGTAAAGGGACCCCTGACCATTAGTTCCAGTCGTGACCCCGACTGGGGTTGCGGCGCTCATCTCACTCTATAGGCCATGGGAGCCGACGTTTGTCCGCAGACAGCTTCTGGGTCATGTGGCCAGCATGACTAAGCCGCTTCTGGAGAACCAAAGCAGCGCACGGAAACGCCGTTTACCTCCCGCCAGAGCGGTACCTATTTATCTACTTGCACTTTGATGTGCTTTCGAACTGCTAGGTTGGCAAGAGCTGGGACCGAGGAACGGGAGCTCACCCCGTTGCGGGGATTCGAACTGCTGACCTTCTGATCAGCAAGTTCTAGGCTCTGTGGTTTAACCCACAGCGCCACCCGCGTCCCTCTATATGCACATATGTGAGCACTAAAGCTCCATACTTTTGGTCCTTAGTATGAAGGGTCTTTAAGTATTTGTGGCCTCTTTTTGGGTGGGTCAGGATCTGCTAGACCTGTTTTTTATTTACATGGATGTGTGTTTGTTTTTTAGGTTTTCATCAATTGTGTTTATTGCAATTGGTCTTATTACTTCAATGAGGTTTGTAAGTCGCTTTTACTTTAATGAGTAAAGCAAATAAATAGTAACAACAACAACACAGTGCACAGCCAGTCATTTCACAGGCTGCAACTGCTGAGGCATGTTTTGAGCTTTTGCAAGGCTATTTTAAGACAATTATATTTTTCTAGCATATCATTATCAAAAGAACTTGCACTGTAAACTAGTGGGAGGCAGGGCTGTTTAGGAATGAACAGATACAACAGGCAGAGTACGGTGATGCAGCTAAGCAATTTTACTTTGAAATGTGGTATGCTAGTTCTGCATACCTCCTATGGGGGACCCTCCTGCTATGTGGGGTCCTGGACTTCTGCCCCAAAGGCCTGGTCTGACAGAACAGCTAGTGGAGCAATAAGTAACAAGGATGCTGTGATCCTTGGTTTTCAAGACCCAGTTCAGTGGCTGGGATGTTTTAGTCCTGCCTCTTAAAACAAAGTCATGAGTTTTAGATCTTGTTCTGTTTTAGTTTTATGCTGGTTTTAAAGTACAGTGGACGCTCGGGTTGTGAACGTGATCTGTGTGGGATGCACATTCGCAACTCATGTCTGCGCAT
The DNA here is from genome assembly GCF_964106915.1 of Podarcis gaigeae. Classification (NCBI taxonomy): domain Eukaryota; kingdom Metazoa; phylum Chordata; class Lepidosauria; order Squamata; family Lacertidae; genus Podarcis; species Podarcis gaigeae. Next base: position 23,410,336 of record NC_139686.1, on the reverse strand, counting down.
GTGCGACTGCCAAAACCCGGAAGTAACCCGTTCCGGTACTTCCATGTTTCGGCAGTCCGCAACCCAAAAAAAAAACACAACCTGAAATGGACGCAACATGAGGTATGACTGTATGTGTTATTGTTATACATTGGGGAGACCCCCTAAACCCTATAAATTAATAAATGATAGGACTTGTTTGCAGCACTGAAGGGAAAATTGCAGGCCAGTGGAAAAATACAGGCTAAGCTTCCTTTCCAAGCCAGTGCCTCACCTGGGATAGAGGTGTTCAACTACACCTCAGTTAAAATTGCCAGGGTGTTTTTTGTTTTTAAAGAACAACTTCTGCCATGTCATTAGTTCTCCAAAGGATCACAGATACTGGTAGAGCACCTGGACCCTCCTGGAATCTAGCTACCACTCGGCTGAGAGCGGGGGTGGGCCCAACTTTTGTTACATTATAAGCTGCTTTGACTTACATTTTTAAGGGGGAAAGCAATTCATAAGTTTAAGAAAATATAACAACAACAACAACAACAGCAACAAATTAATAAATAAGTTCTATGAAACGGTGTATTTCTAAATGAAAAAAAATGTATTTTGTGGTTTTATATTTTTTATTTTATTCTGTGAACTGCCCTGAGACCTCCGGGTATAGGGAAGGAGGAGGAGGAGGAGGAGGAGGAGGAGGAGGAGGAGAAGAAGAAGAAGAAGAAGAAGAAGAAGAAGAAGAAGAAGAAGAAGAAGAAGAAGAAGAAGAAGAAGAAGAAATAATAATAATAATGTAGTGGAAAGTTTTCTATCCCACTCCTCTTATGGTCAGCAATAGTTCCTGGAAGTTGCTGCCAATGCACCCCTAAATATGTCCCCCTAAATTCCTACTGTCACCGCACCCCTAAGGATGCCCCCCCCCAGTTCATTTATGGAAACATGAGCTAAACATCAGATCGACAATTTTGTGAGTGCTGCTTTAATTGTAAAAACAGCAGCTGCCCTCAATCTCTTTTAGAAAAAGTCCTGGCGTAAGAGCAGCAGGGATGTTCCAGCTCAGGAATGAGCTGTATTATCATAGCTTTGTGGTCAGCATTTATTCTGAAAAGCCGAATGCTTTATTCTGTCAGTTTCATCAGCATAGCATTAGGGGCAGCAAAGGGGGCGGGGGAGAGAGAGGACACGATAGAGCGGTGGTTTTTTAATTTTTTGCACAGTATATTGTACACTTGCAACCAGAATTTCTAAATAAAAGCCGAGAAAGGGCTTGCTCAGAGTAATTTTCAAAAAGCCTTAGATTCACATTTATTAAAAGCCACATAGAAATACTTCCACTTAATAGCCAGAGTGCGCTTGTCTCTACCTCCATGTTCTCTGCCACACACAGTTACGATTTGTAGACTTTTGCTTGCATTTATACAAAGCAATTGGATGGGGTGTGATGTTCTCTAACGTTGTCATTTTGGGCCAAGCAGGTAATATTAAATGTGAGAGACTAGTCATGCCATTATGCAACTTATTTCTTATGTAGGCCCTTTTAAATTTAAACTATATTCTGGTCCCTCCCTACAACTTTCTGCTTCATAGAAGAAGGAACATCTCCACTGCACACAATGGAGATAGAGAAACCACAGAGAGAGCTTTCAGTACCAGAAGTGCTATTTCCAGGCAAATTCAGGGCATTTGGGTATGGACTGGATTGCCGTAGGGAGGGAGGTTGAGTTAGGTGGCGGTGACAGCGATTCCGTGTCAATGTCAAGGCAGTTTTAGACATTATTTATTGCTCAGGCAGGAAGGCAGTCAAAGGCTCAGAGTTACGGGCAGAGACGCTTTCTGCTGCTGACTCAACAAAAAGGCTACAGCCCTTCAAACACACAACTCCTTCAGAGCAGAGAATGCGGCAAACTGACTCTGTGGCACACAACATAGTTCCTGTCCCGACAAAATACCAAGCCAGCTGAATCAAAGTTAAATGGCAGGAACAGAACTATACTGCATCTTCGAGAAACAAGAGGGTGGAAACCAATGTAGGATTCACCCCACTCCCACTCGAAGGCAAGTCTGCCAAAAGTGAGGGCTCGCCCACACTTCTGCTTGTCTCGCTGCTTTCTCCTGAGGAAACCTGCTCTCTACCACTGAATTAAAACAACCCATCAGTTGGGTTTCCTGCAGATTGATGTTCGCTCTGATTCAGCAGTAAAGAGCACGAATTCCTGGGGAAAGCAGCATGGCCAACAGACCTGGGCCTAGAAAGCACAGGGCAAACAGAAAATCTCTCAGCCTCGTGCTTTCTAAACTAGAAGCAAATGGAAGTATAGTGGTACCTCAGGTTACATACGCTTCAGGTTACAGATGCTTCAGGTTACAGACTCTGCTAATCCAGAAATAGCACCTCAGGTTAAGAACTTTGATTCAGGATGAGAACAGAAATCGTGCTCCGGCAGCGCGGCGGCAGCAGGAGGCCCCATTAGCTAAAGTGGTGCTTCAGGTTAAGAACAGTTTCAGGTTAAGAATGGACCTCCGGAACAAATTAAGTACGTAACCAGAGGTACCACTGTATGAATGAGGCCATGCAACCTGATGTCTACTACTGACTGGGGAAAAGCAAATGCTAATCAGAACCGGCATCAGGGGTTGGCATGGCTTAGCACCTGCCATGGGCCTCAGGGCTGGGTAGAGCCCCACCAGGGTCCTGATCCGTATCACACACATACCACCCCAGTAATGCTAATTGTATAAATGGTGTCTTGTCTAGTTTGGCCCTGAAGCAACCCAGTGCAGTTGTGGCTGAGGCACAAATGCTCATTGCTTATGAGCAATTGCTGTGGCTTCTTAGCCATTGCATGGTACCAGCTGTGGAGCGTCTCCTGCCCTGGCCCAAATAGTGGTGGGTCAGTGCCAGAGCAGTCCTTACACAGTACTGCGGACGAACTGCCTCTGAAAGGCAACTCAATGTACTTTTGGGAGGCTTTCTTGTTCTTTATAGAAGAACAACAAACCTTAGCATTTGTAAGAAGAGTTACTTACCGTTCTGTTAGTAAAGTTTCTGAAATCATCCTTCAAGATATGCTTGATCATCTCTGGCTCAGATACCACAATGTACATACGACGACCCATGTAATACCTGCACACGAAATGGAGAATTGTATTAATAATGAACAGAGTTCTGCTTGGCTATTTGTTTAGAAAAGCTACCATTTCAGACAGGTCCACCCTCCTGTCAGGGAACTGACATCGGAGCCAGAGGTGGAGGCAAGGCTCCCAAGCGATGCCGGAGAAGGGCCCAGCAGGGAGAGAGGAAGCTCATCGGCTGGGGAAGGAAATCAGCGTAACACCAGGGATAAAGGGGGGCAGATGGGGGAATCAGCGAGGGGGCTCCAGGACTCCTCGCCGGAGACCAGCGGGGAGAGCACGGGTCCTCCGCTACCCACACCCACCCTGCGCAGAAGACTTCCGCGCAGGGAAAGTAGGCGTAGACTTGGCGTCAAAGAACTTCCTTGCTGGAAGAAGTTCAAGAAACGCCCACTGACGGATTCTGCTAGCGACTGAAACAGCCATGAAGTGAAGGGCTGTCCAGCCAGGAAAAGGTTTAACCAGGCAACCTAGCCAGGAGTGGCGGCAACTTACGCACGAGCAACCCCATATAACCATTACACCTCCTAACCGATAAGATGGGCTTTCATAGGGATTCTTAATCTGCCTTACTCAACTTGCAGGGCTCTCAGTCAGTAAATTATTCAAATATTACTCTATTTCCTCAATAGTTGTCCTGTTTTCAATCATCCACAAAGGGTTCTCTTTTAGGAACATGGGCCAGACCACAGGTCCATCTATATCAATATTTCCTACACTGAATGGCAGCAGCTCTCCAAGGTTTCAAGTAGGGTTTTCACCTGGGGATGCCAGAGATGCTGGTTTTTAGAGTGAGGATCAAACCTACCCATTCTTAAGGAAATCAGCCCTGAGTGCTCACTGGAAGGACAGATCCTGAAGCTGAGGCTCCAAGACTTTGGCCACCTCATGAGAAGAGAAGACCCCCTGGAAAAGACCCTGATTGAGGGCACAAGGAGAAGAGGATGGCAGAGGACGAGATGGTTGGACAGTGTTCTCAAAGTTACTAGCATAAGTTTGACCAAACTGCGTGAGGCAGTGGAAGACAGGCGTGCCTGGCGTGCTCTGGTCCATGGGGTCACGAAGAGTCGGATTGAACAGTATACCAACTCATGACATAGACAAACACACAAAGGACTCTACCAAATAAACAAGACTTCAACACAGTACAACACCCCCTCCCAAATTCTAGCAAGATTAAAATTAGGGCTACATGAGGAAATGCAGCAATAATTGGCACCCAATACACTCTCACACTGCAGTCAGTGGGTGGAAATATTAATCTGCCACAGATGCTCCCTTAGCAGCATTTCAGAGGGATGAAATTAACTTTAACGGACAACATAAAATGAAACTCTTTATGAAAACCTGAATCACATTATGTTTATTTGGATCAAAATGTATTGGAACTAGCAAATTGGTTGCACATTTCCACTCATCGCCCATAATAGATCTTTCTGAGGACAGTGACAGCCTACAATGAAGTTAAAAGCTATTCTGTTGTACTTGAGTCATAGGATCTTCCGGTGTCATCATGATGAATTCAGTTATTTAACATGAAGGTGTTGAGTTTGTGGGAGGGGGGGGACAAGGATGAAAACAGAAAACCCACTGAAGCACAAATGAATTAAAAATATACAGGTAAAACCAGTGAAATTGCTTTTATGCAAGGTTTGATCTTCATTTGAGGAAAGATGTATTGGGGGAATCCAAAAACACAAGGTAGCAAGCACTCTCTTTCACCTCCAACAATGACTGCTTCTCCAATTTCTCTGTTATGTGCATTTGCATTTTCCCTTCCCTTAACAGAAAATTAAAAAGCAGCTGAGATGCAGAAAGCGTTTGGGGAGAAAATCCAGACAGAGTCATCATGACCTTGATTTTTTTGGAGAGTGTTTTTTTGGTATCCCCCCTCCCCTCTGCATCTCCCCCCCACCCCACCCCAAATTAGCTTCAGAAGGTTCGGGGATGTTCCTGCAGATTTAGCAGGAGGACAAGGGGAGGGGAGCCAAAGAAGAGAGGGGGTAATTGCTAAGAAATGCCACACCACTGGATCCAACTCCAGATGTTCATATATATTTTTTCTGTGATTTCAAATAAGTGTCATTCCAAACCAGTTTGTTGCAAAGTAGTATTTATTAGTAATTCCCCCAAAAAGTGGGATTTCCCCCCCCCAAAGAGCACAACACACTTCTGCTGCAATGAAGAAGTTTTATTTATTCATATCCTGCTCTTCAAGGGGCTCATATATACTGATTCTTTCTCCCTCTGCCCCCCTCCAATATTACTGCCTTTAGGAAACACACCATGATTCTCTAGGATTGGAAAATATGGATTTGACTGTGAATTAATGACTGTACAATAAGTAAGTAATTCTGGATCAATGACTTAATACATAATCACAGTGAAGAAGCTCTTAGGGGAATAAGGACAGAATGATGTTGGAATGGAAGACGACTATGGTTGACTTTAATTCATAATAATAGTAATAATTAGGGGGTGGTGAGGTGGGCCCCCGCCAGGTGCGCAGGCAAGGGCGGGGGTGCAAAATCGGCTGAAAATATGTCCATAAATATGTCCGTAAATAAAAATAGTGATTATTGCCTCATAAGAAAAGGTTTTAAATATAGGGTGAACTGAATGGGGGGTGGGATGGAGGAGAGGCAGAAAGAAGAGCTAATTTGTCAGTGGCTAGGGGGCGCAATCTGCACAGTTCTGCCAGGGCGGTAGTCTCGTAATCCTGGGGAACCGGGTTCGCGTCTCCGCTCCTCCACATGCAGCTGCTGGGTGACCTTGGGCCAGTCACACTTCTCTGAAGTCTCTCAGCCCAACTCACCTCACAGAGTGTTTGTTGTGGGGGAGGAAGGGAAAGGAGAATGTGAGCCGCTTTGAGACTCCTTAAAGGGAGTGAAAGGCGGGATATCAAATCCAAATCCAAGATCACCTAGCTACGGCTCTGATTGCGAAAGGCCTTAATAAAATCTTATTTAAGAATGCAAAAAAATAAAAAGGACACACAACATGTTTCATGGCTGAGGGAATATTTAGGGAACCTGCCTCCCGCCCCCCTCTCATCCTAACCATAAAAACATAGAAAGAGCCTGTTGTGTCAGATTGTCTCAAATTGTCATTCCACATACAGAACCAGCCAATCGGCCAACAAAGAGATGTATCTGAGGTATAACCATGTATAGTGTGAAACATAGTTGGGAATGGCTGGTTTGGACACCTGGAACTCTTGGTGGTAGAAGATGCAAGGCCACTGAGATCTGCACTGCTGTGGCTGAGATCTATGAAAGGCTATTCAGTTAACACTAACACACACACACACACACACACACACACACACACACACACACACACACGTCAAATTAAACAGTGTTGCAAGGAGGATGCCGAAATTGTTCTAATTTAGGGCAATAGCCCAAAACTGTTGTGATATATAAAAGCAACAGTGTTATACAGAGCTTTAAGTCTAAAAAGCCAGAGGGGCCTATGAGCTCACCAGTTCTTTCTCTTCGGCTCTAGAGGGAGCCAAAGAGATTTTGTTCCCACAAACCAGATTGCTGGGATAGCTTTCTTGTGGGTAAAGCAGGTGATAATGTTTGAGGGCTTCAAATAGATGCAGCTTTATCATACAAACTCCCAACTGTCCCTGTTTACCAGGGCGAGTACCAAACCGGTGATCTGAGCCACACACCCCTCAATATCCTTATACCTGTCCCTCCCTGGGTGAGCACTATGCATATTTTTGCCACATGGTGATCCTTCTCAAATTTAGTGCAGCTTGCTCCAGCTGTCATTCCTCAAGGCCGAAGTTCCTTCCTTAGGGTCATCTTGAAGCTAAAACCTCTGTATAAGGAGGGATTATACTTTATGTTCGATGCCAGCACGTGTGAACGAACACACTAATGCCAGGCCCAGCCTGCCAGGCCTCACACAGATGTCTATTTTGAACAGTTAAATAAGCTATTTTAAGGCAATTGTGTTTTTCCTACTATATCTTTAAACAAAAGTTAAAGCAGCCTCCGAGGCTTTAAAATTGGTGGCAGGTAGTCAGTGGCAAACTTCATGAGTACAGCAGCCTAGGCCAACCTGTAGTTTTTGGACTACAACTCCCATCAGCTCCAGCGCTGGCTAGGGTTGGCAAGAGTTGTGGTCTAACCACATCTGGAAAGCACCAGGCCCACAAAAGCTGTTGTACATCATACAAAAGACAAAGAAGGTCTTTAGAAATGTGTGTGACGTGAGGGGAGAGAGGTTTGGTATGAGAACTAGGGCATTGAAGTGTATGTCCCTACTATCATCTGTGAAATATTAAAGGGAATGTTATTATTGCAAAAAATGTGTATGTTTTAATGTTTTCAATAATGTTTCAAAGGTAGCCCAGAGGCTTCAGGCAACGTATTACACCGGATCGCAGGATAAGTTAAGGAAATCTCATTTTAATAAAATTTTATTAAGATTTTCCATTTAGTCCTTTTTTTCTAGAAAATCAGTTGCTGTTTTTCATGCAGCAGTGATATTTGCTACAGTTCAGCCTTTCCCAGTTTGTGCTCAACTCAAAAGCTCTTTCCCCAAACCTTCACTTTTAGGAGGCTTCGGTGGGCTGGAGCTGGGGGTGGACATCTCAGGGGTCAGAACCGAATGTGCCGCCCCTGCTAGAGTTCCTGCCTTTTTCTCTCTCCCCTTATTGCAAGCTGATGAAGAGACTGTTCTCTCCATTGACTTGCATCTACTGACTACATAGGTGTGCAGATGCATGGTATGAAGGTGATTTTTAAAGAAATGGACTCTTCAAGCACCATCTGCTTCCCATGCTGTGTGATAAAGAAATATGTTACACTACACATTAAGACCCTCCCACTTTTTATGACACTTCGCAGTTGCATGTAGCATGCAGTGGTGTTATAAACAAGGGAGATAACAGTGCTGTGTTCCATGAAACTGCATACAATTGTGACTCACAAATGAAAAGGGCTTCAGTGCAGATTGCACCAGTGTAAGTGCAGCACACCCACCAAATCTAGCCCAACACCCATCGTATTGATGCAAATAGTTATATATTTTAAATTACATGTCTGCTAATCAGTTGTCATTCTCCTGTAAATTTGTCTAATAAGACTTCAAGGGCCAAAAACACTGTCCACCTCCTCAGTGATGTATTGTGCTTTTACAAAATACATACAGTTTAAATAAGCATTAATCCAACTAGTTATCATTCATCATTTTCCAATGCAAACCATAATTTCCTTGCATAGACTAGTCTGGGCTACAGTGTTGTTGCATAATCCAGTGTATTTGATTATGCTAAGAATAATTAGCATTTATATATAGGGTGTTTAAAACGCTATATGCAAATTGTTTTAGCAAGTGAGGGGCAGACATTGGGACGCAATGCACTGCCAAAGGCCACTTATTGAGAATGTGGGGAAAAATATGAATTGGGTGCTTCCTTATCCACAGGTCAGCCTCTTCATTACACTACCACACAAAGTCTCCTTTGCATATTGTGTAATGTTTTGGATATTTTCCTGCCTCTGGTGCGCATAAAGGGCATTGACCATTTTGCAAGCAATCAATCACTTTTTAAACAACCACCTCCCTTTTGCATTAGATTGTGACTCACCTGTGCTAGGTCCAAAACTTGCAAGCAATGGCCTTTCTAACATCTCCTGTCATTCATCAACACACCATTAGAGGACAAAGCTTGAGACAATGTACATTAACACAGTAGGATGGTCTCCATTCAGATTTTGCTTCGCTTCACAGGACAAGTACTACATAAAGGGCTGTTTTTGTTCAATATGGCATCTGTGTGGGAAAACACCTGTGCCCCATTCACTCTGTTTACAGCCGGCCCATCAACTTGCAGAAGGCTTTGATCTGCCTATCTGTTATCAGCTCTGTGCCGAATTCAAACACATTGCTTGGAACATAATGGAAAGTAAAACGGGGAGGGGGATGCAGAGGGGAGTTGAAAACAAGGCTTTGCTTTATTTCTTTAGTAGATGCCTGGTAAAGCCAAGCAGAGATCATCTGAAAATCCAAATGCAATGGAAAATGATATTATCTTCTATCTGGCTAAGAGAGAAGGAAACTGCACTGAGAAAAGCAAGGGTGGGTGTCTATTAAAAGACTGCAGGATATAAACATGCTGAAGGAAAATGCTACTTTCTTAAGTGTCATTCATTTCTAAAGGAAACAGAGGAACAACCTAAGCCATTCTGTTCCCTATTTTTAGATACGTTCATTGACAGCAGGTAGGTAAAAAACACAGAGAAAGTAAAGCGCAAATGTTTACTCATTTAAAAATAGACACCAGGCCTTCACCACTTGCTTAATTATTTCAGGGGTCAGCAAAATGACCTGCTGCAAATAAAACCCGGGTCCACTTGCAATGCATAATGTTGACTCTTTGGCATGAAAGTGGCATGTGACGCACAGCCCAGATGCAGTTTTTACAAAAACAGCGGTTCCGAACCTGAGGTGTTTGTGTGCATCTTAAAAAGAACAGCACAGTTGCATGCTTATTTTTATGTCAGTATTTGCATTCTCCAGTAGGTTTCCAAGATTATTACATAGACAAAGACTCCGTTTCAGAATTCAGAAGGTGGGGTTGGGGGCAGAAAGGTTTTCTTAGCAAAGGATAAAGGGCCGTTCTTGGATACGTTCAAAATTAGACTGAAAAGAGGAAGTGTATTTTAAGGGCACACGCTATTATTTTTAGTAACTCTTAATAAATATAGCAACAATAAGCAACAAAAGCTGGTCGTCTCCTTTTTTTAAAGTGCATTGTATCTTTGGTATGTCTATCTAACACCTAGTGCCATCCAATTGTTCGTAATGATAGTTAACTCAGTGTAAAATAAATGTGGGTTGCTCTAGCCCGCCTGTTTATCACATATCTGTCTTGTTTGCATCTAAAACAGGGATGAAGAGGGATCCAGTCTTTACATAAAGTAAGTATTTGGGGGGTAAGGAGTGCAAGCCACCCCCTACCCCCTCCCTGCCTGACTCTACGGCTTTAAGCAATCTTCTGCCAGCCCATCTTGCTTCCAGTATTAGAGCCAGATTTGGGGGGGGGGGGGCTGCTTAAAGGAACAGAGTGCAGTAGGACATGGCAGAGAAGGTGGCACTCCTCATTTTCCATACACCCTTTGCACATAAAAATTAGACCTCCTCAACCCTACTTTATATACAAAAGGGTCAAGACATTAACAGCTGCCCTGTCACGTCTAGTTTGGTCTTTGGTGTGTAGAAACACTAAGCTGGCCAGAAAATTTAGGTGCTTGTCACCTTGTCAACAAGATGGCGTCCTAGCACCTGTGTGCTACAGTGATATGGACAACTGGGGTGCCATGTTTTAATCACGCCTTACATCATACTCCTTGGAATGGGAAACTCTACATAAACCTTCCAGCATTTCCTCTGGGACTCATTTTGAGGTTTGCTAGATCAATCTGTTATCTTTTATTTGGATGATGTCATCATACTTTCTGGCATTTCAGGGACCAATGAGCTCCACGTCTGTCAGGTCTATTAGGAAAAACAACAACCGAAGAAAGCTCTGCCATGTAATAGCACGTTAAAGTATGAATTTCCATGCAAGGACGTTGTATACTTGGGCGGTTTGCCTGTCCAGAGAAGCCAACCTGGGCCAGATGAAAAGGAGAACAGAGTTCCTGCCTCTTCTATACAGCTGTCAAGGATGCAGGACCCCTGTCCTCTTTCGCATCCGCAACATTTACTTTTTAAAGAGGTTTTAGTACCTCCTCCAGCCCTTCCCTCTCTTTTGTTCTGTTAGCGGCTGCTGCAATCCTGAATGCATTTGATATCTCAGGAGCCAGAGCTTAGCATTTGAAGCATATTAAAATAGCCAGACGCGGGTGGCGCTGTGGGTTAAGCCACAGAGCCTAGGACTTGCTGATCAAAAGGTCGGCGGTTCGAATCCCCGTGGCGGGGTGAGCTCCCGTCGTTCGGTCCCAGCTCCTGCCCACCTAGCAGTTCGAAAGCACCCCTAAGTGCAAGTAGATAAATAGGGACTGCTTTCTAGTGGGAAGGTAAACGGCGTTTCTGTGTGCGGCGCTGGTGCTGGCTCACCAGATGCAGCTTGTCACGCTGGCCACGTGACCCAGAAGTGTCTTCGGACAGCGCCGGCTCCCGGCCTCTTGAGCGAGATGAGCGCGCAACCCTAGAGTCGGTCACGACTGGCCCTGATGGGCAGGGGTACCTTTACCTTTACCTTAAAATAGCCAGATTGCAAATCGAGAAATGGCAAATGGCATGCAGCTGACTATTTAGGACATACATACCCTTGCCCCTCATTCTGTAATGAACAAAAAGCGGCAGTCTCATAAAAACCTTTTTTTTCTGCAGTATGATGCCTATGCAGCTTGATACTATGCATGCTTAAGTCCCACTAAGATAAAGAGGGCTTACTCCAAAGTAAGAATGCATAAAACTGAATGTATGGATATTTAGGACCACATGACCTCCCCAGGTTTAACCATGTCAACTTAATAGTGTTCATATGCTAGATTTGGACATACTATATAGAAACAGTAACGACCGGGGGAAATCTGGGAAAATAATAATCCCATTTATCCAGTCCTCTCTCCTGTTCTTTTCCTTTCTGGTAATGAAATCAGACAAGGCTGCAACAACAGTTTTACATGAGATTACACACAGGCAGCTATTCTTTCAACTCTCCACTGTAAATGTCGCACTCAAGTGTTCCATACACTATATGCATCAGCAAACTTTTCACTACATCATTTCCTCCATAAACTCTAGCCTTGAAAGTGCTGTCTACTCTACTGTAAAAAAGGAAAAAAGAAAAAGATAGTCTGTATGCCATTCCACATCCCCATACTGTACAAAAAACATTATTAGCGTGAGCTGCATAAAAAGCACTGAGAAAAGAGGAGTTTAAGGAGTTTAAGTACAGGGCATTGCTAAAGCAAATCCTTAATAAATGCTACATTTACAGTTTCTCCAAAAACAGTTTTCCCAAAAGAGCCTTTTAAAAAAAATATCCCTGCTTCTCTTAAGGGTCAGCAAATGACCGCCTGGCATACGAGAGCTGCTAATTCAAGGACGCTGACGCACAGAGGGCTTTAATTGTTACTCTTCTGTAAGCTTCATGCAGAAATGTAACTGATTTTCCACTCTTTGGTGGGTTAAGTGTTTTGTTTTTTATGTGTATATCCCATATGTTCCAAGTAGCTGCGTGGGCAGGAAAGCAAAATTGCACCGAAACGTGCCATTTTAACAACGTGTTTTGGTTTGTAAAATCACTTTTAAAATTTGCACTAGAATGCTTTTTTTTTTTTTAATGCTATTGCGTAAATATTTAAATATTTTTATTTTATGTAAGCCACACTGGGCTGTAAGTTTCACACTTGGTCATTTCAGCCCATACACCCACAAAACAAGTGTCTCCAGTGCTTTTTTTTCTTAAAATAAAATGAAATAAAGGTTTAGGGGTTCTCTCATTTTCCTATTCATATTGAAATACTGCCCCTCAATGAGGCCAAACTAAGATTCGCAAAATGTTTAGGGGTATGCGTACACCCGCCCCCCAAAAAGCACTGACCCTACTTCATGCTCTATGCTTTTAGAAGCAGAAGAGGATGAGCAAAAGAGGGAGGCCTGTCTGGTCTTTGGGAAAGCAGTGGAAAAAAACCTCAGCAAAATCTTTTGAACCCTGGGGCTGCTTTTATTTTATTTTAAAATATATAATTCTTTTATAATGATGCTGCTTTCATTTTGTCTTTCTACTAATTTTATATGTGCCCTCCTTGGTTGCACTTTTTTATTCTGTTGTATTTTCTCCATGTTGTTATTGTTGTTTATCCACAAGCCACTTGGGGGTCCTTTATGTTATTTATTTTTATTTCATAAAATTTATATACTGCTTGACTGTAAAAAACCTCAAAGTGGTTAAATAACCCCAAAGCGGTTTCACAAACCCAGTATACATGCTGAAGAAGGCTATTATTGTTATTTTATTTATTTAACAATAATAGGGGCTATATTAATAGAGGTTGTTAAATTACATTACAAAATAATAAACAGTTTCCCTCAATGTGCATACTGGGTTGTTGAGCCAAGAGTTATAAATCAAGCAGTATACAAGTAGTGAATTAATAGTAGTAAATTGTATATTATTTGTAAAGCATATGCTGTACATGCAAAAAAAAAAACCAGTTTCAATCCCTTACATCTCCAGTTATGGCATCAGATGCTGCAAAATACGTATCTCTGACTGGCAGCCTAGAAAGGCACTGCCAGTCAGAGTAGCCAATATGAGGTACATTGGACAAAACGTCCAACAGGCCTTTCCTGTGTTCCTATTACTCACACACCTCCACACATAAAATCTATGCAGATGTGAAAAGCCCCTACTCTTCCACCCATTTTCACATTCAAGTTTCTATACGTGACATGGGAGTTTTTGAGAAACCAGGACTTTCCCTCCACAATATGGATAGTACCAAAACAACGTATGAATTGGCCAATATTCCTTAACACCCCAGTTTGATTTTGTGAATTGTCTCTGGGGGACTGTCAAAGAGCTAACCTCTACAACACAGCTGAAAAACGTTTATTGGGATAAGACTATGAAATGCACCTCTATCACTGACAGGTTCAGAGGATGTAGGGCCTTAGGATCCCAAGGTTATATATATTCTGGCTTCTTTTCAGCCTAACAAGTTGACATGATTACATGTGAGCATTTGTCATATATGGCTGGTGATGATTAGCTGAAGCAGTATTTCATTTCATTAACACACCATGAAAGCTGTTAATAGGATTGTGCTTCTTTACTACTCCATTTGGACAGGAATGTGATCCTAATAAGATACGAGGTCAGCTCCCCTGCTTGGGAGAGAATGAAACTGTCTGCAGTACTTTATCTTGGCAAACACTGGCAAGCGGAGGGTTTCCAAATGCTTTTCCCACCAAGCTGCTATTGTATTTGCCCACATTTTATTACCCATGCTTCGGCTGTGACATTTTCACTCAGTTGAACCGGAGTTTGTTTTGTCTGCATTTTTTAAAACATAGTGTATGCCTGACTGACCTCTCTGTGATGTCGTGGCTGACATTCCTTGAGTGGTTCAGGCCATTACTATTATCAGCGGAACTGGGAATACAGAGCCATGTTTTTTCAAGCTGCTATGAAGCTGCACTCCCCTTTTACAATTTCCAGAGGGGCAGCCGTGTCTATTGCAGCAAACATGGCAAAGAGCCCTGTGGCACCTTAAAGACTAACACATTTATTATGGTGTAAGTTTTCCTAGGATACAGTCCACTTCATCTGATACACCTCCTTTTACAGTTACAAAATCTTCTCTGTGAATTCTCTACTTTTAGAAAAACGTAACTTGGGTCAACTATATAACAGTACCTTACGTTTCTGCATGGATGAAATTTCTTTGAAACAATGAGTCCCCCCCCCCCCCGAGGATTTGAAAATGATGGGGCTAAACAGAGCAAGGCATTCATTGTCTCAGAGTTAGGGATGTAGAACCTCAAAACAAACAGTATTTATAAAATGAAACCTCCCCTCTATTACTGATAGAATTCAAATTATGGGTTTAAAATGACAAAATATTAAATCTTCCCAAATATGAGGGTGCTTTAATATTATGTGGGTTCAGTGATTTACTTTCTGAACTGTTCCAAGGAAAATTTTAGGGTACCCCTTCTGAAATATGCATGTGTCCTTGCGGAGTTGGAGAAGCCGAGTCTACCACACGTCTTGATATTCTGTTGTATGCAGAGACAGAATACAAAAGTCAAAATTTTGTGACTTAAGGAAATGCTTGAATGAGTATATTTGTCATGAACAGGCAGGGTTTTGAGGAGGAGGAAGAGGATCCCGGTGAGGGGTGCAGCTGGGAGTGGGTCACATGGAAGCAAGCTGGAGAGGGGGAAGGAGAGGTTGTTGTAGACAATACTCACAGGGTGACAGAGGAGGATGGTGGGGTGCACAGGAAGCCAAGCAGCGGGACCCCTCACCAGAGAGGACTCCATCCCATGAACACGGCAGGTCCTAAGGCATAGGGAACAGCGGGCAGAGCACTCCCCAAAGCAGAGGCAGGCCAGCGCCTGCAGCCTGGTTCACTAGCTGGCCAGGTGGGGAAGGAGGCATGTGACTCCTCAGCTGGGGCAAGCTGAGAGCAGGTGAGGGTCAGCTGCCTCATCAAGCCCAGATGCTGCAATCAGCAGTCACAGTTATAAGGCAGCAGCAGAGCTGAGGTACTATGTCTGCTCAGTTGCCCATGTTGAGGGACCTCACCTGGGATTCTCCTTGGGTTTTGAGATTGGCTGCTGAACTACTATTTTGGTTTACTTGGACCACATGGATTGGCTTCTGGACTTGGAACTTCGTCTTGGCACCCTGTCTGCCAGGTCAGGACAATATTGGACATTTTATTTCTGCAGAAGGAAACGCTGTTCACACATTTTGTGTAAGGGCGCACACAGTCTACAGTACACATGAACAATGATCAATGAATATAATCAAGATAGGGGGGGGGGGGTTTCAGCCGGAACTCACCAAACCTCTCAAGTGGGCACCACTGCCATTATAAGAAAACAAGGGAGGTGATCCATGGTGAGTTCTGGCACCTCTTTTTCTAGAAAAGTAACACTGAACATGAACATTCTCAGCTTCCAGTTTTTGTGCTTCCACTCCACATGAGGATAACTGCTTCTTCTGTCACATCTCCCCCCTCACCCCTTACACAGCTTCTTCAGCTGGGCTCATAGCTGTCCATTAGGTTGCCAACTAACATTTGTCTGCATGGCCTTTTACTTAATCTCTTACCCAATTGGCAGATTTTTGTTTTGTTTTGTTGATGCAGACAGAACTTTAAAGAGAGTTGTGTTCTCCCTCAATATCTGAAGCCCACGTGCAAAAAAAGACATGCAAAATAGATTACATTGACCCTGCTGGTGTCCAACACTCCCCTAGGGCATATGCTCACTCACTTTGACACAGTCTCTCTCATGCTTAGCCTGTTTACACATAATTCTAAATTATACAAACTCTCACTGTTTTCTGGAAGAAAACACTATTATATATCTGATCCCAAGACAAATGAAGAAAGGCCAGAGATGGGAGCGATCAAGAGACCACTGTTCTATGAATTTTCAGTTTGTTTCCATTCGCTCTCATAAAGTGATTATTTGTTTCTCTTACGTTGGTTGAACATTTTGTTGCTCCTGCTTCAAACAATGTCAGCCCTTGTTATTGGAGTGCTAACCAGCCTGAACTGGTCAAATTGTGCTGAGTTGAGGGGCAGATACTGGGATCTCAAAAGCCAGCCAGCTCCAGAATCTGTCCTATGGCACCCCAAACCCTCTGGACCATCCTGGTTCCATCTTGGCCTGTCCCTGCCCTCACAGCCCACAATCCAAGGAGGCCGGGGTGGGTGGAGGTTGAAAATCAAAAGTTGTTAGCCCTGTTTTGGTGGAATGGCTAGGCTCCTGTCCTGGTCAAGTACAGTGTGACATTGTCCCTCTAATTCCATCAACTATTATTAATAATAATAATATTAGACTGAATTAGCATTCTATGGTTTTTTAAGTGTCTCTGTGGGAGGGGGTTATGGGTTAGTTTCTGTTTTATTAGGCATTTTGAGTATCAGTTGCTGGTGATCACATGGGGAATAACTGTTGGGCCCAGATCCTGGGATCTGCTCTAGGTTAAGCATTGGAATCCCCGCCGTCTCTCACTGCTTGGAGATTGGGGTGCGTGCAACAATGCTGCTATATCAAGAAAGAAAACCCAAGGGCGATAAATAAGCAGCAGAATAGAGGGACGGAAGAATCACATTGCTGGCTCAAACCCAGGACCATCTAGTCTAGAATTCTGCTTCCAACAGCAACATGCCAGACATCTCTGAGAGTTCATAGGCAGGGCATCAAGGTGAACAACCCCCCGTTTGTCCCTGGCACCTGGTATTCAGAGTGTGCTGCCTCTGTACAGAGAGATTCCATAAAGCTAATACAGATATAGATATTTAAAAACCCTCTCTAAAGCTACGTTATTAAGGTCATCTGCAGGGTGACAGAAAGTAGAAGATGAAGGGATTACGGCTCAGTCTTCTGGGAACCTGCACACAAGTCTCTGCCTGAAACTCATTTAGTAATTCCAAGACTAAGAGACCTGTGGCACTGCACAGGATAAGTCTGAGATCTGCAAAGAACTGCAAGATTTCTTGGCCAACCTTGACATGGTGTAGGAGAGACCCAATTAGCTTTTTTTGTTTTGTTTAAAAACAATTTATACTTAAAACAGTTGCAGAGAGGAGGACCCTTTGCGCTGGCAATGGGGGAGAGGGAGTTAATTCTTTCCCTCATTCCCCCAAAGTCAATCTTTGCCTTTGTCTCACACACATTTAACTTTGCAGCTTTAATAGCTATGGGAGAGAGAGAAATACAGGTTAAACAGGTATCTTATTTTCCCCCAACAGTTGAGGGGGGGGGGCAATTTCCATCTGGAGGGGGCATGCAGCTGCCTGAAGGATAACTAAATCTGATCACATTAAGCTTGGTCCTAGGTTCTACAAGCAAGAGAGTGATTTGACCATCTTGTTTCCTGAATAATAACATAGCAACCCAATTTTTAAACTGGTGGATTTTCAAAAGTAGACAGAAATATAGCATAAGGCCTGCTTTTTGAAGAGCAGGAACTATCTGTTAAAAGGTTTACTGATTTTCTTTGTTTTTAATAATGATGGTTCTATATATATATTTAATAAAGACGTTTTTATGTATATATTTGCTTTCAACTGTGGATTTTAACATTGTTTATTATCTTCAATTTTATTGTACAGATTTTTCAATCAAGCAGTTTTGAAGTCTTCTAAATAAATAAAACTTGGGGACTTGAGGAAGGGCTGTGCTTCAGTGGGAGAAGGTCATGGGTTCAAAGCCCAACATCTCCCAGGTAGGGCTGGGAGTATCCCTTACCTGAAACCCTTGAGACAACACTGAGCTAGATGGACCAGTGTCTAACTCAGCATAAAGCACCTTCCTATGTTCCCAGAGGCATGTGCAGGACCCAGACCATTTAGGGCTATACATTACCACTGCTTTCATGTTTCACATCCCAACTCTCTGCATGTGTCCGTTGCCTTTTCTCTATCATTGGACTTCAGTTTACTTGTAGCCAAGTGAAGTGAAAGCACATTAATGGATGCTACTGTGCTAAAGCTAAAGCACAGACCTACCAAACACACAAAGGACAGTGCATCAATTATAGCATCAAGCTATGATTATACAACCCTAAAGGGTGATTTAATCCTCCCTCTCCCAGCAAAGAGAGAGGAAAAGGTGAAGGGATATTTCTTCGTTTAACTAATACAATGCAGCTGCACAAAATTGATTCTGGGACCAGTAAGATTTGGGCAGAGGGGGGAGTGAAATCTAAAACCTATATATGAGCAGGAAAACAACCCTATAAAGTAGTAATGAAGAAATTTATTGACATACATAAAAAATGGAATGTTATTTCTAAAAAGTCAGTTGAAATTATTGTATTCAGCTCAGCGCAATGTGGATATTACAATGAAGAGATGCTTTCTAAAAATAATAATAAACCCCCAATCCACAACAGATGTTAAAGGAGCCATTTCCCCCCCATAGCAAGAAAACATTAACATGAAGAACAGCCCCTGTTGCCTTGTGAGATGTAATTAGTTGTGGGTGATCTCCTTTTGGAGATAACATGCACTGTTCGTTTCAGTTTGAAAGCTGAAAGCTGAGTGATCCTCTTTTCAAAAGGTCAAGCGGCTGATTATTTGGAGGGGGGATTCTTAGATCCTACTCTCTTAAATTTAATTTCCCACATGGCAGGGAGGTTTTCGTATCAGTTTCTATACAAAATTTCCGAAGCAGTGTACAATATAAAAAAAGGCCCCATAACAATCAAATCATGAGAAAGCATAAGTATCCTAAAACAATTAAGAACGAAAAATGCAATAAAAAAAGCAAAGGCCCTCAACACCATGAACACAGCAGCAAAGACACACATATAAGCAAGCAAAAGGGAGGTCTTAACCTACTCAGAAAAGGCTAGCAGAGTGGGAACTCTAGAAACCTTTGGCAGGAGGGTGTTCAGAATGCCAGGTTTACACCTGAAAAGGCCCTGTGTCTCCTGGGAGCTACCTGGGCCTCTATCCAAAATGGCGCCAAGTCACTTACACAAGGATTTCTGCCTGTGCATTAGAATTTTCTCTTCTCCTCCTGCCATGCCCCCCCATAAATTTCTTTGCATGCATTTCTGTCTAGTTTCAAGATATTGTATTTCTTGAATTAGATTGGCATTTACTTTTTGTATCCCTTTTTTAAAATTCTGCTTCTTTTACTTATATGTATGCTACAGATCGTGGGACGCAGGTGGCGCTGTGGGTTAAAGCCTCAGCGCCTAGGACTTGCCGATAGAAAGGTCGGCGGTTTGAATCCCTGCGGCGGGGTGCGCTCCCGCTGCTCAGTCCCAGCGCCTGCCAACCTAGCAGTTTGAAAGCACCTCCAGGTGCAAGTAGATAAATAGGGACCGCTTACCAGCGGGAAGGTAAACGGCGTTTCCGTGTGCGGCTCTGGCTCGCCAGAGCAGCGATGTCACGCTGGCCACGTGACCCGGAAGTGTCTCCAGACAGCGCTGGCCCCTGGCCTCTTGAGTGAGATGGGCGCACAACCCCAGAGTCTGGCAAGACTGGCCCATACGGGCAGGGGTACCTTTACCTTTACCTTTATGCTACAGATCACAGTTTTGACGTGTCCCAAACCACTGAAGTTGTCATTCATCTTTAAAAAAAAAACACCAGGAGTCTCCCTGTAGTAAAAAAATTAATAATAATAATATCCAGGGGTCTAATTTCCAATAAAGATTTAAATTCATCTACTCCCCGTTGTATTCTGGTGATAAGAGGAACTGTCCAATATATTAAGAAGACCATTCTCTAAGTTGTTAACCTGATTAATCAGACCTTCTGTGATTAATAGATCCAATCTGACATAATTTTTATTCCTTGTTGACATATGTGTAGTTTCTTAGTTCTGGACTGGCTATGCATCAAGCATCAAAGTAAATGTGTTTATGTAATACGTTGTAGAAGGATGTTTTAAAAGCAGGCGGTGTGCATGGGGTGTGCGGTAGGTGAGATGTTCTGCTTTTATCAAAATAATAAATAAGTACAAGATTTAAGTCAGTACCTATCACCACTTTCACCTTACTGAAATGAGTGCAGTAATGTAAAAGTTTCATCCAGAAATTGTTCTTGTTGGGTATTAGGTACATAAATAGAGCATAATGTCAGCCAGGAGTTATCTAGCAGATCGTTGAGGAAGATAAATCTTCCATTAGCTGGACCACTGCTTCTGACCCGTCAAACTATACTTTATAGTCATCCAACAACACACACAAAAAACGGACAGAATCACACATAGGAAAATGCCTCAGATTAGACCATTTGTTCATCAGTACTGATGGCAGTCACTCTCCAAGGACCCAGATCACATCACCTGTCTCCTAATCTCCTTTTAACAGGAGATGCCAGGGACTGAACCTGCATCCAAGGCATGTGCTTGACCACTGAGCTATGCTCCCTCACCATATGCAATTACATGTTTTGAACAGTGAATATCTTCCCCCACTTTCTACTGAGACCTTCCATATAAGATTTTCAAGCACACTCTGAGAACTGAAGGGGGGGGCGTTCATTTCCAAAAAGGGGGAGCAGCTATTGTGACCTACGAAACCGTGATTGAAATAATCCTCTCAAGACCTGAGGGCTTTCAGAATAGAAGGCATAGATTGTTTTGACGTGAATGAAGCTGCAAAGTTGCTTTGACATCCTGCTGTCAAGGAAACCAGTCCACACAAAAAGAAAACAATTGTGATGGTATCAGTCAAATGATTCAAGTGACCTTAGGAGAATAATAATACAGGCTCCAGTTTCAAATATCTATATTCATCCAGGGGGTGGGGGGTGGGAATAAAGGTATTTGCTCTTTGTATTCATTTGGAAGCCATTTTAAATCGGGAATGTGTAAAGCACTGTATCTCCTCCAAGACTGTCAGGTCAAACTCGAAGTCAGACTATACGTACGATGCTTCCACATACTTGTATTCATTCCTTGCATTCATAAGAATCGAGTAGGAGAGGATGGCGGATGATGCTCAGTCGTTTTTCAGGCATAACACTGTATAGATGTGTGTGCACTCTGCAAAAACAGCACCACCAGTAGTCCAACAATAAAATTTAAAATTTAAATGCTTTTGTTTACATGTCATTAGGTTATATTGAATGTTCAGCTGCTCAGGATTTCAGTATAGAGCTGGTATATATGTTAGGGTTGCCATATTGCAAGAAGTAAAAATCCAGACACAAAAATTGTTTGGCAAAATCTCAACTCTTCTGATACGGGCTGCCATACATCCCGGACATTTTTGCTGCTTTTCGAAATATATGATGTACCTATTGCAGGGATTTGTACTCTCATAGTGAGTTTGCTCCGTCCAACTGTATTATTAATATTTAGTGATTTTGACAATTTATGTACCACTTAATTGCAATCATCTCTGCTGTAGTGATCCTTTTAGTTTTCAGTACAGTTCTGTGGATCCTGAACACGTGATGCTCAAATAGTGCAATGAAAGAAGGTGTATGGCCTAGGTTTAAAATGCCAATTGAACATTTCGAGGAAGCAGGCAAAGCAAGGTTAATCCTAACTTATTTGTCATGCCGAAATTGTGCCACACCTGGGAGTATTCCCACAATATATGTAAAAATTAAACACTGGAATCATAACAACACCAACAGTTGGCACATTTACTAATTTCAGGATGGATAAAGGCAGTGGGGTGCCAATGGACTCATATGACTATTGTTGCTGGCAAGTCTCTACACTACTTACAAAACAGAATAAAAACTACAGAGTTTAAAACATTAATACATTAACAAAGCAACAACTGGAAGAATCACATCAACAACAATGTCAAAACATCAGCAGTATATAGGGCATGATAAGGTAAAGGTAAAGGGACCCCTGACCATTAGGTCCAGTCATGGCTGACTCTGGGGTTGCGGCGCTCATCTCACATTATTGGCCAAGGGAGCCGGCGTACAGCTTCCGGGTCAAGTGGCCAGCATGACTAAGCTGCTTCTGGCGAACCAGAGCAGCGCACGGAAACGCCGTTTACCTTCCCGCCGGAGTGTTACCTATTTATCTACTTGCACTTTGACGTGCTTCTGAACTGCTAGGTGGGCAGGAGCAGGAACCGAGCAACGGGAGCTCACCCCGTCGCAGGGATTCGAACTGCCGACCTTCTGATCGGCAAGCCCTAGGCTCTGTGGTTTAACCCACAGCGCCACCCGCGTCCCTTCTATAGGACATGATAACCCACTCCAAAATCCAGGAAAAGAGGAATCTTTAACCTGGCACTGAAAATGCCTTTTTATTAAGATGTGGGCCTAACATGTCACAATGAAGTTTTAAAATTAGAGTGGTTAATTCAAGCAGCGGCAAATGTTATCTAAATTAGGTTTGATTCTTTTTTTCTTTTTTTAAAGTGTAAATTACGAAAGCCTCAGAAGTTTTTCAAAGAAAAAAAGAGGGGAAGCCTCAGACGCCTTAGAAGCCTCTAGGCCAAACTTAGCTAATAAGCAACATTTCAAACTGAATATATTGCCAGCTTGCCGTGACCAGAAGGTTAAACTCAGTTTGTTTGAAGCTGTTATCCTCCTCAATCAACTGGGACAAGAACAACAGATTATTCTCAATCCAATGCTTCCAGAAAGTGCCTCTGCTCTTTGTCTTGACCTCTGGATTTTGCCATGGCGTCAGGACCATGTGAGCATATGGATCAAAGGCTGGGCTGCAGGAGTTTGCCAAGCCAGACACATGTTCAAAGGGCTGTGAACGATCGGGTATTTAAAAATGGATAGAATCCAAGGCCTATCCAAGCATACCCTCACTGATCCATTTCCAAAAGGAACCATTTGGGCATTTCCTGGGCAGCTTCCAGAAGGCAATACTTAACCCTGGAAGGGAGGAAGGCTTTTGATACGGGCTAAGAAGGGCAACACCTTGCTACACTCTTATTGACAGCTGGAGATTTTATAAGCTGTTTTGCATTTGCCAGACCACAGGATAGTTTTGCAAATGCATTTATAAAATAAAAAAGCCAACTTTAGTAATGGTTTCGAGGAACATGCACAGGTAGCAGTTTTATGATTCATACTATATGTCGCACAGCATTCGTATTAAAAGTACTAATTTTCCCTCACCAAATATTCATCATGGGAGCTTGCCCATCTGTCTACATTTTGACAGCAGCACTTCTCTAGAATACCTGCCATACTTGCTTGGACTAATTTGCAGATACAGTGGTACCTCGGGTTAAGTATTTAATTCGTTCCAGAGGTCAGTTCTTAACCTGAAACTGTTCTTAACCTGAAGCACCACTTTAGTTAATAGGGCCTCCTGCTGCCGCCGCGCCGCCGGAGCACGATTTCTGTTCTTATCCTGAAGCAAAGTTCTTAACCTGAAGCACTATTTCTGGGTTAGTGGAGTCTGTAACCTGAAGCATATGTAACCTGAGGTACCACTGTATTGCTAGTGATCATCAGACCAAGATATTTAATGGACTCAGCACCTTAAAGTAAAAGGCCACTGGCCACATATTTCACACAAATAACTGCCCTATATACAGGACAGATTATTGTTCCCTGTGGGGTTGATACCCTGATACTTCTGAAAATGAGATCCATCAAGCAAACCATACCTTTTAGGAGAGGTATGGTCCCATTTCCCGCTGCAGAGTGCAATTTGGAAAGCTGCACATTTAAAGGTTTGCAGTTCTTTAATGTTTTCTGAGTGGCACTTCACCAAGTAGCTGCCTCATTTGCACAACAGGAGAGAAAAATCGGATAGGAACATTGGATGCTGCTTTAAAGTAAATCGGACAGGTATATCCAGCATTCGAAGCTGCCCAGGTAGCTGTTCTCCAGGAGTCTTTTCCAGACTTATATGGAGATGCTGGGATTGAACATAGAAGTTTGTTGCAAGCAAAGCATGAACTCTGTCATAGGGATAGGGGAAACCTTTGAGTAAGCATGGTTATCAAACCTGGTGCCACTTGGATTACTATCCAAAATCATTACAAGACTGCAAAATTTAATCAACTAATCATTTAGAATATTTGATTGAAGTTTATAAAATTAACAAAAAAGGCATCCTGAGCAATCAGGAAGTACATGCTATTTAAACATGTATTTAAGATAAAATACTTACAAAAACTGAATACAAAATTCACCCAGGAAACAACAACTTTAACATGGCACCTGCTGTGGCATTTACACAGGAAAACATTATTTTCCTTTCTGCAGAAGTATAGTTTTATGATATGCACATTTATGCTGCAATCCTACATCCACTGACACGGGAGTAAGACGTACTGAAGTCAATGGCATATGCTTCTGAGTAGCTAGACATGAATGAGATTGCACTGCTTTGATTAAAATTTCTTCAATCACGGTACAGCTCTAATTACAAGTCTAATGCTGCAACCACAACAGAATGGGGTACATATTTCAGCAAGGCCAGGCGACAGCAACGTTCTCTAACCACTGTTTTTGTCCTTACTATATACAGTCCCCTAATTCATGTTTATAATTCTTTCATTGTTTTGTTAAATGACATTTTGAGACTCGTTCCATTGTTTCGTGCTGAACAACGACCAAACCTTAAAAGCAACTTGGTGTGTTGTGGTTTTCAGTGGACTAAAGCAACAATATAAAGAAAGCGCTCTCCCAGTCTCATCCAAGTTCAGTGTTCTAGCGAATGAAGAGTGACAGTAAAGAGAGATTATTTCTTTAGGGACAATATCTGCCAACAGAAACTGTACTGGAAAGGAGCATGAACTTTTTACCAAAGAGCACATTTCTGTATTGCTGAGAAATATTAAATTTTCAAACTCAATTTTGTGAATAATGTAAAAAGGCAACAGAGGAGATCAAACAAGGTGCAAGACCTTTTCCTGAGACTCTGGAGAGGTGCTGCCAGTCAGAGTAGACAACAGGTAAACTAGATTGACAAATATAAGACAGGTTCCTCTTCCTTCCTCTTTTCTTATTCCAACTTTACATATTTAAATTAAAAGAAGCTGAAAACGGAGTGTGCGAAGAGTTTCTGAATCTTTTCTGTGTAAGCACAGCCAAATGTTGGAAATATTCACGGAATGAGAGCCGTGACATTAATGTGTTGAAAATAATCTATGTGGGAGCTTTGTATATTGTTGTTTTAGAGAAGGCTGAGTCACAAACCAGTAGTGACAAGAGGTGCTCCTGTCCCAGAGGACTTTGCTGCAGATGGGTGGCCTTTTGTGACATTTACGAATTGGGTGACCCATCTAAATATGATTTTATTTGGAGGAACTTTGGGATTTATATTGTTTGCTCCTTGATCAGTGCTTTTCTTCCATCACACTCTCATCTCTATTGTCACCTCTTCCCCCTTTATCTAATATTTTGACTGATCTTATTAACGTACAGTTGCGAACGGGATCCGTTCCGGAGGCCCATTCGCAACATGAAAATAAAGCAACCCGCAGTAGCGCGTCTGCGTAAGGCGGGTTGCAATTCGCCGCTTCTGCATGTGACATCATTTTGCGCTTCTACGCAAGCGGCGAAACCCGGAAGTAACCTTTTCCGGTACTTCCGGGTTACCGCAGGACGTAACCTGAAAGAATGTAACATGAAGCAGACGTAACATGAGGCATGACTGTATTGTTTCTCTACGTTTGCCAGAGCTACATGGAAGGCTTAACACCTGCTTTGTACCTGTTATTGTTGAATTTATACTGTTATCAATATAAAATAAAAAAATATGAAAACCTTCAGTTACGAGTGCGACTTGCAGTAGAATGTTGCAGTTGTAAAACATGCTCTTGCTCACTATTCCAGTCAGCCAAACATATCACCCATTATTATTATTATTATTATTACTGAAACTTTTCAACATACTCCACTGCATTCTCCCCCATTTTTCATTCCCCCTGCAACAGTCAGTCAGCATTGTGTGGCTCCTGAGCATGTTCAGTCCTCACTGGGTTGTTTCGAAGGCTCCCTCTGAAGAGTGCCTGCCCTTCTTCAAACTTGGGGATTCCTCAAATCCCACTAGCATTTCTATCTTGCCCATTTTGGCTACCATACTTCAAAAACAGAGGGAATGGTCCGCTGCAGTATTTAAAAGCCACATGAGAGCTAACAATCCAAGTTCTAACAGAAAAAGAAAGAAGGTAAGGATTGAGAACAGAGAAGGTGAATGATCTTTAGGATTTCAGCAACAGGAACTTTTCTTTAAAAGTTCTGCAAAAATCACGTGAACATTTGTAAAACACTGAAGTGAATGGCAAGTTCCTAAATTTTGAACAAATGTAATAGTTAATAGTTTTTATTACATTTCTATGAAATCCTTACCATATCATAATGTTATAATATTCTGTGATAACAGAAAGGCAGCCTATTAAACTGAATAAGAATTTCCTTCCCAACATTTCAGTGCTAATTAAAATATTGCAGTACCAAGAAAACAGCACTTAAAATAATTAACATGTCTCTCTTCTTCATCAGAAAGGGCTTAAAATGATTACACATATACCTCTTGGGAATGTTTGGTATTTAACATCACAGAAATATGACATTTGAATTTTTTATTTTCATAAAAAACTGTCTTAAAAACGCAAGCTGCACCTACCACTGGCATGCACAAGGTCATCGAGCACCCTCAAAATTGAAAAGTTATTCGGAATTGAAATATTATCTTCAAAATTAAAATATGCTGGGATTTTCCGAAATCCATATGCAAATTCAATGCCCATGAGAATCAGAGCAAAAAGTGCAAATTTCAATCCTTGATCACTGACTTGCCCTGCAGTCCACTTTCCCCATCCTCACCTTGTGGCTGCTCTTTTTAAAAAAAATATTATTATTACTGACACTTTTCAACATACAATACAATAAAAAACTCATCTAAATAAAAATAATATAGAAAACAAAACAGAGAAAGAAGAGGTAAGAAAGAAAGAAAAATGCAAAGCCCTCTTATCAGAGGTAGATCTCACGCAAAAGGGGATAGACCCTCCCAGCTCTCACCTGGGAGCTTCCCTTTCTTCTCCCAGCCTCCCACCCTGGGGAATCTTCCCTTCCCTGCTTCTCACACAGGGTTCTTCACCAGCCAGCCATCACCTTCCTGTGCATACCCTTCCTAACCCAGAATGACCGCTCCCACATCAAATGAGGGCGCCTTTTGCGTGGCCGCGCGCAGCCCCCCGGATCTCAGTGCGACTCCTGGTAGTTCGGGCTGGCTTCACCCTCCCTAAGCTGGATACCTGGAGGTCTCTGCCTACCTCAGCCAATCGCCCAATCCCGCCTGGGGAGGCGTTGCCAGGGGATTGGCCAGGTAAGGGAAAGGACCATCCTGCCCACACAACAGAAGGTGAATCTTGCCCACGCTCCCCCTTGTGGCGGTGATACCAGGGTTCCCCGTTAAAGGGGTCTTGAGGGGAGGCATTGGCCATATGCCGAGAGGTTGTCATTGCTCTCCCCTCCAATGGCAATGAAACGGGGGACGGGCTCTCTGCTTGAACATAAGTTCTCCAGAGCCAGCCCAATCCCCATACATTCTGGATAACCCTGAAGTCTCCCAGATCCCTGGCTGGAGACTAGGAAGGATAAACGCCCAATGCCTGAGCCAAGGCCTCCCTACACCTGAACCTTAATAAAGTTGTGGCCAATTTTAATCCCATAGTCTTGAGTCATTATTCCACTCAGGGGTCGCCTGGGGTTAGGGGGACTCCGCCTGTCCATGCAATAGAGGACATCAGAAAATAAAACAAAATGTAGGCATGAGTAAACTGTTCATTATGAGTGCAGTCAAGAGCACCCAACTTTGCTTCCCAACCATATTGGGGCTGACAATAATATGCTCTCCCCCACCACCTCTGGTTTTCAATTTGCACCTATTATTCTTGCATTTGCTTTTTCCTCAGTTTTATAAAAAATGTCACACAACCCCCATCACCTTTGAAATGTAAGTATGAAGCACAGGTACTAAGAGCTAGTAAAAAACATCATTTTTAAAAAGATAACAACTAGGTGGACAAACAGAGAGACATTCCTACAGTGCTTTTTTTTAAGTAAAAGAAGAATGAAAGCCCACCAGAAGGTCAAGTCTAGTTGCTGTAGTGGTCCAAGTGTTGAACCAGGGCCGGGAAGATCCGCTTACTTTTGGGCAACATTTGGTAATAATCCCTGGTTCTTATGTTATTCTATCTTGCTGAAAAGCTTAGAACATGGCAGAACTGACAGCTAAACCAACTCAAAGGTTGCAATCCTAGCCCTACTTATCTGGAAGCAAACCCCATGGAATTCAATAGGACTTAACCTCTGAATAGACTTGGGTAGGAATATGCTGGGAAATGGCAAAACAACAACAGCAAATGCAAATTAAATCAAGAGCTCCTTACCCACAAGCAGGTCCATATTCATTTATCAGTTTCCTGTGTTCTTCCCAAAAGCCCTGTGTGGACATAAAGAAATATCGAAGTGTTATAACTAATTCTTTGCACCACTCTTTCAGAACTTCCTGCCACTTCACCAACCTTCATCTGGAAATCGAATCTGAGAACGCAAGAGTCAATGGCCCCTCTAGCCAAGCATCCTACTCTCTCAGGGGCCAGATGCCTGTGGAAAACTTCAAGCAGGACCCAAGCACAAGAGCCCTCTTCTCCTCTCCTCTGGGATTCAGAAGAATTACTGCCTCCAACTATGGTGGTAAAACATACCCATCATGGTTCGCAGCCATAGATAGCTTTATCCTCTGTCTAACCTTCTTTCAAAGCCACCCAAATCCTGAATATTCCCACTTCACTGGACATCCATTATGAGAAAGGGAGAAAAACATTTCGCAATCTGCTTTCTCCATGCCATGCATAGTTCCATAAAGTTTGCTCTGAGCAGAAAGAAGGGAATCTTCCTACAGCCATATCTCTCTCTCATATATACTTCCTTGTGTGGCCTCTGCAGGCAACTCTCACCTTAAGACACCACACCACCCAAAAAGAAATGCACTGCATGATCTGCTAACAATTATACCCCAGAGACACTACAAAGCTTACTGTGGGGTGCACCTCACAGACAGCACACTCCTTTATTTGTGCTCCCAAGAATACAGATGTCCCAAGCAGTTTTTAAGGCTTGTTTGTGTTAGAATTCCTGCTCCGTGATTGCAGTCATGGGATTGTTGTCTTTCACATGACGGTCCTAGATAGCCCGTTTCTCATCCATGATGCCTCCAGAGCTCTGCACGATCACCTGGGATACTTTATCAGCTTTCCCCCGGGGTGTGATTTCTGGCAGTCTGCTGAGCCATTGCCTCCCACTGCATGTGAGCATCGGAGACAGCAAAGTCCAGCCCTCTGAACTTCTCTGGCATCTAGATAGCCTGTTGCCATCTTGGAATGTCCCAGTGCGTTGCAGATGAAATTCCTGCTGAACACACACACTATCTAACATCAGACACTGCAGGTCCTACTCGAGTGTAGGAGGAGCTCCTGACAGTTTGTCCATTGATGATACCACAATCTGCAGGCATCCATCTTCTTCAATCCAGAGTGGACTGGGAAATACCTTCTCTGTGTACTCTAGCAAGCAAGAATGGAAGCAGTCAGTAGCTGCTCCGTAAGGAGGGCTGTGTTGACCCATAGCCTTGTCCTGCTATGCTCTTGCATTGTTAGAAAACCCAGCTTCAAATATATCAGATGTCAGGATGCCATAAATGGATAAGCGTATGCCGAAATGGTTATGGGCTATCTATCCATTTTGAAGGGGCGGAGAATGCATAGATAAAAGTTAAATTAAGAAGAGTTAAACACTTCGCTTGGAGGCGAAGCTATTTTTTCTTTTTATACTATATTCTTACAGTGAGTGAATTTTATAGAGTTTTACTTTAACTTGGCTGGTTTTTAAGATCTGGCTTCTTTTACGGTGAAGAGATATGATCTGTTTCAGAATCATATTTATTGGTGTTTGAATTACAGTCTTTTGTGCCAGTTTCTTGGATGAGCTTGTCATGACTTAAGTTGCAATGTCAGAATAACCTCTCTTCGGATCCTGTGTTCTTTTAAACTCTCCGTTAAGTCCTGAACCACCTTTTCTGGAGTCAGCCCTAATGAGAGGGCCAAAACCTTGAAAGGCTTAATCTTAATAATTCAGTGAAACCACCCACAATACATTTTTCTTCTGGGGGGCAGGGGAACAAGAAATAGGATCCCCTCTGATGGTTTTAACAACCGAGAGGATCTGTAAGGAAGGAATCTTTTTAGATATTTGGAGCCTGGGCTGTTTAAGCCTTTATCTACTAACATGAGCACCTTGAATTGGGCCCGAAAATGAACTGGCAACCAATTCAGCTGTTTTAAAACAGGGGGCATATGGTCTCTAAAGAGAATGCAGCCAGAAATCTGGCTGATGCATTTTGGGCCAGTTTCTGAGTTTCAGCCCTATATATGATAATCAAAGTAATGTCGGAGAATGTTGAAGCATTTTGACTCCAAAGAGGCAAGCCACTTTTCTGCATAAATTTTAAGAATTTGTAGCACAGTCGTAACCATATCTACTCAGAGATTAAATCAATGGGACTTACGCCCAAGTAAATGGGGTTAGGGTTGTAGCCTAAACTGGAAAGTCACTTGACCCTTCAACAAAGGAAGTGTTGGAACTGTCAAAGAGTAGAACGATGATGAATAGAGCCAAAGGGAAAGAAGCAGGCTGAAGAGCGGGGAACAGTCAAGGATGAGGCCTTTCAAGTATCCCCCCCAAACAACTTTCATGAGGTAAGAAACTGCAATGGCTAAAAGAGCAAGCAGAGTCCTTTATTATGACAAAGCTTTAGTACCACCAATGTATTTCATTCATTTACTGCCTTGCCCCACCCCCCAAACCACATACTGAAAACAATGAAGTTTCTTGTGGTATTTGTGATTTCCAATAAGACACAAGAAATTCAGATCAAATTATCAAGGCTGGAATTTGAATCTCTGGAGACACTGAAACAGCAGCTAATAAAGCTGGCAGCAGCGTTTCATGAGGAAAAATAATGCACTAGGAAGATTCACTGAGTGAGGGATTTCAAAGCATTTCTTCTACTTTCTTTTTTAATCAAATGAATGCTTTACTTGCGGTGTGGTGCATTATTCATTGTAAGCCATTTGGGCTTCTTTGAGAAAAGCAGGATAAACAAAATGTCTAAATATTTTCTAACAATACACTGAAATGGACAAGTAGTTGCAAACAACAAGAATAGTCTTATCTTTTCTTCTTAATTAATGGAGAATAGTTTGGGCCAGGGCTGGATTTAGGTTTGATTAGGCCCTAAGCTACTGAAGGTAGTGGGGCCCTTTATATGTCCAGCCGTCCTTTGTCAACAACAAATTGTCACTTTTTTTGTGTCGAATATATACTATATGGTAATTTATGGATCCATACACAACACAAAACACTGTTGCTGTATGTAGGTTTTATTTTATTTGTTTTTTGTTTTTTTTATTTTGGAAATGTAATATAGTAAGTTGCAATAATATACTAAAAAGGAAGGCTTGGGCCACTAGTAGCCTAATGCAATAGAGTTTCTCCATTTCATGGGGAAATGTATCTATACCTAAATGTTTCTATACTCAAAAAGAAATGCCACCCTTAAAGATGCAACTTCAGAACTAGGGGAATAATACCTAAGGGACAGGAGTTTTCACAATGTCAGAAATGGCTGACCTGAAACTTACACTGGTCAAAATGTACAACTGGGTTACAAGCGCTTCTGTTCTGTTTTACATTCTCCTACAAGGTGGATCACACGTTCACATAAATAATGTGTGAGAGGAGCGCAAAAGATATCTAAGCACCATCTTTGAGAAGTGCAAAGGCTTTGCATATTCAGCCATTTTTCATCTGCCTCTGCGCTGACATCTTTAAGACACACGTACAGGGAAACCAGCTTAGCGATCATGGCCATAAAATTCTTAGCAATAAAAGTAGTTGCTTGTTATCAGCATTATGGGCGAAGTACGCATCAAGCCTTCTTCTCTGCCTGGCAGTCACAGTGGAAGTGACTCAGCAGAACAAGTCTCCCTAGCCGCACATCTACGGGGTGCGACACAAAACAGTTGGATCTAGCAAATGGAAGAGTCTAAATAAGCGACAGCAAAGGAATGCAAGGCTACATACAGTGGTACCTCAGGTTAAGTACTTAATTTGTTCCGGAGGTCCGTTCTTAACCTGAAACTGTTCTTAACCTGAAGCACCACTTTAGCTTATGGGGCCTCCTGCTGCTGCCACGCCGCTGGAGCACGATTTCTGTTCTCATCCTGAAGCAAAGTTCTTAACCTGAGGTAATATGTCTGGGTTAACGGAGTCTGTAACCTGAAGCGTATGTAACCCGAGATACCACTGTATTAAAATGCTTAAAATGCAGTGTAGCATTTGGGAATCAGAAAGCGGTGTGGGCACATGACCTGATGAACATCAACTCATTTGGTTCCCTAGGACTGCAGCCCAGCCCGTGAACTCCTATTCAAGGAAGCTGTTGTCTCTGCACGTGCAATGGCTATTAGAATTTTATTATATTAAATCTATTCAGATGCTGACTTATGGTGGCTATGTAGCCAAAGCATGTCTCAGAATCCAACTCAGGGTGTGGGGGACGTAATGGCGTGCCCTAGAGTAGGGCATAGAATCAGAGTTGGAAGCAACCAAGAGGGTCATCTTGTCCAACCTACTGCAATGCAGGAATCTTTTGGCCAATGTGGGCCTCGGACCCACAATGTTGAGATGAATAGTCTCATGCTCTACCAACCGAGCTATCCCTCCTGTCTATTGGTTGGCTGGAACACGGGACAGGAAGACTCCACAATGCAACATGTTGTTGAGTAGACCAGTTGTAGGCCTGTCATCTCTAAATATGTGGCATCTCAACAATATGTACCAGACACGGTAAATAGTACATGCTGTCTTCACACTGTACACATGTGCACACATGCAGTCAATTCAGTAAACCTATCACAAGGCTGAAATTGCTCTAGAAGCCAGCAGAATTTTTATCCAAGCCTTAAAAAAAACACCCACCAAGTCATGTACACAACTTGTTTCCTTTGATCATCATCTCTAATAGTTGTCCTCTGTGGGTAATATTCTTTAATTTATGTGTGTGCCATTTCAGATTTTAACACACACACACACACACACACACACACACACACGCCTTCTGAATTTAATGAAAGCAGCCTTCCTACCCTTTAGAGTTATTGAGAGGTTAGTGTTATGTAATTAAGTTAATCCTCATTTGTAAAGGCTAATTAACTAAATGCTAATTGAATCTGCATATGACAATTAGCACAATGTGTCCTCATTAGACAATTTTAAAAAATTACCCTGACTAAAATTCAGCAAACTGTAAATTATTTTGTAGCTTTTAAAGACTTATTGGGAGAAAAAGAAAAGGGGAATATTTCGATGCAATGTTGTGTTTATACATTTGATCAGCCATTTGTCTCATCTCATGAACCAACACTGCAAATATGGCTTTTGCCTATATTAATTCCTCCAAGGCTACAAAACATATACCCACTTACCAGGGAGTAAGCTCCATTAAATTCAATGGGACTTACCTTTGAGCAGGCGCATATAGAACTGCATTGGAAATGTATGCATGTTTTAGGCTAACACTAAACAACAATCACCACCAAAAACCAGTCAGAATTTCTTCAAACTGTACAGGTAGTAATCCCAGGACAGATGCAGTAACATCCAAATAACTTTTTAGCATCTTGGTCACGTTTCAAATTTTAGTCATTCCTCAACAATCAACAGTCTAGGACAGAGATGAGGAACCTGTGATCCTCCAAATGTTGCTGGACTCCAGCGACTCCCATCAGCTGCAGCCAGCATGGCCAATGGACATGGATGATGGAAGTTGTAGTCCAACAACATCTGGGCTACACTGCCTGGTCTAGGACCAGCATTCACAAATCTAGAATCCTCCAGATGTTTTACAGTCCAGTTCCTATCAGCCCCGGCCAGCAAGTTTTGTAATCTAATACATCAAGCTGGGGAAGGCTTACCTAGATACTTCATTATTCTCAGCTCAACAAACCATGTAGTATGTGCTCACAGTTTTTACACAACATCACACCTTCACCCATTGACCACCAGTGCTCTTGCACCTGGTTGGCCACTGTGGGAACAGGATGCTGGGCCTTCAGCTTCTTCTTACATTCTTAAAATTCCATCATTGCAACAAACTTTCACATTAATTCCATCAATTATCTTTTGTGAGTCGCCTTGGAGGGGCTTTGAAACATGGCATACAAGTGCTATAAATCTACAAGTGAGGAACCTTTCTCAGCCCAAGGGCCACAATCCCCCATGAGTGAACCTTCTGGGGGCCGCATGCCAGTGGTGGGTGGGGCAACTGTTATACAGTAGACTGTTGTCCAGTTACACAGATGTGAGAGGTTTCTCTGCATATATTTTTTTCCAGCCAGGCAAGCAAGAGGCATTATTAACAGCGGAATGACAATTTACAAGCAGGCAAAGTAAATGGATGAGGGTATGGAACATGGTCAGTGAAGAGTGTGGTTTGGGGAGAGGGGAGTATGGCCTGGGAAGAGGGTCAGTCTGAGAGGCCGAGAGGACTGCATTTGGTCCCCAGGCTTGAGGTTCCTCTCCCTGCTATACATAAAAACAGAATTACGACAAAGGACAGGTAGAAGCCACCAGAATACAGTACCAATTGTTGAGGAAGGGTGCAGCAAACCACAGAGGAGGGCTGTTGCTTCTGGGAAGCCCCCAGATAAGCGTCTGCCTTGCCAATATTAAAAACAGGGTCCTGAACAAGATGGGCCCTTAGTCTGATCCAGCAGTGGTTTTTTGATGACCCTTTGCACAAACTAGGACTAAATGCTCTGCAAACAAATTAGGGGAGCTGAGTATCTAGGTTTCGTTAATTCCCTTGGCGAGTGTCCCCTTGTAAGAAGTGGAACGGAATGCTTATAACTTTGGGAAAAGGGAAAACAGGAGAGAGAAAGGAATAGGAATGGAAAGAGAAAGAAGGGAATACAATTACTAAATGAAGAAATAACAAATTCTCCAGCAACATCATATGGCACAGATTGGTTCCTCACTGCTGAGAGAGATTTCTGAAGAAATGAATGCAGGCTGCTATCCTAACAATGGAGGATTCATGGGTAGCGAATGAAAATCAGCCAAAGCAGTTCAGCAGCAGTTTGAGAAGGAGCTGCTAGGAGCAGGTTGATATATGAGGAGCCTGGCAGAAGTGCTGTCTCAACAGTCCGGAGGGTGAATGCAAATTACGTTGCTGAATAGAGGCTCTTCACATTTTTTATCTTTCCTCCTGTGGAACTCCCAAGGGCTGGAAAATCTTAGGGTTGGTTGCTTATTATTTCTTCCAAAAATCAAACAGAGTAGCCTAGTAGATCACATCAAAATTGAGTAGCCTTTTAAATACCCGGTATTTAAATACAGGTATCCACCTGTATCCGACCCCATCTCCTGCCACTAACAGTTGCTTTATATCTCTGACTGTTGCATCTCATTACTCTCCAGGAGTACTGTACGCATCTGTATGACTGAACATTTCTGCAGCCCTATTGCCAAAATCCAGGAATATTTTCGTAATGTTATATACCCTGCCCTGAAGAGACCCTGGAGACCTGTGATTAGATGTCTATCCTACAGAATGTGATGGGGAGCTGGGAGGC
This sequence comes from Podarcis gaigeae, assembly GCF_964106915.1. Lineage (NCBI taxonomy): Eukaryota > Metazoa > Chordata > Lepidosauria > Squamata > Lacertidae > Podarcis > Podarcis gaigeae. Next base: position 23,374,398 of record NC_139686.1, on the reverse strand, counting down.
CATGCCCTACCCAATGAAGGATTTGCAATGCAGAATACAACAGCAGCCATCCCTGAGAGGTGGCCTTTCCAGAGAAGGAAAGCCATGTAGGGATAGGTGAATCCGTCAGATTTCCACATCACTGTGTAATTATTATTTTAAAAAAAAACTTCATAAAAAATCATCAGCATCTTAATGCAAAATTCTCCCAATATATGTACTTTTGCAAGCCATTTCTCCTAATGTAAGAACTTTTTGTAGGTTGTCTTCATTAATATACTGCTATACACATCCCTGAAGAATGGCATTGCAAAATTTGGAACACAGTCAATTTCGAGGGGACGGTTGAATTTTATGCATATTGCTTTGGGAATAGCAAATTACCGGTACATAATTTTGCCTTTACAGTGGTACCTCGGGTTACATACACTTCAGGTTACATACGCTTCAGGTTACAGACTCCGCTAACCCAGAAATAGTGCTTCAGGTTAAAAACTTTACTTCAGGATAAGAACAGAAATCGGGCTCCGGCGGCGCAGCAGCAGCAGGGGGCCCTATTAGCTAAAGTGGTGCTTCAGGTTAAGAACAGTTTAAGTTTAAGAACGGACCTCCGGAACAAATTAAGTACTTAACCTGAGGTACCACTGTAAATGCAAACTGAAACAATTCTCTCTCCCGTCCCTACTATCTCCCAAGGCCATCTGCTTCACTCTAAAACAGTTCTTCTTAAGAAGTTTCTTCTGAAGCTTAGTCAAGATCCACTTCCCTACAATATTCACCCATTGATTGGAGTTTTGCCCCCTTCACATTTCTTTTAAAAGCAGCTGTGTATGGAGAGAAATTGTCTTGGGTTTAACTCATTCCTCTTTGCCATGCTCCCGCAGCAAACCAGCCCCCCTCCAGCTGCTATTTGTCCCATTAGTTACAAACATGTATTCCCCAAAGGTTAAAAAAGCAGGGAGATGGGGGAGACTCTGCATTGAAGAATCAGTGAAAAGAAGAGGTCAGATTCACTTCACCAACACCATGGTTCTTACGCCCACAACTGCTTCTAGCTGAGATGTGATGGGAGATTTTGTCCAGTTAATTAGCCATGGATATAACAGTGTATCAGGGACGCGGGTGGCGCTGTGGGTAAAACCTCAGCGCCTAGGACTTGCCGATCGTATGGTCGGCGGTTCTAATCCCCACGGCGGGGTGGGCTCCCGTCTTCGGCCCCAGCTCCTGCCCACCTAGCAGTTCGAAAGCACCCTTAAGTGCAAGTAGATAAATAGGTACCGCTTTATAGCGGGAAGGTAAACGGCGTTTCTGTGTGCTGCTCTGGTGCTGGTTCGCCAGAGCAGCTTCGTCACGCTGGCCACGTGACCCGGAAGTGTCTGCGGACAGCGCTGGCTCCCGGCCTCTAGAGTGAGATGAGCGCACAACCCTAGAGTCTGTCAAGACTGGCCTGTACGGGCAGGGGTACCTTTACCTTATAACAGTGCATCAATTATATAACTAAACATCATAAACCCATGTCTACTCAGAACTAAGTCCCACTGATTGCAACGAGCCTTCCCCCAATTAAGCGGCACAGGATTGTAGCCAAGGAAAAGAGCATGAAGCATTTTCAGTGCCTCCCCTGGAATTATGGAATTTCCTCTTTTTCAGAGATCTATCAGTAACTCAATAGATATCTGCTGCCTTCTGCTTTGTTGCTGCACCGGGGGAGAGTAGGAAACCGCCAGCTTTAAGCTTTGGTTTGAGAACACTGGTCAGAAATATTACTCACAGAAACAAATCCTGAGGGCTTCCCTTTGATGGGAATTCAACCATCAATGTGTGTGATATTTTACGAGGCAAAACGTAGTTAAATAGAGAGTTATTAATGCATCCTCTTACTGCAAGATCACACATGCGGTCTGATTACATCTGGCAAGAGAAGCTGTTGCCTACAGTAGTTAATTTCATAAAAAGAACAGCCATGGCATAAAATAATGCAGAAAGAACAGAAGGCACCACCTAATGTCAGGCTAATTGTTCGGCCCACTCTTGTCCACAGCTTAGTCTGGGGCATGATGTCATTTTATTTATTTAAGAAAATAAATAAAATACCACTTCTTTGCAAGAAAACCTCAAGGTAGTTTGCAAAAATACAAAACGAAACATCAGAATTATCGATTTAAAGACATGTAGGTTTTTAAAAATATTCAGAAGACTATTAAAAGCAACAGCAGCTAAAAAGAATAACACACCAAGTGTCTGGATAAAAAGGGACCCCTGACCACTAGGTCCAGTCGTGGCCGACTCTGGGGTTGCGGCGCTCATCTCGCTTTATTGGCCGAGGGAGCCGGCGTACATGTGGCCAACATGACTAAGCCGCTTCTGGCAAACCAGAACAGCGCACGGAAACGCCGTTTACCTTCCCACCAGAGCAGTACCTATTTATCTATTTGCACTTTGACGTGCTTTTGAACTGCTAGGTTGGCAGGAGCTGGGACCGAGCAACGGGAGCTCACCCCGTCGCGGGGATTCGAACCGCCAACCTTCTGCTCGGCAAGTCCTAGGCTCTGTGGTTTAACCCACAGTGCCACCCGCGTCCCTTGTCTGTGTCTGGATAGGCTTGCGTAAACCAAAATGTTTTAAGCTGGGTACAGTGAAGGTACCTGCCTGATGTCAATAGGCACGGAGAGTCAAAGTGTAGGTTCTGCCACATGGAAAGGTCCAATTTCCTACAATGAAAACAGGTCCAAGGGTAGAAGCCTGAACAACCCTTTCTCAGATGCTACCATACATGAAGAGGAATCATTCATACAGAAGGCTGCTCTTATGGTCCCACCTTCTATGCATGTAGGCTTCTTCCTTATAGACATCCATAACTAACACATAGGTATCAGGGGCAAAACCAGCCACATTCCAGGTGCTGTTGCCCTTCCTGTGATTCACACACAAAAGGAACTAGAGTGAGGTTAGTTCATCTACTGACAATGGATTTCTGTCTGACTACACACCATCTCTCTTACGTCCAAAGTTAAGGAAGTGCATACAAGCTCAAACAATTATGTAAAAGAATTCCTCCCCCCCCCGCCCCAATACGGGGCATTTTAAATTATTTGCTTCAATTAAAAGTTGATTTCGCAGCAAATATTTTAATGTGTCGGGTCACGATGAAATGAAAAGAGACAGAATGGGTTGTAATCTAATGCCTCAAGATTTTGCCATACATCAACTAAAAACCTCTTAATGCCTTTGATTAATCTTGCTCTATATTGGATACTGTTAAGAGATATGGGTCGTTTCCCCCCCCCCCCCAGCATCAATTTGGCAACTATGCACTGATACTATCATTTCCAGAGTAACAATGAATACTGGAATAATGTTTGCATAAATAGCTATGCTTTGCGGGAAACCTTTTGGAATAATTTCAACACTGTGGTCTTTCCACAACCTGTAATACAATAATGTTGCTTCCTTGACTTTAATTATCAAAAAAACACCACGTGCACATGTCTTTATGGATAATTGCGCTCTCAATAAAACAATTTAGCAGGCTATTTTAGGATAACTTTAAAGGGCCAATGGTCTTTTGGCAATTTAGCAGGTTATTTGGGGATCATGTCAAATACTTTGTTTTGTTTCTATCTCTTTTCACTGAATTGTAGAATTGGGAGGAATGCCAATGGTCATCTAGTCCAGCCCCCTGCAATGCAGAAATCTCAACTAGGTCATATATGACATCCAACCTCTGCTTTAAAATACTCCATGGAAGGAGAGTCTGCCACCTTCTCATGGGTGTCTGTTTCGCTGCCAAACAGCTCTTAACTGTCAGAAAGTTCTTCCCAATTTTTAGTCAGAATCTCCTTTCTTGTAATTTGAAATCTTTAAAATTTAAATAGTATTGCTGTTTTTTAAAAAAGGGAAACAAAAAAATTAACATACCTAGACTCTTTCATCATGCAACAACACCTCAAATTGATCACTAACATTTCCTGGCACACCAGCTCTATCTTTGTTACTAGTAATTTACAGCTAGCATTTGTCAACAGGGTGTGTTCACTTTTTATATGGGGAGCCACCAGGTTTAACAATCCACCCGAAGGCCTACCTTTCTTGTGGCTTTTTGGTTGCCGGAACTGAAAAGGCATTAAAACCTGCAAGTTTGATGTGACGTAATGACCTCAAATTCAGTTCTAAAGGTAAAGGTAAAGGTAAAGGGACCCCTGACCATTAGGTCCAGTCATGACCGACTCTGGGGTTGCTCATCTCGCTTTACTGGCTGAAGGAGCCGGCCTACAGCTTCCGGGTCATGTGGCCAGCATGACTAAGCTGCTTCTGGCAAACCAGAGCAGCGCACAGAAACGACGTTTACCTTCCCGCCGGAGCGGTGCCTATTTATCTACTTGCACTTTGACGTGCTTTTGAACTGCTAGGTTGGCAGGAGCTCACCCCGTCGTGGGGATTCAAACCACTGACCTTCTGATCGGCAAGCCCTAGGCTCTGTGGTTTAACCCACAGTGCCACCCGTGTTGTACCGGTGATTTAAAGCAGGAGGAGAAGTTGGGAGAGGAGGACTGTCCCCAAAATAACAAATAGTCCAGACATGACATCAAATGCTACCTTGTGTATATCACAGGAAAAGAATCAGAGGTGAAATGCGGTGCACAGAGCCAGTCCTACCATTTGGCAGGGTGAGATAGCTCCCTCAGACAGAAGATGCTGAGGGGCAGCAGTGAGGACCAGGCTATGTGTTGCGTGTGTCCTGCCCTGCCCTTAAGCTTACCTGCTGCCCTCACCACCAGTGTGGAAAGTTAAGATTGAACTGCCTGTCCAGTCAGCTTCTGGGCAAGGCCATCTTGTTCTTTGACTCAAGACATCCACTACATTACCAAGCACAAAGGATGCTTTTACTTTCCAGAGACCTGAGGCGGGTGGTGGTAGGAGAGAAACTGAGCCCGAAAGAATGGGAAGTCTAGCAGCTGCCATTAACAATTTTAACAATGCAAAAATGGAGATAAACCAGGGTCTGTAATTTTTCCAGAAATTAGGGACTGTCTTTCTTCAAACAAATAGGAACACGCCTGCTTTGGTGAGGGGAAGGGGTGACTCCAAGGAGCTGGCATTTCAAACACTGAAATGGATTTATCATTATCTTTCAGACAGCTACATGTGGCAGCTTCACCATGAAGGATTTCATGGAGCTGTCATCGCTGCTGTTGCTGCACCTCCCACATCCATTTTGATTACAGACTTGCGAGAGTCAGCTTTTTCAACCTGCTGTCCAAAGCAATGGTTAGTTGCCTCCTCTAATGAGCCTAATTTCATACTGTTCTCATTAATGGGAGAGATCAGCTGCTCTTCTTATCAATACTCATGTCAAGTGAAGGTTCCAGCCTTCTCTCTGACAGAGCTCTATTGGGAGGGTCAATTCATTGCTATCGTGCCAAAAGGCTGTGTGTTTAGCATTTGGCCCAGAGATGGTTCAGAGAAGAGGAGGCTTGCCGTATTTTCTTGTGGAACAGTGGTGACACACAAGAGCTGGCCTGAGGATGATGAGTTCAAGAGGAGCTTATACCTTCCCTAGCAAAACATTCAGGAACTCATGGTTTGAGAACGCCAGTTGTGAGAATGTAAATAAAACCAAGCAAATAAATGATTTTTTAATTTAAAAAACCAAGGTTTTATTATTATTAGCATGTGAGAATTATGTGTGTTCTAAACGTTGTGGTAATATTTCCCTTCAAGAGGGCTCTATTTGAGCTATAAACAGAGTAGGCATATTAAAAAAAAATTTAAATGGAAGTCCCAAATGCCCTTTTTGTAGCATCAAAAATGTTTCACCTCCAGGTGCATCAGGTTAATTAAATAACTGCCCCATGATCCCCCTTGCCCACAAAGGATTTTGGGAGCATACTCGGTTCACATGAGTAGCCGGTTTATACCAGAATCAGCAGCAGAGCCTGGACCAGCAAACGGTCTTCTGAAATGGCGAGTGCCCCTTGACCTGTTCTGCTCCATGCAATCAGCTCAGCCTAAGGCATAACACTCTTTCCTCTGTCATGGAAGTTGCACACTTGCCAACATAGAGCTGCTCCTAGCATCTCTCCTCCCTCTTCTTCATCTGGCACAGATCCTGCGCAGATGTTAATGAGGCGTTTTGAACACTGTTACAGACCTGCTAGGCTCACCAGTATTTAGAACAGCTACCTCATTTCCCCACCCCACATTTTTTTAAAAAAAGATACCACAAATTCAGTCACATGAACTACTCAAGATGATCTCAGCTGATTTTGCGATGCCTGAAAGGAACACAGGAAGATGCTTTAGGCTGAGTCAGAAAACAATGGTTCGTTTAGCTCAGACTGACAGTGGCTCTTTGGGGTTTCAGACATTTCTAGTCCCATCTGGAAACGCCAAGAATTGAACCAGGGACCTCTGGCATGCAAAGTGTTTGCTCTACCACTGAGCTATGGTCCTTCCCCCTAAGCATGCATCTACATGACAAGCTCTGGGCAGCCTTTGACAGGCAACGTGGCTCCACACATATTAGACCTGCATTTAGAGACTTCAGCAAGAAGACACATTAGGGCCTTGGTTGACAGGGATATGCATTCAAATGGGGCATGAAGAGAAACGAAGTGGAAATAGAAAACATGCACTAATCGAATAATTGGGACCAAAGTGCATTGCATTCTTAATTAGGCTAGCAGGCACTAACTCTGCAGCAGCGCATGCACTTTCCAGATTGTGGCTCTGTGGCAAAGCCAATTTTCCCACCGCCATTCATAGGGTCAGTGTAATTGGGCATTCTGGTCTCTCCCTCTTTTTATACCTTCTTCCAGAAATGAAGTGTCATAAAAGCAAGGCTCCGTATTTATGGAGGTCAGGAAGGTGCAAACAAGGAGCATAAGGAGGAGTGATGAAAAATGTAAATAAATCCAAATATGAGAATCTAGCTATGCCTTAATTTACTCTGACCATGAGCTCTTTATTAAAGGGGTGGCCTCCAGCAGAAAGGTCACGGCACCTGTAGTTCCTCCATTATGAAGTACCCTCCTGTCTCCTTTGCTACATAGATATTCTTCCTGCACAGCTCTCCCCTTGCCTGCTGCCACACATCCTGCTCTAGTGTGCCGGCTATATTTGAGAAACAATTACCATATTTTTCCGTGTATAAAATGATGCTTTTTGCTAAAAGAAATTAGGCAAAAATTAGGTGTTGTCTTATACACGGATAGTGAATGCAGAGGTGAACGTACGATTAATGGCAGCAGCAAGCAAGAGATTGACAGCGACGATTGGGCGGGTGATTGGTGACTATGGCAAGGCCTGCTGGCAGTTGGCTGTAGCTGCGGCAATAGGCAGGCGATTGGCGGCTGTGTCGAGGCAGGCAGGCGACTGGCGGCTGCAGCAAGTGGGAGGGTGGGCTATTGGTGGCGGCGAGCGGGCAGACAATTGGTGGCTGCAGCGAGGTGTGCGATCGGCAGTGGCTGTGGCAAGCTATCAGCAGCGGCAAGCAGGCGGATGAGCGATTGGCAGAAGTGACCTCCCCCATGCCCCAAAAAGCGAAACAACTTAATTTCTTAATTTTGGGTTTAAAAAAATAGGGGTCATCTTATACATGGGGGCGTCTTATACATGTAAAAATACGGTAATAGACTGGTATTGGTATAACACCAAGGAAAGCAAGTCTGGTATTTATACGTCAAAAAAGTGTATGCATTTGTGGGCTACAGGTCTTGGAATTATATAAAACAGGATGGGGAAACAGTGTCATCCTATATGTTGTCTAGACTCCATCTCCCATCAACCAAAGCCAGTGTGGCCAGAGTCATGGATGCCGGGAGCTGGTGTCCCGCAACATGTGGAGGGTTGCAGATATTCCACCACAACTATGGAAGATCAGACTTGACCCTGCACGCAACTCTCCATTTGTGCACATTCAAGGCATGTGCGACCACACACACACGCATATCACCACAAACCCGCAAGTGGCACAAATGCAGCAAAATGGCATGAAAACAGTGCCTAGCAATCCCACAAGCCTTTGCAAGTGCAATCCCAAGAGCCTTTGCACCAACCATTGAGTCCTGTGGAGAGTTGGGAGCTTGAGCAAGGAGCTTTGGAGGGAGCAATGGTGGTGGAGTTTGGCAGATCTGGTAAGTGCTGCTGGGTTTTTTAAAGGGGTTTTCAAGGGTTCCCAGAGGTTTAGAGGATGTTTGCAGGCTTTTTCAATAGTGTTCCCGATATATGCGATTCATAGGAGCCATCTCCTAGGGGCCCAGGTCCTTTCAGCCCCCAGAATAAAATATTTGAGCCCCCTCCCAAGATTGATGAGCATTGCCATTCAAATGGTCTCCATGCACCACGTCTTGTGATCAATTACACTTGGCGGGGCTTACCTGCTACTGCCACCGCCCACTTTATTCAAGTCGGCATTCCTGACGCAATTTCACTTGAACGCGCAGCGCCTCAGAATGTAACCCCTAAGTAAATGGGAAGTTGCATGTATCGCATTATTGTAGCTTTTACTATTCCGCTTACGTTTTGCAAGTTGAGCACGTTTTAAGGGAGAAGGTTGCAGCTGATGGGAAAGAGAGAGACCCCAGAAAGCCACTGCCAGCCAGAACAGACAATGGTGCGCATACAGTTAGCTAGTATGCACCAAATGTTTTGCCGCAGCACACAGAGGCAGTTCCAACATAGCACTCTTCTAATTCTAGTAGGAAGTGGTGCTCAGTCTCCTGTCCCTCAAAGCTAGTGGCAGCAACTTCAGTAAAACTGGGAGCACCCAGCTTAGCAGCACTTCTTGCAATAAAATCCTAATGAAAATAAATTGATACGTATTTACCCATATGCCGTGGAGCATATGGTTAATGCGTTTAGACATCACTAACAAAGTTAAGTCTCAGCTAAATTTGTTGGCTTCCGGATAAAGACTGTTCTCTACAGCAAACCAGAGCTGACAGTAATTTTAACTCCACAGCAGCGTGCTTTCTTTTTTAAAAAAAGTATCCAATTTTTAAAAAATGTGTTCCCGACCTACCTAGCAAGTTTCACAAGTACAGTCAGGGCAATTTGGTGCAGGTGTTTAGTCATCCTTTGGAAATGCATTTACGGTGCACGCTTCATTAACCTCCTGATGACAAGCGCTGCTGTTGTTTGAGGTTTGGCCATCACAAAAAAAAATGAATGAAAACTGACAGTACAGAGCCCTCTGTGCATTATGCACAAAAAGAGAGGAAGTGAGTAGAGGGGCTCAGGAGCCACGCTTTGGGCACCACCCACCTGGCACACAGCTTTCCACCCCAACCCTGTTCCCACTGTTCATGCCTTAGTGTGTTAACACGGCTGTGGCGATCACACAGGGTCCCCGGACGTTTGACGGTCTACTGACCCTGTGGAACCACCGTAATTGCTTTCTTCGCTGCCACCAACCCATTTCCCTCGGGTACACACGAAGTCCAGACAGTTGTTAACATTAACTAATAATCAAGTTTATTTATGGCATGAACAAGCTTATGGTTTCAGTTAATTTTTCTTGGTGGTTTCTTAATCGTAGTTCCTTAACTGTCCTATGCGTTCCTAACAACTTCAAACTGATTATTCCAACTATCTATCTGACTCCACCTAACAATTCCTCTCACTCCCTCACTACACAGACTATTCTCCCTCTTCTCCAACTCCCAACTCTCAACTGACTTCCACACAGCTCAACTCTCACTCTAACTCCTCCTATCAGTTTCTCTCTGGCCAATCACATCACACGCATTTAACCCTTTCCTTATGACCCACCTTGGAGGCAAACGCCACATAGGCCATCGGAGATGTTGGAGAAACCTTTGTGCGCTTTGTACGTCCAAGAGGCTTCTCTGATTCTGGAAATTTGCACAACCAGGGCTTCAGAACTGGGGAAGCCTCTGCACAGAGGTAAATGTGTAAATGCATGGAGGCTTCCCCATCTCGGGCAGCCCCACCAGCATATGGTAGGGCTGGGGGGAAGCCGTGGGGACTGCTGCCACTGCCCCCCAACCCGCCTCAACTTCCCTCTTTGACTGAGTAACGCATGAAGAGGGCTTTGAGAAAGATTACTCTCAAAGTATGGGCTGAGAACAAGATAGCTCAGTTGGTAGAGCATGAGACTCTTACTCTTAGGGTCGTGGGTGAGAGCCCCACATCGGGCAGAAAGATTCCTGCATTGCAGATGGTTGGACGGACTAGATGATCCTCATGGTCCTTTCCAATTCTATGATGCTATGGTTCTAACACAATTTCATGATCTTAGCTTGAGAATGCATAATGTTGATGTTTCAATTATTAAATCAATATGCTAATGCTTTAATTGCATATACAGTGGTACCTCAGGTTACATACGCTTGAGGTTACATACCCTTCAGGTTACAGACTCTGCTATCCCAGAAACAGTGCTTTAGGTTAAGAAGTTTGTTTCAGGATAAGAACAGAAATTGCACGGCGGCGGCACAGCAGCAGCAGGAGGCCCCATTAGCTAAAGTGGTGCTTCAAGTTAAGAACAGTTTCAGGTTAAGAATGGACCTCCGGAACGAATTAAGTACTTAACCCAAGGTACCACTGTATACTCTGTGTGAATTGCCCAAAGGACCTTGTCAACAAATGTTAGTTATATATAACTATATATGACTCTCTCTCTCTCTATATATATATACATACATACACACATATACATATATATATACATATACATATACAGAGAGAGAGAGAGCTTTTTTGAAATATGTGTCTCTACTGTATAAGAAAATGGATTTGCATGTGAAAGTATCAGCCTCACAAGTCAGTTGGGAATAAACATAATAAGTATGGGTATTTGCACTTTACTTTATGAAATTATACTGCCTGGATATACTGTTGCCTGTTTTCCCATTCTCATAATTCCACCCCCCTCCTTGCAAAGAATTTGGGGTTTGAAAGTGTGAAGCACCCTCATTTTCAAGACAATTAGAAATGGTCTTTTGCAGGGTTGTATCCCCTGGTTGTATTTGTTTTCACAAATGGATCTCCACTGTGAAACCAATGGTGGGGCATTCAGATTTCTCTACATACAGTATTGCTAAAATGTAGAGATAGCAGATTAACTCTTGAAACACAGTTTCCACACTCGTTTTCCAACCAAGCCAGCCAAGAATATTGTTAGAACTGAGATACATTCTCATACCCTATGTATCAATTAGAAACAGTATTTTTTATATTATGAATATATATGACAAAGAAGCGAGAATGGCTTGCCTAGTGCAGCTGACGGTTCACACAATTTTGCAAAGGTTTCAGTATGAGCCTTTTGTACAGGCCCTTGTCCAAATGGGGGAACCAATGGATTTGTTGTTTTTAACTCAGCCACGGCTTCCTTTTTTTTCAGCCTGTGTAAATACCAGACAAGGGCCATGTTAAGTGCTCTCCCCTCAATTTCCATTCTGTTTGTCTCTCCAAAAGCAACACAACACCACAACGCAAGCCTTTTACTATCTCTGCAAGCCGTAATTAAAACGAGGGCCGCAGACAATATACCTTCAACTCATCATTTGTCTCTTCACAGACCTATTCAGTTTATGGTTTCCAGTTTCTACAGCTCCTGTCTCTCTCAAACCTGGGAGAATCAGAGTTCTAGTTCCAAAATTACACCAGGGTTGATTTCAAGCCACTCCATGCACTTAGCAGTTTGTTTTCCTTTACTTGCTTATCAAAGGGTGAGGGGTGGGGGGTTGGCAGATGCGGGGTGAGGAATGAGTCGCCTTTTCTGTGTCTCACCCACCCACTGCCACTTTGCCGCCTCCACCCTCCCGACAGCCATAAAACAGCTCAACCCGGCCAGACCGAAATCTAAATTGAGACAAAGCTCCCTGGTCTTCCACCCCTCCCTCCAACGCAGCCCCCATTTTCCATTCAGCAGAAGTGGGCCACTCGGAGGCAGCAGCCCAGGAGCTACAAGTAGGCCAGACAAGAATAAACAGCGCAAACAAAGAATATCCTGTCCACTCCAAGAGAGGCTGAAGAAGGAGTGATGTCTCCATTAAAATTCAATGCAGGGAAGCAGCACGCAGCCTGTCAGCAGCCTAGCTAATAAAATGAAATAAAAAGGCGAGGGGGAGGGGGAAAGTTTGCATTGGAGAATGAAGGAAAACATAGGGCAAGGTGCAGGTGCAGCCACAAAAGCCAGGCACTTCGCAGTTTTAAGGTTTTCCTCCTTAAGTGAAAAGGAACAAAGGGCAAATCCAAACAATTGTCATTAAGGTTTGTATTTCCCCTTCCTCCTCTAAGGAGCTCAGAAGGGCCTTCTTGGTGGTGGCACCCTCCCTATGGAAAGCCCTCCCTTCAGATGTCAAGGAGAGAAAGAATTACAAAACTTTTAGAAGACATCTGAAGGCAGCCCTGTATCAGGAGAATTTCTATGTTTGATGTTTTTAATTACCGGTATGTTTTTAGATCTGCTGTAAGCCACCCAGAGTGGCTGGGAAAACTAATTAAATAATATTTAATTTAATTTATTTATTATTGTTATTGTTATTGTTATTACTACTACTACTAAGGATGATACACATGCCTTTCCTGCTCCAAAGAACACAACAGCCTTGTGAGGTAGGTTGAACTGCTTACCCCGTGAGCTTCAAGACAGATGGAAGACGGAACCTAAGCCTCCCCAGTTTAAAGCCAACATCTCATCCGCTCAGCTACAGAGAACACAGGAGACTTATACAATGGATGCATACAGATTGCTGCTAATGCCATGTACGCTCACCTTCAAGCACCAGTGATGGAAGTGCACTGGAGGTGGAATAATTAGTAACGTGTACACATTACTTAGGACGCAGGTAGCGCTGTGGTCTAAACCACTGAACCTCTTGGGCTTGCCGATCAGAAAGTTGGCGGTTCAAATCCCAGCGACAGGCTGAGCTCCCATTGCTTGGTCCCAGCTCCTACCAACCCAGCAGTTCGAAAGCACGCCAAAAAAGTGCAAGTAGATAAATAGGTACTGCTCCGGCATGAAGGTAAATGGTGTTTCGGTGCACTGCTCTGGTTTTGGTGTTCCATTGTGCCAGAAGTGGCTTAGCCATGCTGGCCACAACCTGGAAAAACTGTCTGCGGACAAACGCCAGCTCCCTCGGCCTGTAAAGCAAGATGAGCGCCACAACCCCAGAGTCGTCTGCGACTGGACTTAAATGTCAGAGGTCCTTTACCTTTACCTTTTACACATTACTTGAGGCTAAGATCCACAAGGAGTATTGATGACCTGTGTGGGATTGTAGAAATTGGGCTTCTTACCTCTGAAAGCCCTGTCCAGAGGGAACCAATTTGGTTCGCAACACTGGGAACATACAGCTTGCAAACTCTCCCATCTTTGTGCAACTGTAGTGGAGAATAATTGGACTCTCCAAAATAAACTGATTTCTGGGATTTTTATGGTTTCCACCAGATTTTGCTTCAACAAACAAGATCACTGTGAACTTAAAAACATGGAACCCCTCCCTCTCATGGATTTACGTTGCATTCAACTGTGAAATGCAAAAGGAAAAATGGCAGGAAGCCGCTAGAAAGAGAAATCCAGAAAGAGGCACCGGATCCAGAGAGTGTGTCTTACCTCTCGAAAGTACAAAAGGTTTCCGATGAAAGGCAAAGGTGGAGGGTGGCGGATGCCCACTTTCTCCAGCCTGGAGAAGCCAGAGGTGGAATACCTGTAAAACAAGGAAAGTAATGAGGTTTGCACCAAGCCTTGCTTTAAGATTTAATGGATGGAAAGTCTCATGACTAAAAGGAAGAGAGCCCTAGAATCTAAGGAGCATAGCCGGAGCATAAAATCTCCTTCCCTTGGATGTTTGCAGTATGAGACTGGACAGACACCCCTCAGGGACATTACTGGATTCTGATTCCCAGTCATGGAATATCAAGAAAAGGCAGCTGGTGACCAAATACAGGCAAGGCACTCAGGTTGCAGATACACCTGATAAAATCAGATTCCCACGCCTCTAGCAATCTTAGAGACCACTCAGACCCTGTTTGTGGCTTTGATTAATGATTTACACACAGTGATCAATTGGGAGGGGAGGACAGGATTATTGATTCTATAATATCATTCCATTGCCTTTGATTGTGTTCATGAGCCTTCTGCAACTTAACTGCAGGATCTGGTAATTATTAAGAGAACTGCTCTGCAAAGGGTCAGCCTATTGCTAGCAGGGAGATATCAGGAGGCAATGATGGGCTCCTGTCTTGTCTCCTATAGGCACGGAATCCAGAACCATCATTTTATTGATTATACTTAGACACCATGAGTTCAGAAAATCAAACTAGTTAGAAAATATTCTCCTATTTTACAACAAGAATATCCCCTTTCCTCCCTCATAGTTTCCAATTAGCTGAAAGTTTACCTTTGCATTAGCCACAATTATTTCAGATTTATAAGCCTAGTGGACACCTAAACTGAAACCATATTTTTTTGTCTCAAGAAAACCAATAGCCACGAGACAGCAATGATGATTTGGCAATTCGTAGGCTAGATCTCACACGTACACACTACAGATACCATTACTTCTTTTCAGGAGGTCAGAGATAAGGAGGTCAACATTCACGAAGTCTTCCTTCTTCTAAACTAACCTATTTTGTGTGCGTTTTAATTAATGTATTGTCAACTACTGGAGCCCTTGTGACAGGGGATGTTAAAAATGTAGGTATTATTTATTCATTTTATATTGCGGCAGAAATGTACTAGGTGCTAAATAATAAATAAAAATAGATTTTCGCACATCTTCCAGTCTTTGACAGAGGAAAACAGGTACAGTACACTTGCTGTCTATATTAAGTGAAACAGTGAAGCAATAAGCAGTGTGGTGGGTGAGCAAAGTAAAAGGAGCTGGTGAGAACCCCCAACCCAGGAATTTGCAGACTGCGCCTAGGACTTGCCGATCGAAAGGTCGGAGGTTCGAATCCCTGCGGCGGGGTGCGCTCCCGCTGCTTGGTCCCAGTGCCTGTCAACCTAGCAGTTCGAAAGCACCTCCGGGTGCAAGTAGATAAATAGGGACCGCTTACCAGCGGGAAGGTAAACGGCGTTTCCGTGTGCGGTTCTGGCTTGCCAGAGCAGCGATGTCACGCTGGCCACGTGACCCGGAAGTGTCTCCGGACAGCGCTGGCCCCTGGCCTCTTAAGTGAGATGGGCACACAACCCCAGAGTCTGTCAAGACTGGCCCGTACGGGCAGGGGTACCTTTACCTTTACCTTTAACATCTAACTACACCTTACTTGCACAATGTAGAAACCACATCTGAAGTTAAAGACTCCTAAACTTCTGCTTATTTTTACTGAAACAGATCTTATTCTTCAAATATTTAAAGGAACTTTGGGAATGTTAAAAATGTTGTGTGCATTAGAAAAGTCGGAGGCTTCTGTTCTCAAGTATTATACAGTCTTGTGCCAGGCAAATCAGTACAATTTCTTATTTATTTTAAAACTGCCCTTTCATTATCGTATTCCAGAGCAGTTTACAGAACATAATAAAACAACAATATATCAAAAACAACAAATGCAAGCAAAGCGACAGTAGAAGAAGTTATCATTTCACTAAAAGCTCGTTATTAAGATCAGCAAATGCTTGGTTAAATGTGTAAGTATTTAACAGATGCCGAAACACAATGGATGCTGGTGCATTCATGTCATACATTTAAAGCACCATGATCCCACTTTAAACAATAATGGTGGCTTCCCCCAAATAATTCTGGGAGCTGCAGTTTATTAAGGGTGCTGTTAGGAGACCCTTTATTCCTTTTGTAGAGATACAATTCCTGGAGTTATGTACCTGGGAAGAAGTATCGACTGTTAAACCACTCTGAGAACTGTAGCTGAGAAAAATAGGGCTCTCCTAACAACTTTCATCACCCTTAATAAACTACAGCTCCCAGGATTCTTTGGGGGAAGCCAAGAATGTTCAAAGTGGGCATCACAGTACTTTAAAGGTACGGTGTGAATATGGCCAAATCTGATACCCGCTCATAACCAGTACAGAAAGAGCTTAAGCAGATGTTATGAGAGATAGAGAGACGCTGCGGTAATGTGTCTCTCAGCCCCTTCTTCCGCGTAACATTTACCGTAGGTCACTGTGCCTCCACTGGCGACATGACGCCGTTGTGCCATACATTGTCTTGCCCTGTGGCTGACACTCAGTGAGATGAAGCACATGCAGGGTGATGTTGCCTTTGCTTTTTGTCACATGTGCTATTTGTTTAAACCGGACATAATGAGGAAGAAGTAGGGAAAGAGAGATGAAGTAACACCAATGAGTTAAGGCCACAGTACAGCTCTTGCACAGCCATTGTAGGCTACGCAAATATAAAGTTTATGTGACTGACTAGGAATCTATGGCATAACCAGCCAGATAGCCTCTACCTCCCAGAATCCCAGTTTAATAGCTAAAACGTTTAAATGTTCATTTTCCACCCTTATAATTTTTGGGTGTGTTATTTGTTTTGCTACCCATGCCTTTGCTTTAGTAAGGAACAGATGAAAGTTGTTATGTATTGAGAGAGGTGGTGCGATTATTTTTTACTTTTTTTAAGCTTAAAATGCAATTTCACCAAGCAGTATAAAATTTCATAACATTTTTTCATCATGTAATTACATGCCTTAATTATGTAATTTGACATCTTAATTGCATAATTAAAAGGACATGATGTTTCAGCTTAATTAGACATCCTAATTATTATGCAAGTTCATATGCGCACATTGCAATCCCCTTTGCAAATGCAGATAGACAGATCTTCAGCCATTTTCCTAGATGTCAATAGGATGAATACATTCTGAACTGAATATATAAAGATACACATATAAATGGAAGGAAGCACCTGTCCCATAGTAGTATTAGTATTATTTACATCATAATGATTAGAGCGGGCTGCACTCTTCCACCCCTTACACACGGCAGTGGCATCACTTGGCATATCCAAAGGCATATCCCACTTCAACACACCTGGATAAGGAACAGGTTGTGATCTCAGTGCATTCCCAACAGCAAATATTAAACTGCTCAAGGAGCCATATTAAGATATTATGTGCGCGCAACCGTGCTTTTATATATACCATACACAAGTATACTATGCTTCTTTAACTCCTTTAAAAACTTTATCAGCCTCCTTTCCTGCACTGAAGGCTCCTTTCATTGCTCACAGCCAAAGGCCTTTACAAAAATTCAAGCCTAATTCTAGTTTCTTCCCCACCCTCCTGCCCACTGAGTTCTACAAGGGCAACACTGAAATTGAGGAAGAGGGAGCTGACAGGCATTGCCTCCGGTTGAACTGATGGCAAGCAGAAAGGCAAGCTGGCAAGGACTGGCTGCGTGCAGGCTATGTTAATAGAGCAATGCCTCCTTCACCCTGATGAACCAGATTGTATTGATACATATAACACCAGCATAAACTTCCCTACACATCTGTTCACGCTATTCCCCTCTTGCACAGGAACGACTCATTTAAAATACCTTAAAGCTTTTTGAAAAACCAGTGTTCTCTATGTTTGCAACATCGCGGTAGCGGACCTCCATTTTCCCAATAGTTACTGGATTAGCCTTACTCCGTATCCTCTCACCTATCAGCATAGTACCCCCCAAGCAAGATTCTCCTCTTCTTGGAAAAGCATTACTTTGAATGAAACGGCTCCAGCCCTGTTCCCTCTCATACTAAACAACTGATAGAACAAGGCATGTGAACCCCTTATCTAAAACATGATGGAGAATGTCTATTGCTTTCAGTTTCCTCATTTTTGGAGCACAGAGCTCAGTATGCTTTACATCAAACTGACAGTGAAAGAATGCTGATAGCCTAGTCCTCCATCACTTTCGCCATTAATCTGTTTTCCACGCTGCTTTTGAAAGATGTGGTGCATTTCCAGGAAGGACACCAGGGCCTGAAGATCAGAGAATCTGCTGGGATTTAAAAACCTTCCAATCTGACCCCTCCACATGCTTCAACTGTCTCTATACAGTGGTACCTCAGGTTAAGTACTTAATTCGTTCCTTTAGCTAATGGGGCCTCCTGCTGCCGCACAGCCAGAGCACAATTTCTGTTCTCATCCTGAAGCAAAGTTCTTAACCCGAGGTACTATTTCTGGGTTAGCGGAGTCTGTAACCTGAAGCATATGTAACCTGAAGTGTATGTAACCCGAGGTACTACTGTATTTGGGATTTTTAAAAAACCGTTGGTAGTGTGTGCAGTGCACACTGGCACTGCCATTCTTGCCATGACTGCCCCCGAGTCTCTAGAAGTTCAACATCTAAGCAATGGGCAGCTGCTTCTGGACTCTAGTGTACAGACGTGCATGTGCACAAACAAAAAGGCACAACACGCCTCCTCCAGGTGTGGTGGTAATGCAAGGAGGATGGAGCAAAGCTGTGCCTCCTGATTCCACCACATGGTGCAGTCCTGTCCCCAACATCTGTCACATTAGATATTGCTGACCCTTTCAATGCCGACAGGGGCACAATGTTGGGGGAGCGGCAGGGTCGAGGGGGAAAGCACTTATTTCTAAAACACCTTTAAACGAAACAGTAACCATTCTCGTCTTGAATTGTGGTGCCCAGAATTGTACTACAAGCATGATCTGGCCAAGAGAGAATATAGAGGCACTATGACTTCCCTTGATCTGGACACTATACTTCTGTTGATGCAGCCTAGAATAGCATTAGCTTTTTTTTGCTGCTGCATCACACTCTTGACTCGAATTAAGCTTATGGTTTACTAAGACCCCTAGATCTTTTTCACATATGCTACCGGCAAGCCAGTTGTCCCCTGTCTTATATTTGTGCAGCTTTTGTCCCTACTGAAATTCATTTTGTTAGCTTGGGCCCAGTCCTCCAATCTGTTACGGTCATTTTGAATCCTGATTCTGTCTTCTGAGACATTAGCTAAGCCTCCTAGATAAAAGTTATGATAACAGGCTGAACTATATTATCCAAAGAGCTTTTGATAGCGGCATAACTGTAAGAAAAAATTATTGATTAGTTACAATCCTATGCACACTTTTCTATGCACAGAACACCACAGAACTTAATTCTGTGTATATGTGCACAGGGTCAAACCACTAGATTAAAATGTTGTCCAATATTTCTTCTGCTATATTGAGAAAGTGTAGAGATTTTAGATTTTAAACTCCTGTTTCACAGTATAAGATTCCACTTTTGACTTACTATGTTTCATAATAGTACCATTATCTGGGTCTGCATGCCAGAGGGAAGAGCAATTTTGGATAATATAGGACAGGATGCACTTCATAAATAGCTAAACAGGAAATTGTTAATGGTTTTTGCGGTTATAATTATTTGGCGGGGGGGTTGTACACTGGAGGCTATAAATAAAATGGTGTTTATTGAAACATGATTTGAGAAGTTGCTTTGACCAGTTGTAAACCAATTCTGTTCTTTGCAATTCATACGAATTTAATTTAATTTAAGGGTCTATTTAATTTAAGTAAAGGATTTGAAACAGCATCTGAAGCCCTATCAGAGTGAATGACTTCACTATAGCTTCATGTATGGGGAGAGAGACATTGATTTTTATTTTTAATGATACCAAGCAGGAAAAATGAAGACACACATCAGAATGTTACCCTTTCCCCACTATCCCAAACCTTTCCTCATAATGGAAAACAGGAATTTTCACTGAGGAGGGAAACATCCAAGATAGTGTTCACTGAAGCGCTTTCCTCCTAAAGGGCTGATAAAAAGAGGTTTTTCGTTTTCAGTTGTGGCTGCTGGCATATTGGCAAGTGCAAGGCTGAGCCATCTCTCACTTATGCACACCTGGTTTATGAAAGAGAACAACAAACAGGAGAGATGACTCAGTAGCACTTATGAAACACACACATTCGTCATCTGAAGTTGCTGTTGTTCTCATTGTTTTCTTAGCAGGCTGCAGCTGGCGATGATAAACCAGGACAAAAGGGTAATTGGCTATAGCTCTGTTAGATTACCAGTGTTGGGAGATAAAATATATTCTGGCAGGCCACTGAACTGGCAAAGGATAATGGGCAGTTGCAATGTCAAGATTTCCTACTCTTAACAGCCACTGTTGATTATATTTATAACTTGTCCCTCCCTTAGGGGACGAAGAGGGGGTGTCCTGCCCAGGTATGCATCAATTACAGATGACCCTATATAAGACTCCCTGCAGGCACAAAACTAGCCCACCAGGAATATCCAAAGTGGTACCCCCTAGCTGCAGCCAGGATATTATTTAATTTACTTATATTTACATACTTTATATCCCAAGCGGACCTGCTGCAAAAAGAGCTTTTAAGCTCTCCAACTTGCCTAGATTTATCTCATGCATTTGAATCAGCTTGTCTTCAATTGCTTATGGCTGAAATTGTGCTAGTTAAATGTGCGTAAGACACAATCATGCTGCATTACATTTCATGCGATATGTAAACATTCCCTGCTGTCTGAGGTCTGTTACTCCAGTTATATCTTACAGTGGGTTTATGACCATATAAATAAATCTGCTCTGACCAACCAAAATATGAATAAGTAACTAGTGCTCAGGGCGGCATGAGTGCCACCCAGCAAAAGACCACTGGTTAATTTATAAAACCAGGGACACCATAGATGACCTGGAATCCATATTCTTTAGAGCCAACCTATGCTTGCGGGTTGTGGAGTAGTAACTTTGCAGGCTATGCTCAAGCTCCATGAATCTGAAGAACGGTCACAACATATAACGCAACAGGCTGCTTAACATATAAAACAGTGCAGAAGCTTCACCCTGTAGATGAAGCAGTTGCAGCTAATCTTCAGAGAAGATTTGCACGGTCTATATTTATCCAGGGTTAAGAACAAAGCCCTTCAGGCTAACAAGTCAGCAGTACAGCTAAAAAGGTAAAGGTAAAGGTACCCCTGCCTGTACGGGCCAGTCTTGCCAGACTCCAGGGTTGTGCGCTCATCTCACTCTATAGGCCGGGAGCCAGCGCTGTCCGCAGACACTTCCGGGTCACGTGGCCAGCGTCACAAGCTGCATCTGGCGAGCCAGCGCAGCACACGGAACACCGTTTAGCTACTACCTCTTAAATCTTTCAGATCCACAGGACAGCTTAAACAAGCACCTGGTTATGTAGTGCTGACTTGATGCTTTCATGCTCGGATTAAAAGTAGCCCCTCCCGACATTTGAGAAGCTCCAGGTTTTTCAGGTGAGAATTACAGGTGCATGGAAGGGAATCTCAGTGGGTAACCAGTGTTACTTCTTTCTTCACTCTCCTTTTACATTCTTGTGCCGCTAGAACAATGTCCATTCTTCAAGTTTAAATGCCACGTACATTTAAATTACTTCAAAGCTGTCCCAGCGCCCTTTGTTCAGTTTTCTTTTTATAACACTCCTTGCGATCTTGAATAATAAACATAAATTCCTCAGTGTTCAGTTCTGTGGTCAGATTAATAGAGGTGGATGCTGTGGTCAGTTGGGGTCCTTCGCCGTTATGTAATTAATCAAATGCTCCTTTTTCTGAAAAGTAGGTATACAGAGAGCCAACTTTCAGGCTTCCTTAAAAACTTCCCAGAGCTCATAACAGTTTGGGGGTCTATAAACAGGGGTCAGGATTCAAGGTCTGCATAACAAAGGGCAAAATGGGTCTTTACCAGGGGTGTCCCCATTTAAGCAAGACTAGTTTTAGTCTCGCTTTAAATGTACTTTTTGTGTTTTTGAATTGTTTTTAATTAGCTCATGTGCAAATCACAATGAGATTGTAGCTTAGAAGGCAATTGATAAA
Organism: Podarcis gaigeae; assembly: GCF_964106915.1. Classification (NCBI taxonomy): domain Eukaryota; kingdom Metazoa; phylum Chordata; class Lepidosauria; order Squamata; family Lacertidae; genus Podarcis; species Podarcis gaigeae. The sequence goes on along the minus strand of NC_139686.1, from coordinate 23,352,677 downwards.
TTCATTGTACAAACAACTATAACAACTAAATATAGGGTGGCTGTGTATCCTATTTTATAGATAGTCATCTTTTGAAAGCGTCCTCTGTCTGAAGGGCTGTCCAGTCCAAGCCTGGTTTAAAGATAAAGAACGGGCCATGAAACCACAAAACAGGCACACAAGTCATTGGTTATTGTCTTTCAATGCTACGGTGAGCTGTACTGTATTTCTCAGTTTGCATCAAAACATAAATTTGCAGATCACTGTCCTCTTTTCGCCCTTTTTGATGATACATTCCCCCTCTCTTTTCAGCAAAATGCTGCAAGAGTAATGCAGGAGGGTATAGACTTTAGGGGAATGTTCAAATGTACTCCCTAGTGCTATGAGCTCTTTCCACAGGGAGGCAGCTCCAGTCACTATAATTCTGATATATGCTACACTTTTTCTATAGTATTTGGATATTTTGCGCTCAATTAATTGCTTTCGGCTTTCAGTTACCATCTTTGGGCTTTTTTCGGGAAGGAAAAACAAGATGCAAGCAATCAACGAAATGAAGTTATCCTCTAGAGTGCTATCAATCGGTTATTTCTTCCAGGGAACTTTGGGAAATTTAGCTCTGTGAGGGAAATAGGGGTCTCCTAAGAATTCGGCACCCTTAAGTACCCAGGATTCTTTGGGGGAAGCCATGACTATTCAAAGTGGTGCTTTAAAGTATGGTGCTGATGGTTCTAAGTAAGGAATCAAAAGGAAGAATGAACACACAGCTAAACTTTTCATGCACCGAGTATCAGAAGGAAAGCAACAACTTTGTACTTGAGGGAGACAGAAACTTGCTGGTGTTCAGAAATCACTCTCTTCCTTACTGCTGGTTCAATATTTTTCTCCTTTACACAGTTTGAACTTGTTCTTGGCCTCCACGAGGAGCACAAACACAAGACTTCCATATGAATGAGGCCTTTTATGTAACTCACAGGTGCCGCTGTGTATAACAGTACATGTGTAATAAATATGGCACAGATCCAGCACTCCAGGCACAGCCAATCCGTCTTGAAAAGTGACCACCAGGAAAAGTCCAAAGAGGCTATTTTTAAAACCATGAACGCTAACATAACTAATGAGTTTTAGCTTGAAATAAAAAAAACACATATTTGCCGAAGATAAAAAAGTAAAATCGCAGCTTTAAAACGAACAATTCAAAATACAACACACAACACACAGAGAACAAAAGCAGATAGTGTTATCTCAAAATATTTCTGGATGTTTTCAGCACAAAGTTTGCAGAGCTAAACTTTGACTGCAGAGGCAAGACCTGTTGCACAAACAGACATTTTGCAAGCTACTGCAAGTGACAAAACAGGGATGGAGAGAAAAGAGGAGGGGAGGCCAAACATTTGTAGTTCAAAACATATTTTAAAGCCTGTTCAAAAGAGCAGTTGGGAAGAAGATAGGAAGAGCTCCCTGCTGGATCAAACCTAGGGGTTCCCTACACACTTGCTATGAAGCCCATTGATTTATCTTTAATTCCATGTACTTGTGACAGTTTAAACAAATAATCTTGTAGTACCTTAAAAAAATTATTACGGCATAAGTGTTTGTGATGTTGTGCTCAGGTTCTGTTTGTGACCTTCGCACAGGCATCTGGTTGGCCACTGTGAAAACAGGATGCTGGCCAAGGTGCTAGACTCCAACCCGTGAAAGGTTATGCCAAAAAAGCAGGGCAATTATTAGACTTTAAGGATGCTACACAATTCTTTGTTTGATGTAACAGGAAAACTCGCTATCCTTCTGAAACTTTTCACTATGGGCAGTTAGACAGTGTTCCCAATCCTGCCCCATATTAATAATATTTAAGTCATACTCCAGCCTTTTATCCCAAAAGGTTTCCTTGTAGCTTGTGCAAGAGCAAGAATTGCTGACCCTCAGAGCAATATGCACACACCCTACCTTTCTGAAGGAGTCGCTGGATACGGCTCCTGACTGAAATGAGGCAAGCCAAGAACACAAACTCATTCAGAAATGCAACAAGCAGTTTCTGCTGGAGGTAGGTTTGCTTTATTATCAATTTATTCCCTGGACCTTTAACAGCAGCCTAGCATACCAGCTCGGAATGCTGTGAAATGCTTCATGAGAGGATTCCTCCTAAGAAAATCTTTAATAAAAATACAAAAACAAAAAAAAAAAAGACACAGGAAGAGGCCATGCTTTTAGTTTTTGGCCAAACAGTAACTCTCTTCTGATGGGATAGATTTGAGCATTTAGCCCTCCCCAATACAGAAACACAAAAGAACTGCTCGTGTCTTGTGGAATGGAGTCATGCCCAGAACAGTTAATCATACACAGAGGCAGCAAGCAGCCCCCTTCATAGATGACACTCTGGGCTCACAGGGCCTTTCTGTTCATTTGCTGTTGTTTTCTCCCACATGGCACACCCAGTGAAGCTGATTGGCAGCCATTTTAGGACAGACCCAAATAGCAGCATGCAATTCAGTCATTGCCACAGTACAGTGGTACCTCGGGTTAAGTACTTAATTTGTTCCGGAGATCCGTTCTTAACCTGAAACTGTTCTTAACCTGAAGCACCACTTTAGCTAATGGGGCCTCCTGCTGCCGCCGTGCCGCTGGATCACGATTTCTGTTCTCATCCTGAAGCAAAGTTCTTAACCCGAGGTACTATTTCTGGGTTAGCTGAGTCTGTAACCTGAAGCGTATGTAACCCGAGGTACCACTGTATGCAATAGCCAGTGGCTTTAAGACTGTAATCCACAAACTGCGTGCCACAGGAGATTTCAACAAGTCCAGCATGCTGTTTCCTTCTATGGCTAAGCAAGCTGCCCCACCAGGAACTAGCATTCAGGGGCATGCTGCCTCTGAATGGGAAGCTCCACGTGGACATAATGATGGATCTCGCTACTGGCTAACTAGTTGTGATGGCAACATGAAATATCAGTGTCCAGAGGCAGCTGTATCACAGAATACCTAGTACTGAGAAGCCACAGCAGGAGCAGGCTATTGCTTTTCCAACCCTGCTTATCGGCTTACTGAAAGTGTTTGTTTGGCAATGGAGGTAAACATGATGTTGGACCAGATGAACCAATGCTCTGAACCAGCTGGGCTTTTCTTACGCTCAGGTCATATACGGCACGCAGCTTGGGAATTCCCAGTTTGCGGCATATTCTCGCAAACAGGTACTTGAGATAAAGGATAGAAACTGCTGTCAACATACGGCTTAGTGGCTGCTTAAAAGCATCTGGAATAGTAGCAGATGGGGATTGCATGCTCTACCAAGGCAATAAGCCAAACCTCAGTTTTTCCAGGTGGTTATAAGAAGCTGGTAATGTTGCCAACACAACCAAAATTCCGTAATCCTGGGTCTGGCTAATTTCCAGAACAGGAGGCTTTAAAGCCAAAGCTAAGCTTATTTGTTGTGTCAAAGTGAGACTTTCCACCAGGTGCCGTTCCTTCTGTCACCGTGCCATGGAAGGGAAGAAGATGCACCCTTTGATGCAATTCTTTTAAAGGAAAATTTCAGAAAGCGCTCATCTGGTTCTCATTCTCCACCCTTCCAACATGTATTTGTAAATCTCTGGAACATTTCATTTTCTTTTCTGACTTTTCCCAACATACAACCCTATCAGCTTATGCCAGTGTTTGGGTCTACCTCCGGATGCTCAGAGACAAATAGTTTGTTGAGTGAAAAGAGCAGGTCTCATATCCAGCAGTCTGGGCTATGCTGCAATGTACGGCATTTGCCCAACAACTCCTAGGCTGTAAAGGAATGTGCAAATGAACATTTTTTAAGAAAAAAAGAATGAAGAAGAACAGGACATTTGGCCAGTATTTTGCTTCTTGGAATCTGATCCTGTAAATAAGCAGTTAAGGAGGAAAAAGTGGCCTCAATACTACCATCTGCAGAGGGTGCAGAGGTGAGGGGCGGCGGGGCAGAGGCATCAAGGGAATGGGCCATCATTGAAAGACATCTTCCAGTGGTCTGTAGCATCCCTTCCCATCCAGCTACTGCTGCAAACAGCACACATAGATTCAGGGCAGGTTCCAAATAGCTATTCTGGTTGATATGACAGGTTTTAACTATTTCCCCAAAAAAGCAAAAGCAAAATTGAAAAAAAAGTTTAGAAAATAATAATTAGGTGGGGAAGTGGAAGAATGCAAGTCTTTGGTAATTTAAATTTTTCTTTTAAGATTTATCCATACTGATGTGCCATTTATAGCACATCTCATCTCAAGATGAATGCATGACCATAAAAAAAAATGAAGATTAAAATCAGATAGATGAATCAGAAAAACACAGCATTTAAAGTAAAGGAAGTGTAAGATATAGAAGACCATAAACATAAAACGCAACACAGATTTTAAAGTGTGCACACCTAAAATGCGTAATCTCCTAAAATTTAAAGTATGCATATGACAAACTACTATTTGAAAATGCATGTTCCTTACACACCCACTCATCCTACAGACCGTGGCAAATTAGGATGGCCATGTATCCCTTTTTTATTCACAGGACAGGCCTGTTCAGTCTGTTTTAAAGATAAAGAACCCTAAGACAAGCAAGCAATTTGTATCTGGAGAGCAGACTGAAGATACCCCTAGGTCACCTGGTGACAATCTTCCATGATACATATGAGATGTCAGCGGACTCCTTTTTGGTGATCCAGTAGAGGCCACCCACAGCCAAGCAAGGGTAGTTTTACCAATGCTACTTTACCAGAATAAAGTTGTTTGCAAAGGAGAACTCAGAGCAGGAGGTGACAGAGAGAAGCATGTGTAATATTCTATAATCCACTAGGTAAGCCATTGCTTATTCCTGCCTGGCAAAAAAAAAAAGCCCCACATTGCAGCATGCCCAAGTAACAAAACATTGATTGCTCTATTGTTTGGGGCATGTAAACATGTTTCACAAAAGGTGATAGAATCAGTGGAATACACCAGTGCACTTATTTTGATGAGGAGGCTATTGCACTCCAGGACAAAAATTCAAACTATGGTCCTTCTAAGATTTTCTTTTATTTATCCCAGAGGTGGACAGACTTCAGTTCTGCTTTATCTTTTCTTTTCTTTTTAATTAAAACTCCCAAGATCATTGCACAGTCGTACCTTGGTTGTCAAATGCCTTGGTACTCGGATGTTTTGGCTCCCGACCGCCGCAAACCTGGAAGTGAGTGTTCCAGTTTGAGAACTTTTTTGGAAGCCAAATGTCCGACGTGGCTTCCAATTGAGTGCAGGAAGCTCCTACAGCCAATTGGAGGCCACGCCTTGCTTTTTGAACCATTCCGGGAGTCGAATGGATTCCTAGAACGGATTATGTTTGACAAGCAAGTTACCACTGTACATAAAATTTGTATAATTAAAGGCCATGGCACCTCTGAGCACATTCTGAGCCTGGGAATTTGTTTCTAGTACCAAAACTAAACTGAGTTTGCACTCAGAATTTCACCCTTGGTTAGCTTTTTTTCTTCTCCTCCTTCACTACAGAAATCAAATTTAGTTGAGGGAAGTGGGTTTATTGTTGCCATTCCTAAAACCAATGGAAATCAGAAACCCTTGTCCACTTACTGCAAATCAGCTAAAGATTTACCAATAGATCCCATTCTGCTTTCTGCTCACCCTTGATTTGTGCCAAGTGTGTAGGCCTGTTCCACATTACATTTGAACAAATGAAGTTCATTCCCAGCACAATCTATCCCCAGCCAGCCTTGATCGAGCATCAGTAGAACAACAGAACAGTGGGAAATTCTATAGCCAGCAAAGAAACCAAATGGAAAAAGTATCAAGCTGGGCTTACAATTAAGTCCTCATTTCAGATAGTAGACTTGGGGGGCGAGGGGCGGGGTGTAACGAGTGGCAAATTTGGGGCAGATTTCCTGTGAGTGAACATACAAGATTTTTCAGTCCTTTAAAAAAAAAAATCAGTAAAAAGTCAATCTTGGAGCCCAAAGATTGAATTAAAATAATTTTATACAGCCTCTCTTTTCCTCCTTTTGTAAATCCTCAAATGATTTACAAATTATAACAATATATAAAAGTGACAATTAATGGAATCTAAGCAAGAGCAATGAAAAAAGCAACTCAGCATCATATGATGAATGCACAACAGAAAACTGAATGTCCTGGCCTGCCAGCAAGAGGTTAATAAATAAAAGGCATCATGGGTGTTCTGGGACAGAACATCATTGAGTTCTAGGGCTACAACCAAAAAGGCCCTGCTTCTTGGGGAAGCTAATCTAACCTGCAGATGGAATTCTCAGCCGGGGCTCACAGGCGGCTATCAGTTGTTGAAGGGGGAAGGCATTCTCTGAAATTTACTTGGGACAGCGACTTCAGGAAAGTTGTGCCATCTCAGAGCATCTCTTATATTACCAGAGTGAGGAGGACTGCTATTAGGGGGCTCTTCAGTCTGCCGCCCAGGTACAAAGGTTTGAGGGGCAACTTCAAGGCCTCTGCTCACCTTTCTTGATGTTTCTTTCCCTTTAGACTGAATTTGGACCAGACAGCCCTTCATTCAAATAGAGGGCACCTTCAAATAAAGCACTGGCCTCTGTAAAGAAGGCCATTAAAGGTAAAGGTAAAGGTACCCCTGCCCATACGGGCCAGTCCTGACAGACTCTGGGGTTGTGCGCCCATCTCACTTAAGAGGCCAGGGGCCAGCGCTGTCCGGAGACACTTCCGGGTCACGTGGCCAGCGTGACAAAGCTGCATCTGGCGAGCCAGAGCCGCACACGGAAACGCCATTTACCTTCCCGCTGGTAAGCGGTCCCTATTTATCTACTTGCACCCGGAGGTGCTTTCGAACTGCTAGGTTGGCAGGCGCTGGGACCGAGCAGCGGGAGCGCACCCCGCCGCAGGGATTCGAACCGCCGACCTTTCGATCGGCAAGTCCTAGGCGCTGAGGCTTTAACCCACAGCGCCACCTGCGTCCCAAAAGAAGGCCGTTAGGCCACCCTAAATAGAAGCCCATGACATCTGCAACACACCCGGCATTTGCAAGTAGACACGCCAGTAAAAGTTTCCAAGCACTAAGAAGACATGAGCTATATAAGGCTCCAAATTATTCTCCATCTCAGATCAAAATCTCAGGTGGATAATTCCCAGGCCAAGCTTGGTGGTTTCATTGTTGCTCTTTTTTCTTTTTTAAAAAAACATCTTTATTAATTTTGAACAAATCACACCCCCACCAATTTTATACCACTACCACAAAAACAAAAAGAAGAAAAAGGGGGGAGGCTGCCACTCTTTAAAGGCCTTTGTACTCTCCTCTTTCCTCTGCAGCAGTATCTCAATATTGGCGGGAACTTGTGTGTAGTTTTTTGCTTCATTTTTAAATTTCTGCAATAAAAGGGAAGCCATAAAACGGTCTCCAGTCTTTATGTTCCCATTAATTGCAAGGCGAAATTGTGGAGATGAATCTCTCATCCTACTACCGTTTCCTTCTGGGTACAGTCCTATGAATGTTTACTGGAGAATAAGTGCCCCTGAATTTAGAGGGGCTTTCTTCCGAGTAAACATGCATACCCATGCATATATCAGCATTTACAGGAAGACTGTGTAAAATAAGCCACTTTGACTGACATGCCATAATTGGTATGGAATGTTCCTTCCAACTCGCCTGCCCCCACCCTTATTATCATTGAACACATTTGTAGGGGGAGAAAACAGGATGTTTTGAATCCAGTCATTTCTCATGACAGTGTCACTGCACTGTACAAAAGTAGTATGATTCCCCTTTGGGTTCTCTTAGGCACTACAGAATCCTGAAACAGTTCTCTCCAATCTCCATAATAAAAGTTCATTAAAAACAAATTAAAAGGAAACCAGCAACTTCAACAAGCCTTAAAAAGCCACTGGCTTGCATTCAGATTAGTCCTCCGTTTGAAAGTATATTATCAGAAAGTATATTTGCTTATGGTTCCTTGGGGGGGTATTGTCAAGTGAGCTTGACTCCTGGAAAGAGGGAAATTTTGTGGATGGGTGGTTCTGGTGTGTGGGACTGCCTATGTCATTCATAGATAGATAGATAGATAGATAGATAGATAGATAGATGATAGATAGATAGATGATAGATAGATATCTTTATTGTCATTGTCCCATATAGAACAATGAAATTGAAAAACTACATAAAACATTCAAAACCCCCTAAAAACTCTGAAACCCCATTTTAAAATACACTATACTATACTATACTATACTATACTATACTATACTATACTATACTATACTATACTATAAAATACACTATACTATAGTGATACACTGCCTTGTTACATTTCTATGAAATTTCTGGGACAGAAATATTTCAATAAATACAGTGATAGCTGGGAGAGAGAGAAAACAACCACCACCCAGTTGAGGGAATGTACCCTGTCATTTCATCCAGTTGCGTGACTTAGGCTGCTAGGCTTTAGCTGCAGTACAATGCAGAAGTAATCTGTGGTTAACCAGATTTTCAAACAATACAACTTTGTTTGCAAAACAAATGTCAAGCTGGTTTAAGTTAGAGGTAGATAGATAGACAGACAGACAGACAGACAGACAGATAGAGAGATAGATGATAGATAAGGTGCCTAGATAGACACAGGCTGATCCCTGAACTGAACATCGCAATGCTCATGTTTTTAAATTTTGCACAGCCATAAACTGGCAACACCCTTTGAAGGCAGGTCTGTAATTTAACTGTGCATATGCAATTTTGGGCAGAAAGAAATAGGACATTAAGTGAAATGGTGTTTTGTTGCAGGGTGGTGGTAGTCGGGAAGAGAGGCTGTTTTTATTTTGCTGAGAAAGAGAATGCTGTCTAATTTTTACTTTTACCAGTTATTACATGGTGAAATTCTGCTTGGAATGACAGCCTGGGCGTTATTAGCAGCATCTGCCAATCAACAACAGTATCATCCAGCTGAAAGCTGACATTCCAGACATGTAAACTTGCTTCTTGTTATATACAACATATAAAATCAAACCAAAAGCAGTAACCCGATAAACCCCCTCGCCCACATTCTAAAAGGGTGTTGAATGTCAATAAGATCAACCAAAGGCCTAGTTTAAAAGGAATGTTTTTGCCTGGTGCCTAAAGGTGTATAATTAAGGTGCCAGGTGAACTTCCCTGGGGAGAGCGTTCCATAGGCGGGGAGCCATTGCAGAGAAGGCCCTGGAGCAGTAAGGTAGGCCTGCAACAAAATGCTGCAGCGCAGACTGCTCTTTGCTCTTTTTTTCTAAACTCCCACCAGCTCTATAGTCAAAACAATCCAGGGGATGGAGCAACTACACTTTGAGGAAAGTTTACAAAATGTGGAGCTTTTTAGTTGGGAGAAAAGGTGAGCAAGTGAGAACATAGTAGAAATGCATAACATTATGTATGGTGTAGAGAAGGTTTCAATACAGGCGGTCCTGAAACTATGGCCCGCGGGCCAGATCCCGCCCGGCAATGGCAGAACCCGCCACTGTCTAACAAGTCTACATACATTTCCATCCTTCCCCCTCCCTCCTCCTCCCTTTCCCACTGCATGCAGGGACAGGAACCGACGTCAGGAGCCTAGGTGTCACCTAGTCCAACCCCCTACAATGCAGGATTCACTGGCCCCTTAGCACGCTTAGTTAAGCTGTTGTGGGTCTGCTTCAACTCCAAAAATTGTACGTCCCTCTTGTGCATGGGTGGTACTGTTTTAGCTGCGTGCACAACCTGAACATCAGCAATAGAAGGAGTGATAAAAATACATCTGGTATTCTCCATGCATACACACATTTAATAATAATAATAATAGTAACAACAACAACAACAACAACAACAACAACAACAACAATTTATTTATACCAACAACAACAACAACAATTTATTTATACCTCGCCCATCTGGTTAGGCTTCCCCAGCCACTCTGGGCAGCTCCCAACAGAATATTAAAAACACAATAAAAGATCAAACATTAAAAACTTCTCTAAACAGGGCTGCCTTCAGATGTCTTCTAAAAGGAAGATAGTTGCTTATTTCCTTGACATCTGGCGGGAGAGGGTGCCACTACCAGAAGGCCCTCAGAGCTGGACCTCATTGTCCAGGCTGAATGATGGGGGTGGAGATGCTCCTCCAGGTATTATACCTTAATAATACCTTAAGGTAATAATTTATTAAAATAATTGATAAATTATTATCAATATTTGGCTATGTCTTAAAGGTACAGGAGCCCAAGACCCCTGCAAAGATGCCTCTGTCAGCTGCCACCACCATACATGTCTTTTGTGCTTCCTCGCTTTCCTTAAAGTACAAATCACAAATAGTCATGTGTCAAATTCTTTTAAGCGCAGAACCTTCACAGCTGCCAAGGAGCACATCACAAAACAGAAAAAAGAAGAAAGGCTATAATTTCACCTCCTTCGTTTTATTATTGTTTGACCTTCAGTTCTTTGTTGCCTTTGGATCGCCTCTGCAACTAGATATAGTCTTTTTCACTGTTTATACTTTTCACACAAGAAACAGCTTTTTGCTGCCAAGGAAGGAAGTCTTATAATTTTATTTTTTGCTCACAATTGTCTTAAGAATAGCATTTTAAAAATATGTGTGCTGTTAAACACACACAACATGGGAGAAAGATAAAATTCCAATCCATTACCCTTTTAGTAGAAGTTCTTGTCGTTTTTTGGTCATTCTCAGAGAAATGACACAAATAACTCAGCCTGTTCTTCACAAGTCGGCCAGTGTTTAATTTAGCGCAGTATTGCATTTATAGGTAGTTCCTTCCCCTCCAGATGGTTGCCATCATAATTTAGAAAGCTATGCAACATAAATGCATCCATTTTCCCAATAATATGGACAGAAGGACACAACACCTGTATTTTAATGGGCACGTTACAGGTGTTTCCAAACCCTTCGGTGACTTCCGTTGGAAGCTACCAGACATTATTTAGCTTCAAGACTTGAGGGTTAAGAAATGGATCAATGAGAGCCAACAAGGCTTCCTGCCATCTTCCAGTCCTCAAAGATTTCTCTCCAAATGTTCCATCCAGGTGAAAAAGGAACGATCGCCTCACCTCTGCTGGACCAGAGAACACCCCCTTTAGTGACAGCTTCTATCTTAATTTCCTACCAATAACATATTTACTTGTTTAGTATACTTTTAAAAAATGGCATGTTCTCAGCAACTGTGGTTAATGCAAAATGACTTTACCAGGCCCCCACCCCTGTGACTTCACCAGGGTCTACCTGTGGGTCTCAGGTCTGGGCCCTGAAATCTCAGAGCCTAGGATGGTTCTGACCTGGCAACCAAACATGCGGTAAACATTTAGACTGGAAGCTGTTCGGGACAGGGATCCACATTTTCCCCTTGAGTTACTCTGTAAAGCACTACATATACCCTGCTGTGCTACATACTTTATTTCACAATCAGTACTATTTGACTTGAAATGTGGGAATAAGAAACAAGGACAGCTGAATTCAGTAAAAACAAAATATAGAACCCTTCTTCATCAACTCATGTTGGAAATTCCTTTCCCTGTTGGAAAAAAAAGACCTTAAAAATACCATGTATACAGAATCAAAAGGTGAACTACATCAGTAAGTTCTAGATCCTATTTATGTTATTTTAACCAGTCTTTGGAAAGCAGGATACAAGCCAAACCTCAGCCATTGTATGTGGGGGAATGTTGATACTACAACTATCCGCATCTGTTAAAGGATGTTAGCAGACCCTGATTTTTATAGAACTGTTGCAAATAGCTTCCAAGGAACTGTTTTCTTTCCTCCCCCCCCCCCCCAGAAGGAAATCTTCTTAATTTGCCTCATATCATAGTAACACGTTATGGTTAGCAACATTTTTAAGTGGAGGATGCGGGGGAGGGATTGTTTGACATTAAAAAAAAAAAAAATAGGGTCAGTACAAAATTCAAAACTCCCCAGACATAAAGCAGCCCTTGTCTTACTTCTCATCTAAACACACTGATCCAAAATAACACCTGGCCACTGATGACTTTTAGAGAGCTAAACCAGAGCCGGACTTGTTTTATTCCATCCTGTGGATATGTCACCCGACACCAGCAAAGCCTCAATGACAAATCTCTCTGAATGTCAGGTTTTAAAATATTTTGCATGCCTGAGGCCAGATATGGAAAGGCCTCAAACACCCAAAATACACACAGAGCCCTTTTATAAATAAGAAACATTTTATCTTGCTTTGCTTTATTCCTGCTTGCTAATTCTTCCTATCACTAGGCTGCCATTTAAAAGAAACCCAAATCCAGATCCTACCAGGGTTACTTTTTTGTAATAGAAACACAAGCTGCTTTCTTCTGAAATGATGTTCCTCCAGGAGAGAACTGGAGAATTATAGAGCAAGTGGCCAAGCAAGGTGTAGCTGTGTCACTAATCCCTGCATTACCAAAACTGCTGGTAGGAAGAGGCCATTCTACACACTGGTCGCCCACAGCATCCCAAGTGATACTAGAGAAACAACCAGATCCAGCAAAGACTTGTACATTTGCTGGCTTACAAATATATGAAGATCATAGAATCATCGAGTTGGAAGAGACCACAAGGGCCATCGAGTCCAACCCCCTGCCAAGCAGGAAACACCATCAGATTCTTGTGGGTCAGACCAAAAACTCATCTGGTCCAGCATCCACAATAGCCAGCAAGCAGATCCTGAGTTGCATGACTCTTCCCCACTTGAGATTATCAGTAAACTACTCTGGGATGGAATATAAAGTAATTTTTTAAATCAAAACATACAAGAGTATTTTCTCAACTAGGGTGCCATAATTATGGAATGTTCTCTCAAACAGAGACCCTACTGGCACCCACTGGCATCACAGTGAAGACATTTTTATTATTTCAGACAGCTGACGGCCTGTATTTTAAATATTGGAAGGAGAATGGATTTAAAACTCTGGTGTTTAATGGATAATTAACCGTGTTCTTTGTTTATTTTAAATAGCAGAAAATAAAGGTAACCTTTATTTCTATTGTATTTATTTATATAGTGCCCTGGGCAGAGATCCAACAGGTGCAGCCTTCCCTGTCATGGGGGTACACTGAAGAGGGAGGCTCCGCATGTAGTACGACTAAACTGGTTCTGCTCCCCCTAAATCCGCCTCGGCTGAGCTTATATCCTATTTCTCTCCCTTCTTGTTGCCATGTGCTCAGGCCTCTTCACAATTAGAAGTCTCAGCCAGGGAGGGGGGGTATAATTTATTTATTTTTACTATTATTATTATTATTAGACATATCTTTAACAACAACAAAGCAATATGTTATGCTCATCTTTTGTTCTCTTGCTTTAACACAGCAAGTGCTTCAAATTCTTTCATGGAAAACATTTCACCCATCAGAGACAACAAAGCAGGACAGATTACTTTTTTAAAAAAGCAGCAAATAAAGACAAAACCTACATTAAAATAATACTCTCTCTTGCGTACGGACAAGAAAAAGTTGCAAGAAATGAATTTGGTTTGCTTTGGCCTTCAAGGAATTTATTATTAATTATTTATTTATTTATTTATTATTATTATTATTATTATTATTTGTACCCCACCCATCTGGCTGGGTTTCCCCAGCCACTCTGGGAGGCTTCCAACAAAGATTAAAAATACATCAAAATGTCATGCATTAACAACTTCCCTGAACAGGGATGCCTTCAGATGTTTTCTAAATGCCAGGTAGTTGTTTATCTCTTTGACATCTGATTGGAGGGCTTTCCACAGGGCAGGTGCCACTACCGAGAAGGCCCTCTGCCTTGTTCCCTGTAGCTTTGCTTCTCGCAGTGAGGGGACCGCCAGAAGGCCCTCAGCACTGGGCCCTCAGCGTCCGGGCAGAATGATGGGGGTGGAGATGCTCCTTCAGGTATACTGGGCTGTGTCCAAGGCTGGGTGTTGAGGCTTGGCACACTTTTTGGCCCACAAGGTTAGACATCTGACATCATTGCGCCATTAACCGAGCTGAGCTTGGTTCCAGCCATCCCCATCCCCACCCCCGGCTTTGGGCAAAGAGGTCCTTTTTTCTTTCCCTCCCAGCCTTTGCATTATGAAAATTATTCCTTAAAATACATGCCCCCTGTGTTCCTCCCACTCCCCCCCCCAAAAAAAAATATAGCAGAGATTATTCCCAGTAAAGTGTCAGCAGCTGCAACAGCAAGACGTTTTCTGCTGGCTAAATGATAGTCTATTAAATAAGCAAACATCTCAGTGCTATTAGTAATCTTATTATTACCCACATTGTAAAAACCACAGTGTTTATGACAGCGCTGCTGTCTCGGGGAAATAAATGCTCCATGCACCCAAGCAGGTAGACTGGCCTATATTTTTTATATATAAACACACTTGCGGTACAAGCAGCATAGAAGAGAAAGCAGCTGGAGGAATATGGCTACAGAGAAATAGCTCTCAAGGGTCTTGCTTGTTGATTGGTTTGTAGATGGAATAAGATTTTTTTTTTAAATCACAAAAAAGATACCTCTATTCCAAGTATTAAAATGTTGCCATGGCACAGGGCTCTCTGCTTACGGATATTGAGGCTGAGGAGCAGTCGGTAGACAGGAGAAAGGCGTAAAGGGAAGGCGACTATTTTGTGCACATGGACACACACAAAGTGAAAAGATAGGCCAAGTGGGATTTAGGAAAACAGGGGTCTTTATAAATTGCAGGAGGGCAAGGCATGGTCTAGGCTGCATGTGGTCCCCATTCATTCCCTGTGGAGCCCACCGTGGCCTGGGGAGCTCTGTCCACCTCCCCAACTGGTCAGTTCAGTCACCAGCTGGGCAGCGGGCAGAAGATAACTCTTTCTGCCACTGGTATTAAAGCATCCCCCAACCTGCAGTAATGATACATCCCAGATCACTGTCTCCGCTGATAGCAGCAAAGGGGCAGCAATCTTTGGCTGCTTGGGATTTGCTGGGAGGGAAGCCTAAGGCACAGAGAGAGAGAGAGAGCAATCCAGATGTAGCCCAAATGCGTGTGTGTTTGTTTGAACAAATATATCTTTGTACTGAATGTGTGTTCCTCACTGTGCCCAGCACCAGCTAGGCAGCCCCTGAATGCCCACCCAATGCCGTGTCAAGGGCAAACAGGTTGCCTACCCCTGTTATAAAGAAAGCAACCTATTAACAAGCATTGAAAAGGAGGAGTCCAGTTTCTTTCAGTGCCAGTAGTTCTGTAACAGCTTCCGATCCACAGCTTTGCTGCAAGCAAAAGAGAGCAGTACATGAAACAGGTTATTCCTAGCTTGAAGTAGCTGCTTGCCCCTACATAGCAAGCACTAACTGTTGATTGGAATCCAAACCACAGAATCTGTAAAGCCTTGGACTAGGTTAGCCATTGTTTTGACCAGGGCTCACAATACAACAGAGCCAGAGGTGGTGAAGTGGATCTGGCCAGTAGGTAAGATCATTATCTTCCATATCCATCATGGGCCAAGTTTGACAAGTGGGTAGGGCTACCCACCTGTCACTCAATTGGAACCAGGCAACTTTTTTCTCTCGCTGGCATGGTTTGAAGCCACGGGTGGGGAAAGGCACAATCTGCAAAGCATCAAAAATCCGCTGTTAGTTGAGTCTTGTGAAGCACTGAGCGTGGGGCTTTGAAAGGCCGGGTGATCACTGGCGGAGGAAGGGGGCGGGGTGGTCTGCCCTGGGTGCCATCTCTGAGGGGGGGGTGACAAAAAGGCACCCCTTGGGGGGCTGGCCCGCCACCCCCTGGCACGGCAGCGCAAGCCGCCACCATTGTGTCGCTGCATGCAGAGGATCGCACCACCGCAGCCGTGGGCGGAGGATCATGCCAGGTGCGTTGAGGATCGTCCCGTCCCTGCGCAACAGATCGCCCCCCCCCCCACTGCACTGCATGGCCGCCGCTCCTGGCGTACATGCAGCTTACTCCGCCACTGCTGGTGATCAACTGACCTCAGATTTATAAACGTACTCCTGGTTGGGCAGCCCTTGTCTAATCTAACCCAGAGTCTTAGGCAAAGGTGTTTCCCACATTCTGATTTTTGATCCTTTTAACTCCAGGGGCTGCACCTGGGGCATTCTGTTTGCAAAACATTTGCTCTACCCCTGATCTATGGTCTTTCCCTCCAGTCATTCAATGTTGTGAGAAGCCTGGTGATAAGGCGGGTGTTGTTTATTGCTTTTTGCAAAAACAGACAAAAGCCCCTTTTGTTTTTTCCCCAGCCCTCTCTTCCAGCCCTGTGCTCCTATGAAAACTGGCAATTGACTGCACATATTCTATCTTCCTATGCAGGAGGAGGACTATAAACTTCCTTTTTATAAAAAGGAGAGGTTGGGGAGGAGGTGTACCTCTGTTCTGTAAGCAAACAGCTCAGACATGATAGCACAGTGCAGGGAGGAATGTTATCTATGCAGTGGTGCAAAATGTTTTGTTACCTGCATTAGCCAAGCTAGTAAACTTTGTTGTTGTTGTTTTTGCGAGTCCTTGGCACATCAAGGGAGCGGCGTCCTTCCCCAACAAAGGAACCATTGAAAGCCCCCCTCTATTTGTGCTAATCCCCCCAAAAAGACAAGTCTGGAGAGACATCTCACCATTGCCCATTGTTTATTTTTCAACTAGGAAGAAGCAGCAGCGAGTTTAGGTCAAGTGCCCTGTGTGATGTCTACATTCCGGACTTATTATCTCCAAATAAAGGGGGGGGGGGAGAGAAAAGATCAGAGAAGAGAATGGAGTCTGATCCTACCTTTGCCATGAATTATGAGGCCAGAGTCAGTATGTGGATTTAAAAGAAGGGTCGAAAATGATGAGGGTAGCTATACCCCGAAGATGACTGTGAGATAACAACTCCTGCCAAGCATCTAAGTGCCTGTTTCAGAATTCTGAAACGACACTGTTTGAAGTGTGTCCCCCACATTTATATACAGACACCTACCCCTCCATTTCCACATTTCCAACACTCAGGTTTGTTTAGACAAGGCAGTGAAGATCCACTTTGAACAAAGATGTCTGAAAGCTTGACAGCTTCTTCATAATGCCAGGCTTCTGGGTACATTAAACTTCTAAAAGATGGTTAAGTTCCTACATTCGTTTTATCAACACTTTCACAGACAGCAAAAAGGAAAGCCACAAAAGGAATATGCACATGCATAGCCAGGCATGGAAGACTCAACTCAATATGCAACTAGAGATAAAAAAAATATTTATTATAATAATACTTTGCATGATGAACCACAGCATCTGCCATCCAAAGATACTAAGTTTTGCAAACCCCACACTTACTCTCTCTTTAAAGCCTCATGAAAGCTGCAAACCGTCTCACTGGATGCAACCATTATCCCTGTATTCCAGTTGGAAGATAGGTCACCAAACCACCTCCAATTAGCTTACCCTTTGGGGGGTAAAAGTGAAATCAACTCTGGTATAAATTTGAGAAACTTGGAAGCATTTGTGCTTGATGGGTAGAGATGTATTAATTGGTGCTCCACATGTCTCTAAAACCACAACAAGGTCAGACAATTTGTGTCTCTCCATAATTCACCAAGCAGGCAGGTTTCTCGAAAAAGACTCAACATGATCTGAATTTAGCAAAAGGGAACCAACGACGAAAAGCATCTGTCCAAGCACACTGCAGTAGGCACGTCCGCTAGTGCTGGGTATAATAGTAGGGCTAAAGTAGCATGCACATATTTCATACAGGTATGAAGCTTCAGCAGTATGAGGACATGGAATTATGAGACTAGCAACTTATCATAGCTAAAAGCAGATCGGAACTTAGAAGCAAAGCAAGGCGCATGGAGTATGCTTGAGCAAGAGATAAAGTTGATGAACACAAGGTTTTTTGGTAAGGGCAGTGTGACAAATATCTAAATAAGGAATCGAAGGACGGGAGATGGTGCAAGAAGACAAAATTTGCTGATCGGCTGGAACTGCAAGATAAGGAAGTGGGCGAGATGTTATCGCAGAGGAGCAGACAAAGATCTTTGGAGCCAATCAGAAAAAGACACCCCAAGTTGGATGGAGAGGGGGAAAGGGGATTAAAGGCTATGGTCAAACAGACAAGCAGAGAAAGACAGGTAAGTTAGTCCCTCCATTCAAGGTCTAACTAAGTGCAGGAAAGAAGCAAGAAGGATCTGGTCTGTCGTGTTATAGCTATAACTTAATAAATCTTTAAAATCACTTTAACTTGTCTGATCAATCACTGCTTGGGTTCAGAAGGCGAGGTATGCATCTTCAAATACTGTTGTAGGATCCCTACTCATACCTCATAAAATAAAATTCTTACGCAACTCCCAGATCAGAGTCAAAACCTCCCAAGCAGTTCTGTGACCAAAAGTACCATTTAGGAAGGGTCTTGAACCCCCACCTCTGACTCCATAACTGAAACCATGTGGGATTTCATGACTATAAATCATTATGAGGAATAAAAAGTAATCAACAAGCTCTTTAAAAAATATTGGAGTTTTCTTTTGCAGTTAACCTTGAATAATATCCAAGAACAGATATTAAAAGCTTGCTGAGCAACATCAACATCTGGGTGACCATAATCCTGAAGTGAACCCCCATCTGCGGGGCATCATATTTCTCTAGTGGCAAAATTAAGTGTAAGCCTGGAGATGCATCCCAGAATCCTCTGCAACATCAGAGAAGGTGATGGACCAGTTTCCTTCCATGCTGGAGGCGGGTGCACTTTAGCTGAGAAGATGCTCCAGAACCCTTTGCAACATTACGACGAGTTCTAAAAACGTACCTCTGGAGAACTATAATTATGTATTGAATAAATTAATAATTATTAATTATCTCATCCTTCCTCCAATGAGCTCAGAGTGGCACACATTGTTCTCACCCAGGCACCAGTTCAAGCCTCATAAGAACCCTGTAAATCAAGCCGAGAGACAAGGTGACTGGCCCAAGGTCAGCCACTGACTTTGATGGCCAAGTAGAGATTTGCCCTGAATTCCAGTCCTAGGAGCTTGTGCTGGATCCAGGAGTGAACAGGAAAGAGGGACTTAAGGAGTAGTGAGGTGAATGACTTTGGCAGCAGACTGGTAGACAGCCATGAAAGAACCAAGATTGAGACCAGAAGACCTCTGTTAAGGATATGCTAGTTACATAACAGGTTAGTTACCCTGCTTCAGTTTTAATTATAGAATCATAGAGTTCTAGAGTTGGAAGCAACCCACAGAGCCATCTGGTCCAACCTCCTTACTGAAGTCCAACTTATGAGGAGTTGTTTTGTATATTATTGCTAGAACTCTTGTTTAAATGATGGGTTATTTAGAGTTTTTTATATTATTGCTGTTTTAATTTGATTTTACTAGGTCTACACGTGAAGGATGGGCCAGTGTGGTGTAGTGGTTAAGAGCGGTAGACTCGTAATCTGGTGAACCGGGTTCGCTTCCCCGCTCCTCCACATGCAGCTGCTGGGTGACCTTGGGCCAACACTTCTCTGAAGTCTCTCAGCCCCACTCACTTCACAGAGTGTTTGTTGTGGGGGAGGAAGGGAAAGGAGAATGTTAGCCACTTTGAGACTCCTTAGGGTAGTGATAAAGCGGGATATCAACTCCAAAATCCAAACTCTTCTTCTTATAATTTGAACCAGTCAGTCAGCTGAGAGAACACTGAGGCAGTCTAAACAAGAGATGACCAGAGCTTGGACAGAGTTTTTGCAGATGTATATCTAAAAACCAAGAAGAGCCATGACTGGGTTGTAACTTCAGCTGACACCAATCTGTTACGAAACAAACTAAATGCAAAATAAAGGTGAGGAGATCACCCAGGAATGCAAAGGACCAATTTTATTGCCCTTTCTTAAAACCCAGCATACAAATGTCCTCAGGAACATTTGCTTAAATGTGGCAATATTGATACTCAGTCAATTTTCTATTGTTTGTAACCAACAAACATTATGATATCAAAACACCCACACATGATGATGTTCATTGTTTAATTGCAAGAATAATAATTTTAGAATGCCTCAGGTTTTCTCCTGATAGCCACCTGAAGCAGCCATTCCAGTCCTTTGGATTTTCTTTGTGCCCTAGCAATAAGCATAGTCCTTTATTCCATTGCATTATTTTCCCCCTCCTTCTTTTTGACATATGGTAGTGATGTGCAGACCTATTTTGTTCAATCTTTCCTTTATGCAGGGGTATACAACTCTTTCTTTGCAACACTCTACAAACAGCAATAGGTGAAGGGCTGCAGCCCAGTAGAAGAAGATCTCTTCTGCATGCAGGATGTCTCAGGTTCAATTTCTGGCATTTCCAGGTAGGGCTAAGAAAAGACCTGAAAACCACGGAGAGCCATTGCCAGTCACGGTAGACAATGTAAAACTAGAGGGGTCTGACTTAGTATAAGGGAGCTTCCTGCATTCCGCTTTGATTTTGGAACCACAAATAATATGTAAGAAGTCCTCAAAATCCATGTTTACAGCCAACATGGTTAATTCCTTCCTTCATACTATTTCTCCCCTGCCCAAATTAACCTTGCTACATATACCCTCCACCAAAGATACTTGCTCCACAGTGGTTATTCACAGGTACCGATTTGAGTTAGCCACCAACCTAGACAGGGATTGGATAAATTCATAGAGAATAAGGCTATCAATGGTTACTAGACATAAGAAGAGCCCTGATGAATCAGACCAAAAGCCCATCTAGTCCAGCATTCCATTCTCACAGCGGCCAATCAGATGTCCAGAAGCAAGATATGAATGCAAAAGCACTCTTCCATTCATGAACCCTAGCAAACAGTATCCTTTGATACTGGAAGTAGTGCCTAATCATAGCAGCCATTGGCGAAGTCAATTCTGGCCGTATAGAATCTATGTTCATGTTTTGCTTGTGGTCTTCTGGTTGGCCATGGTGGAAAACAAAATGGTGGGAAAAAATAGGCCTGCTGCTCTGACCAAGCAGGTTTCTCCTCCTTACATTCTTATGGTACCTGCATGTTTTTGCCCACAGGATAAATAATAGCTGGGGTGTGTGTGATTTTTTAATTTACTACTATGGGCACAATCCAATTTCGTCCATGGGATGATTCAGATCACAGATCCTGAATTTGCAACCGGGCCTTGGATAAACACTTCCATAGGGTGAACCATCTCATACTAGAATATACTCATTAAAGGAAACTACATTGTGTAGGATAAACCAAGGATTACTGCGTCTGACACAGTGCACATAGCAGCACCATGATCACACCCATATATAGGAATGGGCAAAACGGTCAATTTCAGTTTCTTGTTTTTCTTAATCTTAAATTCAGTTCTGCACATTTCCACATCAGTTTGAGATTTTATTTTATTTTAAAACCCTTCAGAAAATTCACCAGCATTTCAAGGTGTGTTTCTCCAAATGTATACAATTTTGACTACACACACACACACAACATTTTTGCAAAGCAATTTCCCCTAAAGTAAAGCATTTCTGTAAGCTATATTCAGCAATGCGTGCATTTTTATGAACACTTTACTCCAGCATATGCGTTTTTATACATGTTACTTGGCCGGAAAACTGCATTGCTATATTTGGAGAAGAGCAAATTTCAAAGGACTGCTGTGTTTCAGCTCTGGTATTATTTCAGAAAGTATGAATTAGGCAATTTCACCTTTAAATGCAAACTCAAATCAAATTTCTCCCCCATGGCTATATCTACAAAGAGTCTGCCTTTGTTTCAGCATATTATTTCCATACAACCTTATGGAAGTTTGTCCTGGGTAACTTTTTACTGCCAAGGGGATTCTAGTCCTGAAACACATCCATACTAAAGAGCTGATTACCTATAAGAGCCTCATTACAATGTTATCCAGGAAAAAAACAAAATATAATAAACTTCTATGGAAATTCTTTAGGGGAAGAAGAACCGATCTATAGCCTTTAATTAAAATGTGTTTTAATTACCCAATTTAAACAAATACTTGGAGCTTTGTTCTCTGTTAGCTACAGTGTGTGTTTCCAATACATTTTTTAGAGTTGTCAGCCAGCTGAACATTTAAATCGATCAGCCTTCTTGTTATCCATCTATTAATTGATGTCAATATTACAGCACATCAAGGTATTTAATTACACTAACAGTTTCTCACACATAACACCTTATGGAAATGCTCTTAGTGAAACTTTACTCAACAGATATACAGATGGTGTACAACACCAGGGGATTACAGAAGGGGAGCCCAGTTAAAATGCAAGAGTAAATTTTTAAAACAAGGAATCAATCAATTTTGTCAATTAATTCTTGCAACAATACAGTTACTGCAGGAATTGCTATCTTCAAAGAAAGGAAAATTCTGGCTGCGGTCTGGCTCACTTATGCATGTGCTAAGTCCCACTGAAGACCGTTCAAACTGGTCTTCAGGGCTGCAATTTTAACCCAGAACTCATTGAATACTGAACTCACGCTGCCTAAAAATGTATTCATACCAAACTGAACATTTAACGTAACCACTTACCAGCCCAAGAGGATCAAGAGAATTGCCAGTAAGGTCACCGTCAGTGCTGTACCATTCATTTCCACAAAGCCGAGACCAGAGACAGCCATTAGTCCCATTTTCATCAACAGCAGCTGTAGACCGGTAGAGCAGGAAAAAGAAGGGAAGTCTCAGTTTAGGTGGTAAGAGCCGTCCAACTCTTATACAGATGGTAATCTGCAATGAAAGAGGAACCAAGAACGTCAGTTTGACGCAGTCTAACTCCAAACCAAAAATGCCAACTTTTCCTCTTCTTGCTGCCTAACAGATGCAGAATTGAGAGTTTCCGGCATCAGTGGGCCCAAGCAACTCCTTCTCCCCCACCCCCTTTAATGACTGCAGCATCAATAAATATTTACATAGTTGCTGCCTGAGATATCAGAGCTAGCCCACAGGTTTTGCTACAAGGGATGAATAAAAGATAAGAACCAGCTCGCTCTCGTGACCTATAGATTTAAAAGCCTGGAAGGCAGTAGGTGAGAAATCGAAGGAACTTCTTTATCACTTTTTAATAGAAAATATCCTAGACAATATGAAGATTTGGGAATGGCTCTGCTGATTAATAGGAACGATGTTCGACAGACAGCTCTAGAAATGTGCTACTCAAAGATTAAGACTCCGTCAGGCAGTGGGAGGGCAAGTTTCCTTCTTCGCAGAACTGCTAATATGTGTTAGCAAGGTTCATCTCTGGAAGGAAAGGAAGAATCAGTCTCCATGGCAATGTAATCCTTAGCATTCGATCGGGAGCCCAGTGAAGATATGAGGGGGCCTTACATTAAGTCCTATAGGCATTTGGTTGGCCACTGTGAGAACAGGATGCTGGACCAGACTAGGCCTCATCCAGCAGGTTCTTCTTATAAATATAAGACTTGATCCATCAAAGTCAGTGCTGCCAACTTTGACTGGCAGAAGGTCTCTGCCAGCAAGGCCCTCCCCCAAGTCCTGCCCCCCAATGCCCTCCCCAAGACTTTTTTCACTGGAAACTAGACCTAGGACTTTTGGCCTGCAAAGTTTGTGCTCTATCACCAAGCAACACTCCCTCCAATCATTGAGTTTTCAATCACAGATGGTGAAGACCAGACTTTCCCCAACCCTTGGGATGTTTTGGACTATAGCTCCCATCAAACCCAGCCTGAATGTATGAAGGAATGTGTGAGTGTGAGAGAGACAGATCAGGACTGGTAGTGAGCCACACCTGATTCCCAACTCCATAAAACTTTCCCAAATGTTCTAGTTAGGTCTGCAACTGTGGCCACCTTTGATCTCTATCCCCCCTCAGGCAGGAGGAGAACCAAGTTATCTTACAACCAGGGTGAATGAAAGTAACATCCAGCTGAAATTCCCTCTTCATTGCAACACCTTCCCGATTCCTTTGAAAGACCTACCTGTTCACCAAAACCATTTGCTTATCTTTTATTACTCAGCTATTCTGAGTGATGGTTTTTACTGACTTGTTTATGGTGCTGTATTGTGGATGGCTGTTTGAGTTTGAGGCGTCCTTATTTTTGTAATGCACTGTAAATTTGGGGGTTTGATGGATTTTTGTTCTGATGTTTTCCAGCACTTCACCCTAAGACAGATAGACAGAGTATCTATCTATCTATCTATCTATCTATCTATCTATCTATCTATCTATCTTAAAAATGAAGGAATGCAGATAAACATTATTTAAACTCTGTTTAAAATCAATACAAGGGGCAATCTATAAGTGTTGTTCGTTGTCGGAAAGCAACTTAATTTCCATTTTGAAATGTAAATAGCAGCTGCATAGGTGAGCAGAATCAGGACTGTGGCACATGGGAAAGAGGCTTAACCCTTTCCCCTCCGCTGCTACAGTCATGATAAAATTCACTCCCACCTTCTCCAAACTGCTACCTGTCTTGACAGGAAAGCTTCCCTAAGTGCCAACAGAAGATTCTCTCTCAGGGAAAAGCGGCACCTATGGGGAGTGGGAATATGATTTTTCCCCAGGGCTGAGCAACCCCCCCTCCCACCACCACCACATTCTACAGCCTCCATTCTGCTTACCCCACATCCACAGTGGCATTCAAGTATATATTATCCCACTTTCCACTGAATTTCCCCATCACTTTGCTTCTGGCAAGAAATCTGATGAGACAAGGGGAGAAGTGGGTTTGTTGTGCAACAGCACCAAATCAGCTTTCCCTGTGCCACTTCTATTTGCCTGCTTGTGACTGAATCGCACCAAAAAAACAGACAGTCTCTAGAAGCACCCTAAGGCATTTTATCCATAGAGGGAGCCTATAGCAGATGACTTTTCCAGTTTCTCCCTCCCCTGACAGGCCACTGCTCATGCATGTAGACTTCAGCAGCCATGCACCAAGACAAACTAGTTGCAGTAATACCTGCAACCCAAATTTGAGGAGAGACATCTAGTCACCATTCAAATTCACCAATAACCTTCTTCTAACATAGCACATTGTTTCAACAAAATCCTACTAGTTGTCACTGGTTGCTTAAAAGCTAGAACGTAAAACTAGATATCCAGCTTCTGGAACAAGCCCAAGTCTAGTGATGATGGCTTTTTAAAAAGAATTAAACACACAAACACAAAGTTTTTTTGCAGTTTGGCCATATTTCTTGAGAATCAGATGTCTGTGTTTTCCTTGAGCAGCTCTGAGAAATGGGCACTCAACTGCCTGAATTCCCAGAACTATAAAAGAACAGAATATATAGTTTCTCCCAAGGGAACAGCTTTGATTTAACATTTGTGGCTTCTCTAATATCTGGCATTTTCTACTCTTATTGTAAAAATAAAATTGCTAACAAAGTTTAATTCTAAGGTGACTTGGCCCTGCTATTACCAAATCATGTTATGCTCCCTGAGCTGTGTAACAAAATGAATGCCACCCCAGCGTTCTCTAGAGACTACTAAAAGTGTTATCCAGTTCCCCAGCACTGCAGAGTAGTTCACAGAGACACCCTTACTTTATTGTATTAATAATGCCAGCGGCTTCCAGATGTTAGTCACTCTGGATCAATACATGCTCTGCCACTTTACCGCTGTCCAGAAAGCAACTGCATTAAACTCGAAGACAGGGAAATTACAGCAGACTATCCCTCTCAGCAAGGAGGGAGTTTTCCTTCAGTCTTTACATTCACTGAGCCAGATGGACCAATGGCAGCATCCTATGATCTTGCATAGCAATGTACGGTTGCTAAGAAAGGTGAGCAGGAGCCGTGAGCTCTTAACAGTCAGCATCTGGGCCCCAGGCTGAGCAAGCACATAGGCCACCAGGTCACAGTCTTCTTCACAATGGTGAGATGGAGTGTTTTAGTAAGAATAAGATGGATAACTCAGTTAGTTAGAGTGTGGTGCTGATAATGCCAAGGTTGAGGGTTCGATCCCTGTATGGAGCAGCCTCATATTCCTGCATTGCAGGGGGTTGGACTAGATGATCCTCATGGTCCCTTCCAACTCTATGATTCTATGAAGTATTTCTAAATTTGCTTCTATACCTATACATATAAATTACATAGACATATTCTATACATATAAATTAGCACGTGAAAAGTGTATGCAAATTTGTAAACCCTCTTTTTTTTTAGTATGTAGAAGTAGTTATTTTATGATCCAGAGCCATTCATGTTAACACTACCTTTGGTTGTTTAAAATTATAAATATTTATATTTTTATGTGTTCACATAAAAATAATTTTATTTTGAGTAAGAGGTTTTTATATTTTGTAAGCCACTTAGAAACCTATTTCAGCATTAAGCTGTATATAAAATAAAATAATAATAATAATAATACAAATCTTCATTTAAAAAATGACAGAAGGCATTCAAATAACAGAAGGCATTCAAATAGCTCAGGGTACAATGTGTATTTTGTGGGGGGTGGTCTTCAAAAACCATGCTTTTATCCTTGTGGATAAACAGATTAATGCATAAGCAGGACAGAACAGACATATGAATGTGAGTTCTCAAACCAGTACTTGTTGGGATGTGGGGAATCACTTAGGTCACTGTTTAAGCACCTTTAAAGTGCATGGCTTCTTGCAAAGAATCCTGGGAACTGTAGCTTTGTGATGGGGAAACTACAGATCCCAGGATTCTTTGGGGGAAGCCATGACCGTTAAAAGTGGTATAATAGTGCTTTAAATGTATGGTTTGGAGGTGAGCTCAGTGGAGCCAATGTAGGATTTTCTTCCAGTGCCAAAAGAGCCAGGGGTTTTTCTAGTTTGGCCCTAAGGCAGCTCAATGCATGCCTTGGAGGAAAGGCAGTAAGATATGGATGTGTGGCTGGGGAAACCCAGCCAGATGGGAGAGGTATCAATAATAAAATTATTATTAAGAAATAATCCTTCATTCATGGGTAGCCATGACTAAAGCCTGGTTGGCAGACAGTAGTAAACAGTCAGTGGACTAGGGGGACTAGACTAGTATACCTTAAATGTTTCCCTGGCACCTCCTTCCCAAAGCTTGCGAAGCTTCTGCCCAGTTTAGGGAGGGTGATGTGATGCTGATGCGCACGATGTCCCGCACATGAGCATCATGCCTCCCTCCCTAATCAGCTTCACAAGCTGGCACCTCTGGCCTTAACTGTTCCCCTGTGAAAAATGTCACCGTACGCCAATGTTGGTCGACATATTTCTGGGGATGCAAAATCCTCATACTGAGACTGTACCCCCCATATCCACAAGGGGATCTGTTTGCATGCAAGAAAATAATAAAGTTGTTTACTTATTTCAAGCAAACAAGCTTCCCACCAAACACAGCCATTCAGCACCCACCTCCATGTGCTGGGCTCCAAAGAGTTTGAACAAGGAGACTGAAGGTAAAAAGGAATGGCTGCATCAATGTGCTCCCCTAGATAAGCTCCATAACTCCAATTAAATCTGTTGGAAAAATAGGTGTGCGCTGAGATTACATCGCTGGCTGCCGCGCTATTAAAGCAACACTGGCACCAACTCGCCTCCTTTGCCTCAACATCAATTGGAATAAGCCTGCATGTGAATTGCCCACCCAACCCCCATAACATATTACAAATCAAGACTAGCACGCCAACGCTTAAAGAGGATTGTAAACCTTGGAGAACACAGGTTTATAATGGAGCTAACACACCAACACACCTTTAACTATAGCAGCCCTGGGAGAAAATATGTTGCCATAAACTCCGCTTCACTTTCCCAGCATTTACAATACATGAACGACATATATCAGCTTCTACACTTCCAACATACAGAGGTCTTACATTTTCCTTTCCACCAGAGGAATGTAGTCTTATCAGCCTGTTTCAAAGGCGGAAGGAAAGGGCTCAAAAGAGAAAGAGCGGGGCAGAGGGAGAAGTAAGATCTTGTTTTTGTGTTGCTGGAAATAACAATCTTGGCAAATAGACAGCAGTGCTCTAGTAAATGTCAAAACAGTTTGCATTATAATGATCTATTTCTATACAATCAACCGAAAGCCAGACGTTCTGTGTTAGTCTTCTTCCCATGCTACCAGCATGGATCCATGGACAAATGTTTACTTTAAACTATTCATTTTACAGTAAAATGCCCTAAAGTTCAAGGCAGGGTTGCAAAAGCCAACTCTCCGGCATACACCCCAAACGGTCAGTCAAAGCGGATCTTGACAACAAAGGCTTCAACAAGACAAAATTAAAAAGCATGTTTGCCCACCAACTTTTTGTTATTCAAAATTGCTGCTTGAAAATTGTTTTTTTTTTTTTCATTCAACAAAATATAGACCGCCCCAGTTAATTGTACACCAGCAATGAATGACATAAAATAGGAAGAGGTTTCTCTTCAGCCAGACTCCAATACAGGACGTTAACTGAGCTGGGCGCCACCTTGTGCCATGGGGGGTTTACACACATGACATCATACATGTGACATGGAGACAAGCCGGAGCCTCCCCTCCCAGCCTTAGCTGCTGTAATTGGCGGTGGCTGGGGGAATTCAAGGTGCCATTTTGGGGTTGCCTCGAATAAATAAATCAGACTGAAGCTGGGTTGTCTGAGTTCTGCGTGAGGGTTGTGGGGGGAAGAGGTTTCAGCCCCCTGGCTCCAGGCACAATTTGGGGAACGGGCAGGAGAAAGACAAAAGAGAGGGTACCCAGACCTTCCCGGCTCCACATGTTCCCTCCCTAGAAAAGGAGGAGTCAAATCTCCCTTCACTGCAGTCACGGTGAAAATCCACCCCCATACACCTCAGATTAAAACATTTAACTCCCGCAGGCCACACAATTAATGTAACAAGTAGTTAGGCCCCATCACTCTAGCTGCTGCACTCTTTATGTTTCAAATATTAAATTGCAATGGAGTTCTTCGCTAATAAAACATTTACTGTTTCCATCACACCTCGAGGGGTATGATCAGGGCCACAGAGCTGCTACAAGTGTATACAATGAGAATCCCCTGCAGTCAACAAAAGAGCAAGTGTGGACAAACTCTGGCTGGCAATATGGTTTTGTCCCC
The DNA here is from genome assembly GCF_964106915.1 of Podarcis gaigeae. NCBI lineage: Eukaryota > Metazoa > Chordata > Lepidosauria > Squamata > Lacertidae > Podarcis > Podarcis gaigeae. The sequence goes on along the minus strand of NC_139686.1, from coordinate 23,323,857 downwards.
CATATATTCCCTTTCAAGGTGCAGGGAGGGTGTTCCATACATGAATGAAGCTGCAGGGAGAAATGACAAATACATTACCCGGTCACCAGGTGCAGGAGATATTATCCAGGGTACTGACTTAAAAGAAGAAACCCTGCATTTATTTCACAGGTATACGGTAAATGTCACTGTCCCCAGTTGCATCCAAAAACCCTGCAAACTCCACTTGGAAAATAATGCCACTGGGTTGAGCATCTGACGCACAGAATTTAGGGTAGGTTCGCCTTTGTCCATTTAAGGACAAAGTGAATCAGCAGCTTTACTACCTCAATAAAACTTGGAGCACCAAGTCTGAACACATCGAGGTATCATGGAAATGGTGACCTCTGTAGACTCAGAAAACTACACTTGACACATGGTGTCTAGAATGTAATTATTGTGTTTATATCCCCTCTTTTCTCGAGGCATCATGCAGGATTCATCCCATCCCATTTTATCCTTACAACAACCCTTTGAGGTAGTTTAGGCTAAGAGCAAGTGATCAGCCCAAGGGCGCCCAGAAATCATCATGGCCATGTAGGGATCTGAATTTGGGCTTTCCTCCCCTCCAATTCTAACCACCATAGTTTGGGTCCTATTCTTTAATTTTCTCATATATATTTCTGTCTTGGTACTCTAGAAGAGAGGTTTATCGTGCCAGTCTCCCTGAAGGGCTAGTTTTATCACATGCAGGAAATGCATTCAGAAAATATCAACCCTCTTCGCCTGCACCTGAACTGATAGTGTCCAGAATTCTAACTGCTGGTACCGGTGATCCATGAAGGCCTTCAATGGTGTACCAGCCTCTAAGCTTTCGTTAAAAAAGCAGTGAGTCTCTAGCCCTCCTAGAAGGAGAGTTATGACGCAAATAACTCCAAAAAGCCTGGTGAAACCCTGTTCTGGTATATGTAGAATAACTTTTAACAAGAAGATTTCCACATGGAACCAGGGGAGCACTATGGCACGGCACCTTAATCATTATGCAGCATGCCAGAGTTCTCTTCAAGCACCAAAGTGCACTTGGACTTCACTTGGTCCTCTTTTTGCCATTACAGCTGGGTCCGTCACTTAGGTGAAAGTTCACTTCCGGGGGTCTGCATGCAAAGGCAAAATCATGCAAAGTCAGGAACCCCCTGAGCATGCCAGAGCCCTCCTGCTTCCTTGTCAGATCCTGCTAAGCAAGGAAAACACGCTGGGTGCACAGGTAGGTTGTGTGTATAAATGGGGGTATTTCAGCAAAGAAACGGCCTAGCATCCAATGTATGTCTTTTTCTTTTCTGTTCGTTCTTTCTTTTTCACATGGATCAAACTAGCATATGTTTATGTTTGAAAATGCAAATGTTTCACATATTATTTAGCTGTACCGTGGATTGCGAATGTGATCCATGTGGGATGCATGTTTGCAACCCGTGTCTGCACACACGCGGGTTGAGATTCAGCACTTCTACACATGTGTGACCGCAGAAACCCAGAAGTAACCCGGTCTGAAGCGGCTGTAACCCGAGGTATAACTGTAATTCCTACATTGTGGGGGGGGGGGGTTCCAACTAGATGACCCTTGGTTTCCCCTCCCAACTCTACAGTTCTGTGATTCTACTATTTTTATTTTTACTTTTATTATGCTACTGCTGCTGCCACCTTAGCACTAATACTTTAGGATATCTGAGGCACTTTAGGCTGGTTTTGCCAACTTCTCACACAAATATTATTTAATAGCCCTCTGGTGTTTTAATACCAAAAACAATTCAGTTATCAGAGCAGTCAAATCTAGTAGACACATTTTTTAACATAAGCACCACACCAATTCTTTTAAGCATTGCTGCTTTGGTTTCAGATCTCATAGATTGCTTTCTGCCAAACAAGCAAAAGTGACCCCACATTATTCTCTGTCATCAGTTAAAAACGTGTCTCGCTCTCTGACCTCAAGACAATGCTTGCTATGTTGCTGCAGCTGGTACTTTTCCTCATTTATGTATTAAACTCAGCACTTGTGTCCTGTAGGTCAACTGGCCAGAGTCAGCCTTACTGCAAAACAGCCTTCCCCAACCTAGCACCCTCCAGATGTTTAGAACTTCAACTCCCATCAGCCCCAGCTGGCACAGCCATGTTGCTTGAGACTGATGGAGTCCTAGTCCAAAACATGTGGAGGGCATTATGCTAGGAAAGATGTTCTAAAGCAGGGTTCCCCAACTTGGATCTCCATCTGGTTTTGGACTACAGTTCTCATCATCCCTGACCACTGGTCATGCTAGCTAGGGAGGATGGGAGTTGTGGTCCAAAACCAGCTGCAGACCCTCTAAGCTTGAGGAACCCTGCTCTAAAGCAATGTGAATTCAGTGCACCATTGAAGTGAATTTGCTAACAAATGCTCCTGCCAAAAATCCTGAAAAGAAGCTGCCAGTCAAACCGAGGCAATACTGAACTGACAAATGGCTCCGTTTGGACTAAGGCAGCTTCTTGGCTTCCTTTCATTTGTGTGTTTGGTTTGGAAACATACCTGTGACACAAACCTAAACGATCAGCTGGTCTCAGACAGGCCTGTGCAGGCAGCTAATTTTTTTGATCCTGGAGGAAGTGCTTAAGAGTTGGGATCCATGACACGTCATAGCCTACCTGATCCTCCATCAGCCCATGCAGGTAACAGAGAGCTGCCTTGGTAGTTCATCTAAGCTCAGTATTGTTTACACTGATTGGCCATGGGTCTCCAAGGTTTCAGATAGGGATCTTTCCTAGCTCTGCCTGGAGATGCAAAGTACAACCTCTACAAGTGAGCAAAGACTCTTCCATTCCGGCAAGCGGAGGCTGGCCTGGCCACATTTACAGTCATCTAGGGGGGACAAGGAACTGCTTTCCGCTGAAAGGCAACTTGAGATGCAAGCAGAGGAGGAACTAAAGGCCAGAAGCAGACCTTCTGAACTTCCGGTTTCATCTTCCCTGCAAGCAGAGCTTTAACCTCATGACCACCAGCTCACCCCTGTGAGCTTCTCTTCTCTTGTTATCACCCTGGCATGGAAGCCACCACAGTGCCAAAAATGGCCTGAGAAAAGTCGAGCGCTGCTTGGCAGGAGCCCATCCTTGTGCCAACACCACTCCTCCAGAAAACAAGAGCATTAATTAAAAAATAGATATTTTTGCCTGACGCAATTCCATAAAAATTGCGCTGTCATCTTGTCTGAGAGACAGCAAATGACCCGAGGCTGCCCTTCTCCCAAGGTTGTCCTTCCTAAGATGCATGGATGAGTGAAGACTTGGACCCAGGTATTGAGGTCCTAGTTCATCCCTCAAAGGCTGCCCCTCAAGCTGCTCTTTCAGGCCCACAGCCTCCCCCCCAGACCACACCCCTCACAAGCCCAGCTCAAGTATTTTTGCCTGGCTGGAATGTTGCCACAAACTAATAGCGCTTTTTGTTTACCTGGATGCAGGACAGAGAGATATGTGCAAACATGTAGAAACTAGCCTACAGTACAAAGACAAAAATTAAAATTTATTACCCTAGCTACTTTTGCCTTTAACCCTGCTCACCACTGGCATTTGCCCCCACCCCACCCTCAGAAGGTGGACTGGAAAAGATTTCTCACTGCTCCTCACTGCCCCCATAATTAACTTAAGAAGCCCCACCCCCCCACACACACACACCAGGGTGTGTGTGCACAAGGTCACATTAAACCCCGTGGATCAGAACAGCACCTTTTTCAGCCCCTTTTCCAAATACCTCCCATTATGCTGCTCTTAAAACGACACTAATACAACAGCCAGCTAGGAAGGAACACAGGTACCACACACGTGTCGTCCGTTTCCTCATTTGGAAGCCCAGCAAATCAACCGCAAGGGGAGCAAAAGCAATTTTAGAGGCATAACAAAAACTATACCGTGCAGCTGCAGCCAGAAGTCAGCTTCATTCATTCTCGGGGTCAAAAGGCTGCAATCGCAAATGAGGTTTCTTGATTCATTTAGAAATTGCGGGGAGAACACAGATACTCCCCCAGTTCCTAGGAATGCTGAATCTCTAGAGAACCTCTTCCACGTGTTTATATAAGGAAACAGGCATTCAACCACCCCGCTCCCTTAAAATATCATTAACTTTATTACCAATTGAATGAGCTCAGGTTCTAAGTCAGCAGCCTCTCTCTCCAATGCAAGATTCATTCAACCGAAACACTAAAAGCTCCTTACCTTTACAGTTGGAACATGCTTTGCCCACAAGTTTCTTCTGGCTGGCTGACTCTCAAGTAGGAAATGCATTAGCTGCATGCTTTGAAGGCGGGGCGAAGGCTATGGGCTGGTATTTATTTTTTGGGGGGTGGACTTCCTCAGATGAGGTACAGGTGTTTCGAAATCCTAACTTGAAGAAGCCAGGAGCAAGGAAACACTAGAACTACTATTCCCAGCATTCTGTTCTTCCGCCACCACAGGGCACAATGGATTGTGGGAGCTGTAGTTCTATTTTGCACGCTGTGCCTAGAGGATTTTTGCTAGGCGGGTGGGTGAGGCGAAATGTAAATGCAAAAATCCATCCTTGCATGAATAAGGGAGATTGTCGGTCTGTTTCACGTGTTCTTTTACAGTAAGAAAAGATATCCCCATTGTTTGGGCGTTTTATAAAGACTGGCTTATCTTTGCAATACTCTGCTTTGGCCGTGGCGCAATTCACTTTCAGGACCTTTCTACATTTCTAAAAAGATAAATTTATTTTTAATTTGTGTTTTATTGTTATGAAAATAATTTTAACTATTTTAGTTTACCCATTTATATAATTTCCTCCAAGGAGCTCAAGGCGGCTGAGATACTTCTCTACTTCCCTTATTTAACCCGCACAACAACCCTGTGATGTAGGCTAGGTTGAGAAACAGTGGCTGGCCCACAGTCACCCAGTGAACTTTGTAGCTGAGTGGGGGGATTTGAACCTTGGTCTCCCGGAGGTCTTAAATCAGAAAAGAAAGAAATGCGTTTCTAATATAAGAATGAAAACAAGTTGGAAGTGCATCCTCACCCCCCAGATCTGCTATCTGGAAGGGGTTAGGGTGGGGCACAGGTTCCCCTCCACTAGTGGAAAGGAACTTGATTTGGAGTAGGGGGATATGTCCACCACAAAATCCCTGACAGTGCCTGTTGAAGAATTTGCAGGCATGGATCTACCATGGGCAGCATCTGAACCAGCCGTAGCTTGTACTGGATCCTGAAATGGGGCAAAGAAGGGGGGATGCTGAAATGGGGCAAAGGTGCCCTAAAAGGTAAAGGGACCCCTGACCATTAGGTCCAGTTGTGACCGACTCTCGGGTTGCGGCGCTCATCTCGCTTTATTGGCCGAGGGAGCCGGCGTACAGCTTCCAGGTCATGTGGCCAGCATGACTAAGCCGCTTCTGCCAAACCAGAGCAGCGCACGGAAACACCGTTTATCTTCCCGCCAGAGCAGTACCTATTTATCTACTTGCACTTTGACATGCTTTCGAACTGCTAGGTTGGCAGGAGCAGGGACTGAGCAACGAGAGCTCACCCCGCCGCGGGGATTCAAACCGCCGACCTTCTAATAGGCAAGCCCTAGGCTCTGTGGTTTAACCCACAATGCCACCCACGTCCCTTAAAGGTGCCCTAGGATCCCTTGTATCCCAAGCCCCTCTGCTCTTGCAGGATGCCCCAGGACCAGACCTCTCAACTACACTATCTTGGACCTAGCTGTTTAATTCCCAGCAAGGACAGGCTTTTTAGAAAACGGAGAAAGACAAGAACTGTAGCTCAGTGGCAGAGCCCACGCTTTTCCTGCAAAAGGTCCCAGGCTCCATCCCCAGTAGATGAGAGACCCTGAAAGACCCTGCCCCCCCAAAAAACAATGAGTGATGCTGCCAGTCAGTGTAAGCAATACAGAGCTTGGTGGATCAATGATCCAACTCTGTATACTGTGCCTTCCTCCCTCATGCCAGATGTTGTCCCCTCGCTTCCTGCCTGGCCAACGCAAGGCTGTGCCACATCACTCCCCCCCTCCATCCAACATAGGATTGCTCTGTTTGTCATTAGAGCTTGGCACCTTATTCTGCCAATACTCAAGGTAAGGTTTCCATCCAAATAGGAATGTAGTTTGGTTTTGTCTCCCGTCTTCTGTGCTAGTATAATCAGTCAATTTAGACATAACTGCATAATTAGATACTTCATCTTCCAGTTATTTGATACTGGTGGTTAATGCCCCTCCCTCTCTCTTTAATCTGATTTTTGTGATTAATATATTGCTCCTTTATATGTACTCTGGAGAATAATGAGTTACTGCACAAAGCTGTTCTCAAGGCCTACCAGATATTTAGCAAAGCCAGGTCCAGCAGCAGCACATGGCAACCTCAGGCAGTTCCCAGAATGTGCTGGAAAGCTGGATCTGCAGCCACAATGTTAAATTTCTCCCGAAGTAGCATCAATAAGAATAACACTCTGAATGGACCTCCAGAATCACAAGCCCCGTGAAAAAGGTTGCTGCTGCACAATGTATTGATTAAGCGGGATTTGAGCCTCTTCGCACATGCATTGTTCCAGTGTTTTTACTAATATTGGCTTGGCTGTCAGGCTTCCCATAAACGTTGGTTGGCATAAGTTAAAAAAATGTTTTATGTTAATATATACCTAAGTTTGCTTGTTTTCTCCTCCCTCCCCATCCATTTTCTGTATGTGTGTGTGTGTCTCCTGTCTTTAGAGATTGTAAGCCCAAAGGCAGGGCCTTTGTTGTTTGTGCTAACCAGCTTATCGATGCCAGGATGTCAGTGCTACCTGTGATTGTATTTAAAGGTCCCCTGCCCCCAACAATGGTGTTACTACAGTCAGTGACATAGCTGTCAACTTACAGATTTGAAAATAAGGGATCAGCAGCCAAAATAAGGGATTTTCCAAGCACAGGTATGTTCAACCTCTGAGCCCCTCCAAGCCAAAGGCAGAAAGCCCAGCCAGCAGGCAAACGAAGCCTCAAGCGGTGGTTCCCACAGTGCAGCAACCCGGCAAAGGGGATGCAGCAAGGAAAACCACTGTCACCTCTCAGCTGGGAAGCGCTGAGCAAAGGCGAGTCCCCAGGCAACGCGGCCAATTTGATTGCCACAAGGCATGCAAGCTCCACCCCCAGTTGTTCTTAGGCTCCTTATTGGGTGAGCAACGCAGCCAAGCAACACAGTTGGAGCCTCTCTCCTCCCTGGCCGGCAGGGAGGGAGGGAGGGAGAGAAGCTGCTTCCTTCGAAAACCGGGAAATTTAAAGGACATCATCAATAAGGGACAGCAGCGGGACACAGCACTGGGATAAGGGACTTTCCCGCCAAATAAGGGACGGTTGACTGCTATGGTCAGTGATCCCTGATTTACTGCTGTAAAAGATGAAAGGGGTGCTTATAATTTATTATTTTTACCCCACCCATCTGACTGGGTTGCTCCAGCCACTCTGAGCAGCTTACAGCATAATATAAAAACATAGTAAAACATTAAAGTTAAACCTTAAAAAGCTTCCCTATACAGGGCTGCCTTCAGATGCCTCCTAAAGGTTATACTCATCTCCTTGACATCTGATGGGAGGGTGTTCCACAGGGAGGGTGCCACTACCAAGAAGGCCCTCTGCCTAGTTCCCTGTAACCTCACTTCTCGCAGTGAGAGAACCACCAGAAGGCCCTCGGTGCTGGACCTCAGTGAACGATGGGGGTGGAGACGCTCCTTCATTTTTTTTTTTTTTTTAATAAATTTTTATTAGGGGTTTTTACAAAATAAAGTACAAAGATAAACAACCTTTCTTTTATCTCAACAGAGTTTCATGACTTCTTTGGACTTCCTCACATCTCCCGCTGCCATTTTCATCATCATAAATTTTTCCCAGCAATTTATCATCTAATTTGCAAATTTTATAACCACTTATTTAAATATAATCCTCTGTAAATTAATTTCTCTTAATCTCACTTTACATCCCATTTCGATCCGATTTTGTGGTGGCCAATTATTTATGATCAAACATCCTACTTAACTTTCCACCAAATCACAATATTTTTGTAAATAAGTCTTAAATTTCCTCCAATCTTCTTCAACCCTCTCTTCTCCCAGGTCTCGAATTCTGCCAGTCATCTCAGCCAGTTGCATATAGTCCATCAGCTGCATCTGCCATTCTTCCAGAGTGGGTAGGTCTTGAGTTTTCCACTTCTTGGCGATAAGTATCCTTGCTGCTGCTGTTGCGTACAAAAAGAATGTTCGGTCCTTCTTTGGCACCATCTGGCCGACAATGCCCAGGAGGAAGGCCTCTGGTTTCTTAAGGAAGGTATACTTAAATACCTTTTTCAGCTCATTATATATCATTTCCCAGAAGACCTTCACCCTGGGACAAGTCCACCAGAGGTGGAAGAATGTTCCTTCATGGAGACGCTCCTTCAGGTATGCTGGGTTGAGGCCATTTAGGGCTTTTAAGGTCAGCACCAGCACTTTGAATTGTGCTCAGAAACATACTGGGAGCCTTTAAGGACTGGTTATGTGGTCTCAGTGGCTGCTCCAGTCTAGCTGCCGCATTCTGTATTAGTTGTAGTTTCCAAGTCACCTTCAAAGACAGCCTCACACAGAGTGCATTATTACACATATATTTAAGCTCCAGTTATCACTGACTAATGCTCACATCTCATTGCCATTCAACTCCCACCTCACTATTTTCTCATTTATACAGCTGCTAACTAAGATCTCACTTTGTGCATCTGAGGAAGTGACTTCGAGTCCAAAAAAAAAAAAAAAAGCTTGCGGCATAATCAGTTTGTTCGCCTTTTAAGATTCTACACTATTTTAATTTCCACATTGTCCCAGTGTGAAATTAACATGGCTCCCCAACCTGGCTGCCTGCTGCTCATCATACAGGAGCACACATTAATGATTATTTTGATATTCATACTTTGTCCCCATGACTTTTGGGTGGCAACCCCTTTATACAAACAACTGGATCCGCTGCAGCTTGTTTCCTGTCCCATAAATGTGTATTGTACCATGATGAACTCAGCGATGGGAATTATAGTGCTTTTCTCTTCCCTCCCCTCTCCCCACTTTAAAATTAAATGAATAAATAAAAGCAGCTGTTTTGTGTTTTACCCATTCTGATCGCAACCATTTTCAATTAAGGTCTTGCCCTATGTTATGGCCTGGTTAAGGTGAATGAGGGCTTTTGAAATGGAAATGGAAAATTGCACTAGTGTCTCTCATTTGCTTCATAATAGTCCATGCGTCTGAGGACAAAACGCAGCTAACCATCCTTGCATATTGATTTAGCTGTTCCTCGGGTGTCCTTCTATTCATTTTTATTTGGAAAATCGGATATCATATTGGTTCATGCGGGTGGCGAGGCGGGGAACCTTAAACATAAGATCTATGAAACAACCAACAGGAAGTGCCTGCAAAAGGAATGTACGAACAGTTTTAGCAGATTACTGGAATAACAGCTAAGAAAAAGCCAGTAACTCACCCCACACTCTGCAGATCCTGACATTGCTCCCAACCCCAGCTGCTGAGTAGACAATAAGTGATGGCATTGTTTATAGGGTTTTTTTTTATGGGGTATTAAAAAACTAGCGTCGGCAGGTTTTCTCATGGAATGGAGTAAAATATTAAAGGGTTTGAACTGAGGCGACATCTGCATGCATAGAAGACTAATTGATTCATGAGCGTGTGGAAGAGAGATTCTTTGTTTCAATTTCTGTTGTATTCCTATTTAAATATTTATTTCTCAAATGTAAATTATGTTGTACTCTAACATCCTAGCGGGACGGAGGATGGGGGGGGGCGAGGAAAGAGAACCACCCACCCGATACCTCATGAACTGCAGCTTACGCATGCCCTTCTGGTGAAAGGAAAAGGATACCGTTTTATAAACAACTCAGTGCAGGGAGTGATTATATATATTCAGTGCTTTTTTCCCTTAAAAAATGTTTAGGGGGACTCTCATTTTGACTCAAGAAAATCACCATTTTATGGTTCAAATCGGGGGAAATAAATACAGTAAATAGACAAAAGTACAAAGATTCACAAAATGTTTAGGGGTATGCACTCCCTGCGCCCCCCCCCCCCAGAAAAAGCACTGTATATATTAAACTATCCTTGTGACTATTTGTTGAACAATTTCTTTGACATGCCTGGACTGAATGTCTGCCTGCACAGATTTATGGAGAAACTGAAACGTTAGCAAAGATTAGCAACAACAAGTGTCTGCGTGGGGGTGTGTGTGTGGGGGTGTGTGTGTGTGGGGGTGTGTGTGTGTAGTGCAACATAAGATCTCGCTGATCTTTATTTTCCAATGAAGAATGTTAATAGGTTTTGCAGTAATACTAATAAGGTATTTAATAAGCCTTTAAATGCAAAGGCTGAGAGTTGGGAGAGTGTGCAAATTCCAAGTGACTGGTTGAAATAACACACTGGAATTGGTTTATATTTTTACATTGTGATGAAAGCTTTTCATCTTGATTATGTGCAGACAGCAGATGTTATTTAACCCTAACCAAAGAACAGGGCTGTAGAGGGGAAATATTAATAGGAGAGCTACTCAAATAAGGCTTTTTTTGTGAATCTTCCCAGCAAATTAAGAATGACTGGCCTTATCTACATTTTGGGGGAGGGCTATGTGTGCCCATATTGCAGGAGGAATAAGAAGCCGGTTTTGTAGGGTGTATGGGAAAGAAATTGTTTGATTGGCATTAGAATGTGAACGCCTTCAAAAATCACACCTCCACATTTTGAAATGAACTTCTCCAACCAAAGAATGTACACAAATTAGGCATATATTAGGGGGCAGTATACACAAAAATTCAAATACCTGTGAAAATAACATGGAAAAAATGCATTGTATGAGGGGAAATTAATTGCAGCTAAATGTCTATTAAGCAAAATCGCACAAACAAACATGCAGATGCAGAGAAATGTGCACTAAAATGACAACAACTTTTTAGAGAAACTTTTTGTTCTTCTCCGCTCAATCTGCCAGAGTCTGTCTTCGCATGCAGGGGAAGTCCCTAACTCACTGAAGGTTTGAAACCCATCGACCACCCTCACCTGGTTTAGCCAACCAGTGAAAGCCGTTTCCCCAGGGTGTGGCTGCTGTCACACGCTGAGAGTTTCTAGGAGCCACAGGTGAGAACTGAGAGCAGAGTGGGGACCATAGGTGGAGAAACTCCCCCAGAAAGAGCATGATGTGTACCCTCACCAGAGAGTAAAGGTAAAGGGACCATTAGGTCCAGTAGCAGACAACTCTGGGGTTGGGGTGCTCATCTCACTTTATTGGCCGAGGGAGCCGGTGTACAGCTTCCAGGCCAGCATGACTAAGCCGCTTCTGGCAAACCAGAGCAGTGCACGGAAATGCCGTTTACCTTCCCGCCGGAGTGGTACCTATTTATCTACTTGCACTTTGACGTGCTTTCAAACTGCCATCCCCTAACACACCATAGACTCCAAAAGGGACAGGATGATCCTCAGGGTCCCTTCCAACTATACAATTCTCTGATTCTATCATAGCGCCATTGGGACTGTGTTGCTAAAAGATGTTCTGTTTAGCATCAGGCAGCAGAACCCACATTATATTTAGAATAGGCAGCATTTCATAGAAGAAAAATATTCTAAAAAGTAAAAATAATAAAGCAAGCCTCTTTAACCATATATGTGGCTGGCCATCCATGACCTAACTAACAATTTTAAAAGGAAAAGTAGGGAGAAAGTACCGTATGTTGCAGCAACTGGCACCTGCCCTACACTGACCCAGATGCTGCTATGGGGTCTGCTCGCTGTCTTTCGCTCTCAGACTACCCACAAAGCCCTGCAAGGATCTTTGTATTAGATCCAGAGGCCCCGATCTCTTGACAGTTGGTCACTGCTTGTTATTGTGAGCTGAAATGTGTCCCTATCTGTGTGATCAAGTTAATTTCTACGCCAGAATAAATGAAACACATTTAATCTGCTGCTAATAAATTGGTTATTGGATTTTCCGTCTCTGAACTTCATGTGCAGGAAGCCATCAGAAATTGATCTGGAGGAGGTTAGAAAGGAATATCTTTAACAGGACTATAGCTACATTTTTGGAAGATGCATAATGTTGGTGCAAACAAATATATAAACAGAAGAATTCTTGGATGCCAAGATCCAAATCTGGGGCAAGTACACTTTGGTGTGAAAGAACCCCAGCAGAGATTTTTAACCAGAAAATATGCACCAAAGTAAAGTGTGGAAATATAGGCTGTAAAACCTTAAAATGTGCCCTTTAAAGTGAATTTCAAAATGTCCCCTTAAAAAGGTTTCTTTCCAATGTTTCCCTCTTCACCCAGCATTGGAAAAGACCACACGTTTGGTAAGTTAAAAATGGATTACTTACAAACTCTTCAAATGTCAGATTCATGTGATTCAGAAAAGTTTACACAGGCAGTAAAACGTAGCTTACTTACAAATTGGTGAAAGCTCCTAAATTATTGGTATAGGAACTCATGAGTGGACTGCAGTTGAGCTGGCCCAACCAGCTCAAGCCTCTTCACATGCTGAGCTTCTCAGGTAGACTGGAGGAGAACAAAGACTTGATTGCCTCCCAAGGTGAGGGGAAGTGCACATAGCTAAGCCTTGCAGGGCAGCTTACTCTATGGTATTAACCCCTTCATGCATTAATTAGACTTATGTGTGTTGGTTATATAGGGCTGGTTATCCCACACATTGAAACCCGAGGGTAGCAAAACAGTAGGTTCTTTATTGGTTTGAGATATACAGTGACCTGTGGAAACTATGCCCCTTGATACAGTAATGGGGAGACCTTTATTTAAGTCTCCAGTCATGGAGGCTGCAATCCTTTAAATGCTCACCTAGGAGTAAGCCCCATTTACTGGGTCTTCTGTATAAGAAGCCATATATAGGGCTGCACTGTAAGTGACTTGGAACATTCACTGTCCATCAGCATTATCTATCTGGCAGCTTATGCTATAGTAAATCTGTCAGAATTTAAGGCAGCAATTCTTTTGTTGGTTTTGCTGCAACAAACTAACACAGCTACTGCTCTGGAAACTACCTGACAACGTTGCTGTGGGGACCATGTATGCCACCTTGAACTTCTTAGCAGTAGAGTGGGATTTAAATGCAGTAAATACATAAATATCTATGAATTGGGATGGAAATAAGGAGCAGAAATTTATTGCTTAAGGCAGGACTGGGGATGTCTTTGGGCTTAAGGTATGCATTCCCTTATGAGCATCCTTCTAGGGCCCACCTGCTAGTGGTGCTGGTGGAGCCAGAGGCAAAGATGAGCAGAGAAATGGACAGGACTCCAACCTTGGTACAGTTGGCTACATTCCAGCCACAGAGGTTTCTACACAGGCATCTCCAGGCAAGCAAGAGGCATTATAATGGTTAGAGTACATGCAAAAGCTGGAAGGATGTTCAGCAGGGTCAGTGAAGGACATATCCTGAAAATGGGTATGTCCTAGGCAGAGGCCTGGGGGGGGGGCAGAGAGAAAGGCCTGGAGGGCTGCATTCAGCAGCTGGGCCTGAAGTTCCACATCCCTGACTTATGATCAGGACAATAAGAAGAACAATGAATTGCTCAGGGGGGGGGGGGGAGGAGTCTTGTGGCCTCCCAAAAGAGTAGCAAATTTTGTATGATGTAAGCTTTTAATAGACTAGTGTTACCTATACATTTGATGAAATGGACTCCAGCCCACAAAACCTTATGCCACAGTAGATGTGTTGCTTTTCGAGGTGCTAAAGGACTCATTGTTCTTTTTATCCCTCTGGAAATAATTTCTCCAGAGAGTTTGCAACCCCAATAAAGACATCAAGGGCTTAGCTGCTTCAAGAAGAGTGTTTTTGTTTTTTAAAGCCACTACACTGAGGAGCCTACGAAACCTCCCCTCCTCTCCCAGTGGCAGCATTTATTAGTTGCTTCAGCAGAATTCCAGCACTGCCTTGTCACTTTTCCCAGGCTCTTCCCTGATGGGAAGGAGCGGGGTGAAGGGCACAAGTAGTTAACTGCAGCAGTGGGTGGAGTAGGAAAATGCTTTTCCTCTTTGTGGCTATCAGATTGAGCTAACTTTAGCATGTGTTTACGATCCTCCAACGGTGCCTGGGGTTTTAGATGGGAGGAGGAGGCTTGGGGGTCTGTGAGTTGCCCCCCTCCCCACTTTCCCAATAAATAACGCTTTTGAGCCTGAGAGCCCAGGCTGGCACTGGGAAGACAGGAATGGAATGGGGCCCTGCAGTGAAAAGAACAAGTGTGTTTGGCGTAACCAGACCACAAGAGGAGTGGAATCTCAACAAGGGGGACGACTTGCCAACCCTTGCCATCAAGTTTGCCCTTGTCTTCTGTAATTTTCCAAAAGGACCTTCACTGAAAGAACACCGTGGTACTGCTTTCTTTTTAAAGTGCCATTTTCCCCTGCCTTCTGTCTCTTTAGGAAACCTCGCAGTCAGTGCAGGATAATGGCTGCATAATAGGTTCAGGTGCAGACTTCAGGTGATGGAGGAATCAGATTGGGAACAGTAGAGGTCAAGTGATGACTCTAGGAGTGGGAACCTTTTTCAGCCTGAGGCAGAGGCACACAGCCAAAGAGGGCATCTTCTCAAAGCCAGGTAATCTCACCTGGCTTTGGGATGGAAAGGTATTTATAATTGTCTGAGAGAGCACCTCATGGCCTGTGCTTGCCGGATCTTCACAACGAGCCGACTCCATAAAACGGGTGCCAAAAAAGGGTCCTCCTTTGAACAGCAATGAGGGACGTTGGTGGCGCTGTGGGTTAAACCACAGAGCCGAGGACTTGCTGATCAGAAGGTCGGCGGTTCAAATCCCCGCGACGGGGTGAGTTCCCGTTGCCCTGTCCCTGCTCCTGCCAACCTAGCAGTTCAAAAGCATGTCAAAGTGCAAGTAGATAAATAGGTGGGGAGGTAAACGGTGGGAAGGTAAACGGCATTTCCGTGCGCTGCTCTGGTTCGCCAAAGTCATGCTGGCCACATGACCCGGAAGCTGTACGCCAGCTCCCTCGGCCAATAAAGTGAGATGAGCGCCGCAACCCCAGAATCAGTCATGACTGGACCTAATGGTCAGGGGTCCCTTTACCTTTACCTTTGAACAGCAAGGAACTTAACTTCAGTAGGTTGCAGTATAGTCAGGAGAGTCCCAGCTTTAGATTGTAGTTAACTAATACACATTAGTAGGATACAGTCAGAGAAGGGAACAACAGGGATTTCAGGCCAGAATTTCATACTACATGCCACCAATCAGAACTTTCCTGATGCAGAACATGATACAGGATAACCTTTAGGCTACAACAGTTTGCTTTATATCCCTCAGACTGGGTAACCTGCCGCTGAGAGGAGCCATAGGCTGTCTCTGCTTTCAGACTAGACTGCTTTCAGACACGGATTGATCTGCATAAACTTATACACTTAATAAAACTTAAAGCTTATTTTGGCAACGAGTCTCCCCATATTGTGAGTCATTTTCGACCCAAGTCACATTTTATACCACCTTAACTGGATCCTGCCATTCAGACTTTCCAAAACACAGGGATGTGGGAGATTTCTTGAGTAGAGGACCAATCAGTCAGAATCTTCAACAATATGTCAAGGGCGCAGAGAACAGCCTTAATAAATCTGTCACAGGATGAGTCAATTGTTATCAAACCAGCCAATAAAGGAGGAGCTGTTGTAATTTTAATTACCACCGACTACAATTTTGAAATACAACGACAAGTTTCTGATACCACATATTATACATATTACTCCCATTACATGTGACCCTACTAACAGGATCACCAGACTTATTAAACAGATTGTGCAGGAAGGTTTGGCTTTGAATTACATTACATCCACAGAGGATGGCTTTTTGATTAACCAATCTCTTAGAATACCTTGTTTCTACATTTTACCTAAGATTCATAAGGCAGAATTTCCCCCACCTGGAAGACCTTTTGTCTCCGGTAGCAATTCCATTCTGGAACATTTGGCTAAATTTTTAGATTTGTTTCTGTCACCACACATACCTAAGATTCCATCATACATTAGGAACTCCATGGATTTTGTTCAACAAATTGAATCGGTGGTAATTTCTTCTGATTCTCTCGTGACCCTGGAAGTTAAATCTGTATATACGTCTGTACCTCATGAGGAAGCCTGCACCTGTGTATCTGACTCTCTAGGATGACATGCCTTTTCAAATTCTCCAGAACATTTTCTTATGGACCTATTAGACATAGCTTTAGAGAACAATTTCTTTAGATCTAGAGGTACCTTCTATTGTCAAGTGAAAGGGTAGTCCCATGGCTCCTTCCATAGCCAATTTATTTATGGCTGATTTTGAGCAGCACTTTGTGTACGATCCTAATAATCCTTTTGCTTCAGATCTGGTTTTCTATAAAGGTTCATTGATGATATCTTTCTGATTTTTAAAAATGCCAAGAGATTTCCTGACTTTTTATTTTGGATTAATCAACTATCCCCCTTGTTGGTGTTTTCTGCCAATACTAGTCATTCATCAGTACCATTTTTGGATACTTTATTTACACGGACCATTGGTAATTTTTTTATCTGTTCCCCTATATAAAAAGGATACCAACTGTAACACTTTGCTACATTTTAAATCGCATCACCCGTACAATCTTAAACATAACCTACCTTTGGGCCCATTTTTGTTTAGGAAAATGAATTCCTCTACTTTGGACACATGCCAACAAGCAGCAGGTGAGCTAGAGATTGCCCTGGTAAAAAGAGGATATCCCTGGCATATGATTCATAAAGCCCAGGTGAAAGCAGATGCATGTGTCAGGTGGACCTTCTTGTACCCACAAATAAAATACCACAAAAATGTATTACCTGTTCTTTTGAGTTTATCCCACAGATGATGGAGGTAAGACAAATCATAAACAGATACTGGGGCATTCTATCTCACATTGCAGGTTGTGATCTCCCTCCCTTGATAGGGTTCCGTAGAACCCGCAATTTAAAAGATTTTCCAGTTCACAGTGATTTTAAAAGACCACAGAAAATTTCTCATTTACCAGTTGGACACTTTAAGTGTGGAGGCTGTTTAGCCTGCAACCAAGCTATTGAAACTGCCTCTTATCATGTCCCTAACAGATCCACGATTCTGAAATCGAATGGGTTCACTAACTGTGCCACCAGAAATATGATTTATTTAACTGAATGCACTTGCCAGTTCATATACAATGGTGCCACGACCCACCCTGTTAAGATTCGTATTTTAGAACACGGATCCCGCATTAGAGGCAAAATCAGAGAGGCTCCACTGGTTGAACACTTAATTGAACAAAACCACACTTGTGATGACTTTCGCTTTTTTGTTGTAAAGAACATATATTCAACTCACTTCAATGGTGTTAATGTGTCCAGATTACTTTCCCAGATGGAGTCCAAGTATATTTATAAGCTCAATACACTAGTTCCACATGGATTTTAAATTCAACATTAGAGTTCGAAGGATTCATGTAATTACATGCAGGTGTGCTTGTGGACTTTTCTGCCACTATGTCTTTAAATTTTTGAGCCCTACCCATGTTTCCTAAGGAGGTTTAACAAACTGAAGGACATTGTCCTCTTTCTATGCCCCTCCAGATGGAAACATGCAGATGGGGACAGCTAAGTTTCTATAGAGATTTTTTATCAGTGAGACTGGGGACATTAACTACGTATGTGCGAATAGACTAG
Source organism: Podarcis gaigeae (assembly GCF_964106915.1). Lineage (NCBI taxonomy): Eukaryota > Metazoa > Chordata > Lepidosauria > Squamata > Lacertidae > Podarcis > Podarcis gaigeae. Next base: position 23,306,187 of record NC_139686.1, on the reverse strand, counting down.
TTATTGTCTCACCTTTATTCTTGTAGATATACCGCTGCTTTAAGTCGTTTACATACTGTCTTCTCTTGTATATAATTTACTACAAAGGTATGTCTTAATTATGCATTCTCAATGTATTTTTAATTTTAATTTCCTCTATTCTACTTGTTAATTCAATGCAATTCTGTTACAATTGATTTTTGACAGCTTGATGACTAAGCTCTTTAGCGACAAAAAGTCTGATTACCGGAACAACGTGTGAGCACTGAACCACTGGTATATCACAAGTGGACTCTTTATTTATTGCAGTTGCAATTCTTTAAGATAAAACCTATTTGGGAAAGAAACTACTTTTGCCATTTTTATAGGTGTTTATTGTTTGTTTACAGATAGTTGCCTTGGTGGTATTATCTCACATCAATTGCTTCCAGGCTACACTGCTTTCCTGTTAGTTGTTCCTGTCTATACCTACACCAAAGTTATTACATATGAGTTTGTTTTTCATGATAATTATATTTACCATTCCACCCACACAGGTCTCTAAAGCAGCTCCCGTCCACTGAAGGCTCCTCCAAGCATGGCTGCTGGCTCTCATCTGGTATCCTACTCAATCCCACACAGTGCCACACCCAGGAAACCTGTCAGCAGGTGGCCATTAAAGGGATATAATTTCTCCTCCTTGGGCCACAGATCTAAGCCTTGCTCATGGTTGCTCTCTCGGCCCATTCTCAAGCATAGGGGTGGGGGGAGAAGCTGTAGCCCTCCAGATGTTGTTGGACTCAAACTTCCATCAGCCTCAGCCACCACAGCCCATGGCCATGGATTGTGGGAGTTGTAGTTCAACAACATCCAAGGGCCACAAGTTCCCCATGCCTGCTCTAGCAGAACCATGCAGCAGAAAAGGTGGCCGGGGGGGGGGGGGGAATGCATCAATTTCAATTTCTTTCAGATTCTCATTCTTCCCGTCTTGAATTCAGTTCTCCACATTTCCTCATCACTTTCCATTTAATAAGAAAATCCTCATGAAATTTTGTCAGTGTTGTAGTGCCCGATATACGAAACTTTGCAAAACAATTTGCCTAATGTAATGCGTTTTTGTATGTCCCTTTTATCGTATGTAATGTTCACTAATGCTCGGTCCCAGCGCCTGCCAACCTAGCAGTTCGAAAGCACCTCCGGGTGCAAGTAGATAAATAGGGACCGCTTACCAGCGGGAAGGTAAACGGCGTTTCCGTGTGCGGCTCTGGCTCGCCAGAGCAGCGATGTCACGCTGGCCACGTGACCCGGAAGTGTCTCTGGACAGCGCTGGCCCCTGGCCTCTTAAGTGAGATGGGCGCACAACCCCAGAGTCTGGCAAGACTGGCCCGTACGGGCAGGGGTACCTTTACCTTTACCTTTAATGTTCACTAATATATGCATTTTCACGCACACTTTACACTAATGTATGCATTTTTGTGCACATTCCTTAGCTGGAGAACCGCACTGCAGCAGTTGGAGCAGTTCAAATTTCAAAGGTTGTGTTCCAGTTTCCATATTGTCTCCAACAGTGTGAATTTGCAAACTGAATCAAATCTCTCCTCCATCCGCAGTCCTTAGCCTGGGGATTCCAGGTGTTTCTGCTGGTTCTTAAAGCTGTCACAGGACCAGTATGAATAGCCCATACCTGAAAATGGCCACCAATAAAATTTGACAGCATCTGACAGTTTACAGAAGTGAAAAAAGCATCCTTTTCTCATTACCTACTTGCAGCCTTGCTGTTGGCAGCCTGAAATCCCTACTTGGGGTTGCATCAGTGAAAATCAAGTTTTAAGAGCATTTTGGAAGCAGCTGAGGACCTCTGTCCTGCACCCAAAACCTCTTCAGCTGTGGTGGTACAAGCAAGTGCTTCTGCTACTGCAGTCAAAGCCCTAATAACATCAGACCATTCACAAAAAAAGAACACCTGCATCATCACTATTGTTTAATTTATATACCACTTTTCCGCAGCAGCAGCAGCAACAACAACAAAATACCTGAATTGGTTTACAGCACATAAATACTGAACAACAGCAAACAGCAGCACCTAGCAGAAATGCTATGTGCGTTTTAACCCATTAACTATTAATTTCAGTAATTCTTTCATGTGTCCATTTCCAGAAGGGGACGGCTATCTTGAGTCATGCTTTGATGGCTCATGCATGGCCAAATAACACAGGTGTTAAGGGAATAATATAGTTTTTCTTGCTGTTTATCCAAATAGCTACAGACCATTTTCCACTTCTACCCTGAGAAGGCAGATGCTGGAAATTATAGAAGCCAATGGTATCATTGGTGAGTGACTTTGTTCTGGAAAGGCTTAATGCTAGCACCGGTTGTTTGCATATAGAATACTCCTTTTAGCAAAGACGTTATTGGACTCAGTGGGCTTATCTTGTTAAGGCACACCAATGAAGTCCTGTGGAATAACACTCAGACTTGACATAGCATCATTTTTTATTATCCTTTCCTTCCATGACTCACCTCTTTTAGCTGTTCGGCTGAAGCATCTATCAAGGGAGCACCATGTGTCACATACTGGTGACATAGTGGGACGTCCAGCAAATACTGTAGTCACACACCCCTCTCACTAGACCACACTCCCTTTGCTTCGCCCCTTCCTTGGGTGCTTTTGCCTGGTTGTTACTGTGAAAAGGTGTTAGACAATGCAAGCATTATCTTGTAGCTTGCCTGAATGGAGATTGGCATGTGTCTGCACGTGCAGGGTATAGATGCCCAGCTTTCGCATGGCTGAAATGCAGTCCACATCAAAGCTAAAAGTAGCACCCATTGCTTCACCCACTTTTGCCTCTGACCCCACCCACCATTTACATGGGCGGGGTCAGGTTATGTACCAGGGAATGCTGCCCTCTGGCCAAAAAGGGTTTCCTGTCTCTGCAATAGTTCCTCAGCTGATGTAATTTGAGTATGGGATTGCTCTGATAATGTGCTTAATTGAATGGCCTTACATAACCATCAAGTATTAGTTTTTAGTGAAATGTTTTGACGACTCTTTGTTTGACAGTTTCTGGCTGATGGAACTGCTTTAAAAGATAAGCAAGGAGCTCACCCAGAGTTTACAGGGCACTTTCTCACTTGTATTTTTAGTTCCTGCCTACTGTGATTGTATTTATATTTTCTTTGCAGGCCTATAATCAGTTTCTATCCATAAGTGCAAATCAAGAGATTACGAGCTGCCAGAGAAAGAAAGGAATTCTTCCTCTCACCATAACTGAGCTAAAAAGAGATTGCGATTCTTGCCTCACTCCATCTCTTTTTGCACATGCAAACTCTGTAAATCTAGAACGTTTCAAACAATTAAAAGTTGGTTTTGGCCACGTGTGCTTAAATGTTTTGTATTTAAAACATTACATCAAAATGCTTCACTTTTAAAACCCTAGCAAGTTCAAGGAGCTCTGGTTTTGTTTTTGGACCAGAAGGCTCCTCCCCGCCCCGAAGAGTGAGTGCAGTTAGATATGTTTCTATTTCAAATGTTGCTTCTGCACTATAGAGACTTATTTTCTGCTGACATGTACTTCTGCAATCCCCTAGTAGTGGGATTAATACTGTGGTTCCACAAAGCAGTATATTCTCCGCAAAAATTCAGCAACATCCACCCCCCCATCAGCATCCTACAATAGGTTTACTCGGAACCAAGTCTCATTTATCAAAGTTCCTCTTTCTGCCTAAACACACACATACACACACAAAGTGAAAATGCACTTAATTCTAAATCTTATAGTCAAGTGTTAATATGAAGTAGGAAAATGAATACATTTTCTAGTGAGCTGTGGCTGGTAAGAAATAACCATGCAACGACCATTTTAAGCGTGTCCCATTGATCACCAATGCGTGGGTCCTTTTGGACCCAGAAGAGGGTGGAATGGGGGGCAGGATGGAGTGGAGCGGAATGGGGCAGGACACACTTTGCACACTCCAGCAATGCATAAAAAAACTAAGGAGAAAGCAAAGCAAGAGGGGTTCTTCCTAAAGCAACTAAAGAACAAGAATATGACTGTACTATTGTTGAAACTAGCACTGAGGCAGCCTTGCCGGTTAGCTCAGCTTGTGCGTGGTAATGCCAAGGTCACAGGTTTGATCCCCTGTATGAGTGCATATTCCTGCATTGCTGGAGGTTAGATTAGATGATCCATGGAGTCTCTTCCAAAACTATGAATGTGGTGGTCCTTGTTGTTGTTGTTTAGTCGTTTAGTCGTGTCCGACTCTTCGTGACCCCATGGACCAGAGCATGCCAGGCACTTCTGTCTTCCACTGCCTCCCGCAGTTTGGTCAAACTCATGCTGGTAGCTTCGAGAACACTATCCAGCCATCTCGTCCACTGTCGTCCCCTTCTCCTTGTGCCCTCCATCTTTCCCAACATCAGGGTCTTTTCCAGGGAGTCTTCTCTTCTCATGAGGTGGCCAAAGTATTGGAGCCTCAGCTTCACGATCTGTCCTTCCAGTGAGCACTCAGGGCTGATTTCCTTAAGAATGGAGAGGTTTGATCTTCTTGCAGTCCATGGGACTCTCAAGAGTCTCCACCAGCACCATAATTCAAAAGCATCAATTCTTCGGCGAGCAGCCTTCTTTATGGTCCAGCTTTCACTTCCATACATCACTACTGGGAAAACCATAGTGGTGGTCCTACTAAATATTATATAAACTCAAAGACAGAAATTTCACAAATTGGAGATATTTATGGAAAACATATAGAGGGGAGGAAAAGGATGTCAAGAAAAGACAGTACTGAAAACTGCCAAAGATGATGGTATTGTACCTGCCTTGAATTACTGCGACCTTGCTAACTCGCTCAACTATTGCCATGATAATTTGTGACAGCTTATCATGCAACATAGACCACAATGGGTTGTATCATATTATTTTCCCAAAGACTCAAAACACAGAAGATTTCCTCCTATGCACTACAAGAAAAGACTAGAAAATGGTGAAAAATTGTGCGGTCAATGGTTCATATATTCAACCTGAAAAGATGTGTGTGGGCAGTGTTTGTTGGCGCATCAACCCTACAAGAAACAGGTTCAAAAGACTGGGAAAACATTGGAGCAATTCTGTCTTCACATGAAAGGAATACTGACCATTTAGAAACCTATCAGATCTGAAGAGAATTGATAATAACCAGCAGAAAATTAGGCAAGGATGACAATACTGGCAGCAAGTTCTTGGCATGCAAAACTTGACATTCTGTGGTACAACTGAAAAGTTGTACAGTGCTAGCAATGGATTCTTTTATTTTTTATTTTTTAAGTTTATAGAGTATCTAGTCCTTTTTGATCCTATCATGAATGAACATTTGAGTTAGAGCTCAAGAAACAATGTTTTACTACCTAGGGAAAGATATCCAAAATGAGCTCATATAGCTTCTAGCATGTGCTACAAAGCATAAAATTTTAGCACATTCATTTTTTTAATATAAATATTTATTAAAGATTTTCTTAGAACAATAGAAAGAACAAACAAAATAACATATAATTTTTCCAATATCCACATTTTCATCACTTCTTTGGACTTCCTCGCATCTCTCGTTCCTGCGTTCCAAATTTTCGAACTTTACCCAGCAATTTATCACCTTGTTTCAATTCTTATATTATAATTTTCTGATATTGTATCCCTAATTTTAGATAATTTAACCCAAACCTTAAAAGCTTAATTTTAACATAATATTTATCCAAAATTTATCTTTTCTTATATTTTCATTTATCTTCATATTCCTTTTAACTAACCTATTGGTGCCATATTGTTGATAATCTTACATCTTTCTTAACATTCATACAATTTACAATATTTTTGTAAATAGCCCTTGAATTTCTTCCAGTCCTCCTCCACAACTTCTTCTCCCAGGTCTCGGATTCTGCCAGTCATTTCTGCAAGCTCCATATAGTCTATCAGTTGCATCTGCCATTCTTCCAGTGTGGGCAAATCTTGGGTTTTCCAGTATTTAGCGACAAGTATCCTTGCTGCTGTTGTTGCATACATAAAAAATGTTCGGTCCTTCTTTAACACCCTCTGGCCGACGATGCCCAAAAGAAAGGCCTCTGGTTTCTTAGGGAAGGTATACTTAAATACCTTTTTCAACTCATTATATATCATTTCCCAGAAAGCCTTAACTCTAGGGCAGGTCCACCAGAGGTGAAAGAACGTTCCTTCAGTTTCTTTACATTTCCAACATTTATTATCAGACAGATGGTATATTTTTGCAAGCTTGACTGGGGTCATGTACCACCTATATATCGTTTTCATAATATTTTATTTCAAGGCATTACATGCCGTGAATTTCAAACTGGTGGTCCATAACCTTTCCCAGTCAGCAAACATAATATTATACCCTATGTCCTGTGCCCATTTTATCATAGCCGATTTGACCGTTTCATCTTGTGTATTCCATTTTAGCAGCAAATTATACATTCTTGAAAGTACCTTAGTCTTAGGTTCTAACAATTCCGTTTCTAACTTTGATTTTTCCACCTGGAATCCTATCTTTTTATCCAACTTAAAAACTTCTTTGATCTGAGCATAATGTAACCAATCTCGCACTTTATCTTTTAATTTCTCTAAACTCTGAAAATTTTAGCACATTCAAACTCAGCCAAATACGACTCAGTTATTCTGTAATGCACACCTGATGCTAGTCATATTGAACAAATGACAAATGTTGATGTAATCAAATAATCAGGTAATGAGCCATCATAAGAGAACATTTCTTGGGATTTGTTCCACTAAAGGATGTCTACAGGTGTCTTTATGACAGAATCTCTTATTGGACAGCTTGACCAAATGGTCAAAGTTATGATAATGAAAGTAGCATCAAAGGCAAAGAAAACGACATAAACCCACACACTTTTTGTGCCCTGCAATGCACTCTAAACTTTGTAGTCAATGATGCTGCTAAGCGTTGTCTGGAAGCCACTAGTTTCTTCAGTTTGGTTCAACAGATCTATAATTATTTATCTGCAATGACTCAGCATTGGAAATTCTAACAAGCCATATATCAGACTTAGGCATAACTGTTAAGCCATTGAGTGAAACAAGATGGCAGTGTCAGACTGATGCTTTGAAAGCACCGATATACCATCGTGGTAGTATATATGATGCTTTAATATAGATCTTTGAAGACGCAAGCCTAAAAGGTTTATCTGGACATGCTTTCAGAAATGAAACTAAGGTGTTTGCTGATATAATTTATTGGTTCAAGTTTGTAGTATCCCTTGTTACATCATGGTACAATATCCTTTTTGGAGTCAAATTCTCCAGCAAGCCACTAAAAAATAAGGAAGCTGATTTAAATTCAGCTACAAATCAATCACAAGTCATCAAGAATTACCTTGCACCACAAGATCCAAAGCAGAAATTCAAATGAGGTTTCTTCTATGCTGTCTTACACATGGCCATGCAATCTATTGGAGAAAGATTCCAACAGCTACAACGATATAATTCCCTTCTGGATATATACAGTACAGTATTAACAAAAAGTCTATTGAAAATAGACCTGATAATTTTTTGGGGGGGGGGGGGGAGGGAATCACTGATGCACAATGTAAACACAGCCATTGATGCTGAAGATCTGTGCTGTAAACTTATAACAATAGCTCGAAGACTTCCAAAGTCTATGCTGCCACAAGGAGTACTTCTCTTCATACTACAACAAAAACTCCTGGATAATGTGCCTAATGTTTCTGTTGCTCTGGATCCTTCTTACACTTTGTCAGTGACAAATGGTGAATGCAGTTTCTCAAAGCTCAGACTTGTAAAACTTACATATGCTCAACAATGTTGGAAAAGACACTAGTTGGCTTGGCAAGTATTTCAATTGAACATGCCCAAACATCAGCACTTGACCTGAAGGAATCGGTGACAAAATTTGCAAAGGAAAAGGCACACAAATTGCGATTTGGTGCACCTGAAATTGAAACTTTTAAGAGACTTAAATGTTAACAGCACAATATTCAAAATTATTTGTGTGCTAGAACATTTTCTTTTGTATTTGAGAAAGGTATCAAAAATTGTTGTATTGCTTATTCTTGCAATTTAAAGTAACTTTAGCAGTTTAAAGTTTTGTGCTTTTCATTTTTTTCCTACATCTTTTTTTGAAAATTGAAGTTAGCAATTTTGGGGTGTGTATTCGGGGGTGCAAGTAGTTAGGCTTGCCTAAGCCGCAAAATATCAACAACCTCAGATATGCAGATGACACAACCTTGATGGCAGAAAGTGAGGAGGAATTAAAGAACCTTTTAATGAGGGTGAAAGAGGAGAGCGCAAAATATGGTCTGAAGCTCAACATTAAAAAAACGAAGATCATGGCTACTGGTCCCATCACCTCCTGGCAAATAGAAGGGGAAGAAATGGAGGCAGTGAGAGATTTTACTTTCTTGGGCTCCATGATCACTTCAGATGGTGACAGCAGCCACGAAATTAAAAGACGCCTGCTTCTTGGGAGAAGGGCAATGACAGGCCTAGACAGCATCTTGAGAAGTAGAGACATCACCTTGCCAACAAAGGTCCGTATAGTTAAAGCTATGGTTTTCCCATGGAAAAGTGAGAGCTGGACCATAAAGAAGGCTGATCGCCGAAGAATTGATGCTTTTGAATTATGGTGCTGGAGGAGACTCTTGAGAGTCCCATGGACTGCAAGAAGATCAAACCTCTCCATACTGAAGGAAACCAGCCCTGAGTGCTCACTGGAAAGACAGATCGTGAAGCTGAAGCTCCAGTACTTTGGCCACCTCATGAGAAGAGAAGACTCCCTGGAAAATGTTGGAATTCTATCCTGGTCAGAGGTATGTGCCTATCTTTCTAGGCACCGGCTGAATTCCTTTGACCTCCCTCCGGCGACTCCCGGCAGGAAAAAACACACGAGGTCCGTTCCGGCGATTTCCCTCAGGCTGTGAGAAAAACACACCAACTGCTTCTCCTCCTCCCTGCTTATCCCCAGGGAGGGGAATCAGACTCAGACAGAAATGTAACTACATGCTTTTATTCCTGTCTTTAGCAGCCATACAGTAAAAGATGTCTGCTCTCTTCAACAAACAGAGAGAAACTCCAAACTCCACCCATGGACATCCTGTACAGGTCATATGACATACACTGAGCTCACATCCTGTGCTCAATAAGGAGAATGGACTGCCCCTTTGTTTCCATGGCAACAGTCACATACTTCCTGTTTGGCTTTCCAGCCACAAGCAGCTGACTGAGCTGCTAGAGCCTTTGCTTGCTGCTGCATTGCTGCTTTAGAATAACAGAAAAGACCCTGATGTTGGGAAAGATGGAGGGCACAAGGAGAAGGGGGTGACAGAGGACGAGATGGTTGGATAGTGTTTTCGAGGTTACCAGCATGAGTTTGACCAAACTGCGGGAGGCAGTGGAGGACAGAGGTGCCTGGCGTTCTCTGGTCCATGGGGTCACGAAGAGTCGGACACGACTAAACAACAACAACAACAAAGCCGCAAAAAAGCCTGGCACCAGGGAAGACAGAGTCATAATGATTCTTCAACATCAATTTTGTTGGATTGGCTATGTGGTTTGGATGCCTGATTATCATCTTCCAAAGCAACTACTCTATTCCTAACTGAAGAATGGAAACTGAAATGCTGGTGGACAACAAAAGAGGTTTAAAGACTGTCTCAAGGCAAATACAGTGGTACCTCAGGTTAAGTACTTAATTTGTTCCGGAGGTCCATTCTTAACCTGAAACTGTTCTTAACCTGAAGCACCACTTTAGCTAATGGGGCCTCCTGCTGCTGCCACGCTGCCGGAGCACGATTTCTGTTCTTATCCTGAAGCAAAGTTCTTAACCTGAAGCACTATTTCTGGGTTAACGGAGTCTGTAACCTGAAGCGCATGTAACCTGAAGCATATGTAACCTGAGGTACCACTGTATTAAAAAATGCAGTATAAGCATGGAAAACTGGGAAACACTGGCCTGTGAGTGCTTTAATTGGAGAATAGCCTTTGAAGAAACGAACTCAGGACAAATGGAAAAATGAGCCAAGAGGAAGGCACATTTGGCAAACCCTCACCTTGATCAACTCCTGCCTGGTAACCTATGTCCCCACTGTGGAACGACGTGTGGATCCAGAATTGACCTCCACAGTCACTTATGGACACACCATTAAGACCATGTTTGTGGAAGACAATCTTGCTCCAATATGAGTGATTGCCAAAGAAGAAGAAGAAGTGTAGTGTTTACTTATACAGTGCTATCAGTATGCAGGCCGCTTCCTACTCTGCAGTGGCTGGTAGGGTAGAAGGTAAAGAGGCCATCAGTAGGTGGAGCCGGATTCAACAATGAGCACTGCTAAGTTATGCAAGAACAATGCTGGTGATCAGTAGGAAAGCAGGCAGAGGTTGGTGGCAACTCAACAAATTGGCAACTCAACAAACTAGTCACTTGCACATCACTAAAAAAAGAGGGCAAAAGACAGCATAGATTGGCATAATATGTGCGCGCTAATTAATATGTATAGATGCAGATTTAGAACTAATTGCTACTATTCAATACGAACGCATCTTACCATATGGGAGGAAAGACTGTTAGCAGGTCACTTGTGTACCTGCCTGCTCTGTCTTCTCTGCTGCTGATGTACACACCTTCAATGGCCCTGCTGTCCCTTCTTGTGGGTTTTTTTTTACCTTTTCATGAGTCTTGGACTAAACAATCCTTCAAGAGTGTCCAGATTTGGACTGGACAGCCCCACTGTAATGTAGGACTCATGCTGACCACCCTGCCTATCACACAGGAAAGTTTCTTCTTCACACCCTGCTGACAATCTCTTTTCCATCCTGTTGGCGCACATGGCAGTGTGTTCCCTAAAGCTGCATTTACCGTCATTTGGCCAATGGTTAAAAGTTAGACCCGGCAGATTGTGAAGCTTTCCCATTTAATGTATGTTGCGTGCCTGGACTCAAAACGCATAGTACAGCTAGTTTCTGGTCAGCTAAAAGCTTTATAGATCTGAGCTGACTTAATTAGGCCACAATGCATGAACTTGAGTCATTACAGCTTGCTTTGCTTTGACACAAACATACATAAGGCCTTTCCATAGGACAAGGGAGAGCAGAATTTGCATGCCCACCTTTGACAACAAAGCACTGTTTGAAGTAAGGGCCTGTTGCCTTGCAGAGAGACATAAAACAAATGGACACAACCATATAACCTTTTCCTCTCTCTGCGCCCCTCCCGATAGTCTCATTACTGTAAATAATGCTGCTCCTTATTGGAAAAGGCAGTTAAATGTGGGATGCATTCTGATAGGCAGCCATGCAGATCTGCTGCCAAAATGAGGCAAATTACCTTGAGCTAGTGCAGCTCCCTTTCTTTCTTCTTTCTTTGCCTTCAATAACAGCCTCCACGAAATCACTCCGGTGGCTTCTACGAAGGAAAAGTGGAGCACAATGTGATACTCTCATCATGGAATCTTAATCAGCCTCCGTCAGGGATGGTTGTGTTTCATGCTCCCCACTTCTCTAGCCATAGGACGTTCCAGAGGCAGCTTGACAAGGAAAAATTCGATCAGGAGGAGAAAGTACTGGGGAGCAGCTAGCGTGCTTTTTGTAATAAACTGCACAGATTGAGCAGGTGGGAAGCCGACAGGCAGTGTGGGCAGGTAGTGCTACCCACCTTGGTGCCTCCGCTCCATGCAAAGAGCAGCAGCAGCTTTCAGATTCTTGAGGGTAAATTCTAGCCAGGTACATTGAGGTCGTATTCTTTCAGGCAATATTCACACAGGGCAAACCTCTTTTGTTTACCATTGCTTGCAGCCATAGTTCCATGGCAGACACTGAATTTGCCACCGCAAGATATAGTGGTGGCCACAAAAGAGGATTAGAAAAAAAATCATGGAGGGTAAGACTATCTATGGCTAGCCAAGACTGCTATATTTTACCTCCAGTAACAGAGGTGGCATGCCTCTGAATACCAGTCGCTTGCAATCTCAAGCCTACCTGGCAGCAAGTCAGTATGTCAAGTCCAAAGTCCAGGGGTCAAACTAAACAAGCAAAGTCCAAAGGTCAGGAAACGCAGTCCAGGGTCAATCTAAGTAGTCAGGTCTGAAAGTCCAGCAGTTAGGATACAGTCCAGAGTCAAACCCAAAGCACAGTCCTGTAGAGGCCCAGGAGCATCCAAGTTAAGGTCCTTCAACATGGGCAGTTGAGCAGACATAGCACCTCCGCTCTGCTCCCCTTTTGTACTTTGCATGCTGATTGAAGCATCTGGGCTTGATGACACATGTGACCCTCACCTGTTCTGAGCCTACTCCAGCTGAGGAATCACACACCTCCTCCTAGAGGTGGGAGCCCCACCTGGCCAGCTAGGAAACTGGGCTGTGGGCCCATGCCTGCCTCAGCCTCCTAGAGCGTCCCTCATGCTGCTCCCTATGCCTCATAGTCCACTGTGTTTGTGGGGACAGGGGCCCCTCTGGCTCTGGTCCTGCTGCTCTTATTCCTGTGCACTGACCTCCATCCCTTCCCCATCCCCTGCTTGCCCCAGTGTGTCCCAGTCCCGGCTACACCCCTAACCAGGCTTCTCTTCTTTCTCTTCCTCCTCCCTGTTGTCCTGCCAGTTCATGACAAGGCCTTGGCCACTGTGAGAACAGAATGCTGACTAGGAGGGCCTTTGGTCCCACCCAACAAAGGTCTTCTTAGGTTCTTAATTCAAAGAGCTGATAATGACCATTAAAGGCCTTCATGGTATGGAAAAGTGATATAATTGAAATATTAACTTCCACCATATGAACCTGCCTATTTTTTAAAAAAAAATATTGTTGGTGTTCCTTTTATATTGATCCCAATGGTCTGTTCAGCTGGGACTTGGGAGAGGGCTTTTTTCGTAGCCCCAGTGATGTGCCGGGTCTCTTTTTCGAGACAGCCCTACCTTGACCCCTTTATTATGAACTTCTGCCATATGCCGAGGTCATTTCTCTCTTATTGGCAAAGCCTTTGAACGATGTGTTTGTCAGTCCTGTTTTAAGCAGCCGTGCCAATGATCGGTAATGCTGATGCCTTTTTGTTGTGTTTTTATTGAGAACGACTTTAAAGAACAGTCTGTGAAAAGCAAGCTCCATCTCTCCGCTGGACACCTTTAAGATACTGAAGAAGTAGACTGTGGAGTCATTTGCAGATGCTCAAAGTATCCCTATTTTCCATGGACAGGCCCAGATTGACAGAAGCCACCCGCATTTCTGATTTGATCCCGGAATGTCCCGTTTTTCCTTAGGACATCCCTATTTTCATCTAAATGAAAATTTGGAGGGTATGGTAGTTTGTCCTTATTTTCATCTAAGAAATGCTGGAGGGTTATGGAGTTATGCGACCTCCAAGTCAAGGAGATAAGTAACTATACAAACTTTAGAAGACATCTTAAGGTAGCCCTGCATAGGGAAGTTTTTTAATGTTTAATTATGTTTTTATTTATGTTGGAAACAGCCCAAAGTGGCTGGGGCAACCCAATCAGATGAGTGGGCTATTATTATTATTATTGAATAAAGGTAAAGGTACCCCTGCCCGTACGGGCCAGTCTTGTCAGACTCTAGGGTTGTGCGCTCATCTCACTCTAGAGGCCGGGAGCCAGCGCTGTCCGCAGACACTTCCGGGTCACATGGCCAGCGTCACAAGCTGCATCTGGCGAGCCAGCGCAGCACACGGAACGCCGTTTACCTTCCCGCTGGTAAGCGGTCCCTATTTATCTACTCGCACCCAGGGGTGCTTTCGAACTGCTAGGTTGGCAGGCGCTGGGACCGAACGACGGGAGCGCACCCCGCCGCGGGGATTCGAACCGCCAACCATGCGATCGACAAGTCCTAGGCGCTGAGGTTTTACCCACAGTGCCACCCGCGTTCCTCTGTTATTGAATAGGCTGTCCCTATTTTCAGCGGAGAAATATTGGAGGGTATGCATTTGCTCACAAGTGGAATGGCTATGGCTTTAAATGAACAAGCAAATGCATTGGGCCATGTGAGTGCAAATCAGTAACAAATGTACTGTACATCCTTGTGCAAAAACGGACTGATCAGAAAGGCTGTAAGAGTTAGCCCACCCTTTCGTCCTGTTTTATTTACGAGGACCTTTTTGCTAAGCTCTGAAAAATGTAAATCACTCCCTTTGTTCTTGGATATAGAACAAACTCCTTTATACCATCTTCTCTTATGAAATTATCTTCAAAGAATTCCCCATACTTTCTTCCTCCTCTGACACTTGGCCCCTGTTATTGTTTGAAGGCAGATTGGAATCGCACGATTAAAATTGCACAGTTCTGACATCATTTTATTTTTTCATTTCCTCAGTGGAAATGTCAAGGGAAAAAAATACTCTATAATTATACTTCAGACAAGTCTATAATTACTTTCAATTAAATTTTGGCCCTTAATGTTTGAATGATTTGACCACAGTTTGAATTCCATAATCTGATAAGCTTTCTCTTTTTTCACATTTCAAAGTTTGCTTCTACTAGAAAGTGCATGTGTGTGAAGAACTCAAAACCTCAATACTGTTAAATGAAGTAACTGCTAAATTACTTTAGCCTTCTCTGAAAGACCTCCTCCTTATTATTATTATAATTAGTAGTAGTAGTAGTTGCTGTTGTTAAGGAACAACAGTCCATAATACTGTGCTTGTTTATTTTGTCCCACTGAGTTCTATAGGGCTTATTCCCTAGTAAGTGTATATAAAAGTTTGTCCTAATAGAACAATCCTATCCACAAATTATGCCAATTTAGCAGGATAAGATCACTTCAGAGTTCCCATTTGCTGGCAAAGTACAGCATTAAATCAAGCAGAAAAAATAAACCCGCAGGAATATTCTTGGGCTCATGGGACACTAGTGGTAGTGTTAAATCTACAGCTGTGAAGCATTACCATGAAGGGGAAAAGTAGATTAGATGCAAGTAGATGCACTTACTTGCATCACCTAAAAATCGGAAATGCATCACCAAGAAAACAACAGAGAATACACATTTGCATAAAATGTTCATATGCAAGTTGCTATGTATAGATGCAAATTTTTAAATAATTACTGTAATTTAAATAGAAATATAATATGTCACACTCAATACAATACACTCAAGAAGAATCGCCCATACCTGGTACCTATAACCACTTATGTCATCTGGATTATAATATGTTAGGTCACAGTTCTTTCATTTTTAATGCATATTGTCAGCTGCAGATGTCGAAGCTCGGGGGAGAAAATGGTCAATATTCTTGTGTCTTCAGATATATGCATCTTTGCAGTATCCATGCTTGTTTACCTGGAGCGCTTATAGGATTTATATAAGCACAAAATTTTTAATGCTTGAAGTTCAGTTGTGTTTTTATATTATGCTGGAAGCTGCCCAGAGTGGCTGGGGCAACCCAGTCAGATAGGCAGGGTTAAATAGAAAAATAAATAAAATGGACAGAGAGCAGGACCGAGGAGGGGTGGATGATACAATATTCAGGTTGTGGCTGTCTACGAGGATTGTGTATTCTAGTAGACCACTATCACAATTTCCATGCTGCTCATCAGACACATTTGTTAAAGCTTTTCCACTCAGCTAAGTGTTTTTCTTTAAAATAAAAAAGAGAGTATTTGAGTATTACAGAAAATCACCTTCAAAGGTGCAGGAAGACCTATGGTGTGTGGGCAGCAGCAGGAATTTTCCCAGAGCTACGTAAATACTTCCAAAAAATAAACAAGCATTCTTAACTAGCATCAGAGAACACCTTGATATCTGAACTGTTTCCTATGAGGCAGCGATCACTTCTCCACCAGAAAAGTCTGGCAGAAAAAGCTTAAAAGCAAACCCTTAAGCTAGATCATGGGTGTTTCACCCTAGCTTTCTGTACCTTATTGACTACTAGATCTGCTTTCTTAAACGCCAATCACTGCCATGGCTTCACTCATTGGCTAAAAACACTGACGGGTGGGAGAAGGCTAGCTTCTTACAAAGCAAAGGATAATAGTGCCTGCACTTTTTTTCTTTTTTTGCCTCGTATACTGGGTTCTTCTACAAATACTAGAAAAAAACTTTCTCTTTGTATTTTAAAATGGAGCTAGGAATCTGGGAATTATACTTCATTTCTCCCTTTCCCTGCCCTGTGGATGCCTAAGCAATGGCGATCCCATTTTTCCCCCTCCTGGTGAGAGGGATCAGCTTATTAGCAGAGTGACTTGAATAATGCAGATGGAGTCCAGAGAGAAAAGAAACTGATAATATTTAACTTGATAAACTGAACAGAAACAGTACATGATATGAGGAGAAATAAAAAGAGAGGTTTTCTCTTACTTAATAGGCCTTGTTCAGAGCAGTTAGATATTCAACAACTACTCACAGGGAAAGACTCCCTCAGAAATACAAAGCCAACCAGAACTTGTGTTACCTCAGCAAGGTTCATGTCAGTCTGACCAGATGACGCCATCCTTGGTTGGCTGACTAACCGTTAACAACATTAACCATTAGGATATTAACTGAATGGTCCTTGCTATTGCGTTTCCAACATAGCCAAACTGATCTGGTTGAGATGGATAAACCCAGCCAGTTCTGCCAACCAGTCGTCTCCTTCCTTCCTTCCTTCCTTCCTTCCTTCCTTCCAAATCCATATCTGAACTCGGGTGGATGCCCTGGGCTGTTTCTGTACTCCATGGAAGGCATTTAGGCTGCAGTAACCAGTCCCCTTGTTTCTTGCTATTTATTTATCCCATTTGTAGAGGGTTTGTGCTGGCTATCAGTCCACAACAGCTGGCTATGCTGGCATTTGCAAGCCAAATGCACAGCAGTCGTCCCTCTCTGCCTGGGAAAATCACAATCAATGCATTCAGTACAACAGTAACTATTTTGTGTGCCGATTGCGTTATGAAGACAGAAACTGAAATGGCAGATGAATCATTGTTTAAAATATGAGACTCTCTGATGCAAATAAAATAGGCTCCCTTGACACTTGTGTAATAACTCCAATTTCATTAAATGATCCAGACTCTAACTGCAGGGATTATTTAAATAAAAAGATTGTGTATATTTAATAGGAAAGATCTCATGTGTTTGCAAACAGGTTTTAGAGGTTTTTATTGCTTGGGATTTAAAGTGTGGTGTGTGTGTGTGTGTGTGTTTACACAATGGCCACTTTATGCTCATCTTAATGAAGCAGAGGACAAATTGTTCCATCTTGCGCCGTGTCCACACTGACACCCTCCTGCCCCAGTTAATTCCTTAATACTGTGTTCCTTTTTCTTTATTTCCTTGCTGCATTTCCTTTGTTCGCTTTCTTTCTTGTGCCTACCTGAGGGCATCTCCACAAGCTGCAGTTGCTGCTGGAAAAGACTGGCATTAAGCACTGGTGTTTCCAGCAAGCATATCAAGTACGGAACTAGAGGCACACCTATCTCCTCTCTTTTTCAGTCGAGAATGTGAAGTGCGCACGTCACACATGGAGGAAGGACTGCAGCTCAGTGTTAGAACATCTGCTTTGCATGCAGAAGGTCCTAGGTTCAGTCCCCCACATTTCCAGGTAGGAAGGGGGGTTGTCCCCTGCCTGAAACCCTGGAGGAATGCTGCCAGTCAGTGTAGGCAATACTGAGCTAGATAGGCCAATGGCCTGACTCATTATAAGGCAGCACCCTGTGTCCCACGTGCAGATGAATCTTTAACCAGCTAACTACACAGGATGAGGAATCCTGGCCCAAGTAGGCTTCCCAGAAATAATAACAGCAATATACGCTATACAGTGGTACCTCGGGTTACATACGCTTCAGGTTACATACGCTTCAGGTTACAGACTCCGCTAACCCAGAAATAGTACCTCGGGTTAAGTACAGTACTTTGCTTCAGGATGAGAACAGAAATCATGCTCCGGCGGTGTGGCAGCAGCAGGAGGCCCCACTAGCTAATGTGGTGCTTCAGGTTAAGAACAGTGTCAGGTTAAGAATGGACCTCTGGAACGAATTAAATACTTAATCCGAGGTACCACTGTATATGCACATCAATCTCTGACATTTGTCTTCTGGGTTTCTGGGGTTTTTCCTGGTGTTATTCTGTCTCTCACAGCTACAATAAACCTACCATTAATTAACATTATGGACTGGTCATTTCTTTGTCAGAGGGCAAACGGGCAAATTTAGCAGGGGATCAAATACTTTCCCTCCTCACTGTATACACACACAGCACACACATGCATACTCCCACAAAGAGCTGCAGAGCATAATATAGTATAGCATTTATTACAATTCACTGGCAAGGGGTGGTGTAGTTGTTAGTAGTGTATACAGTCGTACCTTGGAAGTCGAATAGAATCTGTTCTGGAAGTCCGTTTGACTTCCAAAATGTTCGAAAACCAAATTGTGGCTACTGATTGGCTGCAGGAAGCAGCCAATCAGAAGCCCCGTCAGACTTTTGGGTTCCAAAAGAACATTTGCAAACTGGAACAATCACTTCCGGGTTTGTGGTGTTCAGGATCCAAAACGTACAATTTCCAGGGCATTTGGGATCCAAGGTACGACTGTACTGAACTTTGGCTAGTGAGACCTGGATTCCTTTTGGAAATGCAAACGATCTTGGAAGAAATGTCACAATTTAAGCTGCTAGCATGAAGCTAAGACCCCATCTAAGAAAAGGAGAGAAGTATCCAGACTCTGCTCAATAACCTTCCATATACTCTGGCTTATGTGCCACAGACAATGGTGAAAACTGAAAGCCTTGTTATAACTTTATTCATAGGTCAGAGAAAGGAGAGTTGGTCAATTATCCTGGTATTTTGGCAGATGATACCATCCCGATCTGGAAAAAACACACCTTACAGAGCTGTTCTCCCAGTTCCATCCCCCTTCTACTATACCACTTGGTGAAGTGATTATTTTTAGTGTCACCTTTTCATTGACTTAAAACCCTTATGGGCTGTACCAGAACTAGTACTACAAGAGTAATAAGGAGACACTCGCTGATATCACGCCACAGAAATAGCAAACCGGAGAGAGCTTCCGTTTGGTTCTTAACTGTTCCCAACGACATTCCAGGACACATTAATTCTCATTGTGATAGTATGGATAGCTTCTCCCTTCTTTTTCCAGATGTTAAATACAGTGGTACCTCAGGTTACATATGCTTCAGGTTAAATACGCTTCAGGTTACAGACTCCGCTAACCAAGAAATAGTGCTTCAGGTTAAGAACTTTGCTTCAGGATGAGAACAGAAATTGCTCTGGTGGCACAGCAGCAGCGGGAGGCCCCATTAGCTAAAGTGGTGCTTCAGGTTAAGAACAGTTTCAGGTTAAGAACGGACCTCCGGAACGAATTAAGTACTTAACCTGAGGTACCACTGTATTATTCAGGAACACAGGAAGCTGCCTTAAGACTACTGCTCCATCTCGCTCAGTGTTGTCTACACTGACTGGCAGCAGTTCTCCATGATTTCAGACATGGAGTCTCTCCCAGCCCTATTATCTGGAGATGCCAGGGTTGAACTAGATGCTGTATCACTGCTGCTTAGCATTGATTGTGTTCATGTATTATGCACTGCTATGTATTATCTATCACCCTGTACAGTGGTACCTTGGGTTACAGATGCTTCAGGTTACAGATGCTTCAGGTTACAGACTCCGCTAACCCGGAAACAGTACCTCGGGTTAAGAACTTTACCTCAGGATGAGAACAGAAATTGCTCAACTGCAGTGCGGTGGCAGCGGGAGGCCCCATTAGCTAAAGTGGTACCTCAGGTTAAGAACAGTTTCAGGTTAAGAACGGGCCTTTGGAACGAATTAAGTTATTAACCCAAGGTACCACTGTATTGCTTATTATTATAAATTGTTTTTTATACAACTGCTTTTAATTTTTCATGTTATACAGATCATTGATACATAGGTGTATTATGTTCAGTGTTGTAAACCGCCCTGTGGTCTTTTGACGAAGGACGGTATATAATTTTTTATATAAAAAAATGAATTGATGTTGCTCTAGACAGGTTGTAAGAACCAGGTGTCTGAAGTAAGAGCTAAATATAAAATATTGGCTACCTGGGTGAACAATTGACTGCCCGTTATTAGCGAAGCAGAGAGTTATGGGATTAATAAAATGCTTGGAAGTGGAAGTCAGGAAATCATCATGATCTCAGTATGTAGTCATAGAGCAGGTCATGGTGATCAGAGAGACATGCAGCTTCCATTTAGGACTCGTGCATGAAACAATAATTCTTCTCCCCCACTGCCCTTGGCCAGTATTTCAATATGTTTTATAATTGCTTTCTTTGGTTTTTTTTTATATTGCATTTTGGCTGTTTTAAAAATATTGTTGCACATCACTCCAAGTGCCTCTTGAGGGACGGAGCAGGTAGGTTGTCAATTAATAAATTGTTAAGAAAAAGGCTATAAAGGCCTCAGGGTTCCAGCTCCCCCTTTATCGTCTTGTATTAGGCAGGTTGAATTCAGCCCGCTGAACAGAGCAGCAGCCCGACCTTCTGCAGTAAGTATTCCTTTGAAGAGAAGGGGCATGGCAAATACCATGTTCCAGAGGCCTGAGAAAATGCAAAGTGTTAATGGGCCCCTGCTCCAGATGATGATCAGCAACATATCAGCATTGCAGAACATGTTTTCTCTAGAAAGTGCTTCCCTATTCAGGGATGCTGGATTTCCTCGACTCTCTTACGGCAATACTGTGTTGGGGGAAATGCGATTTATTTCCACAGCAGGTTAGGTCCAATGCAGTTTGGACAGTTATCCCAAATGTTGCTTTGGTATCACGGACATCTTCTGAGTGGCTCTTGTGATGTCAATGATGAGGAGAATTTTATTATTATTATTATTAATTAAATTTATATAGCACCCATCATCTAGGGCTGCCATATGTCCAGAATTTCCCATAGTCTGGATATATGGTAAACCACGTTGGAAGTGTAGATTTTGGCGAATTCCTTTAAAAATAGCTCAAAAACTTCTTTTTCTTTAGATTTGGCAAAAGCTCAACAACTTTGGCCCCCAAAACACAACTTTTGTGTCCCGATTTTCACTTTTTTGAAATACAGCATCCCTACCTTCATCCAAAGATCTCAGGGAGGTTTACAACATAAAAACACATCTGAAAGTAGCCCTGTATAGGGACGTTTTTAATGTTGGATGTTGTACTGCGTTTGATGTTTTAATTTGTTCGAAGCCTCCCAGAGTGGCTGGGGCAACCCAGTCAGATGGGTGTCAAATAAATAAATAAACAAGTAAGTAAATAATAAAATTTATATGCCCCCCCCCCACCTGACTGGGTAAAACCCACTACTGCATGGTCCTGGAGCAGTGCTGTGTTCACATGGAATGGGAAAAATAAATTTTAAAACACCTTTCCCTCAAAATGTTGCCTCCAATTAATCAGGCAGTAGATTTTTTATTTTATTTTTAATGCACATGCTTATAAAAAAACCCTCTCAGGCGGCAGTTACCATCTTAGATGAATACTCAGTTCTCCCACAACTATAGGAAAAGCATGCATCTTCTAAACACTATTGAAGCTTCTTGCTTCTGAAATATTGTTTTTACCCAAATTTAATTGACGGATAAATTGACCAAAATTCATATGATTAACTGATTAAATCTTATTTAATTGTATTTCATAACAACAGCAGCAGCAGGAGCAGGAGCAGTATGTGTCAGGTGGAGTTAATAGATAGCTTCCTTGATTTACTCACGTAAAAGGGTACACAATGAATATATATATATATATATATATCAGTCAGTGGCATATTGCTATGCAAATAGGGTCTGATTTGATAGAGTGATTTTATGCTTGTAAGATCACCCAACAAAGCCTTGCCTGAGGTCAATCTGGGGCCGGTTTATGAGAAAAAAGTAGTCGCACTGTACTTGGGAGACCTCTATAATATCAAAGTTCTTCAGAGAGCAAGAGGAACAGAAGGCCTTTTGCCAACAGCCCCAGGAGAATGTCCTGAAGACAACTTACAAGAAGAGAGTTGGCAGTGCCAGGGCAGAAACGGAGCGAAAAGGATGGATCACTTAAAACGAACACAGGAGGGGGCTCCCTGCCTGTCATTTTCAATACATAGACACTCTTTTGATGCGGCTCCTTTCAAAGGGGGAAGGAAAAAGAGCCACGGAAGCAACAGTGTATGTTTATCTCAAAAATGCATCCCATAAAGATATTGTTTACAGCAAACCACATTTTTGAAATAGCAAGGGGACAACAACCTAACTCGTTTTGTCAGTAAAACAAGGCTGTAAAATGCAAAAAGACACTTATTTGGAAACGAAAGAGGCAGGGGCAAACACAATCACCCTGTGTTGCAAACAACACCACCACCACAGCAACCCATTGTATTGTCTCCACGCCTTGTAAACCGCCCTGAAACACAAGAGGCGGCCAGGCGCCATATAAATATTTCAAATGAATAAATAAATGCTGCTGCTGCTGCCAGATCCACAGCCCATGAGAACCACGTTGAAATCCTACGGTGTGCCTGGCGCTTTGCAAAATGCGCACAAGGAGGTCTCTGCCCCGGGCAGCTTGCCTTCCGACTGGAAAACGTCACACCTGCCTTTGCATCTCTGCCAGGCATCCTGAACTTAAGGAAAGGCGAGAGCCCGCTTCTCCAACTTGCAATGTATTCTCTTTTCCCCTCTCTCCCTCCCGCTCCCCCCTCGCCACTCCTCCTCCTCCTGATTGAAATGTGTTGTTAAACAAGATCCCACATAATCTCAGCAGAGGGTGTGTGTTTTTTCCTCTCCCCCCCCCCCTCCATGCCTCTCTCTCTCTCTCTCTCTCCCTCCTTCTGGGAAACTGCGATCCGTGCCATCGGCACTTGATTATTGTGCAAACTCCCTGTGCTGTTGCTCGCTCGCCTCTCCTCCCCCTTCCCTCCCTCCCTCCCTCCCTCCCTCTCTGTCTCCGGCTCTCTCAGTCTCCCTCTCCCTCTCCTCTCTAATGCAACTTTTGCAGAAACCCCCCCTTCCTCACACACGCCCCACCACCGGCAGGCGGACAGACATGTTGAGCTGAGAGCTTAGGGGGATCCCTCGAGTCCCCCCTCCCCACCCCCCTGAAAAAAAAATCCCCAAGTCCAGGGGGGGAAACCTCCAGCCGCCCCCTCCCCCTCCCTTGACCTGTTCACTGTGCATCGAGCCCCCCACCCCACCCCCATTTCTCCCTTCCCTTCCCCTTCCAACCCCCCCACACCCCCCACCTAACCCCACATCTTCTCTTTTCGGCTTGCTGCCGGTGCGGCGTTTCTGTTTTCCTGGTGGTTTTTTTATGGGGGGGCTCGGTGGGTCTTCCGCCCCCCTCGACGGATTGGAAGCGGCAGATATGCAGGAGGCTGCTGGCCGCTTCGGCTGCTCGGAGAGACACAGGCTCAAGATGGCAGATTTCTATTGAGTTTAAAAGGGGGGGGGGCTGAAATCCTGCTTCATTTATCTTTCGTTGCCATGAATAACAGACATCCTTGCACCGATGGCCCCGATGTACGAAGGTAAGGGCAGACTTCTGGGGTCTTTTTATTCCTCTTCCTGCTTAGACATCTCTCTCTCAGACCCAGGCTCCTAGGTGGGGGGTTGTTGAAAGAAAAAAGAAAAAGGGAAATCAAGCTAAAAGAAGGGGGGAGAGGGGAAAAAAATGATGACCACCGATTTGGCACCAATAATTATTATATAGGAGTGCAATTGCTTGGAAAGGAGAGATGTCAAATAGCTCCCCTTTGTGTGGTGCGCGTGAAGTATATACTGTATATATCTCTATCTGTATGTACGCATATTACTATTAAGACCGAATTGCCTGGGGTTTTTAAAGCGCTGCTTGCTGTCCCTTCTCCCCGCCCCCTTTTGCGATGGTCTCTTCGGTATTTCTCTTCCTCCGATGGCCGAGGGGACTGCAAATGCAAAATGCCCCCTTTCCCCAGCCGGTCGTGCTTTGCAAAAAAAAAAGTCTTATTTCAGTGCCGGCTTGGAACAATGCAACTGACAAGGCTTTGCCGTGAAGTCGCCGGTGGTGTGTAGAATTTATATATATATATATATATATAGTATAATGTAATGCGTGCCCACCCTCAAAGAAGAAATGTATTTTGATTTCCGAACTCTTCATCTTGAAGTCTTTTTATAAATAAATAAATAAATAAATATAAATATATATATATATATATATATATATATATAATAATAATACTCTAAAGGTGCCGCGGTGTGTATGGGTTTCTGTGTGTGCTTTTCTGCTGTTGTGCAAGGCTTTGCTAGTGCTTGCATAGTTTTTCCAAAAGCAGAACGAAACGGGAAAAGGATCCAGACAGGTATATTATCGAAATTACGTATCGGTGGATTTGCCCGTGTGTCGAGAGAGGCTTTTTTTAAAAAACAACAACCACAACCTATTTTCTTCCCCCAAAGACGGCTGGGTAGTTCTTTCAGTTTCAAGCTAAAACAAGCCGGGGTGAATGGGTGGGACTGAGGTTACCGAGAAGTGCATGAAGTTGGCTTGCCAGGCGCTTTCATTGGAATCGAAACAGACGAAGGTTTTTTTTCCTGTTTGGGTTTTTATTTTGCCCCCCCCCACCAAAAAGTGTAATAAATAAATCAGTCCGGCTTAATCTGAATCACCTTGCGCTTTCATAATTCAGCCCTTTCCCTTCGCCTTGGGGGTTGGCATTGATTAAAAAGCGTCACATAAATGGGGGGCCAAAAGGGATCCAGTTTCCTTATATTAATATCACTATTACTGTATCTATATTCAATAATGGCCTGGCCCGATCCTGTTAATTAGCAAAGAGCTGGGTTTCGCTGCAAAACCCCGGAGAGCCTCCCCGGTCTCTCTCTGTTTTGTGCGTGAAGCAGTACTTTTTATTTTTATTTATTCGTACGCGGAAAGAGGGCGATAAAACTTACGGGAAACCAGCGTAAGTTGGGAGAGCCGGGTTTCCTCCGCACCCCTAACAGCCGGTTTCCTCGATGTTGCGAAGTTGCCGATCTTGAAGGCTTGATGGCATCCGAGGTGGCAAAAAAAATAAATAAAAGGGTGGGAGTCTGGAATAGTGCGACGTCTCCGTGCGTTTTGGGTTGCTGCTAATGAATTAATGTATTTATTGTTGCGTTCGCGGGATATATATATATATATATTTATGCGCACATGGATAGATTTCTGCGGAAAGCAAAAAAAAAAAACTGTATGATTGCACACACACACCCAAATTCCAGATGGCGAACCTTTCAGGTCAAAAGGTAACCACTGGGGGGAAAGAAAAAGAAAGCAGAGAAAAATAATTAATAAAGTATAAAGCTCGCTTGTCTCCATTAAAGGGGAGGCGGGGGGGGAGAGATGCTGTTGCTGGAAAAGTCTGCCAGTCGAGAGTGGCATTTATATGATTAAAAACTGTATTGGGGGGCGGCGCGGGGGGGCATAGTCTGCAGCAACTAGAACAGCCTGGCGTGTTAAAAAAAAAGAGAGAAAGGTTTCTCTTTAAATACCTCCCTAAAGCGCCCTCTGCTGGACCATTTGGTGGCAGCGGTCTACTCTAGGAAAGAAAGTTGCACGTGAATGGAAAATACTGCAAGGCTGTATTGAATGGGCAGGGATGGGAGCAGGTTATTTTAGATCTGCGTTTTTAAAATTACTGCGTATTTCGCTTTCACTCCTCCCTTATCCCAACAGCTCACACTGACACACTTTAATCTCCCTCTCCCCATTTCCTCCCATTTTGCAAAGTAAGGTTAGGCTGCGATAGAACAAGAGAGAGAGAGTGAGAGAGAGAGAGAGAGAGATCGAAAGTGGCCCAAGGTCACTCAGTGAGCTTTATGGCTGAGAGGCGATTTGAACCCAGGTCTCCCCTGTCCTAGTCTGACTCTCTTAACTTTTATGCCACACTGGCTTTTGGATACCCTTGGTGGTGGCTCTCGGTTTGAATTACAGCGCCTTCCCCTTTCTGTCAGCTTCATAGCCATTATTTTGAGAAAGCTATAGAGAAGGACATGATTTGGCTGAATTTGGGAGAGGGGCTTTTGTGTGTGTGTGTGTGTGTGTGTGTGTGTGTGTGTGAGAGAGAGAGAGAGAGAGAGAGAGAGAGAGAGAGAGAGAAACATTCTGTCTCTCCCTACCCTTCTCACACCAAGAATTCCAGCATTATGCACTGGATGTGGCATGGCCGGCCCTACCATTGAACAGCATGAGGTAGTTGCCTTATAATGCAGATGCTGGTGAGCTGCATGTGGCGGCAAAATGTTGAGGTGTTAGGGACCTCCTTCCCTGGGGCCCCTAAGCTATATTACAGTATCGTAAGGTATCATGAAGTTATCTCCTCATCACCCATGTTAAAGCAAGAGTCAGTGCCCAGTCCAGGAGGCTTCTGTAAGTGGAATTGAGGAGGACTTCATGTTATCCCTCTCCTTAGGTTGCAAAATGTCTTGGGTGGGCCCTGACTTTGACCCCAATCCAGAGAAAGTTGAGCCCAGATCACATGTGCTGTGACAGTGGGTTCTTGCATGTGTGAATTGGGCATTACCACAGACAGAAGATTCCTTATCTCCTCCCCGACAACAGCACAGTCACTTGACACTTCCTGCCGCCGCTCATTCAGGTCTGGTTCCTCGACGCACACAGATCACTTGCGTTTCCTACCCTGGAAGAGTGCATGGGTGATGCCAGGAAAAAGCGCCTGTGTTTTAGATGATGCAAGGAGATACAGAATCGGTCTCTCCCATGGTCCATTCTGACATGCAAGCCATCACTTGATGATGTACATGCATGTGTGAATTGGGCCCAACAAGTGCAGAGAGAAAAACCCGGATGCCCATGTATATATGAACCAGCCCTTGGTCACTCTTGAGTTATGATGAAATTGAAGGGAAGGCAAGTTAATTAAGATTAGCCAAGCTTGTTTCATTGATTTCAATGAGTTTCATTCATGAGACACTGGAAGCCTTAGAACTCTAGTAGACAGCAGGTTCTCCAGGGCCTTGGGCAGAGGTCTTCCCATCGACCTGCTAACTAATCCCATGGAAGCTGTCACTTTGCATCCGCAAATCATGTGCTTACCACTGAGCCAAGGCCCCTGTACATATTTGTCACTGGATGTGGGCTCTTTTATCCAAGTACTGCTCTGCCATTTCCTTGCTGCTTATGTTCCCTCCACAATGCTGATGGTGTGCTTGTGCTAGGACTGCTAAAAAGAGAGGCTGACAATTGATGCTGGATCAGTTCACTTCTTCTACAGAAAGCACACAGAAACAAGTCCGCTGGGATGAATCAGCCAGGCCATGTCCTCAGCAAAAGTGGGCTGCAATTTAAATTTAGGAACGGAAAATCTCCAGAAATTAGGCATGTAAATTAAGGCTGCTTTCTGCACCATGAACAAGAGTTTAACCTTCAGTGTGGTTCTTAAATGCTGCTCAGGAATATGCCTCTCATCTGAATATTCTTTTCAGGAAATCACATGACTAATGGGAAATACTAGACCCAGGCTTGCTCTTTGGTTTTTAGTCTTAATTTGTGAATATTCCACATGTTAACGTAGTAGCAAACGTGGGCGTGCTACCAAATATACACCTACAGCTAACCATGTTCTTGATGGTTTTCCTCTTTTAATACATTTGTTTCCAAAAAGTACATTTGGCACATTCACACATTACATTTTCTTGGTATATGCCTTTCAGTTTATACTAAAAAATGTTATGTGTGAAGAGGCCCTTGGGAATCACAGTGTAAACCTGGAACAGGCAACCTGTGGCCCTCTGCATGTTGTTGAAATACAGTTCCCATCGTCCTTGACTAATGCTGTTGCGGGCTGAGGCTGAGGCTGATTAGAGTCAACAAAATCTAGAGGTTCCCTATCCCTGGCATAGGCTGTTATGCCTTTAGAGCTTGCAGTAGTAGGTCTTCATCTGAAGTGCTCCAAATCATACCTATCATTGAGAACAAAACCTTCTGTTTGGGGCCACAATATAAACAGTCTTAACATTAGGAAAAGGGCTTGGAAGAGAAACCCTACAGGTAGATTGTACCCAACAATTAGTACAGTGGCACCTCGGGTTAGGTACTTAATTCGTTCCGGTGGTCCGTTCTTAACCTGAAACTGTTCTCAACTTGAAGCACCACTTTAGCTAATGGGGCCTCCCACTGCCGCCGCCCCACCGGAGCACGATTTCTGTTCTCATCCTGAAGCAAAGTTCTTAACCCAAGGTAATATATCTGGGTTAGCAGAGTCTGTAACCTGAAGCGTATATAACCTGAGGCTATAAGAAGTACAAAACCCTCAGCACTGCAGTGCTTAGTTTCCCTGAGCATAGGAGCACATAGGAGTCTTTGGATACTTATGAAGCATTCCAATATTTTTAATGGTGATCACCTGCTGGTAAATGAACCATTTCTTCTCACTGTGCAGATTAGCTAAAAATGCATGTACTATGTGCTTTGGCCATTCTTACAGCAGCATTGTAAGGTAGGCTGGAATTATAATCCATATGTTTGAGATGTGAGGACTGAGAGTGACAGATTGTGACCTAAGGGTGCCCAATGTGTTCATGGTTGAACTGAGCTTCGAATGGGGCATTTTCAGCTCACTCCTGTTAACCACTGTGCTTGAGACTCTGCCAAACAACCCTTTTGCTTAAGCCTGATCAGATACATCCATAGCCTACCAGTGAAGAAACATGCTTACTTGAAAAGGCAGGACTCCTAGGGTGGCACATGCCAGTTTCTCAGGTTGATGTGATAACGTGTTCATGTTCCCATTGTTCCCTACACTGAGAACGAAGCAGTAGAAATATTGCCCAGATTCTACCTGTACACATACTAATACCTTTAGGAATTAGTATGGCCCTGAAGGTTCAGGCCAAAGGGCCCCCAGCTCCTCATCCTGTTCTTACATTGGCCAACTGGATGCCTATGGCCTGCGAGCAGGACCTGAGTGCAAGTTGTGATTCCCAGGAACTGGCCTCAAACAGAGGAGGCAGAACATAGATGGCTAGTTGCCATTTATAGCTTTATCTAGCATGAATTTGTCTAAACCTTTTTTAAAGCCATGGAAGTTGTTGGCCATTACAACCTCTTGGGGGAGCATCTTTGTCCAGAGCGCTAAAATCAATGCAAAATATTAAGGATCTTAATCTGCCTTGCATTAAAGAGGCTGGTCAACTGGACTTCGATCGCAGTGAAGGATTTATTTCCATCATCTCCTCCTCCCTGTATTGCAGATCACATTCTTTGGAGCTGGAGCAGGAAGAGCTGTATTTTCTCATTACAGACGATGTTCTAATTACAGTGAGACTCATTGCTTCTCAGCTTACTTTCAATAACAAAAGTTTTTTCAGTTCTAGCTCCTCCAAGAATCAGATGCTGCTAGGTTACTGATGTGTTGGATCAATGCTATTCTCAGCTTCTGTACATAGCAGAACTCCTAGAAGGCTGGTATCGTCACTGCAGGATGCCAATGCTGTTAATTGGACGTGTTAATGACAATGCTATCGATAAAAGGTGGATGTAATCTGGGAGAAGCCACCTTTTCCCAGCAATCTTCCATTTACACACAAAAGGGACTGAGTCGCTGTTATTTTATGGGCCCATTATGCCAATCTTTTTTTTTTTACTTTTTTAAAAACAAAGTAATAATAATAAACAAATAAAAATAAAAAGGTGTCCCCTGCCCCTGAGACCATTACGTTATAACTACCCAACCTCCCAAAATTTCAATACCTCTTGCGATGGTTTAACTCCTGTCCGTTTTAACAGTACAAATTATACAAATACCTTCCATATCTCCTCAAAATCATTTTTCCTGAATAGTCCCCATCTTACCTTATTAGCACATGTTAATTTATCATTAATGGCTATATCCCACACCTCTTTATACCATTCTTCTATTTTATATTCACCTTGCCCCTTTTACATCCCAGCTATCAATAAATCTGTGAGCAAGTCCTTCATAGCCTGAGAACCTTCCACCCCATCGTAAATTGATAACAATGCTACCTCTGGACTTATTTACACCCCCACCACATGTGAACATAAGTACCTGTTTCCTGGCCTCCCCTCCAACATTACACTGAATATTCCTTGTTTATTTGATTTAATCTTACTCGTGTTAAAGACCATCTCCATGCTAACTTATACTAATTTTCTTTTATCCTTATAGACAACATTTTCAAAGTGTGTTTCTCCCATATTTCCCCCAGCTTTGATTATTTGCCCTGTTGTCTTCTTTTCCCACAACTCTTTTAATTGATCTTGTTGATCCTCCATTTCTACTGTTTTATAAATTTCACTGGTTTCCCCTTTTATACCTATCTTTTCTTCTTTATCTCCCCTTTTAATAATCTCCCCCCCCCAATTTTGCATGTTCTTTGCAGTTCTTGTTCTTTGCAGTTCTTGTTTCCCCTTAACCACTTCTTTGTCCATTGTTCCAGTTGTATAAAGTTAAACCAAGTTATTTTACTTCTTGTTTGAGCTTTTCTAATTTGTTCTTGGCTTCTCATTTTCTCCACCCATTCATTTATTCTATGTATTTTCTTCTCTTTTGCTTCTTTTTCAATTTCCTTTTTTAAATTTACTGGGAAGTCTTCTATCATCACCACCAGAGTTAGTGGGGAATTTACTGGTATCAGTGTTCCTTTATATTTCGCCCATATCTCAATGATGTTTCTTAATAAGGGATTTTCAATATTCTGCCACCATTGCCTATTTGGTTTGATAAAAAATATATTCACTAACTTCTCCTTCATTTCTTATGTATCACTCTCTAACCATTCTAACTCTTCTTCTGTTATCCCATCTATGATATATCTTAACTGATTTTCTATATAATATAACTTTATGTTGGGGAGATCCAGTCCACCTGTTTTCTGGGGTTTATACCATCTTCTTTTATTAATTCTATATTTCTTATTCCCATTACAAATCATACCTTGCCAACCCTTTATCTTATGTTTATCTTAATTGGTAACACTCTAAATAAGAAAATTATTCTAGACAAAATTTTCATTTTAATTATCGCTACAGTGGTACCTTGGGTTACATACGCTTCAGGTTACGTACGCTTCAGGTTACAGACTCCGCTAACCCAGAAATAGTACCTCAGGTTAAGAACTTTGCTTCAGGATGATGCTCCGGCGGCATGGCGGCAGCAGGAGGCCCCATTAGCTAAAGTGGTGCTTCAGGTTAAGAACAGTTTCAGGTTAAGAATAGACCTCCGGAACGAATTAAGTACTTAACCCGAGGTACCACTGTATTTTTCCAAACCACGAAAGCTTAATTTTCTTATACCCCTCCAGCTTTTCCTTAATTTCCCTCTTTAATTTGTTAAGGTTCTCTTGTTCTAAATTTTCTAAACTGACTGTGCAAGAAAGGCCTTGAAATCCCAGATAATTGCTTCCCATCACCTCTGTCCTTTGGCTATGCTGGCTGATGCTGATGGGAACATCTGGAGAGCAAGCAGGTTGGGGAATGCAGACTTGACTCTGTAGCTCTCCAAGGTCTTGGACAGAGCTCTCACACAGCACCTAAACAGAGGAAACTAGTACAATATACTGAGTCACACAGTTGGTCCCTCCAGCTCAGTATTGTCCCATCTTTAGGAGCTGGTAGCAACTCCTCAGATTCAATGTTTGCCCAACCCAACCCTTGCTGGAGGTTCCTGTGGTTGAACTTGCGTCTTTATCATGCAAAGGAAGTGCTCTACCACTAAAGTCTCCTGTGCAAAGCGAGAAACTGCTGTTTAGGTGGCGAGCCAGTCTTGATAAAAGCTTAGCCTTGCAGCCTTCTGGGTGAGATGCAGTCACTTTGGTGCAATTGAACGCAATTTCATTTTTCTCCAGTTTTGGACAGGAATTGGCAACTGTCTATGGATATAGGTGGCTATACATTTGAACTGTGGAAATATGAATGAATGAGGGAAATGAGGCTATTTTAAGAGAGGAAGATCTATACTGCAGCTTTTGGAAACAAAGGAGGATTCCTAAGTTTGCTCCATAATTGAACTTTTCAGCTGCTAAGGAAGACTTGCCGCCAAAATGTCTTCAGCTGATGTGTGGCCTGATTTTATAATCGAATAATTCGGTATTATTAGATTATACAGTTATAATTTTATAGTTTAGGGGTTTTTTTCTTTGTTTATGGAAATTGTATGTTGCCGTTGTTACTGCGTTTGCAACAATGAAAGCTTAAATCAATTGTTATTGTAATGGGATTTGTTATTGATCCCCGCGCTGAATTTCTTTGCGTACACACCTTGCAGTAGCCAACAGTTGCAGAAGGAAAAACAGGCTGGCTAAAGCTCAGAAAAAGTTCAGGTTTGCAAGAGAGGTTAAAATTAATAATAAAAAAAATGTTTCTTCAGCTATGTCCGATGTAAGAGGAAGAACAAGCAAGTGGTAGGTCCTCTGTGTGGGAAAAACAGAGAAATACTATTGGGTGACAGAGGAAAAGTGAAACTACTCAACACCTACTTTGCCTCTGTCTTCACCGAAAAGGAAAGCGATGCCCAACCTGGTGATAACAGAATAAATGATAACAGAATAAATAAATAATAAATCCCCATCAGTTTCAACAATGTGTGGGGATAATAATCCTGCCTTTCATTAAAGGGCTGCTGTAAAAGCTGTAAGCTGTGTCTAACCACGTTGTATGGTTCATAGGTAAAGGTAAAGGGATCCCTGGCCATTAGGTCCAGTTGTGGCCGACTCTGGGGTTGCGGCGCTCATCTTGCTTTACTGGCCGAGGGAGCTGACGTACAGCTTCCGGGTCATGTGGCCAGCATGACTGAGCCGCTTCTGGTGAACCAGAGCAGCGCACGGAAACGCCGTTTATCTTCCTGCCAGAGCGGTACCTATTTATCTACTTGCACTTTGACGTGCTTTCGAACTGCTAGGTTGGCAGGACTGTATGGTTCATAGGGCCATTGAAATCAATGGACCTGGTTAATCAGGTCTCTTCAGTGGTTATACTCAGAATAGGAGCAACATTGCATATGTATGTGAAGCCCTTTGCACATTTGAAATATGCTTTGTATATTTGTCTGTTTGTTAAATCTGCCTGCCTACCAAATGGTGTTCTGGTTGCCTGGAGCCCATTTAAAGCAGCCATGAGCCGGATGTTTAGGTAAACAGGAGCTCTCTTTACAGAGCAGGATGTTGTTACAGGGCTGCGTGGTGGATATGCAATGGATTCAGATAATCGGGCATTTCTGATAAATGCTCTTTTTTTCCAAAGAAGATAAACAGAAGGGTATAAAACAGATGCAGCAAAAAATAAACCGGAAAGGCAAACTGAAGCTAATGGGGCATGCTTTGGATTTTTAGCTGCCTTATTCTTAATCAAGAGCTGAAAATATATTGGCATGATGCAGCAAGTGTGGTGCAAAATCCAATAGGCTTATACTAGATGATCACAATGGCCCTTTCAAAATCAATAGGCCAGTTTTCAGTAAAACCATTTTGATTTACATCAAGTAGGACAAAGTGACCCTTTGCACATAACCTGAGAAGGGAGGGCCTCTTGCAATACGCTTCACTTACTGGCTCTGTACCTTGTGTTCATAGATAGAGGAAGTTTCCATTAGTATAGGAAAATGTTGCTACAAGGAACGGGAAGAGGGACTTGTTTTATGGAAGTGAGGAATTTTGTTCTCAAGAACAGGAAGGAAGCACTCTAGTTTTGCACATATAGGTTTGCTTGCTTTGTTTTTCCATATTTACATAGGCCCCCTGTGGCCATAATAACTTACAACGATTTGTTCTCTTCTGGGGTCTTCTGACACACACACACACACACACACACAACTGGGAAGGAGGGTAAGGGCCTGTTTCAGCAATCTAAATGATGGTTTCACTGAACCAGGGTTAGGGCAACAAACCAGGAGTAGTACTAACCCTGGGTAAGTGGTATGTTTGCATCAACCTAATAGCATCCAAAATGTATTTTAAGTCAAGATTGCTTGTCAATCACAATGCATTATGCTTCCCTGTTTTCTTTCTCACACACCCATATTGTGATGAGAAACACTTTCATTGCTAGAGTATGCAGGTGTGTTCAGCAGAAGTTGCAGCTTTTTTGCTTATTTTGGGATTCTGGCACATAAAACGTGTTCCACTAACATTACTGTGAGTCTGGAGGTATTCCAGACAGGTAAACTCTTTTGAATCCAGACGGAAGTTTGGTGAAGAAAATCTATGAATACGACTTTATGGCCACCTAAGAGCAAAGAGTTGTGTTCTGCTTTAGTCTCATTCATTGTATAAAGAGGTTTCAGAAGGACTTGAGTTGCCTTACAAGTTCCTGGTTGCCTTTTGTCTTGGGGTGAGTTTCAGCTGTTCTTTGGTAATCTATTCCACCAACCACAGCTTGGATTCAGCAGCCTTCCGGGCCCTGTGGGTGTGTCAGGGGATGTCTGTGTGCTTTAATCTTTGTATTAGAGACAGATTATTATATTACGTTTTAGTTTTGGCATCTCTCTCTCTCTCTCCTTTGCTTACTGCTTCTCCTTGACAACTTTTATTGCGATTTGCAGCATATTTTTAGCAACAGTAGTCAGTAGGCTCGTATGTGGGCGGCTTGTGGAATTAATACCTGTAATTTCTGTAAATTGTGCAAAGTGCCTGACATTGGCAAGATGAGAGATAGGAATGCCCCACTTCCAATACATGGTTTGACTACTGAGTATTGTAGGGTTGTGTGAGGCACAGTCTCTGAACCTGCCAAGGCCCAGGTTGGAAGTATGGGCTCCCTAGTCAAATATTTACATAAGGTCAAAATGAAGGTCACTTTCAGGAAAGATAGCCAGTGTGTAAGAAGCCAGACTTAGAGCTGGAAAAGTAGATTCAAGTTCCTACCTTTGGCTGTACACTAACATGAGGTCCTAGTTAAATCACTGTCTGCATTCAGATGTATTTTGGACATAATAAACCAAGACAAAAAAGAACCTTTTAGGCACGCACACAACCCCTTTACACAAACCAGCAAGCAAACCAATAAGTCTTCCACTTATTATAGTTTCTCATATTTTTTCAGAACTGGGAAACTATGGTTAATGACTTTGAAACAAACCAGGATATGAAGCCAACTTAAAACCATGGCTTAAAATCCTGGCTTCATCTGAAGCCATAGTTACCTGGTTTGGACAAAATGGATAACTATAGTTTATGAAAGGCTCCCCAGTTTATTCACTTGCACAGGCATACAAACAGGGAAACAAATGGACTCCGTGTGTGGCCAGCAGGCTATTAAGCCAAGATAGGATCATCCAAATGTGGACACTATCAGTTGAAGATGTCCACTTAACAAAGTAAAGCAAGGTCAACATTAATAGAGGCTAGAAAAGATGAAGACCAGACCCAGCAAAGAGGAGCATCATAGTAAGAGACCAGGTTTACAGCTAGCCATTATATTGTACAGATGCAACCTTATTCCTGCTTCTGCCTTTATTCCTACCTTACCTAGTCATGGGGTGTGGGACAGAGAGCCAGCTGGATACTAGAATATACAATAGGAAAGAGATTTAACTGATTTTAGATTTGCAGTGTCATAGTTTAAATAAGCACTGTACCAAAAACTCGGGTGCTGCTGCTGTTGCATTGACCTTCTGGCTTGCCACATTCATAAACCTCAGATAGAGAAAACATGAGGAAATGTTTCTGTTGTCTGCCGGGAAGTCCCTGCATTGCAAAACATGATAGACGACAATAGGAAGCCACTTTCTGCTCCAAAGAAAGGGCTGTAGCTCAGGGGTAGAGCATCTGCTTTGCACGCACAACGCCCCAAGTCCAATCCCCAGAATGTGCAGAAAGGGCTGTGAGAGATCTCCATCCATAGAGACACTACTGAGCTAGATGGACCAATGGTCTAATTCAGTATAAGTCAGTTTCCCGTGTTCCTAGAAATAGAATAATAGAAGAAGAGTTTGGATTTGATATCCCGCTTTATCACTACCCGAAGGAGTCTCAAAGTGGCTAACAAACTCCTTTTTCCTTCCTCCCCCACAACACTCTGTGAGGTGAGTGGGGCTGAGAGACTTCAAAGAAGTGTGACTAGCCCAAGGTCACCCTGCAGCTGCATGTGGAGGAGTGGAGATGCGAACCCGGTTCCCCAGATTACGAGTCTATCGCTCTTAACCACTACACTACACTGGCTCTCAGTTCACTCAACTCTAACACCAAAACATGTAATGTAGTTGCTACCCAGACAACAGGTGAATCCCTTCTAGGTATTACTCATGAAATTTACATACAGAAGATTCTCATTTAAAAGATTTAGAACTATAATTAGGAGCCTGATGCTGTAATTTAGTGAGAGGAAAGAACACACGGAAAGGATAAGAAACTGAACACATTTAAAGAACAGTTAATGAGGAAAGGAGACGGAATGGAGAGACGAAGCTGTTTCTGACTCTGCACTGTAAAACTCAACAAAGCTGTCCATACTTACCTGAGCTCCGCCCAACACAGTGCGACTTATTCTGAGTAAACAGGCAGGCAGTCACTCTGTGTGACAGTAAAGGCCTTAGTACAATACACATTTATTTGGGAATAATCCCCATTTAACTCACAGGGAATTACTTTTGAGTAAACAAGCATAGGGCAGGCTTCAGAATATAGGGAAGATGTTTCCTTGAACTGAATCTGTACTATGAAACCTTTGTCCTATGAATTGCTCCATACGTTATGTCTCCATATTAAGACATGCCAACTGGGAATCAATTCTTATTAGCCCTATGGGAGAGATACTCTGAAAAGAGTAATTGGCTGTGGAAATTTCCCGCAGCCCGTTTTCTGAAGTTTATGGTTCCTACTTTGAGTGTCAGCCTGTCTAGTCTGTCTTTCTCCATAGTCACGTAAGTAAGTATCTGACGCAAAGGCATGTATTTCTTTCTATTTTTAAAAAAGTTTGCATCCAGTTTCACCCTGTCTCTTCTCACAACAACAACTTGCAACTCCTCTCAACCACTGGTTAAAATGAAATCGGGTAGAAGCACCAATAATTAAATTGTGGTATTTGGAAATCTGGTATGGGAAGCTCTCCTAGCAGGTGAAAAGGCAGCTAAAGGATAGATTTTTTAGAATAGTGGTATCTATTTATAATACACTTACCATAAGTGCACCTCTATGCATGCCTCCTCAGAAGTAAGCCCCATTTAGTTAAATGGGGATGGTTTGTGTGTAAGATTGCAGTCAGCTTAAACACACATTAAAGAATATAACAACCTCTTCCCACCCTCCTAAAAAATATAGAAAATATAGAAAAATATCTTTTACTAAAGGCTAAGATGAACACAAGGAGGAATATTTGTGTGGTGCTTCAATTGTTTTGCACTAGAGCGGCTTCTTTTTTTTTGCTATATATGATTTTTTTATGTGCTGTGTTTTATTGCTGGTTATGAATTTTTGGTTGCAATTGTAACCCACTTTGGGACCATCTTGTATGATGGATAGAAATATTTTAAGTAAAACAAAAAATTGAATTCCTATCGTGGATTTCATTGCATCCATACAAACCTCCATGCTGGCAAGACTAATTTGAGACTGAGGGCTTAGCCAAACTTCCCTTTTTCCCATTCTTTCCAGGCACCGCCCGCAATATTAAGCTCTGTGTCTGAATGCCCGTATTTTATTTCATTTTTTGCTTCTGAGCTTTTCCCGCGAAAACCTGCTCTTTAAATCTCAATCAGAGCAAACCAAATTTTATTTGCTTCATTCAGCTTTAAAGAGTGTATTTTTGCAGAGGCAAAGCTCAGGGCAAAATAATAATAACAACACACTCAGACACGGAGCGTTAAAATGTAGACCCCCTTCCTGGAAAGAGCGAGGTTAAAGGTAAGTGTGGATCCTATATGGATTTTTCTCCCATTACATGAGGTCCGAAAACACACCTGTCAGCAGAGCCATGAATCACATAGGGAAGGAAGGAAGAAAAGTTTTCATGATTCTGAATCCGCTCCAGTAGTGTTACTTTGCAGCAGAAGCTCCCAAACCTCTCATTGGCAGAAACAGATACTGTACCGGGTCTGAATTTTCCATATGTGCTTTGTCTCTCCTAAGTGCTGGTGGGTGAAAAGAGTTCCCATACAAATGTGACACAGTACTTAGCCATGGAACAGAAAGGTGCACAAAGCATTTGTGCACACGGGAGTAATAAGGCTAAGGAAATAACTGGTTTCTGGGAAATTGCAAAGCACTTCTGACCGAGGCGAATGTTTGAAACACAATTAAAGTTCATGGCACAAAAGTGCTTTTCTTGTACAGAGTTCTACTCTTGGTTATGCAAAGCCTTTGCTTTGTTTCCCTCTTAACACTTGGGGTTTTGGAAAGTACTATTCTCTGACAGCTGTTTGTAGGTATAGTCCCCCACCTCCCCAATTTACCTTTCCTATCTGTTCAAGGCATCCGTAATCCTCGCTGCCTGACATCACAGTTGTTTCCGTAGCAACAGATTATGATACTGGAACAAAGGATAATGTCAAATGGGAGGAGGGAATAGGTTACAGTATTTGTGTGTGACAGTGCATGATAATAACCCTGTATCCTAATTTATTCCTGGGCCGGTCAGACAGATTCCCTTTCTATTTCACTTTTCTGTTAGAAAAGAAGAAGCAACAAGACCATACATTTACTGTTGATATCTTCTCTTGCCATATGTAATTTAACTCAATTGCAACTCCAAAGGTATTATATGCTACTTCTCTGGATAGTTAGTAATTCACAGGAACCTCAAATTAAGTCTCAGGACTTTGTTATTCACGAAACAACCCAGGAGCTTCACTAACATTTACTTAATTTATTGCCAGAACTACAACTGGACAAACTGCTCTCTGAGGTATAAACTTGCCTGGCAGTTGTTTGACTTTGGGGTTGTTTCACATGGTCTTTTTTTTTTTAACCTACACAGAAAACATTTCAGATTTACACTTGAAAATATAAAGTGTGGATTCAGTGAACATAAGGACAGGAAGATGGGGAGCTGTGATTGGCTGCAGCTCCTTATAGAACATACAGTACATGTTCTGTGGCAAATCTGGATTTACCTTTGCAAAAGGTGCAAAATGGCCCATAAAGTCATTGCTAGTAGGTACAGCGTTTCCGTGCGCTGCTCTGGTTTTCCAGAAGCGGCTTAGTCATGCTGGCCACATGACCCGGAAGCTATATGCAGGCTCCCTTGGCCAATAAAGCGAGATGAGTGCTGCAACCCCAGAGTTGGTCATAACTGGACCTAATGGTCAGGGGTCCCTTTACCTTTAGCAGGTACAGCAGCGATACGATGTTGTTTCCTTTAGGAATTGTTCAGGGAATGAGTCACAGTGCCTACTGATAGGGGTCAATACTAAAAAACAAATTAGGAAACCCTTTATCAAGTCAGCTGAGCCCCTGATAATATTAATCTGATTGGGCTAGTAAAATAAGACAGTGTGCTTCCATGCGCTGCTCTGGTTTCGCCAGAAACGGCTTAGTCATGCTGGCCACATGACCCAGAGAAACTGTCTGTGGACAAACGTTGGCTCCCTCGGCCAGTAAAGCGAGATGAGCGCCGCAACCCCAGAGTCATTCACGACTGGACTTACCTGTCAGAGGTCGTTTACCTTTTTAACCTTACTTAAGCATTGGGGTGGAAGGATAGCAAAGAAAAACTGCAGTAGATTAATTTCTCTTGTTGGCAGTACAAACATTGTGGAATAGAAATGATCTTACTGAAGAGGGAGGGTGAAAACATGCACATAGAACTTGTTCTGTGTGTCAGTCACAGTTGGAAGAAAGGCAGGTAAGGGCTGCAGCTTAGTGGTTGAGGATGTGTTTTGCATGAAAAACAGGCTCTAGTTTCAACCCTTGCCATCTACAGGTATGGCTGGGAAATACTGGAGTGTCATGACACCAGAGTCCAGCAGTGACTTGAGTTGAGGTCTATAGCGTTGCCAGCTAAGGAACCAAACCAGGTTCCTGACTCTGAGCCTAATGCTGGTGAAAAGGAGACCATTGAGCCCAAGGCTGGCAGTACCACCTGGCCCAGATATCACAGCACAAGGGTCTATAGGACTCGACCCAGAACCTTCATGCTACCCTAATGCTAGCTGGTTGCCATAAATTGTTTCTTTGGCACACTTAACTTTCTTTGCATTGTGCCCATTGAGTTTTTTCCAAGTGCAGGTGTGAACTGGCCTAGTGTTGAGTGACTCCTTAGAAGTCCTAAGCAGTTAGGGATTTCTCAATGTATAGAAGCAAAGGAGGAGCAAGAAGTAATTGTCTGTTTTAGCCAGCCAACATTTGGAAGCAGTTTTGAACAGGTTTACTTACTACCTTGCTTTAAGAGACATTGGTGGTAATGCGAGTTTTCCCTCCCATTTTCGTAGTGATGGAGGGGAGGGAACAATTATAGTAGAGACCGTCGCGGAGATGAAAGTTTAAGCTTCTCCTTAGCCTTTTGTCACAGCATTTATATTGGTGGGTTCCTCCACCACAGCCTTTTCCATTTTTATAAAGTGCGCCTTAAATGTAAAATATGTTTAGTGTCATGTTTAGTTTGGCAAAAGAGGGAGGGAGTTGACTATGAATAAATGGAAGTACAGTGGTACCTCGGGTTACAGACTCCGCTAACCCAGAAGTAGTACCTCGGGTTAAGAACTATACCTCAGGATGAGAACAGAAATTGTACGGTTAAGAACAGTTTCAGGTTAAGAACGGACCTCCGGAACAAATTAAGTTCTTAACCAGAGGTACCACTGTATACAGTGCAAGGGCCTGTGAAAGTCATGTCTGTGGAATGGTTTTTTCACTGGTGTGTTTCTCTACAGCTCT
The DNA here is from genome assembly GCF_964106915.1 of Podarcis gaigeae. Lineage (NCBI taxonomy): Eukaryota > Metazoa > Chordata > Lepidosauria > Squamata > Lacertidae > Podarcis > Podarcis gaigeae. The sequence goes on along the minus strand of NC_139686.1, from coordinate 23,265,481 downwards.
GTATTCTTTCAGACACCAGGTAAAAACTCACCTTTTTGCCAGGCTTTTAGTGGCTGATGGCTTAAGTCGTTTTATGGGGTTGTTAATTATGCTATTTATGATTAAAAAAAGTTGTTTATTATGTATTGCCCTTTTTTTGGTAAGCCACCCTGTCACCTTTTTTTGGTGAATGGCTTATAGAAATGTCTTAAAATACATAAATGGATTTGTAAAGACAATATTTCTCAACAGAACATTTTACTCACAATAATAATAAAATAAATGGTCTTATAATATTGCTGCTGTTTTCCTAAGAGACAATTAGCCTTTGAATAGGGTTGCCATACCTTGAAGAGCAAAAAAGAGGGCAGCCTGAGCCACTGCCAACCTGAGCCAGGGAAAGAGGCTTGGGCTGGCAGCAGCCCTAGTGTGCAGAGCAGCCCGAGGCTGAGAAACCAGGACGTTTCCTTTAAAATGTAAAAATCCACCCAGATGGACATGTCTGGGATTTCTCGGACGTATGGCAACCCTACCTTTGAATGAAGGCAACTGGCCAGAGCAAAACCCAATTCATAGCCAGTGACAGACATCTGATCCTGATTTCTGTTTGCAAACCTAAAACTGCAGATGTTGTAGATTTGTTGGGGCTGATCTGGTGCTGATTTTTTGTTCTTTTTAACAACATTGAAAGCTGAATATTCTGAGATCACAATATGAAGCCATCTTATACCAAATCCGGCTATTGGTCCATCTAGCTCCATATTGTCCATATATGTGTGTTGTATTGATCAGTTTGTTTCCCCCCAAGAAACCTCAGCAAGTGTCTCCCAAAATTTAGTTTCTGCACTGGCTGTTTTAATTTACTTATTTAGAATTGGATTATTTAACTGCAGAAGATTTATACCCTGCGTTTGGATTTAACAATCCTGAAACCAGCTTCCAGTTTCTTGCAAACGTGTGTGTGTGTGTGCACATCCTTGTGGGAACAAGACTTGAATGAGTTTCTCTGCCAGTCAGTGACTCTGGCTCCACCTACTGCAGCAGTTCTCAACCTGTGGGTCCCCAGATGTTGTTGGACTACAACTCCCATCATCCCTGAGCTCTGGTCTTGCTAGCTAGGGGTGATGGGAGTTGTAGTTCAGCAACATCTGGGGACACACAGGTTGAGAAAGGCTGACCTACTGCCTGCCAGTCCCATTGGGGACCCGCCATTACTGCACACAAACATGCCCCAAGCCCATACAGCCCAGCAGCCATTGGCTGATGGATGGGGGCGGAGTGTGCTTCCCTTTAGCTACACAGTCCTGGGACAACAGGCAGTTGGAAGGGAGGGAGAAACTGCTCCATCTCTGGCCGATGGATGGAGCAGGTTGGTTTCCCTTCTGCTGTGATGTTCTTCCTGGGAGGCAGTGGGATGCAACCGCCACAGTGCAACCGAAGCATGAATCAAGTTATTTCCACGTCCTCTGCTTGTCTGACAAAATGTGGATATCCTTTAATTCTTCATGTTGACGGGCCTTCAGTTGCATAAAGGAATTGATTAACAAAGCTGTAGGATGCGAGAGGGAACGAAGGAAGGAGAGGGAGAATGGATACAAATGTAAGCGTTTCCTCCTCTGGCTTTGCGAGGAGGTAAAAGACAAATGAAGTGCCTGGAGTTAATCATAAAAAAAAAAGCCTCAGTAGCTTGCCATTTGTTTTCATATCATCTCGTTAATGCCTGACAATGCTAATAGTCAAATTCCTAGGATACCTATGTCATCTCTGCACATACCAAGTAAATTACTTCTTAGCAGGGCTGTAGCAGTACATGGCACTGATGGGAACATTTGTTATAAATGACTGAGTGATGAGCAAAAGATCTCAAATTACTTCTCACTGGGCTGCTCGCACATGGACGCGTTGAGTACTAGTGTTGGGTGTGAAAACGGCCCCCTCCATTTTGCAGAGCCATTTGTCTGACGAACCTGTGGGGGGCATTTTCAGAGATTTTGCTGGAAAGGACAGGGGTGAAGGTGGGGGGATAAATGCATTTAGCCCTGCGTTTTTCAGGAGACTGGCTTACCGTGATCGATACTGCACATGGAAGCAGAGGGCTACAATCCTGTTGGCGCTGGGAGGCAGGGAGGAGCTTTGCCATTGCTCCAGGTGGGTGGAGAAGTTCAGAATCGTAGAATTTGCAGAGTTTGAAGGGACTGCAAGGGGCATCTTCTCCCAACCCCCTGCCCTGCAGGACTCCTTTGCCCAATGTGGGGCTCAAAGCCATGACCCTGAGATGAAGAGTCACTGAACCACTTAAGCCGCAGCAATACAGCAACATTGAAAGTAGCCTACGTGATGGCACAGTGTCATTCTCAGTGGACCAGGCTCAGTAAGGGACACCTGCCAGCAGACTACAGGGTAAGGAAGGAGGTGCTGCCAAGGTGAGAATTCCAGGTGTCAGCATGCAGGGAACAGTGGCCTTCCCTTTTAATATTACCAAGCTGCTGCTATAGGGCAGGTTGCGTTTGTGAATGTGCCATCCAAGCCAGTTTTCAAGAACGTTCTGAGTTAATTACAGGCTACTCTCGGCATTTGTAGTAGACTGACAGGGCCTTTAGAGTAGAGTTCTCTCTCTCTCTCCTCTTTCTCTCTCTGTGTGTATGCGTGGAGCACAATATATTAAAGTCTACATCTGTTTAGTTTCCTTAGCATCCAGTTTCTTATTTCCCCTATGCCATTTTGACAACTCAACGTGATGAAGTGGTAAAGAACACCAACATATATACATACACACTACAATGAAACAGAAAAGAATGGAAAATAGAAACACTGAGAGAGTTACTCACAAAGCCAGGGATTGCGTGCAAGGGGGGCGGGAATCTCAGCTCAGCTGGTTACGAATCTTCCATAAGAGCTGGTCACAAAAGGAGTTTTAACATTCTGTCCCTGTTCCCAGGGAACTCTGGGAAGAATACAGTGGTGCCTCGCAAGACGAAATTAATTCGTTCCGCAAGTTTTTTCTTCTTGCGAGTTTTTCGTCTTGCGAAGCACGGTTTCCCATAGGAATGCATTGAAAATCAATCAATCAATCAATCAATCAATGCGTTCCTATGGAGACCATCCGGGGACAGGGGAAGCGCCGTGCGCCTTCCCCTCTGTCCCCAGACCTGTTTTAAAGCAAGGGGCGGCGGGGAGGAGATTGCTTCTCCCCGTTGCCTGCCCCGCAATCTCTGGGGACAGAGGGGAAGGCGCGCGCCGCTATCCCCGGAGCTTGCGGGGCAAGCTTCGTTTTGCAAAGCAAGCCCATAGGGAAATGCGTCTTGCAAAGTGGCTAAGAAAACGAAAAACTCCTTCGTCTAGCGAGTTTTTCGTCTTCCGAGGCGTTTGTCTTGCGGGGTACCACTGTACGGAGTACGCGGGTCTCCTAACAACTCTCAGCACCCTTAAACTACAGTTCCCAGGTTTCTTTGGAGGGGGGAATCCATTAGTGCTTAAAATGGTAATCATCTTGCAGATATATCTCTACTGTGCTGTTGCTTGTCTTTTTCCATTTCATCTTCTATCGTTCTTCTCCTTTGATTCACAGTCTAAAAGACACAACAAGAAAAAAAAGAAAGGGGGAGAGCAAAAAAAACTCCAGCACAATTTCTTAAAGTTACAGTCCTTTTAACAACCAGCTAGGATGGAGCAATTCTTCTAGGTGATGGATGAGGGAGAAGGAAAGTCAAGGCAGCTGGTCTCTCAACAGAATTTGTCCTGTTATGGCAACAAATTTATCAAAGCATTATAATTTTGTGGGTGAGCTGCCCTTTGCTGTGTTGTTCAGTGTAAGCAAATTATGTCAAAAATGAAGTTAGGTTTTTCCTGTTATTCACGTTTTCTCTCTCAGTCCTCAAGACTTGAAAGACTTAAAAATACATGTGTGTGAGGGTAGATGGTTGATGGTGCATTTCGTTTTTAATTCCATTCCATTATTTATTTAAAATATCCATTGCATTCCTTTTCATTTAAAAAAGATGTCCAAGGTGACTGGCAACTTTTTCACAACCAACAAAATCTAAATATACCTGTAGTAGCACTCATAAAAACATGGAAAAGATAAGAATGCAGATAAGAGATGGGTCACAGCAGATGAAAAGTCAAAGGTTTACATGCAGTGAATCTGTTACCTGTAGGCTCATCATAGAATTAAGACAGGTATGCTACCTACTATGTAATTAGAGAAGCTGCTAATTCTCCTAGCTTCTGTGCAGTATTTGTGTTAAATCACCAAGACTATGAGAGATGGGGATTGGGTCAGATCACTCTTAAACTTTGCCCAAGACATGTATAACTGTGTTTCACATCAAGCTTTACTTACATTCACCTTCAAACTGTCTTTATTCCCTAGCATGGCTCATTCCCAATGCTCTTGCGTTTATTAAATTCACTTGGCTCCAGCCAGTGGCACAAAGCACTCAAGATTTTGCAATCCTAATAGTTTGAATGGAAGTATATTGAATTGCCACACCCCTGCCCTCCACAGCTTTCCTTGGCCTTCTCTTTCAACGTTCCCACTTTTATTCCCAGAGCTTTGTAATCCTGAATATATTGGTTTATACTACATTTAACCAAGTTGAGCTCTTTCTGTGGTGATTTGTGACACTGTGTTTGCTCAAGAAGCATAGTAGAAATATTGGCAAAAGGTGTCATTTTAACCACTACATCTCGGGTGCATCTTTTGATTTTTTGCAATCATTAAGGGGTCAGTGTTAACTTTGAACAGATCTTTGAACATCCCTGGATAATTTTCCTCTGATGTATTTGATGTTTTTAACCTTCCACTTAATTTGTTCACTTGCCGTATTTCATCTTTGTTATACAACTCCATGTTAATTCCTAAAAGCTCTGATTTAGTTTGATTGAGCTTATGCCCTGACACACTTCCAAATTCTCCTAGTATGTCCATTAATCTTATCAGAGATGAACTAAGGTTTCCTTAAAAAGAAATTCGCATCATCTGCATGTGATGTGACCTTGTAATCATTCTTTGAACACCAAGTACTCTCTCTTTGGCTCTTACAGATTCTGACACATATATGCAGGCAATCATCCATTGTAGGTGGGCAGACGTTCTGAATTTTAACTTAGAACACCTGATTCAGACCCGGCCCACCCATGAGGGAAGGTGAGGCAATGGCCTCAGGCAGCAGGACCCACAGAGGCAGCAGATCCCGCCTCCAAGGAATGCATCGCCTGCTGTTGTTGCGGCGGCTGCAGTGGCAGATGCTCCATGTTCCTTGGAGGCTGGATCCGCTGCCTCTTTGGCAGCTCTCTCCATGCTGCTTCTGCAGTGGCCTCTTGGCAAATAGAAGGTGCTGCTGGTCTCTTCCCACACTTGTTCCCGATCTAGATCTTTATTCCCCGCTCATTCCCAATGTAGATCTTCACTCACCCTTTCTTCCCTGGCCAGGGATTCACCTCAGGTGGCAAAATGTCTTTGGCCAGCTCTGCCCTGACTTTTGATAGACAAGCAATTCTCTGCTCATCTGCCCACGTAATTTACTGCCAGAGAGAACCCCTTTGCAGGTTCTCGGTTACCCCTATTCTCCATGGAACCATGATTTGGCTCGTGAAATTTAGAAGGGGGTATGTGATATGTGAACGATATGTGAAATGCTGTACACTGTTGTCAGGCAGAGCTATTATGAGACAATTGTCTCGGGTGGCAGGCACAGGGGAGTGGCAAATTGGTGCCCTCCGGACTCCCTACTCACTTGCCTCACTTCCTGCCGGTCGTGCTGCTGCTATTACCCTAAAACCTGAGAGCCTTCCTTCTCCTTGCCTCTATTTGAGAAAGCATTTTGGTTGAGATGGACAGGAGAGTGTAGTTGAAACCACTAAGCTAAGCCATGGTTTGGCTTAGTTCGGCTTAGTGTGTTGTGGTTTGCCTTCTCCCGACAAACCATGAGCCATGGAATAAAACTTGGCTGCTGCTTGAAGTTTTTCTCAAGTGAGACAAACCATGAACCCAGGTTTGCATGGCGCACTAAGCCAAACCATGGCTTAGCTCACAGAAGGACAGTGGTAACAAGTGCGGACGAGGAGCAAAGTGGCCGCTATCTCCTCTCCGGCATCCCATAGACTTGCACTAAGGCAGGCATCCCCAAACTTTGCCCTCCAGATGTTTTGGGATTACAGTTCCCATCATCCCTGACCACTGGTCCTGTTAGCTAGGGATGATGGGAGTTGTAGTCCAAAAACATCTGGAGGGCCGAGTTTGAGGATGCCTGTGCTAAGCCATACTTTTGCTTGGCAGAGACATGGGGATCCTCTGGCCTGTTGTCCTTATTAGGCCCAGCAGGTGCCTTACTGTGGCCTGTAAGGATGTTTCCTCAAACCATGCCCACCTGTCTCACTTCAGATTTTGCATATGATGTTGGCCTATGAAGATGCAGCTGTGGAAGAAAAGTCGGGAGCTTAAACAGGCTTGCTGTCAGTGCCGATTAGCTGTCAGTGAACCCCTTTGAAGTTCATAGAATCATGGAACCATAGATTTGTAGAATTGGAAGGGACATCAAGAGTCATCCAGTCTAGCCCCCTGCAATGCAGGAAAATCTCAACCAAAATAGTCCGTTTGTGTGCTGTCACCTGATATCATAGTTTTACGAGGTCATTGGCGGGTGGGTGAACCACTCACCTGTAAAAATGGCCTGTGGAGGGATGGGTTAGTTCTACTTCTGGCCGCCAGGCTGAAAAACGCCCCCCACCCCTGGCTTAGCATAACGTTTGTAACAGGTCAATGTGTATATATAGGATGAAGCAATGTGAATTACTGAAATGAAGCCTTGTTTGTTCATCTTCCAGGAGGTTTTAGTTTGTGGACACCTTTTGAGCACAGAGTACCCCACGGCGAAGGGCAGGATCCATCCAGTTTCTTTCCACTCATGGATCTAAAAAACCGAGGCTTTAATTCAGACCTCAAAAGGGTGATTCAGTTCCACGTTGCCAGCAAAGGCAAATGACCTCATGGCATGAATAAGCGAGGAAAGATTAGCTGGGCAGAGAAGTAAGCTGCTACTGTATGCAAATGGCCACAGAATAATTTACCAAAGGACAGATTAGGAGGAAGCTAGGAGCGGGTGGGAGCAACAAGCAAATTATTTGTACATTAAAAAAATAAAATAAAATAATGCAGCACTTTCAATTAATCCCTGTTGTTCATTTGAGATGCAGGGTTCTCTCTCTATTCTCTTCCCCCCCTTCTCTTTGTTTGCTTCTATCTGTGCCCTTTTCATTTGCAAGCAGGAGGGAGGAAGGGTTTAGCAAAGTAAAGAGTTAATGAAATGCTCAATGGGGGATTATAAAAGAACCAAGCACTCACAGACAATTAAGGGAAGAGAACTGAATATGCCAGGAGGGAGTGTGGCTGGGTAATGGGTGGCTTCATTTCATTCCCTTCCCAATAATGTCGTGAAAGGCTCTCCTATAAGGGCCAGTGCCACCAGAAGCTGTGTTTTCCTGTGCATTTATATTTATTCATCCAATTTTCAGTCCGCTCACTCCCCAGTTCCAGAGGCTTAGGGTGGGCAATTGCGATGTTAAAACACATAAAACTGCTTTCTTTCTTTTTTGCACATATAAAAAGTAGGTTCTCGTGCAAGCTCTCCCTCGTTTGCAAAAGCCAACCCAAAAAGAGGATTAATGTCGTTGCTCCTGAAAGAGGTTGAGACTTCTCTTAATGTCAGTGGGATTGCGCAACCCCAGTGCATGGCATAGTTCCGTGTTAAGGAGCACGTGGTTTGCCCACATTAGATTTCAGACCTCCCCATCAAAGTATCAGGTAAGAGGTGGTGGGGAACAGCTCTGCCTGAAATCCTGGGCACCTCTGCCAATCAGAGCAGACAATTCAGGGCAAAATGGATCAATGGCCTGTCTTGATATATGGCAGCATCTTATGTTTTAACAGCTTCTGGCCCACAGTGGGGGGGGGGGGGACACAATTCTCTCCTGGCAACGTGAGCAAGAGGGTGCTTTCATACTCCTTGGTGGGCACCAGGTTAGCCACCGTAAGAACTAGATTGCCCTTTTTGTGATATAGCAGGGCTCTTTTTAAATTTATGTTTCCCAGAGTTGGAGGGCAACAGGTTGAGAAAGGCTGGGCTAGAGAAGGGTTTCCCAAACTTGGACCTCCAGCTGTTTTTGGACTACAACTCCTGTCATCCCTAGCTAGCAGGACCAGTGGTCAGGGATGATGGGAACTGTAGTATAAAAAAAAACAACAGCTGGAGATCCAAGTTTGGTGAACCCTGCCCAAATTGTGGCCCCTTCCCTTGGAGCAAGCTCCTTCCAGGACAACCATTCCTTTCATCAAGTAAAGAGAGTATACCCCAGCACTCCCGCAACCTTCTCCAAGGTCAGCTGCATTGGTGTGCTGGATGTCTTAGTGGCGCCCATTAAATGGGTCGTGATGAGTTAAGCAGAATGTTGGTGCAGAGGCAGTAGGGAACTCTTCACATCCTACTAAAATATGTTTTCTAAAATAGGGGAAAAGGGAGGAGGGTAAATATCTTCCTGTTCGTTGACTAATGACACATTCAGCTCATACTCTAGCTGTGAGGTCTGCTACTATTTCTAGAGCAACGTTTTTCTGGATGAGTAATGCCAGCATCTAACTTTATGCATGCGCGTAATGGGTAACCAGAATGTGGAGATAAAGGGGTGTGCTTATGCCGTGGCCTGAAAAGCCACATAATTCCAAAATAATATGTATATTAATGCGAATGGAGCCAGGAAAGATGCTTTTCTCAGAGAGGCAGATGGCAATGTTGCGCTGATAACCGTGTTTATTCCAAGGTGGTTGGCTTCATAGCCGGGTAAAATGTTGGAGACATAATTTTGTCGTTTTCATTTTTGATTTTTTTAAAAAATATAATCACTTATTGTTAGCCCCATTGGATTTCCTTTGTGGCTATAAATAAAAAGGTAGGATATAAACATTTTAATTGAAAAGTAAATAAAAGCTGGTGGCAATGTGTTCTGAGCAAGACTGGCAAGAGAGACATTATTTCTTCCCATCCACCCTTTTTTTCTTCTGGTAGTTGATCTTAGCTGGATTCCCCCTTCATGTTAAACAATGAGCATTCTTCTTAACAAGCCTGTCAGGGCCATGTTTGATGTTTTTACCAGGATAAATCCACTCCTCTTTGTTTAATTTCGCAGTCACTCTTGGTGCCTGTGGTCTCTACAAAAATGGATCTGCAGTGCTGTTAATCACTCCTGGGGTCTGAACGCCGCATTGCTGAGTTTTATCACTAGGAACAGGATCAAACCACAACACCTTTTAACCGTCCACAGATGAAACAACCCTGATGCATCTCCCATCTTACACAAGATCCAGAGTAGTGGTTTCATTGAAAAAGCATCTTTTGCCAATAAGACAAGCCACTGTAGAAATTAAAAATGGGCTTGTCTCTTTGACAGTAAGGATAACAGCTGCAGAGAGGGAAAACATCCCTTGGTGTTTCTGGCTGCAGAGGTGGCTCTCTTTCTTCTGAACAGTGTTGCAAGTTTCCCGAAAATTCTGAAAATAAAAAAAAATAGGGGGGAGGGAAATTTTTGTGTCTTGTGGCAAGTTTTATGCCATCCATCACTGCTTCTGGCTTTATCACTTTCTTTGGCCCTGACCACTATTACTACAGTGGTACCTCGGGTTACATACGCTTCAGGTTACATACGCTTCAGGTTACAGACTCCACTAACCCAGAAATAGTGCTTCAGGTTAAGAACTTTGCTTCAGGGTGAGAACAGAAATCGTGCTCCTGCGGCGCGGCGGCAGCAGGAGGCCCCATTAGCTAAAGTGGTGCTTCAGGTTAAGAACAGTTTCAGGTTAGGAACGGACCTCTGGAACGAATTAAGTACTTAACCCGAGGTACTACTGTAATCCCTTGTTTCACATTGTTGCAAAGTATTTTACTTGTCCTGCTTGAGAAGCAGATTATCAGCAGTCCTGTGGGAAATGGACATAGATATAGTAGCTTGTTCCAGAGATGGTATGGTTAAACTGGGCCCAGCACTTTCACCCCTAGATCACAGGACAGGTCAGGACAAAGGTGATCCATGAACTTTGCCCAACTTTTATGTGTAGCCATTCAGTTCTGTTTGTCTACTTCCACTCTAGCAGAAGCACCATGCTGCCATTAAGTAAACAAGTCCCAGGACATTTGCAACTATCAGCAATGAGTCAGGAGTCCGTCTGCTGCAGTGTTTGACCAGATGACCAGTGCTGTGCCCCATACAGAAATTTCCACCTGGAAATGTGACATCACGGGTCACTGTAATGACTGCCTCACTTTGTTACCTTGATAGTTGCAAGTCCCATATGATAAACTTACACAAGGGGCTGCCACATCGCAGTGAGTCATTTGTGGTTTGGAGTCATCCTTGCAGTACACTGAAAAAATGTGTTGTTTTGCCCTGGACAATGTCCAATATAGTTCAGTTGTTGCCACTGTTCCACTGTAAATGCATTACACTACTATAGGTTGGAAGCAACCATGTATTCCTAAATTTGTGTGAAATTGTTACTGCACCCCGTAATCAGAACAACACTTGAAAACTAAAAGCACCCTGAAACTAATAAAGACGAGGGTCATCGTTCATTGACCTCATGGACAGGGCTTGCGTATGTACACAAGGGAAACCCAACTTCACAAGCATCCCTGCCGTTGCTTCCAGAGACAGATGCAGGCAGAAGCGGCACATCCATTCCAGCCTTTTTCTTCTGCCTGCATCCGTCTCGTGGTTCTTAATCTATCTGAGCTCTGCTCGCTACCTTTTGCAGGGAGAGATCTGTGTGGCCGGGGGCACGAGGAGCCATCCCGCCCTTGGCCCTACAGATCCACCCTGTGATGGGTCTTTTTTTTCCATGCAAGAAAAAATTCCTGTTTTGGCTTCTTGACTATTCTTGCAGCTGTTTCGTTAGCTTTTTGCCTCTTCCTCGTCCTTATTTGTTTGTTTGTCTTGTTGTTTCCCTCCTCCCTGCCTCCTTGGTTGAAGTAAAAAAATAAATAAATCCGGGGAGGGGGTACACCCTAATGAAATCTGCTATTCATGCCTGTGTTACTTCTGTAGTTCCTTTGGTTCCTTTTCAAAGGCAAAGCTTTTCTCTCCCTTTCTAGCTCACCAGCATGCTGTCTACTGCCCATTTGTTTTGAGTTCCTTTGTCTCTGCAAACACGAGGCTGGACAGAGTTAATTCTGCAAAGCAGGAGCTGCTGTTCAGAATTGAGTAACAAGATGCTGTTATTGTGCATTAAGATTAAGGAATAAATGAATCCCGATTACCTGAATGGATCCAGGAAATAAAAAGAGAGCTTTATCTGCTCTTTGCATCTAAGCTGCATTTCATTGTGTCTGGGTAGCATCTGGCAATAGAGATTTCTTCTTATAGCTGGATAACACATAGTCCATGGTAGAAATGGAGTAACAACAACAACAGCAACCACCACCACAATAATGATGATGTTGGTATGATAGCACAAATCAATAGGCACAAAAATATATACAAGTGCTGTTTATGGAGCAGAAGACTGTCTGGGGGCCTTGATCCTTCGGTCAGTTTAGCAACATTTTCTTGGCAAAGCTCTCTATGGAGAGATTAAGAATATAAAATAGCTGCTTCTCAAGACATAGGAAAAATGAAGGATGACTATTGCTAATGGATTTCTTATGAGACACTATCTTAGTTGTCCTGGCTTACTAAAAATCATAATCATAATCCAGCATTAGAATGTACTATTCCAAGTCACTATATTTTACCATTTTGTTCGACAGGGATATTAGAATTTTGGCTGTATTAAAGAATTGAAATTTGTGTTTACTTTTTATTCAGGAAGTTTAGAATACTGCCCCTGCCCACAGACACTGGACTTTGAATAACCCCAGAATATCTGGACAAAACAAATTTCCTATTTCGACATTAGCTATTCTCTTTTATAAGCAGCCAGTTCTCATGGTCGATGTATGTATATGTATTTATTAATTTGTGTTTGCGTGCTCAATCTCAGGTGACTGATTACCTATCAGCTTGGATGTAAAATGAGACCACCTAGAGACCACCTGATTCATAAGTATTTATAGCCAAGCCAGGCCAGACAGAACCAATGGACTATCTGAGGTTTGGCTGCACTAGAACCTGAAGTGGATAATGCTGCCCCTTTCCCCTTTACGAAGATTGCATTTTATTTTGTACCCTCGAATGTTTTCCCATAAGGGGACTAGCCTGAAGACCAGACACCTTGGCTCATCCCGACAGATTCAGACCTATGGACTGGTTCTGATTGGATTCTGTGTCTTCCTTTGCTTCTAACTCGTTTAAGAAATTATTGAACCTTGCCACTTAAAATATACACCTTTAAAAACAAAACGAAAAAAGATATAAGCGCTGGGGGAAATAACATGTCCATTGGCAGCACATAAAATTTATGAGAGTGAAAAAAGAGGCGATATGACAAAATAATCAGATCAGCTCTTGCTGGGTTAAAATTTAGTTGTCTCCTGTGAGTCCAAGACATTTTGCTGCCAGAGGCGAAGGACAAGACACATCCTTGCCCTATTCCCACATGCAGAAGCCAACTAGACTGGGGGCTGCATTTTATTATGGTACTGGCAATGGCATAGTGCTCTCTCCCTCAGGGCGGCAGCCTTTTTGTAGGGGTGTGGGACAAGCCACATGGCACACACAGCTCTGTCCTCCAACAGCCACCAGACTCAGAAGGAACAGCTACATCCCAGCATCTGCCACCAGTCATAGAACCCTGCCTAATGGTAGGTCTGGCTCTGACAGTGAGACAAGCGGACATATTAAGACCAGTGTCCTCTTTCTGGTGTGGCTGCTAATCCAGGAGTTAATCCCATCACCTGTACAGTCGTACCTTGGTTCTCGAATGCCTTGTGTTCCGGTTTGCAAATGTTTTTTGGAAGCCAAACGTCCGACGTGGCTTCCGCAGCTTCTGATTGAGTGCAGGAAGCTCCTGCAGCCAATCGGAAGCCGCACCTTGGTTTTCGAACGTTTTCGGAAGTCAAACGGATTTCCGGAACAGATTCTGTTTGAGAACCAAGGTACAACTGTAGTTGCATTGCATTGACTGACTTACTTGGCAACTGTGCTTTGGGGCTGCAAGGTTTTGAGTTCTGCTTCCTGTTAACGCTAGGATCTGTTCACCAAGGGGTGTGGGGATTACAGTCGTCCCCCCACAGTCTTTTTTGTTTTTGGGGGGTATTGAACTGAATTGATTACCACTCTTAATTGCTAGTGCAAGGCATATAGCTTTCACCACAGTTGCACAGAGAGAATGCTATCACTCTTGGCCATCCATGGCTGATATTAATTTTAGTATTATAAAGTCAGGCTTTGGGAGGCTCTGAGCTATTTCTGTCTGCATGGTATGCAGCTGATTTGCGTGCCTGCTTTTTATTTTCCTTCCTTCCCATCCATAATTCCCCTATTCTTTGAATTGATTCAGGCTCTGCTCCATTCCTCATTGGCCATTATTTTCTGTCTCTTCTTGCTCCCCTGTCAGTTCACATTTCCTAATGTCTTTCTTAAGTCCGTTGCTTCATCTTTAGTCATTTAATTCCCTCTTGGTTTGCTTGCAAGTGTAACCAAGCCATGTTAGTCATACATGTTGAAAGCAGTTTCCCCCCCTCACATACCACCAGTGACAAACCATCTCTCCCACCTGATAATAATTGCGTTTGGATCCGGCTGCCTGAGGTGGACACCCTACCTTGCCTCATGGGTGGGCCGGCCCTAGTAGTAGGACAAAGGCACAGGCTATTTTTTAAAAATAAGATCATATTTCTGATCAGCTACATGCTCTTGTCTTTCTCCTGTCATGTTGCAAGACTAGTTTTCATTTAGCAGTAACACTGAGGTAATGCTATATATAGCTCTGTGAATTGCCATTTTAGAATAAAAATGTGCATTTTTAGCACTATTAAGTATAAATCAAAAGTGAAGGTGGGTCTCCCAGGTTGCAGTTTGGAGTCAGAGGAGGGTTTCAGGTCTGGACTGCTTGAAGACCACTAGTATAAAGCACCTTCCTATGGGGGCCCCTTGAAATGGGGTAAAATGGCTGCTGTAGCTTCTTAGTGTAACCTTCTTTCCTCATCCTGTGGTTGCTTGTCCAACAGTGTTGGGCTGAGAAGGTAGTAGTGTAATGGGGGAAAGGGAGGTTATTCCAGAGACTTGTGACAATCATGTAGTCTCTGTCATCGCATTGGAAGGGGCCTTATGTGGTATTGTCCACAGGGTTCTCCAGGATTTCAGACAATTACTCAATGCTTTGCTCTCCCCTCACAGAGAATGCATGGTTGCGATCAATATATGATGTACCTGTTCCGTTAATAACTTGTTATCTGCATCTGTTTTCTGTGATTTATTTTTAATATGTGCTTTCGAAAAAAGTATCTGATGCACCTACAGTTGCTACCGCTCACACAGAGAACAGACTTTGCTCTTACGGGTATTTTAAGCGTACACAAATTTGACATTAGCCACTGACTGGCACTAGCATATAGGCTGAGTTCAAAGTGAAAGAAAACCATTTGGGTTTGCTCCAAAACCAGCCAACTGGCGAGCCTTATCATGGGACTGAGGAAGAAACTGACCTAGTGCTATGTGTAAAATGGCTTAATATGTGGAATACGAGTCGGTGTGGAAGATTCTATTTCATGATCTTTACCCCCTAAAACAGTTTTATGAAACCCTAGTTGCAGAATATGACCATGTGTGGGAGATACTATTCCATGACTGCCTCCCTGGAACATTTTTATGAACACTCCACTCGTATCCCAGTTGCTGCAGCCAAACTTGGGGTTTGGTCAAGAGTTTTATCCAATGTACATATAGAAGTGGATCTGCTTTTCATCCTGTCCTGTCTTATTTGAAAGCCTGTCTCTCCTAACCGATGTTTATTTTAATTGAAACTTTCAGCATACATATGGGATTTGGGAGTGTGTGGATTATTATTTATTTTATCTGTACATCGATAAGTGAAAAACGTGTTGTAGGTATTCAGGCAGACTTGCCTTTGGATTTATGAAGCCCTTGGAAATGTACTGTATGTGATTTTCAGAAAGGCTGTGTCTTTTGCTCAGCAACAATGCTTTCTCATTCTAGGAAGCTGACAAAATACCAAAGTCTCTTAATACTGCTTTTGAAAAGGCATCAGAGGTGGATTCTCTAGCCTGACAGAGACAGTTTAGCATTCCTCCTCTAAGGAGGATAAAAATAATATAGGAATTCACAAACCATTCTTATCAGAGCAAATGCTGTTTTAGTCCACAGTTTCTGCAACTCTGCATGTCACTTCCTTTAAAAACAACAAATGTTTTTACCAAGAGGGCTGCCAGTTTTGAAATAGTGTCTTTGTTTCTGCAAACTAGTCGTTTACAGAACTTTCTGTCTTCAGGGTACCCTTTTAGCACTGACTTTTACACTGATAAATGTCACCAGGCCTCATCTGAAGCACAAATCTAGCCTATTAGGTCATGCCATCGCTCTATAGCTGGTAGACCCATTGGGTACTTACTGGGGCCTGGTACCCCGAAACACTGTGCTAATGTTTGGCATCTGGAAGGTACCATTTCACTTTTTCTGTGTCCCTAAGAAAGCCTTGCTATGGAGCACTGTGGGCAATTAAAATGGCAACGCAAGCTGTCAGGCCCTGGTTGCAGCACTGCTGCCTTCCTGTAACCCTAGTGGGGCCCATTAAAGTAGAGGGTGCCCCAACCCACTGCGCACTTTGTCAATGGCTCTCTCAGATCTGGTGCTGCACATTGCAGAGGGAGATTGGGAGCAGCAGCCAAGCATGCTTGCCTGACATTACTGACCTTCTTGTTGGAGAACCCTTCTCTGGAAACCTTCCAGAGAAACCCAGGGCTTTCTAGAACATTCTGAAAACCACTGCTCTAAAATGTTAAGCTATCCGTCTCACTTCTAAAATGGAGAGATGCTTGTTCCACAGACGATGGGGACAACAGAATACATATCTTCCCATCGTGATATCCCCATTCAGCTATGACATGCAAGTCACTCACACCTCATTTCTTGCTGCTTCTGGAGAACTTCCAAAGCAGCACCAAATCAGTTGTGAACAACACACATTTTCAGCCTCTCGCCAGCTGTTACATAGGGATGATCTAATACAGGTGTTTATATATTCTTACTGGCTTTATACTTTGGAAAAAATAAACAATACTGGCTTGCTCCAATTTCTTGCCAAGCTTTGTTTGTTTTTTTACTGGCAGTGAATACCCAGGGTCTCTGGGCTTGAGCTACTTCTAGCCTTTTAATGGAGAGTTACTGAACCTGGAGTCTTATACACATGCAAATCATGGACTTAGGCCATCTCCTAGGTTAAGACTGTAAAATGTTTTCAAACTGAAATTAAGCAAACTGAAAAACAGAAGGAAGTTATATTTCTTACCACCCATCTAGTTGTACTTATTTTAGAAGTCTGTAAACAGTAGGAAAATGCTGTGTTAGGAGCAATAAGCTTAAATAGGATGCAAAGTGTTCCTTCATTGTTATTAACTGGAATGATCATAACATTTCTTTTCACATCTATCTGTTCAAGTTGATTTGAATGGTGAAGAAGGAGCAATCATCTCACCCCTCTCACTTACTATTTATTTTAGTGCATTTTATTAAAGGCTCCTTCTGTTTCCTTCTCTTTGAAATGAATAGTTCCAGTCCATTAATACACACACACACACACACACACACACCAGCAGAAGAAGATGGCCCATGTAGTCCATCATCCTATTCCTGATGATAGCTGAACCCATGCCTATGAGAAGCCTGCAAGCAAGACCAGAGTCCAAGAGCATTCTCTTCTCTTGTGCTTTCCAGCAACAGGTATTCAAGAGTGCCTCCACTGATAGCCCTATCCCCCATGAATTTGTCTAATCTTCTTTTAAAGCCCTCCAAGTCGGTGGTCATCAAGGCCTCCTGTGGGAGTGAATTCCATACTTTGTCTTTCTTTTGTCTACCCTGAATCCTCCAACACACTTTCTACATCTCTTACTATGCTTGCTGTGTATTTCCAAACCACCTTTTTTCACCCAGAAGAACAAGCTTGCCAAAATGCAGAAAAGGAGAGCTTGTGACTTTTAGAGCTTCACTGTGTGAAAAGCTGTAATTCTTACAAATGTCTAATGCGAGAGCAGTGGCATTGAGTTTAAGCTGCTTCTCTTTGTTGTGTGTGGAATACTGATGGAGACTTCCATGGAAATAGGAATATTTGAATGGATTTTGAAATGCTCTGATTACGTGGATTCATTAAGCCGTGGACTCGAGTTCACATGCCGTTTTTGTGTGTGCATGGGCAGCTTCTATCAGGTGAGCCTATTCCACTTACATTCTCAAGTGGTACAGTCCATAAACAGATTTATCCATCATCTGCTGTTTGTGAAAACTAGGCAAGTGGTCCAAGGCCACTGAGTCAGTCCGGGCACTGCTCCCTAGATCACAGAAGTGTCGTACAATTTGCTCTCTTCATGAGAGACATAATAGATTAGATTCCTTTGGTTCGCTCAGGACAGACAGGAATACACTCCTGAGGAAGTTGTAGGTGGGAGACGGAAGATCTTGCACAAATAACCTATTGCTAAAGTCATCAGTGTTGAATCCATGTCCAAAACATCCTTTCTAGTATTTAAGAGGTCGGTAGACATATTCATCTCCTGGGCACAAATATGAAACATTCCTGTTCCCTTTGTTCTGAAAACAATAGGCCTCAAATACAAAGTACAGGCCCACATTCATGCAAAAGTCACCTGCTCTGTACGCAGAGACGCAGTGCTGTGTTTCGTACAGATTAGAATGCTTCTTCAAAGCAGCTGAGTTAATCGGTGTTATGTTTGATATGCCAGGAGGTTACAAGGAACTAGCATTTGGAAAGGAAGGCCAGTTCTCAATGGGCAGAGGGGGTGGACATTGCCTTCTGTTAGATGCAGACTAGGTGGGAGTTTTTGTTAGCTCTTAAAGTTTGTGCCACCCAAACGTGGCCAAGATAAAAACCTTGGAACAGATAGCGAGCTGTGACGCCAATTGCCTGCTTGTACTATTTGTTATAGGGTCAATTTTTAAGGAAGAGTGCAATGTAGATTGTAAGGGCATTTTCAAAGACAATGCAGAAATCAGTGTTTGAATTTATGGGTTTCTTGGATGAGGTCACAGTTGTTGGCATTGTTGAATTCATGTGGAACTATTTTGCACGTTCCTGATTTCACGTCCCAGTTCTTAAGAAGAACATAGTGTGTACAAGGTATGCAGATGGGGTGTGCATGAAGGGGTGAGATTGCAGTTGGAAACCCTGGCATATACCATCTGTTTGGTCCATATACATGTACAAATTGTACATGTAGGAATCGTATAAATGGGCCTAGTGAATTTGTGGAGATGGAGGACTTGCCACTGCTGTCCAACTCCCCTCTATGTATCGTCACAGTACAGAGGATTTTCCATTGAAGAGCACTTACTGTTTTGATTAGAAGAGGCTGTGCACCCCAGGAAATCAAAACTCAGATTTTGATATTCAGCAGTGGCACTAATGTTAAAGACTGGGTGTGCTTAAAACAGAAACAGCAAGAGGTGTGTCAGTGGAATAATTAGAATGAAATGTATAACATGGTGCAAGATCCTTTAATTTCACTCTAATAACTAGATAAATAGGGACTTTCATCTAGGCAAGTTTCACGACTCTGTAACTATGCTGGCATATGTACAGCCATGTTGGTAAGCACAACCAGGCTACATTATTGGGGCACCATCCTTTCCAGTGTTGGGTGCAGGGTCTACGTATGTAAGGATGACCAGAGGGCATGACAGAGTATTGATCTACACCCCACCACGGGACATGGAAAGCCTGTGTCCTGGGCTTTGCTGCTTGGTGAAGGAACTCAACCTCAGGTTTCTGTTTCTTCCAAACACTTTAATGTATAGATCTGAGCAACTTGTAGGCATAGCAGGTTGCATGCTGAAGGGCAAACTGAGACATTAATCCAACAACCTACATGGCCCCTGCCTTGTGGGATGGGCACAACTCTTAACATAGCAAATGGGAGGTGTTCCTGCTCTAGGCAAGCCAGTAGGTCCTTTTGTGAGTGGGTGGGGCCTGTGAGGATTTTTCGTGTCAGTGCTGGCATCTCTGGGTCCTCTGTGATGGAGGTACCTGCTCAGTATCTGACTTAGAAGCTTCCCTCAGGGGAGCCTCCTTACTGAAAGGCATGACAGGCGTGGGGCTGTCTAGAGATGTCTGACTAGAGATGTTTGAATTCTTAGAGGTGGGACAAACCCACTTGAACATTCCCCAGGATACAGCCTCTGGCGCTCTTGGTCACTGGTGTCCCCTGCCAGCTCCAGCATGTTTTCAAGCCCTGATTTTGCCGCCTACCTCACGCTAGGGCTGATATTATTGCATCCCACTTGCAACAAATTAATCATGACTTAGCTCCATTGGTTTCAATGGGAAGCAAGTTCAACTCACTTAGTCGGGATCCAAGCAATTGTGGTTGGATTTTTGAAGCATAGGGTGTGACATCCCCCCCCCCTTCTGCATGCCACACAGATTTATTTATTTGTTTGTATAGACAACGTAAAGCATCTTTTGCACCCATAATGGAACCGGCGAGAGTTCTGTCCTTCTTTTGTTTGGTTTACTTTATTTTTGCTCTGAGGGAAACCTGTATATTTGTATGGTCAGCATCTTGTTTACGATCTTCTGTTTACCAGAAACTTGGAGGCTCACCTGCTTATTTACTGGTTATGTTTTTATCCAGCCCTTCCTCCAGGGAGCTTAGAACGGGTTGTATGTTGTTATCTCCCAGCTCATTGTATCCTCACAACAACACTTATGAAGTTGGTTAGGCTGAAAGAGAGAGAGAAACTTTACTCAGGGTCGCCCAGCTTCATGGCTGAGCGAGGATTTGAATATGAGACTTCTAGGGCCAGCCCAATAATTTTTCCCACCAAAAGAGAAGTCGTAATAAGGAGTCTCCCTCTCCGAATCAGAGGTGCATAGTATCCAAATTATTAGGGCACCCAATGCAGAAAACCTCACAATTGCCTCTCCAAGGGTGGCCGTGTTTCTTACTTTACAGACCACAATCTATCTGAAGGGCAATCGGAAGCAATCCAATTGATTATTTGAAATGGGCTTCTGTTTGAAGGACTGTGTGGTTCAAGTCTGGTTTAGAGGTAAATAACCCTAGGGAGGGTAGGAGGGACATTGAAACACTGGGCAGGCACACATGCCACTGTCTTTCCCACAATGATTATATAACTTCTGTTATTTTAACTGTTTCTAAATAGGCACCTATACATATAAATTGGCATTTGGAAATTTTGTGCAAATCTGGTGTCTTCTTTTCTCTCTTTTTTTTGTGGGGGGAGGGGTTAATGCCTAAGTTTCCCCTCTGGCTTCTTCCTGAAATGTAGCTAAAATGCAGTAATAAAAAAATAGCAATTGATTTGCTACCTTTTCATGACACTAAAAGGCAGCTTGCCTCAGGCACCTGCTTCACGCTGCCTAATGGTAGGGTTGGGACCTAGGGGCTTCCCAGTGCTAGTTCAACACTCTAGCTAGGAAGCCATGCTAACTTGGTCCCAGCAAAATGAAGGAAAGAGCTCACTGACAGGAAAGCTGACCTTTTCAGCCCAGCCTGCTGCTGATACGAGTTTCCAGTGACACCTACAAAATAAAGTGCTGAATGTCACGCAACAGCCTTGCTATAAACAAAACACTTATAAAAACGCTATGAATGTTAACTGACTCAGAGACTCAGTCATGGAATTATATAAATTTGTTCCTACACCTTTGTCCTGGCAAAAGTGCTTGAGAATAAATGTGTGAGGATCAGACAGTTACTTATACATTTGTTTTGATTTCCTGCCTGACCCATTCTGAAAACGCTTCTAACCTGTACTTTTTTGTGGTGGAAGGGGTGAGGCACTGGCATTCATATGTTGATAAAAATGCTGTGGGTGACAGCACAAAATGACTGCCATGGGGGCTGCTGGTACTCCTTACTGGTACTCTGTTTCTGAATTAAGACAACACCAAATGTAACTTAAAAGCTAGCTCATCCATAATATGATTAAGTTCCACCTTTAGTGCACCCTCAAGAAGATGAAATGCTTGTTATAGGGCAGTCACCAAGTAAACCTCCTTTGTAAACCTTTCATGAACAGCTTTCAGTCTTGCAAGATTATTTTTACTTAATCCTTGAGGACCACAAACCAGAGCCAGATGTAAAATAATGGCTATGGGGCAGAGTCTGGCAAAAAATGGTAGTGCAGGGGGCAGAGACAATGGCCTGTTTTCACCTGTGAACGGTGCGCTAGGAAACCCTTCATACGCAAGTACAGTGGTACCTCGGGTTAAGTACTTAATTCATTCCAGAGGTCCGTACTTAACCTGAAACTGTTCTTAACCTGAAGCACCACTTTAGCTAATGGGGCCCTCTGCTGCTGCCACGCCGCTGGAGCACAATTTCTGTTCTCATCCTGAAGCAAAGTTCTTAACCTGAAGCACTATGTCTGGGTTAGCGGAGTCTGTAACCCGAAGCATATGTAAGCGTATGTAACCCGAGGTACCACTGTACACACCTACATCTCGGTTACCCCAGATCAGAAATCCTAACAGCCTAATTTTGGAGAGGAGAAAGCTTTTGTGTTATTGCTATTGCTACAGAATCCACTGAGAATTTACTTCATTCTGCTGGCAGAGCCCAATCTGCTTTGTGCTCACTTCTGCTGTAATCAATAAGACACTCCCCCTTTGACCTGGAAGCTCATGGTAAAATGTATGAAGAGTATATACGAGATCAAGGCCAAGGGTTTAAACTAAGCTATTTAGAGATAAAGAAGATTTTCCATTTCATCATGGAAAGGGCCTTTGCAGTCCAAGATTATGGAAACAGGGTATCTTTGTCTGTTCCTCTTCAAGGCCGGCCCAATATATTTTGCTGCCTGAAGCAAAGGACAAAATGTTTCGTTTCCCCTGTTCAACTAGCAGCTGAATTTCACTTCAGCACTAACACCCATTTTCCCCTGCACCTGAGAGCAGCAGTGGACACACCTTCCTGGCACACGTAAGAGTCCTTTAGCACCTCTGCTCCTCTGGCCCCAACATCTGCCTGCTGTTGTGTTTACAACCTGAAGTCTTCTGTGTGGTACAACCTGTTGGGATTGCCCCAAGCCCACTGGTGTGGTGGGGCTGACGATTAAAGCAATTGTAAGAAAGGTTTGGGGTTCTGTGGCAAGAATTTGCAATGTGAGAAGACACAGGGGGAGCTAGCAGTAGAGTGTATCTGCTCCTCAAAGCCTCTGCTGACACATCTCTTATGGAAAATAGAACTTACTTTCCCTCGGGATGAATTCCCAGTGGGGCGTATGGGCATCAGCTGGTGCAGTTCGTACAAATCTGTCCCATGTACTAATTAATTCTCCAAACACCCTTGTGTGACAAAGAGCTATTATAAGAATCCATTTTTCTTCTTCTTCTGAAGCTGGAAAACGTACTCATAAAAGTTGAGCAATGGGATGAAGTCACATACAAAATCAATGCAAACTGAGGCTCAGGCTAGAGACCAATGTTCTGGATAGCCTGCTGTTTTGAGGCACGATCAGCAGATTGTGACTAAGTTACTTGGGACCTGCCTCATTCTTTTTTGAAAGATAAGAATTCAATAGAAAGCGTAAAATTCAATATATTCGCCTTTCTATTTAATATGGCGGTGAGGCTCTTTGAAAGTAAAGAATTCACCCCTCTTGTTTGTGTAGCACCATTTTCATTAAATGCAAAAGCGACTCCTTGCTTGGGGTTAACAGAGAAGTGGTGAAAGTGATATGATTGTGGTAAATAAGTAACTACATTTGAACTTAACATGATTTCCAGAAACTGCTTCATCCCTGTTTTATAACCACAGTCCCAAAAAAGAGGCATTGAGTTGTTTCTGTACTTGTCTGGTGGTTAGTATCAAAAGGGAGGTGATTCACACAGCAAGTTTATTCTCAATTTATGGCTGGCTTTGAAAACGAGGAAGTAGAGTGGGAAGATGTTCATGAAATACATCACAGACTTGTAAGATCTGGTGGCCAGCAAAATCAAAGAAAATAATAACTTTGCTTCAGTGCAGAAATAAACGAATCACAACGGTGTCAAAACCCATACTCAAATAAGTGTGTGTGGAGGGAAAGCCACAAACTCATTCATAATTGAACTTCAGTTTTGCAGTGCTCGAACCACATATGGCTCAAACAATTTCATTTTAATTGTGTGATTTGGTTGAATCGTGTATTGATGATGGTTTTGGAGAAACAGGAAGTGCAAGTGACATGCTTCAAGTTACCTTTCTTTCTCTCCCAAATGGCCAAAGGGGGTCTCTCATGTCCCTTCCATATCCAAATCTCAAAGGAGATACAAGTGTTTGTTATGTGGTGACAGCATATGCAGCCACCTCACTATGTGGGAAGAGTGAAGGGCTGCATCTAGGATTTTATGGGGAAGTGTAATAACAGGGACTGTGAGATAATTGCATTTCCTGTCCCCCATCTCACTACTCTGTCTACCTGCCCTCGCATTAAAACACCTCTGCTTATATAGTTTATTTACACAGTATTGCAAACTGTTCTCCTTTCTTCTACTTTTATTTAATCTGTCTATTGATCTGTTCCATTCCTCAGCACTCCAACCCCCCCCCCCATTTCTCCTTTCCCTCCCTCCCAGTTTTCTTCTGCTGCTGATTGCATTTGTGAAAAGTAGACGAACATCTTACACTCGCTTAGGAAGCAACTCCTGCAGAAGCTGTTGGGTGTTCGCTTTCATGGAACCAGAACCAGGGATCTCCGCCAGTTAGCTAGTTTGCAACACATAGCAAGTACAGTACTCGGCACACATTTCCCTATCGTTTTACAGGCTGTCCTACCCGCTCAGCCCCAGCCCCCACCCTGATCGCCCTGGGAGACAGATAATAAACTTTTCAGATAAAGCTGAACCTCAGAACTTCCTGAATGTTTTGTTGCCTGTCATTCGGCTGCTGTTCTCCATAACCTTAGCTTTTGTTTCACCCTTAATTTTTGCACAGAGCTGTTTTCAAGTGTTTTAAAGGCTAAGCACATTATTTCAGTAGTCCCGTCAGCTCTGAAATGTACATTACTATTCTCCTTGCTGTAGGTGGTGCTTTCCAGTTCTTGGACTGCAACTCCTGTTAAACTCTGCCAGCATGGGATGATGGCACCTGTAGTCCAGTAACTTTAAAGGCACCACATTGGCTATTCCAGCTGCAGGTGGAAGGATGAAGGGCAGTGACTACTTTTCTAGTGAGTTTTGGGGTGACCTGACTTTTGAGACCTGACTCTCACAGCTCTGAGCCACACTGAGCCGCTTTATTGCAAAACTGTCCCTTCTGACCTTGCTGTGGTCTTCTAAGGTTTGCTTCACTTCTGCTCCCATCCCCATTACCCAAGAGACTCCTTAATCGCAAAGTGATTGATGAATGGTTCCTAACTTTTATCCTGCAGCTTTCCTATATCTGTCCAAGCTACCAAAAAAATATTTAGCAGAAAATTACCGCTACTAAAAAGCAGGCAGAGAGGGAGAGGGAAACATTCTGAATCTTCTTTTTTTAAAAAAAGACAATCCCAGCGGCTTGTGACATGGGCACTAATTAGACTAAAAATGGTGCTGAAGCAGTTTGGAATTATGAAGCCCTCCATGAATTCAACTTAAATGTTCAGTGCCGTGACGAGATCCTCAGGCAACCTCAGCAGGAATTGTTTTTCTAGAGCATTCCTAATCGCTAATGCTACTCGTGTGTGTGTGTGTGTGTGTGTGTGTGTGTGTGTGTGCTCTCTGTATAACTGGGAATATGTAGAAGAGGACTGAGTTTTGTTTGCAGATATATTTATCTGGTGGGGAGAGAGGCAATTGGAATTTCTCTCTCTCTCTCTCTCTCTCTCTCTCTCTCTCTCTCTCTCTCTCTCTGTCTCTTTAACTTTCAGGAGCAGACAGGTTTTAAAACAACAACAACAACAGATTCCTCCCTCAAGGTAAACTTGAAGGCATTTATTTCAAGTGGCTTCTGTGCATCATTGGGATGCTGAACAACTAGCCTCATGCTGTCCACAATATTTTTCTAGCAGCCTGTGTCATTCTCCTAGTCAGGGGTTTCTGTGAGTTACTGTGCGAGGTTTCATTGCTTGGTTAATGTAGAGCGTAGCCTCGCTCTCCTGCCACCCGTTAGGCCCAGTTTATAAATCACAAGTCAGTGGTACAAATGAAGAGGAAGCACTGCAGTGACTTTCAGGTTCTGTATTTAGCTACCAGCTGCAATTCCTTTTTCTTTTCCATTCTGTGAGGCAGTGACTATAAAGCCCTTTCTGTGCTCTTCTGAATTTTATGTGGACGACGTCAATGCAGGTGTGTAACTGCAAAGCGCGTTTGCATGATGAAAAGCAGTCCTCATACAGGAATTAGTGCCTGCACAATTAATATTTGGTCAGGGTTGGGATGAGAGAAGCCTGCAAAAGAAGGTACTAAATAAAATAAAAAACCCTTTGAAGCTAACTCACTGAAAGGGCAGACAATTTAATGTCCCCTCCTTTTCTCTGGCAGAGATTCAACGGGGACAACATTTCGTCACAACCTTTACCACTTGAATCATGCAGCCTATCATGGAGCTGTTTAAAAAAATGAAAACTTCGCTAGAAATGTTATCTCTTATATGCCCAGTAGATCACTGAGGTTCATAGGACAGTTTCTCCTATATGCTCCATAAATATCAAAAGCCTGCTCCACAGTAACTTGGTGTGGAATAGCATTCCTTTTGAGACACATCAGGCACCTACTATCTGTGCAGAGTTTTGTGTTACTGCCCCTGACATTGTACCTTCATTTCATGATACTTTCAGCTTACCATCCACATGAGTAAACCTGGAAGGGGCATTTAGTGAAGTCTTGAATCATTCCTCATATTATCTATGCGTTGGAAAAATATAACCCGGTGCACTCAGGGCCTTTGTTATTGACCTTATCATCTACACACACTTTTTCATTCCCTTTGGAAAACGCTATCTGCTTTGTGTCAGTCTCTTTCAAATGTTTCCGACTCAGAGATCCAATTTTCTCCCTTCTTTAGTGACATTTGTCAATGTATGAACTTTAATCAAAACGAGCCCTTCTTTCGCTAACTCTAGACAAGGGCCTTAGCTAAAACACAACCTGCTAAATCAAATTGAAGGATAGTATAATATTGCAAACTACATTAAGGAAAAGGTCAGGTGCCGTTGGTGCGAGATTCCTATCTCTTTGCCCCACAAGCTTTAGAATGGTGCATGGCAGCCGTTTCCTCTCTGGGCAAGCCAACGGGCACTTTTGCGACTGGGCTGGGCCTGTGAGGTTTGCTCATGTTGGTCAACATTTGTGTTTCCATGTCTTTGGCGACAGAGGTGCTGGCTGAGTATCAGAATTACTATCAGGCGCCCCTCAGAGCAGGACCCTTACTGACAGAAATGACAGGAGGAGCCAGCAGAAGCCCATTACAAGATGGCTGGTTGTAGGTGTCTGATGTCACAGGGGAAGGACATTTCTCTTGACAACCCACTTCTACCTTCCCCACAATCCACTCCCTGGTTTTTCTGATCCCCGCTTCCCTCTGCCAGCTCCAACATTTACTGAGGTCCTAATTTTGCCTCCCTGCTCCTGCTCCCTGATCTCCTACCCCTTCCATGGCATCTCTACCAGGCTCATGACAGATGTTTCAGGAGTTCCAACTCCCAACAACCTCCAGCCAGCATGACCAATTGTCAGGGATGATGAGAGCTGGAGTCTAGCAACAACTGGAGGGCTACGGGTTCCCCACTACTGATATACTGTATATGCTATATCTGATTTACATACGCTGGTGAGTCATGCTCAAAGTGGGTGGAATCCCAGTAGAGTTAAAACCATCCTACCTCATCCCAGGGTACTGCATGGAGGAAAGGTACGCCAGTATTGGGAAAAGCTACTTGTCTCAGAACAGAGCTGTTTGTGGAGCTAGGGGGAAAAGCATGATGGACTTAAGCCTTGACGGGAGAGGGAACTGTCTGTCCAAGAACTGGCCACTTGCTTGCTGTCTTCTCCCAGCTTCATAATCAGCTCTGGTCTGAGTAAGCCTAGAAGATACAACTAGCCCTACAGATGTAAAGAGTTTGTGTGATTATAAAGATGGTGAATGGACCACAGGCAGTTGAGCTTTGCATGATTTGAAATGAAATCGCCCTACTTCCTCTGCAATATTATTGTTGCTCGTGTTGCAGAGACGGAGGATAAGACACTGTAGTTTGCTTAGGGCCACTTTAAGGCTGACACAAATACAAGACTGATATCTCTTAAACATGGTCTACATTATCAAGAGGAGACCATGGGATCTTTATACACCCCTGCCTCCCTCTTTGGGGTTCTTAAATCCTTTCTTTTTCACCTAACCCCTTCTTTACTTTAAATAAAATAAGTGAGTATTAAAAAAATGGATAACACAATCCAGAACTTCACTCCATGCCTAGAGAAGGTAGTGGGAGAATCTGGAAAGGAAAAGTATTTCCAGCATAGGAAATCCTCATCTCTCTGCTTCATTTAGCCTCAGAATTCAAGTCCCCTTTGCTACTGATCCACACAGCAAAGCTCATGGAGGAGGATTTTCTTGAATTGCCTTTCCTTTCCATCCTTGTTCCTCACCCACTCTCCTAACTTCTGTCATATGTTGTACTGTATTCAGGCACAGCAATTAACTGCCCTGTTCCCTAAGTGCAACACAGCCTCAGATTTCCCCTCCCCTTTCTTCATAAGAAGAACTCTGCTTGATCAGGCAAGTGGTCCATCTTAGTCCAGCATCCTATTCTCACAGTGGCCAACCAGATGCCTATGAGAAGCTCCAAAGCGAGACCCTTCCCCTAGCCCAGCATAAACTCTGCTGCAGGCCTGTGTTTGTAGCTCTGCCAAGGAGCTCTGTCTGACCCTGCATAATAAACCTGTTCCGTTACCTGTTCTGTGGAGTCTAAATCCAAGAGTCAAGGTTTAACAGATAGCATACCATCATTTGTTGTTTTTTTAAAATATATTTTTATTAAGATTTTTAAACATAAATGCAAATATAATGAACAATATAACATATATCATAACATATTTTCTTCACTTCTTTAGACTTCCTCACATCTCCCGCTCCCACTTGCATCATTGTCAGTTCTTGCCCGCAATTTACCATCTTGTTTACATTCTTATGTCCCATTCATTTAAAATATAATCTAATATTTCTCCCAAAGGTTTATGATTTTTCCTCAATCTCACTTAGCATCCTAGTTGCATCTAATTTAGTGGTAGTCAATTATTTATGATCTAGCCTCCATCTTAACATTCAACCAAATTACAATGCTTTTTTAAATAAATCTTAAATTTCTTCCAATCTTCTTCAACCTTCTCTTCTCCCAGGTCTCGAATTCTGCCGGTCATCTCAGCTAATTCCATATAGTCTATCAGTTGCATCTGCCACTCTTCCAGTGTGGGTAGATCTTGAGTTTTCCAGTGCTTAGCGATGAGTATCCTTGCTGCCGTTGTTGCATACATAAAAAATGTTCGGTCCTTCTTTAACACCTTCTGGCCGACAATACCCAAAAGGAAGGCCTCTGGTTTCTTAGTAAAGGTATACCTAAATACCTTTTTCAGCTCATTATATATCATTTCCCAGAAGGCCTTCACTCTAGGGCAGGTCCACCAGAGGTGAAAGAATGTTCCATAATTTTCTTTACATTTCCAACATTTGTTATCAGACAAATGGTATATTTTGGCAAGTTTAACTGGGGTCATATACCATCTATATATCATTTTCATTACATTTTCCTTCAAAGCATTACATGCAGTGAAGTTCAGCCCGTTGGTCCACAACCTTTCCCAGTCCTCAAACATGATATTATGCCCAATGTCCTGTGCCCACTTTATCATAGCCGATTTAACCATTTCATCTTGTGTATTCCATTTTAACAGCAAGTTATACATTCTTGAAAGTACCTTAGTCTTAGGTTCTAACAGTTCTGTTTCCAATTTCGATTTCTCCACCTGGAACCCTAACTTTTTGTCATTTTTAAAAACTTCTTTAATCTGAGCGTAATGTAACCAGTCTCACACTTTATCCTTCATTTTCTCCAAACTCTGCAATTTCCAATTGTCTCCATCTTTTTCTAATATTTCCCAATATTTTGGCCATTTGGCCTCCATATTGGGTCTTTTTCGGGCCTTAGCTTCCAGCGGTGAAAGCCACCTTGGAGTTTTATTTTCCAATAAGTCTTTATATTTTGTCCAGACATTAAACACTGCTTTTCTGACAATATGGTTCTTAAAGGCCTTATTGATCTTAACCTTGTCATACCATAAGTATGCATGCCAACCAAAAGCATTGTTAAAACCTTCCAGATCCAGAACGTCAGTGTCCTCAAGAAGTAGCCAGTCTTTTAGCCAGCAGAAAGCTGCGGCCTCATAGTTCAGCTTTAGGTCTGGCAGGGCAAAGCCCCCTCTTTCTTTCGCATCAGTTAATATCTTAAACTTAATTCTGGGCTTTTTGCCCTGCCAGACAAACTTAGAGATGTCTCTCTGCCACTTCCGGAAGCACTCCGTCTTGTCCACAATCTGTAATGTTTGGAACAAAAACATTTTTGGCAATACATTCATCTTGATAGCAGCAATTCGGCCTAGCAAAGAAAGTTTCAGTTTTGTCCAACTATCTAAGTCTCTCTTAATTTCTGACCAACATTTTTCATAATTGTCCTTAAATAGACTCAGATTTTTTGCTGTTATATTTACCCCTAGGTACTTTACTTTTTTAACCACATTTAATTCTGTCTCTCTCTGAAACCGTTCTGACTCTGTATTTGTCAATTTTTTTCCCAATACCTTAGTTTTCTGTTTGTTTAATTTAAATCCCACCACCTGACCAAAATCTTGAATCAATTGTAATACTCTTTTCGTACTAGATTCTGGCTCCTGCAGGGTCAAAACTAGGTCATCTGCAAAAGCTTTAAGTTTATATTGTTTCGCTCCGACCTGAATTCCTTCCACCAACCGGTCCCCTCTAATCATATTCAGGAGCACCTCCAGAACCGAAACAAATAACAAAGGGGAAATAGGGCAGCCTTGTCGTGTTCCTTTTTCGATTTTAAACTCTTCTGTAACCACATTGTTGACTATCAATTTAGCCTTTTGTTCTGAATATATTGAATATGATGGGATTGAAGCATACCATCATTTGCACTCTTCCCCCACTGTGTGTGCAATCTGGATCATGACCATAAGTGTGCTTTAAAAATAAAATAAAATTGTATTGGTGACGTCTAGGAAAGCCTGGAACCAAAGTGGCCACCTGATGGGCAAAATTGTTCCTCTGTTGTGTCTGCGTAGCACCAGGAGTCCTTTTTTATTTATTATTGGAGAAATACTGAGGGGCTGTCGGAACGGGGGTGGTTGGGAATGTACATCAAGCTCAGAAAGGTTAATGCCAGAAAGGGAACTATGACTCTCTTCCAGTGGGAAGAGAAATCATGATTGCAGCCTTAGCCAGATATGTTTGTGTCCTGGATGACAAGTTGAGTAATATTGCTGCAGTTCTCTGAGCTCACCATATGCCTCATGATAAAATCCATTACTGCAACATCATCACCCTGTGGAAAGTCAGGGGAGAAGCAGGGGGGAAGCGAGGGGAAACTGGTATCTGAGTCACTGGAACTTCAGAAGTCGCACTGTCCTTTGTACTGGAATACACAAAGGTTTTTGCATAGCAGGTTAAAAGCATACAGAGGGTTCTTTTTCCTCCCATTCTCCCTAAGAAGGGATTGGCCCTAGCTGCAAACTAGGTGAGTTTGAATTTGGGAACTCTGGGATAAATCGGCACACTTAGTGGGTTGGCAGTTTACACATCAGCAACCCAGAATCCTTATTCTGAAGGGCCTTTCCTTGGTCCCAGCAGTTATGAATTAACTGAAAGGTGTGTATTTGCTTAATTGAGTCTTTTATTTCTGTTAACAGTTCCGAAACGGTGCAGGACATAGGGATCTAAAGGCTTGTTAGAAGGTGGCATGCATTCTCTCGATGGCCTTCTTTGGTACCAGGATTGTGTGTTGTTGTGGAGGAATGGAAGTGGGCATATGGGACACAAACACACTCTAGCTTGGAGGCTACTTCAGCTGTTCTGTGAATGCCTTCTTGTTGTTTCTGTGTTTCGCTCCTGAAGTATTTATCTAGCCTTGGTCATTGTTTCCCCCTTTCTTTTGAATGTTGGAAACAAGTCAAGGTTATGCTTGCTCTTAAAATTTCCGAGAGGCTGCCAGCTCAGCACATTGTCCTTTTTATCCCCGGGGTGGTGAGAGAAGGAAGAGATGTTACTTATTTATAAACCAGGTTAATTGCTATAAAATATTTAATTGACAGAAATCTAACATGCATGGTGACATTCTTATCTTTATTTAACAATATTTTCTCCTTCATACATTGTGAGTTGCTTCATGTATTTCCCTTTTCCCATGCATGTTCCAGTTTCTCACCCTGCATTTAGCATTCCAGACATTTCTTCCATCTTTAAGCTACCAAACTACTTTTTTAAAAACAACAACAACCCTGAGTTCAAAAAGCATTATGAAGTTGGCAAAGAGGATTGTTAAAAGGTAAGTATAGAGTTGTGGGGAGGAATAGGATCTTATCATTGGAGGCCTTCTGTTTATTTCCTGTATGGTCTCTGGCCTGCTCTTCACCATTGTCTGTTGAGTGTATGAGGAAATTCCCGCCTAGAGATACCTTTTCTCTCATATACAGGGCTATATTTGGACAGGACTGGGGATCTTTCTGCTATGGTCTCTTCATGCCAGCTGAGGCATGAAGGTTGCGTCCTTGCCCACAACAGCCATTGATAGTGTCTTGGTTCCCCCATCAGTAGAGCCGCAGACAAGGGTAACCAGGAGAGACAACAAGAGGACCAGGAGGAAAGGCTCTGTTGTCATGGTGATGAGTACCCTTCCTCCGCTGCTAGGAAACTTGGATGTGTAAAAGGATGCCATTACGGGTAGGACAACAGTCAAGTCCGTTCATAAGCTAGCCAGGCAGTGGGCTAGGGGGAAATAGCAGGGGAGAAAACCTGCAGAGAAGGGAGCAAGACTTAGGGTGATTTAACCTCTTTTCCCCTAGTGACTGAAGGTACAAGGGGCAATTAGACATGGAGGCAATTTGGCTAGCTACTCTCGCCTCATGAATTAATGAGTCCTGGGATTCTGTTTCATTGACTAAGGGGTTAACCATGGCATTGCAAATTAAACCTTGGCCCCTCAGGAAACCCTTTCCACACAGATTTATCTGCCAAGGAAACCCAACAGATTTGCAGCAGATCCAGGCGGGTGCATTCTAAAGCTGCAATCATACCATACATTGAACATGCTATGAAACAACTTGAAACAGTCATGGCTCCCCCCACCAAAAAAATCTGGGAATTGGAATTGGGTGCTGAGAGTTGTTAGGAGACCCCATTCCCCTCACAGAGCGACAGTTTCCAGAGTGGTTTAACAACCAATCCCATTTCACAGGGAACTCTGGAAATTGTAGCTCTGTAAGGGAAATTGTAGCTCCTAACAACTCTTAGCACCAGTAACCCAACTACAGCTCCCAGAATTCTTTGCGGGGAGTCAGTTTTGTTTTAAAGTGGTATCATTGCCCTTTAAATGTATTGTGTGAATGTGGCCGAAGATGCATTGTAAATTCACTCAGGGCTGCTTCCGTCAGTGCTGACCAAGATAAACTGTGAGTGTTTGGCGATGATGGGCAAACTGTCTTTCAGGGAAGTTGTTCTGCCATTATTGATCTTTTCATTGAGAGCTCCTTAGAAGCTTCTGAAGAACAGCAGGGTTCCTCAGGCCATAGTGTTCTAGAACAGAGTTGAGTAGAAGGTCAATCAGGATGACTGCCAGATCTCTGGAAAATTTGAAGTAGATAAGCAGAAGTTTCTGGCTCACAATTGTCTAATAAGAGCAACTGCTGAAAAGATTTCCCCTACTAAAAGGAAGGCTTGGGGGCAGGGCCAACTCAAGACATTTTGTTGCCGGAGGCAAACCAGAAAATGATTCCCCTGGGAACTGAAGTTGGTTAAGAGTGCTTGGAGCAGAACAAGGGGGGAAATTGGGGACGGGGGGGATTTCATCTGCCAAGCCAAAATATTTGCCCTGTCTGGACAGCCACCTTAGTGAGATGTTGAATTCCTCCCTTTGCCATTGCAGAATTTGCAGTAATAGGACCAGATTTCACTATACTGTAGAATGGTGTGTTGTTTCTTTCCTTGTCCTCTTTTAAAAACTGAAAACTTGGTATTGACTAGAAAGCAGTTTAGGTAATGAGAGCCTGACCTGCTGGTGGCCAGGAGACCCAAAACCTGAGTCTTTTGCATTGTCCCACAATATTTCCTACCCTTTCTCCCTGCTTTTAGTAAAAGACTTGGGGGTGGCATTTTGCTTCCAGGGTATGTGGGTGACTTGCCAAGTACGCTGCCAGTGAGTCTCCCCAGGCACTCGCCATCTTAAGTTGCCCAGAGGCACTCTAAATATTTATGCAAATTTGTGTTGCGGGCCTGGGCTCCGAATCCTCTTAAGTACCTAAAAATGGACCTGAAGTCATTTGCAAAGCAGAAGAACTAGTCAAGGGGAATGCAGAGTTAGTGTCAAGCTTTGTGTAAGATAGCCACATGAAGAGCGGGCAAAGGTTTTCATTTCCAGCACGTATGGCATCACCAGCTATTTTTGTCTTGAGTTGACTACCTTGCTTTGCAAATGCACCTTAATTTGGATCTGACACCCCTAGCTGACCTCATCCAGGGACTCCTATGGAGAGAAAATGGGAATTGCATGTGACCTCTGCTAGGGTTTTGAAGTTGAGACATCGGAGATAAAATATGAGCACAGTATCGTTACTACTTCTCAGTTGCCCGAAGGCATTTCTGCATTGCAACAAATCTGCCTGACAAGGCTATTCTGAGTGCACTTTAACATTAATTTAACTTGTGTCATTTGCTTCATACGTTCTCCAAAGCTGTACCTTTGTATGATCTGTGGATGTTTAAAGGCATCATGTTGTACAGCAAGCATGGTCTGCAATGTGGTAGAAGAAGTGAATGGGGCTGGGTGGAGAGAAGGGAGATTTCTCTCTCTCTTTTTTGTGCTCTGGAAATATGGGATGCCAATGAAGTTGATTGATAGCAGGTTCAGGGCTGAAAAAGCAGTTCTTCACATAATACAGTATGTACAGGTAACTTACAACTTGCGCACATTTAACTTGTGCACATTCAGCTTTATGTGCTTGGCAATTAAAAATAATAATTAAAAGGGGGCGGAAAGTTTCCTGCTTGGCAGGGGGTTGGACTCGATGGCCCTTGTGGTCTCTTCCAACTCTATGATTCTATGATACTATGAAAGGAGGCAGGCCTTGGGGCGGGGGCCTTTGGCAATCCCACCTGTGTTTTACTATACACAAATTTGGCTTTACACGCCACCTCTGGAATGTAACCATATCCATGTGCTTGTCTGTACTTAAATGAATGAATTTAATTGTTCCTTAATTATTATTCTAGTTAAGTTGCAATCTTGCAGCACATTTCTGTAAGCACTGTTAAATCATATATTGTCTCTTTTCTGAGTGACTATGATTTGTTTTTCCCCTATTTGCCAGATTTTTAACTACAGATGCTCTCTCTGCAGTGGCACTCTGGTTAAACTTCCGATGTCGGACATTCACACGTTTTTAGCTTTTAGTTGCGTAACAGAAAATATTTATTGGTGTTGACATCTTAAATCCTGTTGACATTTTGAATCACTTTCCACCATTTTCCAAACCTATGATCTGTTATTTCATGAATTGCTTTCAGTAACCGTATCCCAGTATTTATAAAAATTATTCGGCAACCCCACTCTTCATTGTAAATTATTAGCATCAATCACAGCAGGATTTCGTTTTAAAAGATTATTCAATTCCTGTGGTATCATCTACCATCTATAAAGAATTTAAATTGGGTTTCCTCTCAATTTCAGTTTGAATTTTATCAGCCTCCATACTCCTGATTTTCACTATACCAAGCTTGGCAATTTTAAACATGCAAATAGGGAAAAGCAAAACAGAAAGGATTGGGCTATTGCTGGGACCTCCAATGGCATCACAATACCCTTAGTACACCCACAACTCCCTGCCCCTTCCAGTTTTTTGTTTTTTGTTTAATTAGAAGGGATTTGGGGGTGGTTTTTAGAAGTTTCCTTTTTCAGTTGTTTGGGAGAGGTTTGCAAGGTTTTGGAATGCTACACTGAGTTTTTGTTGTTTGTGAGGGTTGACTTTTTTTAGGGTGTAGGTGTTCTGCCTGTTGTTTTGGGAAGGAAATTTGCAGTCCCATTTTTCATCTGTGAAATGTGCATTTTATGGTTCCCATAAAGGTTCCCTAGATTCTCAAATATGCTTTCAGGCCCATAAAAGGTTGGAGACCACTAGTAAATGACTGTTAGTTCTGTTTTGATAAAAAATTTAATGTAGTTCCTAGGGAGGCAGGGTATTGGATTCAACGTATTTTGTTTGGGGTGATGTCAGATGATTACAAAAATTTCTCTGTGGTGTTTTGAGTAGGGAATGGTTGATTCACACGTGCAAGCAAATCACTTGATAGGTGAGGAACATACTTGTGCATGTGAACTCACCACCTCTAAGCACCCAATCAAGATTTTTCAATAGCTGAAAGAATATTTCCCTGTTTAAGGAATTCTGACAGTCCTCAGAATAAGAGTGTAGAATGAATGTTGTGTGGCATCTGTCCGATAAATAACAATGATATGCAGATTACATTATTTACATGCCAGTGAACTATGCAAATTTGGAGGAAGTCTAGCTTATTGTGTATTTTCAGTGTGACTTTCTTTGTTGAACACATTTTCAACGTTGGGCATAGGCCAACCATCAGGAGTGATTTCAATTTTCATTCAGGGAATGGCAAAACATTTTGTGTGTGTTTGTGTGTGCATTCATAAAGGTCAAAATTGTCCAATTTTCAGTACGTTTATAGATAACTTGTAGCAAAGCAGTGTGTTTTAAGAACATTTGTCATAGTTATATTTTTATGCCTCACAAGTGAATTCTCAAAAGAGGTCATTCACCTCTTTATTTAAAAGCAGAGGGAAGCCTTCCACAACCTGCTGTTCTCCAGACATTTTGGACTACAATTCCCATAAGCCCCAGCGAGCATGAGTGTGCTAGCTGGGGCTGATGGGAACTGTAGTCCAAAATGTCTGTTGGGCTCTGTGTGGTGGAGGCTGGCATACATACACAGTACGTAGTGCTGTTGAACTTTTGAATACAGCGCCAATTTATTGCTCAGGAAGCTGGCCGCAAATAGAGCAGCACTCTGGAGAAATAATCATATATAGGAGTGAGACTGCCCCTCTCCCCGTTTTTCTTGAACAGTAAGAATGTAAAGACACGCCAGTGGAAGCATCTGCTAGCTTCATATCTGATATGGAAGATGCTTTCTGTCAGAAATTTGTGTTGAATTTTCCCAGCAGTACCCAGGCCTAGCAATTTACGTAGCACTGTTTTATGTAACTAATATTCCTCTTTACCCATCTTTTCAAATTACTGACTGCTAGTATTGACAATTCTGCTCAGACAGCTTTGAGTGAAGTCAACCAAAACCAAGTTACATCAGTTGTATGACTCCTGAATTCTCATGTAATTGGGATGATGAGACCAGCTGCATGACCTATGCCTTCTAACCCATGTTTTCCCTAATGGGGCAAGTGGCTGTTTTCAGGGGAAGGGAGGGATTTATGTCCAGGAAATGCCCCAAAGAAGAAAGAGTTAAACCCCTCTCTTCACATTGCTGCAGATTTGATATATACCGTATTTTTCCGTCTATAAGACATCCCCGTGTATAAGACGACCCCCAATTTTAAATTTTAAAAAATTGGGGGGAAATATAGTCTTATACACGGAAAAATACGGTATATATTTTAGGACCCACCTTTTTCTCTGGGCTTTAATATGTTTTAAATTTAATATTGTCTTTTTAAATGGCTGTAACCCATCCTGGGGCATTACAGTGAAGGGTGGGTATGGAATCAAATTAATAATAATAATAATAATAATAATAATAATAATAATAATAATACAAGAGAAATGATACAGTCATGATTCTCTGATGTCTCATCTAGCTTGGTCCTTACACTTAATCAAATCATTATTCTTGTTCATTCTTCCTGTTTGTGTACAGAGACATCTTTACAGGAATCCTTAATTTCACAGTTGTTGTCCTTCTGCACAGATTTACATTTTGTAGCTTTCAGTGCAGATAGGCTGTCTTATGAGAAGCATTTGCTTACACTACTAGGTAGTAGAAAAGCTTTAGTTTCACCCTGTTCTCAGTTGAAAACAAATATAACATGCCACGGGGTCTTTTCAGTTGTGTCACCCACTTTCTGGAACACTCGTCTTAAGAAACTTTTGTAAACCGCTTTGAGATTTTTTTTTGCAATCAAGCAGGGTATAATTTTCTGTGAAATAAATAAATAATCTTAAATGACTCTCACCATTAAAAAGCTTATGTATTTGTGGACTTTTGCTAAACATTGTGTTGTTTTTTGCATTCAAAAGACTGGTCTTTTTAAAAAGGTTTTTAAAAACTGAATTTTTGATGTTTTAAAACTCTTGTATGTTTTCTTGAATGCCGTGGGTGTAAGAGGGACCTATAAGTATTGTTACGGCTAACTGTTTTAACACTTTTGCTTTCTTCTTGTGTTGCGGTGCAGGTATGGCCTCACATGTGCAAGTTTTCTCCCCTCACACCCTTCAATCAAGTGCCTTCTGTAGCGTGAAGAAACTGAAAGTGGAACCAAGTTCTAACTGGGATATGACTGGGTACGGCACACATAGCAAAGTCTACAGTCAAAGCAAGAACGTGCAGTCCTCTCAAGCCGCCGCCGCCATCAACGCCTCTCTCCAGATCCCCAACCCCAGCATCCCTTACGAACAGACCATCATCTTCCCAGCCAGCACGGGGCACATTGTGGTGACATCCGCCAACAGCACCTCCGGTGTGGTTGCAGTATCTGGGCAAGCGTTAGGTGGACCACACAACCTGATGCGTCGAAGCACTGTGAGCCTTTTGGACACCTACCAAAAATGTGGACTTAAGCGCAAGAGTGAGGAAATTGAGAACACAAGCAGCGTGCAGATTATCGAAGAGCACCCACCAATGATTCAGAACAATGCCAGTGGGGCTACGGTAGCCACCACAACCACATCCACGGCCACATCCAAAAACAGTGGCTCCAACAGTGAAGGGGATTACCAGCTGGTACAACATGAAGTGCTTTGTTCCATGACCAACACGTACGAAGTGTTGGAATTTTTGGGCCGTGGAACCTTTGGGCAAGTGGTCAAATGCTGGAAACGTGGCACCAATGAAATTGTGGCCATCAAGATCCTTAAAAACCATCCATCTTATGCCCGGCAAGGTCAAATTGAAGTGAGCATCCTGGCCCGGTTAAGCACGGAAAGCGCAGATGATTACAACTTTGTCCGAGCCTATGAATGTTTCCAGCACAAGAACCACACCTGCCTGGTCTTTGAAATGTTGGAACAGAACCTTTATGATTTCTTAAAGCAAAACAAGTTCAGCCCATTGCCCCTTAAATACATTCGACCAATTCTGCAGCAGGTAGCCACGGCCCTAATGAAATTGAAAAGCCTGGGCTTGATTCATGCAGACCTCAAGCCAGAGAACATCATGCTGGTGGATCCATCTCGGCAGCCATACAGGGTCAAGGTCATCGACTTTGGTTCTGCGAGTCATGTGTCAAAGGCTGTGTGCTCGACTTACCTTCAGTCCAGATACTACAGGTAAGTGACCTGAGTCAAATAAAAACATCAGGATAAGTGGAGCCTGTGGCGCAATGGGTCAGTGTGTTTGGCTCTTAACCAGAAGGTTGGTGGTTTGAGCCCAGCCAGGGATGGCTGTGTGCAGGATTTCTGCATTGCAGGGGGTTGGACTAGATGGTCCTTGGGATCCCTTCAAACTCTGCAATTGTATGGCTGTGATTCTATTCCATAAAGGCATTTGCTGTGATACTATAGAAAGTACTGAAATCAACCCGAGATCAGGAGGAATCCTATTGGCCCTTTGAGTCACCTGATACCACTGACTTGATAGATGCAATACCACTTTCTTGCCACCTGCCATGGTGGCACTATAGCGTGTCAGAGCTGGCCATTAGTTCCATTGTCTAGCATGTTCTCCTATGATAATGCAGATAATAAGAAGGTTGGATCCCACTGCAAGTCCCCTTCCTGTTGCCTTATGCCAAGATGTTTCTTGTCACGTGATGTTTTGCAGGCTCCTACTGCGATAATATTTTGCATGTCAAGGGCTTTCTGTTATTTTTGCTGCAGTAGACTTTACATGGTTACGCTATTGGAGGTAATCAGCGACATAATTCTTGATTGACGTGATTCCTTATGCTGATGGATTTGATCAAAATACGCTGTGCGAGTTACCAGTGTGGCTCGTATGTTAAATGCAACAGATGTTTTGCCTTTAAAATTGCAGGTAACATTTGGCACTTATGAAAGACTCTTTTACAGGATGCACAGAGGATCAGCAGCGCTGCTTCTCCTTGTCTCTTAAAATGCAGATTTCAGACACTAGAGGGGGGAACCTAATCAGGGCTGGAGAAGAGTTAATTTCCAGAATGTGGAAGTTTGACAGTGTAGCATTGCAGCAGCTGATTTTTATCTGTATGTCCTTTTGTTCTGAGAAGGAGAAAACAACAATGCTGCTTTCTTTTCTTAGAAAAGGTTTATTAAATAAAACATTCAACAGTCCTATCCTTTAAGGCAGACATGTTTTTGCTGCAAATACACGAAAGCTTTAAGGCTTTTAATTTGCTGGCTGGATGGGATGGGATGGGGGGGAGAGAGGGAATCCATGATAATTGGAGCATTTTCCTACTGCATTACCTATGATGGTGCAGAGCCAGCCCATGTAGACCTGGGATGGGCATCCATAGGCAACAGAAATGAAAAGGGTGGAAGTGTTTGGTTTTCTGAGAGGAAGGGAGTGTTTTGTAATGTGTCTGGGAAATGCATAATGGTTACTGTGTCTTGGATTTTGAAATGATGTGTGAAGGCAGCCAGTTTTCAGATCATCAGACTCAGTTTAACTAATCCTTCTCTCTTTATGGGGAAGAAGAAAAGGAGCTGGGGTTTGTTGCCACAGTAGGGGGTTTCTGACAAAGTCATGAGGAAAATTAATATTGCTGCCTCTGAGGGTGGCAGTGGAGGGGAGTGTAAGGGGGATCTGGTGAAACAACGCTCCATTCTTTGGCGGAGATAGATACCTTTAGGCGAGAGGCAATTTGCAACGCTGAAAAAAATTGAAAACAAAATAATTTGTTTTACACTGGTTTTTGTTGCCAGGCCATTAGGAAGATGGATGGGGTAGTATTAGGAAAACATAAACTGCAAATGACTGTGATTAAAAAAATGAAACTTCCCAACAACCAATCCTGTTAGATGAGAAAATGGTCATTCATATATATATGAATGTAGCTTGAGATACTTAAATCCCTGCTTGACAGAATCTTGGAGAAAATGGTAATCTTGATTTTGAAGTGGCAAAAGGCATGAACTTGCAAGGATGGATTTGTCTCTGCAGCTTCGATATCAATACCGCATGTAGTTTGCTTGGTGGTGAGGAAGAACCATTGAATTTTAACCATCACAGACAGACTCTTTGCATCACTTGAAGTTTGTTCCCACCAATAGAGAGGCTGGCTGGCATTCAATGAGCCTTAGCATTCACCCTAAGTATTTTAATTAACAGGCGCTCCACTGTGGCATGAATGCTTGATGCCTCGTTGCTAGCCCATTCTGGCCGTCAAGATGGTGTAATTAGAGCAGGGAGGACAAGGCAGGGCAATCATCTGGTGGTGTAGGAACAAGCTTTCCCCGCCACCTCCTCTGTCACTGTTGGCCACTGCCAAGGGAAAGGGTCACGACTCAAATGTCCCTGTACTACGTGGCATGTTATGAACGTGAACTTTTTGCCCTCTCAAGTTACTGTACTCAGATGTAGCTTGCCTGTAAGGGACTGCACCAGGACTTGCTTAAAATTAGCCATTCACATTTTTGTGCCGCGTTTGTGACAGACTAAGGATGTCTACGCATTGCCAGCTTAATGTGCAGCGAGGTGGTTCTTTTTCTGAGTTTGGATCAAAGCTTTTTGGGGGGAGAATGCATCAAAATGCAGTGTTTCTCAAGAAACAACAGGATAGATATAGGATATGGATTGTGATCAACATCTTATGTATACTTCCCAAACCAGCAGTGCAAGTGTACCGAATGCAGAATAAAAGGGAATGTGTACACAGCCTAAGGATCTCTCTTGGGTTCCCTACCCCTGAGTTAAATTATCTTTGGTAGCAGGGATTGGGGAAATGTCAGTGATAAACAAGGCAGTTGTGGGTTGAAAGCTTGGAACCAAGAGTCTGTGCTCAGGTGCCACAGTGGATATGCTTGATCTAGAAACCTTTACAGTACTCGCAGGACAGGGGGAACCAGTGACTAGGCAGGGTGGGGCAGGTTATTCTGGACTGTAGCAGACGCAGATGTAGGGGAGCATGACCAATTCAGTTGCACTTGGGCACGGAGCCTTGGGAGCGCTGCAACTGTTATGTACAACGGAAGGCAAGAGGCAAGGGTGCCAAAATTTGGTGTAGCACAAGGCACCACTAAAATCTGATACCGCAAGGTCCACCACTGACTGTAGGAACACTTCACAACCCAGGGAACATCCTCAGCTTGCAGTTCGTGACTCGCCCTGTAGGGTAGCAGGATATACATCTGTGGTTTCCCAAGCCACGGTACCTTCTGACAGAAATACTTCTCCCTAAAACCTCAGATAGATGGATGGTATTTTCTGCAGTCCTCAGTTACGTTACATGGGCTAGTGGAGCCATTTACACAACAGGGACTGGGATTGAAGCATAATGCTGTGGAAGGACCATGCCTTAGAAGACTGAGTACAACATTTGCATGCAGAAGACATTGGGTTCCATCCCTGGCATCCTTTAAAAAGATCAGTAGGAGGTGAGATAGGAAAGACCTCCATCCTGAGGCTCTGTTGCCAGTCTAGCATCCCAGGGCTAGATAGATAGATAGACTGACCTGGTATAAGGCAACTCCATGTGTTCCTCGTGTGACCTTGTGCTGCTTAGTTTGCTCAAGCGGTTTATTTTAGAAAAAGCCTGTCTGCTTCCCTGATTTTGTTATTGAACTTACGAATATGAAGTCAAGGTCATGTAGAGTTCTTCCATGGAAAGCATTTCCATAATCCCTTTTATAAAACCAGCATCTTATTGCAACCAGATGGGTATACAGACTTTGCAGATGTGTTCTTGGTTGCAGAATGTAAGCATGCCTCAAATGGCCTGGGTTCTTTTGTGTGTCTCAGTCCAAACAGTTTGACCACAGCATATTGTTATTTTCAGCCAAAAGCCCTTGGGGACAGGCAGAGAAGCCGCTTCCTAATGAGCATATTGTATTAATTCAGTGAAACACAAAGATTGCTTCACCTGTATGGATGGACGAACCTGTCACTCTCTCGGTTTCTTGCTTTTCTAGTCTTGAATTCAGTTTGCCCCGCTTCTCCATCAGCTTTGTTTGTTTTTGTTGTCTAGTCCTCATGAAAATTAATGTTTCAGAACCCATTTGTCCCAATACAATAGACACATTTTTTGCAAGCAATGCTTCTCAATAGTATAGATTTTAATTCACACCTTCTCCTATTAGACACATTTCCGTACACTTATTTCGTTCGCTTGGAGAAATGCATCGCAATGTTTGGAGAATTTTGAAGGATAACTGCATTTCACTTTACATATTGTTTAAAGTAGTGCAAATTAGGTAGGCTTGTATCAAAAGATGAACTAAACTGAACTTTCTCCCCATCTCCTAGTCTTGTGTCATGGTAGGGAAACGATTGTCAACATTCTGCCAGGCAGAGATGGGGAGAAATGGATTTCTGGCTCCCAAAGCAAACAGAGCTCCAGACACATCCTAGGGCCTTGCCGTTGCCATTTTTTAGCCCAGCTGCTACCAGTAACTCTACATTTTTCTCTTTGTTCTTTGGTGCTCAAGTTATTTGCATTTTTAAAGGGCTGTCAGTTTCTTACAGTTCATAATTTCCAGCTGCTTATCTTCCACACCTGAAGTCACGGCCATTCCACTTAGTGGCATGCCATCGGTTCATGTGGAATATATTAGAATTTCCAATGTGGCCGAACTGTGACTATTTATTTATTTGCACGATCTCTGTTCTGTGCCAACAGCAATGTCCTTTAGACAGTTAACAGATATACTATATATTAAAACCCACAGAATTAAAGAATTATAAGTTCAGGTGAGAAAATAAGCAGCAGGAGATAATGAACTTCTAGAAAAAGAGTCTTTCTTTCTTTCTTTCTTTCTTTCTTTCTTTCTTTCTTTCTTTCTTTCTTTCTTATGCCTCAACAAATGAAAAAGGAAGAAAGCAAGCAGGGTGCATGCCCTTTTTTTTCTAGGCATCAATAATGTCTTCCTGAAAGCGTCATCAGCTCTTTATGTTTCTTGGTGATTTTCCAGTGAAGCAGGTGCGTTACCTTTCAAGCTTCAGAGCAAATGCATATTCAAGAATGTTCCTGCTGAAACTGGGAACTCTGGCTCCTTCCTTTCCCACTTCAATCCATTCATCTCTCTTGCCATGTGATCCTCAAAGCACACACCTTAATTTATTTTAGTCTCAGTATGTAAAATGGGAGCAGGGCTGGCCTTAGACATTTTTC
This sequence comes from Podarcis gaigeae, assembly GCF_964106915.1. Lineage (NCBI taxonomy): Eukaryota > Metazoa > Chordata > Lepidosauria > Squamata > Lacertidae > Podarcis > Podarcis gaigeae. The sequence continues at coordinate 23,221,567 of NC_139686.1, read as the reverse complement.
CTCCTCTCACTTAAAGCATTAGAAAGTTCAGTTGCTGCTGTTTTTAAAAAAAACGGGGTCTGGAGCCAAAAAGGAGCAAGAAACAAAAATGTATGTGTTCTGCAATCAGCTTCCTGCAGTGACTATTTCAAGATGCTACAGAGGAAAGCCATCTCTGATTGTGGGAAGGAGGTGATGCTTCCGTTCTCCTTTCCACTGTAGTGCATAGCCTACATAGCTAGTATACTGCCAATCTGTACTTTCAATTCTCTTTTCAGACCTATGTTTAATTCTTAGGGGGGACTAGGGCTCGAGGGTGGAGTCTCAAACTGTGCAGTGTTCTAGGTCACCCAATAAGTAAAGTAAAAACACATTATTACAGTGGTACCTCGGGTTACAGACGCTTCGGGTTACAGACTCCGCTAACCCAGAAATAATACCTCGGGTTAAGAACTTTGCTTCAGGATGAGAACAGAAATCGCGCAGCGGTGGCATGGTGGCAGCGGGAGGCCCCATTAGCTAAGTGGTGCTTCAGGTTAAGAACAGGTTAAGAACAGACCTTCAGAACAAATTAAGTTCTTAACCCGAGGTACCACTGTATTGTTATTACAGTGGTACCTCGGGTTACATATGCTTCAGGTTACAGACTCCGCTAACCCAGAAATGGTACCTCGGGTTAAGAACTTTGCTTCAGGATGAGAACAGAAATCGTGCTCTGGCGGCATGGCAGCAGCGGGAGGCCCCATTAGCAAAAGTGGTACCTCAGGTTAAGGATGGACCTCCAGAATGAATTAAGTTCTTAACCCGAGATAGCACTGTATTTTAAAGAGGGGATGGGATAGGATGCTAGGGGTTTGGAGCCTCTGGGCCATTCCTTAACAACACCCTTCACTGTATGTAAATAGGCATTTTCTCTATATTTGGAGGCCAAGAGGCTACAGAGTATTCTGCTGTGGTAGAAAATCTGTAGTGTATTTGTGGGCTTGGAACTTCATGGCACTGCACCTTGCCAAATGAGTGGAGCTGGGTTGTAAATGGAGGATTCTGAACAAGTGCAGGTAAATGGCTTGAACAAGAGCTTCATTAATACTTAAAAAAATAGAAAGGTTCAGGTTTCGGGAACTGTTCAGCCCATGATTCAGCACCTGTAAGTTTCTGCCACATTTCCTGCTCTCACTGCACCTGCAGTGTTCCAAATTAACCACAGATGGACTGGCAGAGGCTTAATGGAAGCCAACTGGCAAGGAGAAGCTGACAGGTACCGAGTGCCACCCACAAGACCCTGGGGTTTCAGACTCAACCACTCCCATTCACTGCAGTGGGGCAGCTCAAAGTCCCCTAGAAATGAATGGAGGGTGCTCAGCTTAAGCGCTGCCATGATAGGAGATTGCCCAGGGGGCAGTGTGGTGTCGTGGTTAGAGCGTTGGACTTGGAGCATGGATACCCAGCTTTAAAACCCTACATAGCCGCAAAAATTGGAGACCTTAGACCCGTCTGTGTAGTGGGCAGGGGGATATGCACTGGGATGGTGGGAGCAGACCTCGTGTGTGTGCACGTGCTCCCCCCGCCAAATGGATATACATTCACGTGTTCAGGCAAATAAATGCCTTTTGTCTGCATGTATGTTCACACCAATGATACCTGGAAACTTGTTTTCAAAGAGACTGTATTTTTAGTAGTCCAAATTCTGGACTCTACATGAATTGTATTACAGAAGATAAGCAACCTTTCACTGGGAAAGGTTTAATTCTTAATTTATTTAGGGAGCTTACTGCAAGAATGCTTGAGGACTTTTTGAAAAATGTGTCAGCTCATAATTAGTTTTTAGCAAGGAAGTACACTCGAGTACCACCCCTTTCCATTGCTTCAGTTCTAGATGCTTTTTAAAATGCAGATTACATTGCCTCCTGTGTCAGCTCTGCAGTGGTGTTTGATGAATCCAGACTCTATCCACTTGTCTTTACATGCTCGCCTTTAAATGCTCCCCACTTGTCTAGGAGGAGAAATTAGCAGTTTTGTCAAACGCCAAGGGGCTGAGGGATTTTTAGAGCAGAGCTCAGTTGCTAGATGTGGCTTTTGGCTGTATTACAGGATTTGCAGTTCCTTTCACCAACCACCTGTGATGTTGGTGTGGCAAATAAGAAATTAGTTAATGTGTAGGGATTTGGACCCACTGTTTCTGTTTACTCTTTAAGATGCAAATCCATTGGCAGAGTCAACCTCAGGGCATGGCAGCGTTAGGGGCTGTGAGAACAGGCCCCATTCTTCAACTGGAAAAAAAGAACATGGCCCAAACAAGAAAAACAAACCCCTAATATAGTCGTAACAATCCATTCGACTTTCAAAACGTTCAGAAACCAAACCGTGGCTTTTGATTGGCTGCAGGGAGCTCCTGCAGCCAATTGGAAGCTGCGGAAGCCCCGTCGGCTTCCAAAAATAGTTTGCAAACTGGAACAGTTACTTCGGAGTTTGCGGCGTTCAGAAGCCAAAACATTCGAGAACTAAGCTGTTCGAAAACCAAGGTGCAACTGTAAATGTCAAAAGGCTCAATCAAACGTTTTAACCATCTTTTTCTTTACACACATTTTCTTTCAGGTTTCCGATTTTAACATACCAGAGCAGTGTGGCTTAGAACACATTTCCCTTTAACTCTTGCGATAATTCTAGTCTAGCTAGGCATGCCCAGCCACTTGGAAGCCGGTTGCCTTTGGTGGTGAGGCGCGGTGGTTTGAACAGTTTGTAGAGAAGCAAGCAGAACATAAATTATTGAAGGCAACCCAGTAGTCTTTCTTTGCGTTCTTCCCTTGCTTTATTACATTTTTAGCTTACTCACTTGACCTGCCCTTTTTCACAAAGCCAGATAACATACAGATATGTGGAGAATCTTTCCAATCGCTCTCAGCCTGCCTTCTCCTGGAGCTATCAATAAGAGCCTTGACATGACAAGCTGAGAGTGTGAAGGGAAAAGAAACACATGATTGTGTATGACCTGATGTATGAAATGAAACGTTACAAGAGCTTCAGGAGAAGCAGGCTGTGCCTCTTAGAGTGCCTGGCTCTGTGAACCAATTAGTTTCTAAGGTGCCCCTGCACTTTTTATCTTTTCTTTCCCCGTCAGGAAAGAGATCGGCGGCTAAATCTTCGGCAAGTAAAACACTCAAAAAGAACGTCTCCACCACAGAGTTTAAGGATAACTAATCTCTGAAACTATATAGTATGTACTGAATTGCATGTTGCTATAGTAGGCCTGTCCTGAGGTGATGACATTAATTAAGGCAGTGGTTGTATACCCACTTAGCTAAGTGGGATTTGTGTCTGAGCAGACATATATAGAGATGTGCTGTGAGCCATAAACATTTCAGTGCAACTAGGAACTAGTGGTGGGGGAAGAAAATCCACTCAGTTCACGTTTAAAGGAAAGCTTACCTAATTCACACTTTCTGAAACAATAAACGAACCAAACCACAGCAGTTCTTTGAAACCTGCACTTCTCTGAATTTTGCAATGCAGTTTTCCAGTCAAGTCATAGGTAAAGGTAAAGGGACCCCTGACCGTTAGGTCCAGTCGTGGAAGACTCTGGGGTTGCAGCACTCATCTTGCTTTACTGGCCGAGGGAGCCAGCGTACAGCTTCCAGGTCATGTGGCCAGCATGACTAAGCCACTTCTGGCGAACCAGAGCAGCGCACGGAAACGCCATTTACCTTCCCGCTGGAGCGGTACCTATTTATCTACTTGCACTTTGACATGCTTTTGAACTGCTAGGTTGGCAGGAGCAGGGACCGAGCAACGGGAGCTCACCCTGTCCAAGTCATATGTACAAAAATGCAAATGCTAGCATAAAATGTGCAGAAAATGCATATATTATTGAAAACAGCATATAAAAATGCATTCTGTTAGCAGCGTTCAAAACTTCCATTGTTCTAGGCGCATTTCATTAGGCGGAATTTCATTAGCGAGAGCAGTTTCTGAGCTCTGGGCACAGTACTGTGCCTAAGATTTCAGATTAAGACTGCAGAGTGGAAGGAAAGGAGGACCTTTTTCTGCCTCCCCACTTCCAGCTACTCTCTGAAGACTGGAGAAGAGGGTGTATGCAGGGGAAGGACTAGACCAAGTGAAAAATGAGCATAATATTTTGACTGCTGTTCATTCATTTTCAGCTTTGTATTCTTGTTATAAAAAAGTGTGCCTAGACATTCCATTGTTGCACCCATAACCTAGGCTTAAGGTGCCATATAGTTTCTAGCTTTCATATCTCAGTTTCTAACACTCTGTTAGGGAACAGTGCTTTCCAGAAATGTGTATATTAGGCAAAAATGCATAGAAACATACATACGTTAGGAGAAATTCACACAAAATGAGGATGAATTTTCATGAGGACTTTTTTTAAAAAAAAAGCAAATTGGTATAAAGTGTACTTAAGATTGGAAAGTGAGAAACCAAGAAAAGCCGAAAATTGTAAGATTTGCCCATCCCTACTGGGAACCAAAAGATGACAGGAAATTGCAGATCAACTGTGAATTTGGGGGTGAAGCTAACTAGGGTGCCCAGCTGGGTGGGGAGGACCTGGCATGGTTGGAGGTGCAGATGTGAGAATAGTGTAAATAGTAGATAATAAACGTATACACAGAGGGTAAATATGTTCAGATATGCAGTAGTCAGTAGTCATCAATACCCCAGACTTTTAAGTCTTACTTCTCTCCTATGCATTTGCATCTTGGGTTTTTTTGAGGGAAAATGGGTCTTTAAGCAAACACAAACACAACACAGCCCTCTCTCCCACCATTCCTCTTGATCACCCCGTTCTGTTAGTTCATTACTTCTGGGGGATTAAGAAGATTGAGCCAAGAGGAAAATGTCATGTTCCACTGTGTTTCCCTGTGAAATTAACAGAGACAAATAAAAATGGAAAGGTAAACTGACACAGTCCCACATTATACAAAACTCAGAAGTGAGTGATGAAGCACAGCATTATTTCAACAAAGGAACATGTTGATGACACTGAGCCTCTATATTTATTTACTTTTAATCCTAAGAGATGTTTTCTCCTAGTCGCTAAAATGTACAGTTTATTATTTCCAACAGAACACTGGTTATCTTTTCTGTCAGGCTAAATGTATACTATTCAGAATGATGTTACCACCTAGCAAAGTATTCCTGAATATTTATTTAACCATCCTGCTTAGGAATAAATAATGTCCAGTTGGGGTGGGCAGGGGAGAAATTCACTGCTAGTACTAGATTTTACTCTTATACAAATTTTCTTTTTCATTAGTAATATTAATGTGGCATTATTTAGAATTATCATTGGCTGTTTATGTAGTGTATCCATACTCATAGCACTTTGCACAGAACAGACTTTAAGGTTTTTTTTTAAGTCATGACATCTGGCTCCCAGCTGGATCTGTTGTGTTAACCTGTGCAGAATTGATTTCAGTTTTGTGGTCATAGGAAAGCACTATGGAAATAAAAAGAGGTAGAAACATTTAAAAAAGGGTATAGGTGCATGATGATTTCTCAGCAATCAGGTGCCATAGGCATGAGTCCCAAAAGTATATTTTATCACTAGATTGCTCACTTCTTGATGGCTTCAGATTAAAAGTGCTGAGCCAGAATAAAAGTATGCCTCCACTCTCCACCCAGCATGCATTTTCAGTTTCTTTGCCCTTTTTCTAATCTTAATTTTCTTTGCCTGACCTTTACCCCACCTTCTTCTCTTTTTTCTCCTCAGAACTTCCCCTGATTCATTATCAGAATTAGCATTTTTACTAGCACTAAATCTTTTTGTGTTAGATTGTTAGATATTAATTAAGTGTGATTTGGTTAGTGGATTAGATTTCATTGTAATATTGGATTTGTGTCACAATGTACTTCTTGAATTGCTGATTTTGTTTCGTTTTAATTTGTTGACGTTTTTGTAACTATGCTCAAATATGTTGTTGTATTTTGATGCTAAGGGAACAGGGTGGCGCTGTGGTCTAAACCACTGAGCCTCTTGGGCTTTCCAATCAGAAGTTCGGTGCTTCAAATCTGCTCGACGGGGTCTGCTCCTGTTGCTGTGTCCCAGCTTCTGCTAATCTAGCAATTCAAAAGCACATCAGTGCAAGCAGATAAATAGGTACCGTTGCGGTGGGAAGGTAAATGGCGTTTCCGTGCGCTCTGGCTTCCATCATGGTGTCCCTTTGCGCCAGAAGCAGTTTAGTCATGCTGGCCACATGACCCGGAAAGCTTTCTGTGGACAAAAGCCGGCACCCTCAGCCTGAAACGAGGTGAGCACCGCACCCCATAGTCACCTTTGACTGGACTTAACCAGACAGGGGCCCTTTACCTTTACCTATATTTTGATATTTATTTGATGCATATTGGGAACCGTTTGGGCACAAGCCATGTTGGAAAAGTGGAAGATGAATAAACTCGTTACAACCTAACCTTTCTCCCATTTCCCCAGATGTCCTCATGGGGACATCTTCAAATAAGGCCTATGTACATAAAATTGAGGGACGCGGGTGGTGCTGTGGGTTAAACCACAGAGCCTAGGACTTGCCGATCAGAAGGTCGGCGATTCGAATCCCCACGACGGGGTGAGCTCCCGTTGCTCAGTCCCTGCTCCTGCCAACCTAGCAGTTTGAAAGCATGTCAAAGTGCAAGTAGATAAATAGGTACCGCTCTGGCGGGAAGGTAAACAGTGTTTCCGTGTACTGCTCTGGTTCGCCAGAAGCGGCTTAGTCATGCTGGCCACATGACCCGGAAGCTGTACACCAGCTTCCTCGGCCAGTGAAGTGAGATGAGCGCCGCAACCCCAGAGTCGGCCACGCCTGGACCTAACGGTCAGCGTCCCTTTACCTTTTTACATAAAATTGAATGTGCACAGGCCAATTTTGCACAGTTGATTTCCCAGATAACATCCAGTAATTAACTCCATGATCCCAGCCTACATACCTTGGATTTTACAAGCATCGCCGCCCTGCAAAGACATTAGGAATGGGGCAGAAGCAGCAGCAGGTGGGCAGGGAGAAACAAGCCTGTACTCACTCCCTTCCATGTGTATGAATCTGATTGAAGAGCAGTGTCATCCTGGTCCATCCCACTGTGTTTGAGGTGACATGGTGGTACGAAAGCTCAGCCTGTAGTATTTGATCCATTCATATATACTCACATATACAAATCATCACTTGACGCTGCAGACATCAAATCGATGAGCATTCATGTGTTAACACATCATGGCCTCGCCTGGTGCTTATTAAGGAACTGGAACTGTTGCTGTTGTTTGTTATGTTTTCCTCTAATGCACTGATCGTGAAGACTGCACACATTGGCTTTATGATGATTGTGCTGTACCCCAAAATAGATACTTGCATCACCATTCACACATTACGTCTAACATGACATTCTCAGCCTAGGAGGATGCATATCGCTACTCCCGCAGTCCACACATATCAGCAGGGTATGTTATCTCAGGAGAAAGGGAAGGGTCATACATCTTACTAATATGACTGCATTTTGTTTTCTGATTTCACTTTTCTAACAGACATTTCGAGATATATATTGCCAAGTTTCACTGGCTGGGTTATTATTTATTGAATTGAACTGAACTGAACTGAATTTATATACCACCCTATACCCAGAGGTCTCAGGGCGGTTCACGGAACAATAAATATTTGCTTGTTATAAATATTTGTTGTTGTGAATATTTGCTTGGGCTTCTTTGCTTTAAACATAATGGGTGGCAACGATTATGGAACCGGCATAAGCTGTGCTGCAAGACTTTGCCCACCAAAAATCACTTGGCTTCCCCTCACTTCCAGCTTCAGGGTACACACTGCATGCTTCTTATTCGTTAGCAGCCTTGCGTCAAACCAGAAATTCAGGTAGCTGCCCTCCACATCACTTTTCAAAACCTTCTGTCTATAGATCAATACAATATGTCCAAAAGAGAAGTCACCAAAGAGTAATAGTACTCTTACTTTTATATAATTTGTTATGCAGCTGCCTTTGCAATAGCAGAAGGAAAGTCCCTGACCGCTTATATATTGTCTATATATTTGTTTAGTTTGCAGAATGGCAAAACAGATAGGGCTTCTGTTCACAAGCCTCTTTTTCTTCCTGTATTATGTCCATGTCATACTGTGTTTCTGTGTGCATGCACATTTGTGTGCGTGTTTACATTGAATGAGAGTCAAATGCTTGAGTAGGGTGGGTATATTCAGTTCTGCATCTCTGATCTACATATCTTGGCTAGGATTGAGAGACAAACATTTCTGGGAAATACAAATCACTGCGGATCTGGGGCAAAGTTTGGATTCCATGGAAGTGCCTAGAATTGCAGTGACATTGCTACTCAAATTATGTCACCCTCTGACTCTGGCTGAATTTAGCCAAATCATTCACTCTCCCCATGCCTTTCAACAGTAGGTAAAGGGTAACTCAAGCACTGGAGAAAGCTGTGGGTATCTGGGCAACAAAGCTCTGGTTTCCATATGACAATGGATGATTATTTCTTTCTTTATATTATTTATATCCCATGCCTTTAGTACAAAATACAGTCCCAGGGAAGCAAAATTGAAATAAATAAATCGGGAACATCTGGCATTGACTTAACAATTTTAATGTTGCATTTAGAAAAGAAGCTAACAACACATTTTCAAGCAAATCAGCTGCATGCCAGTCACTTTTTCTTTCTTTAGAAGTCTGGAAAATACAGGATCAGGCACTCTTTCAAAACATCCAGTATAACTGATTTATATTTAAGAAATCATTTTGACTTTTTAAAAATTGCTCTGACTCTGATAAACGGATTTCTAAATAACTTGAATATTCCCAAATTTAGTAAATCAGATTTGGTGAAATTAAAAGTACCAATAATGCTTGATGAGTTAAGAATAACAATTAGGAATTCAAAAGATGGGAAACCACCAGGAACAGATGGACTTCTTGGATAACTTTATAAGGTATTTCTTAATGAAATAGAACAACTACTATTTTGTACTGTTCATGATGCTATCTGTTTAAAGAAATTATTCCAGTGACTTAGATAATCGCTAAAAGACCAAACAGTATCACTGGGGAATATATGGATATAGATTAAACGAGATTTATAAAGGAGAGAAAAATACAAAGAGTTTAATTGATATAAAACATGAATTCAGTGAAAGTAAGCAACTACGTGCATTATTATTTCTGGATCGTAGCACCATAGAATTGTAGAATTGGAAAGGACCACTAGTTCAACCCCCTGGATTTTAGGAATCTTTTTTGCCCAATGTGGGGCTCAAACCCCCAACCCTGGGAATAAGAGTCTGTGCTCTTATTGACTGACATATCCCAAAAGCATTTGACTGGGTTGAATAGCTACATCTATTTAAAACAGAATATTTTAATATGGAGGTAAAAGCTGGATCAAGCTTCTATATTCATTGCCTACCGTGCACATATTGGCAAGCAGACAGTTAGAAGATAGGTTCTGTTTCTCTAGCAGGACTAGACAGGGATGGCCCTCTTAGCACTTCTTTTGTTGGCCATACTATAGAATCTGTAGCTAGACCTGTAAGAGGAAAGGAAAGGTTAATATTCAAAGAACACGGTATGGATATTGCATATGAAAATGCTATTGTATAGTAATGATATAGTATTGATCTCTCTCCTATATATATAAATATATATAAATAAAATGACTGAATATGGGCATATTTCGGGATATAAATAAATCTGAATGGATAGGGAACAACTTCACAAGTGATATCTTCTGTGAACCGCCTTGATATTCTGTGAACCTCCCTGAGACCCCCAGGTATAGAGTGCTATGTAAATTCTAATAATAATAATAATAATAATAATAATAATAATAATAATAATAATGTAATGAAATAACTTGTATACATAACAAAGATTCCACAAACAAAACAAAAGCACTGTGAGATACTTAGGGGTCTGGATAATGAATAATTTAACTGAAATAGTAACAATTAATAATGAGAAAATATATAAGGAAGTTGGATTTGGAAAGATGGTTGTTTATATATCACAGATAGGGGGAATGTTAGTTATCAAAATGAGTTTCTATTAATAAAGTATGTCCAGATTTATCACCTTTAACTTCACTGTTTTCTAATGAATGTTTAAATAATGGGTTGGGCATAACCAGAGATTTCATAGAATCGAAAAATGCATGATTAGACAATATAAAAAATCAATTATACCTTTGAAGAAGCTACAGGGTTTATGGGGGAACAAGGCCTCTTCTGTTTCAGTGCTTTCTTTGTCAAATTAGGGACACAGTTGCTTCTCTCATGAGAAAGAATAAAATATTTAAAAAATAAAATGAATGCAAAATGGTATTTACGTTTAATAAAGATAAAGGAATTATAAGCAAATTAGAACATATAATTTCAATGAAAGAACAAAGGGCTAGTTCTTTTGTAAGAAATTGGGAGAGGCATTGGGCAAGAAACTAATAATGATTATTGGATTTGGCTAGGGGACCACATTGCATCCTGGCTGATTTCAGCTGACCTAAAGGAAAATTTTATTTTTTAATGTCAGTTGTATCTTACACCATATAAGCTGAATCTGAAATATAAAATAGGACAAGATAAGTGTTGATGGGGGGGAAAGCAGAGTAGCTTTTATGCATATAATTCGGGACTGTCTCTTTTTGGAATACAGTGTGTAATGCCCTTACAGAAATGTTATATTATTATATATCTCAAGGACCTAAGATTGCTTTGCTTAGATATTTAAAGGCATACTTTCAGAAATTTGAAGGTGGCAATTTATATATTAACAGCTGCAAAAATAACTGTAGCTGTAAATTGGGGGAAAAGTACTGTGCCATCTTCCATTTAGTGGATTGAAAAAACGTGGTCCCTACTGGTAATGATTAAATTGATGTACTATAAGAGAATACAGGTTAATCAGCCAGATAGTTATTTGGGAAAATAGGCTATGTTTTAATGTTTTGCAATAACAAATATCAAGGCAAATATCAAGGCAGTACAACCATATGATGCTTTCAGTTTATGATAACCGCCGCCCCTCTCTCTGTGTGTGAAGTTCAGGTACTATTGTATTAAACAAATTATTTTGCTCTGTTATTCTTCGCTCTTATTTTGCTCTGTTATCCTTTGTCTCTGCAAGCAGAATACTGGTAGTTTTATCAGGAATCCATACAGCTATAAGAACTGTACAAACCCAGCAGAGTTTGTTGTCTTGGGAGAAGAGGAAGGGTCATAAATCTTATTAGTACGATTGCATGTGTTGTTTGATTTCATTGGCTGACGCACAAACCTTTTGCTTTTTTATATAAGGTTTATAGAGCTTCACTAGATAAGTTATAAAAAAATTCTGTATACAGTATACATAAGTGTGCTTCACAGTAGCCTTTTTCAGATGAAATGCAGCATTGAGTGAACATATAGGACGATGGGAGTCGCAAATTGCATGGTCTTGACCCACACTATGTGTTCAACTGAAGGTCAGGACAGAATTTATGTTTGCCCAGTTCTGCGCATGTAAGGATTTGTTTGTGCAATCAGGAACCTTGAAGAATCAGGGTTCAACTTACAAATGTATTGCCATACGACTGGATTCTGTGCATGACAAAGGCTCTTCCCCAAGCTTTACAAGCTGTTGCTGGATACTCTCTTGTCAAGATCTATAGTGGTGCAAAGCAGTAGCAAGGGGTTTTGGCACTCCTAAAACTTGAAGGTTGTATGCAAACCATCAAGCTGATGAACCTACCAACCTGTGCTGTTCTTATGCAGAGGAGGAAGCTTACTGCTGCAGAGCCATCATGGGAAATTATATTGCAAGAATTGTTCTTTGAGAGTGCTCTAGTAATCAGCTGTGTGCATATGTTGGTAGGGAGGGGAAGGAGCAGATTTTATTTCATGTGCAATGAAATGGTCATTCACTTATGATACACACTCAAGAGAGGGGAGCAGGTTTTTGTGCTGGATGAGTAGCATTTGCAAATTACCCGTACATCAGAGATGTGGGTCAATTCTCCACTATGTCCCTAGGCTTCATGGGCAGCCCCAGATGACCACTATAATATTGAGGACATTGGATAAAGTCCCAGAAAAAAACAAACAGCAATGCATACCAGTTTGGTTCAGGAAAGCAGTGTGTTAGCTGTTCTGAACACCAAATGGACATGCTTTCTACCCAGCAGCAAAGCTAAAGGTGGTGGTGGGGTTTGGGGGGGGGGGAGTTAATTAGTAGCAGCAGGTAACTTTTGTTACCATCCAGAAATGAAGTTGCCAATTTGAGAATTCCAAGGAGAAGAACAAAATGGCTTGATGGCATGTGGAGGAACATGTTCTAGAACAACAAAATGGAGTAGAAGGAGTATGGAGAGCAGCACAAAACGATGTGCTCACTTTTCAGCGCTTGTCAGGAGTCAAGTCCAAGCTGATTCTGAACCTCTGACTTGAGCAAATTTAGGATTCAGATTGTGTGTGTGCCCCTACACGCATGCAGTCTATAAGAGACAGATCCCATTTCCTGGCATGTAGCTGTCCCTGGAAAAAAGCCTAGCCTTGTTAGAATGTTTTTAGATGTTTTTGTGTGAGGACAGACTACTTAGTTCAGGGGCATGTGGCACAAGAGTTTAGGTCCGGACTACTCTTGAATGATTTCTCCTAATGAGTCCCTTCTTCTTTGCAGCCGACCAATAAGATTTCCACCATTTGAAGATTCATAAGTGCTGAGTTTTGTGTGATGAAAGCCAGAATGTCAACAAGGCAGATGTGGATGTGGGTGGTGACAACTGATGTTTTGGGGTATCATTCTTTATTTCCCCCCTGTGAGCTTTACACACAAACATAGCTCTTCCCCCCCCCACCGCCCCACTTTTGTGGGTGAAAACTTTATTTTTAAACCTCATATTATAGTCACAAGATTCTGGGAGCTGGAACTTCAAGAGGGAGGCAAAACCACCAATCTCGTATCATGAGACTAAGCAAAACCAGGCTAGTTAGAAGCCCTGTAGCTGGCAGGCAGGCAGGCATCAGATGACAATGGTGCTTTGTTTGCTGCTGACCAGTGATGTGGGGGGGAATGGTTCTGTGTTCCATTAGCAGTCCCTAGAGCCAATTGCTTCTAAGCACTCCCTTTTTATAATCTAAACATGACACAGGAGATGCCTGGGATACATGCGTGATGATTTCTCAACTTGCCAGTGCAGGGCAAGGAAAACGGACAAGCTTGTAACCTTTAAAAGAAATAGGGAAAGGGTAAAATCAAGTGCTATGTACCATTATATGGAAACACAGGGCCTGACGTGCTTCTAAAGTACGTACTGGAAAGCAGACTTGTTAAATAAAAAGATTGCAAGCTGTGATTACCGTAAGAGAAGCAGAATGCATAGCAAGAGCAGGATGTGGGAAATACCAGCTCATTATTACTGTGACAGAAGCAGTAACAAAATAAAACACAAAAGGATGAAGTAAGCAGGGATTCCCCATGGTGCAAGGCAATGATGAGAAATGGCTGGAATCTGTTTGTTTTGGGAGAAGCACATAATCTGACTGGGTTTGCTAAGAGCTAGGGTTCATCAAGGGTAGGGTTGCCATCCGTTCATAATTTTTATAGGACGCTGACTATTTCAAGAACTCTGTCCGTTAAAAGAGAGGAGGAGAAAAACATTTTGTGCTGCAGAATTGCCTGCTTTGTTTGTGTGAAGGTAGAATATGCAAACATTAAAATGAGCTGTCTTCGGTTTCAGAAAAGCATAATTTTGGAAAGAGGGCAAGTTCCCAGAAGGAACACAAAGTTACAGTAAATAATATTTCAAAAAAGAAGAAAAGAAAACAACGCTACTTGTTTTCTAGAAATAGCCAGAAAATTTAAAAACATGCCTTGTTTTGTAGAGCTATAATGAATCATGTTATTTTGACATTGACAGAAAAACAAAGTTGCCAAGTAAACTAGGAAGAGATTACAATGACCAGACATACTGATCTGTTTTTCAGCTCCATGGTTAATCATTACACAGCCTTAAAAGCAGTGGGCAAAGATCCATGATTCCACTGGTGGGATAATAATTCCCTTGATACCCAGTATGGTTGGACTGTCCATAATTTTCCAGGTTAAAGGGATAAATGGCTTTTTACAAAATTGGCGATGCCATGAAACCCGAAAGGCAGCACTGTGTATTGTTTACTGTAAAAGAGAGAGAATTATAAGGAAATTAGGCAGGAGCACCTCAGAATTCTCCTTTTATGACGGTAATGAGATTTCCCCCTTACCAAAGCAGGCCTAATAACTTCCTTCAAGTGGCTCCGGAAGGCAGTGCTTATCAAATGAAACAAACGTGGCCTGACAGCAACTCGGTGGAGAAGAGAGGGAGGCTGACAGACAGGCAGGCAGAGAGAGCATTATCAGACTCTCCTTCAATAGGTTTGCATAAATGACGTGTGATTGCAACCACTGTACACAAACCTGCCAAGTGTGTGCATATGTATGTGGTGGTGGTGGTGTGTGTGTGGCTGCGAACTCTCTGGTATTCTGAGGGGACTTTTCTGTTCCTGCCTTAACTCACCGTAAAATGACAATGATTCAAGAAATAATGGTTTTTGTTTCTTGTTTTAAGCAAGAGAAGGAAAACAGGAACCTAATTCTGAGACTAGACACTGGCAGCTGTGTGAGGAGACGTGCCACAGGAAGGTGAATTTCCTGAACTGAGGTGGAGGTCAGGTTGTGGGAAGGAGAAGGGCAAACACGAACTAAACTTCCCCAAGAAGATTTCCTATTAAGCAAAAAACGTGCGCTTTCCAGGAAATTGAGCTACCCGGCAGCCACTCGAGCAGAAGGAGCGCTTCGGGGGGGAAAGGAGGGCGGTGGGGAGCAGAGTAGAGTGATCTGTGCTCTGGAAAGACTTGAAGAATAACTCTCACTGCTCAGTATTTCCCCAGCACGTTCACATCCTGCATTCTGTACCTTGGGCTGCAAGCTGGATGCGCGATGCGATGAGTGGCTTGTGTATACCTATAGGGCAGAATTCAGTCCACCCCAAGTGCACCACCCATAGGGCAAAGTTTCCACTACAGTGGTACCTCAGGTTACATACACTTCAGGTTACAGACTCCGCTAACCCAGAAATAGTACCTCGGGTTAAAAACTTTGCTTCAGGATGAGAACAGAAATCGTGCAGCGGGGGCACAACGGCAGCAGGAGGCCCCATTAGCTAAAGTGGTGCTTCAGGTTAAGAACAGTTTCAGGTTAAGAACAGACCTCCAGAACGAATTAAGTTCTTAACCCGAGGTACCACTGTACTCCCTTGTTGCTGGTGAATATAGGTACCCAACTCATCATGCCTGTATGAGGAATGGGAGGTTTCTGGGCACTCCCGTATTTCTGCCTAGCCTTCCCTCTGTTAAGGAACATGAGTTTAGAGCGTCCACTCCATAGACTGTACTGTAACAGCCTAGCACAATGTCTATGTGCACACCCAATAAAAGGGGTGGGGAAACTGGGCTCCATAATATCCTATGGGCACCCGTTCAGTAATGGTCCACTTAAGTCAGCAAATTTAGTGCATCTGCCTTGGTCAGACCATACCTGGATAACTGTGCCACAGTTTAGGAAGGATATTGACAAGCTGGAACATGCACCAATATGAAGGTGACCAATATGATAAAGGACCTGGAAGCCAAACCTTGGAATGGTTGAGGGAGTTAGGTATATTTTTACCCTGGAAAAGAGTTGACTGAGAGATGGATGATGTAATAGCCATCTTCAAATATCCAAAGGGCTGTCACAGGGAAGATGGAGCCAGCTTGTTTTCTCTTGCTCAGGAGGGCAGGACCCAAGCCAGTGGATTCAAGTTACAAGAAAGGAAATTCCGACTAAACGTCAGAAATAACTTTATGACAGTAAGAGCTGTTCGACAGTGAAACTGACTCCCTCAGAGGTTGTGTACTTTCCTTCCTAGGAGGCTTTTAAGCAGAAATTGGATGTTCATCTGTCATGGATGCTTTAGTTGAGATTCCTGTATTGCCGGGAATTGGACTAGATGAGCCTTCAGGTCTCTTCCAACTCTTCAGTTCTTTGATTCTATGTCCTAATGCACAGCTGTTGTTAATCAGAAGTTAATATATGTAGCTATGTATATTCTGTGCTAAAAATTCTCCACCAAGAAAAAATGATTTCCATTTTGTTTGCGCTATGCACATTAAGCAATCTTGCATATATTTTGCATAACGTCTATCTTGAAGAGAAGGTACATATACCTTGCATATCCAGCAAAATCAGGATTTTGCTGTGTGCATGTGTGTGTGCAATTCATTTGTGGACCAGTCTATGGTTCCATCTGCTTCTCCCAAAGGATATGCTTCTCTTCACAATTCTTAATGTTTTTATGCAGGTGCCCCCTGCCCACACATCAAGGACATTAATGTGTCACTAACACATGCCTTGCAAATGTTAAGCACACCAACAAACAATGCCCATGATTCACCTTTGTGAGCATATAGATGCAAGTGAGCATATAGATGGGATCAAAGCATTGCTCAAGAGTTGGGGACAGATAACTATGGGGACGCGGGTGGCGCTGTGGTCTAAACCACAGAGCCTAGGGCTTGCCGATCAGAAGGTGGTTCAAATCCCTGCGACCGGGTGAGCTCCCGTTGCTTGGTCCCTGCTCCTGCCAACCTAGCAGATCAAAAGCACGTCAAAGTGCAAGTAGATAAATAGGTACCGCTCCGGCAGGAAGGTAAAAGGGTGCGCTGCTTTGGTTCACCAGAATCAGCTTAATCATGCTGGCCACATGACCCGGAAGCTGTACGCTGGCTCCCTCGGTCAGTAAAGCGAGATGAGCGCTACAACCCCAGAGTTGTCCACGACTGGACCTAATGGTCAGGGGTCCTTTTACCTTTACCTTTTACCTATGGAGAACTGGGTAGATTGTGAATCACATTCTAAAGTAACACCAAGGCTGCAGCCTTAAGTGTGCCTTGAAATCTGTGGGGTTTAATTCAAAATAAATAGGGATAGAACTAAGTTGCCAAGGTAGTGTTTAGGATTGCAAGTTTGTGCATGATTTTTACCACACAAGAATTGCAACACCATGTGGCCATTTCCATGTGTGAATAGGCCCTTGAAGATACAATCCCATATGCAATGCTTTCATAGAGTCAGTTCGTACATCTACTGGTTCAAGTGTAGATAAATCAATTGCTTTATCTGTTGTCTTCTGAGATACAGGCAAGAATGGGTTGAATGGATTACCAAAATTACTATTTTTCACACTGCCATCTGGGCTCTAGCTGGGAGGTTTGACCTTCAGTTCCTCTTTTCGGTATCTCTGCCACTTAGCAAAGGCAAGGAGATTATGATGCTGAAAATGGTCTCAGGCTTACAGTTCAGTTCCTTTGTGTCAGTGCTGAAGTAAGTAATCAACAGTAATTAGCTCAATAAGGAAGATGCAAGTAATCAAATCAGTAACAGATTGCTTTCTAGATGAATTCCCTAATAAGATCTTTGTAATATGTAATGGGTTATACATATATAGTTTCTGAAACCAGTAAATACTTAGCTATAACTGCATTCATAAAACCTTCCTTAGTGGTTAATAAATCAGAAGGACTTTAAGGAATTATTTTTCAAAGAAGACTGTATTCAATGCTGGCATGACTGACAAAATTATCATCATTAGGAGTTTTTTTTTTAAAAAAATGTGCACAGTACTCACAGACCTTGAGGCATGTGTACATAATTAAAATGCATGAAATGAATATAAATCATATACATGATAAATATTAAAGGTAGACTTGTAATTAATTTGACAGATTGACTCTGATCATGCACACTTGGATATCCTTATTTGTGCAAACTGTGTGGGTTAAGGAGATAAAACTGAATGGCTGTATGCAAGTCCAGATCCTTACAAGATGCTGGTCCAGAGCGCTGAGCTTGATGTCTGCACATGAACAATGGTCCACATTCACTTCCATGGAGGGAAAAGGCTGGAGGCAGTGTCAATGGACAACTTATCCCTTTTCTGGTGAATACCGTAATAAAGAATATCTTGTGTTGATACTCCCCTCCAAGGAACAGTCAGATGGTGACTTATGTGTAGTGTTTGCATTCCCCTAACAGTATGTTCTACCGCCAGCTACTCTTGAGGATACTCCATGACCACAGTTCAGAGATCTGCACATTGGATTGTACCCCCAACATGATTCTGGGCTTCAATAGGGGTCCTATTGGGTGCTCCATGAATGGTGTTGAAATTCGGTAGAGGTTCAAAGCAGTTTTTGAGTGGCATGTTGGGTTGGTTCTTGTTGCAAGTTCTGCTCATCTGAGGACAATGGGAACCATTTTAATTACTTTACTTTCACTCTTGAAATCTCCCTTCCGAATCCAGAACTGCATACATGGACATAAACATTTAAAACTGACTTGCAGCTGTTAACCCGATGCACCAATAAACCCACTTTTAGGATGCCTGGGTGCAATAACTACTCCAGCACAGTGTCAATAATCTGTAATGTTTCGACCATGATGCAAATTGATCTAAGGCATTGATGTGCTAAGATGAATCTGTTTCACTATGGCTGTAGCAGTTTTATCAGCTGAGCTGGTGTCTGGACTGGAGCAGGGAGGCTGAGGCACAAACAAGGTTCAGCAGAAGCTAAAGCATTCAGTGCTTTGTATAAATAACCTTCTTTTTCTTTTCTTTTGTGCTCCAACACAGGATAACAACTCAATGCATCTGATGAAATGAAATTAATTTTCTTAGTAAAGGGGTGACAAAGCTCTTTGTCATTTCTGTACTCTGTGACTCTAAGCATACTTATAATAACTTAAGTTCCAGTGAAAGCAACAGGACTTACTTGCAAGCAAATTTAATTGTGAATAGGATCAGAACATAAAGAAAGTTGAGTATTTTTTTGGGGGGAGGGGACTTGTTCCACATAGTGAAAGAACCTCACATAGGATGCTGCTTTCTGAGTATTGCTGCAGCTTGGTAGAAATTTTGCATGGGAGAAGAGTTACTGCTTTCACAGGCACGCAGGCTTTCTTTCTTATGAATCGTCAGAAAGCTCCTTGCGAAAGATCTCCCCCCAAAGAATTTGCCAAGACGCATTCATTAACAAAGATGCAGCTTTACCTCCAGCGACAACTCATTAGCGAAATAGGGCATGGGGGAAGTGGGAAATGGAGGGGAGGGGAACACCCGAGCGGGAGAAATCAGTTTGCAAAATATGCAACCTACTCAGCGAAGCCTCTTGGTTTTTTTGCAGTCCACTGTACTAAGCTGCTGAGTGGCTTTCTAATCTAATCATTTCACTTGCAATTCAAATGACTTCCCAATTAAAAATGAGCTAATAAATTCTGAAATGTAAATCAGACTCCATTACCTTTTATAATTGCAATGCCAGCTTCAGTCTTCTCTTTGCTCAAATCAGTAGGTACAGGCTTCCTCAGATCTGTGTATATAAGGGATATAGGCTGCATTCATTTGCCTCCTTAATGAACTTCTCCATTATTCTATACGTCAGTCAGCCTTACAAAATTGCACTTGCTCTTGGCTGCCGGGTGCCGGGGGATCGCGCGGGTGTTCTGTGATCTGCAGTGGCACAGGTTGTAGCCCTATCCCTACCATACAGAAATGTAGGCAACGTTTTGTAATAGTTTGCGCGCACATCCCTTTACCGAGCATAAGGGAAACACCCTCAACCTGTGGAAACTGCATTTGGGATTTTTATACAGGGAAACGGAGGAAGGGGCAAAGAGGGGAAGTGCGTGTGGCGATTTCAGTCACCCATGCAATCACAAGCTTCCAACGTTGGCATTGCTGCCTCATCGTGGGATGGCAAGGTTCAGGCTGCTGAGGCTGCAGCTCGTCCCTGAAACCCATGGAAGTAAGCACCTTGGAACAGATGTGGTTTGGGAGTTTCGGCACACGTGGCACCATCACAGAGGAGGCAGTATCCCCGTGACCACCTCAGAAGGTGGTGATGGAGTGGCTGGACCGAGGGCAGGTGTGACTCAGGAGCTCCAGGAAAAGCCAGTAGTAGCTAGGTCAAAAAAAGCACCTAGGTAAAAAAAAAGCACCTAGCACTGTATAGTACATACACACCTTACATTTAGCGCCTGTGACTTCCCTCAAAGAATCTTGGGAACTGTAGTATACCCTCCACAAGGCTAGAATTCCCAGCACCCTAGACAGTCCACAGTTTCCAGAATTCTCGGGGGGGGGGGGGTTGCTTTAAACTTTTCACGTGTACTTTATGTGGAAAAGGCTGTGCGCAGTATTTTCATAAATACTGCAGCGTGTGCCAGCTCTGTTGCAGAGTTAAACTTTTTTGCTGAGTTATGGTCTTTTCTAGTGAAGGCCACGGGTTTCTGCTTTGTTGATTTCATTGATCACCTCTTAAAACAAGTACACTGGTAAAGAAAAAGAAGTGAATTATCGGGATAATATTTTAATGGACTCTGTAAGTCCCAGGAACTATTTTGTTTTTGGCCTGTTGACTGAGATATGATTTTTAGAAGGAAATCAAGACATTTGCCCCAGCCATGTAGAGATGTAAAAAAAAAAGAAAAGTTCAGTTGTGTTTTTTTGTTTTGTTTTTTTTGAAAACTATTTGCACTTCAAAATTATTTTGCATTTGTTGTTTGGAGACGAGACTCATTACCCATGTAGCTACAGGGTATTTTGAACCGTTTTAAACTTTTAATAATTGGTGACTGGAACAATAAGAAGTGTTGATTGGTCACAAGAGCAGGCAAGAAACTGCTCAGATTTTCATTCTTTTAGTGAGCATTGTTAACTATCGAATGGTTTACCATCCTGGGTAGATTAGTTTACAGCTATGTTATACAGTTACTTCAAAAAATAGCAAACTAATTTTTTAAAAAGTTTAGTGCAGTTTAGTAAGAGGTCCTCAGCTTTAAGCAAATTAGTATAGAGCATAATTTACCTTCTGCTCTCCTTTAAAATGTGTTTGGGGGAGGAAGTGTTGGGAAGTGAAGGTTATTGGTTCGGGTTTTTTTTTTTTTTGCTTTTATTATGTATTTTTTTGTTTTTATCCTGTATTTTTATTCTGCGAACCACCCTGATACCAAGCGCACTATCCAAATTTAAAATAATAAAATAATAAAAGTAAATAATATGCACCCACGTACTGTACAGGAATTACTTTTTGTTACATTTTGCTTCATTTTTCTTGGTTTCCCTTTGTAATGTATCAGGAGACATTCACATAGCAATGCCTCATAAACTGATATCCAGCAGACAACTTTATTCACAAATTACTTTCAGGTGCATGCTGCTGTAGGAGAGAAACAGTGCTGTTTTATAAGGCAACCACAGGTTACTTAAACGAACAATCAGAATGGATGACTACTATGTCAAATTTATGTTTAAACAAGAAGAGGACCAGATTTTGCGTGTGTGCAGTACAGCTTCTGTGACTTTTCCTGATGGAAAAATAATCTTTCAGATAGGGCCAACTGACACATTTACTCACAACCCTTCATGAGAGCTGAACAGCCAAGTTGCCAAGTTGGCGATCCAAACCATGGAAAATAACAGCTAAATGTCTCTGTGACACACTTTGTTCTAAACATACGAGATGTTCACAAGCCCGGCATCAACCAAATTGTTTGTTTTACAGTGGTTTATTGGTTTGCGGGATGGCAGGGGGTCGTAGTTTATTGAATGCTTTACTTCTGCCATCTATGAAATAATTTAGAGATTGGTTAAAGGTGTTCTGTTGGTCCATAAAAGTAATTTAGTTTAACTGAAAGTATGTTATGTTGATGGCAGCAAAAAGAGTTTCGAATCTCCAACAGGTTGATCAGCTTTGCAGGTATGCTCACATGTATCTGGGGGGAAAAACAAGCAGAGTGGGCTAACTAGAAAAAAATTCTAACTTTGAAATGTACATTTTCCCAGTCTCCCAGAAAACATGTACTTTCTATTTTCATATAATACAAAGCTGTTTGTTTTTCAGTGTCTCAGAATTCCGAAACATAGAATTATCATAAAAAATCAGAGCTAAATTTTATCATGGTAGCTACCCGTACTGATCTACAGTGGTACTTCGGGTTAAGTCCTTAATTCGATCCAGAGGTCCGTTTAGAACCTGAAACTGTTCTTAACCTGAAGCACCACTTTAGCTAATGGGGCCTCCTGCTGCCGCAGAGCGCTGGAGAACGATTTCTGTACTCATCCTGAAGCAAAGTTCTTAATCCGAGGTAATATTTCTGGGTTAGCAGAGTCTGTAACCTGAAGCATATGTAACCTGAAGTGTATGTAACACGAGGTACCACTGTATTCGCTTAAGGTGTATGTGTCCAGGGCTGTTTATATACCATTTCACACAACTGTTGTCCCCAGCAATACCTGGTATATAAACACATTGTTAGAAAACTGCTCCAATTAAATAGTTGGAGAAAGCATCCGGCTATTTAAAAGATTATTCAGTGCCCTCTCGTTTTGTGGAACCAACAAAATAGCAGGGCACTGGATTGCCCTATTTCTTTCCATCACTCAGTCCTTAAGTAAAAGTGCTCCTGTTTGATTCACTCTCAGTTCACTGATTATTTCTGGCTTTTTGAAGGAGAGCCCTGCCCGGCTCTGGAGCCTTAACAGCTTCTGCCGCTGCCACCCTTGCGTGCGGTGCTGCTGTGTTGCCATGTCAACCGTGCATGTCATTTGTTTACATTTGATTTGGCAGAACACTTCATGATAAGAACCAAGGTCTCAAGTGACTTTGAACTGGGGAGGGGAAGGCAGAAAGAGGGAGAAAGAGAGGAGAGTGGTTGAGGTAGGAGACAGGAGCGATGGGAAAGTAGGGAAAGGATGTGCACCCTCTGATAATCAGCATCACATCCATCACCCCTTGCTTCTGTCAAGCGTGTTCCTTCAGAGGTGGTGCTGTGAAGGAAAGATGACAATCTATCATAGCTGAAATTGGAGCTGTGAGGCACTGACTGATTTTGAGAAACTAGTTAAACCAAAGTTATCTGGATTTAAGCTGATATTTGACTGCAGTCATGCCGTACGTACCTTTGATTTAGTGTGGTAGATTTTGCAGAAGACAGCCCATCTGCTTGAAGGGTGGTCAAAGGACATTTGAAGGTGTTGGTTATTTGAAGGGCTGTCCAGTCCACGTCTGGTTGAAAGATAGATTTAGAAATAATTATCATAATTTTGAATGAAATCTCACCTTAGCGGCGTGGAAGCTGACCAAGTGACCAATGCTGATTAAACAGTCTATAAACTTTTTGTAAGTAAAAATTAAACAAGAGAGAGAGGATCATATTTCCCACTTAGAGCTCCATGGAAGAAATTAGCATCCTCATCACATGTAGTGTGAGGATTGTGTCTTCCTGGCTTCAGAACTTGAATGACAGTTTACCAATAAACTGAACACTGCTTCAAGTAATAAAGCTGCCCCACCTTTCATGTTCAAGGTGGGCTTCCCCCTTTTTGTAATTTTCCCCTTCTTCCTTATAAAGAAATGATTCATTGATACACATTGACCTACGTCAAAACTGAAAACAGCTCTAATGACTGGGGTGGTAATATGAGTTTTTGATGCACAAGCTCCAGCCATTTGGCACTACTCACAAACAGATTGATCCCATTCAGGTACCACTGTGTACAAAATCTGCTTTACTAGTTATTAATAAAAGAACACCTCAGAGCAGGTTTGTTTACCGAGCAGTGTAACTTGCCTCCAACACTCTCAAAGTGATAATGTCATTTCTTACCCTATATGTGTGTGTGTGTGTGTGTGTGTGCGCGCATTATAATCTTTCTTTCTTTTTATTTGCATGCCGCTTTTCCACAAAAGAAATTATGCTCAAAGTGCCTTACAACCAACAAACAACATTGCATTTCAAACAAACAAACAAACGCTACAGAAGCAAATATAATGCCACATTCCAATCCTATAAATATAACAACATGCGGCATCTAGTAGCAAAAATAACAGTGATAATCATTCCTGTAAGAAAGTGGCGGTGGTTCCAATGAGTATTGGCTAAAGAAAACATTAAGTTTGGGGCTAATGTTGGGTGCTACTTTTCTTCCCAGGGATGTTAAGAGAACCATATTGATCATTTGGTCACATTAGAAGAAGTTTTAGCTCCAAAATAGGTTTTGAAAAATACTTCTGTGCAGAAAAGCAAATTGATTTGACAAGCCTCAGTTATTAATTATTTCTTCATGTACCCCCCCCCCGCAAACCCCTAACTGGAAACGATTGGTAAGGACCTCAGCTCTAAATATGCTTTTAATTATTTTAGAGTCCTTCCCTCCCATGTTTACAATCCCAGTGAGGCTAATAATTTCTACATTTCCCTTTTTCCATAATGTCATCTACCTGCTCACCATGTCACTTACACTATTCTCTCTCTCTCTTTCTATATATATCACTTGTTACATATAGTGCAAATATCTAGCGTTCAAGATTAAATTAATGCTCGTTTCATCAAAAAACTAAGTTTTCTGATAATTTCCTTTTCTTTTAAAGTCTTTCTAAACTGCCTAATATTCTAAAATCTCTAAGCTGTAAGCAAAAACACAACATATAAAACTGCGTCATAAAAACATAGAAACGACATCAAAACAAGTGAAATGCTATTATGAAAACAGATAAAAACCTTCTAAGAGTAGTTAACGTTGGTAAAAAGCCAGGTGGGTACTTTTGTTTATTGCCAAGGCCGGTTCTAACATTAGAACAAAAGAGGCAGCTGCCTCAGGCAGCTGATACTGGGTGTCATGGTGAAAGGGCAGCATATTGTTATCAAATTTTAGTGGTACGGAGGATGAAGATGGAAAGTTCTTCTGTCTCAATTCCAAAATAGCATGACTTTCCTTGAGTGCTATGCACCTTAGCCTTGGAAGCAGGGAATCCCATTTTCTGCTGCACTTCATGCAGCAAAGTGTGGCCAATGGCCAGTGATGATAGAAAGGTGTAGCTCAGCCACATCTGGAGGGCGAAAAGTTACCTACACCTGTCTTAGATGGATGTCTTCCATTGCTCTCCTGCTTGAGATCCTTTCATTGGCTAAGGCTTTAACCTGGGGACCTTGTCGAAGCAAAGGATGTTCTCCATGGCGGGCCTATAAACCCTACCCGACACTGGTTCTGTTCACACATCACAATAAGCAAAGCAAAGTAAAGTACAACCTCTGGTATGGACATAATGCTAAGCTAAGACATGTTTCCTTCCAGGATGAGGGAGGAAGGGAGGAGACTCTCAGGCCTCTCTGAGGTAAAGCAGCCTCCTCACAACATGGTGCCCTCTAGCCAGTATGGCTATGCTGTCTGAAGCTGTACTCCAAAACATCTGGAGGGCACCAGGTTGGGGAAGACTGCAGGTATGGTTTACAGTGACCTGAGAACTGGGTCATTCTCTCACAAAGTCTGAAATGGTTGCATTTTGGAAGTGAAGCGCTGGTAATACAGAATTTGACGTTTGTGACCTCCTGGTTACAGTATGTGAAATAGTAAAATTTGAGGTTTATGTTTCAAAACGTGCCAGGCCTCCTGACCTGGGGCTCGGTCATCTGGTCTGTCCATTGACCCTTCTCTTAAGTTCCTTTCTTCGTAGTGTAAACCTGTTTGCCTCTCCCCCCTCTCTGTCAAATGTTGAAAAGTCTGGAATTGCCTCCCACTGAAAGCCTGAGGAGATCTGCTGTTACTTTAAAAGAAGCCTTTTTATGCCAGTCTCATCTGTGACTGTTGAGCGAGGCAGAGCAGAGGCATCAGAAAATGTTTTGAAAAGCGGAAACACCGGTAGCTTTCTTGCATGATTAATATCGTGCAGAGTGAATGGCTATGAGAAACAAATCCTGAATGCTGGGGAAATAAGTTCAGTATGATCACCACATGTGCCATTATTTCCCCCCCACATTCCTATCTGGCTCTTTGGTCCAAAAGACAGTCGCCTGCAGCAGAGTATTTATTGGCTCTAGCAGGTGCTCTGGCATATTTATGGGCTCTAGCAAACCTTCCGGGAAAGGGCTGTAGCTCAGCGGTGAAGCATCTGTCTTGCAGGCAGAAGGTCCCAGGTTCAACCCTGGAGAGCCACTGTCAGTGCAGGCAGTACTGAGTTAAATGGACCCAAGATCAGACTCAGAATGAGGCAGCTTCCTGTGTTCATATCTGGGCCACTTTCCTTCAAGCAAGAAACCCCAAAGTAAACGCATCTAGATGCTGTGAGAAGGCAGGGTGGGAAAGGGTTCTTGGGAGAACCCAGCACACACAAATTTGTGGAAAATCCAATTTGCTGTTCGTTGCACTTTAGCTTTCAAGAGAGGGTTTTCGTGGGGAAAGCTCTGGGGTGGGGAAAAACAGTGCTCATAAATCGAGAGTTAAAGTGTTTGCAAAGCACGTGGCAAAAGTGTGGATAAGCCCAACCCACCGCACCCAGTATCTCCAAGCCAGGAAAGTATGAGGCACATTCTAGCCAGGCAAAAACACTTTTGGAGGATGCAAAGCTGGGCTAATGAAGGCTGTAGCTGGGGAGAGTCTTGAGGGCCTGGTAGAGAGGCCAGGAGGGCCAAATGCATCCTCTGGGTCTGAGCTTCCCCAAGAATGTGCATGGCTGTCACAGTAAAGAAAAAAATTCATTGCCGTGATGCAAGAAGAAAATACATCACTGCATTGGGATTACTTCTCTAGGAACTAATGGACTAATTGTAATGGACTCATTGGTACAGTTAGGTAATTTTAGACCCTGAGCTTAATGGTCTTACAACCTATACCCGCTTTAGATGATCATGTGTAGTTCTTCACTTCAGAATGCCACAAGTCACTTCAAAATGTGGGAAGTCTGCTGCCTTTGGATCCCCTCCTCCTCCTCATTTACGCTGAGTGTGGTCCTAGATGTTCTGCTCGGGACGTTTTGACGACTGATGACACCACTGGTGGCATTTTTGAAGCTAGGTAGTCATAAATGTGTTAACTTGGAAGCAAATTCCAGTGATTCAGTGGGATTTTCTTCTTGGTAAATGAGTTTAGGACTGAAGCCTAAATGTCAGGACTAATTTACAGTTTGGTAGGATTATACAATTGTATTTAGGGAATGAGGAAGTTAAGCTAAGAGCCTGTCATGGGAAGCTCAGACCAACTATTGAGTGTGTGTGAGTTTGGAAACTAGACACAAAAGAGATATAGTACATGTTCAGCTTGTAATTGTTCCGGGAAAACAAGGGCCTATTATTGGATTAAGAACATGCCAAAAAAATAAAAAAGTCTCTGCCTATGTAAAGATTAGATGCTGTCAATCAGCAAAGTTAACCAGCAATGTAAGAAAAGCAGTATCCAAATGCATTTCATAATACAGTACATGGAACTACTCAACCGAATATAAAACAGAGCTAATTGAGCCAAACAGTCTCCTCTCTGGGGCACTTCCACACAACAGTAGACTTGGTGCTGCTCATGCATGCAAGTTTTTCACAGCATCCTCATGCATGAAGGTTTTTCATGATACCATTCTCATCAAAATATGCCAACCCCTTCTTTGACCCATTTCATTTTCCCCATTGTACCATTTCCGCTTGGCTGGAAACCGAATCTGAATTAAATGGAAAAATAATACTGGACGGCATCTTATATTTCCCCTGCTGTTAATTCTGGGATATATCCTGCCTTCTTACACATACAGAACATACAAAGGGCACTGCTGGATCAGGCAAACGGCCCGTCTAGTCCAGCATCCTTACAGTGGCCTATGGGTAACCCTTACGTAGGACCTGAGAGCAAGAGCGGCCTCTCTTCCAGTGGCTTCCAACAAGTGGTACTCAGAAGCATACAGGGTGACATTGTATGGACGCTGCACTAAACTGGCATATGAGAGCATCATTGAAAGTACAATAGGTGCCCATGTAGGACTGCCCTCTAGCAGAGGGTCTCAACCTGATCTGCAGGCCACTGGTGGCCCACAAGCTCCCTTCTGGTGATTCTCAGAAAGACTGTGTAACAACTGAGAATATTTGCAGCTCACCCTGCACTTCGCTTCTATTTTTGTTTTTCCTGATGATTGAGATGGATACCATTTTGTCCAGGGCCACATATGTATATGCAAGGCAAGATTTCCATCACTTGGACCTCACCTGTGGCTAAAGCTGAAAAGCATAACACCTGACTTTGCAGGACTCTGCTCACAAACACAAGCATACCCATCACATTGGAAAGGCAGGACCGTGGGTATTGAAATATAAGTTATGTATGTGTTTTGCTTTGGAGTACAACGGTGAAAATTTTACTAAGTGCTCAGCTGACACGCCCATCACTTTTCAAGTGGTATGTAGAAATAAAACGTTTAAGTACAACTACTTTTAAGAGGAGATGATGAGAGTTGGGGTAGGAAAGATGGAAGTCATTTAAAAAAAAAAAAAACAGGTGATTTCCAGCAGCTAAAAATAAAAATGACTTCTTGCTATTAAATTTTGTTGTTATTGTATTGATCCAGCCAGTCAAATATTTTAGTTAGATGCAGGTCTTGGTGTTTCTCATCTCTCAGTCTGACTGGATAGGGAACTGGGAAGACCGGAAGTGAAATGACAGGGTGTGTGTGGGGGGGGGGGTTACTCTGGATGCGCACCACAGCTACGTAATGGACAGGCTGTGGCCACATTGAAGAGAGGGCCCAGATTGCTGTCACAGCATTGGGAAGAAAACAAAGAAACTGAGAGAGAAAGGACTTTAGGAGGACAGAGGGGGAAACGGAGAAACTAAGAAGGGATCGGAGAGAAGTAAATGCAGATACAGTCAGACAGACAGTAGGGAAAGCCAATTCTAGGTTTAAATGCAGTGACAAAAAGAAAGAAAAAAGAAACAAACATTTCCAAAGAGAAATTGTTGCAAATGGTGTACAGTGGACGCTTGGGTTGCGGATGTGAGGGAGGCAGGTTCGCAACCCACAGTGCCGCGTCTGCGCATGCACGGGTCGCGATTCGGTGCTTCTGCGCATGCGCGAGCGCCAAAACGTGGAAGTAACCCGTTCCGGTACTTCCGCGGTGCGCAACCCGAAAATGCACAACCTGAAGTGTCTGTAACCCGAGATATGACTGTATTGTGTTTAATGCTACTAAACTCTTAAGTATGGCTGGCATTGGGTGAAGCCCCATTATCTGTAACAATTATCATTATTAGGCTTGATTTCTTTTAAAGGAATAAATTTAATTAATCGAAGGAGAAGAATTGTGGGGTGGGAACCACTACTATAGGGGAGAAAAGGGTGTAGGGAGGAAGCCCAATGACAACTACTGAAGCTTTATGCGCATGCAACATCTGTCAGCGTGGACTATTTTTGCCTGGAAGAACACTTACATACCCAAAACGCCAAGTGAGAAATAGCCTCCCTAAGGTGTGCCAGCCTGGGAAGCAATCAAAATTCAGATCCTTCCTCATATTCTTGTATTGTCCCAGCCTGTACATCTGTTTGGTGTTACAGGCAGAACTGGGTAGTGGCATATGCTAATCAAGCTAATGTTATTTTCATATTACTTTGTAGTCAGCTATCTGGGGGCTTATCTAATATATTTCAGAGACGAGGACAGGTTGAGATTGGGAGGGATGATAGATAGATCCCTGGACAGTGTATTAACTGAACAGCATGAAGTAGGCAGGCAGAAATGATGGTGTTGGAGGGAGAGGGAGGAGAGGCCAGGGAACCTTGCCGCGAGAGGCTCGCCATCTTGCATGTAGTTAGCCATTAGTGACAGTAATCTGATTACAAGACCCCAGGAGCTGGAATGGTAAATGGCTACTGCAGAGGGAGCTTATTATCATGACCTCTGGAAAAAAGATTGCTTTTGCTCTTAAAGATAAAACCGGAGCCGCTCCTGCATTCGGCCCGAGAAATGTAATGTCGATCTGTACATGCAGTTGCAAAGTGCTGTCAAGTGTGGGCTACCTGGCGGACATGAGCGCTTTGCTACCACGGCTGCTTGATATCCCATTAAACCCGATGAAAGGACAACAGGTTATTTCATTAAATCCAGCTTATAATGACTCTGTTTACCGAGGAGTGCAAAAATGGACATTTAATAAATCAAGTTGCAAAGAAGGCCGTCTCTTTCTCCCAGGCTCAAAATAACAAGATGTCAGGGGTGCATAATTTTATTTATTATTATTTGATTCCGTTTATGCATCATTTCCCATAATCTATCTGAAATATTTCACAGTAAAAACATCAGCAATAAAAGCAAGTCCGTATGTAAAAGCAATTAAAAGCTGTTTCACGTGTAAAAGCAGATTTCAGTTCCAAGGAGACTGGGATAAAGGCCTGTACTTGTTGAAAGAGGTCTTCAGTAGGTGCCAAAAAACCAATACAGTATAGATGTCGCCTGTCTGTCTTCTAATGCCTTCTTTAAAAACTGACATGGGGAAGTAAGATAGGAATGCGATTGGAGCTGTTCTGAGAAAGGAGATGCGTCACCCTTTCCCCTCAGGTCTTTTTCCTGTACCCCACGGATTAAATCAAACTCTCCCCAGTTGGTTTCCTTTCCAGGACAAAAGTTACAAGGGAAAGGGGTTAAGCATCCACTCTCTTTATCTGCTATTACTTGATGAGATCCACATATATTGATGAGATTCTTTCTCACATGCAGACCCCTGCGGCTGCATGTCAGTGAAAAGAATAAGCCATTAGGAGATTGATGTGCATTTTCTGGCATGGCATCAAGTCTGGCCCTCAGCTTTAATAGGTTCACTTCTTTGTTTTCATTTCCACCTGACTAGATAATAAAACCACCAATTGAAAACACCTCCCCCCCCCCAGTGCTGTGTAAATGAATGCTCCCTGCAGTTATTGCACACCTTTGCATAGATGCGTCGAACCACACTTTACAGGAAATGGAGAGCTTGCAAGCACCCCCCCTTTAAATAAATTGGCACATGGTCATATGGTGATCTCATGACTTCTGCATTTGTAGCCTGAGCAACACCCCTAAATTTATTTGCAATATTTAACTGCCCTTCAATTGGAAGATTCTGTGGTGGCAGACAAACATGTCAATAAAAGTACCCACACAACATAGGGATACAATATTTAGAAACAACAACAAACAAGACCAAAGGCATGCCGAAAACATGAAACTAAGGAACAGAGATGGCAATTCTAAGTAAAATATCTAAAATGCCTGAGCAAATAGAAAGGTCTTAACCTGGTGCCTAGTGTTTTGTAGTCAATACCAGAGATGTCTTAATGAGGAAGGCATTCCAAGTCATGGAAAAATCACTGAAAAGGCCCTCTCCTGTTCAGTTATACAGGGTTGTTGTTGTTGTTTAGTCGTTTAGTCGTGTCCGACTCTTCGTGACCCCATGGACCAGAGCATGCCAGGCACTCCTGTCTTCCACTGCCTCCCGCAGTTTGGTCAAACCCCTTGCTGGTAGCTTCGAGAACACTGTCCAACCATCTCGTCCTCTGTCGTCCCCTTCTCCTTGTGCCCTCCATCTTCCCCAACATCAGGGTCTTTTCCAGGGAGTCTTCTCTTCTCATGAGGGGGCCAAAGTATTGGAATCTCAGCTTCAGGATCTGTCCTTCCAGTGAGCACTCAGGGCTGATTTTCTTAAGAATGGATAGGTTTGATCTTCTAATTATACAGGGTACCTCTGTTAAACAAGGTACTTGGGAAAGAGCTTCTGTAGAAGGTCTTAAGATATGAGCACGCTTGTGGAATATATTCTCTTGTTCCTGGGAGCAGGATATAGGTCCAGTTCAGATGCCATGGCAACCTGGTTATTGTAAACTAGTGGAAGGAACTGGGAGGGCAGACACCTTTAGCACATTCCTAAAGTGGCGGACCACACCTTAGCCATGGGATCTGGACCAGGGAGTTGTCTTGTGATGGAATTCTTATCTAGATCTGGCAATTTTGTGACATACCTTTGGCCCTTCTAGGCCAGTATTGCCTACTCTGAACGCCAGCATCACTGCAGGGTTTTTCCCAGTCTTGCTATATGAGAGCCTTGGAGCTAGAGGTGCCAGAGCTTGAATCTGGAACCTTTTGTATGCAAACAGTTCTATGATTCTGTGTGCTCCGTCAGTGAGTTACACACCTTCTGCATTTCATCGTTTAGGAGACGAAAAGAGGCACTGTAAATAAAAGCTGGATAACGTCAATATAAAATGGCAGTTGTCAGGTGAAATAACATCTGTACTGCACTTTATCAGCAGAATAAGCAACCCCTTCATATAAATATAAAGCTATATGTCTATTGAAGAGACTTTGTCAGCTATGCTTAGAAGGCACTTGGGTCTTCATTTCTTTTGAAAAAAGGGGGGAGGGGCTTGGAAATGAAGATAAAACTCAGCTCCTTAATCCTCAGAAGTACTTCCAAGCATTTAATAATGAATCCTCTCATCCAGTTCCCCGCTTCAAGAAAGAACAGGGGGGAAAGAGATAGATTTAAAATCAATTTTTCTTTTCATGCATTCAGACAGTATCTTTTGCTCGTTTTTTTGGCTCTTTTATTCTTTTGTATAAACAGAAAATGAAACAAAAAACAACCCACACATAAATCGTAAGAGAGGAAATTAGAAATGGTAAAAAATAATTTGATTCATTCTTCTTTCACTGCAGTTCTGTCTATTTTGTTCAGAGAAGTTGAGGGGGGGGGGAACAAAACTTCTCCAAACTTCCGCTGCATTCACTGTCCATCTGGGAAGACAAGGAAATTCAGGGGGCCTTCATTTGCCATTGCTCTTGATATCTCGTCTTGCCCAGCTTAAATCAACACAAGGCAGACACTGAAGTGAAGAGAGAACTAAAGGCTGCTTTTTGTTTCTGATGTTGCCTGTCATATTTCTCCTGGCTTCTGAGAATATGTTGTTACCATGGATTTGTCAGCTTCAGCTTCAGGGTTGTTCAAGCCGTTGCTTTTAGTGTGCTTCTTTGGACAAAGGTGGTAACTAGCGCTGCAGATTTCTTTACATCAGGGCTAGCTAAGCAAGAAGGTGGAAGCAAGCCTGACAATTTGTCCTTTTTTACACGGATGTATCTACGTTAAGAGACGCGGATAGTGCTGTGGGTTAAACCACAGAGCCTAGGACTTGCCGATCAGAAGGTTGGCGGTTCGAATCCCCGCAACGGTGTGAGCTCCCGTTGCTCGGTCCCTGCTCCTGCCAACCTAGCAGTTTGAAAGCAAGTCAAAGTCCAAGTAGATAAATAGGTACCGCTCCGGCAGGAAGGTAAACGCCATTTCCGTGCTCTGTTCTGGTTCGCCAGAAGCGGCTTAGTCATGCTGGCCACAAGACTCGGAAGCTGTATGCCGGCTCCCTCACCCTATAAAGTGAGATGGGCGCCGCAACCCCAGAGTCGTCCGTGACTGGACCTATCGGTCAGGGGTCCCTTTACCTTTACCTATCTACATTAAAAATACGGCTGCATCATGAAACTTATTGTATGTCCATTGTTCCTGTGTTTAGAGGATACTGCTAACTGTTTGATGTCTTCTTGGGACTCTGGGTTAGAATCATGGAATTGTAAAGTTGGAAGGGTACCTGAGGGTCATCTAGTCCAACTCCCTGCAATACAGGGTTCAGCCCTGTATTAAAGCCATACTCCTCAGCGGAGTCCTGGTACACTGTAGTTCCCTGCCTCTGGAATGTCCTACTCAAGAAGACATGTCTGGAACTGACTACAAAACATTTGGCAGCAGGCTAAGAATGTTATAGGCTGCTATAGGTTCCAAAAGCAAATTAGGGGTCACACGCAATGAATAAGATGTTTGACAGACAGAATTTTAACAGATGAAGCTTTCCCCATAATTGCATTTCCATACAGGCTTACCCTGTTTAATTTCTGCCTGCCACACAGGCATCGTTTGCTTTGCTCCTGTACCTATACTTTCACTGCAAGCTACTCCTGTTGGAAGAGAGGACATCTCTTCCACAGGGAAGATGCAGAAAATGCTTCCCACCTCTCCCTTCTGATTGATTAGCAACAGTGATTAAGTGACGAAGCAACTTCAGCAACAGCAGTGCCTCCATATTTGTTTAACAAACCTTAGAACGGTTGCCTCCACTTTTTGCCGTCTAACTTCTGTAATTGACTTTTTAAAAAATTTAAGCTAAGATTCTGGGCCCTCTGCTTCGGGGAGTGAGGTGGGGGGATGATTATGAAGATGAACTAGAAATTGTTCAATGTTCTACCCCATAATGAACTTAATACCAAGAACTACTTTCAGGCGTAGTTCAAAGATTTTTGAACAAGTTCGGTGAACTTCACTGAGCTGAGCTGGTTCATTCCAAGCACTGCTACAAATACATAAGATAATAATAATAGTAAAGGAGTTGGATGTGGTTCATCTCTGTCAGAAACAGCGAGCCTTGTATCACTTTCTACACTTAGCCCTTTTATTATATTGTAAGCTTTTGTAGTCAGTCACACATTCCCTTTGATCCATGTCTGTGGAAGCCCTGACAATGATGTGCACATGCATAATAGGATAAGCCTGACATACAATGTCAGTGGGGGTGGGAGTTTATTTTGTCCACTGGGTGACCGACCAGCTTTTGCTAACTTGCTAGCTAGTGTGAGCCAGTGTGGTGTAGTGGTTAAGAGTGGTAGATTTGTAATCTGGTGAACCGGGTTCGCGTCTCCACTCCTCCACATGCAGCTGCTGGGTGACCTTGGGCTAGTCACACTTCTTTGAAGTCTCTCAGCCCCACTCACCTCACAGAGTGTTTGTTGTGGGGGAGGAAGGGAAAGGAGAATGTTAGCCGCTTTGAGACTCCTGAAGGGGAGTGATAAAGCGGGATATCAAATCCAAACTCCTCCTCCTCTCCTCCTCCTCCTCCTCCTCCTTCTTCTAGCTAAGGTTTAAGACAGTTATAAATCTGAAATATCTAAAGGGTTCCAGGATGGCAGAGGGTGCCTTACACCTTAGTCTATCGCACAGCCTAATCTTTCTTTCCCCAGCCACTCTGGGCGGCTTCCAACCAAAGATTAAAAATACATTAAAACTTCAGTCATCATAAACTTCCCTAAACAGGGCTGCCTTCAGATGTCTTCTAAACGTCAGATAGTTGTTTATTTCCTTGACATCTGATAGGAGGGCATTCCACGAGGGGGTGCCACTACTGAGAAGGCCCTCCACCTGGTTCCCTGTAACTTCGCTTCTCGTATTGAGGGAACCGCCAGAAGGCCCTCAGAGCTGGACCTCAGTGTCCGGGTTGAACGATGCGGGTGGAGACGCTCCTTCAGATATACTTTAGCAAGGGCTAAAAAGGTTAAAATATTGAAATCACCAGTATTGGGTAGTTTCTGTTAAAATATGTCTGCGCGTATAAGTCTTATGAGACATAAGAAGCACCTGGTTTTGGTTTCAGCCTGAAATGTGTGCCAAAAGTAGTAACCCGTTCACCAGATCCATTTTCATTATTTTTTCCACCCTTCCAGATTAACAAGAGCTACGGTGCACAATCTACCCGCTGCTTTGTCAGTATGGGGTGCTGCAAGTGGTTAAAAAATCCCAGCCTGGCTTAATTAGCAAGTTTGTGGTAGTTTATATTCAGCTGTGAGTAAAGAGATACAGCTCTGATGCAGGGTGGAGACAGCGAGGTCGTTACAGCTCTAAAAATGACATCTGAGCATAGTAACCTTTCTGGGATAGATGACTTGTGATCAATAGCCTGCATCATTTTCACTTTGACCTTATCATAAGCCTCCCCTTAGAACGATAAAGGAAATATAATTATTCCTTACCAGCGTGTTGTTTTCAGTAATGGGTTTAGGTGGGGGCTTCTTACATTTTATCTGCCTTTAAAAAAAGTTGGAAAATCCCGATTATATTCATTTCTCACTGAATGACATTTTGTTAACAATTGTGTGGCATTTGTTTGTGGAGTAAGTATAAGAAGCAGTCTTACGCTGAATCAGATCAGCTCTGATTGGCCTGCACCAACTGGCAGTAGATCTCCAGGATTTCAGGGAGGGAATCTCATCCTTCTGTACCCTAGAGATGCCAAGGATCACTATCTCATTTAATCCAGAGTAACCATGCGAAATGGACATTTCCGTTTCCCCTTTTCTCAGACTAAGGTGGAGAAACTCTTGGGTTTCAGAGAGTGTTCTTATGTCTGCATTTGCTGGCTTGGATTGGTGGAATATGAAAACTGGTCTGTTATGTACAAGTGATATAGAGTTTCTTTTGGCATTCTTTAAAGAAAAGTCCCATTCCTCGCATACTCCCAAGTTATGGAAACAGTTCCAGATTGCTTATTCATCTATGCATTGCCATTAGTGACAGTTAACTTCATAATGGTAATATCAAACTAGAGGCAGAGGATATCTTTTTGAGAGAGCTGAAGGTCGTGCAGTATCATTGGCACAAATACATTCACCCCATTCTTACAAACATGTTTCTTCTTCTGTGCTTCTGAACTCCTCAAAGCTTCATTTTATAATGTATATAAAATGGAAAGAGCATTGATAACAACTGGCAAAAATTAAAAGATGGAAAACAAAACTATAACAAAGTCGGAGTAAGGACTGTCAGCTTTATCAGATCATCAGGTATAATTCCAGATTGGCTAGGCTTGCTCTGAGGGTCATCTTCAAAATGGTGGTTCTGCTGCAAATGTCTCAAAGGAATGTCAAAACACATAAAAAGTGTCTGGAGTTTCTAGTTCTTGCTGAAATCTCTAGGTGTGCTTTTCTCCATTACAGCTATATTCCAGAGTGAGTGTTACCAAACATCCAGTCCAGTGTAAGATTCGGGGCTGTTTTCCATGGAGTTGTTACTACTATGTGTGTTACCAAGATCAAATACAATACCAATTCTTTTGACAATATATTTACATTGGTGTCATAACAAATATTCAGTAACATTAATTTTGGACAACAAACAAGTTTCCTTAGCAATATTTATCATTTCTGTCAAAATTAATTCCAAAACAATCTTGAACCGACAGCCCAACCATAAATGATAACATGTACCAAGTTTGTTGCAACCTCGCCAACAATTAGGTGATATAGAAGAAAACATTTTTGGTATTTGCAAAGGAGAGTGCCCCTCAAAGTCTGTTTCACCAGAGATGATAGCACAGGAAAAAATAAGACTGTGTTCAGTTGGTACCCGTTCCATCTTCCTAATACTTTATTATTTGTTCATTTTCATGTTTTATGTGATCTTTCAGATGATGTAAAAGTAAATTATGGAAATCAAGGGAAAGTTTAGCACTCATTTGCATGTGAATTGTTTAAGGAAAAACCTATTTGCAACCATCATTACACAGAAAATTTTGGGAGATTTTTACTAATTTCCCCATGGTTTTCATGATTATGCCCCTGCCACTCATGCAGGAAAGAATAGGGTTCTTTTCCATCATTTAAAATATATGGCAGCATGGCAATATATCAATCAAAAAGCCACAATTCCACAAGGCAACAGGTACTGCAGTGTAAAAGGAATGTTAAAAACTGGGTCAGAAGCAGTAGCACCAGTAAAACTTGCACAATAAACCTCACATCTTTCAAGTTTATCAATAATTATTGTGTTTCCACACTGTGTTTTCCAGTAGGCATTGTGCAGTGTTATGATTCTCCTAGATTGCACTTTTGTATTAACTTTCTTGTTAATTAATTTGTTTCTGCAGTTATCTTTCAATAGCATTTATCTTTCAGTAGCAATTTAAGCTGTCTGTCCTTTCGTCTTCTGGGAGAAAAAAATCTTGGTTAGGGCGGCATTCGTGATTAGCGCTTCCAGTCCTCTCCCTCCCCCCCAAAGTTGAAAGTAGCTTCTTACGGGATTGGATGGGGTAGACAGGATGCAGAAACCTCTGTGCTGAAAAACAGGAGAAACCAGGATGCACCTATTAGGGCTCGTCTAGACTTTTGCTTTGTCCTGCTACTTTTCCCTGGGAAAACCCACTATGTCAATTGGTTTTTCTGCAGATGGACACTTGTTCTGATGCAGCAGTAAGCTGTGGGTTTCCTTGGGAAAAGGAGTGGGACCACCAAAAATCTGACCTGACCCATGCCTAGGAATCATGAGACAAGCGAAAAACATTCAGGACCTGTGTTTTCTAGGCACAGGACAAGAGGAAGTGAGGATGAGCCCTTGGTTAGATTAATACACAATATTCTGTATTTTGATCAGAGAAGTGGGTGGGGATTCTGAATCAAACTGGTCAGTTCATTTGACAGTGGAAATACTAAATGCCAAAAGGGGGTTGGGAAAAGTGTAGACATTCTACACATTAAGAAACAAAAGGAGCCTTTTTCCAGAATATATGGTGTGCTCCCCAAACACAAAAAGGTCGCCATGGAGAAATAACTCTCCGGTCGAATCACCTGCTGTTTGAACTTGACTCGGCTTGACCTTTTGAATTTGGATTGTCACATTCTCTGTGTGTGCTTCAACAGTTTTGAATTGCTTCTCCCGAGCAACATTTCTTGTGATGCCTGCAGATGAGGTTTAAGAACTCTGTAGCAGTCACATGCATTCCCTGTTCCTCCCCAGCTGGCACTTTTTTACAAAACACACATACAGGGAGAGGCAGAGGATGAGTTTGATTCTGTTTATTGCCATGGAGGAGTTTTGCTAAACAAAATGATGGGGGAGGCACTGGGTTAGAAACTGGTGCCAACAACCTTTTATAACACGCAGTTGTGTTCACTGCGCATGTTAGTAAAAATGCATACAAAACCGGGTGCCTGCTGAATGAGAAGCATAGCTCTTTGTGCTTGTGACTTTGGACTGGGTCGTTTGCATTTCTGTGGAGTGACAATTGAATTCCCTTCAGCCAGAAGAATTCCTATTAAAAAGCAGTTTCTTGACCATTTTTGTGGAATACATCAGCCATTTGTTAAGCAGTCCCATTAAGAAATGGCATTTACTGCAGGGAAAACGGAAGACAAATTTGAAACAAATCAAACTGGAATCTTTCCAAATTCTACCCTTCGCTGCTTAGAGAGATATTTAAACATAGCCTAAGGACACATACTCAAGTTCACTTAGATTAGTTACTCGTCATCTTAATGTATTTTAACTATGACTTAATACTCAAGGATAGGGTAACTGAACGGTAGTCCCCCCCTGCACTTATTGAATGTGGGTCCAGATAAATCCTTTTGAGGACCTGAAATATGATTACTACTACTACTACTACTACTACTACTACTACTACTACTACTATACTGCCCTTCATCACAGGTTCTCAGGGTGGTTCACAGAATAAGAAAATAAGTTTGTCACCCACAGAATTCTGTTCAGTTTGGTTTTTTTTGCCTGTCTTGGGCCTGGAAATCTTGACTGTTTCAGCAGCTGTTTTTGTTTTCCCTCAGTTCAGGGAGAAAAACAAAGGGACACTAAGGAAATTGCAGTTCTCCAGATATTTCACCAGACAAGCCTGCTTCCGTTAAAACGTCCTAAGCCAGCTTTCCGTACTTGAATTGTCAGCTGTGTTCTACATATTACCCATAAGCCAAAGATAGAGGTGAAAGTGTGTCAGGCAGAACTGGAGGACAGATAAGAGAAGATGTGGGAAAAGCAGAGTCCCGTATTTGAACTGATTATTGTAACTGTGATATATCTATAATATGTCACTGAATGATCAAAAGCTGTATACTGCCGATCCCAAATTGCACTTGAAATGATGGTGTTTTCTGTTGATAATGAATTCACCCTCATTCACCGCTCCCTTTGCTCATTCATTAGATCACTCCCTCCAACTGTTTACATTTTGAACATTAACTGGAACATATACAACAACAAAAAATGTTTTGAGACAAAAGTTTAGCACTGTTGGATATTTTTCTTGGGGGCTAGGAAGATCAGTTTGCATGAACTGCACAGTCCAGGGGAGAATTAGCTTTCATTGCATTGGCATGAATGGAACCCCATAATAGTCATTCTTCCCCTGGTGGTCAGATGCCTCCTTGGAAAGATGGAGTATGCAGCACCCAATCTATTGTGAGTCATCTTTTCAGGATTTTGCATAGGAAGGGCTTTTGTTTGCACAGTATTATTTCACCCCCCCTCCCTCCCTTCCACATTATGCAGCTCCCCACACTTCAGGGGCGGGAAGAAGAGGCTCTTTGAATAGACTCTTTTGTCCATCACATCACCCTCCCCTCTTATTCCCATTGCCTCAGCAGCACCACCTCATTCTACATTGATGGAAGAATATTAGCCCATTGTCAGACCAGTATAATTCTATGCATGTGCATCGGTTCAGAGATGAACAAATAGCTTAGGTGGGTTCATGGTTGGATTTTCAGAACTTCTCTGTTTTCTTGCTGTCAGAAGACAGGAAGCCAATCAGACCTTGGGAAATCGGGGTGACTTGAAAAACGACAGAGGAGGGTGTATCAAGTTTGGTACTTGCAAGGCCTTGAAAGCTAGCCAAGTGGTTAAGGCCTTTATCTCTAAACCCAAGCGATGCTGGGAATCAACACCCGACAGGCACATAAACCCACTGTTATTTAGTTAGAATTGGTAGGTATGCTATTCAAGCCAATCAACAGCTCTGTTCTTTTTTTCCCTTTCTCTTACATGATCACACTTCTTTCTGTGTGCTGTAAATCCTGAGACACATTATTTATTTTGATTCCACCCTTCCTCCAAGGATCTTCAGATGATGGACATTGTTCTCCTTACTCATCCTTGTCCTCAAAACAACCCTGGGAGGTACAGTAGGTTATCCTGAGAACAACAGAAGCCCCATCTACACCATACATTTAAGGCAGTATCCTGGCTTTCCCCAAATAATCCTGGGTACCGTAGATTGTTAAGGATGCTGAGAGTTTTTAGGAGACCCCCATCCCCTTCCCAGAGGTCCCTGTGGAGAAGGATTGATTGTTAAACCACTCTCAGAATTGTGGTTCTGTGTGGGGAATAGGGGTCTCTTAACAATTCTCATTACCCTGAGTGGGGATTGCTACCTGGGCTTCCCTCATTCTAGTTCAACAGTCTAACCACTGTACCCTTTTGGCTCACTTACTGGTGCTGGTTCGGCTGAGCACTTCAATTAGGCTCAGCTCCTCTT
The DNA here is from genome assembly GCF_964106915.1 of Podarcis gaigeae. Taxonomy (NCBI): domain Eukaryota; kingdom Metazoa; phylum Chordata; class Lepidosauria; order Squamata; family Lacertidae; genus Podarcis; species Podarcis gaigeae. The sequence goes on along the minus strand of NC_139686.1, from coordinate 23,180,621 downwards.
TGAAATGGAAATCTGATTTAAGAATATTGCTGAATCGGGGACCATTTGAATTGTTTCTCCATAGGGTATGGAAAGAAAGGGGAGCAGCTGCTGAATGATGGCTGCAAATGGTTGCATACCACATACTTTTCTGATAGGTTTATTGATAGATTAAGAAGGGCAGTTGTGATCTATATTTCCTAGGGTTGTTGGTTTTTTTTAAAGAAAAGTATTTTGCTGTGTACTGCATCCCCCGAGATGCACAAGCTACTATCAGTAGTTCCGTCTGTGAAATTTCAACCCTTCCTTTCAGTAAACAACATGAAGAGGGGAAAGGGTGTGTCGGACGGGAACAACCATAACTAAAGCTTTTGTCTTGTTTCTGAGAACAGCTGTGCTGTGTCCTCCAGCTCAAGGCTTCAGTCTTTTGTGAGCTGTGTTTGTGTGCTTTCCTCTAGCTGCTCTTAAATTGAACAGGTGTTTCCCTTCCATACTCTTGCCTACTTTATAAGGTATATCTGTTTGGATGTATACGCTGCTGCCATCATACTGCTTACAGCCTGCTAATAGAAACATGCCTATTTATTTGGTCATGCCGCACTGAATAAAATGGGAGTTTATACTGCTGTACTTCCCTCAGAGAGCGTGCCAAAATTAATAGGGGTGGTTTCGCGCAAGTGGAAACATGTGGTCAGTTAGGTTAGAAGCTGCGTCTTGTGGTACCCTCTGTGCCATATCACAGACAATTGGCAGGTGTCAATGAGAGTCGATGTTATGTAGGACCTGAACAGAGAGAAGTCCAGATTCGGCTCCCCAAAAGAAGACCTTACCCCTTCCAAGGAGCTGTTGCCCCCTAGGGGTGCAATTGGCTCCTTCCTTACTGAGTTTAAGGCATGGCCTGAAAACACACCTCTTTAAGGCAGAGCAATGCTGTTCGTTTGTTTTATTAGGATCCCTGCTTCAGTTTTCTTTCATGATTTGGATTCTTTAATAGCTTCTCACTTGATTTTTTATTTTACCGTTTTATTATGTATTTTGTTATTTTAACTGGAGAGATGTGTAAACTCCCCTGGCATCCTTTTTTTTTATGAAGGTCAATTAAAACATTGTAAACAAACAAACGAATATTAAGAAGCAGCACTGTATGAAGGGAAGTCTTTTTTTGACTCTGGCTACTACTAAAGTCTTAATAGCAGGTGTCAGAAGCAAAATGGGCCAAGGTGGAATTTTCAGTCATAGGCTCTATAGCCTATTTGCTATTAAATACTCTGTGGTAATTACAGGCTCCAGAAACCACTTGGTAAAATTATACTTATCAAGGCCAAAAGTAACTGCTCTGTAACCTGCCCTCTGTTTTAAGAAGACACAAATAACAGTGCACATACGTGAGGAGTGGGGGGAAGGCATGGTTAAATCTGCCCCTCACCTCTCTATGACACCCTCAATTACCTAACATTTTAGTTATGGAAACCAAGGGCTAGCAGTTACCATGTCAGTGATGAATATATAGTTGCTGCACTTTATACTTAGGCTATGTAACCCAAACCTACCCCTGAATGTTGTCTGACTTCATTCCTTCCAGCTTATTGAAGTCCTCTGAGGTCTTAACCCATAGCCTCTAAATGAAAGAAAAAGGAGAGAACAGTAAATTGACCTGCGGTCAGGCTTTAGCTGTAATTCCTGACCCAGCACTGCTGTTTGAGGAAGCCTGGAATGCTTATCAGGGTGTCTATAATTATGTGTTGGGCCTGCAATCCTGGATATGGTTTGTCTGCTTAAAAACAAGGCCTGGTTCACACATGCATGCAGCATCTTGGTTCTGTCAATAAATGGTACGACACAACTGCACAACGCTGCAAAGGAACCATGTGTATCACCTCACATGCAGTTTTCTTTTTCCAGTGGAGTCAGTTCACATATTCAGCTGCCACTCATCAAGTGTACAGTCCTTCCAACTCTGTGATTCTATTTTGGAAAATTTCTTTCCAAATAAGTCTGCTTAGTGTGGAACTGTTAAGTCTATGGCTTCCTGCTCTCGAGGTGGATATGAGATGAACAACTTATTTATTATATTTGCATCCCATCGCCCACAGCAGCTCTGTTGTCAAAGAGGTTAAGGCGGTAGTTTTCAAAAGCCCACCATGGAATAACGTCTGTAGTTTAATGGCAGAGTGTATGCTTTGTGTGCAAAAGGTCCCAGATTCAATCCTTGGCATCTCCAGGTAGGGCTGAAAGGACTCCTGGCTGAAGTCCTGGAGAGATGCTGCCATTGTTGACATTAGCAAGATAAATGGACCAGTGGTCCTATCCCATAAAAAGCTTTATGTCATACAAGCCCTTTTTACACATTCAAGGAATTTCGCCACCTGAGGACCCTTGTCTGCTAAAGAACTGCTGCGAGTCTGCTTTACAGAGGATTATATACACAAAACTGGGAAGCATCCAATGATATAAACAGAAAGAAGAAATGTATCTCAAAGATGCTGGCAGAAAAAAGGGAAGCTCCCAGGTGAGAGCTGGGAGGGTCTACGCACTTTTGTGTGAGACACAGTTTAAGATCTACCTCAGATAGAGGGCTTTGTATTTTCTTCTTTCCCTTTTTCTTTTCTGTTGTGTTATTTCCTGTTTTCATTTTTATTTAGATTAACCTGTTTTTATTGTATTTGATGCTGAAAAGTTTCAGTAGAAATATTTTTTTTTAAAAAAAGATGCTGGAAACGATGAATATTTATTACTAAATTCTCCCAAGCTTTTGCCCCACAAGACCTTTGAAGTTGATGGGTTTTTTTAGCAGTCTGAAAAGAAAGAAATAAACCCCTGAATAAGACACTTGAGCCAAAACGTATTGGGCTAATTTAATATGCTCAACACTCATCCTTCCCAGTATTTTTGAGACAGACTTCTCCTTTTTTTGCTTAAAGAGGAGTATGAGTTATATCCTCACTTCAAAGGGGGCAGGCCTCACTGGGACTCTGAAAGGGGATGTTTACATTTCCCTCCATATATCTAGTGTGGGGAGGACACGATATATGTAAGGGCTGCTTCTCCCATCCCTGATGTCTGTGTGCCTCCTGAACATGCTCTCCAGTGTCTGAGTGTTCAGTTCAACTTAGAATCGTAGTCCAAGCCCCTGCAATGCAGGAATATGCAGCTGTCCCATGCAGGGGATCAAACCTGTGACCATGGTGTTATCAGCACCATGTTCTAACCAACTGAGCTATCCGCTTGTGAATGGGGGAGTCTACATCCATATGTGTAAGGCTCTCCGTGTGATCAGAACCCCTGTAACCTATAGGGGGGCACAGTCCCACTTCCCCTCCGTGTGTTGGAATATTCATAGAAGGGGAATCGAGAATCCTGGGATGTGCCCTGGAAACACACCCATTCCAGTATGGTGTGCATTGCAAGGTGTGATTGCAGAAGCTTGCAGTGGTCTATCTGCATTCCAGGAGTATTTGCACACCGTTAGTGGTCTTCTTTTGGAAGAACCCATGTAAAGTTTTGCAGGAACCCTCGAGTTCTTTGAATGCACTTTGAAAAACATTGGGCTCAGAGTTGAGGTGCTGTTTGACCTTTACAGCTGAGAATAGCCCTTGAGCCGAAGGCAGCCAGCCTGTCTTAACAGCTTGGCCTAACCCTGTTCCATTAGCAGGAGTTTGATATGCAGAAATCGGCAGGTGAAGCTTTTCACAGCACAGTGAATCAGGATCACATGCCCATTCCTACTGATCAATGTGCTGTCAAAGGCGCCGTCAGGCTTCATAAGCTGGCCATGAGTTTACCTGTCCTCAAATCCAATGCTCCAGCCCAGGGTTTCCCAGACTTGGGTCTCTGGCTGTATTTGGAATACAATTCCCATCATCCCTGACTACTAGGGATGATGGGAGTTGTAGTCCAAAAACAGCCGGAGTCCCAAGTTTGGGAAACCCTCCTCTAGCCCAGCCTTTCTCAACTTGTTGCCCTCCAAATGTTGCTGAACTGCAACTCCCATCATCCCTGACCATTGGCCAGTCTGATGAGAGTTGTAGTCCAACAATGTCTGAAGAGCACCAGCTTGCCAGGAAGGCTGCTCTAGGCGCAACAGTACACTGCTTTTCACAGCAACTGCGCCAGCTCTGCAAAGTGGAGTCACACTGTTTCATGGACAGTATGAGAGTACAAAAGCAGAAGCAGGAGAGTGTTTCTTCTTATTAAATATTTCACTCTTCAGGCTCAGCAGCTGCAATTCAACTCTGTGTGACCTATGAAATCCCAAGTCTCTGGAAAACAGGTTAAAAAGCTGAACTGGAAGGCTGGGAAGGTGTCAAAACAAATACCATTTTCAAAGGAGAGATAAAAAACCAAGATGCCACGGCATGCAGCCTGTGAATGGATTACAGGGCAGAGATGAGAAACTTGCAAAGCACATAAGGTCCCATCAGGAACATGTCTTGAACCAGAGGTCCTCAGCTTATTTGCATATTTTCATTACATGCAATTAGCATGATTGGTATATCACTTTCCTAAAGATGCCAGATGTTAAATTTTCAATTGATGAGCATGTTGCATTTGCAGTGCAGTATTTTGAACTTGGTTACCCTCAGACATGAAAAAAATAATTCATCCAGACTTCTGCAAGTAATATGGAGTGTTGCAAAGCATACTAAATTTAAGCTTCTTATTTATTTCTTTGCTTATCATTTTTATTAAACATTTTTAGCTGTTATGTTTTCAGATACATACAGTATAAGCCAGAAGAGCTGAGACAGCCTTCACCAATTTGGTACCTTCCAACGGTTTTAGACTACATCTCCCATCAGCCCCAGAGAGCTTGTGCCAACTGGGGCTAATGGGAGTTGTAGTCCAAAACATCTAGAGGGCACCAGGGTGGTGCAAGCTGAGCTAAGAGCTTCCTAGGGATGGGTGAGGGTACAAGGAAAAAGTTGGGGTTTATGGGTTTCCAATAAGAAGTCTTGGGCCATATTCAAGTGTCCTGGAGCTTGCAAGGGGACATGTCTGCTCAACAGAGTGGCTCAAAGTTCTTTTCCAGGAGTGACATCAATGTACCAAAAGACATTACTGGAATCTATGCTGTACTTCAGCATATTATGGAATCCTCGTGTTGGAAGGGATATTGGAGGCCATGTCACAAGATCAACCATGCAGGATGCAACTGCACCATCGGACTTGAGAGCTCTTTCTTCAGTGGGTGGCTGCTAGCTGTGCTTAGGTTACGCCCCAAAGTTCAATTGAAATGTAGAACTGCGTGGTTAGTTCAAAAGAAAATGCGGAGGTCGCCTCGCGTGCACAAAACAGAGAGGCAGAGGGAGTGTTGAGTCTCATGTAGGCCCGTTCTCCTAATGACAAACTGTGGTTTGCCATTACATCTGAACTACATCCCCCTTCAGTTTGGTCTTTTACTGCAGGTGATCTGCACTTAAGTTGTGCGCCATTCCTTACACAGAAATGCTTTTCTGCGTCGGACATTTACTGCAGTTGTGAAGAGGCCCTGGATGCTTTATTTATTTGTAATACAGTGGTACCTTGGTCCTCAGACAACTTGGAACCCAAACTCTGCAAACCCAGAAGCAATTGTTCCCGTTTGCGAACTTTTTTTGAAAGCCGAACGTGCTCTGTTTTGAGTGTTTATGCTTCCGATTTGAGTGTTATGCTAACAATTTGAGTGTTAACGCTGACGATTTGAGTGCCACACTTCCATTTTGAATATTACGCTGAGGTCTGTCTGTTTTTGCTATTTATTTTGCGTTTTTGTGGCTTTTTTTGGTTTTGTTTTGTGACTGTGTGGAACCCAATGCAGCTACTGATTGATTGATTGTGTGACTGCAGTAGATTGTTTATTGCTTTCATTTTATGGATCAATGTTAGATAGTAAAATTCATGTTAAATTGCTGTTTTAGGGGTTGTTTTTAAAAGTCCGGGACGGATTAATCCGTTGTGCATTACTTTCTATGGGAAAGCACACCTTGGTTTTGGAACACTTTGGTTTTGGAACGGACTTCCAGAACAGATTAAGTTTGAGAACCAGGTGTTCTCTAAGTGGATGGCCAAGATAGTGGGGGGTTGCGTGCGGATTTATTCCTCCCCTCCCCATTTTTCAATATGCGTATGCTTGTCCAGCTAGGAACAGGTAATAAAATCCCTTCCTGTGCTGGCTAAGTTCCTGCAGGTGTTATATGGTATTCTGTATAAGCCAGAAGAGTTTGGCATTCAGAGAGGATCTAGCTCCTAAACAGCCCAAGCTGTGGAAGCTGAAAGTCCCTGGCAGTTGCTTTTAATGTTTCTGTGACGTGTGGGCAAGGGAGCTGGTGAGTAGGAGCAGTAATTAATTTCTCTGACAGAAACACCAGACAATGAAATTACCCTGCCGCAGAGCAGGGTCACTAAAGTAAATATTCTGCTGGAGGCAGGTGGAACGTTGGCAGAGAGTCACATGGCGAGGGCCGACCAATGGCGAGGCGAGGCTTCTTCCGCCAGGGAATTGTGAGCAGAGCGAGGAAGAGAGCTCAGGGCCCCGGTGTGCTGGTTTCGCAACTTGAGAGGCTGAGGATGGCAGGTCCCAAACCAAAACGAAACAGCTGTTGCAAAGATGCAAGTCCTGCTGTTATTCAGTTCCAAGGGGAAGACGGGGCTGGAAGGAGCGGGGGGCCCAAACCCCAGCAGCGTGACAGGCACTTTGATCCAAATCTTCCCCGATTGCTTGGTGCAGGAATTAGATTTGAATACAGGGTAGAAGGGGTGGGAACTGAGGAAGTGGGCAGCTGATTTTAGCTGCCCATAGGTTTTAGCTGCACTGTGGGTTAAACCACAGAGACTAGGACTTGCCAATCGGAAGGTCAGTGGTTCGAATCCCCGTGACGGGGTGAGCTTCCGTTGCTCGGTCCCTGCTGCTGCCAACCTAGCAGTTCGAAAGCGCGTCAAAGTGCAAGTAGATAAATAGGTACCGCTCCAGCAGAAAGCTAAATGGCGTTTCCGTGCGCTGCTCTGGTTTGCCAGAAGTGACTTAGTCATGCTGGCCACATGACCTGGAAGCTGTACGCCGGCTCCCTCGGCCAATAAAGCGAGATGAGCGCTGCAACCCCAGAGTCGGTCACGACTGGACCTAATGGTCAGGGGTCCCTTTACCTTTTAAGGCATCTGAAGATAGCTTTAGCTTCCTCCCTCTCTCCCATTTTACTCATGCCAGCCTTTGTGTCCCATAAATAAAAACAATACATTGAGACAATGAGATGACACTTAAGGGGGTAAAAGCTAGTTTCAGAACATAGTTGTCAGAGCACTTGACCAAAATGAATATGCAGGTACAGTGGTACCTCTGGATACGAACGGGATCTGTTCCGGAGCCCCGTTCGCATCCTGAAGTAAACGTAACACGCGTCTGCGCGGGTCGCGTTTTGCTGCTTCCACGCATGCGCGTGACGTCATTTTGAGCGTCTGTGCATGCGTGAGCAGCAAAACTCGGAAGTAACGCACTCGGTTACTTCTGGGTCGCCGCGGAGCGCAACCCGAAAATATTTAACTTGAAGCTACTTCAATCCGAGGTATCACTGTATCTATTCTGTGTATTTATTGCAGGCCTAGATGAAGCTGTTTAAATAAAATTCCAGCGCAAAACATGGTATTCAAACTTTTTACTCTTTTGTGCTCTCAGAAAACTTTACTCTTCAGCAGTGCTCTCTGTCCCTGCACTACCCAAAATTTGGTATCATTTTGTCTCTTGGTAAGAAAATAAAAGCCTGCTTTCTCATTCCTGGTTGCTGCAAATTGCAGAGCTGACCCTCACTACTAGAAAGTGCTAAGACAGCAGACTAACTTGCAAATGGATAAACAAGACATTTTAAACTGTCAGCATACTTTGGCGGGGGGCAAGTATGTAATACCTTTAACATTTTTAAATACATAAATGTTACACATATATTGTGCATGGCATTTTCACATATGACACTAAAAGCACCTTTGACCCTCTCTTCTGCTATTTATATGCATGTTGCTAACGTGGGATATAAAAAGAAAGAGGACCATTTGAAATTGATTCTACATTCTAGCTGTGTAGGTTTTAATATTCACATTACAGATCTGCAAAATACAAAAAAAGCACTTTTAGTGTCAAGAGTGGAAACCTCCTTAGTGTTTTACATAATAACTTGATCTGAACAAAGCATGCAATGCAATCAGCATACGGCAAGGCAATAATGAACAAAAGGAAACATTTATTTCCCATATACCACAACCCTGCTGTTTGGAACTCATTGCCATGGAATGTGGTAAGTAATGGTCAACATTACAGGAGAGTTCCAGAAATAATCAGCTGTTTTGTAGTGTGGTGTAGTGGTTAAGAGCGGTGGACTTGTAATCTGGTGAACCGGATTTGCGTCTCCGCTCCTCCACATGCAACTGCTGGGTGACCTTGGGCCAGTCACACTTCTTTGAAGTCTCTCAGCCCCACTCACCTCACAGAGTGTTTGTTGGGGGGGGGGGGAGGGAAAGGAGAATGTTAGCCGCTTTGAGACTCCTTTGGGTAGTCATAAAGCGGGATATCAAATCCAAACTCCTCCTCCTCCTCCTCTTCTTCTAATAGCCTTCTTCTGAAAAGCATGGCAATGAAGCTTTTTGCATCCCCGCTATCTGCGTGCTTGATCTGAGTTGCATGATCAGCAGAGACATAACATATATCTGTTAGCATACTGCAGAACTTCAGGCCTCAGTTGGTGGATCAAATGTTTGAATGGTTCCCCATATTTTATACATGCTGGGAACGGCTGCCCTGCATGTATAAAACTAGCACATCAAGGACGATCATACAAGTTTGCTGATTGTACAGCTTGGCTTTCACACATGCTGATCTATGATTCTTGCCTGCTGTAGTGTGTGTGTGTGTGTAGGGAGAAAGCGAAGGAGGAGTTGACACTGCACAAGATCTCCCACCTTTCAGGACAAGAGGTTTAGGGTGGAAGAAGGCATGCACAGCATAGATAGGTATCACAGCAAAGCCTCATTTCCCTTGGTGTAAGCCTAATGCACTGATCCTAACATTAAAAAATGGTGCAGATTTGGAGTGCTCCAACCCAGAGGACCAGGCTTATAGGGAGCCTGGGTATTTTCCCAAATGCAGTAGAATACCAGACTGTGGAATTTGCTTTGCATAATTGCATTGATATGACAGGAGAACAAGTTTCTCCCAAGCTGTGTTCCCAGAGGCTGGTTGCAGAGATTTGGTTACTAGCTTAGACCACTTGAGCATGTGCGGTCAAATAAGCTGTCAGATGAGCTTGATAACTCAGCAGTAAGTGGGTGGGGAAAAGTCTCCTCCTTTGCGCTGAGAAGCGCGCCAAGCTGCAATTTCACACACACAGAAAAGGGGCTGGGAAAAATTGCGAGCGAATCCTTTTGAAGCGAACGCTGTGCTGTGTTCATGAAAGCTGCTCTATTCCCTTCTGAGATACAAACAGTGATCAAGTGGATAGTTACAGGATGTTCGTATTGATTATTTTACATCAGAAGGATGTGTTTTCCAGGCAGTTCACAGAGGGTCTCGCTCCTATCCGTTGGGGTTGTGTATATACATCAAACCACCCAAAGTGGAAAGCTGAAAAACTGTTCTTCCAGGTAGAAACATACAGTATAAGATCTAGAGTAATGGTGCCTTTAGGCAGGTCCAGCACCAGATTTTTTTGGTGATGGTCAGGAGAGAGAAGAGGAACTCAACCCAAGCCCTTATTAACCCATCTGGACGGAGCCCTATGGAGCATATACAGGGTGAGTCCTTTAAAAGAGGCCCTATGGATACAGAGTACACATGTTCCACAGGGCCTCTTTTAAAAGACTCACTCTGTATATACCCAATTGCTCTTGTCCTTTTCCTTTCACCATCAGCCCCATGGCTGCAGACAGTGTCCATTTCCATGATGAAATTTCCCTACAAGGGTGTGAGGAAAAGCTGCTCTTTTTTATTCCTCTTAAGGTAAAGGTAAAGGGACCCCTGACCATTAGGTCCAGTCGTGGCCGACTCTGTGGTTGCGGCGCTCATCTCGCTTTATTGGCGGAGGGAGCTGGCGTACAGCTTCCGGGTCATGTGGCCAGCATGACTAAGCCACTTCTGGCGAACCAGAGCAGTGCACGGAAATGCCGTTTACCTTCCCACCAGAGCAGTACCTATTTATCTACTTGCACTTTGACATGCTTTCGAACTGCTAGGTTGGCAGGAGCAGGGACCGAGCAACGGGAACTCACCCCATCACAGGGATTCGAATCACCGACCTTCTGATTGACAAGTCCTAGGCTCTGTGGTTTAACCCACAGCGCCACCCGCGTCCCTTTTTTCCTCTTAACTAGTGTCTAAAAAGAATATCCCTTGAACTGCTTTCAGCAAATCCTCCAAACTTGATTTGTTTGCACATTTCTCCTTCTCTTCTCCTCTCATGCCTAGGGCTGAATTCATTGCATCCTGTTTAATTCAAACCATAGTTTGTTATACAACCAAACCAACAAACTGTGGTTCAAGTGATCGCTCCAGACTAAGATTGCAAACCGAGATCAAATTGTGGTTTGAAATCCTGGTATGGAAAAATCAGGCAAACCACAGTTTCCTGTTGGGGGCATGATGATAGCAAACTGTGGTTTGATTAAAACTGAATGCAATGAATTAAGCCCCGTGCCGAAAAGGAGGAGGAGAGGAGAATATGAGCAGTGCTTTTTCAGGATCTTTCAAAGAGTAATTTGGAGGATCACCTGAGTACAGCCATAGTTCCTAGGCTCAGTAGCTGACCGTGTCGCAGGTCATGAAATCATAGAATTGTAACGTTGGAAGGGACCCCTGAGGCTCATCCAGTCCAACTTCTGCAATGCAGGAATCTTTTACCCAACATAGGGCTCAAACTCACAACCCTGAGATTAAAGGTCTTATGCTCTACCAGCTGAGCTATCCCAATGCATTCATATTGCTTTTGCTAAGAGCAACCAGATGTAAAGGAGGACAGGGCTTACATATTAGCGATATAATTTTGGTAGGTGCAGCTTTCCTCACTCCTGCATGCTTCGGCCAAAATGCCGTCTATTGCACAAATATTAAAGATACAGAATCTCTGAAATATTTTGCATGCACATGGTTACAATCTGAAGAGCAGTTAAGCTGCTATGTATGTGAACCTGGGTCTCAATAATTTCAAGCAAGACTTTCCCTTTTTGGTGAAAACGGGTTAAATATTCATCGCAAAGGAATGTAAAAGGGACTCTAGACAGGATGGGGGCGGAGGGGGGATAGAAACACTTGGCTGTCTGTCAAAGGCTTGAATGGGCTTGGAGACTAGCTGAGCTGACCTTTCCCCCCCCCCCATGGGATTTTCCTAAGGTCTAGCTTCTTGTCAACTTACTGATTGCAGGGTTGTGTGTGTGTGTGTTTTTTAAGAAATCTGACTTCCTGGGTTTGAAAGATAAAGAATTTAACTATGCATACTGCAGTGAAAATTGAGCAAATGCATACCTCTCCCCAGTATTTACAGATTGTGGATCCTGCTGCAGCTGAGATCTGGGAGATCTCACCCTACACTGTTAAACAAAATGGGACTGCTCTTACGATGGAAGAAAATATCTGAACTGGCCTGTAGTCATTAATCTAAAGTTACACTGCTTTTCCAAAATGTATTAAAAGCAGCTTACAATAACGAACTTGAGTGCTGCATATATAGTGGAAAGGAAGAATAGCCTCCCCTAATAATAATAATAATAATAATAATAATAATAATAATGGCAGCAGCAAGGGAGAGAAAACATTTACACGTAATCTCCAATAATACAAATCAGAAACAAATATTATAAATAGTTGTATATCAGCCACTAAAACAAAACTAAAAGAACACCTCTATGAGAAAATCTTAAAGGCCAGACAAAGGCAAAAAGTGCAGTAATTTATCAGTTTCTAAAAGGGGTTGTTGCTTCAGCTCAGGGCTACGCTCTTGCTTATTATGCTGTTTCAAATGTACATTTTATTTTTGACTTAATTTAGGAATGTTTTCTTTTGAAATGTTTTGAGGTGGTTTTTTTTAGAACTTTGCTGTGTTAAATGTGCATTCTGTACTTGACCTCCTTTGTAATGTTTCCTTTTGAAACCTTTAAGATACTACCGGTATTTTTATTTCCTGTTAATTATGTTGCTTTGAATGTATACTTTATATTTAACTTTTTTTCAGTAATGTTTTATTCAGGATCGTTGTATTATTGGATGTTTTAATGTAGGTTGTAAACCACATTGAGATTTTTTAACTTAAAAGTATAAAGTGGCATAGAAATGAAATAGGTAATAATAATAGTCCTGTTTCTAGCATCAGAAGTTAACACCTTTTTATGGACAAGTTCTCTGTGCCTTTTGGCCAATGAAGAAGTCTCAGTTTTATCTTTTTTTGTGTAGTGATGCAACATTAAAAATTGCATCAAAGAAGTAATTTCCTCCCGAAACTTGCTAGGCATTAACAATTCTAATAAACTTTTTTAGGGGGGGAGGGTGGCGCTTTGAGAACTCTTCATCCTTATTTTCTTTTACTTATACCCATAGTCATCTGCACAATAAATGCTTTAAGGCCATAATCTTGCATGCACTTACTTGTCATTCAGTCCTGTTGGGATTACTTCTGAGTAAGCGTAACTAGCAGGATTGCAATATAAGCCTTATTTTTCTATTGCAGGATGCCTGTAGAACACAAACAGTGTATTTGATGTCCGATGTGGTTGGACTTTAACTCCCATCAGACCCAACCAGCATGACCAATGGTCAGGGATCATGGGAGTTGTAGTCCAGCGACGTCTGGAAGGTTACAGGTCCCTCACCCCTGTCCATCTCATAATGAAACAGCTATGTTTTGCAATAGCTAATGCTCTCTCTCTCCTGTTGTTCTTCCACAGAGCCCCTGAAATCATCCTCGGTTTACCCTTCTGTGAAGCAATTGACATGTGGTCTCTGGGGTGTGTAATTGCAGAGCTTTTCTTGGGCTGGCCGCTATATCCAGGAGCTTCAGAGTACGACCAGGTTGGTATTGCTTCCTCTTTTATTTACTTGGGCAAGAGTGGTGCGTACTTTCCTCCCATAGAGATTGAGGGGAGGAGGGAATTGGGGGGGGGGAGGCAAGAGTGACACGCAATCTGGAGTTTCAGGGGGGAAACTGAGCTGCCATTGGTCATGATTCTTCATTGGCCAGAGTGTGTTGAACAAGGTGTGTGGATTGCTTGATCTGTTTACAGTATTTTATGGCAATAATATCTCACTTTTCCACCATCGTGGGACCCAAGGCAGCCCAGATATGGTTTCCTGCTGGTCACCCAGTCACTGACCAGCCCCAGCCCAGCTTGCCTTCATCAAGGTGGGGGTTTCATGTAACTTCAGACTACATTCTCTTATCTCCCACTGCAACACCAAGGTGCCGCATGGCCCCAGTTCAACAAGTAGTGCCACTCTGTACCTGTGGTGAGACCTCTGTAACTCTGTGGTGAGACCTCTTTATCTATTGCATTGGGAGTTAAGAGTGGAAAGCCAGCTCGGTTTTGGACCAGCAGTTCCCATAAAGACAAAGATTGTGTATGACTCTAGTCCTTTTCTATCTTCATGTGTCTTTATGTCCCTCCTTCCTCTTCACTCTTCCTTACTATCTTGAAATGACCTTACCTGTACTTTTAACTCCTGAGACCACTTTTTAATTGTTCGTCTGTAGTGTTTTGGTAGTACTGTGCCTTTAAGGGCTGACCGCCTAGGTGATCTGTCAAGCAAGAGTCTTACTTCCAAGTGGCTAGGAAGCTCTGTAGATGGGTGTCTGGTCAAACAGTGAACAAAGCAGGCATCCTTACTCTACTGTAACAGCAAGTATCAATGCAGGTTTATTTGTTATCTACATTGCAGTATCAGTTGCCTCTTGTTGCCACTGAAGACATGTTCTAAGAGGTGGAGAACCTGTGGCCCTCCAGGCATGGCTTGACTCCATCTTCCATCAACCCCAACCAGTACGGTCAGGGATGATGGGAATTGTAGTCCAAGAACCTCAGAAGGGCTGCAAGTTCCCCATTCCCATACTAAGGATTGAGAAGCAAGTGAGCGCTCATTCACGTTAACACTCCTCTTGCATCATCGCCATAGGGGAGGCAGCAGCAGAGGCCTAAGTCAAAGGGCAGGGAGATCCTTGGGCTAGGTTGTTTTCTAGGAGCCCACCGTTCGGTTTAACACTGAAGGTAGCACAGTGATGGGAAAAACGTTGCCTGCACAAACTTTGCTTATTGTCAAGCAGCTGTTGAGCTTCTCAGAAAAAAAAGTTGGTGAGCCTGTTACTGGCATTATCGCCTGTTTTGTTCCAGTGCCTTTAGCAGTGGTACGACACAAAGGCATTAAGCAGATAAAGCCTTGCACATCGCTTCTCTCCATGCTGCAGAACATTTTGCCTGCTTAATTTTTCTGTTTATCGGGCTGCTGCTTAAAGAAACAGGAGCAAGGCCAGAAAAAATGGTGGCAACCCTACCTTTTACTCAACCATCCATTGAATGCCAAATATCTGCGACTATAATCAGCACAAAAGTCGATGCAAAATCTAGTTTTTCAAAATTTGGAGCTGCCTTTCCCAGTTCCCAGTTTCACTGCCACGGTCTTTCAGACTTTCTCTAGAGGTGACATTTGGAAGATGGTTGGTTCAAAGCCCCAGTTCGCCTCCTTGCTTCTGTTCAAGAAATTTGTTTGTTTGTTCATTTGGCAATAATGAAATAATAATATAAAAAACAAAAATGGCAGCTTAAACCAGTAGACAGTATTATGATAATTGGCACCAGCTCTAAAAATATTAGAACCAATCAAATAACAGTCAAAAGAAAATAGAACACATTCGCAGTATAAAATAGGTTCATGTTTTAAAACCATTACGAGGCAAGCAGACAGAAGAGTTTTAATGGCCATACCACAAATTCAGCAAATATGCTCCAATCTAGCAAAGAAGAGCCTTCCATGGAAACAGATTTCTGCTCATATAGCTAATGGGTGCTTAGGAAGGTGTGCTTTGTACCAAGTTGGATTATCGGTCCAGCACAGTACTGTCCACTTTGACGGGCAGCAGCTCTCCAGAGTCTCAGTCTGCTTCTTCTTAAAACCAGGGACTCCAGGGATTTATTCCTGGGACCCGCTGCACCCAAAGGATGCACTTGACCTCAGCTTCTTTGTCTAGTAGTGTAGACGATTATTCTTATGCCTTCCTATCCACATTGTGATTCTCATCTGAACCCCACTGAAGTGGTTGGGTGCATCTTCATGTAGGATGTGCCCTGGGGCTACCAGTTGTCCGTGGTGAGATCTGTTTAGTGGGATGGAACATACAGACCTAAACTTCTTTCAGTCGGAAAAAGATGGCGGAGGGGACGCAACCCGGCCTTCATGGGATCTTGCTCAAACAAGTCCTCCTGAAATTAACATTTGAGGATCAAAGCCAAAGTTGTAAAAGGCTCTTTGGCAAATAAAGCATGCCCGCAAGGCATACACACACTCTTATACCTTCACTGCTCTCCCTTTATCTTTGCAGTTTATGGATAAAGCAACGTATGTCCGCAGGCTTCAAAGGCTAAAGGAGGAGTGTGGTGGAGTTTAACTGCAGAAGGAAAGATAATTTTATAGCACCTAGTTATTTAGCCTCTTAATACATCATAAATATTACTAATGGTTAAAGTTTTTGGGCTCTTGCCTTCCTTTTCAGTCCTTGGTTTGAGGCAAACTTTCCATGCCCTCACTCTCATTTCCTCCCATTATTTCTTCTGCTGCTTTAGATACCTAAAGACCCCCCTCCCCTATTCCAGCCCCCAACCTACTACAGATCCCGGCAAGATAAATCTGGGCTTCTTTCTTATCCTTCTCTTACAGATCCGATATATTTCGCAAACGCAGGGCTTGCCAGCTGAGTATTTACTGAGCGCAGGGACGAAGACTACAAGATTTTTCAACAGAGATACAGATTCGCCGTATCCGCTGTGGAGGCTAAAGGTGAAGATGTTGCTTCTCAGCTTCCTTCGTTGGGGCCTGCATCTCATAATGCTGAAACATTATTGAGGCCTGTGGGCATTAAGGCGGACTGATAGGCAGTTGCTACAACAATGTGATGTGGCTTTTGGGTGGCTTGGCAAATTAATGCCTCAGGTCTTCCAAATGTGTGCAGATTCATAGAAAGGGCTCAGTGAAGTAGGCTGGACTCCTCCTCATCTCCATGCTGGGATTGTTTTGGGAGAGGATGTTGTCTCTTTGCATAAGAACATCAGAAGATCCATGCCGGATCATACCAAAAGCCCCTTTAATACATCATCCTGTTTCAAACACAGGCCAAACATCCTGAAACTAATTCTATACACCACCACATTGCTCTTACAATAAATATAAATATAGTGAGGTGAAAGGCTGTGGTTGACATTTGTTGAGTATGGTAAAGGTAAAGGGACCGCTGACCATTAGGTCCAGTCGTGGCCGACTCTGGGTTGCGGCGCTCATCTTGCTTGATTTGCCGAGGGAGCCGGCATACAGCTTCCGGGTCATGTGGCCAGCATGACTAAGCTGCTTCTGGCGAACCAGAGCAGCACACGGAAACGCCGTTTACCTTCCTGCTGGAGCGGTACCTATTTATCTACTTGCACTGGCATGCTTTTGAACTGCTAGGTTGGCAGGAGCAGGGACCGAGCAATGGGAGCTCACCCCGTCGCGGGGATTCGAACCGCTGACCTTCTGATTGGCAAGACCTAGCTCTGTGGTTTAACCCACAGCGCCACCCGCGTCCGTTGAGTATGGGAGCAACCCCCAAAAAACCAAAGCCAAGTCTACAGTGATCAAACATCTATTCCTTGCATCCGTTCTGTTAGTAGCATGACATTGTTCCCTGCCCCCCCACAAATGTAAAAAAGCTTTACACAAGCATTGAATAGGGGAAGGATGCCACCATTTCCCTCTACAACCGTGTGTTACCGAGTCTGCAGCTCACATCTGATGAAAATTTAGCAGCGGTCTCGAAACTCATGGATTTACTTCAATTCCTGTGCAATTTCATGTGAGTCCAATATGCAGTCCAATATGTAAAACAGCCAATAATGCTACTTGGGAGCTCGGCCGAAAGGGGTGGAAGGTTTTGCGGTGCCTACCTGGAGTAGCAATGAAGGTTAAATAGAGTTCAGAGCAGATGCAGGTAACTGACTTTTTCTTGATTCTAAACAGACACCGGATGATCATGAGGCAGAGACGGGGATCAAGTCAAAAGAAGCAAGAAAGTATATTTTCAATTGTTTGGATGATATGGCACAGGTAAGAATGCTGGTGAAATATTCAGGGTAATATCCAGCCAAATAACCCACCGCAGGATAACAGTGTATTCTCCATTCTTGCGCAAACTCCCATTGGAGAATTTTGGTGTTATATGCTTAAATAATATGGGGGGGGGCACTCCTGTGGGTCTGCTCAATTTGTTGCTGCTGCACTCACTGGTCATATTCCTCGGCCATGCCTTTGGTGCCATGTGAAGGGGCCTTATGTGTGTATATCGCAGTACATGTAAGAGCCCTCCATGCATTTGTCATAACCTCTGGGGCAGGCATAGGCAAAATCAACCCTCCAGATGTTTTGGGATTACAACTCCCATCATCCCTAGCTAACAGGACCAGTGGTCAGGGATGATGGGAGTCGTAGTCCCAAAACATTAGGAGGGCCGAGTTTGCCTATGCCTGCTGTGAAGCAACTTGCACAAGGGGAGACTGTCTGCATGCTAGCTTTGCCTGCACGGTTGAGGACTCTGTGAATCTTTGATCTTTCGTAGGCTCTTCGCCGGATCCTGCCAAACATGTGTAGGCATCAGGTTGGGTGTGATTTCTCTAGGCCCAGGACTTCCAGAAATGTAGTTTTGCTACTGATTCAGTTTTTTTCCTTTCAGGTGAATATGACAACAGACTTGGAAGGCAGCGATATGTTGGTTGAAAAGGCAGACCGGCGGGAGTTCATAGATCTGTTAAAGAAGATGTTGACGATAGACGCGGATAAGAGGATAACACCAATCGAAACCCTCAACCACCCATTTGTCACCATGACGCACTTGCTGGACTTCCCCCATAGCACCCAGTAAGCTCCTTTCTCTCTACTTTGGGTTGCAAGTCTCAGAGCAGTGTCTGCTCAAATGTGCTTTGAATTTGAGTCGCAGCCAAGCAGAGTGAATACCAACAGAACCCGGATGCCAGGAAAACCATTATCATGGCAAGAATGTTTTGATAAGTGTGGCTGCCATCTCCTGATCCTGACAAGGCCTAAACTGAGTTGCTTTAGCAGCTCTGGGCCAGTGAGACATTATTCAGGAATGAGCAATATGTTTTAGTGGCTTGTTCACCTGTTCCCTACCTTTTGCAGGTGGTAGGATTAATTTTCATGCAATAACTCTGCGGGAGGATAAGGTAGGTGAGTGGACTCCAAAATCAGAAGTTTCACTGCCAGAATCTGTGAGAGAAAAGTTTCTGTTACTGGAAAAAAACAGATACGCTATGTACTTTTGTAATTCAAGAAATTAAATTATTTAATTTAATTTTTAAATTTTGTTTAAAGGAAAGACCACATTCACACTATACATTTTTAAAACACTATGGTGCCACTTTTATTTTATCTATTTATTATTATTTTGTATTAAATTTATAAACTTAATAAATTCATTCAAAGATCTCAGGGAGGTTCACAGCATGAAAATACAGGATAAAACCACAAATTAATAGTTAGAACACACAAAAAACCTCCCCTTCCTACAGACACATTTAAAAGGCTGTACAATGTTAATCAGTCCAAGGCCTGGTTGAAGAGGGACGTTTTCACTTGGTGCCTAAAGTTGTATAATTAATGCACCAGGTGAACCTTTTTAACAGTCATGGCTTCCGCCAAATAATTCCGGGAGTTGTAGTTCATTATAAGACTGCTTATAGTTGTTAGGAGGCTCCTATCCCCTTCCAAGAGCTACAACTCTCAGAGTTATTGAACAATCAGTCCCTCTTCACAGGGAACTCTGGGAATTGTCCTTCTCTGAGGGAAATATAGGGATCTCCTAACAACTCTCAGCACCCTTAACAAATTGCACTTCCCAGAATATTTTGCGGGGAAGCCGTTGACTGTTTGAAGTAGTTTAATAGCACTCTAAATGAAGGGTGTGAATGTGGCCAAAGTTGCTGAGGGAAGTCATGGAAACACTTCCTTTCCTGAGGGTGGAAACCACTTCTGAAAATGGCAGCCACAAGCCTCATTAACACACTTCTGTAATGTGAAGCGCAACTTGCCTGCTGCTGTGATGTCATGATGTTTTGCATTTGCTTGCCCTTGCCCCATGTCATTTGGCTATGAGTTCCATTTTTATAACACAAGACAAGATAAGCTGTATTAAGCATGACAGAGGCCAGGAGGGCGAGAAGACACGGGACTCTTGCTTTCAGCAGCAGTTGGGTGTTTTCAAGTAACCTGTAGTTACACGCTAAGAGGTGTCTGAACGAGCATTTGTCAGGAGTTATTGATCTCTCTGGAATTTTGCCACAAAGTAGGAAGCTGGACTTACTGACCCCAGAGAATATATTTCTTGTAGTAGAGCTTCTTTGCACGACTAAGGGAATGTGCTCATGCAGGACATCCAAACTGTCGTAAAGTTGCATTCCTTTTTATTTTATTTGATCCTTACAAATGAAGGGGCAGAAAATGGTAAGGCGTGTCCATTGAGTCTGCTTAATACAGGGATCACGTTAGTAGCAGGGACTCAGCTTTGGAACTGCTCTCTGTAGTGTGTTTCAGTGCAGGGGCTTCTCCTCTTCCTGGCATTCCTAGAATATTTAAACTTGCTGAGGTTTGGTTTCGGGGCTGGAGTGGTTTTAAGGATTAAGGACAACAAGCAACAATGTAAACTGCACAGAAAATAGGCTATGATTCGCAACTGATGCTTCATTGATAGTACAGATCATGGTGATGCTTTTGAGCCTTGGAACATACCAACATTACATCCTTGTTTCTGTTTTGTAACAGTAGCTTCCATAGCTGCCCTCAAACAATCCCAGGAACTGTAGCATGGCGAGTTTGATAGGGTTGAGAATACTAGCTGCCTCTTGCCACTCCTGTGCCAGACCAGCAGTTCTCTTATTTCCTGGAAAGAAGTCATGTCTACCAAACAATTTAAGTTTGGTGTATGTACATCGGTGGTGAAATGGGCAGTATCCCTTTGGCTTTCTTGCTTCTTCATGCCTTCTTTCTCATAAACAGTGTCAAGTCCTGTTTCCAGAACATGGAGATTTGCAAGCGGCGGGTGAACATGTACGACACAGTGAATCAGAGCAAGACCCCATTCATCACCCACGTGGCCCCAAGCACATCAACCAACCTTACCATGACCTTCAACAACCAGCTCAATACAGTTCATAACCAGGTGAGGGGAACCATCATAATGCAGTCTCTGTGTGTGTTTGCGTGTGTATATGCAGGCTTGGCCAGTGCTCTTTGAAGCTTTTCCACACACAAAGACTTCACCAGATTCTTCATTAACTCTTATTAGTGGAAAGGGATCTGTATATTCCCCACTCTGCGTGATCACAAGATTTTGGCATTTGGTGCAAAAGAAAGGCACTTGCAATTTATAGGATGGGCGAGAGGTCAGCGAAGGGACCCACAATAAATTCCTGGCTGCTCTACCTAAAAGAAAGCCCTCTCTGCCCAAGAGAGCTTCTCTCAGTCAGAGTAAACAGACCAATCAATTGACTCACTATAAGGCCATTATTTCAGTCTTCCATAGCTTCCATAGCTGCCCTCAACAGTCCATAATTTCATGAGGAGAGTCTGATAGACTTCCTTCTTTGTCATTCCACCTCTACAGGTGGAGGAAAAGGAAATATCCTTTCGAGGGACAAGATAGGTTTGCATATATAGTTTTCTTCCCACTCACCCTCAGCAGACGTTCTTGGTTTTAAAGAATCCAAATTCTTGAACAGAATACGTCTTTCTTGAAAAAATAATTTTAAAAATCTTTTTTTTAAATCTGATACGCAGGCAGCGCCATACGTGTCAGAGGGCAGAAACACCAAAAATTCTCCCAGTATCTAGTAACTGCATATGCCTGCAAATATCCTGCTGTCACCCACGCCTAATATAAGGCCCTTACAGAGTCATGTAATCCACAAGCCTCATTCAGAAAGCGGAAAACAGCCGGTGTGCCGAGCAGGTAACTCATCAAAGTGAGCCAAGCAACCAACTGCGGATCAAGTCATTCACACACATTATAGGATTAAGGAATTAAACACATAAAAATATTTCCCCGTCTTCCTTTTCATAGGCAGAAACGTATATGCATCATTCTGTGCCTGCATGACAACAGCGCACTTACCCTGCTGCATTCTTTCTCATATACGGACACACAAGAAATGCAGGCTGCATTCTTTTGCCCGATTACGCGAGATGAAGTCTTAATGAACGTAGTGGTACTTTCTTCAGAGTAGACGTATATTGAATTGGACTGGTAGATCCTTCCTTTCCCCCACAAAACACATACACACACACATTGCAGGGGATGTTGGCAATGACACATTCCTGACCTTGATGCTACCGGCTGCTTTTGGGGGAGGGGCTGCAGGCTCAGTGCTCCCCAGTTGTTGCCATTGTTGTTGTATTCTGGTCATTTCTCAATCATGAGTAGAACAGTGGTGCATGCAATGGCTAAAGAAAAGTCTTCATCCTTACTCATCCTTAGCTTCCACCTTTTTACTTATACCCTCCTCCCCTCTTTCTGCTTCCCTTCTTTATGTTGCTTGCCTTCCCTTTTTGCAACTTGTTGTCTTGCCTTATTTATATTACCTTCCATTATTATTATTATTATTATTATTATTATTATTATTATTATCTTTTTTCCAACATTGCCATCTCCTTCATATTATGTTTTTATTCCATTTTAAATCCCACCACTCCTTTAGGCCACCACCCTGGCTCCCACCTCCACCACCAGTGCCACTATTTCCTTAGCCAACCCTGAAGTCTCCATACTAAACTACCAATCTGCACTCTACCAGCCCTCGGCAGCCTCCATGGCCGCGGTGGCCCAGAGGAGCGTCCCCCTGCAGACGGGGACGGCGCAGATATGTGCTCGCCCCGACCCCTTCCAGCAAGCCCTCATCGTGTGTCCTCCAGGCTTCCAAGGTAAGAGACGCTGCTTATCTGCTACAAACCTGCCATTCCCTTGTCTCATTCGAAGCGTTTCTGCTTATCGGGCCAGTGCATTTCTCTGGGATGCTCCTAGCATTGACAAAGGAGATATGCTTGGCAGGCAGAAACGAGAAACGAAACCCAGGTAGAAGTTAAGAAGAACCTGCTAGCCAAGACCAAAGACCCATCTAGTCCAGCCACCCAGATGCCCGTGGGAAATCCACAAGCAGAACCCTCGGACAAGAGCACTCTCCTCTCCTGTGGCGTTCAGATGCACCCCTGCCTCTGACTGTGGAGGCAGCATCAACCAGAGAGGGGCCACCAATCAGAAGAAGAGGACCTGTGTTGCATTCAGGGCCGCCCAGGCTGAGTCCTTAGGAGCTTCAGTAAAAAGATGGAAAGGCTCTTCCTGAGACCTTGAGGGGCCACAGACAAACAGGGTAGTTGATCTTGGACTAGGCCAGGGGTCGGCAATCCGCGGCTCCGGAGCCGCATGTGGCTGTTTTACACCTTTGCCGCGGCTCCGGGGCGGATACTAGCGAGGGGAGGAGGCGCATTGTGGCGGGTGCTGTACTGGCTGTGACGTCGCATGGGGGTGGTGCGTGTGTTAGTCACGCACCGTCCCGACGTCACCTTCCCAGTTTTGTGGCTCCCAGGTTTTTTTTCTTCGGAAATGGGTCCAAGTGGCTCTTTTTGTCTTAAAGGTTGCAGACCCCTGGGCTAGACAGATTAGCCAGTCTGACCTGGTATAATCTGAACTGGAGCTTCACGGAGGAGTATTTGAGTACAGTGGTACCTTGGTTCTCAAACTTAATCCATCCTGGGAGTCTGTTCGACTCCTGAAACAGTTCGAAAACCAAGGCTTGGCTTCCGATTGGCTGCAGGACCTTCCTGCACTCAAGCGGAAGCCACGGCAGACGTTTGGCTTCCGAAAAATGTTCGCAAACCAGAACACTTCCGGGTTTGTGGCATTCAGGAGCCGATTTGTTTGACAACTAAGCCGTTCAGGAACCAAGGTACCACTGTATTTTAATAATACTCAAGAAGTCTGTGGGAGACAAAACATATCTCCTGAAGTGGTAGCATAAATATGTTCCTGGTGACGCAGCTGCATGAGAAAGCAAGACTTCCTTGGCCCTTTGCAGCTTCCGAAATGTCGTTGGTGAAAGTCACGCAGAGCATGTTGCAGTAGTTTAGTAGCTGGAGTGCTATGAGGCTTGGGTTAAAGTAATGCTTGGTTGATTGCCAACCTGTTCCGCTCGGTGCCCTTACAGGTATGGTGTCTGAAATGAGTCTCTCTTGGAGTGTTAACTAACTCCGTTTTCCTGGCTAGTAACGCGACTGAGAAATAATCCTCCTGCAGATAATTTCATAGATTCAGCCTGGGCATTGGTTCAGAAAAGCTTATAGTGCTGCTGCTGCTGCTGCTAAGCTATTATTTGCCCCCATTAGGGGAAACCACATGTGTTTTGGGCAGACCCATAAAGAAGCAGAATAACTGCCTCTTTCCTTGGGTCAGGAAGGATGGAGCTTGGATGAGAGCTTAGACTGGAGGCCTACATAAGAGCTGGAAGCTCTACTATTCCTGGCTTTCAGTCAGGCCCTGATTCCAATAGGTATTTTCATGTGCTTCCTCCTCTGCTGAGTAGCCTCATGGGCAGCTAACTGGCCACTTCTGAAGCCCGTGCCTATCTCACTGAATCTTCTGCTCCTGTGTTCCTGGGAGAAAGGGTGGGATAGGTGTGCAGATGAGAAATGTCCAGGGACCTAGGTAGTCGGTGAGGGGACCGCTACTCCTGGGAAAAGGGATGTCCAGATTCGATGGCTCCTCCGGAACATGGGCAGGGTGGAGATCTTCTGGAGGACACTGCTCCTCTTGCCCCTCACCTGAGGAATGAGATCTGGGCAGGGTTGAAACCCTGCAAGTTCCAGGACTAAGCCATCAGGTTAGAAAAGCACGACTCAATAAATCAAAGCTTTGCCTAAGATGGAATATTCCCCTGACCCATCAGTATAGCTGCACCCAATACACAGCTGTGTGATGTGATCCTAACCTTTGGCACATGTGTTGAACAAGGGTGCAGGTTGATGTGCATGGGTTGGGTTGCAGTGCACTACAGCCATGGTCAGTTTTTTGGGAGGGGGTTTACTTGGTGGGATTTGGGACAGGGAAACTGAAGAAAAGACCAATTTCTTCTACCCAGGAGCTGTCCCTGCCTTCGCACACATCTGGGTTCTGCTGCCTTCTGGCAGCCTGCGCTGCTGCCACCTGGCTCCTTCTCTCTCTCTCTCTCTCTCTCTCTCTCTCTCTCTCTCTCTCTCTCTCTGTCTCATTTTTATCCAAAGATATTAAAGTTCTTTGCAGATATTGATGTCTCGGCGCACTGCTGTGCAGCAGACGTTTTATCCTTTTTATGCGGGGTTAAAATAACATAAAAGAGCTCGAGGGTGAAATCCTGAAAAGTCCCCTGAGTCTTATTTACAAAAGCTACAAAGGGCATTTTGACTATTTTGGGCAAATTTTTATCCTCAATTATTTCTTCAGCTCAAAAGGCAGGACGGCAGAAAGGATGACAGGCTGCTGGAGTCTTAATTTCTCCCCTTGTGTGTAGCAACAGGCGGCGCTTCCTCCGGAGACGGAGATGTCTCTTTTTCAGCTGTGGCATTCAGCCAGCCTGTATTGGGAAGCTATTGGGAAGTGGCACAAAAATAGATGTATTGACTCCGCTTAATTTCTACTCCACCCCATCCCAATGGCTCAAGGACAGTAGCAACCATTCAAAGCAACACAAAACATAAGCAGATAAAAAAACACAGGCACAGAACTTCTTCTCTTTTTCAGAAGGGAATGGAAACGCACCTCCTTTTTTGTTGTTCCTTCTCCCTTGTTTTGATGTTGTTTTTTTCATATCCAGGCCCTTCGTCTTCTATGTCCCGGTGTTGCTGTTTGGGGTTGAAACTCTCTTCCTGTCAGTTTTTGGATTTTTTAAAGTTTTAATTGTTTCCGCTTGTTTCTGTTGAAGTCAAGCCACCATGCCCACTTCCCAGGGGTCCATTCAAAAGTGGCAAAACCCTGTGTGGGTTATATGTCCCAGACTGGGGCAGGGAGAAGGGTGTTTGGTGATTTTGGGGAGGAGACAGAAAGGTGGACTTGCTGATTCCAGCAGCACTCTTTTTGGTAACTGCACACAGTGGTGTCTGCGGGTGGTTGTGGTTTGGGTAAACTGACCTTGCAGGTCAAACTGGACCCCTTCGTGGGTTAGTCTTGGCCCACAAGTTCCCAGCCCCTGGTGTTCAACTAGGTACCACACTTCTCCACCCCAGCCAAAAAACATGTAGTTCTGCCTGGTTGTGTGTTAACATTTACACTGAAGCTAGCTGGCCTCTTCAGTATGTGATGGAAAGCTCAGTGAATCACTTGGCTTTTCCTCTGTTACCGTCACAACCATCTGGCTTTCCTCTGTTGCTGTCATTGCGGTTTCAGTGTTGACTTGAAAGGGCAAAGCGACTGCCGGTGGTTCAAGATCAACCAAGAAAGTTTGAATGCTCACAAAGTGTTTCAATATCATTTGACTCACTTATATCCTTATCGGTATGCTCTTTTCAGCCTTCCGAATGCAGCATATTTGCTCTGAGTTGGCAGGTCCTCATTTCTGTTTATTTAATTTAATTTCTCACAGGGATTTATACCTCACCCTCCAACAGCTTCCCAGGCTGACTTACAAAAAGTCAAAACCACTAAGCCTTTGTAAGGTTGGGTATGACTCTTTTTTTTTTTTTTTTTTTTGAGCGTACGGTGTATGAAAGGTGTTGCTGCATATATTAAATTACAAGAAGGCAGATTAAAACAGCAACATTAAAACAATCAGCAGAAGTAGCATAAAAGGAGTCTGCAGATGTAAAAGCAGCATAAAATTAATTCACAATGGATTTTAAGCAGTCCAGGAAAAGAAGAACTCCCAAAAGATGTCAAGGCAGGCGCAAGGCAAGTTTCCCTGGGGAGAGAATTCCACAGTAACGGCGCCACCACCAAGCAGGAACCGTCTGTCCCACCTCAAATGGTGAGGGAAACAAAAAAGGATCTGGGTTGAAGAGCCTCCTTTATTGGATTGAGGTATAGTCTGCATTCACAGGATTGTAGAGCCTGATTTTCAGAGATGCTAAAAACTGGCCTAGTGGGTCCAGCTTTGCTTATCATTGGCTAGGCCACAACTGGAATTGAATGCCCAGTCTAGGTTGGCATATTATTATAACCGTGTACAGACATTGCGGAGAACTCTGTGGAGAGCAATAAGGTGGAATAATACAAAGGAAAAACTCCTTCCTGCCTAAGAAAAAGCTAGCTAGTGGAAAATCAAATTTCTCCTGAAATAAATTGATAGATCTGAGCTGTGGTGGTGATGATGCTAGAATTACAGTTTCAGGCTTTATGAAATCTAAAGCTAGTAATTTCCTTTCTAATGATTATTTGCCTGAGGTACTGCTGGAAATAGCGGAGCCAGCCTTCAAAAAAAGTCCTAGTGGGGTGAGTGAGGTATTCTTTTTCTCCCTTGTATTTGTAGCACCCATATATTAATCTATGTGGAGGGTCTGTGGGCCCTGTGTTCGGGTGGTGAAGCCTTACAGTCCAATTCTTTTATTGTATGCGTGTTTAGTGAAACACGTTACGTTGACCTGTGCTTCTGTATGTGCTTTGTATTTCTACTTGTATTGAATCGTTCCGGTCCAAGGTTCTGAGTGATAATTTATTCACCTAAACCAGGAGTAATCCGCTTCGGCCAGCACATGGAATGTGAGAAGAGACATGTTCAAATGGCAGGTTTTGATGTGATAAAATGGCATGATTGTCAACCAGAAAGTCCGTCTGGCCAAAGAGGAGAGTTGCGCAGGAGAGTTTAAGGTGCTTGTTCCTAGAAAAGCAACTGATGATGGCTAACACTTTTTATCTTTTCATTGCACAGGGTTACAGACGTCCCCTTCAAAGCATGCTGGGTATTCAGTCCGGATGGAGAACGCTGTTCCAATCGTCACTCAGGCTCCTGGGGCTCAGCCCCTTCAGATCCAGCCAGGACTTTTAGCACAGGTAAATTTGAATAGAACCGTAGAGTTGTTTAAGGGACCCTGAGAGTCATGTGTTCCGACCTCCTGCAATGCAGGAATCTCAACTAGATTGTACATGATAGATGACCACCCAACCTCTGCTTAAAAACCTCCAAGGAAGAAAAGTCCACCATCTTCCGAGGAAATCCATTCCACTGTCGAACAGCTCTTACTGTAAGCTGTCAGTCATAATGCAAAGAATTGGATGCAGAGAGCAACTATTTTTTCAGTTTATTAATTAGGAGAGTGCCGCTTGTGTGTGGATGCTAATTTGGATTTTGACTATTAAAGGGTTCATGATGCTGCAGTTTTTTTACCCACCAGCTTTTAATTCCCTAGAATCTCTCACTAATGCAGATTCCCCAAAGCTGTCACTATTGACCCCCTGGGATCAGGTTGAATAAAAACCCAGGGGTTGGAAAAGGGCCAAAAAGGGCTAGGGGTGGGGAAGAAGTTTACGAAGTATAGTGTGAATACTTTAATTAAAAACTTACGCGTGTGAGACATAAAATAAAAGGCATAGGAAAATACAGGGAGCCCCTTCCTTGACAGTGAGGAACATCTGCATTTAATAAGATGATTCCACAACACAACGGTATTCCTTTTTTTCACATTTAATGATTCCTACTCATGGTGATTGCCGATTTTAAAATGTTGATAATATATTGATATTTCTTGACCTTGTTTCATTTAGATTCCTATGAATTTGGGCTGACAAATTTGTATATTCTTTAAGTGGTCTATGAACTCAGCCTAATGGCGCCTGAGAACACCATGCAGTTTCACAGAATTTGCTATCTCTCCGTTTTTTTTAAATCCACTTGTCCCAAAGACAAAAAAAAAAAAAAGACATTGAGGATGAACGATCTGTTCTACATCTTCTCTTCATTATGTTAGGGAAATAAAGTCTAAATATTAATAATGACATCACTGAACATGGTGCACTAGGAATATAGCCGAGGTCATTTTAGGTCAGGTGCAGCAAAGGTCTGACTCTTTATAAGGCAGCTCCATACAGGCTGCAGGGCATTCGACCACAGCTGCCAAACACTTAGGCTGTGCTGCCAGACACTTAGGCTGCATACGCACCTTACATTTAAAGAATCCCAGGGATTATAGTTTACCTTTCACAGAGCTACAGTTCCCAGCAGCCATAGCAAACTATAGCTCCCAGGATTCTTTGGGGAAAGCCGTGTGCTTTAAACGTAGCCGTGCATATGCAGCCTTGGGGGCTCTGACCATCCCATTATATGAGCCCCCTTGTATTCCAGACTAATTCACTTTGAATCAGTGCGTCAGAGCGAATGTCGTTGTCTATGCCAGAGCATTCCAGCGTTCTCAGGCATCAGCAGACTCCAAAATCCTGCCAAAGCGTTGCCTTGCCTGGATAGCATTCCAGCGAGTGTTAGTTCAGTCCTTTTCCTTTTGCCTGCTGCCAGCCCAGCTTATCTGGGAAAGGCAGTATGGAAAAGAACTTGAAGCTTGCCTGATTTCCTTTTCATTAACTAAGTGGTGCCTCCTGTTCCCATGAAGAGTCTTTGTTAAGCAGCTGCCTCTTTGACATGAATGAAGTCCACCTCCATGAGAAGCGCGCCATCCTTTTCCAAGTGGTACACTCGAGGGGAAGGGGGGGTGACGGCAGGATGGAAAGACAGAACTACCCACCTCATTTAAAAATAAAATAAATGGGAGCAATTCAAAAGGAGGAGGGTTTGGTTCCTCCCCAAGCTAAAAGAAAGTAAGTGAATATTGCAAACGTAAATATGTAAAATATTTGGACCGAAGCACCGTGTGAAATGGTCTGGCTGTGAGCGTGTACAGTTTCAAAACTCAGACCCCAAACATATTCCAGACTTCTCAGTTGGCCTTAGTACAACTGGCAATCCCAGTAGACAGACTCAAAACACGGGGCTAAGCCGAACGCTAAGGCAGCAGTGGAGACTGTCCGTAGAATCATTGTACCACTTAAACAGTGGCTACAGATTGAAGTGTGAGCACAGCCTGGGATTTTTACATTCTGCAGGAGCCCAAAAAAATTAAAAAACTAATCCTGCACTTTCATAAAGGGCCACTCCCATGATTAATTGTGACAGGTGACAGAAGGGTAGTTGTACGGCAACGTCCGATGAGCCATAGGTTCCCCACGCTGAACTTTTCAAACGAAACTGGTAGTCCCAAGCAAGGATCTAGAGTTTCAAAACATCACGGCAATAAACAATTAATATAGAGGGTCAAAGGAATAAATTCCACGTAACACATGAAACTATCAGGTAACAGCCAGCCTCAACCTGGTACCTTCCAGGTGTTTTGGACTTCAACTTCCATCAGCCCTGGCCAGCATGGGCCAATGTTCAGGAATGATGGGAATTTTTGCCCAAAATATCTGAAGGGGCACCAAGTTGGGAAAAGGGCTTCTGGCCCACAGGCTGTGACTTCTATGGATGCTTAAGCCCTCACAGCTCTCAATTTAGAAACTGACCTCTTTGAAGAACATTTCTATGTTGCCACCTTCTTTCCTAGCTTGAGATGCTGTGCATTTAAGAGCTTCATGACAAACAATAATTCAAAAGGTGCAGCTGTCCCCAGTAGGTAGAAAGCTGTGCCTGTTGAGTTTTTGGCAGGAGGGGGGAAATAGCAACCCTGCTTTAAGGTCCCGATACTGTGAAATATTTACGTCCAACATCACTGGAAGGGTAAGGCTGATGGGCTGAAGCTGGTATATTATCTTCAGAGATGTTGATTGCAGGAAATGTGATATGCAAGTCAGATGAAGTGTGCTGCATGCAACTCCTGGAGCAGGTGGTGAAAAATCAGTCATCACATCCAACCTTTTAGGATTTGTTTTTACCCACACGAGGCAACTATATCAGTTTGCCTGACTGTACAGGTGAGAGACAGCTCTGGTTGCACTCTTTGTAAGCATAGCTGCAGTTTCTTAAAGAGATATGACCTATTAAGGTAGGACCGCCATGATTCCTGGTCAGGGCTTGTCCTATTGGTGGGGAGGGGAATCAGATTTTGCATTAGAGAACCTGAATTTCTTCCTTAACAATTGGAAGAGAAGTGTGTGTGTGTGTGCATGCACGCACGCACGCACGCGCGCGCACACACACACACAGATCACAAGATCAGGGTTTTTCATGAGAATGTAGACTAATGCCAGCTCAATACATTTTGCCAGTCACAGGTGGTATGGTAAGGCAGAGGCACTTACCTGACCTCCCAGCAGGTGAATCATGGCTACTTAACAAGTGGGGGAGGAATGAGGTAGTAGGGAGGGCAGAGTAATGCAAACACACCAGCAGCAGTGCCGACTTCATTCAGCCAGTGTGTTTGAATGTTGCAGACCTCACTGCTGCTTCACCCCTTCTGGTAAGTAGCAGCGACTCACCTGCCATGCTGCCCACAATGGCATTTTGCTGCCCGAGGCAGAGCAAGCAATGCCTCCCCTCCCTGTGAGGGTGCTTAGTACCCAAGACCAGCCACGTTATTTTGGTACCTGAGAGAGAAAGTCACTGGCAGTAAAACCATAATAATAAAAACAAATGAATAACAATGTTCTCCCCTTTCATGAGTTAGCTACCCGAGGTGGTCACCGTACTAATGTTAGGGCTGACTGTTGGATAGAAACACATAGGCAACCATGCAGACTATACACCAGGGGTGAGGACCGTGTGGCCCTCTAAATGTTGTTGAGCTCCCACTCCCATCAGCCTAAGCCAGCAAACTCAAGGGCCAGGGCTGATGGGAGTTGTAGTCTAATAACATCCAGAGGGGCACATGTTCCCAATCTCTGCTCTACATATTCACTCAGAAGCAAGTCCTGCTGACTTTAAGCGAAGCTGACTCCCAGGTCAGTGTGCGTAGGATCAGGCCGAACCCAGTGGGGCTAATTCCCGAGTAAGCATGCATAGGGTCAAGTCTTTATCTGGCTATCTGAGGACAAAATGAGTGTTTAGCCATGGAAATGGATGGCGCCCCAGTCAAACCAGTGGCCTGGATTCTCCCAGTTAACCTTTTCCTTGCAAACGGCTAGGAAGAAAGCCTGCTCCCGATTCTTGAATGCCTGAAACAAATTATTCATTATTTTTGAGAGTAAAATCCAAAGTGCTTTTGTGCAGAATTTCGGCCTTCGGAGTGTTGAGTGCTCACAGCTGTGGGTATTAAGCTGCCACCCTTGGTTTCCAGGAGCAAGCAAATCTTTTAGCACATGCATTTCTTAAATCTGTTCTCAGAAGGGATTAAGTTGCCCTGCCGTGTCATGCAGGGGGAATCTGAATGTGACCTACTTGTAAAATATAATATGACTCCAAAATTGAGTCATTTGAGCAAGATGACACTTGCGCATGTCTTAGGTGACAGTCTGTGCAGAATTATGCTTACATGGCAGTGAGGCTGCTCACACAGAACAGGCCTTGGCACCGCCTAGCACCACTTTAGAAGATACCAAAAGAAAAGAGGACTTCGTGGAACCTAACATTTCACAATCCGAACACTTACTTGATAATATAGTGCCTCTATTACTTCAAAAGTCCCCACGACATTTTTAAAGTCACTGATGTCAAATGGCACATGGGGATTGGTTGGCATTCATCCGGCTTGGGAGAAAATGGAAGTGTGCACCTTCCGGGGGTGAAGTCAAACAGTAACATCTCAAATATCCCACTCAAGAGTCTGATCCTATGTAAAAGGAATGTATTACTTTACGCAACCGTGGCAACCAGAATCGTTGTGGCAAAAAATTGGAAAACCGATAAAATACCAGAATTATTAGAATGGAGAATCTAATTTCTTGAATTCACAGAGATGGCAAAATTAACAGCACCAATTAGAGGCTACTCTAATCAAAAAATTAATAAAGAGTGGGAATGCGTTAAGGAATACATGAAAAAAGTCGGTGCTGGAGCTTAAAAATTAATATGCAAAAGTTTAAAAGGCACAAGGAGATAGGACAATAATATATTAAGGATGGAATAACAAATAAAGTGAATAGTGGAGGGAAGTACTGGGCTGTGGGGGAGGGAGGTGAAGGGATTAATTGAAACTCTTAAAGATTGGTATAGGATTTAAGAGATTTAAATTTTCATAAAGATTCTATAAGGAAAGCAGAAAGCAGCAAGAAATATCAAGTAAAGGTATCGGAGAGGAGATCAGTGTAAATGAAAACATGAGACTTATGGTTTTGTTACATATGATTTTATTCTGGAGTTGTCTGTTTATTTTGGAGTTGTTTGTTGTAAAGAATGTATATTATGTGAATAAAATAATAAAGGATGTGGGGGGGGGGGGAGTCTGATCCTTTGAAGGATCCACTCAGGAGTGATCCACGGTCAGAGGCAGAAACACTTCTGAATACCAGTTGCTGGAAAACACAGGAGGGGAGGGTGCCATTGTGCTTGAGGGTTTCCCACTGGCATCTCGGTGCCACTGTGTGAACAGGGTGTTGGGCTAGATGGGCCATTGGGCTGATCTCGCTCCCTTTGAACTCATTTGGACTTCTGAGTAAAAGTGTGCAAGCCTGCTAGGGTGAATAGCTGCAATTTTGTGCACACATACCTGGGAGTAAGTCCTATTGGGTTCAGTGAAGCATATTCCCTAGTAAGTGTGCATGTGAAATCCAGTATATACTTTCCCAAATGTAAGCTCCATTGAACACAGACATTGAGGTCAGAGCGCAGCCCGAAACACCCTTGCAGCCTGATGCTGTGCATAGTTACTCAGAAGCTAACTGGGTTCAATAGAGCTTACTTCCAAAGTAAGTCTGCTCAGCATTGCAGCCCCTACAAGAGAGTAAGTCCTGTTGCCTAGGATTATGCTGCTTCCACTGCAACAGATAAGAAACGTCCATTTGCACTTAAGCTTTTAATACCAGCAATTTTGTCTTGGTTTAAAGTTGGGTTGACGTCCTCTCGACTTTATAGCATGCTGCTCTTTTCCTTGTCCAAAACTGACTGAGCTACGCTTGTTGCCTTTGAATTAGTTCCATGGGATTTTCCCCCCTGCCAACTTATATTGAATCTGTTCTGTGCGGTATAGTTTGTAACATGCTTCTTTAAAAAGTACGGGTTGGCACTGAATTTTGTGATCGTTCTGTTCTACAGCAAGCCTGG
Source organism: Podarcis gaigeae (assembly GCF_964106915.1). Taxonomy (NCBI): domain Eukaryota; kingdom Metazoa; phylum Chordata; class Lepidosauria; order Squamata; family Lacertidae; genus Podarcis; species Podarcis gaigeae. Next base: position 23,147,258 of record NC_139686.1, on the reverse strand, counting down.
CCTAGCGGTACTCAGCAGATCCTGCTCCCCCCAGCTTGGCAACAGCTGACTGGGGTAGCCGCCCACACCTCAGTCCAGCATGCAACTGTAATTCCGGAGACCATGGCAGGGACCCAGCCCCTGGCAGATTGGAGGTAAACAGGAAGGAAAACTTGTATCTGTCTGTAAGGTACCAGCTTTGTGAGAGCCTCAGTATCTGTGATCCCATCTTCATTGCATAATGGCTCCATGAGCTAAGCACATAACTCCCGGGTGCTTGTTTCGTATGCACGGTAGTGAATGGCAGGATGTGGTGAGGTTTATCCAACTTCCTGACAGTGGAGTCGCTGCTGCTTACAGAGAGGGAGAGGGGCAATGCAGTGGGGACGTTGGCACTGTGCAAACACACCAGCAGGAGCCAGTATGTTGCTCTTGCTGGCGTGTTTGCACAGTGTCAGCCTCCCTGCCACTTTCCCCTACCACTCTCCCTCCTCATAACCAACACTGACTTCACTGCAGGAAGGTCGGCTAAGTGCCACCACCCCACCTTTTGCTACTGTGTGTGTATAACATTTTTAATATAAACAGCAGAAGCTGTTTCCCATAAAGAAAACTGCTTTGAAAATTGCAAGATTCACTCCAGGGTCTTCTAGGCCGAAGACCATAACCTTGTGTGAAAAACTCATCCCTGGTCAAAAAGAATGACTACCTTGAACTCTTCTGATTTCTTCCCTACTTTTTGTCCCAGGCAACCGAATGAAAGTTAATTCTACACTAGCCCTTTCCCCAAAAAATTGTTTGCTCTCTTTTTATGTAGCGACCAAGTGACAAACTTGTTGGTTTTGTTTTATTGCAAAGTTTTCAGGAGTGTCTTGTATCTCTTTAGGCCAGAGTTTTGACAAATATTTTTGCAACAATAACACAGGTGTGGCGCCAACCTGCCTGGGCAAGACCTACAAACCAAAAACATTTAATTAAAGGCACACAAGGCCTTAAAAGACTTAGTAGTGCTTTGCTTGCCCGCTTCTGCTCAACATTGACTATGCCACAACTAGAGTCATATGTCCAGTGTGTTGCCATATTTTGGGAATAATGCTAAGATGTTGGGCATAATTCATTGGAGAGTACAGTGTTGGAGTGGTGGAATGTGAAGAGAATGAGTCTATTTTATTGTTTAAGAAAAAGAAAAAGCAATTAGAAGAAATTGGTAATCCTTCATGTGGGTACAGAAACTGACGCTGGGGCAGTTAAGCTAGGCTGTTCAAGAGGTTCTTCATCACAAATCCTCCAGCTGCAGTCAGCAAGTAGCCATAAGTTAGGCAGGACCTGCAAAGAGGAAGCTTTTAATTAATGTTGCTGGGGATCTTTGCTGAGTGGAACTTAACTTGTGAACAGTCATAATAGGAGAATATTAGTAATGGGCAAGGAAGCTACTGGATAATATAGTACTATATTAAGAGCTTGAGCAGAACTTCCATTTTAATTACGCTTTCAAGCTAACTGCAGAAAAGCAGTGCTTCAGCAGCACTGAAGGTAAGCAACCTAATGTGTGTGGTGCTTACTTGAAAAGCTTGTGCATAACAGCCTTCAACCTGCTGCTACCTTAAGATGCTGTAAGCCAAGCCTTGAATATGGGACTAGATGCAAATGATCAAGTCTTGAATATGGGACTAGATGCAAATGATCAGCTCTCGTGGGCTAGGGTCAACATGCACATAAACTCTTAAAAAAAGAACAAGAAATGAAATGAAAAGGTTATTTCTCACAAGTCACACACTGTGGGATGCATTACTATATTAAACAAACCATTTAATATAGTTTTGCAGACAAAACATTAAGATGGCTGGCACTGCCTCTCCTACCCGGCACCCAACTGATCTTTGCAAGAGGCTAAGAATAAGGCATTAATAAAAGCCACCGTTTCTCCAGGAGTGCTTCCTCAGCCTCTGTGCTTGTAGCAAAATGACTTCTCAGAAAGAGCAACCGGCAGCAGCCCTTTTATGATCTTTGAGCTTCCTCTTGCTTGCTTCCCCCATTAAATGCTTCTTAAAAGCTGTATAGGGACGACTCTCCTTTGTACGTCGGCACACGCTGCAGAAGCTCTCTGCAGTTTTGTTCTTGGATCACTAACTGCTTCCATGGAATTGCGGATGGAAGTTGATACTTATTTATTGCCCTCTTTGAAGCCTTTGTGCCGAGGCGAATAATGGAAGCTTGAAACTTGCAGCAGGCAGATGGAATTCTGGTGGAGTTCCGCCCCTCCCCGATATCCCTCCCACGTTGCTGTCTTCCCCCTGCTCTATCCATTGTCAGAAATAGTCCTTGCTCTTGTAATGCGAATGCGCATCAAAGGAACTATGGCAGTGCAAGAGGCTGTGTCAGTGGGGCTACTGGGGTAGAACTTTGGGGGAGATGTCCAGGGACCCACGCAGCAGAATGAGCAGGATGGGCCCCATATGCAGCAGGGCTGCCATGCCACATGTTGCAGTAAGTGAAAGAAAACGTGTTGCCGTCTAAAGAACCCGTAATTCGCTCCCCATAAGGCTGATTAAAATCTAAACTTACCTACCTGCAGCACTGAGCAGTGCATCTTACTGAAAAGAATACTAGCCTGTGGCTAAACCTCATGTGAGCCATTGGTCAAGTCAGTACAGTTGTACCTTGGATCCTGAACACCTTGCAAGTCGAGCGTTTTGGCTCATGAACGCCGCAAACCCGGAAGTGAATGTTCTGGTTTGCAAACTATTTTTGGAAGCTGAATGTCTGACGGGGCTTCTACATCTTCTGATTGGCTACAAGAGCTTCCTGCAGCCAATCACAAGCCGCGCTTTGCTTTCCTAACGTTTTGGAAGTCAAATGGACTTCCCGAACAGATTCCATTCGACTTCCAAGGTACGACTGTATTTCTACAAAAACCTGATGCCAGCACTGAAATACCCTACATTGAGCTTTCTGGGGCGCTGTTGTGTTTGTCATTCATTCATGAGCATTCTTCTCAAAATGCACAAAACACCTTTCTCTCCGCTTTTCTCGCAGGAGCACACACGCTCACGGAAGCCACTACAATCCCATCATGCAACAGCCAGCACTTTTAGCAAGTCACGTCACCCTTCCAGCAGCCCAGCCCTTAAACGTGGGTGTCGCTCACGTCATGAGGCAACAGCCAACCAGCACCACCTCCTCGCGGAAGAATAAACAACACCAGTCATCAGCAAGGTATGCATCGGAAAGGGGGCGGGGATGATATAAAGGAGGGAGACAAGGAAGGTATTGTGGTTAAGGTGAGAGACTAGGTCAGGGTGGGAGACCTGGGGCCCTCCAGATGTTGCTGCGACTCCTAACTCCCATCAGTTCCAGCCAGGATGATCAATGGTCAGGATTGGTTGGAGTCCAGCAACATCTGGAGGGACACATATTCCCTTTCCCTGGACTAGATCAGGAATGGGGCTGTTGACCCTCCTAAATCCATCTGCTTCCTCTTACCTCAGTAAAGGCACCCCACACACCACCCTGCTGCACATCAGGCTGCCTTTATCAAAACATGGAAATTAATGTGCTGTGGGAGCGGGGTTGAGTGGGCGTTACTGATTTGCTCTTGTTTTCATTATGTATTTTTGTGTGTGTGTGTGTGTGTGTGTGTGTGTGTGTGTGTTTTCACCTTGCATTTTTATGTTGTGCACCTGGAATCTGTGGATGGAGGGCAGTATACAAATAAAATTAAGAGGTGGCACTGCCCTGGAATGACCCTTTAGGCTGCTGTAATTCTTATTTATGGACGAAGCAGTAGGTCTGAGAGGGAATTGACAAAGGCTGCAAAGTAAATTTGTGGATTTGCAAGAAAATAATATATATATTTTTAATTTTAAAAACCAGTAGGACCTCAAGGTTTGCAGATGTAGGAAAAATATTGGGGGGGGGCTGAACAGGGTGTAAAAAACAAAACCCAAGCAGCCCAATGGACTAGGCATGGCCAGTAGCCCCAGAATCCTTAGACTCTGTTGTTGGGGAGAGGGAAATGGGGGCAAGGCAGAAGAGAATGGAGTGCAGAGGAAGATGGTGTGGTGTCTGGGAAGAACACTAAAGAGGAGCCCTGAGGTATTTTGTTTCAGATCCCACTTGCTCCAGTTACAGTTTCTGATGTGCCACCTTTTTTGGAATGGCCACAGAGGGAGAGGGGACTGACAAGAGTGCAAATGGTGCATCAGCAGTTCCTTCCCTCTGGCTTAGAATTTCTCTGATGGGACTTCAGTATTAAGTATTAGCATACTCCACATGCACGGCAGAAGGTTCTGCTCTGTTTCCCACGAGGAAGTTTGAAAGCCACTCCAACAGAGGCCTATGCAATTGGACCTGTTTAAACCCATTAAAGTGATGTCTTGGCAAAATAGGAGAATATTGAACCACTTTTAAAGGCCTGTTATTTCTGCTTCAGTGAATGAGTGTGCGTATGTGTGTATATACACATATACACAGACATAGACACACAGAGAGCAGATCAAGTTAAATATAGACAGTGTGATGGCAGAGGATGCCTTGTGCCTTATGTTTGAGATGATCGTATCGTTCATAAGAAGCAGACGAGGCAATGGATTATACAAACTACCGCAGATTAATGACACTTGGAAGTTACCAGTATCTTGCAATTTCAAGGGTATTCTGCTAATGCTCTCTAATTATTTCTTTTCCCTTCTCTCCTTGTTTAAACTGGGGATATAAACTCAAATGCTACTAGAAGCACAGGTGGCTCTGTGGTCTAAACCACTGAGACTCTTGGACTTGCTGATCGGAAGGTTGGCAGTTTGAATCCGCACTATGGGATCCTGTTCTCTGTCCCAGCCTCTGCCAACCTAGCAGTTTGAAAGCACGCCAGTGCAAGTAGATAAATAGATGCCACTGCGGCAGGAAGGTAAATGGCCCTTTGTGCCAGAAACGGTTTAGTCATGCTGGCCACGTGACCCGGAAAGCTGTCTGTGGACAAATGCCGGCTCCCTCAGCCTGAAAGCGAGATGAGCGCTGCACCCTGTAGTCATCTTTGACTGGACTTAACCATCCAGGGATCCTTTACTTTACCTTGCTACTATGAATAGGCTTCTGAGAAGATGGGATTTTAGTGACATTCCAACAAACCGAAGCCATTACCCACACTATGAAATACCCCCTGGATACCTTCAGTCTTATATGTGGGGAAATGAGATCGTTCATTTCTATTCCATTCCTATTGTGATTGCTTTGTGGCATGACACCATTTTGCTGTGCACTCCCCCTCTCCTGTGCTGGAGAGAACCTCTTAATTTTTAAAAAAATAAGATAAAATAAAATATGAGTATATGAAAGCACTGCACTCTCACTGCATCAAGACTGGCTTGCCTCAACTTCAAAATTATGCCTACTTCTATTATAGATGAAATACTGTATCACGATTGCCAGTGAATTGTATATGTGAATCTTTATATGGTTGGCCTATGTTTTTTGACTGAATGAGTGAGAAAGGTGTCAGTTTTTCCTCTGTCCCAGTCTATAGCAGGGATGAGGAACTTCTAGTATTCCCAGCCAGCATAGCCAGTGGCCAGGGATGATAGAGGTTGTAGTCCAGGTGTGAGGAGCCTTTGGCCCTCCAGATGTTGCCTAACTGTAATTCCCATCATTCCTAGCGAGCGTGGCCAATGACCAGGGAAAAGGTGGGAGTTGCTGTCCAACAACAGCTGAAGAGTCACAGGTTCCTCATCCTTGTTCTATAGCTTCTTTGGGAGGAAGGGTAGGAATGGATATTTAATCAATCAATAAATATCTCTGCCTGTTCCCTGGGGTCCAGTAATGAACCTTGCTTCAGGTTTTGTTACCATCAGAGATGTGATTATTCTCCACTATTAATAATCAATGCTATGTGCAAATGCAGCCTGTATCTTATTTCTGCTGTTGCATTTATTGGATTATTATATAGATTGTGTGCTTTTAACGTACTTGTTTACAGTGCTTATGATTTTATTGCTTTGGGAACTCCTTGTTGAAATGTGGATTATAAACACTTAACATTAAATTAATGCATTAGGTTGTGCTTGCAACAAGTGACTGCTGGGTGCAAGGGTAATACCTTAGACTGGAAGGGTGGCTGTTGTTATTTCCCACAAATGCAAAATCCGTAAAAGGAGAAATTATGAGAGAGTTGGCCAGATCCCTTAGTTTGGCTCTCTGCACTGCAAAACACAAGCCAGGTTCTGCCCTGTGACACAGCAGATATAACTGCCTGGGCGAAATGTCTGGGCACGTATTAAAACCACTCCCAAGACTGAATCAAACTCCTCCCCAGTGGGTGTTGAGGCACATTGTCATGGCAGATGTTTGGACCATTTGCATGACTACACTGTGCCTCTTTTGTGGGTGGAATTTAATCGACGTATCTGTCAAAACATTGCTTTTAATGAACACTAAAATCCCTCTTAATAGCATGGGAAAGAGAGGAGTTGAAATGGATCTGCACTTTGCAGAACACAGAAGTGTGCGTTTCTTCTCTGCCCTGGCCAAGGCCAGAGGACCTGTCATGAATTTACAGCCAGTCCCTGTCTCCGTACAAATCGGCTGCTTTAAATCCTTCTCCTTTCTCTGCTGCCCTTGCTTCGTTTACTTTGGGTGCATTCCAGCCTTCTGTGCCCACGTGAAATGGAGAGCAGAGGCTGCAAAGGCCTGGTTAGTTAATGAAAAGGGGAACATGCTCTCCTAGCACATTTCAGGCTACCAAAACACCCCCCCTTCCTACATATCTGTAGTGTTTACACAGGGAAATGGGAGAGGAGACCAGGCCCCTGCAGACTGAGCGATTCCCGCGGCCTCCACTTTGCATTATTGTAACCCAATGAGTGATATGCTTCTTTTGAGAGAAGAATGCTCTATATTTCTCATTGGTATTCAACAAGCACCATGAATGCTACTGTGCAGTCATTTGTTATGCAAAGGACTCAGTGCAGTGTGATATGTCCATAATTCGCTCCCTTTGATACATTCCAGCTACTCCCTTTGTTCACTCTCAGACCGAACTGAAAATTCAAACAAAGCCTGGCTGCAGAATGTTTCCTCCGGAACCAAAACTTGACTTGCTTTGAACACTTGTAATGTTTTGCTGTTAGAGGGACCAATAACAACAATAATAACAGTAATGCCTGGGATCTCTGGCCTATGCAACTGTGAGCAATTGCCAGTATCATCATCATTTATTAAATTTATATACCCCCCCTTCATCCGAAGATCACAGGGTGGTTCGCAACATAAAAATACAAGACGAGAACACAAAATACATAATAAAACAAACACAAAACAATACAGTGGCACCTCTGGTTACATGCTTAATTTGTTCTGGAGGTCCATTCTTAACCTGAAACTGTTCTTAACCTGAAGCACCACTTTAGCTAATGGGGCCTCCCGCTGCTGCTGTGCCGCTGCCGCATGATCTCTGTTCTCATCCTGAAGCAAAGTTCTTAACCCGAGGTACTATTTCTGGGTTAGTGGAGTCTGTAACCTGAAGCGTATGTAACCCGAGGTACCACTGTAACTTCCCTCCCACAAACACATTTAAAAAGCCGTAGAATGTTAATCAGCCAAATGCTTGGTTTAAGAGAAATGTTTCCCCTGGCACCTAAAGAAGTATAAGGAATGCGCCAGCTGAAACTTCCTGGGGAGAGCATTCCACAAGCGGGGAGTCACTGCAGAAGAGGTCCGTTCTCCTGTTGCCATCTTCCAGACCTCTCATGGAGGAGGCACATGAAGAAGGGCCTCAGAGGATGATCTCGGGGTGCCGGTAGGTTCATATCGAGAGAGGAGATCCTTGAGGTATTGCAGTCCTTAGCCCTTTTAGGATTTTTTTGGTCAAAACCACCACTTTGAGTTGGCGTAATATGCTCAAACTCTCATGCCCTGGTGAGCAACCAGGCTGCTGAATTCTACACCACCTGAAGCTTCCGAACTTCAGAGGCAGCCCTATGTATATAATGCATTGCAGTAATGTAACCTAGAGGTTCCCAGAAGAAAGTTAGATTATCCCTGTCCAGATAGAGGCACAGCTGGGCCACCAGCTGATGTGGATGAAAGGGACTTCATGCCACTGAGGCCACCTGAGCCTCAAGTGACAGCAAAGGATCCAGAAGAAGTCCAAAGCTACTTGCCCGCTCCTTCAGAGAGAGTGTAACACCATCAAGAGCAGGCGACCTCCCATCCATCCGATTTAGGGAACCACCCACGAACAGTGCCTCTGCCTTATCTGGACTGAGTTTCAGTTTGCTGCCTCTCATCCAGTCCATTATCCAGGCAAGATGACAGTCCAGCACATCCACTGCCTCACCTGAGGTGGGTGAGCCAGTGGCCTAACTCTGTATATAGAGATTTCTGTGTTTCTTACGCACGGAACTGTGCTGTGAGGAAATGTACATAACCTAGAAGTGGAGAAAAGATGTTGCAGCGGCAGAACTGTATGCATGTAAATGTCTCTTCGTCTCTCTTCAGAAATATATCCAACTTCGAGGTGTCCTCGTCTCAGACGATCAGCTCCCCACAGCGGTCTAAGCGAGTAAAGGAGAACACCCCCCCTCGCTGCGCCATGGTTCACAACAGCCCCGCCTGCAGCACCTCTGTCACCTGTGGGTGGGGTGATGGGGCTTCCAGTACCACACGGGAGCGGCAGCGGCAGACGATTGTCATCCCCGACACACCCAGCCCCGCCGTCAGCGTTATCACGATCAGCAGTGACACGGACGAGGAGGAGGAGCAGAAACACGCACCCACCAGGTGAGGAGGCGTAGGGCGTGTTTGCTGGAGTGTGGGTACATTGTCCTCACACATGGGGGCACCCGAATGTGCGGGCCTGTGCAAGAGAGAGGAAGCGAGAGGTTTAGAACTCTGGTCCGTCAGACCATAGCTACATTGACATCACACACTGGAATCAATTTAAATGGCCATTTAAAGTGCTTTCAACTGGCTTCTCCCAGAGAATTCTGGGAGCTGTAGTTCTTTGAGCGTCCTGAGAGCTCTTAGGCAGCCCCAGAGCTACAATTTGCAGAGTGGTTTAACAAACAGTTACTCTGCACAGGGAACTCTTTAAGAATTGTAGCTCTTAAAATTGTTTTAAAGGTGGAAATTTTCATAGTTAGACAGTGCTCCTGCTGGACTCAGAACAAATTTACTGGTGTGTGCTAGGTGTGAAAGGCCCATGATGTTCCTGCTCTTTACTATACCTTACAAAACACATTTCATAGGTTAACCATACATCTAGTGAAACATGTCAAATGCTAGAACTATTTTTTTTTTTACTTTAATGTGTGGGGTTTTTCACTCCACTGTTCAGCCAAAAAGGCTCCTAGATCTGCTTACAGTTAGTAGCAATAAGATGGGCTCTATGCTCAGATTAACCATCTAAAAGACATGACACAAAAGGAAAAGGGATTAGGAGGGAAGACGGGGAGAATGAAAGTCAGACCTAGTTCTTAGCCAACTCAGGCATTTACAAGCATGGGCCTAGTCAGGATTTTTGTTAGGGGGCAGAACCTCAGTTAGCTATGGATTTTTATTGATTTTGAGGGGGCCAACTGCCCTTCCCTGCCCCACCTTGGCTATGCCCATGTTTACAAGGACTTTATAACTTCCCAGTGAGGTGGGAAGAGGTGCAGTTTCTCTGGCTGCTGGATGGGGCCAGGGTAATTTCCCTCTTGTCATGATGGTCTTCCTGGGAGAAGAAATTCACATTTTCATATCAAAATGGGAAAAGGCACTAAATGCAGTAGAAATTGGTGGACAAGATTAAGTCTGTAAAGAATGAGTTGAGATTAAATGTCTTGATCTTGTTCCAGGCATTGGGACTCCCCTGCACACAGGCGCTCCCCTATCCAACACTGCCTCCCCATTCATTTCAATGGAACATGCCAACCTTGAGTATCTATTCTTTCTATGTGTTCCGGTCAATGTTGGGTAGTGGCTAATGTATTTTGGACTTGGAGCAAGAAGACCTGAGTTCAAAACTGACTGTCTCTCAGTCTAACCTTCCTCACAGGGTTGTTGTGAGAGTAAGCGTGGTGGGGGATTCATGGAGGAAGGATGAAATAAAATGTGAAATACTAATAAACAAACGAATGCGGAATTGGATTCGATGAAATTCTCTCTTCTTCTTTTTTTGAAATTTTTTTATTAAAGTTACACATATAATAAATCAACAATAAAAACATAACAAACTCAACAAACACCAACATAGAGAACATAAACAATACGAAAAAACAAGCATAAATTCATTCCCTTATTTTCTACAACCTTACTTCCCCGACTTCCTAATACCTTCCCTTTCTGTATTCCAATTTCTAATCTAGGTTCAGCAAATCCTTTCCTTTCCTTTAATCTTGTTTAGATCTTTACCTTTCTTTCCGTTTTCATACCCATTACAGCTAGTAACCACTTAGTATCTAAACCAACATCGTTTCAACATTCATTAATTTTACAATGTTTCTTGAGATAGTCCTTAAATTTCTTCCAATCTTCTTTCGCCGTCTCTCTTCCCTGGTCTCGGATTCTGTCGGTCATTTCTGCCAGTCCCATATAGTCTATTACCTTCATCTGCCATTCTTCCAGAGTGGGTAGGTCTTGAGTCTTCCAATACTTTGCAATAAGTATTCTTGCTGCTGTTGTTGCATACATAAAAAATGTTCTATCCTTCTTTAACACCAATTGGCCGACCTGGATTCGATGAAATTCTCATGCATCCAATTCATATTCATAACAACACACACAAGTCACTGGATTAGTGCAATGATGCATTGCATTTTATAAGGCTGTGGTTTTTGTGTGTGTCTCTAATTGGTTACAGATAGTCCTCTGTTTCATGCATTTGGGGTGCCTCAGAATCATGATGTATGAACAACCAGCCAGCCATGTTATGGAAAGTTCCATTAGTCTGAAAGTTTCATTATTCTGAAAAACTAACACTCTGAAACCCTAATTATTTATGTTCAGTAAACATTTAGCTATGTCAGCATTCTGAAGGCTCTACAGTTTAGGTTAGGCTGTGTATGCATAGAGGCAATGCACAGTGCTGCTTGGTGGCTGTGAAACCTATTCAGAGATAATTAGGGATTAGTTCTTTCTCTCCCCACCCCCCTCCCCAATTTGCTCCAGAAATAACCCAAAGTCACTGTATTAATATCCTAGGCATACTTTGAGTGCCTGGAAAATTAATTCAGTCTCCAGATGGGATCCAGATCAGGCCTTTAGGCCCTGGCTTGCAACAATGTCAAGCATGCCAAACATCGCTACAGGGACAGGAAAATCTTAATTTTGGGTTTCATAATGATGGTGCTCATATGGCTACGTTTGTTCCATATCAAAAACAATCTATTATAAATAAGGATGCAGACAAATGCCACGCAATATGGGAAGAATTTCTCACATTGAAATAACAATTATCTAGTCCTATTCCAAGATTTTCTGAATGCAGAGTGTTTTCTTGGATGGCAACCCTAAAGTGTTATTTATTAGGAAGTAAGCCCCATTGAATTTAGTGGGACACATTTCCATCCAAGCAGGCATAGAATCAAGCTGTAAATGAAAACAGCCCAGTTCACAAATTATGGTAAAGCATACTTAATGCTTTACTGTAAATGCGAAGATTGATCCTGCTTTGCTGCTCCCCAGTGTGATCCCTAGCTTAGTGTTATGTCTGAAGTGGAGGTCATTGTTTGTTTCACTCAGACAAACCATGGTTGTTAAGCCAAGAACAAACCTTGACTTCGGGCCATGGTTTTGTTGAAGTGAATTAACCCATGACCCCCAGTTTGCATGAAATGGTAAGTGAGGGATGGTGGTTTGTTGCTCCCACTTGCACTCAGGGAGGAGCAAAACAAGAGTTATCTGCACGTTCATGGTAAACCATGGTTTACTGTGACATAAGAATGAGATACGTGGAACATTTTTAAAAGGTTAAGACTTCTTCGTTAACAGTGCAACCCAATCATCTTTATTTGAAGTAAATCCCATTATAGCCAGTACAGTTTATTCCCAGCTAAGTGTGTGCCAGCTTATATGTACACTTACTTGTGAATAGGTCCATTGAACACATTGGAACTTGCTCCAAACTAAACATATAGGATTGTGCTGAAGAGGTTGAATTTCGATCCGCTATTTTTATGCATGCATTTTGCGTAACAGTTTTTAAATCAATAGGCGTTTTACACTTGCTGTCAATTCTCATGATATGAGCAAGAGCAAGGAATGCAATAAGAAACCCAGGGGCCTTCGAGGGTAACGTAATGAAAGAGTGCCACCTCGTGGAGACAATGGATAAGTGTGTAAAACTGATGATCATATATACTGTGGAATTTGTATTAGATGAATTTTTAAAAATAGCCAAGTGCATAGTTCAATTTCTTGCCCAAATAAATGACCCGGGAATCAACAGGCGCTGGCTGTTCAAGTGATGTTATCATAGCGCTACATCCCTAATGTGTGACTAGGCTTTCAGTTCAGAGGTTTTCACCAGTATGCTGTGCTTGAAAACTGTATATTATTTCTTCAGAAGAGAAAGCTTAGCCTAACTTAGAAAGCGAAATATAAAAGTTAAGTGGAGGATTACAGCAGTCTTATAAAAAGGATAGCAAGGTCTTCAATGATAATTTTCTCACTATCTCTTAGAATGGATGAGTGAGCACAGTTAAGGATAGAGCCTTCCCTGCCCTTTCAGGAGATGTGTGGAAGGGCGATTCTTGACTTTTGTTTATTTACATAACAAATCTCTACCCTGCTTATTAACCCGAACCAGGATCCCGCCCCCCAAGCAGTGAACACAAGCATCAAATTACACTAAAGCAAAAATAGAATTCCATCTAGAATTCCACAAAATTCAATTAAGAGTTTTAACCAATATACACAGCCTATAAAACAACAGCACCCAAGACTACAGCCTCACTAACGCAGAGCCCAAACCTCTTTGAATAAATTTGGCATTTATATACAGAGCTTCAATAGGTTCCTTGCAGGGTTGCAAGGGTTCCTTCCCCAAAGTTGGATGAGAGACAAGGAACACAAGAAAGGTCCTGTTGTTTTATCTCTGCAAATTCAGGAAAGGGGCTGGCATGGGAAAGCAAATCTATTCTGTCAGGGTGGACTGTTGGTTTGGGCCTTTGGGTTACTTCTGACAGCTGCAAATAGCTAACAGCTCCCTCTAGAACAGGCTTTCCCCAACTTGGGTCTCGAGCTGTTTTTGAACAACAACTTCCATCATCTCTGAACACTGGTTCTGGTAGCTAGGGATGATGGACGTGTCCAGGGTGTTGACAATGTTTTGATTTTTAACTACTGTTCCTCTACTGTGGAACCCCAGGAGCGCTGAGAGTGGCGGTTCTGTACTCAATTCTCTTTTTTTTAATAATAATATTTATTAAAGTTTCAAAAAGTTACAAAAATGAGAAAGAAAAAATGAGAAAAAAGAAAAAACAAAGAATATAAAATACAGAAAAATAAAAGCAATTAAAAACATTTCCCTCTTTCCATGTCTTATCTTTCATTTACTTATTTCCCTGACCTCCTCACACCTCCCTTTTTTGTATTCTAGTTCAATTAAATATTCCAGCAAATCCTTTCCAGCTTGGTTTTTATCCTAATATAGTATAATTTTACATTCTCATCTTTCAACAGTTAAAAAATCAATTTTTACCTAATCTTTTGTATCATTTCTGCTAATACCACATTACTTCATTCCAACATCCTTCTAACATTCCTGAATGTACTCAATTCTCTCAACCCATGTGGGAACTGCAGTTACTATTATTATTACCCTACCCTTCATCCTAAGGTCCCAACACTAAAGGTTACAACAATAAAAACACAATGGTTAAAAACAGTTTTAAACAACTTAAAATTACAATTTACCCTGTGACCCCACCTTCCTTGGGGTTCCTCAAGCCCTGCGTCCTGAGGAAACACAGGTGCCAGGGAACCCAGGCCGGGGAGCACATGAAGGGACCATCAAAGGTCTGAGGTAATTATTGGGGCTACCTAGGGCTAATTAAGGAAGCCCTAGGTGCCGTGAGGGAAGGCAGAAACCCCCCTCTCCTTCCCTGAGGCTACTTAAGGCCTGTGTTCCCTGAGGGAAGGCAGAAGCCAGGAAGCCCAGGCTACGGAATTGCTGCCATCAGCTCCTGAAGTCAGCCTGAAGTTATTTAGCGCTACTCATTAACATTTTTAATTGTGAACTGCCTTGGCAAAAAAAGAGGCAGAATATAAATGCAACAACCAACTAAAAAAAAGTTCGACAAAAATGCTGTTTCCCTTGAACTAGCTTTTTTTTAAAAAAAATAATCACACTAAGCCTTTTAGTAGCAGCAGCAAAAGGCATGGATGGAATACGAAAATTTAGCACTGAAAAGCTTCAGGAAAACCCCATTTGGATTCTTTACAGTGTTTGCCTCCCCGTGAGATGGCTTCCGCCAACATACCTAATTGCCAAGTTCTTTATATACACGATCTGTTTCTTGTCGTCATTTTACAAAAATTGCAGTTGCTATAACAACGTAATGCAATTGGCAAAACATCGCTGCTGTTTTCCGTAGTCGGGCTTGTGTGTGTGTGTCTTTCAGAAGATGAGCCGTTTGAGCAAATTTCTGCAGTTTCCTACTCTCTAAAGTAGGTAGAAATGTGGAAGGTGTTCTGTGGGAAATTCTCAGTGTCATTTGGCACAAAGAGTAGTGTGAATCCAAAAAGGCCGATACATTTTGTGTCACAAACTTCTAGCACTACACAAGGAAGGTTGATGCTAGTTTCTCATAATTTCTTTCACATCGTTGCAGGCAGATTAGCTTGAAAAACTGCTTAGCCTTTCTGAGTTCACACTAACCTAGGGAGAGGGGCAAGACAGTGAATGTAGAAGCAGAAAATGGGGGATAATGCATCATATCCAGACACACTCAATTTAAATCAACTAAACAATCAACATTTGTTCCAGAAGCACCTTAGAGACCAACTAAGTTTGTTATTGGTATGAGCTTTCGTGTGCATGCACACTTCTTCAGATACACTGAAATGCACACGAAAGCTCATACCAATAACAAACTTAGTTGGTCTCTAAGGTGCTTCTGGAAGGAATTTTTTTTATTTTGTTTCGACTACAGCAGACCAACACGGCCACCTACCTGTAATCAACATTTGGTCTAAGTTTGGGGTAGCCAATGTCCTGCCCTCCAGATGTTGGCCTCCAACTCCCATCAGTCCCAGTCAGTGTGGGATCATGGGAGTTGTAGTCCAACAGCATCTGGAGGGCACCACATTGATTACCTCAGCTCTGAGATGTATTTGCATTTTGAGAGTCTTTAGGTTAAAAGCTGGTGTGTGTGTGTGTGTGTGTGTGAGAGAGAGAGAGACAAGTCTTCAAAATAAAGAGAATGTAATAAATGCTAAGTGCCGCCATTGAAAGGACAGCCTGAGTTTGCATTTATGCACTGGCGCAAGCGGAAGCCTAACGCGGGAAGGGCCTGGTTTTGTTTTGCAGCCCCCTGTCTAAGCAAAGGAAAAATGTCATCAGCTGTGTAACTGTGCATGACTCCCCCTACTCTGATTCCTCCGGCAACAACAGCCCCTATGCAGTGCAGCACCGAGGAGGGAACAACAACGGAAACAGCTACGACACGAAGGGAGCGCCGGAAACGCATTGCAACGGCAATCCTCGGACGATCATCGTGCCGCCACTGAAAACGCAGGCCAGCGAGGTGTTAGTTGAATGTGATAACTTGGTACCAGGTAGGTTGGCAACATCTCTCAGTGTAAAGCAAAGGCCTTAGAATAGGAGTTCCCACTTCATTCAGCAGTTCCACAGTGAGTCTGTGGATTTGCGGTTGAAGTCGGGAGATGGTAAATCCACTGGATTAAATATTCATACTGCTTTTTAAGTGTCCTTTTATTGCTGCGTTTATTCCTTCTGTCATATTTTATTGCATTGCAATTTCAATTCCATTGCAATGAAAGAAGCAAGAATGATACAATTTAAAATCATACAGCATGTAGCACAGCACACTAGAAGTGTTGCAACAGGCAGAAATACCATTAATTGCTCCACCAAGATCCTCAGCAGTTTTCAAGTGGGGGAAAAACGGTTGTGAACCATTACCCTAGAGAAGAATCCCTTCTGCTTCAGGATCTGTCTTCCATGCTTTCAAATCCCTGCTTGGCCATTATTAGCAGGTTTGCTGCATTTCATTCATGTCATACAGCAGGGATAGGGAACCTGCGGTCCTTCAGATGTTGTTGATGTTCCTAATACTATTTAGAATTTAAAGAATTTATATATCACTCTCCGTTCAGACATATCACAGAGGTATACTAAACAAGTAAAAATAAGATACAATAACAGTACATTAAATCCGTCTGTAAAACCAACAAGAGCAATGTCCAACAGTCTTGCACTGACTCCAACTTTTATTAGCCCAGGCATGGTCCATGGTCATTGGTGATTGGGCTTTGAGTCCAACAACATCTGGGAGGCCACAGGTTTCCTATCTTCGTGGTACAAAAATAATTCATTTTACACAGACCAAGGGACTTTGTGGAGGGAGTGGAGGGGGAGTGAGTCCCTATCAGTTGTTTCATGCCTAGCAGACTCCACCGCAGACATCCCGGAAGGGAGCTCGCAAACGCTTTGCTTCTCCCTTCTCCTTATTTGCAGATGCGAGAGGCTAAACTGTGGTTTGGCTTAGCAATGCATAGTGTTTTAAGTTCTCTCCGTATAATCCACAAGCTGTACCCAACGTTTGTTCTTGGCTACAGCTCATGTTTAGTGAGGAGAGGTCTCAGCCATGAGTTCCTGATGGCACGGCGTGGTAAGTCAAACCTTGGTTTAGCTTGCTACCGTGCAGCAGCAAAAAGTCCTGGAGAGGAACATAGGGGCTACAGGCTCCTTTCCGGGAGTTTGCATGCTCTCGTGGTTAGTGTGTTGTGTGAACCAGCTCAGTGTGTCAGGTACCACGCATGGCCTTGGGAGAGAGTTGCTCTTCAGGTCTTGAATGGCCTTAAGCTAAAGGCTTCTGATGACTATTAGGCATGCATGACACCATAAATGCACGCTCTTTCCCCTGCTGCAGTCACCACCAGTCACCACTCATCCTCCTACAAGTCGAAGTCCTCCAGCATCGTGACCTCCACCAGCGGTCACTCTTCAGGGAGCTCGTCTGGAGCCATTGCCTATAGGCAGCAGCGGCCAGGACCACACTTCCAGCAGCAGCAGCCTCTTAATCTCAGCCAGGTAAGCAAAGGGAGAGTGGAGAGAGGGCAGGCAGGCAGGAGGCTCCTGCAAAATCTTTCCAAGACTGCCCAAGAAGTGGCACGACCCACAGGAGACTGCCTATTTTCATTCAGACCAGCTTTCGCAGATTTCTTTGTACTAATCTGGCTTCAAGTGCAGGGATTCTTTATTAAATTGAAGCATTTTCACCATGTTCCTTAGCTAAGAACGTGTTCCCAGAGTGGCATAAAAAAACAACAACAAAGCAGGAGGAAGATGTTTCTTGCTCTCAGGCTTACGTTCTGAAAAGGCATGGCATGGCATGCAAGGGAAAAAAGGGTGGTGAGGGTGGAGGAAGAAAGAAACCAGCCACTAGTAATTAAAGTGACTATTACAACAACTGGGTGGGAGGGAAACAGTTCAGGTAGCTCGACAGAATTGCTACTGCTACTTGAGAGTTTCTCAGCAGACAAGGTGGGAAAGCCTTGTGTTCCTTCTCCCCCTCTCTTGTTCTTCAGCCTGAAGCTGCTGCCTTTTGGATTACCCAAGAGTTAGGAAGTAAGGTTGGGAACAGAGCTAATATATCTTTTCAAAGGATGTTCATGAAAGTGAGTGCCAAGTTTGGGCGCCTGCAACCATTGGTGAGGCCCAGAAATCTTGCCGGCTGCTGGCAAGGGGCACAGGTAGAATGACAAGAGTGACAGTGGCCAGTCCACCTTGCAAGAAGAGCATCTTGCCATCTTGAATGCTGGGGTCTCTCTTTAGACAATTTCAGGGTGCTCGTGCATCCCAGCTAGGAACTGAGCACTCATACAGGTATTTCAGGTATTCCTTGCAGGAGTGGGACCAGTGGATGGTTGCAGCATTGCAGGAAATGCAATTTGCCAGGCAGAGGAGAGAGAGATTGCAACCATCAGAGAAGCCAGAAATCCAGAAACTGTGCATGATGGAAAGGGATAGAAAATAGGTTGAGATTTAAGCCTCCCGAGAGGATGCTGTTGTGCTTGAGAACAGTGGCGATTAAAACTTCACCCTTGTTTTGTTGGCGCTCCTCTCTGAACAGGCCCAGCAGCACATCACGACGGATCGCACAGGGAGTCACCGGCGGCAGCAAGCCTACATCACTCCGACAATTGCTCAGGCACCCTATTCCTTCCCACACAACAGCCCCAGCCACGGTACGGTCCACCCCCACCTGGCCGCGGCTGCAGCTGCTCACCTCCCCACGCAGCCTCATCTCTACACATACACTGCGCCGGCGGCTCTGGGCTCGACGGGGACGGTGGCCCACTTGGTGGCTTCCCAGGGGTCGGCCCGCCACGCTGTCCAGCACACCACATACCCAGCCAGCATCGTCCACCAGGTTCCCGTCAGCATGGGCCCTCGCGTCCTTCCATCGCCCACCATCCACCCAAGTCAGTATCAGGCTCAGTTTGCCCACCAGACCTATATCAGTGCGTCTCCAGCCTCTGTCTACACTGGATACCCCTTGAGCCCAACCAAGGTCAACCAGTACCCTTACATCTAAAACGCTGGAATGAGAGGGCGGCAAATGGGGAAACGGCGGCGGCACACACTGAGAGGGAAACATGGCTGCTTTTGTTCTGAAGGACACCGCAAGCGAGCAAACAATGAAATGGGAGGCTCAAACGGAACTTGAACAGAGGAGACTTTGAGGAGGCGGAAGGAGAGTTGAGTCGATGCCAGTCCTGCGCTTTTTATTTAAAAAAGGAAAAAGAACAGAAAAAAGATAAAACAAAAAACAAAAACAAATAAAACATTCTGCACCAAACTACGTAGTGGGAGAAGTGGAAGGGGCCATCGTTGTCTGGTCCCGTTTTTGGATAACTTCCCCAGTAGAACTTTTACAGATTATTTTCATCTGACTACGTTTAGGAATTTGCTGTTCAGAACCTCCTAATACAAGGTTTCATAGGTGTTTGGGTATATATATTTTTTAAATTAAAACCAAGAAGCATACAAATTAGGGATTTATCCAGAATTTCAAAAGGGTTATCACTTTTGTCATTTGCACTGGTTGCTGTAACCCAAAATAAAGGAACAATGAAAAGTGTGATGTGTTTTCTGTTGGGAGGGGGCGAGCATAGGATGAAGGGTGCTTGGACTGTTCCAGCTCCCTCATTCTCAGGCTTGGCAGCAGGGGCAGGTTAGAGAAACACACCCACCCACACACCCACCCACACACACATGCCAAGCAGAAAACACTATTGGGTGAAATCAGGGGCAACAGAGATATTTGTTCTTACTCTAAGCACCCTGGATAAATCCCTGAGAATTGTTGTTCTTAAAAGAAAAGCGTATTTAATAATGTACAATAGAATCTCATCTTCTTTACTTTGGAATATTTTCTTTCTTTCTTTCCTTTTGGGTAACCCTTCACCGTTTGCAGTCCAATCCTAACGTTCCCTGCTCCATCAGATAAATGCATACGTTGGGACTGTGTTTGGTAGCTAATCCATCACAGCGCCACATAGCATGGTGCCACGCTAACGTTGCCGTGACATTGCCGTCCCGTATTGTGAGCAGATATAACACAAACCCAAATGTTTAGGATTGGGCTGTTAGTGTAGGAGTAGTTCTAGCTTGACCTTGGTAGAATGTAGCACTATATGACACATAACACCCTTTTTTCTACTTTGTGTTAAATTCCAATGATACCAATAGACTATTCCTCAATGTGATTGCACAAAAAAGTGATATAACATAGGCATGTAACAAATGTGATTGTCCAGGTATATATGTGTGTGTGAGTGTGAGAGTGTGTGTATGTGTGAATGTGCGCATGGGCGCACTGATGCTGCCTTCTCTTGTGGTGTGGTCCTCAGCACAGCCATTGCAAACTGTCACAGTCTTAGTTTTACATCATTCCCTTGTAGTGCCTTACCAAACTACAGTTGCAGTTTTAAGGGTTTACTTCCACTGGTACGCCTAGAAACTGACTGAGGCTGGTTGGAAATTAATCTCAATTCTTTTTTCTTCTTTTGACTGTTCTTTATTGTTGCTTTCCTTCTTCTAGACTTTTTTTATTCTTCTTATTATTATTATTTTCATCTTTATTGGGTAAGTTGCAAAGGTCGAGGGAGAGGGGTGGTGTGGAATTTGACTGGAGCAAAGTGGAAATGGGAATTTGAAAGGACCCAGACTGGCTTTTAGGCCCGAAAGCAGCTTTCCAAGTAGTTCCGTTTTGTTGGTGGAGTTTCAGATTTAGCTTTCTGTCAGGATGCTTAGTTCTGCCACCCGGGCAATTCTTTGCAGCTTAGTATTCTTACTAAAGCATAAACAGAAGAAGAAGAGGGTGGGTGAGTGAGAGCAGGCTTGCTTTGGATCAGACACACGTAGTACCTCATGTTATATTCCTATGTCTGGACTGGGGAGGTGATTAGCTGGGACAGACTATATATATATATATTCACTTGAATGCTTTCAGTGGGGGAAAAAGAAATAAGAGAATTGGGAGGTCTTGTTTCTAGAGCATCAGACTCAGGTTTGCTCCAGCAGTTGCTCTTTTTCTGGAGAAGTGCTTGCACTGGCACTTGGGCAGCTGGGCAAAGCCAATGGCGCTACTTTGAACTGGGTTACGCAACTTTAGCAAAAGGCCTGAGCCCAATGCCCGGCCGTAGGGGGTTGGTCACTTCTAGGCAGTGTGTTCCGAAGGTCCTTTGCTCATGAAATGCTGGCGCTAAGCCTGACTTGGAGACACAGTGATGAAACACATCGTGGCTCACATGGTGCTTTCTTCATTCCCCCCCCCCCCCAATCACATTCGTATAGTGGATATTTTGTTTTAATCACTGTTCAGGTTTCCTATCTGGGCTCTGTATCCTCAGCTCCAAATAATCTGAACGCTCTTTTTTTAAAACAAACAAAAACAAAACAGATTTCCAAAGAGAAGCTTTCATACCATGAAGCAAAGTTTTGAAGGTTAGAGGGAAACCGTAAAACGCTACACCAATGCAAGTGGGTGCTTCTGCTGTGTCAGTGCTTAGTATTATTATTGTTGTTGTTGTCGTCGTCGTTTGTTCCCTGTGGAGATGTACTTGTATCGGTGGTCTGAGGCCTGTCTGCCTGCATAGCTGCTCAGTACCGCTACAGCTGTATTTGTGACTTCAGACAAAGGAGTGTTTAGGCAATATGGTAAGATGTTGGGATATGGCAGGTCAGTTAGCTGAGAGAAGAGGGAGGGATCCCAGAAGTGGTAAAGGCGAAAAGGTTTCTCAAGAGGTAAGTTGGCAAGAAAGACAAGCACAGTTGTAATATCTTGAAGCGGGCACTCGTGTTTTGCCTGGAGGGAGTGAGGAAGAGCTCTCACCATGAATACTTGGTTGGACACAGTTGTTTTCCTACGGCAAAACCCTCAAATCAACCCTCTTTTTTCTCTTTTAAAACCAAGCACCATTTGGTTTTCTTGTTTTCTTCCTTCTCCCCCTAAACGTAATAATGTAAATCCTAGTCTGATCCTTCATTGGTTCATGCACCTTACGTTTTCACATTCTGGAGAAAACTCTTTCCAGTTCCTATCCCATTAAATAATTTCCCCCAATTTCTCAGTGTAACACGTTTCATTCCTTCCCTAGCCTATCACATCTAGAGTGGAAGCTTCATGCTGCTTGTGTCATTGAGAGGAAGAATTTTCTTATGTTGTTGTTGTATGATTGTTATTAATTTTAATGTGTTATAATTATGTTTTCCTCTTGTTTTACTCTTGCACATGCATTCCCGCATCTTTGTATTATTATTATTATTATTATTATTATTATTATTATTATTATTCTCTCTAAATAGGGGATTGGTTGTTATTTAAGTAGGGTTTTTCCCCCCGTGTCAGTGGCATCAGAATGCTTGTTACACATGTAGGATTCGCAGGGAAAGGGAGGAACAGGGAAACTGGTTGAGAAACTAGTCTAGATCACATGAAGGAAGAAGCAGGATTATAGAGTTGTAACAGGAAACCATGGTTTCCTGCTAAGTGAATGAGCTGTGGCAAGTGCTGGGCTCTCAGGTTTCCCCCTTCTCACTGTTTTTTTCCACACAAGCAAGGAGTTGCTCAGAAGCATTCCTGTTTTAAGCTAACTCTATCATGTCTGAACTCTGGAAGCTGTGGTTTGTTGAAACTCTGGTTAGTGAGAACAAGCCAGGATCTGAAATCATGGTTTGATTTTGGCCTGTTCTCACTAACTGTAGTTTAAGCAAGCTTCAGTTCCCTGAGTTTGAACACAGCAAGGAACTGTGGGTAGGTTAAAATCTGAAACGTGTATCTAAATCTCCTTTTCTGGTGCATGAGAGAGGAGAAGGGAAGGAGAGAGAGTGTGTAACCCCAAGGCTTGCTGCACCTCACTCACATAGCAGGAAATCATTTCCCCCCCCATTAGGTCTGAACGGTGCCATATTGTGACTGCTAAACAATGGCATACCATTGCAGTTTCTGATACCTTTATGTTATTTCAGAAGTGTGTTATTTTAGGCACAAGCCAAACATCTACTTCTAGCTTCAGAACTGGATTTAAGAAGGATACTGGAATCATGTAGACTGACCTTGCCTTATAGGAATTGATGTCTGATGCTTTGCTCTGATATCAAAGAACTTAATAAGCAAGGCTTTATTACCAGGTTGAAAGCGGTGGGGATGTTAAGACTCTGGATTTAATGGTCTCAAGCCCGACCCACCCATGAGGTGGAGTGAAGCAGCTGCCTCAGGCAGCAAAATCCCCTGAGGCGGCATCCCTGTGGGCACTTTGCCTGCCCACTACTTCTGCCAGAGGCAGGGCAGGCAGCACAGCTGCAGCCCAAGCGGTTCCTGTTTTGCCTCAAGTGATGAGACGCGCTGGCTCTGAATGGTCTTGTGGGGCCTCGTCTTGAGATGGTAGCATGTGTTAAGGTCGCTTATTTTATACAGTCATACCTTGGATCTCAAACGCCTTGGCTCCCAAACAAATCGGCTCCTGAACGATCGAAACCTGGAAGTGAGTGTTCTGGTTTTTGAACGATTTTTGGAAGCCAAACATCCGGCGCGGCTTCCGATTGGCTGTAGGAGCTTCCTGCAGCCAATCAGAAGCCACGCTTTGGTTTCTGAACATTTTGGAAGTCAAACGGACTTCTGGAACAGATTCCGTTCGACTTCCAATGTATGATCATAATGTGATACGGCTTGCTGCATTTGGGGGCCTTCCTGCACATTCTGTGAGTGGGATCCTAGACTTCTGCCCCAAAATCCTGTTCTGGCTGCACCACTCAGAGAATGCTTTACAGTCCTGTAATCAGCTGAAGGTGTGAGTATTTGTAGTTAAGTTTTCCACTTTAAGAAATTCAGTGAGGAGGTTGTGCAGTTTCACCCAAGTGTGATAATATTTATGGTGCCAGTTAAAGAAAGTGCATGGTTCGGTGACTGGAGCTGTTGAGTGTTGAAAACTGAAAAACTCAGAAACTGAGTCTAAGGTATGGTTGTCTGTTCTGTCCTTGATCATTGCTCAAGATTAAAAGCTTGATTGTGTGGCAAAAATAGTCTGCATATCCTCCTTCCCTAAGGACCTAATGCTTTCTGTTCGTAATTAATTCTTATTGATACTTGTGATGTTTTAAAGTTTTGCTAGTTGTACACAAAGATGGTATTTATATTTTTAAGAACCTCCATCCTATTCTCTTTTTTAACACTCAACTGAGAATGTTAATTCTCTTCTACAACATGGGGTTGTTGTTTTTTGCAGAGCATCTTCTTCAAGAGCACCATTAGGCCATACTTGATTAATTCATCTCCATTGGTTTATCAGGAATGCAAGTGATTGACTGGTTTGTGGCAAGAAAGGATTGGTTTTAATTACATAGACTGAAATGTTCTAGTTGTGTATTTTGCTTTGTTTTTGATATTTGTGCACGCAGCTCTCTTTTTCACTATAAAATGGTTCTGATTTTATACAACAGGAGACTGAAGTGCTTCGGATGTAGCGGCGACAAATTCATAGACTGTGCAGATGTGTGTTTTTCTCAAGCTAGGTTGGAAAAAGGACTGACTGTAAATCTCAGCCTGGTCAGAGGGTGGATTAGTTTAGAGGCCAGAGTGAACGAGAAAGTAGCTAAATCAAGCATCCATAGATGAAATTGACGTTTGCAGTACTAAAGGAGAACTGTGAGTTTCTTCTACAGGCAGAGATGCAAACAGTGTTTTTCTGAACCTTTTTTTAAAAAAACAAAACACAATCATAGTAAGGTGCTGGTGTTTTTATTTTTATTTTATATTTAGTTTGCTGGAGTCAACTGGAAAGAAGGGAGTGAGAAGGAAATATTGCTGTTTGGGGCATGTCCTTTGGAGGCTTGTTGTGGATCCATGAAGACGTCTGGTTAAAACCCATGAGAGGAAGTGACTGTTTAATAACAGTGGTGTAACAGTACTAGCATCTAGGTGAAATCATGGCTGAAATCCTAGATACACTTCTGTGGAAGAAAGTCCCATTGAGCTCCATGGGGCTTTCTTCCGTGTAGGGGTATATAGGAGTGCATAGTAAAATTGCAGCGCCTCAGAGAAGAAATGGTTTAATGTAGTGTGAACTTTGGAAAGAAGCAGCCTGTAAAATGGAGTAGGTTGCTGCCCTCTAAAAGTGTACATTTTCATGTTAACACAGTGATATAATAAGCCTTTACCCATAGCAGTTTCCTCGCGTAGGAAGGAGGCACAGATTATTTTTATTTTGCAATTCTTAACAGTTTGTACTGTTTCAAATGACAGTATGCAATGAAGGAACTGCTTGCTTAATGAATGGAAGCAATGCCATTGGAGACCTGGGTAATTTCTTCCCTAAATCTTTTATCAGCTGACAGCACAATCCTATACAGTACATGTCTACTCATTGTTTTGAACTTCTTCCAGTTTCAGTGAATTTGACCCTGTACTTAACATGATTACTAATAGTTTCATCTTCCCACCCTCCCCTTCATACTAGCTCACAGGCCAGTGAAGGAATGCTTCTGTCTCCCATCCATTGTTTTCTTAAGGGACTATACCTCAAAATTTGGCTTGAAATAAATTATGGTTTACCAAACTTGAAGGAAAATTTAAACCCATGCCTCTCTTTAACCAAAGAAAAAAATGAATAAATATGTACCTTAGAGTATGTCTCTGCCCATTCAAAGTTCCCCAGGCACATGTTGTGACTTTTCGGACAAGACATGCTACGGAGTGCCATTTTTTCTTTCTGTTCTTCCACGTTTGTCACACTTTTTAACATTTTAACATATTGCATTTGAAGAAGTTTGCTTGGGAGAATTCGGTCCTATTTGCTGCTGCTGTGCAAACCTTACTGTGACTAGGTGAAGTTTTGTGCCAGTGCTGGTAAAGATAATCCATCTCTAGAGATGCCCCCTATTTGGGGGCTGATAGGAGCTGTGGGTCACCACGAAGGCACCAGGTTCATAAATGCTGCCGTGGGGCAGGTGGCATTCTCTGCCCCTTCCTGTGTCTGGTTTTTGTTCGGTTCCTACACACTATTGGTCTTTGCACCTGCAGCGGGAGAAAGGGAGGACTAGGCACTCTTCAGCCACACTTCCAGTTCTCATCGTCTTACTGTTGTCTTACCTTACTGTATAAAACACCTGGTGCATAAGCTAAGACTTTCTTGACCCAGAGGTGTCAATCAGATAGAGCAAGGTACCCCCCCCATCCAACTCCGTACTATAGTGACATTATATAATGCGTTGTTGAGTTCCAGGTCACTTATGCAATATTTCACGTCAGGCAAAGCTGATTTCTGCTGCTCTAGTACCGGGCCACGGTGAGAGATCATTGGGAAATGGCCCTTATGGGTATGCTGCTCTGTTCTACCCTCGCACTCGGTGGCTGGGTCGTGTTGTAGCTTTTCTTTAAATCATTGTCGTCATAAGGGTTGGATTCATATCAGTCGGCTGAAGAATTTAGCTTGCTTCTGCAGATACTTTCCCCTGTTCTTACTCAGTGGTGTGGGGGAATAACCACACAGGGATATTTATGTATTTGCAGGGCGTTAGGTGCCTGTGTATTTTGCAGGATTTGCCAAGCTGGGCCAGCGGAAGAATAATAATACCACTGAATGTAAACAAACAAAACGGAAAAAAGAAGGAAACATATATGTAGCAAGTGTGTCATTTTGAGTGGGCAGAAGTTGTCAGGAGCCTCCGATAGGTTGTTTTTTCTGAATATAGCAAATAAGAGTGAAACTCTCGTTTCTTATGTACGGGTTAGTATTGTCCTTCCAGTTTTAGCAGTGCTGCTATACCAGACTTTTGTGTGCATATTAAGAAAAGAAAAGGTGTATATTAATCTTTTGCTTAATGTAGTTAAACTAAGAAAGGCAATACTAAAAGCATCCCCCCCCCCCAATGTGATGTTTTTACTGCACTGATAGAAATTGTGGCATCTCTAGTCTAACTCTTCAGCTGTAGGGGAAGTTCCATGCCAGTTCGCACAAATATCTCTGTGAATGGTACCCATAGGCCTCTCCTTCCTTCCTTCCTTCCTTCCTTCCTTCCTTCCTTCCTTCCGTCCGTCCGTCATGAAAGAGGTGGGGCAACACTGCTGAAAGCAAATGAAATGTCTCACTTTCAGGACAAAGCTAAGAACTAAAGGTGCTGGGGTAGAGCTAATAATAACAGAACTTTTTAAAAAGCCAGTACATTTTGAGGAAATTTGAAATACTTTGGTCTGGAATTTCTATTAGAAAATATATGCATTTGCCATCCATCTTTATTATTATTTTTAACACTACCTTTTGTATTTTTCCTTTTTGCTTCTTTGCTATGGTTCTAGAGTAGACTCTGTGTTCTAGATGTTTCTAACTTTCTAGAGCTCACTGACTCCATTGGAAGCAAACCCACCTGATCAGGATTCTGGATCCCTGTTGGTTCAACAAGGATTCCAGAATTTTGATCAACACTTTGTTTTATAAATAAAGAAGGATTAAAATATTTCTCTTACAAAAAAAACTGTGACCTAATGGCAATAATTACCTCAAACGTGGGCATTCATCTTGGTTTTAGCCTTTAAAAATAAAAACAAACATGTAGCCAGCTTGAATTTGGGATTAAATATATATATATATTAAAATGCCCACCCTGGTCATTGTTGCTTTGAGTGATTCTTTAAAAATAAAACAATGAAACCAAGGATTAAATTACTCTTTTATGTATTTTAATTAATTGTGATATTGAAATGCACATGTAATTATATATGTTCATTGCTACTGTAAAGTGCTTCGACCTTCTCGAAGATATGTAATGAAACACATTTTAAACCAATATGAACTGAACAACCGACTGTGGCTACTAAACATTTTCTGGTTGCATTTTATAGTTACGATGTTTTATAGTTTACATTGAAACTGGTACTTTCTAACTAAATGTTCTGTTTTAATTATACCTTCAGAATCTCAACACTGCTGTCCCTTTAACGTTTTAATTTTTTGCGCTTTCTTTCTCTTTTTTAAGTAGAACTGTGTCTTCAATGTGTACATTCTGTTCTGAGATATAACATAGTAGGTAGAAGGTCAGACCAGATAATTCCAAAGTTAAGAGGAGCAAATCACTCCGTACATATTAACAAGTAAAGCCCAACAAATGACCTATTTCTTTTTTAATTAAGAAGGAAGAAAATAATAATTGAAGCTCTTGGGGACAAATCAGGAAGCACAATAATTTCCAGCTAGCTCTTTCCTTTAGGCTTCCATCCTAAACACACTTACCAACAAACACATTGTGACTTGCTTCTGAGTAAAGCGTGGGGTTAAAACCGCTGAAATCTTAACCTGAACAGACATAACCATTGTGAGAACCCAGTATTCAAAGCAAGCGGCGTATTGTATAGCGAGTGGCTTGGAGCTCGTGAACACACAGATGGGTAATGCTGCAGGCTTGCCGGCTTCATAATCATGGAAGCAGAACTGTCTGCTTAGAATTACCTTGTAAAAATGGCAATCGTGGATCACAGGTGCATTAGGCATTTACCTGTCCCTGAAAATTTTTGGAAGCCCTGCACTTGGTATGCCTCTCCCAACGCCCCCAGGGTTGATCAATTGGCAGCTGTATCCATGGAAATCTTAAAATGCAGGACTAGCTACCAGCAACCCATGCACATGTCTCACAGCTGGGAAACCTGTGATTAAGTCCTCAAGTACTGAGAACAAATCCTTGGATTGTTTTGAGAAACAATGACAGGCAGTGCTGTATAATTCTGTAATCATGCAGTCTATCTCATTTGTCACTTGGAACCCCCTAAGCTAAATATGAAGAACTTGACCAGTACCTTGTAAATTTAATTTGCCTATTAGCCAATGACAGTTTATCGGATGCTGTTCTGTTTTCATATTACCAGTTGTCGCGAATTATGTGTTTGGACGCAAACGGTCTTTTGCATTCATTTTTCTCGTCGTACTTATGTTTGTTTGACGTGTGAGGGTTTCTTTCTCTTACTGTCCGAGTAACCAATGAATGGAAACGTTCTGCTGGGCAAAGAGGTGTTTTTAGACAATAAATCTACAGGAACTGGCACAAAAATGACTTTATCCAAACAGCTGGGCTTCATTGTGGAGCTGACAATCTCAGCAAAGTTCCTAACATTTGTTCAGCACTGGCAGATTAAGGAGTTGCAAGGAAAAGGCGAGGAACAGATTGTTTTTAGGTCCTTGTTAAAACCTCTGCTCCCACTAGATTCAGGGGGAGCCCCCCGGCCCCTTCAGCCAATTTAAAGCCATGGTTTCCACAGTATAGCTCACATTACCAAAGTGAACTTGGCATGGGGCTGTGCCGCCATTTTGAAAGCCTAATGGGAAGCCTGTTAGGATTTTAGGCCTCAAGAAAACTGGAAGAGGTTGGGATTCCCTAGCCCTTGGGCACGGTTAACAACAAATAACTCTTTTACCGCCCTTAGCAACCACTCATTTCCCCTTTTATATCAACGCTAGTCGTGGAAATATCACCATAACCCCACTGAAAGGGCTATAGATTGTCTTTCCAAACCCTGGGCTTGGAGTCTGTAAAGCACAAAGGAGTTTTTAACATAGCCGTCTCCTCAGAAAGGGAAATGCAGCCTTCCCTGCTTTCACTTTGGGGTGGTTGCAGGCAGCGCTTCTCTCTATTCCTCTATACATGTTGGGATTTTTTTTCCCTTTCTGAGGTGGTATTTCCCTCGGTTATTCCACAGCACGGCTCTCTGAGGTGCAGAAAACACCTCCTCATCCCTTGTGCTTTACCAGCGAAGTTAAAAAAAGATAAAGCTAGGCATTTCCCAGTGCCAAATTTTTACACAGACAGAATTGGAATGTATAATCTGAAAATTCTATACCAAAATCAGTATTTCTTTTTTCTTTCAAAAGAGGGGGAAATAATAGCTTTATTAGAAAGGGGAGGAAGAAAGGGGATATATTGGCCGTTAGAGTCTTTTTGTGGTAGTTAAAATAAAAATTGGGGAAGGTATTTGTGAATATATGGACTCTTTTAACCCATAGTTGAAGGGATGTTTTATGCCTCTTAATTTCGCGTAAACCCAGTCTACTTTGAATTGAATGAAAAACACATACTACATGGAAAAAAATTTTTTTTAAGGAGGGGGGCAAAATAATTGAAATATATTCCAACGCAGAAAGACACCTCCCCACCCTTCCACCTGATTTATATATGTAAGGCTTTTGCTTTTTTTCTAGATACAGTATCATCTCAGTTCAAAAAACCCATGAAAGCCCTGGTTGGTTGTATTCTTTCACTGTACGGTTCTGTATTGAGTGTTAATCCATGTTAAAACTTTGTGAAAATTATTGTGTGCAACCGTATTTTCTTGTGTATTGTTTCTTTTCTTTTCTTTTTCTTTTCTGTGAATTGTCCCCTTTGTTTCCTTTCTTTCCTCCCACTTTTGTTATTTTTCTGTTTTGTTTTCTTCTGGTAATGTCTTTGGGGGAAAAAAAAACCAGAAAAGAAACTGACGTGTTGTAGAACTATATGTAACCTATTCCTTAGTCTCATATTATAGGTATGTTATAAGAATGGATATTTTACTTGGCTTTAGAATGTTTTACAAGAAAACTAATTCTTAACCAATCAAGTTCTTGCTACTAAAAAAAAGAAAAAAAATGCTTGTGTTTCTCATCATGACGTTGTGTGCTTCTAATTAATAATCATTTTCGTTGTAGAAAAATGGAGTGAATTTATATTAGACTTGAAAACTAATAATAGCATTGTAAATTTATGAGATGATTTTAACAGAAAAAAAGCATTATAGAAGAATATAGTTATTTTAATTGTAATATTACTAACTGTAGGGTGAGAAAGGGCCCCCTGTTGTGGTGAACTATGTTATAGCTTGTTATTCACAGTTTCTTTTTGATCATTTTTTCGGTCTCTGAGGTGAAACGAGTTATTAATCAGAATTTGTAAACTCACATATGCATATTGTATATGTGTAGAAATGTAATCACACTTTGTCTTGGAATTACATTAAACTGTTTTAAGTCACTGCATCGTCTGCTAGTCTTTTAACTGGCATGGGTGTGATCGCTATCCTATACGCATCTGAGAAAGTTTTATTGAGTTTAATGGGACTAACGGCCAGGTAAGTGAGAACAGGATTGCAGCCTTAGGCTTGCTTTTAGTTTCCTCTAAAAGTCTTGGAAACAGCATGTGATGAAGCTTGGGCCTGTGTTAGGTACCATTTGTAATATCTGTCCTGCCCGATAGGATGCAGGAGAAGCAGAAAATGTTGGAGATCGTAGAGAAGTTGCAATTGATATGTGATACCTTGTTTTCTCATTTCCTAATTTGTTCGGTGTCCTAGTCAGTTGTGATTGATTGGTTAGGAATGATAAATGATTTTTATGTATTCTGTCTGTCTTTATCCACTGGGATTCTCAATTTTAATATTTAGTTTACTCTATCCCCTCTCCCTTTTATAGTCAAAATGGGCCTCCCAAAGCACCAACAATTAATACAAGTAATATTAGGGATATGTGGGTGGAGGCTGTCTCTTCTGAACTCTGATCATGGGTGATAAGGCTCAGGCTTTTCCCATCTCTCAATTGGAAAACCAATTGAAACACACAAAAAGTCCTTTCACTGACCTTCCATTTGCTTGACCCTGGCAGTAAAGTGGTAGCCAATATTACCTGGGGAAGATAAGATCAAACCAAAAGCCTATCAAGCCCAGCATCTTCCTCTCACAAAGCCCAGCCAGATGACCACAGGAAGCCTGTGAGGGTAACCTGAGTGCAAGAGCACACTCACAACTTGTGGTTTCCAAAAAACAGGATTCAGATACGTACTGACTCTTGACAGTGGAGGCAGAACATAGCCATCCTAGCTAGTAGCCATTGAGAGACTTACTCTGCATGAAGTGGTCCATGGCTGTTTTATAGCTGCCCAAGTCGTTGCCCATCACTGCATCATATCAAGTGAATTTCACAGCTTCACTGCTGTACTGTAGGAAGTATATTCTTCTGTCTGTCCCGAATCTTCCAACATTCAGCTTCCATTTTTCTCTGCTCTCTCTCTGCTTGCTTCCTAGAGGCCATGAATAGTTTTACACAACCCTTACCATGTCTCCCCCTTAGTCACCTTTTCTCTAAACTAAAATCCCTCATCTGTGGGGCTGCAGGTTTCCCATGTCTGTACTACATAATCAGCCGGTGAACGTGTGGTGACTCCTTTAGCAGGCTAGCAGGAACCACATAGACTAGAATCTGTCTTGTCCTCTTAATGTCAGCTGTTCCATTGCAATAAAGCGGCCAGCCATTATAACCAATTCATTAAGAACATTAACAATTAGGCAGCAAGCAACAATCAATATTCCTTTGGCCAGGGGGGAAATAGAATGTCATATGCCCTTTACAATCCTGACTCCTCTGCAGGGGAAGCAAAGAAACTTGACTGTTCTTAATGTTGCATGTTTATTAAGATCGGTCAGTATAATGAGTATTTTTCTTTTAATAGTGAATATCTTGAAAGTATCGTTTATCTCATAAAATCATAGAATCATAGAGTTGGAAAAGACCACAAGGGCTATCGAGTCCAACCCCCTGCCAAGCAGGAAACACCATCAGAGCACTCCTGACATATGGTTGTCAAGCCTCTGCTTAAAGACCTCCAAAGAAGGAGACTCCACCACCCTGCTTGGCAGCAAATTCCACTGTCGAACAGCTCTCTTTTAGTCCTCCTGAATATGGCATTGCACCAAAACATGGTGGGCATTTTGAATCTTAAAACCTTTGGTTTTTCAATATTTTATCATTATTTTCCTGCCCCCTGCCCCCCCCCAAGTCCCCTCGCCCCCAGCTTATCTCTCTTTTGGTGTGGCATTCTTTCCCTGTGTGTCTGAGGCAGCTTCCCAAATCTCTGTCTTCCGCCTTTATAAAGAGAATGGCAGCAGACCTGGGGGCTCATGGAAGAAACACATGGTGCTCTTCTCCCTGCCCCCATCCCCCGACCGCAAATATGATCCCAGTTTCCAGGAAGAGTGTAATCAAAGAATCACAGAATTGTTGAGTTGGAAGGGGACCCTGAGGGTCATCTAATCCAACCCACTGCAATGCAGGAATCTCAGCTAAAGCATCCATGACAGATAGCTTTAAAACCTCCGGAGAAGGAGGGTCCAGCACCTTCTGAGGGAGTTCATTCTACTGTCAAAACAGCTGTTGCCATCAGAAAGTACTTCTTGATGTTTAGTTGGAATACCCTTTTTTGGAATTTGAATCCATTGGTTTGGGTCCTAGCCTCTGCAGCAGGAAAACACATGCTTGCTCCATCTTCTGTGTGACAACCCTTGGGATATTTGAAAATGGCTATCCTATCTCCTCTGGGTCTCCTCTTTTGCCCAGGCGAAACATACCCAGCTCCCTCATTGAAGCTCTGCAATAGAAAGCAACACAGGAAGCTGCTTATACAGAGTCAGAGGCATTGGTTCATCTAGCCCAGTAGTGTCCACACGGTCTGGCAGCAGCTCTTCAGGGTTTAAGGCAGGGCTCTCTCCCAGCCCTGCCTGGAGCTACAAGGCCTTGAGCCTGGGAGCTGCTGCATGCAAAACATAGGCTCTACTACTGAACACGTTCCACGTGGCCTGGGGTTTTGTTATTTTATTTTTTATTAAACGCAAATTGGATTATTAAAAGTTCAATTGCAATATATTTCTAAGGTGAGTTTTCTTGCCGTAATTTGTGTTCTGCATATTTATCTTTGTACTTGTAGTGCCAAAACGTCTAAAATGCCTTTAAATTCTGTGACATTTGTGTGAAAGCCTTAAGTAAGTGAAGCTAAATTCAGTTTAAGGCAGCAAAACCTGTATCTTGAAACTGAATTGTGCTTGATCACATCTAACCATTGTGTGACAGGCAGAAATTCACCAGGTTCATATTTTGTTGGTATGGAAGTACTGGCGTTTCTGACATTCTACACCACAATGTCCCTTTGTTAAGCACATTTCCACTTCAGTATTCTGCACTGTCCTCCACCATCCAGCAGAGGATGCTAATCATCTGTTTCCTTAAGTGATGGGTAGACCATACTAAAGCTTCGATCTATTTTTAAACTCATGCACACTCCTGTTCATCGTAACGTCTTCTGCTGTGGCAATAATGGGATGCAAATTTCGCCCTTCCATCTCCTCATGTGGAATGTTGTATAAATGTGGAATATAAATGAAATCTGGTGAGGGTTTTTTTGAAACACGAAAAAGATAGGAACACAATTATGAACGCTTTAAAAGCTGTTTGCGAGTGAAGAGGAGGAAAGCTGGACCATGAATAATCTGCTGTGTGGATTAGGTTGCTGTAAATTTGAGTTTATTGATATGCTAGGATCATAAACTACCATTTGATCCTGGCCCGTTAGAACAAACCATGGTTTAAATCAAGCGAGGGAAACGTGTGACCCTTCAAATATTGTTGGACTACAACTCCCATAATCCCTGACCACAGGCCACACTAACTGGCCTGCATCTCTCAAGAAGGCCAACAGGGATTATAGGGCTTGTAATTCAGCAACGTCTCGTGGCCCACAAGTTTCCCACTCCTGGTTTAAACTAAACAGAGTTTTCCAGAAGTGGCCCCAGTAGCTCACTGACGGCTAGTACAGTGTTTTGAGGACTGAGGTGCCATGATCCCCTCTCCCTGCTTCGGCACAAAAACTGAGCAATGGCATTCTGTATCGGCAGCAGTGTCTGAACCATTCTCAAGGGTAGCCCCATGTAGAGTGCATTGCAGTAGTCTGTATTAGAGGCTAACTGTGCATGGGTAACAGAGGCCAAACTATTTCAGCTGCAGCCAGCCAAAGCTGGGCCTAGGCATTCTTCACCACTGAAGCCACATGAGCCCTCCAGCGGCATCAAGGAATACCTTCAAGATATGGACCTTCTCTTTCAGGATGAGTGCTACCCCATAAGGATTGGGAATTTCCACAGTTTCTAGACTTGGGGAACTGCTGAGCCATAGTACCTCCATTTTGTAAGGAGTCGGCGTCCATTTATTGGTTCTCATCCAGCCCATTGCTCATTCCAGATGCTTTTCCAGCACTTGTATAGCCTCCACTGATTCAGATGGAATGGGGAAACAAGAGCTGGGTATCACCTGCCTGTTGGTGGGACTGCACTCCTAATCCCAGGATGATGCCTCCCAGTGGTTTCACATAGATGTTGAATGCCTTGGGGAGCAAGACGGAACCTTGTAGGACCCAACAGGTAGGTCCAAACAGCAGCCTGCCAATACTGTTTTAGTGAGCCAGTAAATACGATGGAACCATTGCAACATAGGAGCCAGCTCCCCAATAAAATGTTTGTGGATGCTGTCCCCCCCAAAAGGTGATGAGAAGTAACTTTCAAATGACGTGTGTGCACTGCATAATGCATTCAATTATGCAGGCCCCCCAAATATTTTATTCAATGCAACCTGCACTGCAATGCAACTGGGCAGTACATGCACCATGGCTCTGGGTCAAGGGAGGGATTTTCCATGGGCGAGTGTGATTCTACACATGCCCAGCCCCCTAAACTGGATTGGTTCTGCCCCCACCTCAGCTTACAACCCTCCCAGGGTGACAGAGCTACCTGAAGGAGAGTCTAACTTGATCTCATCCTATGGGCAGGTTGATAGAAGAATTTGCCTCTGTTCCACATGAGGCAGAACTTTCTCTCGTCTTTTCAGAACCTATTGAAAACCTTCCCCTTTCAACAGGTCTCTTAAATGGAGATCATTATCCCAGTCTGCATCTGTATTGGAGCTATTCTTTTAAGTGGAATCATTTTTAAATGTCTGTGTGGTGTGTATGCATGCAGTTGTTTTATATAGGGAACTGTTTTTTGTTTTGTTTTACTCTTTTCTATACAATCATTTTTGAGTTGGAAGAGGCCCTAAGGATCTTCGAGTCCACCCCCTACGGTGCAGGAATCATGCATTTGTTGTATCATCGGATATTTTATTGTGGCAACCCACTCTGAGACCTTATGGTGAAATGAGGATGGTGAGAAATCTAACAAAATAAACATTGCGTCAAGCTCTCAGGGCACAAATCATATATGAAGCATTGTATAAGATTTCCCATTATGTGCAAAAGAATATAAACTTGGGAAAAAAGTGTCTGGACCGCCCTGAGATCTATGGGTAAAGGTAAAGGTACCCTTGACCGTTAGGTCTAGTCACATACGACTCTGGGGTTACAGTGCTCATCTCACTGTACTGGCCAAAGGAGCTGGCGTTTGTCCGCAGACAGCTTCCAGGTCATGCGGCCAGCATGACTAAGCCGTTTCTGGCGAACCAGAGCAGTGCATGGAAATGCCATTTACCTTTCTGCCAGAGTGGTACCTATTTATCTACTTGCACTTTGACGCACTTTCAAACTGCTAGGTGGGCAGGAGCTGGGACCAAACAATGGGAGCTCACCCTGTCGTGGGGATTCGAATCGCCGACCTTCCGATCGGCAAGCTCTAGACTCTGTGGTTTAGACCACAGCGCCCCCCGCATCCCATTAAAGGTATGGGTAGAGGGCATTATACAAATTTAATAAATAAAACAAAATGTAACCTGAAATCAAAGAGTTAGGGAATAAATAGCTCAGTCTATTTACCTTGGCCTTTTCGTATAATTACATCCATCTCCTCTCACCAACATATTTGGGCATGGGCAGGGGGATTGTTATATGTGAGGGCGATCACATACTTTGTATTTGATTTTGAAGAGATGGATCTCTCTGCCCTCTCTACAGGGCAGGCCAGCCTGCAGATGCTCAAAATAAGCTATGCACACATGGATAGCGGTGCTGCTGCTGTTGCCAGGCAACCACTCTGAGCAACGGGATGAATGAAGAAGTATATATATTTCTGGGTCAAGCGAGTGGATTGCTTTGCCAGTTTAGCTGCTCTTTTCACTTCTGCTCCCTCGGTCTCTCCATCCTGGGCAACAAGGGTCCCTGGCTGTTTATGTGGCACTTTGCATGCCTGTATGCGGGAGCCCATGAAGACTTTCACGTCTAGGTTATCTTGCTCATGATGATGCCAGTGAAAAGCATGCTCTTGCAGCTCAGTGTCTGCTGAGCCTTGTGATCCATTAACATCCAGTAACAGAAGTGATGGATTTTTGCCTCATTATCTTGGGGAGCCATTTAGGAGGCTAATGTGTCTTGTGATTAGGGAGCTTTCCCTGGTGCTTAGATTAGAGGCAACTCTGCACAATTTAATCCATCACTCCTTGTTATGCAAACCAGTCCTTATAAAGGCTGTTTGTTGGCTCCCTTTGACCCGCAGTATAATAGATTTCATTCAATATTTTGGCCCAGCACTTAGCTATACTTGAGGAAGGGGGGGTGGGGACGACATAGGAAGCCTTATGTTAAAACTATGGGTTCCCATATTTGCTGTGATTGACAGCTGCTCTCCCAGGATTCAGGAGGAAGCTTTGCCAGTCCTGGGCTGTTTACATTCATATGTATTGAACAGTATTCATTAACATTATTTATATATATATATATTAGTGGCCATGTGATAATTTTAGCTTATAAATTTTATTGTTTAATGTCTTAACTTGTATACTGTATTAAGGTACTTTTATAGCTCTGTTTAGAGTAGGTAATGTCTTGATAATATAAATGTTTTAAGTTTTTTGTATCAATCCAGTATATTTTCTTTTAATCGTTGAATGATTCTGTGTACATTGCGGCAGCCTTTGGCTATGTGCTATAAAACTGGCTGGCTGACTGTATTGTACAGTATGTGTGTTTGCATTTACATGCATTGGAAAACAATACAGTTGGCCTGCTACCTGACGCCACCAGTGGCAAGCATTGATCCTCATGCTGTTGGTTAGCAGTCCAGATGAAGTAGCAAGATCAGCAATGATTGAGACAAAAATCACCAATAATAGTTCCATATCCTAGCCCTGGTTAGTACCTCCTTCCTGAAGATACTTACAATGATACAATGCCCGGAAATGCTCAGCCATTGGCACCTTGATGAAAAAAATGCATCAGATGATGATGTTATGCTTTGAACACAACTCATGCAATATGCATTTGCTAGTGGTGCAAGTTATAGGACAGAAATGTTATGCCACTATAGTTTACTGCTAAAACAAAAATCTATATTTATATATAATGGTAATGTATTTCATTTATGAACTGCTTACCATGTTTTCACAGTAGAATAAAAAAAAGAAACAATTGTGTGTGTGTAAATAATAAATAATGGTGTGTGTGTGTGTGTGTGTGTGTGTGTAAGTAAAAGAATTGCATATAAAGCAATGAATCCAATACAGAGACAGACTCCCCAAGGTTTACTGAATATACAGTATATAGATGTAGTGCAAAACATTTACAGCTAGCCAAATATATAGGTGCAAAGATTAGTAACTGTATTCTTAAAGTAGGGTTGTGATATTTTTCTTGATTTTACAGTCTATCTTTTGTAAACCACTTTTTTCCCCTTTTACAAGGAAAAGTGGTGTGTAAATATATGTGTGTGTGTGTGTGTGTGTGTGTGTAATATATATATATATATATATATTTGCTTTCGTAGATTTTCACGGGTACAGGAATGCAGGTTTTGGTGTCCTCGGGTGTCTTCCCGTGTAAAAGTTGGGGTGTCTAGGCGACGTTTCGACGAGGTCTCACTCGTCATCTTCAGGCTGGTGCTTTCGGCTTCTTGTTACTGGAACAGAGCGGGATCTCAATGTTTGAGTTCCTATAAATACTGTAGAGGGGGTGTGGTGTCTAGCCTCCAATGTTCTGGGCAGAGAGGAAGTTCCCAGGCTAGTGTGCCTTTTCTTCTTTTGTTCCTTAATTACTTGAGAGATACCTTGAGTGATTTCTTGAGTGATATCCTGAGTACCACTTAGGTGGGTCATTAGGTGTGGATTAGTTGCTAAAGTCTTTGTGTCTTGACCTCTTGAACTTTGTGAAGAGTTTTCCTGAGAAGATGGCTGTATTGCACTTAGTTGTGCTTTGGCTTGGCTTCGTGTATAGGGGCGAGCTGTGGTTTTGTGGCTTGTGTCAGCCAGATCTGTGTAGGGATTGCAGGGGGGTGCAGCATCCGGAGGTGCCACCATGGATTGGCTACTGGATGGTGTCAGTAATTCATCTGTGGAGAGGGTCTGGGTTTGGGTCTGGTGTGGTTGATTGGTGTTGGCGTTCTGTGTGCCTCTGGATCTGGTGTCAGTTTTTGTGGGGAGGGCTAATTTCCAGATGTCTGGCAAGCGGGATGTGTCGTCACGCTTGTTCATGTTGTGAGGGTGTTTCTCTATCTCGATGGCTTCCATGATTATTCTCTTGTGGTGATGTTCCGTGTTAAAGAGCAATTTGGAATCTGCAAAATTAATTTCGTGTCCTGTTTCTTTCATGTGTTGGAAAAGAGAGGAAGTTTTTTCTTCTTTTTTGACGGCATTCTTGTGTTCTGCGATACGTGCATTTATTCGTCTGTTTGTTTGTCCAATGTACGTGGCTGGGCAGACTTTGCAGGGTATTTCATAGATCCCTTGGTTTTCCAACTGGAAACGTCGCCTAGACACCCCAACTTTTACACGGGAAGACACCCGAGGACACCAAAACCTGCATTCCTGTACCCGTGAAAATCTACGAAAGCATATATATATATATATATATATAATATAAAAAATTATATAATTTATTGATCTTTGTATTTTTACAAAGCAGAGCGTTCACGTGGATTTCCTGGATCCGAAAACCAACACTTTAGTCACTGCAAAACAGCAGCTTTCAAAAACACACGTTTTCTAAACCCAGGAGTTGCATTTCCCTCTGGGGAGCCTTCCAGGGACCCCACAGACAAGGTCAGAGGCAGAGGTAGGTAGAGCAACAAATGTAAATATTAGACTAGTTCTGCACACACTAACACACTCTCCTCTCTCTTCCATCCAGCCAAGCAAGAAGCCTTATCAGTGTTTGAAGACACATTCCAGTCGGGCAAAAACACTCAGGAAGGATGCAAATCCAGGCAAGTGAGTGGCATGGCCTGGGGTGGTGCGTGTGGCTAAGGAGGGAGTCTGACCCTGGGGAGACTCAGGAAGGCTGGATAGAAAGGCCTGGAGGGGCTGCACTTGTCCCTTGAGCCTGAGGTTCCCCAGCCTAGCTGTAGAATGGAAGGTGGATTCTTCTCCCCAAAACAAGATGCCTCACATTCCTATAAACACATAGGAAACCAGAGATTCAATGTAACAGAATTCCCAGACTGCAACCCGAGACCAGCATGCTGCTGCTGCAGCATTGCGACAGCTGCCCCATGTATTCCTGTCTGACCTTGGTGTTTAATAATTGCTGCGGCCAGGGCCTCCGCCGGTCACATTCTCAGAGTAATTTTGGGAGCAGCCAACAATGCAAGTGAGCACCAGCAAAAATGTCTGAAAGGGGAGATAAAAGGCGAGTTCTCGACTGCTCCAAAGAAAGACCACTCTGCCTGGTGTGAAGTCTTGAAGACCTTCTATTCATGGCATTCTGTGGGCCTGAAAACAGCCGGGGAAAGTGGAATCCAAAGCAGCAGCGACCCCAGACTGTTCAGCCGTGCTATGAATACGCTGCTTCTGTTCAATGAAATGCCACCTGTCAAAAATGCATCTGTGAGCATGGATCTCTAGGTCAGGGGTTCCCAAACTCACTCCTTGCCCCACCACCATGGACCACTTGAAAAGCCCTGAGGGTCTTGGCAGAACACTTAATGATTCCCCCCGCCTGTTGTGGCAATTGTAATGCGCTGGGCTAGATGCTGTTTTACCCCTCGCTACCTGGTGTCTCTCAGCAATACCACAAATATTGACACTGCCCAAGGCTGTCGAAGAAGAAAGGAGACTTCTGCTTCAAGGGGAATTAAAAACTGGAAAACAGTGGGGGAAGGAGGGTGTAAGCAGGGGATGTCCACACACACAACATACATTTAAAGCACTATGACAGGCTTCCTCAAACTCGGCCCTCCAGCTGTTTTTGGCCTACAACTCCCATGATCCCCAGCTAGCAGGACCAGTTGTCAAGGATGATGGGAATTGTAGTCTCAAAACATCTGGCCAAGTTTGAGGAAGCCTGCACTATGATGTCACTTTAAACCATGGGTAGGCAAACTAAGGCCCAGGGGCCGGATCTGGCCCTATCGCCTTCTAAATCCAGCCCACGGACGGTCCAGGAATCAGTGTGTTTTTACATGAGTAGAATGTGTCCTTTGATTTAAAATGCATCTCTGGGTTATTTGTGGGGTTATTTGTTCATATTTTCCCCAAAAACATAGTCGGGCCCCCCCACAAGGTCTGAGGGACAGTGGACCAGCCCCCTGCTGAAAAAGTTTGCTGACCCCTGCTTTAAACAGTCATGGTTTTCCCTCCACCCCTCCAAGGAATCCTGGGAGCTGTCACTTGTTAAGGGTGCTGAGAGTTGTTATGAGACCCCTATCCCCCCCCCCCCAGCTACAGTTCCCTGGGTAGAGGGATTGTTTGTTAAAACACCCTAAGAATTGCAGCTCTGTGAGGGGAATAGGGGTTGCCTAACAACTCTGTGGTCTAAACCACAGCTCCCGTTGTTCAGTCCCTGCTCCTGCCAACCTAGCAGTTCAAAAACATGTCAAAGTGCAAGTAGATAAATAGGTACCGCTCTGGCGGGAAGGTAAACGGTGTTTCCGTGCGCTGCTCTGGTTCGTCAGAAGCGGCTCAGTCATGCTGGCCACATGACCCGGAAGCTGTACGCCGGCTCCCTCGGCCAATAAAGCGAGATGAGCGCCTCAACCCCACAGTCGATCACTGTGACTGGACCTAATGGTCAGGGGTCCCTTTACCCTTTACCTTTAACAACTCTCAGCACCCTCAACAAACTACCATAATTCTTCGGGAGGGAGCCATGACTGTTTGAAGTGGTATCCTAGTGCTTCAGTTGTATTGCGTTTGCCAAGCTCTCACTTGTCTGGCTTGCTCTGGGCCTTGGCACACATGCACAAGAGTGGGAAGGGCCACCAGGAGGATGCCGGCTCCCTCCCTTCTGTGGCTAGGGCTGGGCAGAAGACTTTGAAAGAGATAAGGGAAATGCTGGCTGCTTTGCTGGCCGTGGGAGAAGCAACAAACAGTGCAAAGC
This sequence comes from Podarcis gaigeae, assembly GCF_964106915.1. Lineage (NCBI taxonomy): Eukaryota > Metazoa > Chordata > Lepidosauria > Squamata > Lacertidae > Podarcis > Podarcis gaigeae. Next base: position 23,105,491 of record NC_139686.1, on the reverse strand, counting down.
ATCTTCTTCAAAGACAAACCACAGACCACTAGCTTGAAGCTCATGGACCACTCGTGGCCCATGAACTACAGTTTGGGAATCTCTGCTCCAGGTAATAATAGAGAGGCACGGGGAGACAAGAGGAAAAAGTAGGTTGCAGATTCCTTCGCACTATTTATGCCGCTGGGGTCTCAGATTTGGCTACTAGCAAGGCAAAAATAGGATGCCATAAAACTGAGCTGGCAGTCTAATTTGAGAAATACCTCCTCCTCACTTTCTGCATATTTATATATTCATAATTTATGGATGCCTCAAAGTGTTTCTATAGTCTCAGATCATGTTTAAAAAATTATCGCTCGCAGACAGAGCCTCTGGAGTGGAAGCTATTTTCTGCGTGTCAGGGCTCATTCAAATAAATACATTTTCACTCAGCAAAAAATGAAGGATTTCTAGCTTCTCCTGTGGTTGCTCTTCCGCTAGGTGCTTCAGGTTAAGAACAGTTTCAGGTTAAGTACGGATTTCCGGAACAAATTAAGTACTTAACCCGAGGTACCACTGCATATATATTTACAAGGTACCTTCAAAGCACAAATTTAAGTAAATTCAGCATATTTCAATTTATATAACTGATTAAGAACAATGGATAGAAACGACACAACTCTCCTAGAATTAGTTACTCAGAGGGATGTCTATCTTATAGGACTACTGTCATCAATTATAAATTGCCTAAATATGTGCTAGGTGCATGGGAGGACTGTGGTAATGTATTATGTTTGCTTAGGTTGTCTTTGACTGGAGACAACAGATACGGAAAGGGCAGTGAAAAGACACTGCTGTCTTACATAATTGCTGTTTTACATAATTTGTAGTAAATTGATCAAAGTGAATTATATTTATAAAGACTTGGTTGAAGTATGTTTGATTGGTATAACTATACAAAATCGCACTATTATTATCATAAATATTTTTAAAAGGTAATAAAAGAAATGAAAGTTTGCTGTCTGGAGCGAATAAAGCCAGGTCAGTGGCTCTGATCCAACACTCAGATTGCTGAAGGCTGCAATCCAACACACACTTACCTGGGAGTAAGACCCATTCCGCTCAAAAGGATATATACCTCAGAGCCGAGCAGGGTTTGTGCTGCAAATTCGATTGACTTTAACGAAATTTAAGCAGACTGGCTAATCTGTGCTGGACTGCAATAAGAGCTGGATGCTGGCTCATTAGTGGAAGCAGTTAGATGGTGGAGAGGGTTAAGGCTTAATCAATGGAGGAAGTTAATTAGTTTTATTTTGCCTTTCAGGAAACAAACTCTTCCAAGTCAGTTTACAAGAACAACAAACAATATCAGTAACCAGGATCCCTTCTACACAGGGCCCTTCTGCGACTTGGGTGCAGGGAGTTGACAGCGAAAGCCTAGACGCGCTTTGCTTACATCCACACTATTTTAACATTTACTTTGTCGGGGCTCCCTGCCTAGAAAAAACACACCCCAGAACTATAGTTTGTTAAAGGTCCTGAGAATCATTAGGACACCCCCACATAGCTAGAATTCCCAGCACCCTTAACAAACTACAATTCCCAGGATTCCTTGGGGGGGCAGGCATGGCTGTTTAAAGTGGTACGGTACTGCTTTTAATGTATAGAGCACAAGGCATTACATAATTCCTTCCTAAACAAAAATGTTTGTAGCAGGTGCCAAGAAGAGTACATTGGAGGTGCCCCTTGATGTCACTAAGCAGGGAGTTCCAAAGTGTGCCTGCTGTTGCATTAAAAGACATTTTTCTTACAAATGCAAAATGAGCACTTGTGTGGCACCTTAAGCCGTGCCTGTTCCATAGATTGAAGTGATTGAGTGGGCATATATGGGATTATTATGTAAATAAAGACAAAGCAACAAGAATTTGCTCGTGCATTAAGTCTGGGATCTGCTTGGATGCCTAAGACGATCCACTTCCTGATTTTGCTTGGATTATTTCGGTGCTGCTATAAAGTACCAGCAAGGGTTTTTCCTGCTTATTTTGGAAAATTCCTGGGCTAAGGTTGGGGTGGCGGCGGCACAGAATTCAATTCTTTTTCCTCCAGATATTTTAAAGCCCCCTAAGAATCTGAAGTCCAAGATACATGCCTGGTTGGTCTGTAGGTAAATCTAGATTTTTCCAATCATGTGTTTGGAAAAGAAAATCAAAAAGATCCGAACTGTGTGTGCTGAGACTTTGGATGGAGCTGCCTTTAAAATAAATCTCTTGTCCCTGGTTCTTATTTGCAAACCTCACCAAAAAATAAATAAATTGGAATTTCAAAGCAAAGGGGGTTGTTTATTTATTTAGCGCGGGGGGAGAGAACTGCTTTTCATTTTAATCTAATGTTCGCCAAGGAGGGATACTCCTGTGCTTGTCCTTTATGTGACCTTAATTTTGTGTTGCATAAAGTGCTACTGGGAAAGAAGGGCAGTTTTGTTCAGAGATTACAGCTGCTCCTTTCAGCAGTCCTTCCACTGGCTTGGGGAGCGGGGAAGTGGCAGAAACTGCACCTGGTGTCTTCTTAAGTATTAATGCATGGGAGAAAAGTGTGCATGGAATGATTCTGGTGATTCTCCAGAACTAATTTGCGAAGGGAAGGAGGGGGGAGAAAAGGAGACACTGCATCCTCATGAGTTTTAATGACTTCCAAAGTTCTTATTCATCGCGAGCCATCACACCTTCAAAGTATTCTTATGATCTAATCCTCATTTGCTCCAGCAGAGCACACCGTACACAAGCCCATTAAACTGCAATCCTGCAGGCATTTTTTAAGGGGTTCCTGTCCTTTTTAAAATTCAGTTATGTATTTATTCTTCTTGTTTCTATTTTGTTTTCAAACCAGGGCAGGCCTCCAACCTATCCGGAACCGGCTGACATACTGTCACTGTTTAAGAAAGTGTACAAAATTATTTGCTCAAATGCCAGTTAAATGGTGAGAATCTCTTGTTGCTCTCCTCTGCATATACACATTCATTCTTGACCACCCCTGCCCCCGCCGCCCCGTAGTTAAATCTAGAAATCTTTGGCCTTTTCCATAATGTGAAGTGAACCAGTTGCTGTGCATGTTGATAGATTTGAGGTGACAGCAGGGATTGGTTTAGAGGTTTCTGATGTCACAGTGTTCTGTAAAGCAGGGACTGATAGCAGTTGTTTTTGGCTATTATCACATTTGATGCCCCTTTTAGAACAGGTACAATCGCATCCATAGTGGCAGGGCCCTCCCTCTGCTGATGCAACTCTGCAAGTAAACCGCCAAATCCAGTCAGAGAACGTGTGGACACCAAATGTCACTCAGCAGCAACTTAACATACTGAAACAACTTTGTCGTGCCTCTTTCTCACAAATATCTACTTGCCGCTGAATCGTGTTATATACTGAAGTTCTCACCCTGGCCAAAAGGAGTATCGTGTATGTAGTTTTCACTCAGGTCCATGTCAGTTACTTTAGGCGGGAAACCCTGGGTTGTTGTTGCTACAATGTTGACAGCCGGCTGCCTATAAAAGCAGGCCGGCTGAACTGTTTGCTGTTCAGTTCTGTTCCAGCTTACAAATAAAGAGCTGCTTTGGAGAAATTGCTGCGTCGTCTGCTATGTCTACCCACAACTTAACTGTAAGACAAGAAAAATCTGATCACAAGATTATTATTATTTATTTGATATATTTGTATACCACCCTCAGGGCAGTTCACAACATAAAATTCCAATATAAAAACAGCAAAATACTTAGTAAAAATAACAACAAACCAACAATTCCGCCCTCTCACAATACACTTAGAAGAGCATTGGATGGCAATCATCTAGAGGCTGGGTTGGAGAGGAACGTTTACACCTGGTGCCTAAAGGTCTATCATGAAGGCCTCAGCTGAACCTCCCTGGGGAGAGCATTCCACAAATGGGGAGCCACTGCAGAAAAGGCCCATTCTCGTGCTGCCACCCTCCGGACCTCTCATGGAGGAGGCTGCTTGGCAATTTGATGCTTTATGCAATGGTGGCTGGTACCCAAGGGCTGGCAGGGCAGAAGGAAGGCAGACCAACAGTGGGGGAGGGGGAGCCAGCGCCAATGAAAGACAGTTCTGTCCCCATCCTCTTCCCTGCTGAGTTCTAAGAGGGCAAAACTGAGACCAAGGAAAAGGAAGCGAATGGCCAAGAACACCCCCTGGACATGTAGTATATATGAAGGCAGGCAGATGGGGGCTGGCTGAGTCAGTGGGGCAGTGCCCCATTTGCCCTAATGTGCCAGCTTCCCCTGCCTATGCCACTTGTTAAAGAGGTGCCACTGCAGCAATTCTCTGCCGACAGCAGCAGGATTGGACCATGCCTATTTCTTTAGTGAGAAGAGCACACAGCTTCATGTAGAACATGGCTGGTAAGCTGCCTACAAAGCCATGCATTCTGATGCTCTGTTCAGCTTCTCCTGTTACGGGACAGGCTAGAAATGTGATCTTTTACAGAGCCACTTTACAATTTCCTCTATTTTATCGAGGACAACTTGTATCTGAAGGGACGAATGCCGGCACAATGCTTCGTTTCCTCCTTGCTGTGATGTATGTGTGGCAGAAGACGGGGAAGAGAAATCGACTTCGGTTGGGGAGGCCGGCCCGGCAGAGGAACAACTCAGCGCCGCAAAGATACCTCTCGGTTTACCGCGCCAGCATTGCCGGCATCCTAGGAGGACCTCGGAGGCCTTTTGTTCTCGCGCCGGGCGGGAAAGGGGACGATGCCGGGGATGCCGCTGCTGCGCGCGCGCGGGGGGAGAAATCGGAGAATACCGTCGCAGCGCAAGGAGGAGGTTCCCGCTTTCCCTTGCGCGCAGCTGAAGGGCGCCCCCTCCCCAACCCCCAGTTCCCCACGCGGCGCGCTCCCGCCTCCTTCCCATGCCCCGCGTCCGCTTGGCGCAGCGCACGGAACCGCAGCGGGGAAGAAGGGAAGGAAGGAGAGGCGGAGCCGGAGCTGGTGACATCACGACGGCCCCCCTTTAGGAGCCCGCCTTCCCCACTCCCCCCCCCCCAAGTTGTGAGGCGAACCGGGGGGGGGGTGTTGTTAATGAAAACGTCTGCTGTACTCCGCCTCCTTCCCGGCGCGCACTCGCTCGCCTTGCACTATCCTGCCAAGGAGTTGGTTGCGCCGCGCGCGCGCGCGCGCCTTCCAAGCTGGGCGCCACCTCTCCGGCTCGCCCGCCCGCGCGTACATACAGACACGCTCGCTCGCGCGCAGGTGTTGCCCTCTCCAGTCTCCGAGCTCTTTTGCGCTCTCCTCTCTTTCCTTCCCCTCGCTCTCTCGCCCGCCGGCCGCGCTCTCCTCTCTTCCCTCCCGCCCGGGAAGCCGGAGGACGGGCTCCTTCTCGGAGGAGGGGCCGGGGGGGAGGAGGAGGGAGCAGCCAGGAGGAGAAGAGGAGGGAGGTTCCCCGTTAGCAACAGCGCCGCCGAAGCCTCCCCCCCCCCCTCAGCCAGCGCCGCCTTCCCACGTGAAGAGCCGGGAAAGGCCAAGCAGCGAGCGGCAGCAGCGCCCCGCCAGCCGGCCAGCCAGCCTGCTTGTGGAAGAAGACGAGAGCCGCGGCCCAGCCGTCGCAGACCCGCTCGCCGCCTCCTCCGCCTCTGCCTGCTCCCCTCCTGGCATTACAGACCCTTCCTTGGCAACCCTTTTCGGCGCCCTGCTCTCGCCTTCCCTTTACGCACAGCTCTCCCCCCCCCCACCTCTCATGTGACCTTTCTCTAGATTCCCCCCCTTGCAATTGTGTGCACCTCCCTTTTTTCCCCACCCCAGTGGAAGACCTCCCTCTCCCCCCCACTCTTTCTCTCCCCCAGCCTTGCATCCCCCCCTCCCCGTTTCAGCGCAGGCTTCCCCCCTCTCCTCTCCATCTCTTGCAATTGCTCCGGCTCCATCCTCCCACGCCTCCCCGCTCCCCCCCCTCCCCCCGCATCTCCCGGCAACGGGATACTCCGATCCACTTTCCCCTCTCATTAGGAGGATCGCCTCTCCTTTCACTCCGTCCCCTCCGTTTCGGCTCTCTTTTCCCTTTTCTCCTCCTCCTCCCGCTCCATAGTTCAGGCTCTCACTTTGATTCTCTCTCCTGCCTCCCCCCACTTGTTCTTCGGAGCCTCCCTCCATCTCTCCCCCCTCCACCTGCTTCTCCCCTCTGCTCCGACCCCTCTTATTTCACAACAATTTTCGGGAGGTGGTGGTGGTGGTTCTGCCTCGGCTTGGAGAGCCGGGGAGGGGGGCGCCTGGCTGTAACCCCCTCCCCATGCCTCTGACGCCCGCCCGCCTGCCTGCCGGTGTTGGATGCTCCAAGGAGGAAGCGGGGAGGCCTCCCGGCTCTTTCTTCTGGGGGGTGCGCGGGGGGCCCGAGATGATGACTTGATGCTTGGCTTTGCCATGGATGGGATGACATGCTTCATGGTTGCCTTGGTCACGCTGCTGCTCTCTTGCCCGGGTCCACCTTGGTGCGTTGCCCGCCGCCTGGTGCTTCCGACGGGTCTCCCGGTTCTGCTGCCTCTGCTGCTGTCTCTGCCGGCCTCTCTGGCTTCCCCGGTAGCAGGTAAGGGGATGCGGGGAGGCTGGCTTCAGTCCTGGGCGGATGCTACCTGGCGTCTAGGTGCTACTCTCAGGCTTCTTTTGTTGGGACCCTGGAGGCCAAGATAAGCTTCCCTCTGGCAACCTCTTGCAAATTCTCCTGTTTTGCGTTGCCAGGATATGTTGCAGTTGGCCACTTTTTAAGCATCAACCCTCTCTGTCTCTTCTTTTAGTTGTAATTGTGTTTTTTCCCCTTCAATAAAAAGTGCCCCCCCCACTCCACTTTAGTGGTGTTTTGGGGAATAGCCAGTATAATGTTAAAAGATGTGAAGACAATGAAACCTGACCAGCTTCTTTTATTGTGCTGTGTGTGTGTGTGTGTGTGTGTGTGTGTGTGTGTGCGCTTTATGCACCACATAAAAAGGGAGTGTGTCATTTTGGGCACATTCTGTGCACAGAGATATTTTTCTGGATGTTTTTATCATTGAGCATATACAAGTAAGCCAGAGCAATCTTTTATTTTTATTTAATGAAAGACACTCCTAATAACAAACTCATATATTTTTTAGGGTTACATAACTGAACACCCCCCTAGCAAAAAATAAATAAAAATGTAGCAGATGGGTCTATTGGAATTGAATTAAAATATAAGAATTGTGCTCCACTGTAACTTGAAATGGGTTTGGAAATAGGGTATCCAGTCTTCTATGACGTCATCTGAAAGCTGATGTACGGCTGAAGCCCATTTGAGATTTGCTTATTTCTGGGGAATGGTGGAGTATTTTTTTTTTTTTTTTAATATGAATGATTTGGCACTTTTGAAGGTTTTAGTATTAGCTTGTAGTAGCATTTCTAGGATTCCAGATATATTCACTGGGAGCTCAGTGTGGAACCGCAGAGTTTGGAAATGAGGAAGGTAATCCACTATACAACTTTGTAAGACTAAACACTGCTCACTTCAGAAAAAATAAACACCATGTAATGGGTCTGGTTTTTCAATTGAAACAATAACTATTGTGCTTTGTTAGTATTTTTTCAGTACTTTGAAATTGCAGAGACTATTTTCATCTGATAATAGAAAAATATACAGAATTATAATGCAGTTGCTAAATTGCAGCAAATGGTTTCCGTATGCAGACATCCACTTGTAGAAGAACCCCCCTTTCTTCTATTTGCTCTCTTTCTAAGAAAAGGAAAATGTTATCCTAAAGTTCACAAAACATAGTTGAGAGAGCAGTCACCACCTGCTAGTGTATGCTTTTGTTGAAATCAAGTTTATCTCTTTCTTTTTTTATCAAAGATATTAATAAAATAGTACATCATAAATCCTTTTTTCAGCAGCCATCCAGAGAAATAACTGGAAAGAGTAATTTTACCATTGACAAAAGCTTAATTTCTTATTAATAGCCAAGCAGTATTCAATATTTTTCATTTTGGTCATCTTTTCCTGTCTTAGGCTGCAGCCCTAACTTCAGTTACTGGGGAGTAAGCCTCACTGAATTGAATATGATTTACCGGTACTTCTGAATGGATGTAGTTAGAATTGTGCTGTTACTTCCTTAGTATTTGCATTTTATCCATGGAAGCTAACCAAAAGAATGACAGTAAGGGAAGGGACCATTCCATTAATCTTACTGGCCATTGAACTGGGTCAAACACAAGGTGAAAATCAGAGGTAATTTTGACAGATTTAGCATGTGGACTAAATAAATGATACATCCGTGTATGGCTATATTGGAGTTAATGGTTTTCAAGCACGCAAGTGAGATGTTCAACATCGAAGGTGTCATTGGAAATATACTGTTCATTAGGAGGACACAGCTGACTTTTCCTATTTCATTAACATCAACTGGAAAGTATGACAATGGGCATATTCATGATTGTGGCATGGCTCTTGTTGCTAACGTTGTCCAGCCAGATGATACGGGGAAAAGCCCTGTGAATTTTTTTAAAAAATGAAGTAGCCTCTCCAAAGTCATAATGAGGTTTTTAAAACGTAATTTTGGTTTCTTGGTCTTTAAAACATAATGTCAGTGTTAAAAACTTCCCTTAGATACAAGCAAAGCATAAGAATTTCTCAGCAAAGGAAACTCTGACCTCTGAATTGTAGATAATCTATCTGCACTCTTATTCTTGGAAAGTGTGGAGTCCCTTCAGCTTGCTATACTGTTTATATCTGAGCGCAATTCAAAATGCAATTTTCGACCCTTAGGTTTTGACCTAAACAGCTCAGGCTTAGGGTATCTGAAGGACCTCTTAATTGTATACTCTGCCATTTAATATTTTAAAAGGGAACTGTGCACTGTATGCTACCACTAATAGAACTTGGTAGGTATATGAGATCAGACCTTCTCTACGGTTGATCGTAAGCCAGGGATGAGGAACCATTAGCACTCCCAGATTTTGATGGTTTCTGTCTGCCTCGACCAGTACAACCTGTGTCAGTGATGATGGAGGTTGCAGTCCAACAACATCTGAAGGAGCATAGGCCCCTTGCTTTAGGTTTTGCCTCTCTTCCCTAAGAGGTGCAGTTGTCCTCTTCACAGTGAACGATAATTTTAAACAATGAAACATCATAAAGTTATATAAGAAATACACACACCATACAGGCCAAGAGCAGATAACCAAAAGCAAGTGAGCTGGTGATGCAAGAGCTTGCCAATGCTTGAGCGAACAAGGATGTATTCCGTTGAATGCCTTGTATAAGGAGGAGGAAAGCTGAGGATCACCCCTCTTCAGCAGGTTGTTTTCTGATATTTAATTCCTGAAGTTTGTATGCTGAAGACAATTGACCTCCTCACATGTTTTTCCAGGCCAGGGATGAGGGAACATGGGGGGCTACCCTGTGGTTTGACCTCAGCTCTCATCACCCTGACTGTTGGCCATGCTGGTTGCGTTTGATGGACATTGTAGTCCAAAGCATCTGGAGGTCACCAGGTTGGGGGTGGTAGCTCTAGGCACTAGGCTGGGGAAAATTGGGATGGGTTGGAGCTATTGGGGAGGGAGAAGGCTCGGCAAAGATAATGGGTCTTGGGCTTCTCTTTGATGGTTGTAGGGATTTGGGCTGTACCATTTCTAGAGAGAATGGAAATGTATCCAGACCTTTTTGAAAGACAGTGTCGAGGCCAAATGCAATCGGAGAGTATGGCAATATTTAAAAATATATTTTAAATTTTAATGTGTGTTAACCATTGCATACATATTACTGTTGCATAAGGTGGAAATAGTTCTTATTTCTTGCATAGAAAAGATGGGTGGTGCTCCTTTTTTAAGACTTGTTAGGTAATTTATGTCTTTCAGAGTTTGCCATGCATTGCTTTTGCAAGCCATCCCTCTTTTCCTATGCATCCAAGAAGTTCCAGCTTCCTTTGTCAGCTCCGTCTATTCTTCCTGATTCTCTTTTAGTCTCCTTTACCAGAACGCCTGTCTCCTTTCTTCTTGATATATCAAAATTTACTTCTCCACCGACAGTGTTCCTGCTGCTGTGCAAAGTCTGTTCTCTGTGCTTGTGCTGTCTGCAGTGAAGACAGGTGTGGGAACAGTGGAGCTAGAGAGCTGGTGATTTGTGGGCAGCAAGGCTGGATGCACATGGGAAGCTGATATGATTACCCCTACCTCCACGAAAGCAGTGGGTTGTATCCCTCTAAGTTATCCTCTGAGTAGACCCATTAAAATTAAAGGAGCATAAGAACTGGTGGTGCATCTCTTAGTAGCTGCTTGAGCGTTGATATGAAGAAAACAAGAACTCCCAACTGTTGAAGACTGTGAAATAAAGGGGAATTGTATAGATGGTTAAACTAACTAATATACTAATGAAAAAATTCCTTCCAGTAGCACCTTAGAGACCAACTAGGTTTGTTATTGGTATGAGCTTTCGTGTGAATTCACACTTCTTCAGATACGCTGAAACAGAAGTCATCAGACCCTTATACGGTATATAGTGAGAGGGTGGGGAGGGGTATTACTCAGAAGGGTGGTGGGAATGGGTGATTGGCTGATAGGTGTGGTAAACCTGTTGACGACTGTTACGACTGCAATTGGTCTTACAGGAAAAAGCAAGGGGTGAGATGGCTAAAATAGCTTTATCATGTATAATGAGATAAGAATCAAATGTCTCTATTCAGACCAGGTCTCTTCCTGGTTTTAAGTTTGGTAATAAGTTGCAATTTAGCAACCTCTCTTTCCAGTCTTATTTCTGAAATTCTTTTGTCATAAGACAGCTACTTTGAGATCTTGTATAGAATGTCCTGGGAGATTGAAGTGTTCTCCTACTGGCTTCTCTGTCTTGTGATTCCTTATGTCAGATTTATGTCCATTTATCCTTTGGCATAGGGTTTGGCCTGTTTGTCCAATGTAGAGAGCTGAAGGGCACTGTTGGCATTTGATGGCATACACAATGTTAAAAGATGAGCAATTAAATAGTCCTGAGATGGTATGCTTGATGTTGTTGGGGCCAGTAATGGTATTGTCTGGGTGTATGTGGCAGCAAAGTTGGCATCTGGGTTTATTGCAGGCTCTGGTACCAGTGTCCATGTTAACTCTGGTTGTTGTATTATTGTGGATCAGGAGTTGTTTAAGATTGGGTGGTTGTCTGTAGGCAATGAAAGGTCTTCCTCCCATAGCTTGAGAAAGAGAACTGTCATTGCCTAGGAGAGGTTGTAGATCTCTGATGATGCGTTGAACTGTTTTAACTTGGGAGCTGTATGTGATTAGTAGTGGTGTTCTGTTATTTTCTTTTTTGGGTCTGTCTTGCAGCAAGTTCTCTCTGGGTATCAGTCTGGCTCTGTTGCTCTGTTGTTTAACTTCATCAGGCGGATATTTTAGTTCTAAAAAGGTTTGCTGTAGATCTCTTAGGTGAGATTCTCTCTGTGGAGTTGGAACAGATGCGGCTGTAACGTAGGGCCTGGCTATATACAATGGATTGTTTGGGATGGTAGCTAGAAGCATGTGGATATGTTTGTCGGTCAGTTGGTTTACGGTATAAGGTGGTGTGTATAAGGTGGTGTCTATATGCCCCCAAAAATGTATTTCTTGCATAGATTAACAATGAACCAATCTATGCAAGCAATACATTTTTTGGACCCTACTATAAAAACACAGGATGGGCGTATAGACACCACCTTATACCATAAACCAACTGACCGACAAACATATCTACATGGCATAAAAATAATCTGATTTAGATTCTCCCCTAGTTGCTTTTCTTTGTTATGTGGTATGCTCAGAGAGAGCTATATCCCAGACCTTACCAAACCAGTAACCAAGTGAGGAAGGTGAGGAAGAGTTCCATTGACTGGCTATTGCTATTCTTGCCACAACTAGTAATAGAAAGACCAGGGTGTTCGGAGATACTCTGGTGTCTGCATCGCTTTCTGTCGAAAGCAAGGCCAAGAATGGATCTGGTGTTACTGATTGCTCTATGATTTGAGAGATAATGGTAAGAGCCTTTATCCAAAAGCTCTATAAAACTTATTTGATGTATTGGATGAATATTGATGATGATGATGATGATGATACAAAAGAAAAAAGGAGGAGGAAAAAGTAAGGAACATAAGATTGTCATAGCTATTAATTTTAATGGGTCTGTACTGAGCAGGAGTGTTGGATAAAGCCCAGTGTGTGCAGATGTTGTCCTACTGTAACTTAAGGATGGTAGTCTAACTCAAGAAGATAGGAGGCAGGAAGATATGAGGCACCCAGTGTGTTATGTACAATTGCAGCTCCTTCTTTAAGTACCCTGGCCAAGAGGCAATCCAAATCTACATTCAACAAGAAATCTGAGATACTCGGAAGCCTGCTGTAGTCTCTTTGATGGGGTGCGTGAGTTTATGCTAATTTTCCAAATATTTTTATTTTCTGTTAACCTAAAGCGAAGAAAAGGTTAAATATTGGGACCCCAAATAATTACTCAATAGGTTGGTTTCACAACTAAAAATAACTAGATAGGTCATCTCTGCCTCGGCCCTGCCTCCTTATATTCCACTCTGGTAACTTTTTCTGGCTTGCTTACTCTTCCCAGTTAAGACTGAAATCTTGAAGCCAAGGATATACTGTCTTCTTTGTGGTCCTCTGCTATTTCCACATTGCAAACGGACTCCTGTTTATCCAGACTTGTGATTTATCTGTATATTTGGGATGTTTGCAAGGTTGTTCAGGAGAAAAAACACCAGTTCACCGAAATAAGTATTTTCAGTACATTAGCAGTGGCTGTGTTGTTGTTTTTGTCCACTGAGGACGATTCTTGACTTTCATGACTTTTCTGTTTTTGCTTGGTCTTTTTTTATTTTATTTTAACATGCTGGTGAAATTTGTTTCTTCTGCTGTGTAATTATAAATCTGGCAGTGAGGAAAAGCTCATCGTCGTACTTTCCTGTTCAGCATGATGCCATTTAAAGAGCTGTCTTGTCTTGTATTCATTCCTGTTATGACATTGTTATATTTCATGCCTTGTTTCCAAAACATGTTTAAGGTATTTTGCCTGAGCTGCTTCATTGCTTATCACATTGATGAAACTGGCAATTTCTATATAAGCTACTTGCTTATTTCATTGCCTCATTTAACCAGTAACAAAGTCGTATTCTACTTTAAAATGCTGTACTGTGTTACGATTAGCAAAACTAACGACTTTTATATTAGATTGAATCATCTTTCAGCTATCTCAAGAGTTACCTCATATCTACCAATCCTGGAATAATTATTGTGTTATATAGAATAAAATTGTCAGCTTATACCAGTTAGTGATAAAGTTTCGAGATCTGTAAAACTTTTTTTTTCTGAATAGGCATGCAAACTAATTGATTGCTACTAGAATGAAAGTATACCTAGTAGGGCTTTTACTTGTATTTATGGTTTAGTGTCACTCCATGATACAGAAATTAAACACCTGTACTGTTGGGTTGACATTCTATATTCATAATAATCCCAAGAACATTTGATTTAAAAATTGAGGGTTTTTTTGTCTCTAGTTTGTTCACTTTACATATAAAAGCAAGCATTAACTCGCTGACCATGGGACCTTTAGCATAAGACCATGATTTTAATTCATATAACCCTGATCTAAAACAGCTGCATTTCTGGGCTGAATTCACGGTGCTCTTGCTAGTTTTTAAAGCCCTAAATGACTTAGGTCCCAAATATCTTCTTCCCTACAGTTCATCTTTGGTGTTGGGATCAGAATGGGCCTTCTTGGTAGTTCTGCTGCCCTCAGAAGTTCAGAGGTGGTCAAGAGTGGCAGCCCAGGAGACGACATTCTCTGTGTCAGCCCCTAAGTTGTGGAATTCCTTTCCCACAAAGATGTATTCAAGACCCTCACTATGTAGTTCTCAGCAGATGCTGAAGATGCAACTCTTTAGCCTGGTGTTTTATACCTGAGATGTGTGTTTCCAGGATTCAACATATTCCCATGACTGTAAATTTGTTTTAACTGTTTTTAGTACCGAATCTGAAATGCTTGTAACACACCCTGAGACCTGCTGATGGTGTAATAATAATACTTAATGCATAATAATGTATAATTTTATTTGTATGCCACTTTTCCATAGTTCAAACCATGCTCATGGTGGCTTACAACATGAAAAAATGCACAGTTCCAACATAACAAAAGTAGTCATTAAAAATATACAACCAAATTTCCACAAAAATCATAAGATCTAAAAGAAAGATACAAAAAACCTAAAATCAATAATAGCAAAAACAACTCCCAACAATGTCCCCCTCCACAAACAATATCCCTGCGCAATAGTCTGTCTACCTCTTGTAGCTGGAGTCAGTCCAGGCACCACTCTCCCAGCCTAGGTGGAAAAAGGCATGCAAGGCAGGGAGCAGGTCTTCCAGGACTCTCAGCCAAGATAGTAATATTAATAGTAATACTAATAGTATTCACACACATGTGCTTCCTTCCTACAGTCCCAATTTCTTAACTCTCTGGTTTGGTCTAACCACAGTTTTCTGTTACATCTGAACTGTCCATAGTTACTTTTCATCCTGGAACTGGAAATCCATTTCAATTGCAGGTTCCAGTTCCATTTTAGACAAGCCATTGTTTGCAGGATTTGGATGTAACAGCAAACAATGATTTGGTCAAATGAGGGTTTTTAGGTAGGGAATTAGTGTTTACCTCAAGCCTGAATGGCAGGCATGAATGGCAAAACCATAGTTTGGCTTGATTCACATGTAATGGCAATGGTTCAATTACCGGTATGTTTTACTCAGAATAAACCCAATGAACTCAATGAACCTAATTTAGTCACATATATTAATGCAAATGAGCCTACTCTGAGTAAAATCTAGTTGAACACCACTCAGTGTGCGATAGTCTTGGATTCAGTTTAAATAGATTGTGAATATAGACTTTGATATTTAGTTGTTGCATTCAGATATCATTTTAAACCAGATAATGTTTAAGGATTCTTCAAAGAACCGAGATCTATGTTTCTTTCTTTTATTTTTAAAAACTGATTTAGTTCAAGTTTTTATATTTTGGGGGAAAAAACAACCCACAGTGATTTTTTTATACCTTCAGTTTACAAGTTATAACATACCGTATTTTTTGCCCTATAGGACACACTTTCCCCCCTCCAAAAATGAAGGGGAAATCTGGGTGCGTCTTATGGTGCGAATGCAGGCTTTCGCTGAAGCTTGGAGAGCGAGAGGGGTTGGTGTCCACCGACCCCTCTCGCTCTCCAGGCTTCAGCAAGCTATCAGCAAGCCTGGGGAGCCTGCGGGAGTTCCCGCAGGGCTCCCTAGGCTGCGGATAGCAGCCTGCTACACAGAGCGTGGGGCGCGCTGAAGCAGAGCGCCCCGTGCTTCGGGCAGACACCGGCCAGCCCCACAAGCTCGGGGGACAGCGGGGGGGGGGGGGCGCAGCACCGCCATCCCGTTGTCTCCCCGACCTGGTTTGGTTTCCCCGACCTGGTTTTGGGGGGGAAATAAAGGGGGGAAATTTCCTTTATTTCCCCCCCAAAAAACTAGGTTCGCCCTATGGGACGGAGCGTCCTATGGGACGAAAAATACGGTATAACAAATTCACACTGGTCCTGAATCAAAGATCATTTGGTATGCATTTACTGGTACTTAACTTGGAAAATTTATAATCTCTCCCCCCCCCCCCAATTCACAAGAATTCTCAAAGTGGGAACGATATTTTTTTTTAAACAACAACCTTAAAAACACAATATAAAAGATACAGTAGCATGGGATCTACTAAATATATAAATTAACCCAAAGGAAGGTTATTAATCGTACAGGACAAATAATGAAATAACAGATTGCCAAGAGTGGTTGTTGTTTTTAATTGATTTTTACAGGGCTAAATTTCCCATTAATCTCTAGTTACGAGTGAATTTATGTATCATTTTTTAGAAGTGGGATAATAACTGGTCTTTTCTGTTGCTTCAAATATGGATTATTTTATTACTTTATGCCCACCAACCCCATCTATATGCAGCTCTGTGTATCTTTAATTTTGCTAACAGCAATGATGGTTTAAAGTTCAATCTTCACTACATGTGTTCATTCATATAATTAGTGATGTCTATTCCGTGCCATTTAAAGGAAAAAGGTTTAGGCTGCGCTATGAAGTGATATGGAATATGGTGTCATCAGTAAAACTGCGTCCTCTGGAAGGAGGAAACCCATGTTGCCAGCCTGGGCCCCTTTGGGCGTATGGGTGGGAAATACATTCAATAAAAAAGAAAGAAAAAGAAAATGTATACTATGGAAGCTCAGTTTTGAGGCATATGTATTGATTTTAAAGCAAACCTCCTTTTTCCTGCTGGGTAATCAGATTTTGCAACATGAGTCTATAGTGAAGATTTCCCTTTCTCCTTTACCCTTTTCCCAAGTAAGAACTTCGCTGAACATTGAATGGCTGAAATGCTCCTTTCAAACAGTGCTTTGAAAACACTTTACTAAGTAAAAAGTAGCAGTGCTCTCTACAAACTATTGTATAGTATTTGTAATTTTTGCCCGAAGAGAGACTAAATTCTTATAGTAGCTTTCCCAGTGACTGCTCCCAGATTGTGTAATTCTCTTCCATGGGAAGCTAGGTTCTTTTTGCTTTCCTTTTGCAGGTAGGCAAATACTTTTTTTTTTTATTCCAATAGGCCTTTGGCCACTGATTGGCTATTGTGGCAGCGACTTCTAAGAGTGGATGTTCTTCATTTGGTCCGCTGTCCCCCTGGTACTTTAAAATGGTTGTAAGAATTTTTAGGTAAAGGTAAAGGTACCCCTGCCCATATGGGCCAGTCATGTCCGACTCTAGGGTTGTGTGCTCATCTCGCCCGAGAGGCCGTGAGCCGGCGCCCTCCGAAGACACTTCCGGGTCACGTGGCCAGCGTGACAAAGCTGCAGCTGGCGAGCCAGCACCAGCGCAGCACATGGAAACGCCGTTTACCTTCCCGCTATAAAGCGGTCCCTATTTATCTACTTGCACTTAAGAGTGCTTTCGAACTGCTAGGTGGGCAGGAGCTGGGACCGAACGACGGGAGCTCACCCCGCCGTGGGGATTCGAACCGCCGACCATACGATCGGCAAGTCCTAGGCACTGAGGTTTTACCCACAGCGCCACCCGCGTAAGAATTTTTAGTGCTGTTAATTTTACTTAATTATTTAATCAGTTTTTAAAATATTGTGTTTTTTTAAGCGGCACTTGTTTTTATTTACACGGTGGGTCACCTTGGGCCCTGCACTGCGAGGAAGGTGGGGGCCATTTTGCGCAGGGGTTCCAGTTCCTGCTGGAGCAGGTATAAGCATCCCATGCCCCATTATTCCCCGCCCCTGTTGCCCTCCATTCCACACCTATTCTGCTGTCTTCTGGGTCCAAAAGGACCCGTACGTCAGCCATCACATCAATTTGGGACGCAAGTGGTGCTGTGGGGTAAACCACAGAGCCTAGAACTTGCCGATCAGAAGCTTGGCAGTTCGAATCTCTGTGACGGGGTGAGCTCCCTTTGCTCGGTCCCTGCTCCTGCCAACCTAGCAGTTTGAAAGCACATCAAAGTTCAGGTAGATAAATAGTTACCGCTCTGGCGGGAAGGTAAACGGCGTTTCTGTGCGCTGCTCTGGTTCGCCAGAAGCGGCTTAGTCATGCTGGCGACATGACGAGGGAGCTGTACGCCGGCTCCCTCGGCCAATAAAGCGAGATGAGCGCCTCAACCCCACAGTCGGTCACGACTGGACCTAATGGTCAGGGGTCCCTTTACCTTTACCTTTAACGTGGTCACTGCCTGTATGGCTTTTTAAATAGGTTTGTGGGAAGGGGCTATTAATTTGTTTTTTGTTTTATTATGTATTTTGTATTCTCATTTTTTTTATTTTCCTGCTGTGAACCGCCCTGGTATCTTTGGATTAAGGGTTGTATGCAAATTTAATAAATAATAAGGAAAGGAAAGGAAAACACAGTATGGCTGAGCCGTAGACAGGACTGTTCAGCACAAGCTGCCAGGGCAAAATTGCAGAATTTTGTTTGTTTGTCACCTTAAAGGATGACCAGGCCCTCTTGTGTGTTTCATCCTACCTGCTCCTTTTAGGTTGTTGCTAGGCTTTACTTGGCTGTCAAGAGTGTCTGGAGTTGCTGACCTCAACAAGACATTATATTTATGGGCCACTTTAGTGGAAAGAAATAGAGGGCTGATCAACAACAGCAGCGATCCTTCCCCATCACCCCCGGCATTGTCTTGCATTCTCCACAGAGCCTAAAACAGAACACCTATAATTTTTCTCTTGACGCACATGGACACAAAAAGCACCGCTGCACCAGCCGACAAAACAAGATTTATAAGTGACAGTTGGCTGTTTGCTGATAAGGCGGCTCATGGGGGGTTTATATTTTAGTCTGGGTTTTCAAATTGTGGTGGTTCATGTTGCATGCAGGTCGATAACACACAGCAAGCTATATATATGTTTTTAAAAGTCCCTGGAACCTCTTTTTCTTACACTGAAATTACAGATGGACTGTAGTGCACCTTTCGTGTTAAAAATTCTGGTCCGTCATAATGTTTCATTCTTTGTGGGGTTCAGTAGGAATAGTGGGGGACCCCAGCATGTGACTGAAGCCCGATCCCCACATCACATTTTTTTATGGTATACAAATGTGAGGATTTACTTGCACATGCGCAGAAGCAGTCTAGCTTTGGAACAGTAACCCATACACCTGAGAATTTAGTACATTAGCTTAGTACATGAATGTCTGACTTAGTGTTAGAAACTCAGATGTGTAAGCTAGAGGGCAAATGGCTCCTTAAACCAAGCTTATCGTCACCAAAATGGAATGTCTAGTTGCCATTTGGGGGCAATATGGCTCTAAGGTTTTTCAGATGATGGACTGCCTGTGATTGATTCTCAGTTAAACTCCTGGCTAGTTCAGATGACAACCCTGAGCCTAGGTTAAGAAGAAAAGAAGAAGAGTTTGGACTTGGTATCCCACTTTATCACTACCTGAAGGAGTCTCAAAGCGGCTAACATTCTCCTTTCCCTTCCTCCTCCACAACAAACACTCTGTGAGGTGAGTGGGGCTGAGAGACTTCAGAGAAGTGTGACTAGCCCAAGGTCACCCAGCAGCTGCATGTGGAGGAGCAAGGAATCAAACCCGGTTCACCAGATTACGAGTCCACCGCTCTTAACCACTACACCACACTGGCTCCCAGAAGAAAAGTCACTTGATCCAGGGACAGTACACATACACATTGGCCTATTCCAACATCTTTTTCTTCATGGTGACTGACTGTTCCTGCTCAGACTTCACAGAAAAAGCATTTTGGTTCCAGAAATTTATTTTGATTGTACAGATAAAACATAACTGGTAGAATTCTGCAGGATATTATTCCAAAACCAATGATTCCCAGGTATGTGCCTCCAGATGGTGGAGATGTCAGGTGCCATTCTAGTGCCCAAATATCTTCACTGGTTGAAAGCCAGGTGCAAAATGCACCTGGCTAATTTCAAATACTGGCTTGACTGCCTGCAAAATGTGTGCCCTTGCTATGCTACATGATATTTCCCTGCCCCTTCATAGGAGGCTATTTACAGGTGACATCCTCACCTTCACACATAACCAATTTGAGTTGCTCCTAAGAGGATCAATCAGAGTTGCAAAATCCCTATGGGTGGAAAAGAAGGCAGATTCTCAAGATCTGAAAACCATGTTGGGCTGCCCGAAGAACTAACACCGAGAGAGAGAGAGAGAGAGAGAGAGAGAGAGAGAGAGAGAGAGAGAGATTACACTGTTCTTTCCTTAATGTGATTTCAGGAAAGCACTGTTTTGGCTTTTCTAAACAAGAGGGCATCATTCACAGACACAGCTGACTATGTTGGGAATGCTTTTCGCCTCAGAGCATATATGCTGCTGCATAGAGACTTGGGACCAGCTGTGAAATATTTCTGAGTAAAAGCAAACTATCCATCAAGGATTTCTTTAAGTCTTCTGTTGCAGTGGACTGTGTCTAAAATAAACTGTATACAACAAGATTCGGGTATCATATGCACACAGAGCCCCTCAGCTGTCAAGAAGACGGTTTGTATCTGTTACATTATGTATATAGCGTATCCCTAGAGTGAGATTGCTTCTTAATTTAGTGGCTGCTGTGTGCCACGGAAAAGGATTAAAGGACACAAGATATACACCATATTCTGGAATCTAGCATCTTTACAAATTCCAGACTCTATTCGTACAGATTCATCGTGGAAGACATCCTTTCCCCGTCCAGAAAATCCAATTCGTGAAATGTGCTGTATTAATACTGTATTATTCTGCCTTTCATGCTGGGTAGGTTATTAATATTTTAATTTTGGCATCTTTTGGAGCATGGACACCACCTCTTTCCTCCCTCCCCTTCCAGTTATGCAACAAAGCAACAGCTGCCAAGTTTTAAGCCATGGGGAAATCTTAGAAATTTAGGACACAGAGAGAGTCTTGCTTAAATGTGCTGCAGCAAGAATCACAGCTTTGCCTGGTGGGGGCAAAAAGATGCACATTCACAGCTGCACCCCCAGTTGAAGTGAATTGAGTGCGCCCATGGCTTCATTTCCATGGTGTGGCACATGGTTCCATGGTTTGGAACATGGAGTTTTGGTGAAGAGGATGTTCTCAGAAGCCTATTCCCGATTAGCAGAGTATTTCTTGACCCCTCATTTCTTTGCCTTTTCCAAAGGTTTGCAAATTATTGTTGTGTTGCCCTTCACCAGCAGGTCCCAAGGTAGGTTGTGACAATGTAAAATTGAGAGTTAAAACCAGAGTACAGTCACTGGAATAGGGTTTGCCCTGAAAACACACATCTCAAAGGCCAAAGGTCAGGGTAAAGAGGTGTGTCTTCAGTATCCTCCAAAAGTTTTACAGGTTAAGAAGCCGGACACAACTCTGGGGGGAAGGAATTCCACAACTTAGGGGCTACCACAGATAAGGCCCTTTCTTGGGCCATGCCACACCCCAAACTTCTGAGGGAGGTGGAGCTACCAGGAAGCCTCCCCCCCCCCGCTGCTTTTAGCATCCAGGAGGATCTTTAGATGGTCTTTCAGCTATGTGGGGCCTAAGTCGTTTAAGGCTTTAAACACCAATGCGAGCGGCTTGAATTGGGCCTAGAAATGAACTGGCAGCCAATTAACCGTGGTTAAGATTTGTATTGAGGTAGGCATAATATTGCACCGTGGCTATTTCCCCCCAAAAAGAGAAAGGGGCATTCATGAAGAGAAAGAATGAGGTGCTGTTAGGAGACCCCTGTTTTTCTAACAGTTACAGTTGTCCAAGAGGATTTACAATCAACCCCTCTTCCCAGGGAACTCTTGGGATTTGTAGCTGGGGGTGAGCAGGGAGAAGTAGGGGTTGCCTAACAACTCTTGACACCCCTTGACAAACCACAGCTCCCAGAATCCTTTTGGGGGAGCCATGACTGTTTATCGGTGGCATCCTAGTGCTTTCAGATCTAGTGTGGCTGTAGCCAAAGCTAGTCTAATTTTGTATGTTGGATACTAACATGCTGTATTTCTTATGAAGAGCATGGCCTGTAAATTATTTAGATAGATAGATAGATAGATAGATAGATAGATAGATAGATAGATAGATGATGATAATAGATAGATAGATAGATAGATAGATAGATAGATAGAGATAGATAGATAGATAGATAGATAGATAGATGATAGATAGATAGATATAGATACATTCTTCCTCAGTCCCCTTGACTTTTAGAGAATTGTGCTCTTGATCTTGTCTCTGCAACCACTGTGTATTTATACATAAAAAGCAAGGACTGACAAAAGAAGTTGCCATCCACCAGAGGATAGTTAATTTGTCTCTACAGCTTGTCATCCCTTTTGTTCGTCTCTTGCACTGCAGACTCCTGTGCTGAAAATCCTGTTGGCGTGTGAAGGCATGGTGCCTTGGGCTATTTTCCAACTATAGTTCTTACTGGTGACGTGGTATCTATATATTTTTTCCCCTATCTGGCGATAGGGTACAGTACTTTTCAGAGAATAAATACATAAATAAAAAATAAAAACCACTGAATTGATCTGGATTTTGGTGGTGGCTGGAGACCAGCCCTTAAATTGCGTTAATTGCTTTCCAGGCAATTAATGTCACCATTGATAGATGCTGAGAAGACCGAACAGATTGCAGACCACAGAATACTCTGCAGCCTTCAAAAATCTGCCTTAATGTCATATGCTTGATCTCCAGCGTTTATTACACAGGAGGTACATGTGGCGTCGATTGAAGGGATCACAGTGTGAGAAAATCTGCATTCCCGTGGTGCCTGGTGACTCACATTATGCAAATTGTAACTGTAAATTTGCCCACCAATAACGATAAACATTTTGCACATCTTTGTATTCACTGAAAATTTAACTTCTGGATATTATTATTTTTCCAGAGATTCAAAACTCGGTATGTGTTAACAAAGTTATTAGAATGCCTTCTTTTGTGTTTTGTTGTCAGCACTTTCAGCCGATTGCATCCTATTGTGCTCGTGCCTAGTGTTTGTGCACATTCATTGTACACCAGTTATTGGTATGTGAAGTAAGAAAATTGGTATTGTATCTGTTAAATAGGGACAATTTAATGCTGTGCATTTGTAGAACTAAAATGCCTATGGAATATTTCAGTTTTCTTTTCAGTACTGCAAAAACAATTTTCCATCTCTCATATACATGAAATGTGTGCTAAATAAGTTTTTGGATTACAGAAATTTTGGATGGCAGAAATGGACCTTTTAATAAAAATTACTTGCCGGTCTCTTTGTAGCCAGAGCAGCAAGGAAAATTCCTCCTGGCTCAGGCGAAATTAATTCAAATAGGACCATACTGGTCTCCCATTTTTCCTTGGCTGATGAAAATGTCCCGACACCCTCCATGGAAATTACCTAGTAAAAGGAACTTATTGAAGGAGGCTCCCATTCATCATTTTGACACCCCACTGCCTGGGAATTACCAGCCAAGTTAACTGGCCCCATGGATATTCATAAGCTTTTGTTGATCTTAACACTAAATGAGTTGTCTAGCTTTGCGGCCCTACATGAAGCAGGTTTGTTATTGCTGAGAGGGACACTTTTTCCACTTGGCAAAAGAGTGGAATTTTTATTAGTTAGACATATTCCGGATAATATTTTCTTTACTGTCAAATTAAGTCTTCAGAGTTGCAGTGACAGCACTAAGAAGTATCAGCGCTTCCTGTGAAGTATTTTTCTTGGCACCGTTGTGTTGCGCTGTGGGCACTCTGAAGTCCTGCACTTCTGCACCCTGACACCCCCAACTGAACTTATTAATTGCTCATATCATGGTGCATTTTTCTGCTTTGAAGGGAAAAGCTTTGTGATGGAAGTATTGCAAGTGAGTATCTGTGCCACAGCTGACAAGAAAAGCAATGGGATTAGCTTCCCCCTTTTTAATAACAACTAAGAGTCCTGTGGCATCTTAAAAGACTAAGAAATTTATTATGCCCTAGACAGAGCCATGGGTTCAAAAGATTCCTGCATTGCAGGGGGTTGGACTAGATAACCCTTGTGGTCCCTTCCAACTCTACAATTCTATGATTCTATGAACTTTTGTGGGCTGCAGTCCATATCAACCTATGCAGGGATCAGCAAACTTTTTCAGCAGGGGGCTGGTCCACTGTCCCTCAGACCTTGGGGGGGTGAACTTTTTTTTGGGGGGGGTGAACGAATTCCTATGCCCCACAAATAACCCAGAGATGCATTTTAAATTAAAGGGCACATTCTACTCATGTAAAAACACACCGATTCCCGGACCGTCCGTGGGCCGGATTTAGAAGGCGATTTGGCCGGATCCAGCCCCCTTGGATTGCCTACCCATGAACTAACGCATGCGTCAGATAAAATGGACTGCATACAGGCAACACCATCTGATGTGCGCATTGAATGAGGCGGTCTGCAGTCCACAAAAGTTACAGACCACAATACATTTCTTAAACGTTAAGATGTTGCAAAACTTTTTGTTTTTTGCTGCAGTAGACTAAGGTTAGTTCTGCTGTTAGGCAGAGAGAGGCAACCACCTCAGGTGGCAGTTTTGGCAGGGCCAGCATTCCCCTGAACTGGCCTCTTGCCCTTAGGTGCTGTGGAAGATGCTGTCCATTGCCAGTGTTGGAAGAAACTGTCATTTTCATCAGCTTCTGTTTGTGGAATGAGAGCCATCATCTTGTCCTTTCCGTTGGGCAGCAAATGTCTTGAACTATCCCTCGCAGCTACCCATCTGGAAGTTAATTTTTTTATGCACCCAGAATAAACTCCATAAGACAGCACAGAAAAGAGAGGTGGTGAAAGACATTTGGGTCTGCAGCATTTTCTGACACAGTGTGAAAAACTATATTGTGGGCCACCTAAAAAATAGGTGTCTGGCACCTGGATTCATGCACAGGGCAAGAGCTAGTTTCCTTTCCTCACTTGTGGGCTGCTACGGACTTGGCTATTTCTCCTCCGACTCCTACTTTCTCAGCCCAAATTGTACCCAGTAGTCTTTTGCAAGAGGCATTACTCAGAACTCTAAGGTTATGATTCATGTAGGCTTGAGCACTGCCTGGAAGGTGATAAAAAGAGAGAAGAGAACAGGAACTGACTTCTCCAAGGCAGATTCAGGTCTCCGTGTCTCCTCCCGTCCAAGTAAATCTCTCTGGCTGCTAGGTTTGGCCAACATCTTTTTGGATTTCTGCATGTGTGTGGAGAAACCAAGCTCCATGTCCTATTCCCCATATCTGTCCCAGTGTCTGGAGGAGCACAAGTCTATGTAGCCCCTCCTCACTCATCCACACATGCAGCATCCCTGTACTGCTTGAAGATGGGATATGGCAAACGCCATTTGCATGCATGCACTACTGTGCACAAGTTGAATATTTCCTCATAAAACCAGGGAACCAATCCAGTGCGTCTCACCTTTGTGTCTCAAACTGCACCTGCAGAGGTTGCATCCATAGTTTACAGCCAGTCTGTTGCCCCAGACAGCAGTTCCGGTCAGCTGCCTCTCCTGTTTGAGGAGAGAGGGAGGGAAAGAGGGAGAGTTAGGTGTGACCTTCTAAGGTGGTTCTCTGCGGGACACCATAGCGCAGTTCTCATTGCACTGAACAGTGGCTCCCCATTCCCTACAATGGACAAGGCCCCATAGGTAGGAGTAGTGCCGCTGCAATGCAGTACCCCCTACACCTAACTTTTGGAGCTGGTCCAGAAGGATGCTGTTGTCAGCAGGATAAAAAGTAGCAGCAAGGTCAAGGAGAACCAGCAGAGTCGTACTGCCCCCTCTTTCTCTTCTTACAAAGTGCATCAACCAAGGTGACCAAGGCTGTTTCAGTTCCAAACCTGGCTTGAAGCTAGAATGTATAACCTGTTTCTTCCATGCCTGCCTGCCTGCTGTTGAACATCTTCTTGGGCACCTTTACCTCATGGGAATATTTGTGACTGGGTGGTAGTTATTCAACACTTCCAGGTCCAGGGAGTTCCTCTGAAGGGAGGCAATGCCACCACCTCCTTTAGGGCTGGCAGGACCTGCCTCTCCTGCAACGAGGCAATAATCACTTCATGGACCCCTTCTAATGTAGATATCTTCACTAAGTTGGTGTTTTTTTTTGGGGGGGAGCCAAAAAACCTAGAGCACATACACACACACTCCTTTATTTTCCAGAAGTGCAGAATCAGTTTTGCTGATGTTAGCATCTTTGAAAACTATGCCACCAGCCTTTTGGCTCCTGGACTTACCTGGCTTTCAGCATCTCTGCTTGTCTTTTTAGAAATTCCCGGGGGACTTTGAGCCCTTGTTTCAACATTCAAGCACAGCCAGTCTCTGAGATCCTTTGTACCTAAAGATGATGAACCCTTCAGGGCACCTATGATAGCAGCCTATCACATTGATCAGTGTGATTTGCTTTTCTCCTTTTCATATTAATCTGGTACATTTTAAAACACAAGCCTCTAAGGCTGGTGAAAAGCTTGAGATCATAGATAGGTTCCTGCATGTCAGGATATAGGGAGATTTCTTTTTCTTGCTCTGGTTTTTGCCTGAGGTAATCTCTTTGCTATTCCTCAACAGAATAAAATACATTTGATCTTGCAGCACTAAGATGGGGTGCTTCTGTAGGTGGTAAATCACTTAAAGATCAAGCATGGCGGTTTTGCTTAATTTAAATTTCTCGAGAAAGCTGTTAGCTGCTCATGGCACTAGTTGCCGGCCAAGTTCTTTTGGATTCAAAGTCGTTGGCA
Source organism: Podarcis gaigeae (assembly GCF_964106915.1). Classification (NCBI taxonomy): domain Eukaryota; kingdom Metazoa; phylum Chordata; class Lepidosauria; order Squamata; family Lacertidae; genus Podarcis; species Podarcis gaigeae. The sequence goes on along the minus strand of NC_139686.1, from coordinate 23,079,287 downwards.
ATATGTGAAATGCTTTTATTTCCTTGCAGCGTTTGCAGTTCAAAGGACTATGCATTCCCCTGCAAAGGCTTTGATTTTGGCATATCTATGACCCTCAGATAGTTCCAATATTTTGCCAAACCATCATTCGGTGCTGTATGAGTGAGCCTTGTTCTCCCATTCACTTTCCCCCTTGCACACTGGTTTCCCCTGAGCAAACCACAGCTTGCTACTGAGGGCACACTATGGGTTGGCACTAAATGGAAAGTGATGGGGCACTCAGGGGAAGGGAGAGGAGGGTGCACAGCCCCAAACCACAGCTTGGGATTGCATCCGAACTAACCCATTGCCTCCATCCCCTGTGTCCCATTGCTATATCTAAAAGTGACGTAGAAAATGGCCTTAAGTACACCATGGCAAGTTAGACTCCGAGGAACGTAGACATTCTTGGGTTCTTCCCCTGCAGTTGTAGCATTTTCGTTTCTTGAAAGTCACTAAAACAGGGTTAAGCTTGGTTCACACAATCATTCCCAGCTTTTAAACTATATGGTTTATGAAGCCAGTAATGAATGTTGGGGCCAAGCATTCCTCTGATTCTGGCTTATCATCCTGATTTATTAACTGACTAAACCAAAGTACACAGATTTAGATATAATCGGGAACCTGGGCTTAATACAAGCTGAGAATGAAGCACTGTAGCTGCTGCATGAGAGCTTGCAGGATCAAAGTGGGATAAGAGAAGAGAGCACAGATGACTCACTGAGGTGGGAAAGAGAGTTTGAACAATGTGGTTTCCCTCTGTTTCGTTTAAATTTCTTGATGGCTTTTGTCAAGTACGGTAATTGAATTCATTGGGTATGTCTTTGCCTTCCATTTATGTACCACCTAAGACAGTATTCAGTTGCTGACATGAACCCATCCCACTTGGATCAAGAAGAGTAAACAACAAGCCAACAAACCCAGCATAGTGGCAATCTCTCATTTAGTCATTTAGTCTTCAGTTTCAGCAGCAAAAGCTTTCCAGACACTTGAAGAATAAGTCTGGATTACTTCATGGTGCAGGGACGCAGGTGGCGCTGTGGGTTAAAGCCTCAGCGCCTAGGACTTGCCGATCGAAAGGTCGGCGGTTCGAATCCCCGCGGCGGGGTGCGCTCCCGCTGCTCGGTCCCAGCGCCTGCCAACCTAGCAGTTCGAAAGCACCCCCAGGTGCAAGTAGATAAATAGGGACCGCTTACCAGCGGGAAGGTAAACGGCGTTTCCGTGTGCGGCTCTGGCTCGCCAGAGCAGCGATGTCACGTTGGCCACGTGACCCGGAAGTGTCTCCGGACAGCGCTGGCCCCTGGCCTCTTAAGTGAGATGGGCGCACAACCCCAGAGTCTGGCAAGACTGGCCCGTACGGGCAGGGGTACCTTTACCTTTACCGTTACTTCATGGTGCTGGCTAACAGCCATTTTATTAAAACAGGCAGCATGAATTTGTATAATCTTTGCTGCGCTTTCCAAGGTGCCTCAGAGTAATTAATTCCCCAGGTTAATTCACAATATATGATGCCCTGTCGTTAGTGGAGTCAATCTCGTGAGGTTTGCAGCTGGACCTTCCTTTGCTTCTTGGTGCAAAAACACTCCTGATTCTTTCCTTTGAAGTTGGGTCACCTGATGCCATGGTGACATCAGGTTATTGACAGGGGAATAACACCCCCCCCCCTTGTCAAAGTGGCTTGCAGGGGATGGGGGAGGTCAGGATTTGAGCTGCTGGCTGGATCCTATTCCCTACCCCAAGTTAAATAAAGGTAAAGGAACCCCTGACCATTAGGTCCAGTCGCGGACGACTCTGGGGTTGCGGCATTCATCTCACTTTATTGGCTGAGGGAGCCGGTGTACAGCTTCCAGGTCATGTGTCCAGCATGACTAAGCCGCTTCTGGCGAACCAGAGCAGCGCACGGAAACACCGTTTACCTTCCTGCCGGAGCGGTACCTATTTATCTACTTGCACTTTGTTGTGCTTTCAAACTGCTAGGTTGGCAGGAGCAGGGACCGAGCAACGGGTTAAATAGTAACTTACTAATAAAATTACTGTGATATACTCAATATGGGTTCTCTATTGGTGATTTTTTTTTGGGGGGGGGAGGTATAGCTCCCCTTTCCTCAACGTGGTGCCCTCCAATTGATCTGCCTGGATGGAAGAAAGACCATCTGGGTGTCTGCTGTATGTCAGCTTGAGTTCTGTTGTGAAGGAAAGGCAGGATATAGATGAAATAAATATGGCACACGTCTGTGTTAATGTAAGCACGGCGAAAAGGAATCCTTGAAGACTCTGCCTTCCATTGTTGGACAATAGCTGTCTTTCTGTGATTTTGATTCAGAACAGTGATGAGAAATGGAAAAGGTTCTTGAGCTTTTTGAATGTGTCCTCCAGTCAACTTAAAGGAGTCCCTTCAGGAATTAATTTTGCATTGTAAAAATGCAGCTTGGGCCTGACGTTATGTCACTTTATAACTGAATCTTCTGTCTAGATTTAACTTTGTTATTTTTAGTCCATGGCTTGTGTGTTGGTATTTTTTAGTTTATGGACTCTTTAATTTTTTTTTATAAAGAAGTGATTCAGAAACAGGACGTTTTGAGGCTCCTCTAAGAAAAGATGTCCGTTAAGCCAGTTTCCTTTTGTATGGAGTAAAATCTCAAGCAGATGTTTTTGGATTTTATGGAAGTTTTATGAGGAAAGGCAGAATTTTCTCTGAGTGATTTAGAACAAAGCATTATGCTTCCCTTGATTATTTGACTGAGCCAGCATGTTTTTTATCTAGTAACTCTGTAAAGGTATGAAACAGGCACCTGCTATTTTCTAATTGTCAGTGTCTTAAAGGCATAGCTAGGATGATATGCTAATTTAGAGAGGCTGTTTAGAGAGCTATCCTAAGGACATTTCTCAGTTTAGGTTGAGAAGATTTTCTTGAGGTCTAGTACAGAGTTTTCTCACATCTGTGTATCTATCCATCCATGCATCCATCAATCAACCAATCAATCAATCAATCAATCAATCAATCAATCAATTGAGAGGTCTGTATGTGGAGAGTTCAGGTTTTAGTACCCTGGCTGTAGTTTTTAAAGACTTCAGGCAGTTGCACCAATTTCTGCTATTAAGATTATCTTTCTGTCTGTATATAGTTGCTTACAAAACAAATGGGGAAAAAGAAACCTTGTCAGCTCACATTAAAGATAACCATCAATTCCACCCTCTCTCTTTCACACATTGTTGACTCAGGTTAAGCTCATGGTTTACTAAGACCCCTAGATCCTTTTCACATTTACTACTGGCAAGACAGTTATCCCCCATCTTATATTTGTGCAGCTGGTTCTTCCTGCCTAAGTGTAGAACCTTATATTTGTCCCTATAGGAATTCATTTTGTTAGTTTGGGCCCAGTTCTCCAATCTGTTACGGTCATCTTGAATCCCAATTCTGCCTTCAGCTGCATTGGCTATCCGTCCTAGTTTGGTATCATCTTCAAATTTGATGAGCATCCCCTCAATATCTTCATCCAGGTTGTTTATAAAGATGTTGCAAAACAATGGGCCCAGGACAGAAACCCCTCTTGCCAGTTTTCCCCAGGGTGACGAGGAACCTTTAGTGAGCGCTCTTTGAGCTTGGTCAGTCAACCAGCTAACAGTTATCTCATCTAGTCCACATTTTACCAGCATGGGGGACCATGAACAATAATTTCTGACCAGAAAGAAGACACTGTAGGACATCTCCACATTATATTCTTCAAAGAGCTGTCTGTGGACAAACGGCGGCTCCCTCAGCCTGAAAAGTGACATGAGCGCAGCACCCCAAAGTCGCCTTCGACTGGACTTAACCATTCAGGGGTCCTTTATCTTTATCTTTTACATCACCAGCATCTATTTGAACTAGCCAGTTTCTTTCCATAAAGGCCCTGTGGAGTCCATTATACCTGGAACATTGATTTTTGTTAAGCCTGTTTCAGTAATGCTTCTTTAGATTTAAAATTGAGCAGAATTGTTATTATTTCATTTTTCTTTTATCACAACCCTGTGATGAAGGTTAGGCTGTTTTGCTTTGTGTGTAAATATGGATATTCCAGAGTTAGTGTGCTATAATGGCTTTAAGTGTTTGGAGAACATTTTTTCAAGACCTCTGGTAATATTTGGTTCTGTTATGCTGTTTTTCCAGTAGTCATGGCCTGATTTTGGTACATCAACAACAGAACGTCAGCTGGCATCTTCTGTCCATTTCAATGCTATTTTTGCCTGTCTTTTGCCATTTTCCAGGTCTTTAGGCGGTGCCAGTCACTGCGGTGCCTTGCATGGTTACGTAAACCCAGAGCTTCCTGTTTTGTTCTCTTTTAATATAAAGCAAAGCTTTGCACTCTGGCACCAAACTGCATTGTTCCTGCTTCCTTCCAGTTCATCTGTTTAAGGGGAGGAAGGCAAGATGTGATACAATGGCTCTGACTCCGTTGATCTGCCCTCTATATGCTGCAATCCACAAGCCACTTAAAGAGGGGCACACTTGAATTTTAGCTACGGTAACTTGTCCCGTCCCCCCCGCCATTTCCATACTAGTTCAGTGCAGAGATAGAGAGCTAATATTTCGATATTATGGTGTTTTGTTTCAGCTAGTATAGCTTCAGCCAGTGCTTTTTTTCTGGGGGGACACAGGGGTAGTCATACCCCTAAAAGATTTTGTGGATCTAAGTTTGGCCTCATTGAGGGGCAGTATTTCAATATGAGTAGGAAAATGAGAGTACCCCTAAACATTAATTTAGGGGGGAAAGCAGTGGCTTAAGCCATAGATAGCCCATGCATTGCCCTCCAGATGTGGTCAGACTCCAGCTCCCATCATCCCTGAGCATTGACCATGCTGGGTGGGGGTTGGGAGTCTGGCAATATCTGGAAGGCACCTCATTGACCATGGCTTATCCTTCTCCAGGCGTTTTGCTTTATCTTCTTACATTTAGCAGTTTATTTCATAGAAGGCACATCTCTTTTAACAGGAAGGCTTTATATTCTTAGGGCTGGAATACAATGAAAGGTAACATACCTACATTTCTGCTTTCTCTTTTTTCAGCCTAAGGGCCACATTCTGTCATGGGCAGACATCTGGGGGCCAGAAGGCAAAGGCTCTGGCTCCACGCAGAGGTTTCTGCATTCACAGACATTTGTCCATCCGCCATACAGATAAGTGAGATGAGTAATCTCTGCCCAAGGACACATTCCAGCCAAACAAAAGCAATTGAGTTGGGATCAAAACAGGGTCTGTAAGGGATGTGGGCTCTAGGGAGACTTCTACGGGCCAGATTTTTAAAAATATATAGTTTTATTGATTTCCAATATATAATAACAATTGCAATAAAGGGAAAAGATACAAAATCCCCTCCCCTGTCCAAGACAGATCAGTCTAGTTAAGTTTGCCCAAGTCCAATCTGTGATTTCTGTGGTTGCTGTTCTTCAGGGTTATCAATAAATACTTTTTATAAAAGGATGCCATATTTCAACGAAATCATCTACATCATTTGTATTATTCAATGCATGTAATCTCTTAGTTTATTTTTCTGATTCAGCCATTGACCCTGCACTGTGTTTCCAATGAGAAATGCAGTGGTACCTCGGGTTACAGATGCTTCAGGTTCCAGGTTCCGCTAACCCAGAAATAGTACCTTGGGTTAAGAACTTTACCTCAGGATGAAAACAGAAATTGTGCGGCGGCGCAGCAGCAGCAGCGAGAGGCCCCATTAGCTAAAGTGGCGCCTCAGGTTACGAACAGTTTCAGGTTAAGAACGGACCTCCAGAATGAATTAAGTTCTTAACCCGAGGTACCACTGTACAAGGGCCAGATTGAGAGAGCTGGGGGGGGGGCTGCATTTGGTCTGTCCCAGCACCCACCCCGAGGTTCCCCACCCATTACTCTAGTGCAGAGCTTTCCCAAATTTTCAATTTAATGCACACTTTTTAGATGTGCATTATTTTGCAATGTAGTAATTCAGTTTTCCTAGAAAACCGGAGGTTAAACTAACCCCTTTCCAGCCCTGGGAGGACCGCAAGGGAGCGTTTGCATGACACACCTACACACTGCAGCTGACACACTAATGTGTCACACAACACACAGTTTGGAAAGCTCTACTCTTAGTGCATAACTTTGCAGACATGGAAAGATGTGGCAGATGGTCTCAGCCACTCGCTTTTGTTATTTCTGGCGGCAAAAGGTTTGTTGTAGAGAGGTGTGACTTTATAGATCCTCAGATACCTTCGGTTTTAATTTATGTGAGGAAAGTTAATCATTGCAGGATGGTGTGCATAAGATTAAAATCTGCACCCAGACAGTTCAGATTCTGTGCTAAGAAAAGAGAAATTTGCTAGCACGTGCTCTGTCTTCTGAGATGTCAGCAGGCATTGCCCACACACTGTCAAACATAACTTCAAAATTATAAGGGCTAAATCCTCCCCACCCATTAAAGCAAAAGATGAACTTGCTAGCTAAACTTTTTTTGCACCCAGTAGCACCTTATGTACTTTTTTACTGGCTCCTGCATAGTACAGCTTTAGCAATCAGTTTTGATTGCGTAGAGGATGGCTGGGAAGAACTTGATGCCATAGCTCAAGTCTTACAGATAAATTTGTTTATACTTGCAGCTTGCAGACCATTTCCCCCCAGCCTGCCCACTCATGTGTTTATAGGACAACTTCAGCAGCAGGACTGGACAGCTACTTATCCAGAAGTAATTGTTGTTTGCTCCAGACATGTGGCTGACTGCCAGGCTGCAATAATGGAATACAAAACTCTTGCGTTACTCATTTGTGCCATCTGGAATATTCATGATGCCTGCCTCATTTCCATTGGAGAGATTCTGTGTTGACCCTGTTGGGAAACACTTGCCACAACTGTGTCTGACCAAAAAATGAAAATAAAAAGACTATTACATGTTTGGGGAACTTTATCCAAGTCTTTTGTTGCAGAGGACTTTGCCACCTTGCTTTACCTGTAAAGTATATCTGTCAGTTAAGTAATATGCTCATTGTTTTTCCAAGGCTGTCTTAACCATATTGTATTTCTTGTCTTGGGGCTTGGAATTATTATTATTTTATTTTAAAGAAGCAAATCAGAACCGCAGCACGATTTAACCATGATCAAGCAGGTTTTTTAAGCCCCATTAATTTAAAAAGTGTTAAAACTCTGTGCTGAAGCCTCTAACTTTGAAACCTGTGGGATTCAGAAATATGTAACTTTGGCTACCATTTACTTTAGACTTTCCCAACCTGCTTTTACTAGCAAACCAGAGGTTGAACTAACCCCTTTCCAGCCCCAGGAGCTGTGTGGGGAGCGTTTGCATGGCACACGTGCACGCTGTAGCCAACACGATGTGTCACAGCACACAGTTTAGAAAACTCTGGTTTATATCATCGCCAGCCAGCATGGGGTTGATAGGAGCTGAAGTCCCAAGTTTCTGGAGCGCCCCAGGTTGGGGAAGAATGGAATGGATTTGGATTTGATATCCCGCTTTATCACTACCCGAAGGAGTCTCAAAGCGGCTAACATTCTCCTTTCCCTTCCTCCCCCACAACAAACACTCTGTGAGGTGAGTGGGGCTGAGAGACTTCAGAGAAGGAAGACTAATATTCTTTCCCCCAACACCTGGCTTACTGTAGTTTTGACAGAAACCAACACTTCGTGTTGTTCTGTTGTGGTCACATATGATGTGTATTAATGGCCAGTGCCTTTTTTCTAAAAAAACACATTTTGGAGTACTCTCATTTTTCTATTCCTATTGAAATACTGCCCTCAATGAGGCCAAACTTAGATTCACAAAATGTTTAGGGGATATGCATCCCCCCAGAAAAGAAACACTGCTAATGGCTGTAAAATGTCAGGCAATTGGGCTTGTGGTGGGTGAAACCAGAGGAAGCCCCCTTATATGGCTCCAGACCACAAATTAATGTTGCTTAGTATTGTGTGCCTCAAGGGGCAATGAACCTTTTTTGCCCTGAGAGCTGCACTTCCCTGTAAGGCACCTTCCGGGGTCACCTGCCAGAGGTGGTTGAGGCCTGAGGCAAAAGTGGGCGGAGCAGCAAGATGCAACACCTCCCTTTGTACAGTAGGCTACATTCCAGCCATGAAGAAGCTAGAGGTTCACCTGTCCTGTCTATGAAGGCAAGCAACAGGTATTATCGTTGCAGCTTCAAGTGCACCTCCTAGTCGGGCGAAAGAGCCCAGGAGGGAACAGAGCAGGTTCAATGAGGGGCGTGGCCTATGGAGAGAGGTGCGGCCTAGGAAGAGTACTGAGGGGGTGGTTAGAGAGGCATGGGCCTGAGGTTCCTCACAACCACTTGACAGGCTCCAGCTCTCCAGGATCTCAAGTAGAACCCCCCCCCCCCCGCAACAGATTTCTGATTGGTGCTACTGGGAATTAAATTTGGGTCCATTTACATGGCAAAGCAGCTGCTCTGCCACTGAGCTTATGGCCCTTCCTGAACTGATAAATTATCAACACTTTTTGTTTTTGAGTTCTCAAAGCATTACACTGTTTGTAAGTGGGTTCCCCCCCCCGAAGTCTCTGAACATGTACGATGCAGTACCCATAATTCCTTTTCTTTTCTTTTTTTAAGGGCTGCTTTTTCATTTAATAACAGTTTTCTTGTTGTAAATTTGGTTGCTGCCCTGTAGGGCAAGCTTTGGTTCCATGCTGAGACGTTTTGACATCCTCTCCACTATAAGCGTGAAGACTTTTTTTACCTAGTGGTTCAGCTGGAAAGCGCTTTGTTAGTTCAGAAAGGTCCAGGTCATTGTGAAGGGTCATGTGTATGCTTATTCTTGTAATACATAACAGCCCTACAAATTGCTTTGTGACCTGAAGTGCAAGCTAAAAATTTAAAACTGAACCATAATACTGCTTGCTCGCATGTTGCTAGCGACACTTTAATACTGAAAAGGGAAGATTTGTATTGGCCTCATGGATAACCAGTAAAATCATTCCATGACTTCACTTTGCATTTTTGTGGTCATTCTAGTTTATTTTTGGTTCAACCTGCCAGAAATTCCATCAACACACAAGTTGCATTAAAATAAAATGAAAAGTTGTAACTACAGAAAACTGTTATCTGATTATTTTATAACACACTCTTTAGATTTTAAAAGTTTAACCTTAGGTGATACATCACATTTTCTTTCAAAGCCTTTGAATTTAGTGCGATTTTAACCTAGCTGTTTGCTTTTATTTCCAGTTATTTAAAACTATTTTTGAATCAGTGAGGTTTATATGCTGCTTAAGATGCTGCAGTTTGGCTTGTAAAGCCCACAAAAGATTTCATAATCTTTGCTAAGATGATAATATGGTTTGAATTAGTGTTGCATAAATTAGCTTCCTTTGTAGTTCTAAAGGGAAAAAATAAAAAAATGATGTTACGAATTTGCTTAAGTTACTTTCTATTGTTTATTATTGGGGTGTGGTTTTTTTAATTAAAAAAAAAAGATATTCCAGTGCCTTTAGACATAGAATCATAGAATTGTAGAGTTGGAAGGAACCACAAGGGTCATCTAGTCTGACTCCCTGCAAATATTTTACCCACATCCCTGAGATTAAGTGTCTCATGCTCTACTGAGCTACTCTCACTCCCAGACACTGTATTCCTCTCAGTTATGTGACTTTGATAACTTTAGCAACTTTCCTGGCAGACGACATCAAACATCTACACCACAAAACTAACATTTGCCTTTCTCAAACTTGGACTGTGATCCATGGTTTTCGTCTTCAGAAGAGAAGCTCACTCTGGCTTCATCTATTGGCCAAAAGACTAAGGAACACTGGGAAGCTGAACCCTCTTCCTCCCAGGAAGAACCTCATGGCAAGAGAAAACCAGCCTGGCTCTATCTGCTATCCAGAGAAGAAGCTTGATTCTGTGCTCCCACCTCCACGCCAGAAATAACAGTCTGCCACAAAAGGTGTTCTGACTCCACCCGTAAGCCAAAGGACCAAGAATAGCTTGGGGTGTGTGAATTTCTGTCAGTGTAGGAGAAGCAAGTTCCCTGAAGCTGCTCTTTCTCTGGCTGCAATATAAAAGCTATTGAAGATTTGAAACAACAGTGACATGGAAGATCTGGAACTGCCTCTTCCCACCCTTTAAAAGACCCCCCCCCCAAAAAAAACCCCCCACACACTTTAAAACAGCAATGGTGTTGGTATGGGTTGTGTGTGTGTGATTTAATCAGAGGCAAAATACTGGAATCTTGTAATATGTCTTAGACCTGCTACAATGGTTAGTTCCTAAGCTTTGATCTTCCAAGGGTGTGATTTCACTTTTTGTACTTCTTTAATAGCTGGTTGACTGTAATAAACATTTACTTGAACAGAGCAGTGGTGCCGGGGAAAGGGGTTGTTCATCCTTCCCCCGCCCATCATTGTTCCCCCATTGTAAAAATCTCTGTTGGGAACCTGCTCTTGACTCCTACCTGGGTAAATACAGAGGCATCTATAATATGCCTGCATATCTTAGCCCTGCAACCCGCTCTTACTTGCTGGCCAGTAGCAGTTCTGGGAGGGCATGAATTGTTGCGGGAGGAAATTAAATAATCCTCCCTACTTCAGTCAAAAGCACATCCCCCTGACTTAGTGGCTGCTTTCAAGCTTTAAAAAGGTAAAGGGACCCCTGACCATTAGGTCCAGTCATGACCGACTCTGGGGTTGCGGTGCTCATCTCGCTTTATTGGCCGAGGGAGCCGGCGTACAGCTTCCAGGTCATGTGGCCAGCATGACTAAGCCGCTTCTGGCGAACCAGAGCAGAGCACGGAAACACTGTTTACCTTCCTGCTGGAGTGATACCTATTTATCTACTTGCACTTTGATGTGCTTTCGAACTGCTAGGTTGGCAGGAGCAGAGACCAAGCAACGGGAGCTCACCCCGTTGCGGGGATTCGAACCGCTGACCTTCTGATTGGCTAGTCCTAGGCTCTGTGGTTTAACCCACAGCGCCACCCGCGCCTCTTCAACCTTTAAAACACTCCAAAAAAACATTGGGGGAGCCATTCACAGATCTCCTGCGTTACATCTGTTAACAACCCTGAAATCCTAATTCAGGGATAGTCAGTATGGTGCTCTCTAGACGTTCTGGATTACAACTCCTACAGTTAGTGATGCTGGCTGGGGCGAATAGAAGCTGTAGCCCACAATGTCTGAAGGTACAACATTGGCTCTCCCTGCTGTAATCGTAGGTCGTGTGTGCTTGGCAACAAATCCCACTGTATTCAAAGGGGCTTATTGCTTGTAAGGGTTCTAAGGCTGATGGACGGTACCAGTTTCTGGGGGAGATGAGAGTGGAGTGTGTTTCTGCACTCACGTCCTGCCTGTAGGCTTGCAATCTAGTTGGCTACTCTGGGAACAAGACTAGATGGGCCTTTGTTCTGATCCAGCAGGACTGCTCTTAACATTCTTAAGAGTAACCCTCTTTTACTTTGCACTTCAAAAATGCTTCTGTTTCTTAGGGTTGCATCCTCTGGAGCTTTCCATCCACCTGTTCTTGATACTTTTCATAGGGTGTTCGTTATATCTCTTCTGGCAGAACTAGGACACCCGCAGTTTTCAAGTTAGGGGCAGTTGTAAGCAATGCACTGTTAAGAATTTAGCAAGGAAAATCCCCCTGTTTAAATGATAACACAACAACAGAAGGAATTCAGCGGAGACCAACAATTCTCTTTGGGAACCATGCAAGGTGGTTTTTACTGCTGTGGGAAGATGTTTGAGGGGAGATGGATTAACATGATTAGAGTGCTCACTGTTCATCTCTTGTTGCCCTCAAAGACCACCCCTTTTTCTTTGCCCAGTGGCTACTGGTGCAATTTATCGATTGTCCAGAATTTGGCATGAAGATTGAATTCTTCGGAACTAGTATTTAAATTTCTTCAAAGAGTGCCATTATCTGCATGCATAAAGCATTAAAACTACTTCACAGAGTTTGTGGTGAGGATAAAATGGGGAAAGAGGCTTGTGGGATCAAAGGGGGCAGGGCGGAGAGCCATGTAGGCTGCCTTAGGGGTAAAGTAGGATATATATGTAACAGTCTCCAGCCCAGTTGTATAGTCACTTTAAGATGCTGTAGAGGTGGGTACCAGCCCATTCCCTAGCTTGGAAAACACCCACCCATCTAGAATTAATCCTGCTCTGAGCACCAAGACGGAGTTTTTGAGAGATACTACAGACAAATCATTGACCTTTGAGTTAAGGATGAGGAACCTGTAGCCTTCCAGATTTTGTTTCACTCCAACTCCCATCATCCCTTGGCCACTGGCTGTGCTGGCTTTGGCTCATGAGATTTGGAGTTCCAACAACTTTTGAAGAACCACAGGTTCCCCACCCTTGGTTTAAGATTCAGTCTTTTTCTCCATGCTGTGAGAAGGCAGTTTATTTTTAGGAAAGTTAAAAGCTACAGATCTGTTGACTGAAAAGGAAAGCTAATGAAAAAAGTAAACATGGTCTTGTAAATGCCAAGAAAGTTAGCAAAAGTGCACCTGACTGTTGAAACACCCTTGTCCTTTCAAAGAGGAGACTTCTTGACATGGCTGCTTCAGCTTTCTATGTAGTGGTCTAAATTTGCATTTTCCTTTAACCCAGCTGAAGTTTGTCCATGCTGCCAGGTGTGTCTGCTCATACCGCTGTGTGTTTTTGCTCACATGAGTTCCCTACCACCACATGTGAGCTACTGTATACATGTATTTCCTGTGCTCATCCTTGAGCCCATTGCTACGCATCCAGTATGTCTGTCCAAGCTACTGTCTCCTGGAAATTAATGAAGCAAAGTAATTGTGTATATCTGTTTCTTCAACTTTTTGGGCAATTTGGGTAAGGAGAACAGATCTCAGGGATTTGCAGATCACCAAGTTACCCGATTCTGCGGTGTCTAGATCCATTTTAGCAGCAGTTACCCTATGGGGAAGTGGGGAAGCAAACACATTGTATAAATGAGACAAAACACTGTTGGTGCTTATACAACACATTCTGTGGTCATAGAAGAAACTGTTGTACCCTATGCAAAACTTTACCGACCTGGTTCCTTTCAGATACTTTGAGCTACAACTCAAGGGCTCTTGGGAGTTGTAGTTCAAACATCTGGAGGGCACCAGGTTGTCAAAGGCTGCCTGCACAGTTCTTCATCCTCTCCGTTCATGAGTGATTAAACCAAGACCTCCCGGAGCTGACTATGGGGCAGCGGAAAAAGAAAATATTTCATCTTTCGTATTTTTATTCAGTTGTCCTCTAAGAATCTAAAAGTGGTTGTAAATAGTTATTTCATTTATTTGTCTAAAATGACTATCAGTAGGGGGAGGGTTTATACAGAAAAGGTTCCTAATTCAGTTTTGATTTGTACCAGCAAAATAGAATTATTTTGAATTCCAAAATCTGCTATCCAAGCTTCCCCTGCACAATCAAGTGATATAAAAAAAGTCAAGCCCCCACTTCCTTGGCTTTTAAAAGATATTTTAACAGCTGGCTGGTTAAAAGTGTTATAAACCACTTCCTACTGGTGTGTTCATGACTTTTTATGAAAAAAAAGTTGGCACATATTTTTAGTTACGTTTGTTCTGCTTTGCTTATTTGTTTTGATGTTTATTGCCCTGAGCTCTTTTTGAGGAAGGGGGAATCTATAAATATTCTAAATAAAAATAAATTAAATATAGCCTGACAATTTTTTTAAAAAAACTAGTAGCACTTTTTAAAAAAAACAGTCTACACAAACTGGTCACTAGCAGTTAAAGATGGAGCGTTCTAAACTGCATGAGGCAAGGTGTTCCATAGCACTGGTGCAGCTATGGAAAAGATTCCTCTCTCCCAACCAATCATGCTTCTGCTATACGTGAGACACATGATCTAAATGAACGGGGGGTGGTGGTGGTGCTGGATTGGGAAGAGGCAATAGAAACTGTATTGTGTGTATGTGCACGCCTATTCTTTGCTTCCATATGCCCTTACACACTTGTTATGTGTTACTCCTTAACTCAAGCTAACAGCATTTGTAGTGGCAGTAACCCATGATCCTAGCAATCAGTGTGGCCCTCATAGCAGTGGCTCAGCAGACACTAAGAGCTACTGCTATTGTAGAGACAAGTGGGAGGTAGGAGACCAAGCCCATGGCCAGCACCCGAGGTGGCGGAAAGCCTTAAGCAACAAGCCAAGAACCTCACCACTCCCAGGGCACCAGGCACACACTATCTGTGTCCTTTCCTCCCATTCAAAAATGGCACACGTGCAAAACAATGTAAGACCTGATATTTTTTACACCTAGATTTGCCTTTTTGCAGTCTCCTAGTAAGTATTGCTTGGCAAAAGATATTAAATAAGGGGTGGGAGGCTTTTTGTTTTCCCATAGGCCACTTTGGCTGCCAATAAGCACAGTCCATTCTAGGATTTTGTTCTTAATTGTGAGAATTTGGTAGCTTGGCTGAGTGTGCATTCCAAAAATGTCATTGAATTTATTACGGGGTGGTTTATGTTTTAGGCCCTTCAAAAAAAAAGAAAAAAAAAAGAGGACATTATTTTTGTGAGAAAATAGCAGTTTGAGGCATAATTTGGGATTCATTGAAATTATCATTTCTGCAGTTGGAGATTACAAATTTAAAACAAAATTCTTCTCTGAAGTCTGAACAAGGCATTTCTCTGCTGGTGACAGCCTTTGTGGCTCAGGATACAAAATGAAGCAATTTTGGTTGCATATAATATAGACCATTTAGTGGCCTTTTTCATTTGATATTCTAGTCTATTCACTTACTACCATCATCTCAAGTCCATTTTAAGGGATACTGTGTTGATAGTATGGTGCATTCTTTTCTGTGAATTACATCATACTGTGTGTTCATTTCCATGAGTAATTCTGATCGGTGGATTTCCCCTATGTGTAAGAGGCAGAGTTAATTTCCTGGATGCTAATTTTCTTTACAGGTTCAGTAACCACTTGCATAAGGGAATGAACTTCACTTGTTCTCTAGTCACTGATGTGGATAGGCTGGAGCATGGGCAACATCCAGTGTTGTGTGAGTGTGCATTCACTTCTTTTACACCTAGCTTTCTGTAGCCTTGTTAAAAGGTAAAGGTAAAGGGACCCCTGACCATTAGGTCCAGTCGTAACCGACTCTGGGGTTGTGGCGCTCATCTCGCTTTATTGGCCGAGGGAGCCGGCGTACAGTTTCCGGGTCATGTGGCCAGCATGACTAAGCCGCTTCTGGCGAACCAGAGCAGCAAATGGAAACGCCGTTTACCTTCCCGCCGGAGCAGTACCTATTTCTCTACTTGCACTTTGCTGTGCTTTCAAACTGCTATGTTGGCAGGAGCAGGGACTGAGCAACGGGATTGCAGGGACTGAGCAGGGACTGAGCAACCCCGTCGCAAGGATTCAAACCGCTGACCTTCTGATCGGCAAGTCCTAGGCTCTGTGGTTTAACCCACAGTGCCACCCGCGTCCCGTAGCCTTGTTACGTGCTTCTAATTTGCTCCAGAGGGTCTCCCGGCCCTCCGGAGCAGGTTTGGAGAGTATGTGGGGGCTGCAGACAGAAAATTCATTCTTCTGCCGATGGTGCCTACTGGTGGACGGACGCAGGTAGATTTCACTGAAAACCTCCAAGGGCTTTGCTTTTCATTCTTGCGGTGGCCCTAAAAGCGATGCTCTTATCTCAAAGCACTGCACTAGGTCTGTGGTTACATCAGCTGCCTTTGCCAGAGATGTTCCTATTACCGGCATCTGCCACATGGCCTGTGGCTTCCAGGATCTGATGTGAAATGAGCTTTGGAAAAGCTATCTTACAATCTCTTCATTTGATAGTCCTCTGTTTCCTCATTTGGGTAACTGAGCTCACTCGGCTCCCATGTGGAGGACCGCACAGAATCTGCAAAGAAGAAAACACAGTAGCTCACCAGTAACTTCTGCTCATTGAGTGAGCCTTCTGTGCAGCCCTCCCTCCTGTCTGCTGTTCCCTCATTAGGAGACTCCCCAGAGAGTCATGACCGCAATTTTAAGGGTATTTAGGTCATGCTCTCTATGACAGTCACTGGCTAGAACTGAGCAAATACGCACCGGGTCTGTCTTTGCTCCCCACGTAAGGAACACAACTGTGTGTGGTTAGATGAGGACAATGCCTCAGTTCTTCCAGAGCTGCCTCATAAGTCCTACCTGCAGTCTTCCCAGGTGCATTCCTTTCCATGGTACAGTAAAGAAGAGTAGATATGAAATCATGTTTTTTTCCTGAATGCAAGGGGCAACAACTGGGTTATGCTAAACTCATTCGGTCAATCAATATTGCATATTGTCCTCAGAGGAATGTGCATATTGTTCATGCCTCATGGAAGAGTATGCTAAGTTTTCTGCCAAGAAAATACTCTTTCTGATTTGAGTCTCTCCTGTTCTGAATAATTTTTTGATTACATTGTATTTCAGACTCTCAGAAATGGGATGCTTTGGGGCATATAGGCAAATATACTACCTGTGCCATTATTATTTATACCCCCGGTGTAATCCTTGGACTTTGTGTGCTAATATAATGCCCTGAGCTTGGCACCTGAAACTTGAAGGCATGTTACACCAGCATTGTAGTGGGTACGTTTACTGAGTGGGCCATTTAGGTTGCTAGTGTTCCAAGGGTCTATCTTGCGCATGTGTAATGCTCTCAACGGCCTTTGACACCATTGACCATGACATCCTTCTGGACCGTCTAGAGGAGTTGGGAGCTGGGGGCACTGTTATGCAGTGGTTCTGCTCCTTTCTATTGGGCCTTGTCCAGAAAGTGGTGTTGGGGGATGAGTGCTCAGACCTTTGAGCTCTCACTTGTGGGGTGAGAACATCTGTATGAAGCCGCTTGGAGAGATCATCAGGAGGTTTGGGCTGGGTGTTCACCAGTATGTGGATGAAACCCAGCTCTACCTCTCCTTCATATCCGAACCAGTGAAGGCAGTGAAGGTCCTGTGTGAGTGTCTGGAGGCGGTTGGAGGATGGATGGCGGCTAGCAGATTGAGGTTGAATCCTGACAAGGCAGAAGTACTGTTTTGGAGGATGGGGGCAGACATGTGTTGAAGACTCGCAGGTCCTGAATGGGGTAACTGTGCCCCTGAAGAACCAGGTGCACAGCCTGGGAGTCATTTTGAACTCACAGCTGTGCATGGAAGCACAGGTCAATTCTTTACCTCAGGTAACTGGTTACAGCATTGCATCTGTGGTCTCGACTCGACCCAATGAACCAGGATGTGCTTTGGAGGGGAGGGGGAGTTATAAGCTGAAAATTATCTGGGGCGTAGACGATTTGCACTCTGTAGTGTTGGTGGTCCCGCCCCCCTTAATTAAAGAAGGCAGATGATAGCAGGGCAACATTGCAAATGAAAAGAGCTACCATTGCACTGAATGCATAAGTAAAGGTAAAGGTACCCCTGCCCGTACGGGCCAGTCTTGACAGACTCTGGGGTTGTGTGCCCATCTCACTCAAGAGGCCAGGGGCCAGCGCTGTCTGGAGACACTTCCGGGTCACGTGGCCAGCGTGACAAAGCTGCTCTGGCGAGCCAGAGCCGCACACGGAAACGCTGTTTACCTTCCCGCTGGTAAGCGGTCCCTATTTATCTACTTGCACCCGGAGGTGCTTTCGAACTGCTAGGTTGGCAGGCGCTGGGACCGAGCAGCGGGAGCGCACCCCGCCGCAGGGATTCAAACCGCCGACCTTTCGATCGGCAAGTCCTAGGCGCTGAGGCTTTAACCCACAGCGCCACCTGCGTCCCCTCACTGAATGCATAAATGCCATCAAAACAAAATAATTTGGCACTCCAGGGGAAGCAGCCTTGTTGACAGGCAACATTTAGTAGTTTGGGTTCATTTACTTGGAAGAATACATGAGGTAGCTGTATTATAATTAATGAGATTGCTAGTAACAATTTATGATTCCAATTTATGTAACTGGCCTTTTAGGGAATGCTGAAGGCTTGAATCCTGGCACTTGAGGGCTCCATTTTTTTAAGTCTCTTGTTTAATTTTTTCTTAAGCTTGCTGAATTGGCAGGATGCATTGGAAACGGAAGCTTTTTTAGCTGTTAATCTTTCTAAAAACAACAACAAAAACGGTGAAGTTTTTAACCACCCATGTGTAAGATTCTTAGTAATTTTTCAAAAATGGATACAGCCATTCTGTATGTATAGATGATACTGATATATCAAATGTCCAATAAAAATTGAGTAAGAGGGTTTTCTCCTGCAAATGAAATTACCTCCTGCATCTCAGATTTTTTTTTGGGGGGGGGAGCTATTGGCATGTGTCCCCCACTTTACTTTGTATTATGAACTGTGGTGAAGCAAATGGCAGTCGTTGTTGGTTGTCTTCATCCCATAAGACAAAACCTTATTAATTTATTCTTGTGTTTTGTCTGGATTTCTTAATCCGCAGCTCACATTCCTGTTTAAGCAGATTGTGGTCTCGTTGGCCGCACCCCCGGTATAATGTCTCTCCAGGACATTCTGTGGTTAAAAGCAGTGATTTAAATCAACACTGCGTGTCTGGGGGATGCTACTTAATTTCCCCACAATTCCACAGAGAGATGCTATGTCAGACACATTGTGTGGGAAACTTACACAGCAGCACCAAGCCCCTCAAAGCACAAGCCAGCAACACCAGACCCCTTTTAAATTTCCTGCAAAATTTCGCGGGGTTAAGCTGTGCCAGAGAGCATTGTGGGAAATTTACATTTCAGCACCCAGACTCAGTAGGTCAGTTTTATTATTCCCATATGCAGATAGGACTGAGACTGAGAAGAGAATTAGCTTTAGGAACACCTACAGAACTCACAGGAGAGATTAAAATGAAGGGAATTCCTGGTTTGTAGCTTGGTCTCTAAACCATTATTAACTCTTTGAACCTGTTTTGTTTTTGAAGAGCTCGTAACTGGAAGGACAGCAATGTGAGTAAATAAAGAGGGGCAGCAAAATCTACTGTATGAAGGGGGTGACATTTGGCAATTTCTAGGAACCTTTCATTTTTTTGCTTGTGATTTATACTGGATTCTTATTGCCCACCTTCAGAAACTGGAAGATAAAACATATTTGCCCCTTTTACCTGGAGAGCACATTTGATTTAAGTGGAACTTCCAAGATATTGCAGTTTAGGCTTTTAGCCTTATAATTGTCTGTTGTTGGGTGATAATTGGTGACTTATTTATTTTTATGCTCCAACTTTTTTTTCTTTTAAGCTTTAATTCTCTCGTCTCCTTCCCTTGATAGTTTTTGGTTTGCACAAAGACATGCACAGTAAGAAAAGAAATTAATTAGTGAAGGGCTGTTGGGTTTGTAATCATTAATGTATTTTCTGTTCAAACCTGTTTAATTCCTTTGGTTTGAAGAATGCTTAACTGTGTATCTAAAACAAATATCTGCCCTGGACTGCATCTATATTCACATCCTGTGATTATTTCAGAAGTAGTTAGTATTCAACACATATATAGAGAAGCCTTATATAATTTCAAAGTTCGCACTTTCAGCATTTTTTATTATTCATTGGCCCAGTTAAAAGAGCTGCCTTACTTATGCTGTGTTTCTTCTTAGTGATCAGCACAACTGCTTGGAAACTCTGTCAGGTTTTTAGTTTTTGTTATCTCACTGGTTTTTAGAAACTGAGCTAGCTCTGACCAAATATTTTGAGAATGTTCCTGGGCTGCGCTAGATAACAGTTATGTTAATCAAAGAAGTTACAATGGTAGTTCTTTTTAAAAGGTGACCCAAAGGCTGAGGAATTTAATCAATATTCTCCCGGCTTGGTGGTGACTGACTTACAACACAGAAGTCAAAATGAGAGATAACGGAGTTATTTGGCTCTCTCCTATGCGGCTTTTATTTATTTGTTATTAATATAAAGTTATACCCCACCTTTCTCTGCAAAGCAGGCTCAAGGTGAAGTACTTTTGACAATTTATATTTGACAATTTAATATATCATTCCTCACTAATGAATTCACATGAAAGCAAATACACATTTATATCTTAGGTGTGCAGGTTGTTGTTTTCTTCTTCACTGTTTCTGTTTCTAACTGGGATGTGGTTTGTTTGAGTTGCTAAAAAAAACAAACCACAACGGTTCTACAACACAACGGCAGAACTATTTAAAATCCAAAGCAGTACCAGCATAATACAATAAAAAGAGGAGACGAGTGCAGGTTCCAGGGTCTTTAAACACTACAGTGCCCCCCACCCCTTAACTAAAGAATGTCTGCTGGAACAAAACAGCTTTTAATGCCCTCTTAAAAGCTAACAATGAAGGGATCAGAGGCGCTGGCCCAGGGAGGTCATTCCCATCCTTCCACATCCTGGATGCCATTATGGAAAATGACCTTTCTCTTGTCTCTATCAGCCATAACCACCACTGGTGAGAAAGCAAGTGCAGCCTCAAAAGAGAAGAGGACTTTAGGTTTAAGATGTTTAGCTTTAAAATATTTTAAATCTTTCTGCTTGTTTTTTTGGCATCACTATTTAACACCAAAATGGAAGACTGACCATCCAGCTTCCTTAAACACTGTGGCCTTATATGCACAAGCAGGCTATTACATGGTGTTTCTGCTGCTTGTAGATTTCAGTTTTCTCCACACAGGGAGAAATATTAAGAGGTTTCCATGGTGTGTTCCCTTTGAGTTCGCCTGGCCTCAATATTCCAAGGTTTATGGTGGTTAATTCTGTTACATGCTTGATGAGCTGAATGGACAGCCAAAGACAGTCTTTCCCAATTGTATAATTCCAGCCAAAGCAAGTAGCTTAGGCTAGGCTTGCACTGACTTCAGGTGTTAAATAATAATGACTTAACAACCATCTTCACGTGAAATATTTAAAAGCAAACCTCTCTCAGCTGCTGTTGGAGGGTGTTCCCCATTATTTAGATGGGTCAAGAGCATGTTAATCTTACTGTACTGCCTAGCTTGACAAAGCCTTTTCCTTTCTTTTTGCTCATGTGTAATTCTTTAATGAGATGAACTGATTTTACAGATGGGGAAATGGAAAGTGCTCAAAGCACAAGACTTGCCTGTGTGTTGCTTATGACTAAGCAGCTTAGTCATAGCTTTTAAGTTGGAAGTAAAATAACTTTGCCAAATAATCCGTTGGTCAGAGGTCACCCTTTTTGTACTGTTTTGCTGGGGTCAACTTATTGTTTCACATGTTTGGAGACTGCCGGCTGTTTTTCCTAGTCATAGCGCACACTGCTGGTTTAAGAATCAGGTTTGCTGCGTTTCCCCAAGGGTTCCTGCAGAGAATCACTTACACATTTGGCAACTCATGGCCAAGCTAGACAAGCTAGGACTGAGACTAGTAGTCAGAAACATAAGGAGAACACCACCCTACTAGTGACGTAGCATGGGTTGCCAGTGTCCAGGGCTACGCAGTGGGGGTGGGGGGAAGGAGGGAAACAGACAGAGTATGCATGTACATTCAACTACCCAATGGCACATTCCGCATCACCCAGAAAATCGCATCTGCAAAGATAAGAAGAGTCTGGAGAGGTCACTTCCTGGTTCACATGAGGAAGCCATTTTCAACGGAGTCCAGTGATGGAAGCACACAGCTGTAGTGAGGCAGCACCGGGTGTTGAAATTTTGCGCCTGTAACAATTTTACTCCCTGGGCAACCGCCCCTGTGAACCTTCCCATGCTACACCACTGCACCCTATCATAGGTAATCATGGCTAAAGCACCTCTGGAATAAAATGTTGTGTAGTTGTTCAGTGCTGCAGTCTTTTTACTCTGTCTTTGAAGCAAGCACGCATTGGCTCTGTAGAGGGAAGAACCCTGTCACAACAATATTCTTGTTAAAAACTAGACGGCTTGCACTCTGGTAGTAAGTGCATTGCGTTGCACTTGACCCAGTGATATGTAATTGGAGCTTTCCCCAATGCCGTCTATGCATTGGGAAATGGATACTTGGTTTGAATCAAATGAGTGGGGGCAGGGGGAGAATATTGTTTGTGTGAGAGACAGACAGACAGACACAGGCTGAGAAAGCACTGCTAAGCATTTATTTCCTCCAGAATTAATCTGGGGAAGCCCTAATTATTCCTTCGCCTTGCTGCCTGCATTCTGAGCAATGGTGTACAAGGTTAAAAGCGTTGAGCGGCCACAGCGTAAGATATTATTCATGAAAACCGTGATTACTTTCAGACATCTATGTCATAACGAATGCCAGTAACTGAAGTCTGTTGTCTGGATAAAGGCAGTTGAATCAGGACTTGAAACAAACTTCAAGCACTGGGAATTTATAGGGCAGTGGGGAGGGGAGGCTTAAGGCAGAAAATGCATTGTAAGTCATGAACCATTCTGAAAAACAGGGATTTGCCAGCCCTGTGATGTCATCACTTGGCTTCAGACTCGACTGAGCATGCTCAAATGTTGTGAACCCTGTGTGTGGCACTGTTGATTAGCCCTTGAGGCCGTGGGTACAGATGGAGAGGCCAATTAAGGCTGAAGGCAGGCAGTTGTTTTTTAAAGAGTTTAAAGTATTTTGAGAGAGGCGCCATTTCCCATGGTGCATGCAGACATTCCTGTTGACCCACTGTCACCTCTGTCAAATTTGAAGGCTTTTGAAATGGCACAAAACTCTTTAAAACTCGCTTTACCAGAGTACAACTGTAGCATCTATGTACACATTGTGCTCTTGGTGAAAACCTCCTTTGGACCTGTGAAAAAAACATAATGTCTGTCTCTAGTGATGGGCAAATTCTCTAAGTCTCTCCTCAGTTTGGCACTTCTTGTTTCTTGCTTACCACGGTTGGGGGAAAGCCTTGAAATTTCCTGAGGTAAACCAAGCACTCAGAAGGTTTTGCTCCATCACCCTTCCACCAACCCCAAAGCTTTTTCTGCTACCCCCCCAGGGCTGAGAATACTCCCTTATCTTCCTTCCCCCCTTACCTTTTTCAGCAATTCGATGAGAACAGCAGCAGGGCATTCCCTCCTTCCCTTCCGCTCTCTGATTGCTTACAATAACTTGGGTGTGGAGGCCTCTGGGTGGGGTAGCTTATTCTAGAGCAATTGTGAGTTCTTCAGAGAGGAAGTTTGAAAACCAGAAAGTTCACATCCAGTTTGAATCTGGGTCTTCTGAACTTCCTGGGTTCGGATCAAAGCCAGATTTGGGCAACCACTTGCATTCAGCTACATGTAGTATAGAATCATCGAATTGTAGAGTTGGAAGGTACATCAGGGGGTCATCTAGTCCAACTAAATCATACATGACAGATGGCCATCCAACCTCTGCTTAGAAGGAGTGTCTACCACCTCTTGTAGAAGTCTGTTCTACTGTTGAACAGCTCTTACAGTCAGAAAGTTCTTCCTGATGTTTAGTTGGAATCTCCTTTCCACTGGTTTGGGTCCTAGCCTCCGGAGTGGGAGAAAACAAGCTTGCTCCATTTGATGGCCCTTTAAATATGTGAAGATGGCTGTCATATCTTCTCTCAGTCTCCTCTTTACAAGGCTAAACAACTTGGTCACCCGCCTCTGCACACATTCCAGCTTGTTAGTATCTTCCTTAAATTGTGGAGCACAGAACTGGACACAGTACTGCAGGTGACCAAGACAGAATAGAGTGGGACTGTTACTTCCCTTGATCAGGATACAGTCGTACCTTGGTTGTCTGACAGAATGAGTTCTGGGACTCGGTTCGACTCCCGGAACCGTTCGAAAACCAAGGCACGGCTTCCAATTGGCTGCAGGAGCGTCCTGCAGCCAATCGGAAGCTGCGCCGGATGTTCAGCTTCTGAAAATCGTACAAAAACCAGAACACTCACTCCTGGGGTTTGATCGTCCTGGAGACGATTTGTTCAGGAGCCACGGCGTTTGAGGTCCAAGGTACGACTGTATATTAAAGAATTAAGCCTTTATAAAGCATTCTTAAAAGAAACCCCCCACATTCATTTTACAGATGTGAAACACTGCAACTGAGACCTTTTCTCTACATAGACCTTCTTGGTTAGGAATATCTGTCATAATCAGTCTGTATCTACAGCACATTCACATGAAACACCAGTTGCTTCAGGCCATGGCAAAAGAAAGCCAAACAGATTAGAAAAGAACATCAGGGCAGTTTAAAAGCTTCTTTTTTAAAAGCATCAAAATTTTGCCTGCACTTTTTTCCCCAATGTAGTGTGGCTTGGTTCGGTTGAATTGATTTAACGTTTCCAGACTCTCTTAATGTAGTCTAGTTAGTACACAACCAACTTAGCTGCAGAATAACTCCCAAGTATTTTTTGTTAAAGGGGGGATTTCTGCTGGCGAATAATAACTGTTCTCCTTCAACTTTACTTTTCCTACCCACGCTCTGCAAGTTGAAATCTGCTGCATTTTTACGTGTATCGGAGCACACAGTATGCCAGGCGGCTGAGGCTGTGTCCTCATGGTGAACAAAGCCATAAATTGAACCATCTGTGAAGTGAAAGCTCCACAGTCTTTACTAATACCGAAGCCTTATTGTGAAATCATAAAACTAGTTGTGTGGGTAGAAAGAAAAAGGCAGGCCGCTCTTTCCTCTTGGTTTTTGGTTGCCAGGAAATGATGTGATGCTCAGAGCAAATTCTGTGAAGGGTCTCCCAGGAGTCAAAGCCACAAACAGTACTTGCTCTATTTATTAGAAATTGGATACTAGTAAATAAAAGCCTGCCACAGTCCTCAGTCTAAGAACGTAAAATTCATACCGCCTGCTGTGGGTGGGTGGGTGGGATTTTCCCCTCCACCCCCACTGTATTGTTTATGCCTTCCAAAAGAGAGAGGATTTTAATGTATAATTCAATCCTGATTTTGTAATGACAAGCCCCTGATGGCAATATTTTAAGGCTGACCTTCAGCTGTGGAGCAATTTTGCATTTTCTGAACTCTTTCCTCAGAAACGCATACAGGCCACTTTCTCTTCAGCTGTTGTGGATGCTGTTTCTTTCTGAGGTAGAAAATGAACACTGTATTTGGCGAAAGCTGTAGCTTTTGCCAAATATGGCAAACGGCTTGTAACCTATTCTGAAACATGGGTGTTTTTTTAATGTACAGGATATAGAGGAAAAACTCTAAATATCCTAGTGGTTGGACCAGTATCAAGAAAAGACCATTGGAGACTATCAACCCAGCAGTGGACCCATATGCTGGTAAAATTTCCTTTCTTTGACTTCAGGACAGTTGAGTCCACCGCTGTTAGACTCCTCTCAACATTACACAGACCTGAGGTGATCACCAATTACCAGTTTCAGAAAGAAGCTAGTGAGATTTCCTGCTCCTCTCCTCCTTTGAGGGACCTTTCCCTTTCAGGGTTTTATTGGCAAGTTCCAATCTCCCGTGGTGAGGGTGAGATGGAAGGAACAATTTACTTATGCTCTAATCTCTCTTTTGGAGCCTCAGTTTGGCTGGTAGGAGGACAAGCAATTTGGGAGGGTGGATTGAGATAGGGACCTGCAGACGGTCTATGGGCATCCTGTGCAGAGAGCCCCCAAATCCAGAGCCCTGCTTAGGGGCCAGTTCACACATACACAAACACACAAACAGCTCCCAGCTCTATCTAGGAATGTAGTGTCTGGAAGAAGCGTACATTGGGATAATGTGATCACATAAATTGTTGCCTGTTGTATCTCTCTGGTCACTTCATTTGCATGTTAAATGTTGGTCCATGTTAATGAATAGCCAATAATTTTTGGGAAAGTGTATCATTAATTAGAAATACCATTTACAAGGAGCTAAATAAATTCCTACTGAGTTACATGAGGGACGGTGGATCACAAGGTATGGCTAAAGGGAGATTGTGTGTTATGAGCCTACTTACAGCTCTGTGATTTAATGTCAGAACTATTTGGGTTATAAAAACTTCACCTGACAGATCTTTGTGCAGCTAAATATTAATGACCAATCAATGTTATGCCCTGTAAGTAAATTATGAATGACTTAAAAGCATAGTGCAGAACTGGATGAATAGATAGATATTTTTTATGAATGAGTTTTCAAAGGACTTTGGCAAAAAGGAAGAACTTGGCTGCTCTGGGGCAATGTTGCAATCAATCACAATGACTGCTTAATTGAACTACCCATTGAATCAGTATTGTCTCAAGATTATGTCTAAGTGTACATTATAATGCTCAACCATGTATTGATAGATGTTCAGGTAACCATCCATGCAGACAGCATCAGGTTGCCTTTGTGAATGTATGGCCAGAAATTTAACTTACAATAAAATTTGTAGTGACAAAAGAATGCTGTGATCTGGAAACATTTTCTAAAGTTAAGTATTTAGGTTGTTAGTCCTTAGAGTAGAACCACTGAAATTAATTGATTGAATGAGTCATAGCCATTCAATTTAATGAATCTACTCTAAGTAGGACTAATATTGGATACAACCCTTTGATAATTAAATGGATGTGTGCACAAGGAAAATCATATGATTTTTGTTATACCCTTGTTGCCATTCCATTATATTATCTCAGTTTTACAGTGTTGTTGTTCTTGCCACAACCACCATCACCTGTCATAAGTTTAGATTGTGAATTTTTGGAGGCAGGGACTGTTTTTTCATTTTTGTTTCTTTAATGTGCCATGTGCACTGAGGGAGCTGTATAAATAATAACTTTATCTAAATACAGTATAATCACAGTCACAAAAATAACTGTATCCTATTGTTCTTCCCACCCACTTTTTAAATAAATTGAACAGTACAGACAGCTCAATTCTAAGGGAATTGATTGTGAATTGCAAAAATGTGGAGAGCTAAGGGAACTGAAATTAACAGATATTTCTATTCCTAATTACGGCATAAACTTTTCTGAACCAGACTCCCAATTCAGTGCACCTGTTTTGGTTTTTTAAATGTAGAGCATTTATTTCTTATTTTAAGGCGGTGGGGGCGGGTAGTTACCTTCGCCTATGATAACTCTCAGTGCTACTAACAATGATAATTAGCTTGCAAAATACTTGCTTTTCATATGACAACTTTTTAATAACTTACCTAAACTGAAATGTTTTAAAGTGCAATGAATTTGTAGTAGCTTTTCCAGCTAAGTGACAATTACATGGATCTTCCTTAACCAACATGAAAATTCTTAGATTGATAAATGAAATTATTCTCTTGTTATAGCACTGACATTTTAAATTGAATGTTCTTCTCTCTTCGCTCTCATTAAGCATGCTTATGTATTACTGCAAATAACCACAGACAGTGCCGTTCATTGAGTTAAAAAATTGGATTTGTTTTCCTCTGGCAACTTGGAGCAATTTGGTGCCTGTTAATAGTGAAACAGATAAAACACGGGATCGGGGAAGGGGAATCTGACTTTTGATGAAGTGTTGCAACATCTGAATAGTCTTGAGATTATTAAGAAGTCCTCTTCAAATGATTGGGGACATAGCAGAGAATGGAATTAAGATGCAAGGAGTGGAAAACCAAACTTTCCTTTGGTTAGCTGGGTTTAATGTTGATGTTATTGTCTGTGGCTTTGTAGTCTATTGATCACTTAGAATTGATCCTCTTTTACCCACCCAGTTCTTCTTAAAATTCCTACCATGAGGCAATGGTTTCTACAATGAATTATCTTCCGAGGAACCTCTGTACTTTGGCCCTCGACTGACCGCATATCTTGGTTGGCTATTGGATCCTCTTGAGCAAGAAGGAATGTCTGAGGCCTTCCAGTCCTAGTTAAGAATCGCTGTAGGCATAGTGTCTTCTTGAGTTCTGACATAGGCCTATGTCTTTGACACTGACTTCTGGCTTGCAGCTTGGTCTTGCCTCCTGGGTTCTGACTTGCTCTTTGGTTCTGACAACAGACTGGTCCCACAGCTGCTTGCTCACCTCAGATTACCAGCCCAGGGCCCGCCCATGATAGCTGATTGGTTGTAGGGTCACCCAGTGAGCTGTATGGATGCACAGCATTTTTTGAACCCAAGCCTAGCAGCATGCAAGCCAGTCTAATGTAATGAATACCTAGTCCTGGGTTCAAAATTCACACAGATTTATCAGAATTGATTATTGATGTATTTGGGGAGGGGGTTGGAAATTGAGAAAAAATATGGTACTGTGGGAGATGCAGTATAATTGTCTCTACAATGAGGGTGTTTTTTGAAGAGTTGATTGGGTGGTGAGCTCCTTTTTTCACAGTCAAGCTTGCAGCAGAAATGGAATAAATAGCCGTGTCAGGAACATAACTCTACTGGATCCTGGTTTGTTTGTTTTTTGGCAATCAATAGATGGGCAGAGTTTCTAAGAATTTTCTTTCCATGCTGATGGAAACCTTTTAGCGCAGGATGTCCATTAAGGGTAACCGCAGAACTTGAATGTGTAAAAACGCAAAAAATTAATAGTCTGGGACACATTATGGCAGGAGTGCCAAATTACCCACTCTTCCACCATTCATCATCTTTTTTTAATGGATGTGTTTATCAGGGCATCATGGGAGATTCAGCCTCTGTGGAGCTGAAGCATTACTGCTAAATGGATGTGAGGCTCCAGCCCCTTTAATGGCTTGAAAGCAACCTGCCTTAGGAAAACTGGCATGGGGTGGGGTGAGGTGGGAAGATATATGAGGTATCTACTGTTTTTCTGGGAAGCATTTGGATCATCCCCACAGTGTGCAAAGCTTATTGTAAGTTAGCCAAAGAATGTATGGTTAAACTAATCACATCAGGTTGTACGCAACGTAGCTCTAGAGAGAAAGTTCTATCAGTGCAAGGACTTCTGTTTGTGTGGCTGAATGTTTTCCTCTTCCCCTTCCCCTATACCACCCCAAAATTTGTTCTGGTGGGTCCCCCCCTACTGGCCCTGGGACCCACCTTTGAATAAAAAAGTTGGAGACAACAAGAGTTAAAAACAAAACTACATTGGTACCTTGGGTTAAGAACTTAATTCGTTCTGGAGGTCCATTCTTAACCTGAAGCTGTTCTTAACCTGAAGTACCACTTTAGCTAATGGGGCCTCCTGCTGCTGCCGCACCACTGGAGCACGATTTCTGTTCTCATCCTGAAGCAAAGGTACTATTTCTGGGTTAGCAGAGTCTGTAACCTGAAGCGTATGTAACCTGAAGCGTATGTAACCCAAGGTACCACTGTATTACATTTTCTACGGAGAGAGTTTGAAAGCCAGGGTACCACCTCAGAAAAGGTCCTGTTTCCTCTCACCTCCCTTCTGACGGCAGGTGCACCTGATGAAGAACCTGTGAGGCATATGTTAATATATGACAGGTTCATGTGAAAGGAGGTGGTCTCTTAAGTAATCAGGTTCTAAGGCAGTATCAGCACTTTTAATTCTGGTAGGAAATAGAACAGGAGAGGGTCGAGGTGGAAGGCTTTAGGTTCAATCCATGGCAACTCCAGTTAGAAGGATCTAACATCTGGTGATGTCAAAGACCTCTGCCTGAGACCTGAGAGAGTGGCTGCCTATCAGACAATTCAAGGCTAGGTGTAAAAATCACCTGAAGTATTGCAGTGCCTATGCTGATTCTTTTATAACTGTATAATCAACCTTTTTCCTTGAAGAATGCCCCATATCTTCAGATTCAGCATTGGTTTAGTCCTTTAGCAAATCGGTGTATGGGAATGGGAAATGGATCCATTTAATTGCTTCCACAGCTCTCCCAGCCATTTATTTCACTCTAATTGGGAAAAGTCTTGGGAAGGAGGAAGGGTCACTGCTTTGCATTTGTCGAAGGAGAATAATTTTCCAATATAGCAGAGTTCTATTACATGCCAGGTAAATAATTGAAATGTTGCTGCAGGAAACCCTAAACCCCAAGGTCATATTGGAGATGGTAGAAGCAATGCAGTGTAAAGGATAGGCTGCAACCAGTAAAAGGGAGCATTTCTGAAAGCATCAAAGAGTGCATATAGTTGAAAGCATTCACATGATACCCTGCCCATCCCCTTTCTCATCACTGGAATGAATAAGAGGCTATTATATTTCACATGCCTAATAGCCATCTGTCATAACAAGAACATGTTCCCCAAGGCTAACAAGGAGAAGAGTGCAACCTCTTCACTGCTCCTGGCTCTAAAGCATCTCTCTGCTGAGGCCTCATTAGCATTCTTCTCCACAAAAAAATGAGGTTGCCTGATCTATTCCCAGCAATTTTCTCTTGTCACTCTTCTTTTCATGCAAAGCCAGGTTCAGGTGGGGCAGAACGCTTCGCTTTCTCTGCTTGTTAAACTCTTCAGCACTGGCAAGCACCCATTTTACAGCTTTGTCCATTATAAAATTTCAACCCACACCTATTGAAAAATCATCTGGAAAAGCTAGCTTCTCAAAATATATTCTTTCTTTTTTGCTTTTTACATAGAAAGAAAGCAGTGTTTTCTTGGGCAGCTACTGTATGAAAGAAAGGGGAATATGGAGTTCTGAGGACCGATTTCATTACCCAAGTACAGGGTGCAAACTCTGTTAAACAGGCAGGAGTTCAGCCTTCTTATGCAAGTGATACAACTACCCCAGTGTGTTGAAGCATCAGATAAGAGATCAATGTGGATGGGTTGTTTGCAAGTAGAACACTCTGACAGCAGTGATCAAGCCTGCTTTTTAATACATTAGGCCAAATTCAGGCCAAATAAGAAGCTTCTGCTCCAGGCAAATGTCTTTTCCTGGAAAATGATAAGAAAAGAAAAACAGCATTTCCTTTTGCATGTCACTTTTAGCATAAAGGGAACAAGGGAAACCAACAGGCTGATTAAAATTAGATGTCATGACCTTTTTTAACAAACTCTATTCACTTTTTAACATTAAAGCCTGTTCCATTCCTTACGAAGCTGTTTGTGACCTAAAGATGCACACTTAACTTCAGCATCTCATTCTCATCAGTTGCTTCTTCATTCTAGCAGCATCCCAAATAGCATTTAAGGGACAAACCAGATGTTATATTAGTCATGCCCTTGCCCTGGTTCACATGTGTCAGGGAACTGCCATCGGAGTTAGAGGTGCTGGACAGGCTCCAGCAGAGTAGGAGAGACTCTGCAGCAGAAGCAGGAACCAGCAGGGGGAGTGCAGGAGTTACAGCGGAGGGGAGGCTCTCAGACGCTTCTAGTGAGAATAGTGAAGAGGTAACTAGACCCCCTTTAGGAATTCCCTCCCTTCGCCGGAAACTGTCACGCAGAGAGTCACGAAAGCGCATGTCCGTCAAACAGCTTTTATGTTGGCGTAAGTTCCGTAGACGCCCACTGTCAGATTCTACCAGCGACTGACGGAGTCATGCTTTTGGGGGCTCCGTTAGTGCCTGGGTTTGGATGACCGGCCAAACCCCAGCGGGATCAAGCTTTTACGCACAAGCAGCTCATTATCCCATCACAGCAATCTGACAGTCTCCGAAAGCTGTTTGTGCAAGCAGAGGGCATCATGAGTGAACCAGCAGGAACCGGGGCAGCTGGAGCTGGAGCAGATCCAAGCCTGGAAGAAAGGTACAGGGCGTTGGAGGTCCAGCTCGCACTGCAAACGGCGAGGCTGGAGGAGAGGAGGGCTCAAGATGCAGATAAGGGGAAAACCACCCCACTTGCCAGAAGGGTGCCTGGATTGGTGCAGAAATTTGGGGGGAATCCCAGGAACTATCAAGCCTTTAGAACAGAGATGCAATATGCTCTCAATCTACTGTTTGATGACTTCCCCGATGAGAACTCTAGAGTGGCGTACGTGATTGGCCATCTAGAGGGAGGGGCGAGGGACTGGGTTCGCCCCCTGATGGCAGCCAATAATGAAATCTTAAAGGACACAATGAAGTTTTTTCGCGCCATGGACTTGATGTTTTCCAGCGAGATTGAGCAGGGGATGGTGCGCAGGGAGTTGATGGCTTGTAAACAGGGGAGCCGATCTGTACGTGAGTACTGGACTGAGTTCACCATGCTGATTCATAGACTGGGGTGGAACCTTGCTAGTGAACCTATTCAAATGCTATTTGAAGAAGGTCTCTCTCCGGCAGTGAAAGATGAACTTTCCCGGGCGCCTAGGGCGGAGTCTATGGACCAGCTGACTAAATCAGCGCTGTCCATAGGAGCACGCCAGGAGGCTAGAGCTTTGGAAAAGCGGGAAGGAAAGGGGGAACGTTGGAAGGACTTCCGCATTCCAGAGATTCCGGAGCAGCCTTTCCCGCCAGCAGAGCCGATGGAACTTGGAGCAGCGCGCGCGCGCACAGTTTCAAACACCAGTGAAGGGCGGAAGAAGGAGGGAAAGAGCGGCAAGAGATGCTATCTCTGCCAACAGCCAGGTCACTTTGCCAGAGTCTGTCCGCAAAGGAAGGAATGGCAAGGGATGGCAGGAACTGTTGGGGGGAAGGAGGAGGATGAAATGAAGGAGCAAGTAAAAGCCAACGCCTGGTTGCCAACATCAGGGCACAGCAGCCAGGCCAGGGAGTAGTGAATGTGCCCACGCCGGAACCCCCAAGACCAGCACTTGTGATAGAGGTGTTGCTGGAACGGGCAAACGGACACCCACTAAAGATAAGAGCGCTATTGGACTCAGGTAGCTCATGTAATTTCATGAGTAAGGAGTTTGCAGCTGAGCACCAGATACAGACTATCCCATTAAGTAAGCCTTTGCAGGTTACCACGATTGATGGGAGGGAGCTGTTGGGAGGAGAAGTGAGCCAACAGACTGTACCAATGATAATGAGGGTGGCACGGCACACAGAACTGATAGCGTTTAACGTAGCCACCCTGGGAGGAGCCCCTATTATCTTGGGAATGAGCTGGCTGGCACTACATGATCCGCTAGTAGGCTGGCATCAGCGCGTGGTTTCCTTTGGATCAGCACATTGCCTAGAACACTGCAAGGAGGGAGAGGCCCAGGCAGGCAGCAGGGCCACTCTAGCAGGGGTGGAAGTGATGGACAAGGGGAAGGTGCCACCACAATACGCTGACTTGATTGACGTATTCAGCGAAAAGGAAGCGGATAAATTGCCCCCGCACAGACCCTTTGACTGTCAAATTACCTTACTCCCAGGAGCACAATTGCCAGTGGGGAAGCTGTATGCAATGTCAGACAGTGAGATGCAGGAGTTAAGGGAGTTCATTGACAAGAATCTCAAGAGAGGTTTCATCAGAGAGTCACGAGCGGTGGGGGGCAGTCCAGTGTTCTTTGTGGACAAAAAACACACGGGCAAGCCCAGACTTGTGTGTGATTTCAGGTCCCTGAATGCAGTGTCAGAACCAGTGACTTTCCCTATGCCTAGAATTGATGACATTCTGACACAGGTGAGAAAAGGGAAGATTTTTACCAAGCTGGACCTTAGGGGGGCATATAACTTGATACGTGTGAGGAAGGGGGATGAGTGGAAGACCACTATGTTCACCCCCTTGGGGGCGTTTGAGTACCTCGTTATGCCTTTCGGATTACAAGGAGGCTCCGCCTGTTTTCAATCATTCATGAATCACGTCCTGGGGCCATTGCTCTACAAGAACTGCGTAGCGTTCTTAGATGACGTCCTGGTGTACTCAGAGAATGAGGAGCAGCATGTGCGAGATGTAAGAGAGGTACTGAGCAAACTGCGAGAAAACCGGCTGTGGGTGAAACTGGAGAAGTGTCAGTTTCATACTAGGGAGGTGGAATTCCTGGGGTACCGGTTGTCTGACAAGGGATTGGCCATGGATCCCAGCAAGGTTCAAGCGGTACTGGAATGGAAAACACCAAAGACCAAGAAGGACGTGCAAAGGTTCCTGGGGTTCGGAAACTTCTATAGGAAGTTCATCAAAAACTTTGCCCATTTGACCGCGCCCATCACAGATTGTCTTAGTAGCAAAAAGAAATTTGTTTGGACGGAAGAAGCGCAGCGGGCGTTCGAACGCCTAAAGCAGGCGTTTGCGTCGGAAGAACAGCTTCTGCACGTGGATCTACAACAACCAATGAGAGTGGAGACTGACGCGTCAGACCGAGCAGTGGGGGCCGTGCTTCTCCAGCCGGGAAAGGATACGTCGGAATGGAGACCGTGTGCATTCTTTTCGCGGAAATTGAACAAATCCGAGAGGAACTACACAGTGTACGACAGAGAACTGCTCGCCATTCATGAAGCATTTCGGAAATGGCGGCACTTGCTGATTGGGGCGCAACACAAGGTTCAAGTCCGAACTGACCACAAAAATCTGGAATATTGGAGAACAGCCCGTGTCCTGAACCAGAGACAAGTGCGATGGGCCCAGGAGTTCTCCAAATTCCACTTTGAGATTCGTTACGTGCCAGGTTCAGAGAACGTGAGAGCGGATGCCCTTTCCAGGAAACCTGAGTACTTAGAGGGGGAGGGAGCGCCTGAGGCAAGGCATGTAATCTCCGAAGACCGCTGGGTGTGTGGGGCGGCATTGGTGGGGCAAAGGGAACTGATGGAAGGTACGGAGAACGATGAATACGCCCAAGAGAAACTCAGAGAACTCAGGAGGACAGAAGAGAACACAGGGGGATTTGAAGAAAAGAACGGGGCGTTGTATTACAAAGGGGCACTGTACATACCAGATGGGGAACTGAGGGGCAGAGTACTCAAGCAGTTGCATGACAGCCCCACAGCGGGACATTTTGGACAGCACAAAACCATGTGGTTGGTTACCAGGGAGTTTTGGTGGCCCAAGGTGAGGGAGGACGTGCGGGAATATGTTAGGGGTTGCGACAGGTGTCAGCGAGCAAAAGGAGAGAGGGTGGCGCCAGCGGGGCTATTACAACCCTTACCCACGCCAGAAAGGCCTTGGGAGGCAGTATCCATAGATTTTATGACGGACCTGCCAAAATCCAAAGGCAAAACAGCTGTTATGGTGGTGGTAGATCTATTAACCAAAATGTGTCATTTTATAGCCTGTTCACATGCGGTTACAGCGGAGGAGACCGCCAAGTTGTTTGTAGAGCATATTTTCAGGTTGCATGGCGCCCCCTTGAGGGTGGTCAGTGACAGAGGCAAACAATTTACTTCCAGGTTCTGGAGGAAACTTATGAGCTTACTGCAAGTAGAACTCAATTTCTCCACTGCCCGACACCCAGAAACTAATGGGCAAGCGGAAAGGGCAAACGGCATTTTGCAACAATACCTGAGGTGTTATGTAAAGGACAGAGAAAATGATTGGGTAGATAAGCTACCGCTGGCCGAATTTGCCTACAACAACGCGGAGAATGTGTCCACAGGGATGAGTCCTTTCCTGGCAAACTATGGGTGCCATCCCCGGGCATTCCCAGGAGAGGGGGGGGAGAGATGGAGCGTGCCGGCAGCGGAACATTTTTTTGAAGAGATGGAAGCGATCCACCGTCAGCTTCAACTTAACTTAGAGAGAGCCAAGGAAGAATATAAGAAGCAAGCAGACAGAAATAGGAGGGAAGGTGAAATCATAAGGGTGGGAGACCGAGTGTGGTTGTCCACCCAAGGACTACCGTTCAAGGGTGGGAGTAAGAAATTGAGACCCAAGAAATTGGGACCCTTTGAGGTCATACAGCAGGTCAACCCAGTAGCATTCAAACTCAGACTGCCCAGTCACATGAAATTACACCCAGTATTTCACAGGTCATTACTGTCGCCGTACCGAGAGGGACGTGAGTGGGGGGAGCGTGAGAGAGAGGCCACCCAAACGCTCGTGATAGAAGAGAGAGAGCGCGACATGAACGTGGCAGGAATCATTGATTCCAGGTGGAAGGGGAATCAGGTGGAATATCTGGTAGAATGGGAGGGGGAAGTAGAGTCGGAAAACACTTGGGTGCCAGCAGAGGTAGTGAATGACGAGATCTTAATAGAAACATTTCATCAGCGTTTCCCAAGAAAACCGCAACCCGTGGCACGATTTAGAAGGGAACACTTTGGGACCACCGATGAGGAGGGAGAGTTTGAAGGGTTCCCAGAGTCAGGGGTGGGTGAGGAAGCTGCCTCCGACGAAGAAGAAGAAGACGGGGAGAGAGATGGGACGCCGTGGCTAGAAGTGTTTGAATCCTCTGATGACGAGGATTGCTCTTTCAGGGGCTTTCCGCCCTCACCGCCAGTGGGAGAGGAGGCGGGAGGGGGTGAAGGGGGGCCTGGGGGGGAGGTGGATGTCAGGGAACTGCCATCGGAGTTAGAGGTGCTGGACAGGCTCCAGCAGAGTAGGAGAGACTCTGCAGCAGAAGCAGGAACCAGCAGGGGGAGTGCAGGAGTTACAGCGGAGGGGAGGCTCTCAGACGCTTCTAGTGAGAATAGTGAAGAGGTAACTAGACCCCCTTTAGGAATTCCCTCCCTTCGCCGGAAACTGTCACGCAGAGAGTCACGAAAGCGCATGTCCGTCAAACAGCTTTTATGTTGGCGTAAGTTCCGTAGACGCCCACTGTCAGATTCTACCAGCGACTGACGGAGTCATGCTTTTGGGGGCTCCGTTAGTGCCTGGGTTTGGATGACCGGCCAAACCCCAGCGGGATCAAGCTTTTACGCACAAGCAGCTCATTATCCCATCACAACATGATTTTGTAAAAACCAAGATTCAGGATTGAGGATACTAAGAGTCAAATTTAGACCAGTTTGTGTTTTTTTTAATCCGTACATTGGTTGTGTGCATGCTTTTACGTTGTGAAGCAGGCAGACATTTCCTTTGAAGTGAACTTCCTTTAAAGCCTCACTAATATCTGAATTAAATTTGTTTATATTCATATGCAGTGCTGTGTATGTTGGGGTATAAATGTAATAATAAATAAATTGTTCACCTAGAAGTAGGCCACACTGCTTATTTTCAAACAAGTGCATAAAGGATTTCAGCTTGAACAATCCTTGAAGCTCTAGGATGCCGATTTTATTTTTATTTTACAAGATCCTGACATTTAATGTCTAGGGAGACTGGATAATTGGTACCAAAAGCTGTGTTGACTTGAACAATTTGAAGAGCAGTGAAAGGTGATGGTGGTGGTTGTTTCTTTTGCCTGTGTTAAGGCTTTATGTCAGCGAAAAGCTTCCCTGTGGATAACTAGGTTACTAGGATATAAGGGGAAATTCTATTTTAAATAGCCCAGTAGGTTGTTCAGAAAAGAGTTTTGCTGCTCTCTTGCATTCGTATATTGGAGTTCAGTCAGCTGCATCCATTCTCTACTCAAGTCTTATCAGGGCTGAGCAATGGTCAGCAGTTTGAAATGACCAAGAGACAAGAGTTGTTCCAAGAGATCGGAATCAGGGTGTGTGTGTGTGTGTGTGTGTGTGTGTGTGTGTGTTAAAGCTCCAAGTTAGGAGAGCAAGTCAGGGCTAAAGGACAAACCAGCACACAGACCAAGCCAAAGGTCAGGACCGAAGAACAACCAAAAGATACCAGAATAACATACAGCTTGGGAAGGTCTTATTGCTTGGGTAAGCTTGAAAAAGGAAGCCCATGTGCTCTTGCCTGTCCAGGAGAGTCCAGTGATCAGCCTGGACAAATGGGGTCTTGGACTCTGTGTAGGCCAGGGGCTAGGGGACCTGTGGCCCTTCTGAAACTATCGACGGGGTGAGCTCCCGTTGCTCGGTCCCTGCTCCTGCCCACCTAGCAGTTCGAAAGCATGTCAAAGTGCAAGCAGATAAATAGGTACCGCTCCGGCAGGAAGGTAAACGGTGTTTCCGTGTGCTGCTCTGGTTCGCCAGAAGCGGCTTAGTCATGCTGGACACATGACCCAAAAGCTGTACGCCGGCTCCCTCGGCCAGTAAAGCAGGATGAGCGTCGCAACCCCAGAGTCAGCCACGACTGGACCTAATGGTCAGGGGCCCCTTTACCTTTACTATCCCCAGCCAGCATGGCCTTTGGTCAGGGATAATGGGAGTTGTAGTCAAACTACATCTGAAGGGCCACAGGTTCCCTACCTCTGGCCTATGTAGATGCTGCAACCTGCAATTCAGTGGCTCACCGATTCAGTGCTTTGTTCTAGGGAACCCAAGATACAGTCAGACCACGAACCTAAAATGGGCGTGCATCAACTTCATTTATAGTCAGAATAGCTAACCAAAAAAAGAATGTGTATCTTGAAAGTTTAGTCCAAACGGGAAGACTAGCTTTACCCCAGAGAATTGCCTGAAGGCACTCTTGCTTGGAGTGAGTCCAGGGGTGTGGAACCTGTGGCTCTTTAGCCACATCATGGCCACTGCTCAGGAATGATGGGAGATGGAATCTGACAACAACTTGAGGGCTACAAGTTTCCCTTCCTTGATATATAAGGGCCTACGTTGTTTTAAGTAATTAGCAAGGTGATCAAATCAATAGTGTTTTTGAAATGAATGTTTGTGAGTACTGTTGGCTTATTCCTGCTGCCACACATGGCTCCTGCGTTACCATATACAGTGGTGCCTCGCAAGACGAAATTAATTCGTTCCGCAAGTCTTTTCGTCTTGCGAGTTTTTCGTCTTGCGAAGCACGGTTTCCCATAGGAATGCATTGAAAATCAATCAATGCGTTCCTATGGAAACCGCCTTCAGACCAGGTTTGGGGACAGTCTGTCCCCCGACCTCTTCTGAAGGCCGACGTGGGGGGGCGAAAGTCTTTGCTTTCCCCCCCCTTCCCGGGACAGCGGAGACTTCTCCGCTGTCCGGGGCGATCTTAAAATGCTGGCGGGCGGCAGCGCTGCCGCCCGCCAGCATTTTAAAATCCCCCGGGAAGGCAGGCAGGGGGGACAAAGACTTTTGCCCCCCACCCGCCTTCAGAAGAGGTCCAGAGGGCTCTCCAAGCTGCGGATAGCAGCCTGCTGCCCCGCGCGCGAGGGGCGCTCTTAAGCAGAGCGCCCCGCGCGCGGCGCAGACATTCGCAGCTTGGGGAACCCTGCAGGACTTCCCCGCAGGGCTCTCCAAGCTGCGGATAGCAGCCTGCTGCCCCGCGCGAGGGGCGCTCTTAAGAAGAGCGCCCCTCGCGCGGCGCAGACATTCGCAGCTTGGGGAACCCTGCAGGACTTCCCCGCAGGGCTCTCCAAGCTGCAGATAGCAGCCTGCTGCCCCGCGCGAGGGGCGCTCTTAAGCAGAGCGCCCCTCGCGCGGCGCAGACATTCGCAGCTTGGGGAACCCTGCAGGACTTCCCCGCAGGGCTCTCCAAGCTGCGGATAGCAGCCTGCTGCCCCGCGCGAGGGGCGCTCTTAAGAAGAGCGCCCCTCACGCGGCGCAGACATTCGCAGCTTGGGGAACCCTGCAGGACTTCCCCGCAGGGCTCTCCAAGCTACGGATAGCAGCCTGCTGCCCCGCGCGAGGGGCGCTCTTAAGAAGAGCGCCCCTCGCGCGGCGCAGACATTCGCCGCTTGGGGAACCCTGCAGGACTTCCCCGCAGGGCTCTCCAAGCGGCGAATGTCGGCCCCACGCGAGGGGCGCTCTGCTTAAGAGCGCCCCTCGCGCGGGGCAGCAGGCTGCGCACCTTCCCCTCTGTTCCCGGACCTGTCCTGAAGGCTTGCAGTGGGAGGAGGGCTTTCCTCCCCACCGCCAACATTCAGAATGCTGTTCTGAATGTTGGCGGTGGGGAGGAAAAACCCTCCTCCCACCGCAAGCCCCGGGAACAGAGGAGAAGCGCTGCGCACCTTCCCCTCTGTTCCCGGACCTGTCCTGAAGGCTTGCAGTGGGAGGAGGGCTTTCCTCCCCACCGCCAACATTCAGAATGCTGTTCTGAATGTTGGCGGTGGGGAGGAAAAACCCTCCTCCCACCGCAAGCCCCGGGAACAGAGGAGAAGCCCTTCGCGCCTTCCCCTCTGTTCCCGGACCTCCCACCGCAAGCCTTAGGACAGGTCCGGGAACAGAGGAGAAGGCGCGCTGCGCTTCCCCACTGTCCCCGGAGATTTCCCTATGGGCTTTCGTCTTGCGAAGCAAGCCCATAGGGAAATTCGTCTTGCGAAGCCGCTAAAAAATCGGAAAACCCTTTCGTCTTGCGGGTTTTTCGTTTAGCGAGGCATTCGTCTTGCGGGGCACCACTGTACAGCTAAATGCCAAAAAGCAAAAATGCCCCAAGTAAAAGCTACAATTTTGAAGTATGAAGTGCAGTTCTTTACAACAGTTGAGTATGTACTACGCAGTTGCTTTCTGTTTTCCTAGCTTTATGAGTTGCCTTTTCATAAATGTGAAGTGTTCTTGCATTCATGTCCTCCAGCACTTGGAATACTTTGGCCTTTGAATAAATGATTGTTGACTAGTATTCACATCTGGACTGTGGCAAAGTCTACTAAGGAGATATAAAATCTTATGGCAATCTGATCTACTTGCTGCTAGGCTGAGTCTTCAGTAAAATATATGGGTAAGGCTAAAAAGGGAAAGCATTCACAATACAGTTTACAGAAATAAAAAGTTTTAAAGCACTTTAAAACACAACCCACGGGTAAGTGTATTACGGTCAAACACTCCACCCTTTCTTAATAAAAAAAAATGTTATGTCTCTGGGAATGTCCTCTGCACTGATTTTTGCATTTTGACATTTCAGTGTATTACAGTAATAGTAATTTTGCTTAACATGAACAACTTACCTTTGCCTTTCAATTTTTTTTTAATAGATGACATATATTTGGAACAGCAGAATATTTCTTCTCTTTTGCCGAGTCAAAGCACCATGGGCAGTATGACTCACGAAGCCTTAACAAAAAGCACAACGGATCCCAAGGCAAATAGTGTGTTTCCTGAGGGGTTGTTGTCACCTGTAACCTCTCCTGAGGTGACCTCATCGGACCAAGAAGGAACAAGCAGAGTCTCAGCTGGACAAAATGTACCACTGTTGGATACTTCGGTAACAAGCAACGAAGCCGTCTTAAGTAATGATAGATTGATCAGCTCCTTTCCAAATGCACAACAGACCCCTTCATTGAAATCTTTTACAGAGGACTATCATTCAGGTTCCTTCCCAGTGAAAGCAACAAAAGAATCCTTGCAAACTTTGCTGTTAGCGCCTTCATTACCTGCCATCTCCTCACTGGACTACCTGGAAACACTGCAAACAACATTGCAAAGGGCTGCCTCTGTCCCCCATGTTCCTCTGCCCTCTTCAAGGCCTTTTGACATGGCAGATGTAACTCTGACTCCGAGCAGAGACTTGCTGATGTCCTCTACGTACTTAAGTTCTGTTGCATCTGAGGCAGTGGATGCAACGGTTGGAGAGAGTTTGTTGTTTTCTGCGCAATCCTCAGCATCTTTGCTTTCGGATGCTACTGCGAAAGGGTCATCCTTATTCCTGAGACAGCTCGGTGAGGTTGCCCAAATTATGCCAGACATTTTGACAAGTACTGACACACACACAGAAGCTCGCTATAGTATTAATAGCAGTAGTGTTACAGGAACTCTAAGAAGCTCGTCTGTCCTGAACGTTTTGAATGAAATTCCTGTTTTGTTAACTAACACAGGGACTGATACGTTTTCAGCTCTGCTTCCTTTTGTTTCTCCCCCTGCTTCCCCAGCTACACTTTTGACTGCCTCCAGTAGTTCTTTTAATGAGGAATTGTTTACACACGAGCTTTCCTTTCAATTATCCAGAAGTACAGCATCAGTTTTGCCTGACGGTTCAGAGAAACAAACTCAAGCTGAGTTCTTCAGTGACATCGCAAGCCCAGTGCCTTCCACTAGACCATATGCTTCATGTTCTTACTGTGACTTCACCTCAGTTCTCTCAGAGCCAGTCTTTTCAGTGGCACCTTCAGAAAATGATGTGGGCTCAGGTGATTATGTTGAGACACCGTCATTCACGGCCTCTGAGGTAAACGGTGTTGCTCCACCTACATCCGTAGTTAGTGACTTTTATGACCTGCAAGAGCCGCCTCCTGAAGTCTTCGATACTACTTTCCCCTCAAGACCTGTTGTATCATTCTCTTCAAGGTTTACAGAAATCTCCATGTCAAATGCTGTGGACATTAGCCTTAAAAACATAATATTTACATCAGTTTTCCCTTCCTATGGCCGGTCTTATGAAATAACATCACTGGAGAGTGATCCTGTCAGCTTTCCCTACTCTGTAACTGAAATGGTTATGTCTAGTGCTGTAGAACTATCCTCTCTCCTTGCCACGGTTCCCCTTGAATCTGCCTTCACCGAAAATGTGAACACACCATCCATGACAATCAGGAACTCAAGTCTGGAAATATCCGAATTAATGCCATCAGAATCTACTGTTTTCCTTAGCAAAACACTCGTGGGTTTTCCCACAGAAGAGCCTGTTGTAAATAGATCAGACATTCCATCCAGCCTTCCATCAACACCTTTTCCCTCTGAGCCAAATGGCTTCTCACATTTGTCATCTGCTAGAGCCACATCATTCTTGATAATGCCAAGTGATTTGACAACATCTTTACCTCATGTTTCGCCGACATTCCTTCCGTCATCTGTGTTTCTCGACAATTCTTCTAGCTGGGCTTCAGCTGAGCTCCCAGCTGTTGACATCACAAGCATAGAGGCACCCCAGACTTCTTCATGGCAAACTTCATTTTTTAATTTGAACTCATCTTCCGTTTCAGTCCCACATAGTTCTACAACTGTGCCATCATCAAGTCTCTATACGAGCTCTAGGTTACTGGAACCAACATCAATCTTAGTGATGGAATCTGAATTTTATTTTACCTCACCTTCCACACAAGCTACCTCTCAGTTTGAGTCATCACCCATAGCTATCGATGCAACCGTCCCTACACTGGTGCTTCCCACCTCTGTCCCAGAGCCTGTTTTCACCAGCAATATATTGGAGGATGAAACGCATGTGACCTCGTGGTTCACCTCACTGCAGGCAACCCCCATCTTGACATCCTCATCCCTTTTATCTACTATTACCACAACTACTGTTGAGGATGCTGGTGCTACTGCTAACCTTGCCTCGGTTTCCCCATTTACTGAGGCAACTGAGACCACAATGTTTTTTAGAACTACCCCTTATATGCCACCGTTGGCTACGGGTGCGAGCAGTACCGCTTCTGCTACTGAATCAGTGGCCATGGTGTCTTCATCTGCACCTACAGTGACGCCTCCATCTGTGATGACCTCTCTTGAATCTGGACCTCCAACCAGAACTACTAGTGTAACTGAGTTTACCAGCATGACAATCTCTACTGCCACCACCTTTAGCAGCACAATAGGCCTTTTGACAACTACCAGCAGTACACCAAGATCATCTACAGCATCTACCACTTCTGCACTGGTCACGACTCCAGAAGTTACAGTGGCAACCATTCCAGCTACCATTCCAGCAACCAGACAGCCCTACGTTTGTGACATCACGGTCCCTGATAAATATATAGTGAAAGCCGGTAAGACTTCCCACCCCACCCAGATCTGTTGTTGTTCTTGTGTTATTAAAAGTTGTTCCTTAAAATCCACAAATTCATGCCATTTTGCTCAAGGAACGTGAACTACTGGTGTCCTTCCAGGTTGTGAATGTCATATACTGTTTATTTTGCACAGCAGTACTAATATTATTCATTTAAAATATTTCATACGCTGCCTTTCAGTTCAATTCTTTACTGAATACTAATGTTTTCTGTCTCAGGCCAGGAGTGGTGCAAATAGGTAGAGTGTAGTAGCCTTCCAGATGTTGCTGGACTATACAGTGGTACCTTGGGTTAAGAACTTAATTCGTTCCAGAGGTCCATTCTTAACCTGAAACGGTTCTTAACCTGAGGCGCGCTTTCGCTAATGGGGCCTCCTGCCGCCACTGCACTGCTGACGTGCGATTTCTGGGGCAAAGTTCTTAACCTGGAACAACCACTTCCTGGTTAGCGGAGTTTGTAACCCAAAGTGTCTGTAACCTGAGGTACCACTGTAACTCCCATCATCTTTAACCACTGCCTCCAAGAATCTTGGGAACTTTGTTCAGGGTGCTGAGAGTTGTTAGGAGACTGCCTAATCCCCTCACAGAGCTGCAATTCCCAGAGTGGTTTAAAAATCAATTCCTCTTTCCAGGGAACAATGGGAATTGAAGCTCTATGAGGTGAAACTTTTTTAAAAAAAACCAACACAGGTCTTATTTATGCTTATTTATGCTTCTTATTTATGCAGGATTGATGGGCTGCTATGTTTCAAAATACCTATTAGCGTTTCTGACTGAAAATGAAATATGGATAAGGGTGGAAATTCCAGCTCCCTGTAGTTCTCTGCAATCACTTTTTTTAGATCTGTATGCGCATGGTTTAAACAAATAATATATATATTCATTGATTCAAATTTCTAGTTCTAGCTCGGAAACCTATAGTAGAAAACATCAGCGAATCCATCAAAGAAATCCTGAGAGCTGAATTTAGGAGGCTTCTTGAACTGGAGGTAAGCAATATCAAACACACAGTGTGCTGCGTGGCTGCTATTAATAATTTGTTTAATTATTCAGATAATTTGTTTCATCATACAGCATCACAGGAATACTTGAGAGATATGGGTGTAACTGGATATATCGTCCACTTAACTGGTATCTTGTTCCTCAGCGATAGTGCTGTTGCATTTTTCTGCAGCGCCAGTGTAATGCTGTGGCTGTGATGCATTGATATAATAACTGGCATGCACTGTCCTCATTTGCCAGTCCAGGAAGTCCCAGGACAAGGCCTTCAATCCATTTGTCTCACTGGGTCACGATATTATGAATATGCTGCTTTTTAAAGTATGAGCAATTTCCCATTCATTTACAATGCAAACTGTGGTTTAAAATTGTTCTTCTTTGGAGAATGATCCACAGAACCTTCCAAACTTGGGTTCATCTCCTGGCAATCCCTTATAATGCTAAAAAGAGAGGACCTATTTCTGTGCACTTATTCCTGTTTCTGTTGCGATTGGACGACGCCATTGCTGGCTCGCCATCTTGGGAGGGCAGCTTTATTTCCGAACTGCAAC
Source organism: Podarcis gaigeae (assembly GCF_964106915.1). Classification (NCBI taxonomy): domain Eukaryota; kingdom Metazoa; phylum Chordata; class Lepidosauria; order Squamata; family Lacertidae; genus Podarcis; species Podarcis gaigeae. The sequence continues at coordinate 23,034,642 of NC_139686.1, read as the reverse complement.
GTTAATGTCTGGGGTGTTCTCACCTCCCTCAAGAAAAAAGACCCATGGCTTGTGATGGAATACTGCCAAGGTTGCTATCTTGAAATTGACTGCTGTGCAGCTTAATAACCTACACTAATGAATTGTTGTCAGAGATCTTGGAAATGCATTCCCTAGTGTGAAACTTGCTCCCTGCTAACAGATTTGACTTTACTGTAAGGCTCGGCACATAAACAGGTTTATGAACAGGGAAACCACAGGTAAATAATGTGCGTTCCAGGTTTTTCTTTCCTTACATCTTGCATTTACTGCTCACAGATGTTTCATTTTTATGATGTGTTGTGCAGAGGGTAGTTCTCTTAAATGCAGCACCATGGCAAAGTACACTTCAGAAAACTGAGGTGTGTGGTTGTAATTTAACATTCATGGCTCAACAATATGAGAGATGATGATGATGATGTAAAGTGATAATGCTTTCATTTTAACATCTTCTGGCAGCGAAAGGGGGTTCACACCTTTTAGCCCTACAAAGGTCTTAATTATGACTATGACTAAGCTTGGACTGAGTTTGCACAAAGAGAGGTGTCAATAATAATAATAATAATAATAATAATAATAATAATAATAATGGGCCGCCCCTCTTTCCAGGTTTTTAGATCAGAGTCTTTTCCAACCCCATCTGCATATACCAGAAATTGAACCCGAGACCTTTTGCATGTAAAGCCTGTGCTCTATCATTAATTTTTTTTGAGGGGGGGGGGTAGATTGTGATAGAACTGTGGGGACTGGGTTAGATGCTGCCAAGGAGGGGGTAGAAATTAAAGAAAGGCAATTACAAGGAGGCTTCAGCCCTTGAATCTGTAACTGATTCCATTCCTTTATCACAATGCGAAAATACTAGGGCCCCATTGCACTCAGGTTCTGTTGAAATCAATATGAAAATTAGTTCTGACTTCAGTCCCATTTATTGCAGCAGGATTTAAGTGCAACTGACTTGGTTTTGATTCAGCACTGTACCCCTCCTGTGTAACCTCGTCATTGCTGAACAGCACACCCACCCCATACAATCTTTCTGTTTTGTAGTGCAATAAATAATGCTCCTTCTGGGATTTTTGGAATTCTCATTTCCCCCTCTTTCTTTTTAATAGGTTTATAGATTTTCTCCCAAATTCTCGTTTCTGGTGACCTCAGGTCCTTTTGTTTACACGGCAATTGCTGTCATCAATGCTCTTATGGACAGCAGCCTTCTACGCGGGCAGGTACCTCTCATCTCATCGCTACAACCTTCTTTCCCTGTTCCAGACCGCAAGTTTCACGTGCAGACTGGTAAGCTGAGCTGTATCACCCTTGTGTTTTTGCGCTGCGCACAAGAAAAGAATCACTTGGCATATTATTGATTCGAGATCTGTTGTGGGACAAACATGGGCTCTTTCCCCAAGTTATATGGTTTAGTTTGTGTGTGTGTGTGTGTGTGTGTGTGTGTGTGTTATATCTCTCTCATGCTACTAAAGGCCAGTGTTCCTGCTCACTTCACTCGCCAATCCCTCCTACCCATCAGCTCCATCCCTTAGCCAATACCCTCCCTTGATATCTGGCCAGCCCCACCCCTTAGACCAGGCTTCCTCAGCCTCAGCCCTCCAGATGTTTTTGAGACTACAATTCCCATCATCCCTGACCACTGGTCCTGCTAGCTAGGGATCATGGGAGTTGTAGGCCAAAAACACCTGGAGGGCCGAGGTTGAGGAAGTCTGCCTTAGACATTCTCCTTTTCACCTTCACAGCACGTTTCTGAAGCTTCTATTTTTCAGTCCCCCTTTGCATCCTTACCCCCATTTCCATGCCCATTCCTCTCCTCCCTCCTTCCATCCCATAATCCTCACTCATTTCCCCAAATGCCCTCTCTTGCCCCACCCCAGCACAGCAAAGATCCCATTATCCTCATCAAGTTCCACCTGCCTGCCTGCCTTTGGCTTTTCACAGTGTTCTCAGAGTGGTGAACCAGATGGGAATCCTGAAGTCAGGACCTGATCTGTGAGCAGCGCTCTCCCCGTTTGTGACTCCCAGGCAGCATGCTGCCTCCTCCAGCACTGAACACAGTACATTGCCATCATGGCTTGTAGCCACTGATCGCCTTATCCTCCATGAATTTGTCTAATCCTCTTTTAAAGCCATCCGAGTTGGTGGCCACCTGTTCCTCTTGTGGTAGCAAATTCTATAGTTTAAATATGCACTGTGTGGAGAAGTACTTTGAGTGCTTGAATGGTGTAAATACAGGTTTTAGTGTTGATAAATAAGAGCAGAAGGATAAACAATGGCCAAAAGCAAAGGAAAGTGTACAAACATAGTGCCAAAGTATTCCATCATTCAGGTACTGTATAGCATAATAAATAATCAAGAAAATATATGGTACTGATGGGAATCAGGCAAGTTCATTGAACTTGGCATGAGATTTTTGGTGGGTAGGAACAGGATTTGTGTTTGTGACTGTTTGGGATTGGGGGGGGGCATTGGAGTATCCTGTAATTCTCGAGCTAACCTTACATCTAGTAACACAAATATTTGTTTTCTACTCCTAGTGCTTCAGTTTGTGCCTCAAAGTGTTGACGTTAGGTTCTGTAACTTCAGCCAGCACATTGAAAAAGGGCTGACAATTGCATTTGGGGAGGTGAGAAAACATCACCAGGGTATTTCCAACTTCAGTGTTCAGGTAAGATGACGACAGTGATGTTGGTTCTTATTACTGCAGTTATTCCCAGCAGATGAATGGTTGTTCTAAGGCCATTCATGACAGAACCGAGACTTGAGTTGGTGCCTTTCTGATTTCACACATCAGCTTTTTAGCCATTGCACTAAACTAGCATATAGAATATTTAGACAAAGTAGATACTTTATAATTTTGCCTAGACAGTAAGAAAAGAAAATTCTGAATACTGCTTTTGGAACAATCACTATGCTAGAATCCAGAAGTATATCAAGCAGCTATAGGTGTGATGTATCAGAGTAACCCTGTCTCAGCCAGACAGAAAATTCCATTAACTTTTGTTTAACTTATGTCCTTTGTGACTATTGACTTCCGGTAAGATGGCGACGGAGATAGCAGCATAGTCAGGTTCGCCTGCCTTCAATTAAGATTTTAAGTAGGTTTTTTAGCCTTCCTGGACTCTAATTTTACAGTTTTAATGATTTATTGGCTGCCTTATACTATTGTATTTTTAGAATGGTGGATCAAAGAAAGAGGAGCAGGGCTAATGTTTTTTTGCTTTGCTCTTACCCGGTCTTTTCAGATACTGAATATAACCCTGGGTAAATCTAGAGCAGTGTTTCGGCAGGGCCCTGTGCAAATTGTCTTTGCCATCCAAGAGAAACACAGATTCTTGAATGGGTCCGAAGTCAGTGAGCTGCTAAGGAACCTCTCTGTGGTGGAGTTCAGTTTCTACATGGGCTTCCCTGTGCAACAGATTGCAGAACGTGAGTATTCACGTAAAACAGCAAAATCTTGTTTTCCTGTTGACCCTTATTGCTTATTTCTTTAACATGTTTATTATGATTATGATTAGTATTATGATTATTATTAGTATTATTATCATAATCATCCCATCTTTTTAACGTCTTCAATATTAAAATGGTTTTTTCTTTAAAAAATTACTGTCCCTTCCTCTCCAGCGTCATGGTTCCCATAAGGACCATGTCCAATAAGGAGGCATTATCTTCCAATCAGTCCCTTCCCCTTAGATTACAGGATTAAACTGATGAAAATTCTGATTGCACAATTCTGATATGGCAAGATCTTTAATAGTTAAACTGGGGCTGCTTAGTGCTCTGAGTGTGTGTGTGCGTGTGCTGATCTTTCTAGTAAATTAAGCATCAGAAATATTGGGGGAGAAAAGAGGTGACAAGGGGCTTCCTGCTGGAGGAGTCTCTTGAGGAGGATTGGGAAAAAAACAGCAATAAGAGGCTCCTTTCCTTTGCTGTATTACCAACAAGATTTTGAGGTGTTTTAAGCTGAAGCTGAAGGTCACTTGAAGGAGGCTTGAAGAGAGGGATTGTCTTAATTTGCAGAAAGCCTGGCACACATGTACACCCCCACTCCGACCTCCACTCAGCGCACTAAGCAATGCACATGACTTGTGCAAATCTGCGCATGTGAGAAGTAAATGGAAGTAGGAAGGGCACTCCTTGAAAAGTCACCACACATGTCACATCTACTAAAAAACAACAACGCACTAAGGAGCTTCCAGTGCCAGTTGTGACTGCAGATGTATAAAAGGTTATTTTTTTCTTACCGGATTTTTTCTCAGTAAGGGGAAATCAGGGTTGAACTAATTAAAAGTGTGAGCTGGTATTTTGTTTGACTTCGAACTTTGTGTGGATGTTAAGCAAAAAAAAAGTCTGGAAATGAGTAGCCCTGAGCCCACAGTAAACTGCCGCTTGGAAGTGCTCGGGGATTCAGCCTTCTGGGTGCTATTAAACTCTTTAAAAAAACAGCAGGAGAAAAAGCAGCCGTGGGGCTTCCACAATCGGGTCTAGTTTGCCTGTAAATTCACTGAGACTCCACAGTCTTAAAGTGTGCTGGGGCCCTGCTCTGGGGAATAGAACAGTGAAGTTTCATTTCGGAAGGGAAGGAATAAAGAGTAAATTATTCCACTGTAGAAATTTACGGTTAGAAGCAGAAGCAGTTCTCGTTTTATGCAAAGAAAAACATAAGATTTGTTGTTGTTGCTGCTGCTTTTCTATTGCCTTGAGATACCTTATTCCCGAAGGTGGTGCTCTAGGGTTGCCACTGTGTATATCCAAGCAGGAGGCTTCACTACTTTGCAAATAAAATAACAAGCTTTCTAATTTTGTGCTTTAGCTTCCTTCCCCTCCTCCCATTATGCAAGCATATAATAGCTCTGTGGGAATTTAATTAATTTAGTTTAATGGTCAGAATGTAGAGCTGGCAGTGATTATTATCTTGGCCAATTGATTTTCCCCAGGACCTTGGCCAATTTATTTGACTGTCTCAGTATGAATTATAAAATAGCCCCTTGATTCCAGTCTGTTAGATTTCTGGGTCTTTTTAATACATGTTTCTTCACCCATTCCCCTTGTTTCCCCCCCTCTTCCCCTCCAGCTGTTTATTACCCTCAGTTGAACACAACTCACTTGATGAAATCTTCCTGGGTAAGAACAGGTAAGTACAACTGTAAGACTAAATAGCTTCAACTGATAACCTCTGTTTGGCATCTGTCTGTCTCGGGAGACAACGGAGGCACATGCCATCTGGGGGTGAAGTCAAGCTGTTGGAAGGTCTTAGCCAGATAAGATAAAGAACCCATCATTAAAGTTCCTTTAAATTTTAAAAATGGTGGCTGCGGTTTTGCATGGCAAGGAGCAGATTAACCCCCATCCTCACAAAGCGCCCTCAAAAGGGCCCCCCCCAAGGCCTCGTCTCATGGGGAACTTAACCGGGGTGAGCAGAGTCAGTGCAGGTGGTTCCTGTGGCCCTAGGGGTGACAAGGAAGGGCATCTGAGAACCAGCAAAGAACTGCAGCCATTGATGTGGAGAACTCCAGTCTAAGGCAGAAAGGGTTGGGCTTCTTAGAGACACTGACAGCGCAGAGATCTGCTGTGGGGTGGGGGTGGGGTCTTCTCCCTCTACTAGTCCTCTGAGGAGACCCTAGTTTCCTAGATACAAGAATAGGAATTGCCATTCTTCTCTTTGTATATTTAGTTTGCCTGTAACTGTTTCTTTGGTTGCTGTGTCAGAGGCCAGGTTATTTTTGAAGGAACACGAAGACAAAGGGTAGATGCCAAGGACTAGGTTATTCTTTTGGAGTGAGAAAAAAAGATCAAGTGTGACTAAAAAGGAAGAACTTTGGCTAACCAGATTCCAGACTTATATGTAAATGATACACATCACAGAACATCAGTTAGCAATGATGCATCCTTCTAAGGCTTCCCAACACCCCAAGGATATCAGATCCTTGCTTCACCATGGTGTTCTGTTAACAAGAAATTGCCTATGATGTGAAGCTTGATGTTCACTGCCATTATTCCTGTATATTTATTTTCTCCCTGAACGTTTGTTTCAATGTAGTTGTCCTTGGTGTCGTCAACCAGAAAATTCAAGAGGAAGTTTTCCAGGCTGAGATGGAGCGGAAGTTAGCCCAGTTGTTAAGTGAGGCCTTGGGCAGAGGGCGGATATGGAAAAGGGCAACTTTTGCTGGGAACAACGTTGTGCAGGTATTAAAGTTAATTGAAATGGAAACCTAACATGGGGGAGAAAGCATAAATCATACAGGAGTTGTTGATCTGAACACCACAAACAACCCTCAGAATTACATTTTATTGGCGCTTCTATCTTTTAATTCGTTGAGGCTTAATGCGGAGTTTCGTTCCTCACTTTGGCTTGCATAAGCAGAATTTTAATTAATTGTACTGAGTGGGGGTTTTGCTTACTCCCTTTCTTTCACTCTTGCTTCAAATAGATGACATTTTTGCTACTTTTCTTCTCCTTCCTCTCCTGTGCTCCATCAGTCTCCAACTCCTCCTCATTCTCCAAACATAGAAAATATCAGGGGTTGTTTTCTTCCTAACACATGTCAAGCTGAAGCTAGAAAACATTGCCCTGTTAATGTTTCCTTGAATGGTGAAACAGATGGTCACGAATCGGTATGTAACTTAACAGAATACTTCAGAGAGATGCCAGATTCTTCAGAAGTTTAAACTTCTTTCCCCTCCTCCTCCCTTTTTGCTATATTCTGTGTAATTTGGCTGCAAGTTATTTCACCTCATATATTAGTCGGGAATGTAAGAAGGCATCGCTTTCTGTTCTGCCCTCTGTTTGTCACATGGAGCCCTGTTTCTGTTCTGCTGCATTTCATCTTCTGCCAATAGCTACATTATCTCAATTGCCTGCTGCGGTGAAATCAAGTAACTTGCATAGCTAGTTACAGAAATTGTGTGAATGATGTTGTCATTGTGTTACTCCCTTCCAGTCATTTCAAAGGAAACACAAAGCAGATAGTGGGCCAGGGGAAACCTAATCAATTTCATATTGTTTGCGGATGGAAAAGCTGCAATAACTGCAAATGCTGCTTATATTCATTGGATTGATTTCCATTCCTGACATTGGGCAGATAAGCAAACATTGGCAGTTTCTGCTCCCCTTTCCATTTTGGTTGACATTCTCCAGCATCCTTAGATATAAGTAGCAAATTGGTGACCTTTTATTCAATGGATGATGAAACAGAGGCACAGAGTTGTTCTGCTCAGGGCTGGAAAAAGTTCATAGGTCTCAGCTTCAGGTTATTAGGACCTCTGTTAAAATCAAATAAATAAGATTTCCCACCCAACCTCCACTAACTTGCTAAGCGTGCTGCCTACACTCTGGGCCTGTTACCTTCAGCCACATTTTCTAGCTGGTACGCGCAACTCCCCGTTTGCATGGGGGTTACATTCAGTGGTTGCACATAATCCCGTTCCTCCCCTGTTCCTCCTCCGCCCCCTTCTGGGGTTGAAAGTGGCGCACGTGTGGGAGAGGCCATACATCAATAGGACGTGTGCAAAATGGTTGCCGTCTGTATTTTAATTATGTTTGCTCCAGGATATTTAATTTTTTCCTTACACAGCAGTGGCATCAGTGTGCCCAGTGCCTTACAGTGTTAAATCGACATCAGTAGACCTTTTCCTAAGGAATTTACAATCCAAAACAGACAGTGGGTAGTGGAGGAAGAGAGATGGGAGAGGTAGGGATAAGTTTGTGTACAGGTGCAGTTAACGCTCTTAAAGCTTTTGTCACATGCTCCTCTACACAGGAGCAATATCTGAATACAAACCACATTTCAAACACGGGAAAGTTGTTTGGAGGAAGAGCAGCAGAGATAGGCAATTAAAATTTCTATCTGCGAATGCATGTCCATTAGGATGACCAGTAGTGGACTCTTTATAGACTGCAGCTTCGTGCCCCAAATCATTCTTCATATGCCCTAACCCGTTTTTATAAGAGGCTGGAATTCTTAAATTATTGCTTTTGAAAGGTGTTTCCACGCTGATGAGACTGTTGAGTTTTAAATCTATTCTGACTTTTAACCATTATTAATTTCTTGGTGTCTTTATTGGTTTGCTGTTCACAGTTTTGTTTTGAGATTTGGTGATATGTTCCCTCAAGTGCTGAAGTTATATTAGAATTTTGTGTGAGTCACCCTGAGCATTTTATGGAAAAGTGGCAAGAAATAAATGGCTTCTGTTCTAATCCCAGTTTTGAGATTTATCATTCTGCTTCTGTGTTATGTCCTATATATTAATTGAGTAATGTGTTCTGGTTTGGATGTGGTGCTAAACCATAGTTTAGTGTTACAGAACATGAGGTAAGCGGACCATAAAACTGCTAGCTCATTTGCAAAGCTAAGCAGGATCTGGAATGGTTTTCAATTGGAGGGGGGACTGTATGTTGAGATTCCTGCATTACAGGGGTTTGGACTAGATGACCCTCGGGTCCCTTCCAACTCTATAATTCTGTGATTCTAAGCCTGTTCATGCCTTGTGCTTGAGTGCTCACACACGCTGCCTCCAGAACAACTGTGAGGAAGAAACTGGAAGCATCTGTTTCTAGGTTGAAACAAACCACAGTTTGTCATTGCACCTAAACCAGGGACTGCTTGTACTTTAAATTATAGTTTACTGAAACCAGGGTCAGAAAACACCATTTTATCTTGGCTTGTTTCAATAAAACATAGTTTAAACTTGCCAGTTTGGCTCTGTTCAGATATAACAACAATTAGTTTAGCCTGTTTTGGTCATGTAGTGGGGTATAGATATGAAAATTAATAAATTGGAAGGTGAATCTGTTCTATACCCTATGCTAGCAACCTGGAGGGAATGTACTACTAGTAGTAAAATGACAAGAGAATCTTTTATATCTATATACCTGTCTGAAGCACTCAAATATATTTTTCATGGCAATATTCATAGACCTAAATGTGCAGTGATGATAACCAGAAACGACAGAGCTGTCACAAACTATATATAATAGTACCCTAGCTATCTTCACTTAAATGTACAAATGTACTTTCCTTCATCCTCAATTACATTTTAGGGTTTGAGCTTCAGTTGGTATGGGGAAGAGAGTTTGGCACGGTGGAGAGGAAATCAGATAATAAATAGCTACCCCAAATGTATTTCCGAAGAAGCATAATTTCTAGAATTTAGAATCCTATTGCTTTTTATGGTTAGAGCCTGTTACACAAAGTTTGTGGAGCTGATATTTACAGCAAAGCCCAGAAGCACTGCCATAACTAAAGGTTTGTCAGTGATCCCATTGTAAATTTGACATTTCGAGAAATGTTACCAGTGCTGTAAATAACATTGCTAACTGAAAATAATTTCATAGACAACATGCATTCTTCTTGTGTTTAGATTTTGATAGCAGAATAGCTAGCTTTGTTGAAAAGGCATATCAAAAATAATTTTCTACTGAAATTAACATAGAACTGACCTTGTGCTATGTAATGCCACACAAGTTCATACAGCTTTGAACCATTGATAACACTTTGCTCAGTTTCCTCCCCCCTCCCACCCACCCCCTCTAATTCATGAGATTACATCATGTGTCCAGTGAAATGGTCTCTGGCCCATGCAAGTTTATGGCACAATAAATTTGTCATTCTATAAGGTGCCTTTGGAATCTTCAATGCTTTTTCAGTAATTGTTATATCTCATTCATAACCAGTCCACTAAAACTTATACCATAATGCATTTGTTAATATTATATCCAGTTGTGATTTTTACTTAGTGAGAAGGGTTTTCCCAGCACAAAAGTACAAATAGTGGCACCCAAATTTTGCCGCTTATCCCCTGTCCCCCATTGCAACCCTGTGCTATAATTCATTCTGTTTCAGAAGGTACCTCATACTAAGAAACAGGGATTTTTTTGCGCGCGGGAGGGGGGGACAGGGGACTTAAATAAGTGGGGAGGGAGTCAGAGAGAAGTTGTGTCCCAACTTGTTCAAGTGGAAACACATACCACAAAGGCACTGTTGGATACAGTCTCTAGACTTTGTTGTTTTTCCCATACAGCAACATCTTTTGTCAGGTTTTTGATACAGAATTTTCCTCTTCTGCTTCTAAACAAAACCCACCCATTTAAATGTCCAGTATCTTAATGTCTTTTTTAGATTTAATTTTACAAAAGCAGAAAGAATGGAAAGTCTTATTTGCAATTTTATATGGGCATCTCTTAAGAAATATATTGAAAGTTGATGTCGTTGCACACATAGGCTGTGGATTAATCATGACCGTAACTCTGCATCAAAGTTGTGTCTTATAACGCAGCCAGGTATAGAGCTGTAAAATGAGTAAATCTTGATACATAATTTAAGCTATATATGCCATTTTATGATAAATACAGGGCATTTTCAAGGCCCATTGGCATCAGAGGCAAATGTTGTGATCCAAAGAAACTAGTAGGCAGCTTCCAGAAAAGGCAAACAAAGATTGAAATGGCCAGAGGCAGACAATATGGTCTGGCTGGCAAGATGAACTATAACACTCAAGGCAATTTACAGTTTAGAATTTGTCTTTGCAATTGGAAATACAGTGGTACCTCTAGTTGCAGACACGATCCGTTCCGGGGTGCCATTCGCACCCCGAAAATTCCACAACTAAAGCGGCGCTTCTGTGCAAACACAGAGTGTGATAGAGCACTTCTGTGCATGCGCGAAGCGCACAGAACACTTCTGCACACACACATGCGGCAAAACTCGGAAGTATAGACTTCGGGGTTTGACACGTTCACAAGCCAAAAAGATGCAACATGAATCTAACGCAACATGAGGTATGACTGTACCAAAATACAAAAGCAGTGAGTTGGGGAGAATAAGCAGATCAGGTACCGATACTTTCTTACTCTTATATCAGTACTCTGTGTAGTAATGTCAGTCATGTGATCCCGCTTTATCACTACCCGAAGGAGTCTCAAAGCGGCTAACATTCTCCTTTCCCTTCCTCCCCCACAACAAACACTCTGTGAGGTGAGTGAGGCTGAGAGACTTCAGAGATGTGTGACTAGCCCAAGGTCACCCAGCAGCTGCATGTGGAGGAGCAGGGAATCGAACCTGGGTCTCCAGATTATGAGTCTACAGCTCTTAACCACTACACCACACTGGCTCTCTGTGCATGTTGATGTGTGTGTTGATGTGCCATTTCAGATCGTGAACGTGTCACGCATAGAGGAAGCCGACAGCCCAGTTATGCTGGTGTATTTTGTGGAGGACCAAGATGGAGAAAGGCTTGGTGCTGTGAAGACATCTGACCTGATTAACAGAGTCGATATTCAGAGGGCTGCCATCATTCTAGGATACCGCATTCAAGGCCCAGTGGCCCAGCGTGAGTCTTCCTAAGAAACACAGTGATAAGTGATCCGTTCAGCATTTTTCAAAGAAGCTGGGGTCGACACATGCAACCATTTGTCACCCCTTGTCACCATGCCAGGGGTGGGGGGAGCCTGAGACTCTCCGTGGTCCGTTCTTGCCCCACTAAACTAAGTGTGATATCTGAACGGTTGTCTTCATTCGCCTGTTATGCTACTTTTTTGGGGTTTGCTTATGGAAACTGGAAAGGATGCGGGTGGCGCTGTGGTCTAAACCACTGAGCCTCTTGGGCTTGCTGATCAGAAGGTCGGCGGTTCGAATCGCCGTGATGGAGTGAGCTCCCATTGCCCCATCCTAGCTCCTGCCAACCTAGCAGTTCAAAAGCACGCCAGAATGTGCAAGTAGATAAATAGGTACCACTCCGGCATTTCTGTGCTCTGCTCTGGTTTTGGTGTCCCGTTGCGCCAGAAGCGGCTAAGTCATGCTGGCCACATGACCCGGAAAAACTGTCTGCGGACAAACGCCGGCTCCCTTGGCCTGTAAAGCGAGATGAGCGCCACAACCCCAGAGTCATCTGAGACTGGACTTAACTGTCAGGGGTCCTTCACCTTTACCTTTTATGGAGACTGGAATTAAGGTAACATAAAGCAGAGTATCTCATTGGTTGTATGTAAAATCTGCCATCACAACAAAAAAGAGGGAACTGCTTTAGGGGGGCGCAGGAATAAGATATGAATGCCCCTTGAAGAAATTATAACAGACGTGACTTCAGGCAAAATTAGTTGGGGAAACATATATTACAACTTATTTCCCTTGATTTTCAAACATTATTCATAGGGCTGAAGCTTTTCTACATATCAGTCAATCTAGCTTACGTATATCAGCTGTGCGTCATGATTAATTAGTGATTCCAGTTAATATCAGAAAGAGGAGAGGAGAGCGTATACAACAGTGTGAAGCTGAGCTGTCCTCACATTAAAAATAGCTTTAAACAGCAGGGATATGTAAACTACATTGGAGGATTCAGTACCCCTAAGGCTCACAAGGCTTAATTATGTGTGGGTTTGGTTATGTAACCATCTTCACATAAAATGCATTTCCCTTTTTTGGTTTGCTTATTTATTTTTTTCCTTATGCGTCCTGCTTTTCTTTCAAGAAAGTTCCATCGGGAACTGTGCTTTTTCCTGCAGGGCAAGCAGCATTGGGAGAAGGTTTGTTTTTTATTTTATTTACTGATTGCAGTTGTATTCTGCCCTTCCTCCAGGGACCTCCATGGTGGAATACGTGGTTTTCCCTCTCTCATCTTATCACAGCAACCTTGTGAGTGCTGTGAGAAATAGTGAGTGGCCCGTTATCATTAGTGAACTTCATAGCTGAAGTTGAAGCCCTGCGAGGGAAGCCCCACATAAGAGCACCTCAGCAATCCATTCTTCAAGTAACCCAACGCACAAACTACTGTGGCAAGGCTTTTCAGGTCCAAGAATGGCCATAGCTTTCAAAGCAGCCACAGTTGGTTAAAAGCACTTCTAGCCATTGAGTTGCAGGCCTTATTCCCAGATATAGGAGCCACTTACCCACAGCCTCAGAATTCAGCCTCAGATTATTGGCTCCCATCACTCCTTCCAGAGGAGTTGGGATATTAGAGAGGCAGTATTATATTTGTTTCTCTGACAAGTAATGCCTGCACAAATTATAAGGATTTGTGGATATTTACAAGTGGCTTTATTTCCCTTCACAGGCAGTAGAATATTTTTTTGTTTGGATGAAAACAGATTATAGTTTAAATATGTCTAAAGACAACAATTTTATTATATAAAACTGTGAAGGATTTGTCTTGCTCCGCATCCTACATTTGTAAGAGTAGCTATAGGGAAGACGACTAAGCCTTTAAGCTTGTTATTAAGCTGTTTATTAATATATTTTGATACCTTATTCAGAGTTCTAGAAGAGGTAGCGGTTGCATTGACTTACAGAAGAAGCTTAATTTAATTTTATTGTATTTTTGTAATCATATTATTTGCTATTCAAATAAATATCCCTTTCAGTAAATTCTTAAAGATGATAAGAGCTTAAAAAATCAAGAAAGCATGTCAACATGCAGCCCAGAAGACAGTTTTTCTAGACTAGCTGCATTGAAATCCTCCAGCAGCGGCCATTGATGCCTGTGAAAATTCTCAACGCCCTAAAGGCATGGACCTCTCCAGTCATATACACACACCACATTGAACAACATCTGTCCATTTGGCCATCCAATCACATTGCTAAAACTCTTCTCTCTCCTCTGCTGCTGGTGTTTCCCTTCCCTCCTTGTCTTTTTCAATGTAGCACTCAGCCATCTCTGTCCTGTTAATAGCTGTGTGCTTGTTGTTTTCTCTTGCCCCATTACTGTGAGTAGAGAAGCGACATTTGTCAGATGTCTTGCAACAGTTCAGAGGTTCAGGATTCAGTGCTAGGAATGGCGGGCCTAGAAACCTATCACTGTAGCCTTTTCTCAAGTAATCTTCACACATTGGCTGGTGTCACACTGGATAGCTTCAATCTCTGTGCATCAGCTCTCCCTGTTTCTCGATCTCCATGTGATTTGCTCAAGGTGAATGTGAGCTCCATACATGTAAATGCATAAGATCTGTAATCAAGATCATACCTGATTTTCAATTCAATTGCTTCTAAGACTACTGAGTGAGTGATACAGAGTGTACATCTGTCCCAGATCCAGAACCAGTAGGTGGGGAGCAGAATCTAAGCTTTCTATCATTTTTTAAAATGTCTAGCTCCTTTAAAATGAAAGTTACGAAGCAAAATGTGCAAGCACACATTTGTGAGATATGAGCTTGCCTTTCAGTGATTTTAGCCAGTAAGTAAAGTGAGTGTTATGGTTGATGACTGCTAGAGAGAAATTTAGACATGAATGGGGAGACAGAAAAATAGCTTCAAAATAAGCCAGGAAGCCCCCTCTGCATTATCAAGAGAAGGAACTTCCTGGGTCATTTTGAAGTTGTCTAGGGGTTAGTCTTGGTGCATGTGTTTCTCCCTCTCAATTCAATACAATGAAAGAGGTCTGCTTGGTTCATTCTGAAGCTTTTTGCTTTTTTCATTTTACATGGCAAAAATGTGACATGTTTCCCAGATAAAATAAGTGAGAAAGCCAGTATTTTAATGTAGCTGTCACATGGCAATAGCATGCCCACCCAAAAGCAAAACACAGCAGCAAAGACATGCTCTGTCTCACTCAAGTAATAAGGTAAAGGGTAAAGGGACCCCTGATCATTAGGGCCAGTCGTGGCCAACTCTGGGGTTGCGGCGTTCATCTCTATTGGCCGAGGGAGCCGGCGTACAGCTTCCGGGTCATGTGGCCAGCATGACTAAGCCGCTTCTGGCGAACCAGAGCAGCACGCGGAAACGCCGTTTACCTCCCCTCCTATTTATCTACTTGCACTTTGAGGTGCTTTCGAACTGCTAGGTTGGCAGGTATAATTGCATGCAAAAAAAAGTCTTTTTCCTGAGTATGTAAAGTCTTTTCTCTCCCCACCAAACATTTAGTGACCACATGAGGATTATGTGGGAAGAACATCCATGTCTCCATTACTTTTTAAAAAAATCAACATACATTAGATGTTATGAGATCTTATGATCACACACCACTAGGGTATTCTAACGCTTTCCACCCTTACTTTTGCAGCTGTGGACAGAGTCAAAGAGTCACCTCCAGAGTCGCAGAACAACCTCTGGATTATTGTTGGTGTTGCAGTCCCAGTAGCTGTGGTGTTGCTGATCATCATTATTTTATACTGGAAGCTCTGCCGCTCTGACAAGCTGGAATTTCAGCCGGACACCATGAGCAACATTCAGCAAAGACAGAAGGTAATGGCGCCTGAAATATACTCAGAGTCGAGAGTGGATTTCATGCTCTTTATTCAGCTCATAGTGGTGAGGAGGAATGAAAGTCCCCTCAAAGTATCTGCTTTATATACATTATTTACACAATGGGCTGCACGTGATTGGCTAATTCCGGAATTCTCCTGTAGGCCAATCAGGTTGTGGATTCACTTCCATCTGGAGCTGGATTGGGTGGCTCCTGCAGACCAATCATACTGCTGCATTGTTCTAGGACCAATCAGACTGCTGCATTCTGAATCCTATTGTTCTGGGACCAATCAGACTGCTGCATTCTGAATCCTATTGTTCTGAGACCAACCAGACTGCTGCATTTTGGATCCTATTGTTCTAGGACCAATAAGACTGCTGCATTTTGGATCCTATTCAACTCAGTACATAACAGCGCCAGACATGGGTGAGAACGTTCTGGGGAAACTAGAGTTATCTTTTTTTTAAAATATTTATTAACGGTTTTTCAATTACAACAAACAGATAAACAAAAACATTGCATATGCTGACACATTTTCTTATCGCTTCTGGACTTCCTCACATCTCGCGCTCCTATGTTCTAATTTAATAAAATTAAAACAACAATTTATTCCCTTGTCTCCATCCTTACTATCTGATTTTCAATAATATGTTTCAAATTTTAGATATATTTATTCCAATCCTTAAAGAAAAAAATTAAACTTAACCTAATAATTATCTAAAAAATTGTTTTTTTCCTTATGTTTATCTTATCTTCATAGTTTACTTCGTCTGTTTTAGTGGTGCCAATTTGTCTAAAAACAAGCATCCTGCTTAACATTCATACAGTTTACAATATTTTTGCAAATAAATCTTGAATTTTTTCCAGTCCTCTTCTACGATTTCTTCTCCCAGGTCTCGAATTCTGCCAGTCATCTCGGCCAGTTCCATGTAGTTTATCAGTTGCATCTGCCATTCTTCCAGTGTGGGTAGATCTTGGGTTTTCCAGTGCTTTGCGACAAGTATCCTTGCTGCTGTTGTTGCATACATAAAAAAAGTTCAATCCTTCTTTAACACCCCTTGGCCGACAATACCCAAAAGGAAGGCCTCTGGTTTCTTAAGAAAGGTATACTTAAATACCTTTTTCAGCTCATTATATATCATTTCCCAGAAAGCCTTCACTCTAGGGCAGGTCCACCAAAGGTGAAAGAATGTTCCTTCATTTTCTTTACATTTCCAACATTTATTATCAGACAAGTGGTATATTTTTGCAAGTTTGACTGGGGTCATGTACCATCTGTATATCATTTTCATTACATTTTCTTTCAGAGCATTACATGCAGTAAAGTTCAGCCCAGTATTCCACAACTTTTCCCAGTCCTCAAACATAATATTATACCCAATGTCCTGTGCCCACTTTATCATTGCCGATTTAACCGTTTCATCTTGTGTGTTCCATTTCAACAGCAAGTTATACATTCTTGAAAGTACTTTAGTCTTAGGCTCTAACAGTTCTGTTTCTAACTTCGATTTTTCCACCTGGAAACCTAACTTTTTGTCTAGTTTAAAAACTTCTTTAATCTGGGCATAATGTAACCAATCTCGGTCTTTCATTTTCTCCTGACTCTGCAATTTCCAATTGTCCCCATCTTTTTCTAATATTTCCCAATACTTTGGCCATTTGGCCTCCATATTGAGCCTTTTCCGGGCCTTAGCTTCCAGTGGTGAAAGCCACCATGGAGTTTTATTTTCCAATAAGTCTTTGTATTTTGTCCAGACATTAAACACTGCTTTTCTGACAATATGATTCTTGAAAGCCTTATGAATCTTAACCTTGTCATACCATAAGTATGCATGCCAGCCAAACGCATTGTTAAAACCTTCCAAATCCAATACATCAGTGTCCTCCAGAAGTAGCCAATCTTTTAACCAGCAAAAAGCTGCTGATTCATAGTACAACCTTAAGTCTGGCAGGGCAAAGCCCCCTCTTTCTTTCGCATCAGTTAGTATCTTAAACTTAATTCTGGGCTTTTTGCCCTGCCCGACAAATTTGGAAATATCTCTCTGCCACTTCCGGAAGCACTCTGTTTTGTCCACAATCTGTAGTGTTTGAAACAAAAACAGCATTTTTGGCAATACATTCATCTTTACAGCGGCGATTCGGCCTAACAAAGAAAGTTTCAATCTAGTCCAACTTTCTAAATCTCTCTTAATTTCTGACCAGCATTTCTCATAATTATCCTCAAATAGATTTAGATTTTTTGATGTTATATTTACCCCTAGGTATTTTGCTTTTTTCACAACATTTAACTCTGTTTCTTTCTGAAACCATTCTGACTCTGCATCTGTCAAGTTTTTCCCCAATACTTTAGTTTTCTGCTTGTTTAATTTGAATCCCGCCACCCGACCAAATTCTTGAATAAGTTGTAGTGCTTTTTTCGTACTGGCCTCTGGCTTCTGTAGGGTCAAAACTAGGTCATCTGCAAACGCTTTCAATTTATATTGTTTCGCTCTGACCTGAATTCCTTCGACCATCCGGTCTCCTCTAAACATGTTCAAGAGCACCTCCAGGACCGAAATAAATAACAATGGGGAGATAGGGCAGCCTTGTCGTGTTCCTTTTTCAATTTTGAACTCTTCCGTAATCACATTGTTAACTATCAATTTAGCCTTTTGTTCTCAATAAATTGCTTCTATCCCATTTTCAAAACCCCGGCCCACTCCCATTCCTTCCAAATTTTTCTTCATAAATTTCCAAGAGATGTTGTCAAAGGCCTTCTCCGCGTCTATAAAAATTAATACTGCTTTTGTATTAATGTTTGTTGGTAAAAGTTCCAAAATATCAATAATATTCCTTGTATTAGCAAACAAATGTCTTCCAGGAAGAAAGCCTGCCTGGTCCTTATGAATTACTTCATTTAAAACTTTTTTGAATCTACTTGCTAAAATATCTGCAAATATTTTATAATCCACATTTAAAAGAGAGATGGGGCGGTAGTTCTTAAGTTGTGCCTTTTCAGTTTCGGATTTTGGTATCAATGTGATAAACGCTTCTTTCCACGTCTCCAGCGCCTTCTTCTGGGGAAACTAGAGTTATCAAGGCTGTTGGGCAACAGATTGGAGGGGAAACTCCTCTGATGTATTACCTCAGGACAAACTGTCTTTGGGGAATTGAAGGATGCTCCCCATGACCAGGGAACCCCGTCAACATCATTTTGAAACTATATGTCACTAAAATATTGAAATATATTTCCCCATATGATACTTTTGAGAAAGAGAGAGCAAGAAAACAACTGTTGTTCGACTTGGTTGCCATAGTTACCGTATTTTTCGCACCATAGGACGCACCGGACAATAGGATGCACCTTGTTTTAGAGGGGGGAGAACAAGAAAAAAAATTCTCCCCCTCTTTGCCCAGCGCCCCTTCAGCGAAGCGGCAGGAGGTGCTGCGCAGAGAGGGGGAGAATTTTCCCCCTCTTGTTTTCCCACTCTAAAACAAGGTGCTGTTTAAGGTGTGTTCAGGTGGCTACCTCAGAAGCCTGGAGAGCGAGAGGGGTCGGTGCACACTGACCCCTCTCGCTCTCTAGGCTTCAGGTTCCTTTCGACCTGCTCTTTGGGGCTGGCGGGGGGAAGCCCACCACCAGCCCCAAAGAGCAGGTCACGGAGCAGCGAAAAGGCGCAGCAGAGATGCTGCTGCCATAGCCATGTGTCACTTCTCCAGCTGGGAGAGGGTCGCGGGGCTATGGCGTCTTCGCTCCATAGGACGCACACACATTTCCCCTTCGTATTTGAAGGGGAAAAAGTGCGTCCTATAGAGCAAAAAATACGGTAATAAATAAGATAAGTAGCGGCTTTATAGACGATATATCTCTCCATGTCTGAGAGGAAAAACTGGATTAGAGTGATACCTTTTCACTGAGCATGTGTTTGTTAGTGTGAGAGTTACTGAGACCAGAAGCCACTTCTGAGGAAATATTTCTGACACAGCTGTTTAGATTGTTGGGCGAATTGGAAAAAATATGTGTACAAAACATACACGAGCTCTGGGCCACAATTAGGTGAATGTGATTGCAACATACAGCAGTGCGGCAGAAGCTCCAGCTATTTAGGCTGTGTTAGGCAAACATTCCGGGCAGTTCCCCACCCTGGTTGCGGAGAATAGATCCAAGCACTGACCACAGTACTCATGATTGTCAGCTCTTTGTGTGAGTTGCAGTCATAACATCGCAGTCTTCTTGTGCCCAGAGACTGGTAGGCTGCAGGAGTCCTGCGCTATGTGCCGTACTCTCTGCTGTCCTTAATTAATCATGTGAAAGATGAGAGAGGTAGAAAGTGTTTACTGTTGTGAAGTCACCAGAACAAATGAACGACAGCCCGCACTTCTCTCTTCGTTGTTGAGTCTGAATGGTGGAATTGAGGTCAGTCACAGTTATAACCTTCGACGAACTTCTGAACCAGTGACTTCTGTGTTCTCTGCTTTCCTTTGTCTGTGTTGATAATTCAAGGCAGAATTCCGCCTGGGAGAGGCAGGCGTACGGTTTGAGTTCTAAATGCCATCACATATTGAAACCAGTTGCAGTGCTTTGGATAAGGGCTTTTAAAAATAAATAAAAAGAAGTAGCTCCTTTAAATGCAAACTACAGAATTCACCTAGGAAGCTTTGAGTTGAATACATGTGTTACATGCATTAAGACCATAGTGCCAGTCCTGTAAACAAGTGGAAAGGGGACATCCTGATCAATTTGAAAGTGTTTGTGATACCTGCAAATTATAGCATAAATGAAATCGCACAAATAGATAAATTTCCGTCTTCATATATACCGTATTTTTTGCCCTATAGGACTCACCGGCCCATAGGATGCACCTAGTTTTTTGGGGGGGAAATAAAGGAAAAAAAATTTATTCCCCCCCCAGGGGCTCCCTAGGCTGCAGATATCTGCCCGAAGCGCGGGGCGCTCTGCTTCAGTGTGCCCCGCACTCCGGGCAGCAGGCTGCTATCCGCAGCCTAGGGAGCCCTGCGGGAACTCCCGCGGGCTCCCCAGGCTTGCTGATAGCTTCCTGAAGCCTGGAGAGCGAGAGGGGTCGGTGCGCACCGACCTCTCTCGCTCTCCAAGCTTCAGCGAAAGCCTGCATTCGCCCCATAGGATGCACACAGATTTCCCCTTCATTTTTGGAGGGGAAAAAGTGTGTCCTATAGGGCGAAAAATAAGGTACCTGTCTGGAGCAGGGACTTGCACATCTTTTCCAGGAGAAGATGTGTGTGTTAGAATCATAGAACCGCAATGCAGGAACCTCAACTCAGGCATCCATGACAGATAGCCATCTAATTTCTGCTTTAAACCTCCAAGGAAGGGAGTCCACAATCTCCCGAGGGAGATTCCACTGTTGAACAGCTCTTACTGTCAGAAAGTTCTTCCTGATTTTAGTCAGAATCTCCTTTCTTGTAACTTGAAGCCCTTGGTTTGAGTCCTACCCTCCTAAGCAGGAGAAAACAAGCTGGCTCCATCTTCCTTGCGAGATATTTGAAGATGGCTATCATATCTCCTCTCAGTCTCCTCTTTTCCGGGCTAAACATGTCCAGCTACTTCAACCGTTCCTCATAAGGCTTAGATTTAGGAAGGAGAGCCCACTCTTCCTGTATTATCATCAGTGTCCAAAACCACTTCCATTCAGATCCCCAAAGTACTCTGTCAACTCAGGCTTCAAGAAAATTGGTTCCTCCTGGAACAATATACTATTTTAGGCTTAGGTTCACCAACTGCTAACGGATTTTCATGCTTCAGAGATCTTTCGCATTTACAAATGGACCAGAAATAGTTGAATCAGCTTTGTTCATTTTTCACTCTTTTATTCTTTCTTGCTTTGGAATGCTATATACTTTTTTCTCCTTTCCTTCAGTGCATCTGTAAAATTCTTCGTTTGGATATTAGCATAGACTTGTGGCTTTTTCTATAAGTGTAGACTCTGTGATCTGTAGAATGTGAGTATTAAACATGAAGTACCTTGAAGAGCCACAATATTCTCTCATAAATTATTACTAAATTATTACTAATTATCACTAATTATTGTCCAACTATCCCTTAACATTCATATTGAGTAAAACACGATAATTCATGTCATAGCCTTTCTCTTGCATAGTGCAAAAGGAGCCAGTGTTTTCAACAGCTACCTTCATGTACCCTATAAAGAATCTATTTGTAGGTAGGTGGAACAGTATAATAAAACTAGCTGTGAGTTTCTGACATGGGTGCTTTGAAAGGTGGGCAAATCTCAGCCCTTACTGCTCCAGTAGATTCTGAGACACAGCAGCCTTTTTAGCTCCAAGAGCTACGTAAAATATTAAAGATCCACTCTGTAAGTCACCATGCATTTTAAGAACTTCACCTTGATGTGATCTGTTTTGTCATGTTGGATAAGGATTTCATTTCCTTGAGAAATAAAATTAAATCAGCGGTGACATTTATAAATCACTTCAGTTTTTGCCTCTCCTATTTTCAGCCTGGAAATATGTCATTTCCTTAACTAGATGAATATTCTTAAATGGCAACGGTGCGTGTGCATGTGCACGCACACACAAAAGTTTTCAGATGAAATGATTTTTTCTGAGTTGATGAAGCTTCATCCCAAATCAGTCACATATGAGAATTGCCAAATATGTTCTGCTGATATGCAGACATGACTCTGTATCAGGGCTGAGCAACCCACCCCCTTGCTTCCATCCAACACAGAGAGACAGTCTTGCTTGTAATTAAGAATGAGATCTTTAGTCAGGCAAGCAACTGCCCAGAGTTGGCAGGAGATGCAGTGTTCAGGAGTGATGGGTTGGGAGTCCGAGAGCAAGGCAAGAAGTTCAGAAATGGACAGAAGCAATGGAGATGTCTCAACAAGTTTCCCTGTCTCCCCTACCAAGCTTTAAAAGATTAGGTGTAGCGTGGTCACTCACAGTACTTGCCTTGCAGGAAAAACGAGATTGCGAGGGTGTGATCCATTGCAGCAGGTGGGTCTGTGAAGGTGGCATCTGGTTCTAGGCTGTTCTGGCTCTAGTTCAGTTGCTGTTCACTCACCCCTGATGGCTGATCAGACCCTCCCCAGCCTCCACTGAGGCTCTATGCTGTGGAAGAAGGTTGGCATCCCTGCTCCCACTTCCCCCAAGGTTGAAGTTGGGGTGGAAAGTGGAGATCCCCTCCTTCCAATCCAGGTTCTCACAATTCAGTCAGTCCTTCCCCCTCTGTTTCTTCTTCCTCAACGAAGGTCGACACTGGTGGTGCTACAGCCCTCACGGCACCCACAGCCCCAGGCCTGACCTTCAGGGTCCTTGTTGGAATGCTTCCTTCCCTTCCTAAGCCATTTTCCAACTCTCATGATTGAATGAATGCATTTGAACTGTAGGGTTTACTTACAAGTGAAAATGCATAGGATTGTGGCACAAATGAGATTTTTGTATCTTGACCAAAGACTCAACATTGTGCTTCATGGTAAAATATATTCCTTTGCAGATGCCGCTAGGAATGCAAAGATGTAGATATTTTGTTATTTATTCGTCCTTTATCATTCTCTCTGTTGCCTTGATGAATAGCAGCATGCATCTATTATCACACTTTGAAGATCAGGCTGGGATATAAAGTCTGCGGCTGAGTTTCTGCTGACCCTAAACTGAAGTCATTTCCGCACAAGTGCTTTGCTTATTGGCTTTTAATTTCCTACAGATTTTTTAAAAGACAACTGGATTCAAAGCATTTCTTCAAGCTCCGTTTTGTGGGTGGGTGTGTTTCCTATTTCCCACCACCACCAGTTTTTCAGAACTGTGTACACTAGCATTTTTGCCAGGTCATAATTCACCAAGACGTTTTTACAGGGTCTCCAGAGCTGCTCACAGATTAGCTGCCAAAGCTGAAATATTATTATTCCTGGGATCAGATATGGGTCCTTACTCATTAAGCAGTGTGCTTTGGCAGCTTCCATATCAGTTTGTACATATCCTAAGCAGAACAAAAGGGTGTTTTGCACGTGGGAGCGCGTATATAAATAATACTTGCGTAGATAGCACATGTTCATTTACCTATATCTACAGGAAAATAAGTAAATTATCTTACACAGTTATTGCCTACGTATTGTACCAATACTTGAGTACAGGATTAATATATAAATCCTGCTTTTCCTTTACACAAAGGTGTTGTTACTCAAAGCAGCGAACAAAAATAAGAATTTTTAAATTATTATTATTATTATTTATTAGATTTATAAACCGCCCTTCATCAAAAGATCTCAGGGCGTCTCGCAAGATAAAAACACAAATAAATAGTTAAAACAAAAAGAACAAAACAATAGCACAAACATATTTAAAAGGTTGTAGAATATTAATTATCCAAAGGCTTGGTTGAAGGAACAAAAAGAACAGCGGTAGTCTTAACCGCTAAAACAGAGGTTATTGCCTGGGCTAAACTGGTCAAGCTGTTCCAGGAATGATCACAGCTGTTTTATCAGCCAAAGCTGGTTAAAGATGCTCCCAAACCGTGAGGCCATCTGGAAGTCCAGTGACAAACCTGAATTCAGGAGAACCTCCAGACTATGTACCTGCTCCATGGTAGGCAATTGACCCAGATTATCCGATACAAGAACCACAAACCCACAGAGCCTCTTGCCTTGCCAGGATTCAAGCTCAGTTTATTTTCCCTTTCCCCTCTTCCAGCCCACCATGGCACCCAGGCACCAGTCCAGTGTTTGCACAGCCGCTCCTGCGAGAAGCGAAACCAATTAATAGGGAAGAGAAGATGAAGCTCAGTAGCCTGATCCAGTCTGAAGGGAAACCAGAAGTAGTCTGTAAGCTTTCAAAGCAGCAGATGAGTTTGAAAACAGTGATGGCATTCAGAGGTTCTCAGGGTGCTGTGGTCAGAGCCATATGTACCAATGGCACCCCCAGTTCTCCAGTTAAAATGCAACTTAAAATGCAGCCTCATTTTAAAAGTAGCCGATAAATCAAGACCATAAGGGGAGGGAAACATAAGGTTCAGACTGAGTCCAAACCAAAGGCCAGGCGGAACAGCTCTGTCTTGCAGGCCCTGCAGAAAGATGTCAAGTCCCGCAGGGCCCTAGTCTCTTGTGACGGAGCGTTCCACCAAGTCGGGGCCAGTACTGAAAAGGCCCTGGCCCTAGTTGACCTGGGACCTCCAAAGTGTTATTTGTGGACCTTAAGGTCCTCCGCGGGGCATACCAGGAGAGGTGGTCCCGTATGTACGTGGGTCCTAGGCTGCATAGGGCTTTAAAGGTCAAAACCAGAACCTTAAACGTGTGTGCTATTTGCACACAGACTCACAGAATGGCAGAGTTGGAAGGGGACCACGAGGGTCATGTAGTCCAACTCCCTGCAATGCGCTACCAACTGAACTTGTTCCCTGCTTGTTCGCTTCCCGTAGACATCTGCGTGGCCACTGACCCTGCAGGCCATTCTTATGGGAGGAAGAAACAGATTGGAATCTGTGGGTTCCAAACAGAAGAACATCACAGTGCAATGTTTTGCCACGGCCCTCACTTCTGTTATTTATCACATGTTTATCATGTCTCAAAAAAAAGGTTAGGGTAGTGTATACGGGTTCCTGCCTCTTTACCCTCACACCAAGCCTGTGAAATAGGATAGCATGATTCTCTCAATGTCTCTTGGTGTTTAAGTGGCGATTCAAATCCAGGTCTCCCTGTCTTAGTTGAACACATTAACAGTCACAAAAAGCACAGGTTTTTGGTTTTTTAATAAAAGCAATGAAGGGATTGGGTATAACAGATAAGATAATTTTTATCATCAAAATTGCAAGTTTCCTAGAATCAAGTCAGGAAATTGTGGGTGTAAATTTGGAAAAGCACACTTTGAATGTGACATTAAGTTAGTGTGAAAAGAGGAAGTGGAGGTAATGGCACATTTTCATAGCAAATTGTGACCCACTGACAAGCATGACGGATGTATCAGCACGGTGGGGTGGATCTTAGGATATGCAGAAGTACTTTTTTAAAAAAACAAAAAAGAGCAACCTCCCACAAGGAAAACAAACCCAGTGAAGAAGAAGAAGAAGAAGAAGAAGAAGAAGAAGAAGAAGAAGAAGAAGAAGAAGAAGAAGAATTTATTGTTTATACCCCACCCATCTGGCTGGGTTTCCCCAGCCACTCTGGGCGGCTTCCAACAAAGTATTAAAATACAGTAATCCATCAAACATTAAAAGCTTCCCTAAATAGGGCTGCCTTCAGATTTAGAAGACACCTGACATTTTAGAAAAGTGGTAGTTATTGTTCTAAATGACATCTGGTGGGGGGGTTCTACAGGGCAGGTGCCACTACCGAGAAGGCCCTCTGCCTGGTTCCCTGTAGCTTTGCTTCTCGCAATGAGGGAACCTCCAGAAGGCCCTCAGCGCTGGACCTCAGTGTCCGGGTAGAATGATAGGGGTGAAGATGCTCCTTCACGTATACTGGACCGAGGCTGTTTAGGGCTTTAAAGGTCAGCACCAACACTTTGAATTGTGCTCAGAAACGTACTGGGAGCCAATGTAGGTCTTTCAAGACAGTGTTATGTGGTCTTGGCAGCCGCTCCCAGTCACCAGTCTAACTGCCGCATTCTGGATTAGTTGTAGTTTCCAGGTCACCTTCAAAGGTGAGCACATTGCAGTAGTCCAAGCGAGAGATAACCAGAGCATGCACCACTCTGGCGAGACAGTCCATGGGCAGATAGGGTCTCAGCCTGCATACCTGATGGAGCTGGTAAACAGCTGCCCTGGACACAAAATTGACCTGCACCTCCATGGACAGCTGCGAGTCCAAAATGACTCCCAGGCTGCGCACCTGGTCCTTCAGGGGCACAGTTACCCCATTCAGGACCAGGGAGTCCTCCACAGCTGCCCGCCTCCTGTCCCCCTAAAACAGTACTTCTGTCTTGTCAGGATCAACCTCAATCTGCTAGCCGCCATCCATAAGGACTGTGCATGCTTAGTGCTCTCATGGTGTCGGCTGGAAAAGAAGAATGGGAAATTGGGATGGAGAAGAGTAAATTGACTTTTTTAAGTCCCTAAGACAGGAGTGAGAAATCTGTGGCTCTCAAGGTGCAGCTCCCATCATTCCCAGCCACTGGCTATACTGGCTGGGGCTGATGGGAGTTAGAAATCTAACAACATCTTGCAGGCCACAGGTTCTCCACCATTTCCCTAAGAGCTTGTAATTTCCTACAGGAAAATATGTCTAGCTGGCTGGGATCCTGAAGAGGAACACTCCTGTTAAGGGATGGAGATTTTTGTTGCAGGGTGCCAC
This sequence comes from Podarcis gaigeae, assembly GCF_964106915.1. Lineage (NCBI taxonomy): Eukaryota > Metazoa > Chordata > Lepidosauria > Squamata > Lacertidae > Podarcis > Podarcis gaigeae. Next base: position 23,008,186 of record NC_139686.1, on the reverse strand, counting down.
TTGTGTCTGTACTATTGACCCGAAAGCCTGATTGCATTAGCTGTCTGCATAATATGCAAGGAAGTAGACAGAAAGCATATTTGCCTTTAATGCTTATTATCCCCATCTGCTGGTTGAGATTGAGAGTGCAGCTTTCTCCAACCTGTTATGCAATACAGACAAGGTAGGAGGAACACCATACCGTTCAGCAGTAAGCAACTCGTTTTGTTTAATGTTGTGTGGCTGAAAAAAATAAAGATTCCATGCTATTTTTCACAAACATAACTAATAGAACACGTGAATGACATTTCTGTGTATTTGATTTATGTGTACATGTTTGCATTTCTGGAAATCTCAGGTTTGCATTAAGAACGACACCCCCCCCCCCGCTTAATTTAATAAATGAGAATGAACTGTTTTTGCACTCTTGCACTCGTAAGGCACAGTTTGTTAATCATGAACATGCTTCCCACATCGTGTGTGGCTTCCCTTACTCGTCTGGGTGCTGCATGTGGCACAGCAACATCATAGTCTGGTTTGCTGTGACGGGTCAACCCGGATCGTGGTTTGTTTATGTGAAGTTCCTGGGGTCCCCTACAATGTCCTGTCCTCAGGTGGTCACAAAGGTCAGTCCCGCAGCTACTCTGCTGTGCCCAGACTTCTCTTAAAATACTTGGTAACACCATGTAAGTGACTTTATAGAGAGCTGTAGGGCTCACTCTTTATATTCTTACTCAAATACACAAGACATTGTGGTGAAATAGGCTTACCTAACATCTACCTTGACCAGAATGCAATGTTATACCGTCATACCTCAGGTTGAAGTAGCCTCGGGATGAGTATTTTCCGGTTGAGCTCCACGGCAACCCAGCAGTAACAGAGTGTGTTACTTCCAGGTTTCGCCGCTTGCGCATGCGCAGACGGTCAACATGACGTCACATGCATGCGTGGAAGCGGCGAATCGCGACACGCAGACGCGGGTTGCGTTCACTTCAGGATGCAAACGGGGCTCCGGAACGGATCCCATTTGCATCCAGAGGTACCACTGTAATGTAAACATATATCTTACTAAGGAATGTAGTATATACAGAGTTTAAAGCTTTCTACATAGATTTCCATTGCCTCTCACTTTGTCTCTCACAACCACTCCTCACCCCAACTGCCATTTTTTAAAAACTGGTAGTTTCTACCTGCCACTCACTTTAACTCTGCCCTTCTTTCCAGTCTATAGGATGCGGGTGGTGCTGTGGTCTAAACCACTGAGTCTTTTGGGCTTGCCAATCAGAAGGTCCGCAGTTTGAATCTGCACGACAGGGTGGGCTCCCATTGCTCTGTCCCAGCTCCTGCCAACCTAGCGGTCCGAAAGCACACCAGTGCAAGTAGATAAATAGGTACTGCTGTGGTGGGAAGACAAACGATGTTTCTGGGTGCTCTGGTTTCCGTCACGGTGTTCCATTGCGCCAGAAGGGGTTTAGTCATGCTGGCCACATGACCCGGAAAGTTGTCTGTGGACAAACGCCAGTTCCCTTGGCCTGAAAGCAAGATGAGCACCGCGCCCCATAGTCGCATAGTTTCTTTCCATTCTCCTCCCCTGTGGTCAACCATTCTTGCACTAGCACTTGTTTCAAACAAACCACAATCCAGCTTCATACAAGGCAGCATGTTGTGCTGTAATGTCGCTTGTACCATGAACATGGAGGCTTGTTTGAGTTTAAGCTGTGGTTCAGAAGAAAGTGTATCTTAGTGTGATATGCAAACTAGTTCATTATGAGCAAATGGAAGGTGTGCCCAAAGCAGAAATGCCAAATTGCAGGAGGAGGCAATGGTGCCCAATGGCCTCTCAAGCCTCTGGGCATCTCTGTAGCACCTTCTCATATCTTCCTCCTTTCCCCACAATTTGCCTTTTAGGGAACGTGTTCTCCAGCTATTTTTGTGTGAGAGAGGTGCCTCTGCACATTGTAGACACACACTTTGTATTTCATTGTGGGGTTTGTCCCTTTTTTAGGGCTTTGCTTCTGGACATTGTTCAAAGAGGCGGTTCAGGACCTCTTTCACAAGATATTGATTTTGGACAGCAGAAGTGGTTTCACTTTGTGTAACAAAAATCCAGATCACACCCATACTTTCAGGGTGTCTCTCCCTACCCCCCACCCCTGGTAGTTCATGTATTTCTGTTCTGTTTTCGTGGTATTATGTCATCCTGCAGGACTTACCAGCCAGATTTTAGTTTGCATGTTTTACCATGTTGGCTCATTATTATTTTTTGTCTTCCCTTTTTAATTTTTTTTTTAACACTCTAGCTGCAAGCCCCCAGTGTGAAGGGCTTTGATTTTGCAAAGCAGCATTTAGGGCAGCACAACAAAGATGACATCCTGATCATACATGAGCCAACTCCTCTACCGGGACCAATTAAGGACACCACACCCTCCGAAAACGGTGACCTGCCGAGCCCCAAAGCAAAGATCTCTTCAAAGCCATCCAAGAATGTCCGACACAGAGGGAGGTCAGTTCAGTTGATGAGAAACTGCTTGGCATGGATTAAAGTTAATTAGTTATGGGGGATTATTTTTGCTTCATAAGGGCTTTTATTTCTCAGTTTGAATAGCCTTTGCTCAGGAAGTTGCCTTTTACATTAATCCACCAGGATTTGTGTCTCGTTCCTTTTTTAGATTCTTCTGCTGCGCTTCTTAATTGTAGTGATTTTTCACTTAGAAGTATGAGATGAGCCAGGATAGGCAGTGGGCATGTGGGCACTAAACGTGATTGCACAGCTAAACTGTCTGATCTTTCTAGCCTTTACAACCTGGTGGGTAAACTGACAGAAGTCAATTCATAGTTAAAGTCCAAGGTGATTTTTTTCAATCCCTGCCTTGTTCACCTCTTAAATGCTCATTTCAATTCCAAATTGGATTGCTCATGGAGACCATAAGACTAGCAAGCCACAAAAGCCCCCTTTGTGCCATTAAGAGAAAGTGCTTCCTGGCCCCACACCTTTGTGCTGGCTCAGCTCTTCCCCCCAAATGCCTATGCTCTCAGGGTGGGTATCTGCTAAGAGTCACATGCGCTCAGCACATGGAAGTCTTGAGAGCAGCACTAGCCAGTGCATGTTTAGCATGTGGAGGGAGCTACAGGGAGCCCAGTTCCTAGAGGTTGGCTGCCTCCGTATATGGAGGGTCCATTTTAGTTTATGGATGGATTGATACTATTTATAGGCTTGCATACAACCAAGGTATAGAAGTGGCTTATATTATAAACAAGAACAATTTTTTTAAAAAAAATCACCACCACAGTAAAAATGCAACAACATAAATTAATAAAACAGAACTATAGAGTCAGAAAACAGAAAGCAGGCTGCATAGCATTAAATCAGTTAAAAACACAATGCAGAGGAATAGAAAGCTTACAGAGGCTAAACAAGTCTTGTGTCTGGTCTTGTGTCTGAATGAGAAGCCACCTGAGAACACACTGTGTACCGCCTCGGGTTCTGTCATGGAAGAAAGGTAAAATCTATACATGCAAAATAATATACAGCCATTTTAATGTTTGTTTGTTTGTTTGTTTGTTTGTTTGTTTGTTTGTTTGTTTGTTTGGGATCTGATGCCTGCAGAGTTTCCCCATCAGATGCTGACTCCACAGCAAGTGAGCAGTCCAGTGGCCGAGAAACAGGAGAAGGGCCTGCAAGACCACAGATAGCTGCAAATGAAGTGAAGCCACACAGAGTCAACAAGTCTGGTATGTTGCCTCCTCACGCACCACACTCTTCTTCCTGTCTCCATTCACACAGGTGTGCCAGGAATAGGGAATCTGCTGAGTCATTTGTCTGGGCGCAGCTTGAAATGCATCCATTATTATTATTATTAATAATATATACCACACGGCTAGAAGGCAAATTGACATCACAGAACAGATAAATACATTTAAATGATGCAGTTGAATAAAGCCACACTCAACAGACAGCTTACAGAGTTTTAGGCCATGATGTCTGTACAATTGTGTGGTATTCTATCCCAGTGCTGTAGTCATTCAGATCTGTTTCAGTCCTTAAAAACAACATGCAGTGCATTTCTCCAGAATGCAGGTGGCGGTGGTGGTGAAAGGTGGTTTAAAGCAGTCACAACTCAAAAAAACCCCTGTGCATCTCACAGTGAAGCATCATTGAAGCATGCATTCTTTCTGCATTGGTAGTGTGCACTCATAAAAACCTTGTGCCATTTGTTTTTTTAAACATTTGAATCAACTCCCTTTTGTTGAAATTTGGAAATTGACATACCTGTGTTCTTTTTGGGAGCATCTGGCTCTCCTTCTGTCACTACTTTCTGAAATATAATGACACTGTTTTTTATCTTTCTCTTGATGCTCCAGGAGTAAACCGAGTGGGTAAGTTTCCCCTAAAAATGTGCAATAAGCCTAAGATGAGAGAGTCTTAATTGTAAATGTGTGTGGAGAGGGCTTGGCTTTCAGTGCCTAATAGCTAGGGCTGGCTTTTGGATGTTTCCTCATGTTATAGCCAATGGGAACCATTAAAGGCATCCCATCTGCCAGTAAAGGATAAACTAATTATATGCACATAGGAAGTTGCTTCTGTTTTACCTATTCTTGGCTGAAAGCGACTCTCTTGTTGGCATCTTTCATATCACTTGCTACCTGACTATTCAACTGGAGACGACAGGAACTGAATCTCGGCCTTCTGCATGCAAAACATGGGCTCGGTTGCTGAACTGTTCCTCTCCCTTCTATAGGATGCATGTTAATGGGTGTAATCGTGCCCCACTGTTCATAAACAAGTCCTGTTTGAGAAGGGAAAAATAGAATGGGGTAGCCAGAAGTGATTGAACTGTTTTCCCTCCTGGTATTTCCAAATGCTTCTTTCACCCCCCTACAGAATTTCATGTGTGTGGTTACCTATTTCTAAAGAAGGCTTTGCTGTGCTCCTTAAAATGACAACAACAACTCTGGGGCATTGTTATATGCACATATTTAGCCCTTAAACCACATCAAAGCAGGAAAGAACACAAGACTCATTCATGTAATACATTTAGCATTGTATTGTCCATCTCAGTTTAGCCTTTTCCAGCCTTTTTGAATCTCATCATCGTCTCAATTTGTCGAAGATTAAATGGGCTGTTCATTGAGAACTATCATGTGGCTTCTATAAGGAAAACCTTTTAAGCCCTGGAAAGTGCAGTGAAACTATTTTTGGCATAAGGAGCGATTCTGGCTGTAGTGGATAAACCTTCTAGGAATTAATTAACTTGTACTGTGTGCGGCGTTTGAACTGCCCTCTATTTGTCTTTCTCGGTGTATTTATTGTAGGCCCTTTTCCATCCACAAAATAGAAGAGTTTCCTGCTCTCAGCTCTCCTCTACCCCACACCACACTTAAACCTGTAGCTGCAAGGGTGATACAAACACAGAGAAACAGACAGACAGACAGATTGAGACAGAGAGACTGAGAGATGTTGAAAGCACTGCAGAACTAGCTTCAAAATATTCAAGTAACAGTGTGAGTCGCCCAGAGGAAAACAAAGCCGTTTATTTTTTATTTTTAAGGGCCTTTCTAGACTGCTGTTGTGCCCTAAACAAGGGCCCCCAAATTGGTGTACAGTACAGGAAAACAAGAGAATCGCTGAACAGTTCAAAACATTACAAGCAACTTCTAAGCAAAGAATGAGCACAGAGAACAGAACAATGATCTAAAGGCCTTGCCTGTCTTCTTACAATCTCTCTCTCTCTCTCTCTCTCTCTCTCTCTCTCTCTCTCTCTCTCTCGTGTGTGTGTGACAACCCTGTACACTCATGTTATTAGTGTTGTGGTAATTTGCTTTTGTTCAAAAGGTGTAATTCAGATGGTGAGCCAATCTCTTGATGCCGATTTCCCCCCCCCCCAAAAACCTTCCATTCTTTGGGGCTTGAAACAATATTTACTACCTTTCATTCATACTTTTAAAAATTCAGGCCCTCCGCAGATCAGCAATGGAACAGAGCAACACTCTTCAGCCTCCATCTTTGAGCATGTGGACAGAATGTCACGTTCCTCAGAGGTCAGCCGAAGGGTTCCTAGCAAGATCCAGTTGATTGCCATGCAGCCAATCGCAGCACCTCCAATTCAGAACCAGCCACTTGCTGACCGAGTAGCAGAGACCAACAAGATTAACAAGGAGGTAATCAATCCCTTCAGTAAACTGCCTTACAGCCTGTGAAAGCGCCCTGCACTAAGAGCATAGATACACCATGGACATATAGAAAATACTGTTTTCACACCATACAAGTAAAGCACTTTTATGCATCTTCTCACAGTCATGGCTTCCCCCAAAGAACCAGGGAGCAATAGTTTCTTAAGGCTGGTGAGACCTCCCACAGGGTTACATTTCCCAGCAGCCTTAATGTATTACAGTCCCCAGGCTTCTTTTGAGGAAGTCATGACTGTTAAAGCGGCACAAGAGCATTTTAAATGTATGGTGTGGGTGTGACATAATAAAAGTCATTTAATAAAGATCCCTAGTTCCCACTTAGAACTACAGTTCCCAAGATTCCCTGAGGAAAGGGAATGACTTAATAGGTTCACTGAACCACAGTTCTCAGAATTGTTTGCTGCAAGCCATGATATACCTTCTGAGTGTCACTTGGAGTGTCTAGAGCTCAGCTGGGGAATCTCAGGGCTCACAGGCCCTCCTCTTTCAAACCTGGGCACCTGTGTTTTAGTAATCCTACTCTTGAATGTGACCACAGCCTTACCTTGCTGAACTAAGCCATGCAAGTGTGTGGGTTCTTAGGGAAACAGGAGTGTGAACAGCAGAGGGAAGTAAGCTTCTTCCATTCTAAGAGCAGTTTCTTCCATGCAACAATTCCTTAGCGTAAATCCCAGTTCTGCAGGGGATGGTTGAAAGGGAAGGGCAGGGAAAGCAGATATTTATTATTGTGTGTGCCCATGTTCAGCCAGGAGAGGGGGAACGTTTGCCAGTCCCTACTAACAGCAGACAGAGAGACAAATCTGAAGTGCTATAAACCCTCGGCAAGCCTTTGTCCAGACACTGATGAAAGGAGAAGATTAAAAATGGGGGAAGAGGGGAAATGGATGAACCTGGCCTCTCTGTATGCTTTGATTTTGCCTCCTTCCATTCAGCTTCCACTGGGGTAGATAATTCTGAATCTCTGCAGTATAGATCATGTGACAAGTCAGTCCCAAAACAGACACAGAAGAATTGCACCCTGAGAAGTCAGGTCTAGTGCAGAGTAGAGGTGTTTTCCTCCGGGTTGGATAGTTCTTACTGTTACGCACAAAAAAAGGAAGTATTCTGAGTTGTGTCTCTTAATTCCCACCCACACCCCATTTCCGCTGTCAGAGGCAGTATATTTTATTTAAACACTTAGGCTTTAGTACAGTTAAAATATATACAGTACATATTTTAAAAATCACATACACATTGCTACATTAAAAACGTCACAACAGCAGCCCTTTCCTTAAAAGTAAACCACCCTAACAGAGAAGAAAGTTCCAAAGGGCTGATTGCAGCAAGCAACTGATTCTGTAGGTTCACCCCATCTATATTTAAAAACAGGAAGAATAAGATTACAAGATAATAAAACAATAATAGAAATCATTAAAAAGAATGAATGGCTTTAAATACAGTGGAATACAAGGTTCATATTTCTACCAGACATACCAAATATTCGTGAATGTTGCAAAATAAACTCCTCTATTTAGTGGGAATGTGCCAACCATGAGATTGTTTGGTCTTATAACAGCCCCTAAGCAGAAGCAAAGTCTCTAATTTTAATCTGTAAGCATGCATTCACACATGCATGCATGCACACCCACACATTTTTCACTGTGTAAGCTTCACAGATAACTGTAGCATAGATCTCTTCCAATTTCCTTGCTGCTGGGCTTTTATGGCAACCTGCAGGAAGTATAATTTGCAGCTTGTCAAACATTTTTATTAGCATTGTGTGTTCCTCCCCTCTGTCTCTTAATTACCCATGCTGTGTTAATCATTATGCAGTATGTAAAAATTCTTCTACCTGGAATGAGTGTGAATGAATTGCAAGCTGGAGAATGAGGTGTAAGCTGGAGGTCCATTCAGCATTTTGCTTCCAAGCTCTACACAGTCACTTTCCATCAAAGCAGAGAGAAGTTGTGCGTCCCAAAACGTTTATGCTCCTCTCTTTCTTTTTTTAAGATACAAACAGCTCTGAGGCATAAATCTGAAATTGAGCATCATCGCAACAAGATCAGACTTCGAGCCAAGCGCAAAGGACACTATGAGTTTCCGATCGTGGATGATATGGTTATCATCGACACCAAAGAGCAGCAGAGAATGTACCGCAAGGCGCAGATGCAGATAGACAAGATCTTGGACCCTGGAGGCAATATGCCTACTGTCTTCATAGAACACAGAAAGAGGTAACAGCAACACAGAGACAACCGGGGATGGAATTCTTTCTCTGTTAAATGTGAATGTGTGCAAATGCTTGTCATAAAAGATAACAAGGTAAGCATGCTGCTTTACAAAAGGATGTGGAGATTGGACAGGAAGTCAACCACAGAATGCACATTTAACAAAAAATACGGTACTTTTTTATTGTAAACGTTTAAAGGAAGTCAAATATAAAATGCTCATTTAAAACAGCATAATTAGCAAGAGGATAAAAGTATTATCACAACCATAGAACATAACTGCTACTGTGGCTTCCAGCCCTGTTCATGGTGGGCGGCTGTTGTGGAAGTTCAGGCTTGAGGACCTGGGTCTGCACTAAGAGACAGCCAAGGTGGTCTCTGGCCTCTTCAGCGGCCTCAGCTTTTGTAGCTGGAGTCAGTCAGGGCCCTGCTCTCCCAGGCCAGGTGGGAAAAGACCTACAAGGCTGGGAGCGGGTCTTCCAGGACTCGTAGCCAGGATGGTCTCACAGCAAGACGTGATTGCAAAGGAACAATAGGACGCAACCCCTAAGCGCCTGAATGTTCCTTTGCAACTGTGGCCTTACCTGTCCCACACCTAATGTCATGTAAGTGGCAGGTAAGTGACAGGCGGGTGTGGCTGGCTGAAAATGACCCGTGGGCTAGTGGTTCCCCACCAATGTACTACATGAGCAAACCTTCATAATGTAAGGTTTGCACACTCCACATTCCCCTCGCTTCCTGAATCGGCAGGAGAAGGACATCTGAGTTTAGTTTCAGAATTTCAGCTTGTTGAAATTCCTAATTTCAACTTAGGAATTCTGTTTAAAACGTACTGGTTAACGCCCCTTCGGCATGCTACAAACAAACAGGAGCTTAAAGACTAAGTAGGAGAATTTTTGTAAACTAAGAAATATTTAATAAAAAATATTTATTAAAAAGAAAACATACTGGTTAACGTAATATCCCAACTGCAAAAGCCAATGTTTTAAGTTGACTTAACATTAAACTAACCAGTTTGGTTTAATGTGGGATCCCTGGTGGGGACACACCTACTAAATCATGTTTTTCTGTTATGTGCAAATGATGCCTTTGTGTCCAGATTACTGATTAGCTGACTAAGATAAACTTACACCATTAATTCAGCTTTATAGTTTGACCGGTGACAGCTCCGTGTGATGTGGCTCTTTTATCCCTTTGCTTGCTATTTGTCAGTGATATTTATCTATTTATTTAGATTTGGCCAAAACTCTCAGAGCCAATTGCACCAATAAAAGCAATGCAACACAACAAATAAAAGCAATAAACAGCAACAGTGGATTAAAAGTCCCCGCATAGAGCTTCCAGAGACAAATGGAAACTGAAAAGGCTATAAAGACTCAGCAAATCAAAAAGCTTTTATTTGGTTCAGATTCTACAAAGACTCTGAAATTTATGAAAGATGCTATCTTGAAAAAAGGCTCAGAACTGCCCTGCCCCCAACTGGGATACTCCTAGGAAGCCCTAAGATGTTTTGCTTTTTCCTTCTTTTTATTTTTACCTAGTTCTCGAGCCAAACGTTCTCCGAAGCAGCGTCGGAGGCATCAGCTTAATGGAAGTCCCATGGATGCTGACAAGGACCGGCTAATTACAACTGACAGCGATGGGACTTACAAGAGACCTCCAGGAGTCAACAACTCTGCATATATTGTATGTTTAAAACCTTTTGGAAGGCAACATTTTCTTTCTGCTTGTATGATAAGTTGCGGGTTGTGGGAAAGGCTTTCAGGAAGCACTAGCCTTGCTGGCTTGAGTCTGAATAATGCAAGAACCCACTGTGAATTACGGCCTTGTGCAACCATGAGCTTTCACAACAAACGTCTTCTGCATAGCCCTTTCTCAAATCCATTATCTAGTATACCTGCCCAGAGTGGCCGGGGCAACCCAGCCAGATGGGCGGAGTATAAATAATAAAAGTAGTAGTAGTAGTAGTAGGGCAGGTGTAACTGGCTACTCAAGAAGTCTTCATTCAGTGTGGACCAATTCACTCTGCAAACCCAAAGTTGAGCGAGAGGTTTGCAGTTTCTTGTTGGCATCAGTGGTTCCTGGATTATGCACAACTCACCACCAAAGGGATGCTCTATTAATGATTTGCATGCATATCTTGTAATGTCTGCAGGTAGATGTGCAAAATGCCACACACAGACGGCATCATTGCAACACGTAAAACCATTCTTGAAACACTGGGAACTTTGACAGTATAACAGCTGTTCAGGCCGTGCTTTCCTCCTTATGCTGCCATCTTCCTGTTACCTTTGCAGTCTGATCCTGACCTTCCTGCCGAACCCCAGACGCCTTCTTCAACTGATTTGGGGAAGTACTCAGGCCTCCCCCCGCACCCTGCCCAATACATCCCTCCTCAGCCATCCATTGAAGAGGCCCGGCAGACAATGCACTCTCTCCTGGATGATGCCTTCGCCCTGGTGGCCCCGAGTAGCCAAGCATCCAATTCTGCTGCCATCACGCACTCCGGAGGGTCAGCGGGGCAGCCCACAAACACTCCTGTTCGAGCAGCGAGGGACACTCCCAGCAGCCAGTGGGGGTCACCATACAGTCAAACACACACAGTAAGCAGCCCAGTTGGTGGTCATTTCAAGACTCCTCTGTGCAGGTTTAGAGCCTATCCTTACTTTGGCCATTGTGCTTTCATGGTTTTTATCTCTTCAGATACCTAGCCCATTCCCTCCCCAAGATTTGGGGTGGTTTAGGTATAATTCTACTGTGTATGCATGGATTTCCAGCACTCTTGAATCTTGGTGTATATATATATATATATATATATATATATATATATATATATATATATATTTTACTCCAGGCATGCATTCTGTATAAGGGTGCTACAAGCAGGGGGAACCCACTGTTTGTAGACCTTACCACAGCTAACTTTGAGCTTTTTTTACAAGTGGCATATAAATTTTTATGAAATAAAACTAATTCTGTTGTTAGTGGTGACAAAGGTGAGGCGGGCAAGCAAGTGTAGCCACGCTCAGTTAGCAGAAAATTTGCAAGCAGGGCCGATGCAGTGAGGTGCAGTGCAGGCACAGCCGTGGGAGAGTCAGATTGGCTCCGCCATCGCGCCTGCACCATGCTGACTTCCCTGCTGCCTCACCCACCTCCGTCTCAGTGAGCGACAGTGATCCTAACATTGGGAAGCCATGTGAACAGCACCCCCCACCTTGCCCCGCTTTGCTGAATGCTGCTGATTTGCTGTATGGGTGAAGAGACCTACAGCCCTGCAAATAATGTAACGGCTTATGAATCCAGAAAATTCAGATATATTACTATGAGTGAATGTTGTGCAAATAGAATTCAGAGCGCATCTTTCTAAAAACAAGATTACTTGTTTATGGGCTGATTAATCCCCTCCAGTACTGCTGAGAGAGGGTGTTTAGAAATTCTCCCTGTCCGTTTTACTTAATTGTGAGTTCCCATGCCATTCAAACAGGGGTTTTAGCTAGTAGTAACTGGTTGGTTTCAACAAGCCAGCTTCATTACCTAAGGTTTGAAGTTGCCATGATTTAAAACTAACCCTAGTTAATGTTAAACTGCATTCCCCTGTTTGGATGACAGAAGAAGTAGGGGTTAAAGCAGGCATAGACAAACTCCGGCCCTCCAGATGTTTGGGACTACAATTCCCATCATCCCTGACCACTGGTCCTGTTAGCTAGGAATGATGGGAATTGTAGTCCCAAACACCTGGAGGGCCAGAGTTTGCCTATGCCTGGGTTAAGGGAAAGCAAATGCTTCTGACCAATCTCTTGGCAGATCCTGGGAGGAGGTTAGGCACACTGATATCACTGAGCCATGTTTTAGTGGTATGTCTGAATGCAGCCATTGTGATGTATCAATAAGTGGTTTTTAATCTCCATTTGTTCAGAAATGTTCAGAAACTTAGAGCCATGGATCGTTTTAATTTTAAATCCCTCTTTAAAATGTTTTTTTTTTTCTGATGCATGGTCTTTTTCCAGAGATACATGGAATTTGGAATGACCCCTCCAACAGCTCCAGGCCTGCTACAGAGGTAGTTCCCTGACAGTTTGTTTGATTCATGCGTTTCTGCTAGTTGATGTTTTTATTCCAAGTAGACCAGAAATCGTCAGCAACTGTGGGAGATGGTTACTACAGATGCTTCTTTCTTCCTGATCTTGTGCCAGATTTTGAGGTACTAACTAGACATTATGATGGGGGACACAGGTGCTGCATGGTTCAGTCCCTTTTCCTGCTGATGTCTGGTTTTACACAGCATCTCATGTGATGTCGTTAGGCTGTGCCCTTCCCAATGGTGGCCAGTGATCTGTGGCAGAAATAAGGGAGCGCCCCGTGTGGCAACTTAGGTTTGTGCATTGTGTAATGACTAATTCAGGGGTCCCCAAACTAAGGCCCGCGGGCCAGATAAGGCCTGAGGGAATCGTTTATCTGGCCCGCGGTGACCCCTGCTGCCGCCGCACTGCTCTGTGCGACTGCCCACTTCTGGGTCAGAGGAGCACTGGAAATAGCTTGTGCACATGCACAAATGTTATTTGCACATGTGCAAACATTATTTCTGGTGCACATCCCGGGTGGAGGAGGCCCGTGCACATGCACACAAGCTATTTCCAGTGTTCCTCCAACCCAAGTGCACCAGAAATAGCGTTTGCGCACGCGTATGGGCACGCACTCCCCCACCCTCTGGCCTGCCGCACGATCGGCGCTGGAGACACCAGCCCAAGGCGCAATAAGTTTGGTGACCCCTGGACTAATTGCATCCTGACCATCATGTGAGATACTGCATGGTTTGCTTTTGTGCTTGTGTCAAACATTCACAAGCTGCTTTCTTTTTCACACATGACACTGAGACAGCATGCGGGAGTAAAATCAAATTTTCTGCTGTTCTCATAACAAGGCAGCGTAGCATCCTTTTGTCCTAAACTGCACCAGCCACAATTGCGATAAAACACTTAACAGCCCTCAGATTTTCTTCTTTCAGAGTAGGCAGCTATTTCTGGATTAGGCAATTTGGATGGCGATTTATTCTTCATTACTGAAAAGAGAAAGTGAGCAAGCCCTTTCAGTCATTATCTTATGAATGCTGTCTGGTTATCTGAACCCCATTCATTTTTGGTGTGGAAGCCCCATTGAATTTAATGGAGTTGGTGAACTTTAGGGTTGGAGGAAGAAAAGTTGCCGTGATACCAAACTGTTAATCAATGTCACAGTCAAGTGGTTCAAATAACCAGTTCTTGGAACAGTGACTGGAAAAACAAATTGGTCTTTTTCTCTGCAGTAATGTAATTAAGATTATCAGTGGGCTGGAACCAAGCTGGGTTCTGCATGTATTGCTCATGTAACTCCTTTCCAGTATGGTAAGACAGAGAAGCTCCAACACCTAGACAGCACTTAACTGAAATGCAATGCAAAATTGGGAGCGGACTACCAGGGTGGGGGGAGTGTCGATATTCTGCATTTAAACTTTCTGATTGTGCAAGCAGAAATCAAAGTTCTGAAATTTGAAAAATGGTAAATACATGCTTATTGCATAGCTCTTAATTGTTGTGTTTCTCCTAGAACTTGGCTCAGTCAAATTTCAAAGAGGCAAATTCAAAACAAGCAATAATGTTAGGAGGGAAGAAGTCACCATCATCATTAATGAAAAATGGAATAGAAAAATCAGTGGAATGAATGAATGGAATTTTCTTTGTCAGAAGCACAACAGACGAATAAGAGCTAAAATACCCAGTTTGCGCAAAAAATTGATCACATTTGCCCAAATACCAAATGCTGTCATTTTCAGATCTTAAAATTTGATTTTGACGGACTCTAAAAAGTTGAATTAGCCAGTTGTCAGGCAATAGCTGTAAATCTTATTTAATAGTTTATGCATTTAATACAGCAGCGGTGTCCATAACTGGGAATGTTAAAAACACTTGAATTAGGGACTATGTTTTGCAAGCATGTTTAAATCTGGAGTTTGATTTGAAAATTGAGAACCTACTCCATCTTGCAGTGAATGGAAAGCCCTATCTCCCACATAATCTCCATTGTTTTATTCAATAATACATTGGGTTGCAGGTTTCCTCAGCAGCTAGGCAAAATGTACAAATACGTACCATAGCACATATTTAAAGTTTGTGAATAATTATTAGAGACCACTCCCAGCCTGTGCAGGCTTTGGCCACAACTGTGGCAGCTCTACAACACACTTCTTCCCTTTCCTCTGTCCTTAAAAGGCTACGGGATGTTTTCAGTCGAGAAGTGGCACTACAATGGAGGCTTGCTCTATATATCATTGTTTTATTTTTTAAAATTTATATTCCACCATTCCCCCAGAAGGAGCTTAGACACAGCAATCATAAAACATTTAAAACATTTAAAAACCAACAGCTAAAAGCAGTTCTATATTTTTTATTAAAAAATTATGAAAAACAGTGATCTCAGGGTTGCCAGGAACAGTATCTGTCAGCTTTGTGTGTTGTTTCCAATCTTTTCTAAGCCTAAAGGACTTCTGGCTAGATCTTTCAGGCTAAAGCAGAGGATGTAATGCATGTGAAGCAGCCATAGCTCTGTGTTTACATGGGGCAGAGCTATAGAAGCTGCACACACACAGTGTTTTAAAGAGTCCTTAGTGGACAGAGAGCTGCACACAGTAAAGCAAGCAGTGGTACATTGCATGGTTGGAATATGGAATGCTGCTGTCTCCGGAGGTCAGTCATTCTGGGATTGTTCTTTTGTTCTTGATCTACCAACAGGCAAAACCTGGGCCCAGGTTTCCTTCCCCCGGTCGAATTAATGCACCCAGACCAGCAGCCTTCTGATGTTCAGTATTCCACAAGGGGGATCTACCCGGAGGAAATGCCATCCGTGGCCCGGCCGCGACCAGTTGGAAGCACTGCAGGTACTTGAATGTTCCTTAAGCTATGGCGCACTTGCAGTGACTCTCTCATAAGCAGCTGGCCCCATTCCACAACTCAAGCATTTATTGTGAGCAGATGTGGCTGCATCTAGAATGCAAACAAGGAGCTTGCTAGAATAATAGAACCAAGAGAATTGTAGTGTTAGAAGTGACCCAAGAGTCATCTAGTCCAATGAAGTCCCCTTCAACTCTGAGCATGTGCATCCTGTGTGCATGGACCTAGGGAGGAACAGGATGGATCAAGCTACTTATAGAAGGTGCTCATTGGTCTCCTAATAAAAGGAATGGTACGGTACCTAACATAATGCATTCTTAGCTGAGCACAGTTACAGTGCACATATATATGTGCGTTCTACTTCCACTGCCAGAGACATTATGCCTCTGAATACTAGCTGCTGGGAATCGCAGGTGGGCAAACTGCTCTTGAGCTCATGCCCATCTTGCAGGCTTCCCACAGGTGTCTGGTTGGCCACTGTGAGAACAGGATGCTCAGCTAGATGGGCTAATGTCCTGATCCAACAGGCTTATCTTATGTTCTAAATACTAAGTTACACATCTGGGTGGCTTTCAGTGGGCATCTAAAATGATATAGTGAGGGCACCTGCCTAAATTCAATAGGCAGGGACTTCCAAAGCACCCATTGCTGCCACACTCAAAGATCGGCTCCTTGCAAATGTGCAATGAACGTTATGTGGAACTTGTAAACACAACAGTTTCTATGTGTTCTAAAGGGAGGTTGTTTCGTTTAAAGAGGAAATGTACACATTTCATAACTGATTCCAGTATTTGAAGCAGGCTTGAGGACATCTCCAGGATACTGGTCTCAACTTCACAACTAGCCAGGAGTTATAGGCAAACTGGTGTTACGTCTGTAGAGCTAAGTGTCTTGCAGTAAGCAAATATTTCTGCTCTTCCACTAAGGGCAAATCACTAGCATGCAAACCTTAAAACACACACACATTCTTTTCAATTACACATTAATAATACTTGCAGTATTTATAGGGTCAGTGGGCCAGAGGTATTACCTGGTCTGTTCCTTACCTGTCTACCTCCACCATGCCTAACAGAACCCTAATGTTTTACCACACAGAAACACCTTCCCATTTGCAAAAGAAAAAAGGAAAAAAAAGGACATGCATGCAAATGGGTCCTTTTGTTGTCCTTCCTTTGGGAGCTTTTTTTAAAAGAACGAAAAAAAGCTTTAGTTTGATTAAATGAAGTCAGACTTTCCTTTTCCTCACACGCCACTCCCCGCCCCCCCATATACTTGTTTTGATCCCCTGCTGCTGCCAGTTTTCATTTGCCCTTCACCCTTCTGTTGCTGCATGGAAAGACAAAACAGAAAACAAACAAATATTTGCTTTTAAGGTTCTCAGATACAGCACCTCACTCAGGTGGGAATTGCTAGCAGGATCGGAGGTCAACAAGTGGAGATCCCCTCAGGCAGAGCAGGGCATGGCCAGCTGGGGGAACCCGGGTGGCCCCCGTATCGTGGAGAGGATGAATATGCTAGGAGAGAAGCAGTGAGTACTGTGCTTCATGTTTGAATAGTTTCCGAAGCAGTGTTCTGTTCAGCTGTTTCTTCCCCCCCTTTTTCCATCCTGTGCTGCTTGGGGAAATTCCTCTCAAGACATCTCTACCTGCTCCTCTGACCTCAGCCCGCTGCTTTTGTCACTTTCGCATTCCAGCCCCCAAACTCTGCTTCTCTCTCTTCTTCATTATCACCCGTGGCTTATCTCCTCTGCGCCCAGAGGATGGAGAGCCTGTGGCCCTCCAGATGTTGCCCGGACTCCAGCTCCCATCAGCCCCAGTCAGCATGGCCAGTGGTGAGGGATGATGGGAGTTGCAGTCCAACACCAGGGATGTTTAACAAACCAGTTGCGTTCGAGCAAGATTTGAATGCTGGGAATCGCAGGTGGGAAGAGAGCGCTGTGGAACCCGTGTCCAGCTTGCTGGCCTCCCTTAGGCATTGGCTTGGCCACTGTGAGAAAGGCCTGACCCAGCAGGCTCTTCTTACGTTCTTACGTACCATCTGGATGGCCGCAGGTCCCCCACCCCTGATCCATGCTCTCGGTGGGCTCTGCTCCCCTGAAATCGTCTCATGAGACCACTGTAGGTAGAGAGCACTAACAACAACAGCAACAGCAACAAAGACACAGATCGTCTCACTGATGTTAATGGAGCCTTGTCAGTTCCTAACATCGGCTAGAGAGTTGAAGTTGCCTTGAGCACAGCAAAACAAAATGCCATGTGTTTGCACAGGGATGTTGTAGTTTTAGAAACCAGTTGGGCAAGACACTACTTCTAGAACATGGGGTGGCCTTAAGTTTTTCTCAAGAGCAGACCCATTGAAATTAAGAAACCTAAAAAAGGTGGGTCACATGGGGTGGTTTGTTTTTTGTTTAAAGTTTTTAAGTATGATCAAAGCCCACTTGAACCTACTTGAGTAATAGTGGGATTAATCTGCACAACACGGTCAATGCTGTCTTTGTCATGCTACCTTCACCTTTTGGAGAAGACCCCAAAACATTGCTTGTTTCCTTTTTGTAATCAGCCGTAGCTCACTAGTGAGTTCTCCCAACTCTCTCTTGTCTTGTCTCTTCAGCTCCTTCCTTCATTGAAGGAAGACGCAGTACCGCCTGAAGTGCATTATTGCAAGCAATAATGGTGTCCCCATTCCACCCACCCTATCTGAGCCCCAAAATGGAGAAATAACTTTTAAAGAGACTCAGAAAAAGAATAAATCACAATGCATTCCTGGCTTCCCAAAGGAAAAGTTGGAACTCTCAACACTGCTGCTGATCAGACATGACGTTAGCTAGGGATGGGCAATTGGTCCCTATTATTGGGTCATGGAGGCAAACTTCTAGTAAGTGGTGTACCACAATAACCATAGTGAAACTGAGGCCTTTGTGGAAGGGCCATAGCTCAGTGGCAGAGCACCTGCTTTGCATGCAGAAGGTCCCAGGTTCAATCCCTGGTATCGCCAGGGCAACTGCTGTCAGTCAGTGCAGGCAGTATTGAGCTAAATAGACCAGATGATCTGACTTGGTATAAGACAGGTTCCTCTGCTCTGTAACCCTACAATCTTGCCATTTCGTGCAACATTACACGGTTGCCTCAAAGCAACGAAGGGGGAAGGGAAGAGATTTGGAACACCCCAGACAAATTTGGCCATCTGTCCCACCGTCTCTCCCTTTAGTATGTTTTGTATTAACCCTGCAGGTGACACGACTCCTATTTTGGGAGAAGACGCTTGTGAGAGACCTGTTATTTCAGCAGACACGATGGTGGCTTTAGGTGCACCGGAGCTATTCTACAAGGAAACGTGCAGCAGGCCTTGGGGAACACGCATTCTCCTGTGCCCTGTATAGTTTCCTTATCACCATGTAAAACCATAGCTGCCCAGCTGGTGCCGAAAGGTGGGCAAGTGCTCTGGGCGGATGAGGGCAGGAGGTAGGCGATGGGCAGGCCCAAGACTGGTGCGGTGCAAGAAGATAACCTGGTGGCTTCCCTCCAGTTCAGGGAAATCAATTTATCTGAAAGCTTTAGATCAGGTGGCGGCACTGGATTGGCTTTGTGACATCACCTGACTTTGTGGCCCAGGAGGATTCTGGTTTCCTGTGTGACATCTGCGAAACTTCGCTTGTCAGCGCTATAGGCAGCCTGGTTTGAGCCCCACAGCCTCTGATACCAAGGTCCAAACATCCATATATTTGTACTGTCCTCAGAAACACATAATTGAGTATCTCTCTCTCTCTCTCTCTCTCTCTCTCTCTCTCTCTCTCTCTCTCTACCACCTGCTGGTTCTAACTGGGTTAAACTCCTCTGTACTTGTTTGCCACAGCAATTAGCTGAATTTCTGCTGCTTTTGCATGCCCTGCCATTGCTAATATTGTTGGTTCAGTGTTGCTTTGCAGCCCTTTGTTGGTTCTTTCTTCCTTTGGCCTATTTTTCCTGTACTGGGCAAGTTTTTGCAACTTCTTACAGTTTGGGTTTGTGTGTGCTCTCCTTTCAAGAGCACAGGGGAGTATTCTGACCTGAAGCGGACGCGGTTGGTGTGCAAACATTGTTTAATTTTGATGATCAGTGCATGCATCGCCCATTTAAATGTATTTTGGTAAGGCTACTTATTACAACCCAACGACCGTCCTTTTGTTATGACTTCCCTTCATCTTACTCACCTTCATGCTTTTCAGAGCAAATTAATTCCCCTCTTCCCAAGTTCGAGTCTGTGGCTCTTTTTAGACAAGCCAGATGGCGTGTTATAAATTGACGCTGTCAGCCCTGCTGCAAAAATACATAACAGGCATGCACCTTGACGTGGTCGCCTTTTTGTGGTCTCAAAGCAGATGTGAAAACAGTCTAGGTATTAAATTCCTGATACAAATAGATGGTGCTTTCCGACCCACTGCACGGCCATTAATCTCCAGGTCACTGAAAACAAGCCCCGCACCAAACCCCAGGGCCTTTTGGCACACCTTGGAGGTTAGCATTATTATGGGATAAGCAATTGTGGACTAGAATCCACTTCATCAGATTTATGAATGTTTTAATCCTAATTTGGGGTGTGTGTATAAAATCACACAAACACACAGTTGTAGCGGGGTGGGGGGAGTGAGCAATGAGGTCAGAGAGAAGCAAAGCACAAAAAATGTAGACAGTATGCAAAATAAGCCTACATACATGTAACGTAAGTACAGCGATCACTTCTTAATGCCTCCCCTCTGCATCCACGCATGTACATCATGAATCAGTACTGACTGTGGGAAACACAACACTCCTTGCTGTCTCGTCAGTTGGGCCACAGCAGATACATGTTTCATCCTGGAGGGTATAGAATTGTAGAAATGGAAAAGGACCATGAGGGTCAATAGTCCAGTCCCTGGCATTGCCTGAATCTTTTGCCCAGCCCAGTGGGGCTTGAACCTACAACCTTGAGGTTAAGAGTCTCATGTTGTACTGACTGAGCTTTGCTTCAGAGTCAGTCTTGATATCTACGAGGCAAGTATTTGGCCTTAAATGTATTATTATAGTCAGTCCAGCTGGGTGTTATTACATCTGATTTATTTTAAATACTTTAGATTGGTTGTTGGAAATATTTTTGCGTTTATTATTTGTGCATATGCCAGGCTGGCACACTTATGCACACACCCATACATTAGTGACCACTGAAGAAGGCCTTTTTTCAAAAAGTGTTTGTCTCTATCTGTCTATCTATACATACACCCCCCCTGGGCTTTGACATCAGGACCTCCTGTTAAAGAGCAGGTAATAATGGGAGTGGTGATGATGATAATTGTGTTTTTCATAGAACTACAACAGTTCATTCTAATTTTGTTCTCTCAGTTAGCTTGCTGTCATTATACATACCTGCTGACTTTGTATATGCATCTGATGAAGCAGACTCTAGTCCATGAAAACTTACACCATCCTTCCTAACATGTTTTAGTCTTAAAAGTGCCACAAGACTCTGGTTTTTTTCCTTTCTTTTTACTGCAACAGGCTATTACAGCTCCTCTCTGGAAGCTGTGTTTTAACAGTTGCTTGTAGAGCAGCCCTGAGACTCCAGGAGCGCCAACATTCCTCCCAAATAATTGCATGCGTTCAAACTTTTCCAGTTTTGCGTTTCAGATCCAAGAGAAACTCACTTGCTTTCTTCTCTGCCTTGGTTTTTGTTTGTTTGGTCTACTGCCTCCTCATCTTTTCACCTACGCTTCCCAAACAGAAAACGCAGTAACCCTTTGTGCCTTTCCCCCAGACACATACGCCTGGACATCAAGAATATTCCTCCTCACCAGTATTCCAGATGCCGAGGACTTCGGCCCGACAGCCCTCAGCTCCTCCTGTGCAGCTTCCACACAGCAACCACCAGGCCCCGGGGCTCTGCTACAACACCAGCTCCACTGAGGACCTGCAGCCGGGTCACTCTTCGGCCTCTCTCATCAAAGCAATCCGAGAGGAGCTCCTCCGCCTCTCTCAGAAACAGACCGTTGTGCAGAACTTCCACAGCTGATTTGCCATGTCGCTGCAAATCTGCCAAGTGTATCTGCTTCCCGTGGAAGCTAGACTCACAGGAAATCAGCAGGAGCCCTGTTCTTCTGTCAGAGGAATGAGTGTGTACAATACAAGAGAATTGGGGCACAGTGAGAAAGAACTCTGCAGAATTGGCGGCAGCACAAGAGAGAAATTCGATCTTGAGGGTGAGAGAAACCTGGGAAGATGTAACAAGCATTGGGCTTGTGTGTCTTTGATTGGGATCTTTGGTTGGAACTGTTTCGATGACAGTTCTGGTCTAGAAGCCAAGCGCTGCAAGAGATGGCAAAGCCATCCCCTAACAGAGCAATGCACGAGACTCCATGTTTGAGGAAGGAAAGTTTGCAAGATGGAGTTATAGCTGTTTTCTCATGAGAGACTGCAAGAGTCTGATGGTTTCAAACACCCCCAAGAAGGTGGGCCGTGTGCGCTGCTGATAAGTGTCACTTTGAATACACAAGAAGCCGTGTTGATCCTGTGCAAGCAATTACTTTAAAGAAACCATTGTTAAGACTCCACAAATAAAAGACTTGGAGCCACCTGTTAACAAACAGGAACAATAATAGTTGTTGTTAAATATTGCTCTGTGCTTCCAAATGGAGCCGTTCTCTGCACTCTCCCTTGTTGTTCTTCTGGTGCTGAAGCTTCAAAATGTCTCTTCATCCTGATGTTCGCAAAGTTGAAATGATGGCCTTTTATAAAACAAAAACAAAACCCTAACTAACTAACTAACAAAAAAAACCAAGGATATAATCATTTGTATTCATTCAGGCTGAGAGAGAAAAAACATTCTCCTTTTTTTAAAAAAGAAAGTAAAGACTTACTTGGTATTCATAATTGATAGGTGGAAATAGGAGGGGATGGAAATGTTTTAAGGCAGTTTCACAAGTGACATGAATACACGATTCTACATGGTGAGGACATCTCAACACCTGCATTAATGACACTGAAATTACACCTCAGGCAGTGGGGGAAAGGTGATGTACAAATGCTTTAAATAAACACAACTGGCTCCAGTTTTGTGATGAAAGAACATCAGAGAGCCCCTAGCTAGCCCATTGCCATTCCATTTTTCTGCCTCCTCCCCACCTTACAGTGGGAGCCGGTGTGGTGTATTGGTCAAGAGCAGTGGACTCGTAATCTGGTGAACCGGGTTTGCTTCCCCGCTCCTCCACATGCAGCTGCAGGGTGACCTTGGGCCAGTCACACTTCTCTGAAGTCTCTCAGCCCCACTCACCTCACAGAGTGTTTGTTGAGGGGGAGGAAGGGAAAGGAGATTGTTAGCCGCTTTGAGACTCCTTAGGGAAGTGTTAAAGTGGGATATCAAATCCAAACTCCAACTCCTCCTCCTCCTCCTCTTCTTCTGCTTCTAACCCGAAAGGTGTATGCCAACAAGGGGAGAACATGGAATGTGTACATTTAATGTGCCTCCATGCTATTTCAAGTAGGTCACCTTCCCTTTGGCCCCATCCTCTGCTGCAGAAAACCAAGAGCCTTTCATATTGAAGCATTTCTCCACTCCTAATTCTCATCATTATTACCAGGGCATACTTGCATCCAGAACTCATTGGAGCTCAGTTCCGGCACCTCTCAGGTGGGCACCATTGCCATTCTAAGAGGACAAGGGAGGTGTTCATAGTGTATTCCAGCTCCTCTTTTTCTAGAAAAATAGTACTGATCATTACCATTTAAAAAGAGAGAAGCAAATGCACCATCTTTCAGATGCTGCACATACCCCCAAGGGGTGAGCCTAGTTAATTGCTTCAGCTTCAGAAAGGGTGGAGACAAGTCTGTTCAAGATTATATTTGTCCACGGCTGACCCAACTAGCTATGAAACACTGGATGGGAATGTCAATCCACTTCCTCATTGGTGCCTCAATTTTAAAATGAGCATCCTCTAGGACACGGTAAGCCAGTGGACAGCATTCACGTGGCAGGAAAGAGGCAGAGGGCTTTTCTGCAGTTTACACGAGAGCCAGCCGACGTGTGCAACCAGGTATACAATTGATGGGGAGCTAAAGCTGATCTTGGTTCTCAGGTTAGTGAAATGTAAGGTATACATGGTACCAGACATGCTTCATTCACTTCATTCATTTCTTCCCTTAAAAAAGTCATTTCCCACACACTGTATTTTTAAAGTGTATTCTTTAGACATGTTAGGTATTCATTTGAAATGCAATGTTAGTTGAGGCTGATCTGTTAGGGCAAATGGGGCACTGCCCCACCAACCTCAGTCTGCTCTCAGTCAGCCCCTGCTTGCCTTCTTACTTGCAAACCAGCCCAGAAGGTAGCACTGCCTGTTATCTTCATCCTCTATAGAGTCAGTGTTGCTCTTGCGGAACTCAGCAGGGAAGAGGATGGGGACAAAACCGGAATTAGTTTTGCTCCGCCTGTCGTTGGCTCTGGCTCCACCTACTGGTGGTCTCCCAGCCTTCCACCCTACCCACCAAAATGGGCACCAGCCCCGACTGATAGTAACATGCAAATTGGCCTTGAAAGGCAGTCTTAACATCACTTGTGAAAACTCCCTTTGTGTTTAAGCTGGGGAGGAGGGGGTGGTAGATTAAGCTTTTGTGTTAATTTGCCAAAAGGTCACGAATGCAGAAGTGCCGCTTTTCTTATGAGACTTAAAAGCGGCAAGTCTGTAGTTTGAAATGAGACGAGCAGGAGAGGCCAACCAGGATGATATCACAACACCAGCACTAGTTTGTCATAAACCACCCTCTGCATTTGGGTTCTTGATAAAGCCTACAAATAAAGTGTTAACCTTGTGATGAAAAAAAGGACCATTTTAGAATAACAAAAGCTTAGATTTCACCATTAGATGCAACCTCTGCATTTGTACGTGTTCCTACTGATAACGACGGTACATGCCATCCAGGCACTAGTTTTTACAGAATTTTAATTTTATTGCTAGTTGTGAGGTGTAATTTACTGTCCTACAGCCATTGCTTAATTGTAACCTGCGTAATAATAACGAGTGGAAATTCTAACTAAATTATTTTATTTGTTGGAGTGTATTTTTTCCCGTTTTTGTTTTTTAACTTAGACTAAATTAAAGCTAAAGCAGTGGCACAAAGACAGTCGAAAGCAGTTATTTGTGTGGAGGTGTGGCTTCATTGCATTTACTGTCTTAAGGTATTAATGAATGAACTGATGGTCTACCCCCTTGCTTGATTCACCAGTGTGTTTAACCTTGCTTTGTTGATTTTTGAAAACGCACTCCACATTGTATACTTTGACACACACACCCTCCACTAATGTGTTTGGAGCAAGAGTGCCAGTGCATCTTGGTTCAATCAAACAGAAGGAGCTGATTCACATATCTTTTGCTGGTAGATTTGGTTCTTTTCCCATGGATACCATTGGGGCCCTCTACACAAGCTATGAGATCCACGTGACAAATACCAATCTGTAGACTGGGGAAATTGAGGTTGCTGAGCTCTTTGATGAAAATGCTATTCAGGGCTGTCTTAAGCATATGTGGCGCCGGGGTGCAAAGATCCGCCTGGCCGCCGCCCCCACAAGGTTGCTCAGTCCTAGGCGCGCAGGAGGGCGGAGCCTGCCAACCACCTCAGTGTCTCGCTGGCTCGGTTGCCTCCGAACGCGTGGGACTCCAACCAACAGGCAGGCTCCTCCCAGGACTCGACTCTCAGGCCCTGGACTCTCAGCCCGGCGCCCTCTGGTGCCTCGCATCCCTAGCGCCTATAGGTAAGACAGCCCTGATCCTGTTGCCTAAGAGGGGCTGATTCATCATAGGTTGAAAATAGATGTATAGAATGAAGAACAGGCACAAGAAGCCAAGGCTGTAATCGTATTAATATCCAATATTATCAAAAGCATGCAAAAAGTAATTTTAAGTCAATGGCAACACAGGCGCAACTTCATAACCCATGGTAATGAAAGCATGGATAGCCATCTCTCCTTCCTTGACTCTCCTCTCTGCTGGTCATGTTCCAGTCTTGGCATGAAGATCCTTGCTGGTATTAAGCTTATTATCTTGGTTTGTTAACTAATCTTAGCCCTAAGTTCCTTGGTTCTTAGGTAAAGGGAAATGCTGATGATGCAAACCAGGCTCTCTGTGCTGAAGCTGGTATGCAATGGATGGAGGGAAGAGCCATAGGCACAGCCACAGACAAATATACAGATGTGGCCAAAGTCAGTTTGTGACAATATGCTAAGGTGAATCCCATCAGTTAGCATGGAAGTGGCTAGCAAAGAGGTGTCATTATCCTATAGTGTATTTTAATATATATCACAAAGTCAGCTCAGGCTAGATACTCATGCACACTAAGTATATAACAAGGATGAAAGGACTTTGCTTTGACATCCACAAAGTGGGTGATCAGTTGGTCCTAAGTTGGTTTAGCTGTCTGGAGTAGAGTTAATAAACCTTTCACCATACATTCCAGTTGGGTGGTATATAGCACTCTTAATGTGCATTTACTTTAATTACGGGTTCTTTCTTCCTGTTGTGTGTTTGATAAAATACCTTGCGTGACACACTTAATTGCTGTTCAAGATAGTAACGTCAAAATCCTGCCTATGTGACTTTTTATGCACACACAAGACTGTGGTATAAATAAAATATATAAGTTTTGCTTCTCTGAAAGAAATTAAAATGGGTATAGAATCCTCAGTAGGATAGTTTTAAATTATTCAAAATATCTATTCCTGATATTTGTGGGAGGAGAGAAGGGGGGGGAAAGGTGTGGGAAATATTTATATATATATATATATGCTTTCGTAGATTTTCACGGGTACAGGAATGCAGGTTTTGGTGTCCTCGGGTGTCTTCCCGTGTAAAAGTTGGGGTGTCTAGGCGACGTTTCGACGAGGTCTCACTCGTCATCTTCAGGCTGGTGCTTTCGGCTTCTTGTTACTGGAACAGAGCGGGATCTCAATGTTTGAGTTCCTATAAATACTGTAGAGGGGGTGTGGTGTCTAGCCTCCAATGTTCTGGGCAGAGAGGAAGTTCCCAGGCTAGTGTGCCTTTTCTTCTTTTGTTCCTTAATTACTTGAGAGATACCTTGAGTGATTTCTTGAGTGATATCCTGAGTACCACTTAGGTGGGTCATTAGGTGTGGATTAGTTGCTAAAGTCTTTGTGTCTTGACCTCTTGAACTTTGTGAAGAGTTTTCCTGAGAAGATGGCTGTATTGCACTTAGTTGTGCTTTGGCTTGGCTTCGTGTATAGGGGCGAGCTGTGGTTTTGTGGCTTGTGTCAGCCAGATCTGTGTAGGGATTGCAGGGGGGTGCAGCATCCGGAGGTGCCACCATGGATTGGCTACTGGATGGTGTCAGTAATTCATCTGTGGAGAGGGTCTGGGTTTGGGTCTGGTGTGGTTGATTGGTGTTGGCGTTCTGTGTGCCTCTGGATCTGGTGTCAGTTTTTGTGGGGAGGGCTAATTTCCAGATGTCTGGCAAGCGGGATGTGTCGTCACGCTTGTTCATGTTGTGAGGGTGTTTCTCTATCTCGATGGCTTCCATGATTATTCTCTTGTGGTGATGTTCCGTGTTAAAGAGTAATTTGGAATCTGCAAAATTAATTTCGTGTCCTGTTTCTTTCATGTGTTGGAAAAGAGAGGAAGTTTTTTCTTCTTTTTTGACGGCATTCTTGTGTTCTGCGATACGTGCATTTATTCGTCTGTTTGTTTGTCCAATGTACGTGGCTGGGCAGACTTTGCAGGGTATTTCATAGATCCCTTGGTTTTCCAAGGGATGCTGCACCCCCCTGCAATCCCTACACAGATCTGGCTGACACAAGCCACAAAACCACAGCTCGCCCCTATACACGAAGCCAAGCCAAAGCACAACTAAGTGCAATACAGCCATCTTCTCAGGAAAACTCTTCACAAAGTTCAAGAGGTCAAGACACAAAGACTTTAGCAACTAATCCACACCTAATGACCCACCTAAGTGGTACTCAGGATATCACTCAAGAAATCACTCAAGGTATCTCTCAAGTAATTAAGGAACAAAAGAAGAAAAGGCACACTAGCCTGGGAACTTCCTCTCTGCCCAGAACATTGGAGGCTAGACACCACACCCCCTCTACAGTATTTATAGGAACTCAAACATTGAGATCCCGCTCTGTTCCAGTAACAAGAAGCCGAAAGCACCAGCCTGAAGATGACGAGTGAGACCTCGTCGAAACGTCGCCTAGACACCCCAACTTTTACACGGGAAGACACCCGAGGACACCAAAACCTGCATATATATATATATATATATATATATATATATATATATATATGAGCTATCAAATTCCACCAGTGTTCCTTAATAGAAGCATTTGAATTGGGTGTTTTTTTAAATCAGGCCATTTGGTTTAGTAGTGTTGTGTATACTATCTGAATGCACCATTTATAGTATTTATCCAGAAAGAGCACTTGTTCTCACTTCTATTAATAAGCAGAGCATTCTGCATGTGCTAGAACTTTGCTAACTCTGTAGGCAGAGCTGTCCACATGTGAGTGAGTGTGCTCTGTGCACAAAAATTTTGGGGATCGAAATAATATTTGGAAGTCATATATAGCAGTAGAATGGGAATCCAAACAGCTAGTTGGGTTTCATCTTGAATTCCATAGTTCTTTGCCACAACAAAGTGATGTACTTCGAACATGGAATTAGTGGGTGGGTTTCTCACCACTGACTTCAACATCAAGGATTGGTCCAGGGGGAGGGGAAGTATACCCCAAGATTAAAATAGCCCCTACTCGCATAATGTTTTGTGCACACGAAAATCATTGAAGAACTTTCCTCAACATATCTCCAAGTTTAACTCCCTTTGTTACCAACTCATTTGTTACACTGAGAGTAAGGGTCAAGTGAGGCATCACTCAGGAGGTTGGTGTAACGCAGGGGTAGGCAACCTAAGGCCCGGGGGCCAGATGCGGCCCAATCACCTTCTCAATCATGCCCACGATCGGTCTGGGAATCAGCATGTTTTTACATGAGTAGAATGTGTGCTTTTATTTAAAATGCATCTCTGGGTTATTTGTGGGGCATAGGAATTCGTTCACCCCCCCCCCCCATATATAGTCTGGCCCACCACATGGTCTGAGGGACAGTGGACCAGCCCACGGTTGCCATTTCTTCACTGAATTTGTGGCCTCATTTTAAAAGAAGCATTGGAAGTCTTCCCAGCATCTGTGCAACATCAAGACTGGCTCTAGCTATTCACAGTATTTCAATGGAATTGCAATGTTTCTGTGGCCTTTCTTTTTTTCCAGGCTCTCAGCACTTGGCGCCCTTTCTGAGGAAGTTAACCTTATGTACCGGTATTCTCTTTGCGTTTAGCCTGCGCACAAAAGAAGTCCTTTTGTTTGCCAGTTTTCATCTCTGTGCTGAGCTTCCAAAGGGCAATCATTCTAAATTAAGTGGCTCAGACTGTTCAGTGGAAACCCCACGGAATCATCTTTCAGATCCAAATGTGGAGGTGAGGAGTTCACCCGCAACAGAGGTTAACAGGAAGGCTAAGAGAGATTCTTGTGACATGTACCTTTTGGGCACTTTTAGAAATAATTAATGATGTCACGACAATACTTTTTTGTAATAAATTAGGGACTGAAGAACAATATAAAATTTTGTCTCTCCCCACACCCCAACTTACTGATTATTGGTTTAGAGACACACATTTCAAGAAAGAGATTTACAGAGTGGAAAAGATTCCAGGTGGAACGAATATGATGAAGGCTTTTGGCTGTGTATATCGCGAGAGGAACAAGTGAAGGAAATGAGCATGATTGAACTTTGAGAAGATGGCAGCAGCAATCCTAACCACTTTCCACCTCACTTTTGTGAGGTGGGTGTAGGGGCCGGGGGAGTTGTAACTAAAGACTTCGTGCAAAGCTTTCTTTGGAAGAAAATAATGTATGTTTGCCTTATTGAAAAAGGAACAAGATGCCATGTATTCTATATGTAGCAAAATCTTCTGTTTAGTGAGTCTACATTAGTTCTGTGCACACTCCCAACCCAGGGACAACCAACCCCAAATTTGTCCCCAAATTAATTCAGGCACATGGCTAATGTTTAACCCTAAAATATGGTTGAGATGGGTTGTGGGAAGATGACACCCCACAGGACTGAATTCCAGTGTCCCCTTTCCAGACAGGACTTCCCACAGCCCATTCTCAAGGTCCTGTTGCTACGGTAACCACCCAAATCTCCACTCAGAATGGGTTTTGTCCATATTATTGCATCATACACCTTAGGGCAGTACTTTAGGGTACTGCCAAATTGAGCTTCAATTTGTCCACATTCAGTTTGTCACTGATCTGTGACGTTGAAGTAAACCTTCCATGGCCAACTGGACTGAGGTGAGTGTGGTCAGGATTGTGGCATCAAGCTCCATCTTTCCATATGATTTCTCCTAGTTGTTTGGTGTTCAGGTTACAGCAGCATAGCAGATAGTCTACAGTGGTACCTCGGGTTAAGTACTTAATTTGTTCCGGAGGTCCGTACTTAACCTGAAACTGTTCTTATCATAGAATCATAGAGTTGGAAGAGACCACAAGGGCCATCGAGTCCAACCCCCTGCCAAGCAGGAAACACTATCAGAGCACTCCTGACATATGGATGTCAAGCCTCTGCTTAAAGACCTCCAAAGAAGGAGACTGCACCACACTCCTTGGCAGCAAATTCCACTGTCGAACAGCTCTTACTGTCAGGAAGTTCTTCCTAATGCTTATGTAACCTGAAGCACCACTTTAACTAACGGGGCCTCCCACTGCCGCCGGGCCGCCAGAGCACAATTTCTGTTCTCATCCTGAAGCAAAGTTCTTAATCTGAAGCACTATTTCAGGGTTAGCGGAGTCTGTAACCTGAAGCGTATGTAACCTGAGGTACCACTGTATAGGACTCTGAGGGACACCATAAGACAATAGCCATACAGTAGTATGAAGCAGAAGGCCCCTTCTGAAAATTTCCTCCAGGGTGTATCAGAGCCACAGCAAAACTGGCCCTCAAGCTTCACCCCTACCAAAAGGATATCAAAGTTATAAAAAGCCACAGAGAAGTCCAGCAGAACCAACAGGGACAAATTGCCCCAGTCCAGTTCCTGGTGTAGCTTGTCACACAGGACAGCCAAGGTTATTTCAGTCCCAAACATTGGCCGGAAACCTGATTTACATGGTTAGATAGAGTTCAAACCAACTTTACTGAGTGCAAAGCCTTGATATAGTTATTCCTGGACACACACATGAAACACTCTTAGTTGAAATTTCAAACTTGGCTACATTCCAGCTGATCAGGTGCAACTGGGTCTTGATCTATAGCTCTTTGTACCTCAGTAATGAGATGTAAATTAACCCCACACCTGATTTCATTCCATTCAGGCCTGGGTGCTTAAACTCTGCCCCCAGCTGTAAGGCAGACTCACATGCCCATTCACATGTCAATTATCGGTATCTCCTGCGTTCATGTGATGAAAAGAGTGTGCAAATATGTCCTTGCTGCAATGGTGAGTTTTTTGTGTTTGTTTTTAATTAGACTCTATCACTTCTCAGCTGTGTACTGGGCAAATCTGTGTCCCAACCTAACTTATGTGGTGGAGCACAACTAGAAAACAGTACTGTGCACTGAAAAGTGAATATATATTTACTGCCAAGTCACGTGACATATTCCCTGATTTATGCTGGGCTTTTGTTGCAGCAAAGTGTGTGCTTTTTACCTCCAGGAGAAAATAAAATGCAGCATGTCAAATAAGACCTAGTTGCTCCATTCAAAAAACCGCAAAAAGAAACATTTACACACAGAAACACTAGTTCTCAGATATTAGAATTGTAGTTCAGCATATTAGCAGCCTTTATGTAGGGTGGATTAGATTTTGATTCAGAGAAACATTGAACACTCTAAAGACTTTCTCCTCAGCGAGAACTAGGCTATAGTGACGGGCATTTCTCTATACATAATGATTTGTCTGTGACAGATAACACACAACAGGTTATAAGGAGGCTATCAGGCAAATATTTGTGATTCTCTTTTAAATGTATGGTTCTGTTTTTAAAAATGGGAGTCAGAAGGGTTATTTTGCTTCCCTATACAGTGGTACCTCGGGTTAAGTACTTAATTCGTTCTCAAGGTCTGTTCTTAACCTGAAACTGTTCTTAACCTGAAGCACCACTTTAGCTAATGAGGCCTCCTGCTGCTGCTGCGCCGCTGGAGCATGATTTCTGTTCTCATCCTGAAGCAAAGTTCTTAACCTGAAGCACTATTTCTGGGTTAGCGGAGTCTGTAACCTGAAGCGTATGTAACCTGAGGTACCACTGTATTGTAGTCTTATTGCCAACAACGTGAAAACAAAGTTTCCTTGCTCTTTAAAACATCACAGTGAATGCCGCAGATTTTAAAAAATAGTGAATAGACCATAATTTTTTGGGCGGGGTGGTGGTGGCAGTTTCTGTATGGCAGTTGAGAAATGAGCTGAAGTAGAATGGAAACACAATTAAGTTGTTGTGCAAGCATCTGATCTTGTGTTTACTGTACAGCAGAAGCAGGTTAGTGTGGGGGGACCTTTAGCTTTCTAAAAAAGAACCAAGAAGTATTTCCTCATTTACACAGTGCCTGTCTTGGGTTCATACAAAGAGAGAAAGTCGCTGACCATTCAAAATGTCACAGCATGTGTCATCAGAAGTAAATGCTGCCTAGCTCAAGGTTTACAGATTCTCCATCCCAGTTTCAGAGGGTGTAAATTGTTCTTTTCACAACTATGACAGAAACCAGGGCACACATATTTGACAGACCAGCTACAAGAAGGAACAAGGATTTTCTTCTAGAGGCTTGGGAAGTTACAGGAATTTTTATAAAAACAATAAAGCATATCTTGGCCATGCTTTGTTCCTCAACTTAGGCCCTTTTTATGAAGCCAGGAATAACATCCGTTTTCTGTACTTAGCAGAGCAGGCTGAGTTACTTTCTTCATCCCCTTGTTTCATCCCGTACGACAGATATAACTAGCTGTAAGCTTAGCCAAGTGTTATGCTTCCATATATTTGGGTTCATCAGGTCTGAGCTTCATGAGTTTATCAATGCAGAGAAGGATAAGCGTGAGGAACCAGAGACTCCACCCGACAGCTGCAGCGATCCAGCCATATTCATCCACTCCAAACTGACAACATCTGGAGGCCTCTGAACAGAAACTGACATCTGATGACAGAGAAAGAGAAGAGAGCCTGTCTTGGTTTGGTGATATATATATATACTGTATATGACTTTCTGCTGGTACAACACAAAAGGTAGGTTGAACCTTGAATGTCTTACCAATATGGAGATCACCTCACTGCAGATTCTACTCTGTAAACAAAGGATAGCGACCAAACCATTTTATTTAGAATAACTTAAAATAAGCAGGGGAGTAGCCAACCAGGATTCTGTCTTCCTATCTATTCTTGCATCGAAAGGAGTTGGGTGACCCTAGGGGTCCCTTCCACCTCTATGCTTCTGTGATCCTTCAGCTGCCTCTGGGCTCCACCACTCCTGAGATTGGTGTAAAACCTGGATGCCAGACTCTTGGGAACTGGAACATACAAAACGTTGTGAGGGTGACATAGCCACAGCAGTGAAGGGGCAGAAGGAGGCAAGCACTTGGCAGCATTGAATACCTGACCGTGCCTTACACCCTGACTCCTGGATTACATTATCTAAAAGCCCTACAATGAATGAATGAATTTATTATTTCGGTCACAGACCAGTTCCAGCCTACATACAATATCAAGGAAGTCATAAAACACGATAGGGATACATTTGCATTTGCAATTAGGTACAGTACAACAGGGACAATACAGTTAATATAGATATAGATATATATAAATTAAAACTTAGTCACTAACATATAACCTAAAATTATCACTTAAGGCCTTAATCATTATGATAGCACAGCTTGTTCCCTAAGTTTTATGGCAATCAAACAGATTTTGGCTACCCTTAATGTGATCTCAGGATCCTTGTCCTCTACCAGGGATTTTAGACATTGAAGTTCGGATTCATTTGGAGATTTTTGCATAGCAGGGGTAATAAATACCGAGCGTATATCCCCATAGAAACGGCAGTGTAACAAGGCATGAGAGACAGTTTACACTACAACGATTTCTAACACCACACAGCTTTTTCAGGATGTACTCCATGCGTAGCATTACATTTGGATTCCGTAAGAAAGGTTGCTCACATTCTGAACACTGGAAACAGAAGTAATGATACTTACGAGGACATAAGTCTGAAGAGTTGGAAGAGTGTCCGTCAATCACTAGAAAATAAGAGAAAGCTATGCTTTAGACTGAGAAACCTGAGAACAGATTTAGATTCCTACCTTGGGAAAGCTGAGGAAGTGCCTTCTCCATCTCCTACACGGAGACAACATCCCTAAAGGATTTCCTGATCATGTGCTCATTATTTTTTGTTCCTAAGAAAAGGTCAGATCTCAAGAGCTCTCTGAATTCATGGTAGCTGCCTTGCTGGAGAGTGAAAATATGCACTCCATGCTTATTGCCGTCCTCCTCATACACTTTTTCTTCTTCTTTTTTTAAATAATTTTTTATTAATTTTCAGTACAGTCATACAATATTATCCAAATTTTACCTAATTTTAACAAAATTCAAATTTTGGTCTTCCTTCAGCTTTTCTGGTAATCATCCATTTTTAACATTCAATACACATTTCTTTAATTGTATTGCCATTTATCTTCCCTCCTTTTTTTCCTGTTTCCTTTAAACAATACTTCTTAGAGTTTTACAGTGCTTCTTGAAACCCCACTAGTGTTGTTTGCACCTCACATATATTTTTCAGATATTCTACAAATTTTCCCCAATCTTCGATGAACTTTTGGTTTCGAGTATATCTTATTTTCCCGGTCAGTTTATCAAGTTCCGAGTAGTACGTTAGTTTCATTCTCCATTCTTGAATTGTCGGTACTTCCTCTTGTTTCCATTTTTGGGCCATTAAAATTCTTGCTGCTGTAACTGCGTACTGGAAAAGTTTACAGTCTTTTCTTCTTATTTCTTTTCCTGCAATCCCTAAAAGAAAAGCTTCTGGCCTCCTCATACACTTCTAAACACTGTTCTGCACCATATATATGCATGGGGTACCTCCCAACTCTACAATTATGTGATTCTGTGACTGAAGGCACACCCAACTCACATTCAAAGCACATGGCTTTCCCCCAAAGAATCCTGGCAACATTGGTCTGTTAAGAGTGCTGGAAGGTAGGGTGGCCTTAGTCCCAGTCATGAACACAGAGAAATGGAACTACTTCATGGGTTGCCGCTGCAGTGCTCACAGATGCATTGCCTGATTTCTGCAGCCTTTCATTTCTATCCTCCTCAAATTGGACTGGGATGGTTAACTCTGGATTCCCAAACTGCACTCTCAGGAAAATCCCTCCCCAAAGAGATTAGGCTTGGGGTGGGTTGGGGAAGCAAAAACCCTTTTTGAACCAATACCCTGGATTTGAGGGGGGTAATTAGTGTGCATGCGTGTGCCTGGTTGCAGGGAAAGTGTGCCCATCTTCAAGGTGCCACAAACAGCTTCTCATTTGCAAATGTGCCCATTGGGCCCCCTCTGGTCTGCTCTTGACTGGCAGCAGCTCTTTGTGGTTTGGGGGGGGGGAGGAGCTTTCCTATCTCCTGAAACCTGACCCTATTTTTTTTAAAAAAGCACCCCAAGATTCCAGGGATAGGAAACACAGAACCTTCTGTATGCAAGGCACGTCCTGCCCCACTGAGCCACCGTCTTCCCATTTTTGCACTTCCCATTGCAAAGCTTTAAAACCTTGCCCTAATATAACAGGCATACATGGCTCCCCTAGGTGCCATGTTGAGCCTTTCTAAGCATTTTCCCTATGTGAAATATCTTTAGCCAAGACACCCTGGCCTTTGGTTTATCAAGCCTGATTTTTCATTGTATGTGGCAATTTAATATTTTTTAAATAAAAAAAAACATGCCTTTTTCCAAAGTAGCATTCGTTGCATTGATGCCTAACTAAGGTATTTTAAAAACAAAAACAAAAACAAATTCCTTTCCTTGAGGATGACAGTAAGACAGCACATGCATTTCTAAACACAAGCCCCTCTCCCACTACTAAGCCACATAGATTGCCAACTTCACCCCCCCACACACACACCTGTGCAACAATATCCCAACTACAACCCTAAGTTGTGACAAATCAGAAAAGGATGAATCACCTTTCGCAAGCGAATTCTGGCACGCAGAGGATAGCAAGAGGATGGCAACAGCAATCCAGGTCAGCGGTTCCATCCCTGAATTTTGGCCCCTTCAGAACTGAAGCCTCTGTCAGGAAGGAGAGAGGTGACTGTAGCAATTCAGTGCAAAGTCAAATGCCTTGTCCAGACTGGTGGGTGGAGAAAATTAACTTCCTGCTGTGCCGCTCAGACACCTTGAATTCACCTACTGGCGGGTGAGTTTAACCCAAATAAGAAACAAACAGCCCATCCTCCCAGGCTGTTGTGATCCTTGGGGCTTTTAGGGATGTTAATAGCAAATAGCAAAACACTCATTTCCTTGCATGTGGCAGCAGTTATACTTCTCTGGGACCCTGCTAATTTATACACATGCTATTCCTAAGAAGATTTTGATATTATTGATTAGTACAGGGGGGAAACAGCACATAAGCTGTACTTCCTGGTGAAAACCGAGAACTCACAGTGCTTTGGGTTCCACTAATACATAACTGGAAAGGAGAGCAAAGGAGAATTCAGCGGTATTTAAATGTGCAATAGACTCACTTATAGGTCAATGTAAAATTTTTGAATGCTGTATATCAACTATTGTAAAGGGACCCCTGACCATGAGGTCCAGTCGCAGACGACTCTGGGGTTTATTAACCAAGGGAGCAAGCGTACAGCTTCCGGGTCATGTGGCCAGCATGACTAAACCGCTTCTGCCGAACCAGAGCAGCGCATGGAATCACTGTTTACCTTCCTGCTGGAGTGGTACCTATTTATCTACTTTCACTTTGATGGTCTTTCGAACTGCTAGGTTGGCAGGAGCAGGGACAGAACAACAGGAGCTCACCCCATCATGGGGATTCGAACCACTGACCTTCTGATCAGCAAGCCCTAGGCTCTGTGGTTTAGACCACAGCGCCACCCATGTCCCATGAACTATTTACTTTGATTTAATTAAAAATACAAGACAACTCACTGTTGTGAGTAAAACGGTGCCCAAGTGGCTTGTGTGCCAGGGATGGATGGTGACCATTGGGATTGTCAGGACAGAAGGTAGAGAAACTAAGAGGATGTGAAGTCAGAGCCACCATCTGATTGGCTCTAAATAAGAGGCGGGGGGGCAGGCTGAGGTTGGTGTGGCAGCACCCCATTCACCCTAAAGGACAAGCCTCCAAGCACTTTACCTTCTGAGTCTGCTGCCTGGCTGCCAATGTTGCCGGGCAACTTCAAGGCCTGCTACACTCTGTTCTTCAAGTTCTTCATCTATAAACCAAGTTGGGGCAAGGTAGTCCTTCCAAGAGCAGGCAGTCCCCTATAGAGGACAGATCTTGGGATGAACATCCAATCATGGTTGATAAAAGAGATCAGCAGTGATCTGTGCCTTTATTCACACCAGTTTTCACTGCTTGCTAGATTAGTTCAATGGTCCAGATAATCTAGCATTCTGTTCTTTCTGTGGCCAACCAAATCCCACAAGCAGGACCTGTTCATTGCCCCACAGCAACCTGTATTCAGAGAGATATTCCCTCTGGTACTGGAGGTAATACAACAATCATGTTTCCTGACTTATTTGCTATGACCTTTTCCATCATGAATTTATCTAAAATTCATGAATTTAGGGAAGGGCCATATCTCAGTGGTAGAACATCTGCCTTGCATGTCTTGAAGGTCCCAGGTTCATCTCCAGGTAGGGCTAGGAGAAACACCAGCCTCAAACCCTAGAGAGCCCTTTCCAGTCAGTGTAGACCAGGCTTTCTCAACACCTGGGTCTCCAGGAGTTGGTGGACTACAACTCCTATCTTCCCTGACCACTGGTCCTTCTAGCTAGCGATGATGGGAGTTGTAGTCCAACAATATCTGCAGTTCCAAGGTTGAGAAAGGCTGGTGCAGACAATACTGAGCAAGATGGATCAATGGCAAAAGACACCCTCCTATATTCCTAAGTTCCTAAAGCACTTTAAGAAATGACCATAACTACATATTGTGGTAGCAACATGTGAAGATATAGGTGAATTCTGCTCCCCACCTCTGGCTACACACAGCAGGAATCCAGGATGAGACAATGTAGACAGAACAGCTGTTCTGTTCAAACTGTTTGGTAGCTTAAAAGGAAATATTATTAATGCAAATGTTGACATTTTTGTAATTGCGACTTTAGCCCAGCTATTTCAAGTCTTTTCTTACATGAGTCAATATTTGTTTATGGATCAGTATGGATTTTTTTTTTTTTTTTTGTATATTTAGGATTAACCTTCAGTGTTTGGTGTTACAGGTCAGTTTTGTTTTCTATTTAAACTTCTCAGGAAGTTGTGGCAGCCTCCACCCAGCCTCTGATGTCCCGTTCTTGCTGGGTCTGCCCTTCTGTTTGTTGATATTCAAACTGGATTAGGACGGCTTTTGTCCCTCATCTGAGTATGTTACACACCAGTCATCTTTCCACAGCTGCTCATTAAGTGTGAACTAACATTAACACTCATCTTAAAAGGCAGGACCTAAAATCAATGCATGAGTTTGTCTTGATTTCTCACCCCTGCCCTACAACATTCATTCTCTCTTTATATATATATAAAAAAGCCTGCTTAACCCAGGCTGCTATTGGGGTGCCCTCTAGATGTTGTAGACTGCAACTCCCAGTATCCCTGGCTATTGGCCATGCTGGCTGGGAATGATGGGAGTTGTAGTCCAACTGGAGGGTGCAACATTGGCTACTCATGGCTTGACCCAGACATTTGATTGCATCCACTTCAGAAAAGGAAAGTTCCCTGTCATTGCTCCTTGAGTTAATCAGTCTCTTAGCCTTCTTCTTTGTACATGGAGGAGAGAGCTGTCAATGGCTACTAACCATGATGGCTTATGCTCTGCCTCCACAACTGGAGCAATCAGGTCCTTCTTGCTGGTTTCCCACCGCCATCTGGCTGGACACCGTGAGAACAGGATGCTGGGCTACATGGACCATTGGCCTGATCCAACAGGCTCTTTTTACATTCTGATGCTCTTAATGATGTTGAAAGGATTTCCATCTCCCAACAGCACGTTGCAGAACTGAAGGTGAACCTCATACACACAGGGATTATTTCATGGAGGGGGTGGGTGGGAGGCACAGTCCCTTTCTTTCTTTTTTTAATTTAAATTTTATTAGTATTTTCCACACAACAACAACACAAAAATATTGAAAAATAACAATACACAAAACACAAAAACCAACATACAAAAAAAACATATCCATATTTTACAAATTACTAATATAAACACTAAAAAGAAAAACAAACATTGACTTCCACCAATCCCACAACACCTCCTTTACCTCTCATTGTGTCTTCCTGTTCTCCTGTTTTCCTTATCATCTCTATCCTAGCAGCTAGATATAAATCCCTCTTTCTTATCCTTTCACTTCACAAGGTTATTCCAGACTCAGCCAGATTTCTGTCCTTGAACCTTGACTTTTAAGGTATTCATTTAGACACTCTAAATGTCTAAGTGTCTAGAGGCACAGTCCCTTTCACCATATATTCATTGCCCATAGCTTCTGACTCTATGGCTGCACACACACCTTGACTGGAAACCAACCCCCTCAAAAAAACCTATCACAATGTAATTAAAGCACACCCCTCTGGAATCCTGGGAACTGCCACTTGTTACGAGTGCTGTAGTTTTGTGTGTATGAACTACAGTTCCCAGCGATCTTTGGGGGAGATGTGTCCTTGAAATATGCTTGGAATGTATGGTGGATACACAGCCTTTGATAAGCCTGCCAGATTATCAGGATTGAATTGGAATCCATTACTACTACTACTACTACTACTACTATTATTATTATTATTATTATTATTATTATTATTTCTCCACCCATCCAGGTGGCTTCCAGCAGATATAAGGATGCAATAAAACATTGAAAACCTCCTTCAGAGGTTTGGTACTGCATGAGAGTTCAGAGGACAGACTGCAGCCTGTAGCCTCTTTTGCAACTTGCTCCCCTTTCTCTTTCCTAGCAGCCATTGTAAAGCGCTGCCTGGAATAAGAGATGGGTTGCAGCACAGTGTTGATCACATACGTTGCATGCAGCTGGTCCCAGGCTCAACCCCCAGCATCTCTTGCTGGAAACACTGGACAGCCTTTGCCAGGGAATGCAGTGACAGGGCAGAGCTAGATGGATTAATGGTCGGACTCAATATAAGGCAACTTCTTGCATGATTTTCAGGAGGAGCGTGACTGCCTCCCTCTTGGGTGATTTTTCTTCTTCTTACTGCAACCTCAGGCATACCAACCACCTTTTTGCCCTTAACCTAGTTTAAAGGGATGTAGCCTAAACAAATTGGGATGGAGCTCTGTGTACAAACACATCACACCTTGTTGGGGCAACAACAGCCATACCGAAGAGATAAAAAAAAGCCTTCTCTTCAGGACACTCTCCCGCTGTCACAAGGCAGTTGAACAAGAAGCGCTGCATCTGTTATTTGGCTGTAAAATGGGTGTGAGCTGTTGACGTTTTGGGTTGGGGAAGGAGAGGAGCACAGCTCCCTTTAACTCGCCACATTCCACAGCATTGCAGTGGTACCTCGGGTTACAGATGCTTCAGGTTACAGACACTTCAGGTTACAGACTCCGCTAACCCAAAAATAGTACCTCGAGTTAAGAACTTTGCTTCAGCATGAGAACAGAAATTGTGCTCCGGCAGCTGCAGCTGCAGCGGGAGACCCCATTAGCTAAAGTGGTACCTCAGGTTAAGAGCAGTTTCAGGTTAAGAACGGACCTCCCGAACAAATTAAGTTCTTAACCTGAGGTACCACTGTAATCTGTTTCCACTTAGCCTAACTCTGATATGAGAAGTGAACAGGCAGGAGAAAAGGGCACAAAGCAGCAGACTTTGGCAACAGAGGACGGGAGAGAGGAAGGTTTTGCTCCCCTCCCTATGTTCTATTTTTTAATAATAAGAATAATAATGACCCATCATATATCTACATGTATGTATACCACTTCAACAGTCTCTGGCATTCACTAAACTGGGAGCCGTAGGCTCGTGAGGTCCGCATGCATGACAAACTACAGTTCCCAGTAGTTGCAGCCTGTGGGGCAGCACAGGTGGGACTCCATTGCTCTCCCAGCTTCCCAACACCATGGGTCACTGCCGCTAACCAAGAGACAGAAGTGGGAAGTGCAGGGAACATGGCTTTTTAGATATGAAATGGAGGAGGCACCATCTTGTCCCTCGCCTCAGGTAGCAAAATGTCTTGGGATGGGCCTGGTAGAGAACTGTGTTTGGGGATGCTTTCAGGAAGGAGGTCTGGGAAGCTGCCTTATACTGAGTGAGACCAATGGTTCATCTGGCTCTGTACTGTCTACAATAACTGGAATTGGCTCCCAGGGTTTCAGGGAGGGGAAGTTGCGCCTCCCCCCCCTCAATGTTGTAAGACTACAACTCCCATTATCCCTGACCATTGGCTATGCTGGCAGGCACCGATAAGAGCTGGAATCTGACAATATCTGGAGGACCACCAGCAGTTTGATGGAGGTCTTTCATTCCCGTATGTGTAAGCTAACAGTGCTCTCCAGTTTCTGTTTTCATTCTGCAATGGCCTTTCCCAATACTGAGTCTGCAGATGTTTTGGAAGTACAACTCACATAATCCTTGAACACTGGCTATGCTGGCTAGGAATAATGGGAGTTGTAGTCCGACAACAGCTGCGGACCCAAAGATGGAGAAGGACCGCTGCGAGGTGAGAACTGCAGAGAGACTGAAGAAGCAGAGGTATTTGTCTTCTGTTCTGCTGCATCTGCTTATAGAACAAGATAGCCTCCACCACCCCAACACACACGTTGAGAGGGAATGGTTGTGTTTGTAATGGCAACACACACACACTGTGCTGACACAACACTGTTAGTTCTTATCTCACAGATCTGATGCGAGAGGTTTAGATGCAGCAGCATGGCTCCTGATATTTCCACTCAACGACTGTAAGGAAAGGTCTCTCTGGTCTGGCCAGGACCAGTTTAGCTGTCCTGAGGACACATGCCTAGAAACTGCAGCTCACCGCAGTGTTTCAGTTGGAGCTCTGTCAAGCTGGAAACAGTTTCAGCATTCATTCAGGCTGCGCAGAGAGAAAGGAAACTGAAGAGCAGGTGACTGAGGTGAGATCTTGGCATGGATAACTAGCGGCAATTCTCAGAGGGGCATAGCCACTTCTCTGCATTTGCAGTGCCTATTGAATTTTCCTACAGATGGAAAACCACCTCAACATATGGATCCTGAATGTTTTCTTCTTCTTCTCCCATTCAGAAGCAAATGGCCTCTCCCCTCTTCCCCAGTGAATAATGAAAGCTTTGATTAAATAGCTAAAGATGTATTTTGAAACCAGCAATTAACATCTAACAGCGCAGGATTCCAAGGCTCTTTAATTGCTGGTGTGCTTGATCAAATTATAACCTCGGTACGAAGAAGCGAACAAGAGGCTAGCAGAAATGAATGTGAATGATTATTGCTTTTCATAAGCTAATGTGGATGAGGGATATGAATTGCATTTTAATCCAGAGGTGAGGAGCGATATGGGATCAGTTTAGCAATATTTATTCTTGAACTCTGCATGTGTGTAGGACATCCCATGGACTTAAGAGGCTGCCTTTGTGCTCTTAGCATCCTTGAGGATGCTTTGGATATGTATAGTAAGGTCAAAATCTCAGGCGAATTACATTTATTGTCGAGTATATCCACTTCACGCAGGGAAGAATCATAGCTTGGTGGCAGAGGGCATGCTTTGCATCCACAAAGCCCAGATTCAGGTCCTGATATCATCCATTAAAGGGAGCAGATATCAGGTGATGGTTAAAAAGGTATTCCTGAGACTATAGAGAACAGCTGAGTCAGATTAGACAGTACTGGCAGAGAGGGGCACATATTACGACCCAGTACAGAGCAGCTTCTTGGGATTTTACTTCTTTATGTTGGCTGTGGATTGCGCCCTTAACCATCAAGGATGAAAGTCTGGTAAATTTTAGTTTCAAAGTTTCTAGTCCTTGTAACCGTATACCTTAATTCTACTTATTTTAATTTTCTGATACTGCTCTATAAAGCAAAAGCCTCTCTAAATGTTTTTATTATTATTATTTTAAATACATATTAAGTTTGAAGCTGAGGTGCCTGGATGGACTTAAGATACTGAAAATGGGGGATGTGTTAGGTTTATGGAAACCCATGAAGGAATCTGGACTTCATTCCTAGAATGCTCTGTTTAAAAGAGTGAAGAAAGTACATGGGTGCCCTTGACTCTCCACAACTCTCTGCCCTCCTATCGCTTCTTTCTCAGTTTTGTTGATTTGTTTTGTAGTAGTGGAGAAGAGAAGGGATGGGGTGTGATCCTTAAAATAGTCTTTAAATGTCCATTCAAGATCCTATATTGAGCATTTAGGGTGCACACCTTATTTCTGTTATTTTGGGTCATCAATATTGTGTGTTTAAATGTTGGAACTCGCCCTGGGACTTTGGAGAGAAGGGCAACACCAATTAATAATAGTAATAATGACGACAACAACAATTTATTTAACTTATTTGGAATCTGATAAAACCATGGATAAGGAGCCTGAAAGCAAGCCCCTTCCCTTCTTTCAAAGCCCCCAATTATTGTCCTTCGCATGCCCATTCTGTGCCACGGTCTGGTGGTGCACAATGCTACAACCCTGCTGAAATTAAACAGTTCCTGATCTGGTTAGTGACTGGATGGAAGGGTCTAGAACAGCACAATCTGAAACTCTGCTTTTCCAAGGCTTCTGACCACGTGCAGAGAGTCCTATGCAGAGACAGTTGCATGCATGTAGGCACTGTTCTGGCATGCAAAGAAATAAATGTAGGTGAGGGTCATCTAGTCTTGTTTTGTCTCCTTGGGCTGGTAGCATCTCTCCATGGTCTCAGGCACAGCCTGCCCCCCCTTACCTGCTACCTGATCCCTTTTAACTGGCGGTGTCATGAACTGAACCTGAGAGTTTCTGGGTGCCAGTGGTGTGTTGTACCATTGAGCTATAGTTCCTCACCAAATTTATGTAGATTAATTCAATGAGGCAGGACTACCTAATGGAAGATGCTCTAGCATACATCTAGGATCCCTTCTCTGGGCTGGGGGTGAACACTTAATTGCGAACTCAGCTGATGCATGCCAAAACATCATGGTAGCCAAAGTGGGGCCATGAGGAAGTTTTCCACAGCCTCCAAAGTTTGCAAAAGTACACAGGTGAAAGAACGTAATGGGTCAAATGCCAATAACCCAAAATAAGACCAGTGAGAAGGGCTGCAGTGTTTTGCTTCAGGTGAAACTTGTGAGCTTCTGATTCTGAACAGCTGCAGGAATTAAAATTAAATGATGGTTAGGGCAGATTACAGACAACATGGATGGAAAAGAGCTAAGGGCCTTACAGGGCTTGACAGGCAGCCTTCTTCTCCTGCTCTGTTTTCCAAGGTAAAGAGTCATGGAAGCTTCTCAATTCTGCATGTCTGCCTCCTTCCCTGAAGGGGATGCTGCGACATCCCAGTTCTTCCGCCAAATTTCTCCCAGAACCCTCTTGTTCCCCTTCCTTGCAGAAGCAGGAATGGGACAGAAAGGAAAGGAAAGCTTCTGGGAGGCGTGGAGGAAGTTGCTACAGAGCAGGCCCTCTTTTTATACCTGCTTTCCCTCAGGGTTTGTTCTCTTCTTTTGACACCTCCCCATTTTTACGCAGCTAGGAAGTTTGCAGCATGAGGGGTGGCAAGCAATTGAAATAACAGGCCTGGGAGGGGAAATCACAGGCCACTGGCTCCCAAGAGAATCTAATAGTGAATACTAGTGATTCATTCAGATTCTGAAATATACTTTCCAGTGGTATCCTAAGCTGTTGCTGAATGTTGGTTCTTAAAAAAAAATCGCAAGTTAGGGCCTAGGAAGAAACTTGCAGTATTTTTCTAGATGTGGACGACATTCACATTAATTAAAGGAGGGGCTGTCTCTGATATTCTTTCCCCCAAAATTATGCCTTATTGTAGTAAGACACCAGAATAAAAATGGAATTTTAAAATATATGTGCTTAACCCTCAGTCTTTTAAAAATATGCCTTTACTTATTAAGCAGCTATAGCCCTACTTGATTAATCTACTAGTCGTATGACTTAAACCTTACAGTCTTAATTTTTAAAAACTAGCACCTGTTCTGGTGTATACTGAATTAGCGCTCCTA
Organism: Podarcis gaigeae; assembly: GCF_964106915.1. Classification (NCBI taxonomy): domain Eukaryota; kingdom Metazoa; phylum Chordata; class Lepidosauria; order Squamata; family Lacertidae; genus Podarcis; species Podarcis gaigeae. The sequence goes on along the minus strand of NC_139686.1, from coordinate 22,963,476 downwards.
TCTTTTGTTGGAAAAGCATTGCTATCTACCTCAGAGATAGAGAATCTGTTGTTGTTTTGGGCTACGACTCTCAACATCCCTGACCCTTGCCATGCTGGCTGAGGCTGATGGGAGTTGGAGTCTAAACATCTGGAAGGCCACATGTTCACACACCTGCTCTGCTTTATATGGGAAAATGGATCTTGCATACTGGAATTCTAAATAATTTAATTTTACTATGTGCTAGAGAGAGAGAGAGAGAGAGAGAGAGAGAGAGAGAGAGAGAGAATATAAGTGAGTGTGTGTGTGTATGAATTCATTATACATTTAATCATGCCCATTAATTTCAGTGGGTCGAATCTGAGCAGGACTAAGCTTGGATGCAACCCCGTTGATGCTACCGTAGCAAAACATCTTTCTTGGTCAGTGCTACCAGCCCTCATGGAGGGAGCTTGCAGTCCTTATACAGAGCTATCGTTTTCAGCATTTCTCTCCATATCCCCCACAGAAGAAGAAGAACATGCAAGATGGCGTCAGTGTTCAGGAGCGAAGAGATGTGCCTGTCGCAGCTTTTCCTACAGGTGGAGTCTGCTTATTGCTGCGTGGCAGAGCTTGGAGAGCTGGGCCTGGTTCAGTTCAGAGATGTGAGTAGACATGGGAACCTGTGGGGTGGGGAAGTGGTGTTGGTTGCACTCCCAAGAACCAGCAGCAAGGGTTAGAAGGTTTTCTTGTACTCGATGCCTTTTCTGTCACCATTCAGCCCCATGTAGAGTGGATTGCTATAGTCTAGATGCGAGGTTACCAGATCGTGCACTGCTGTAGCCAGGCTATTCTGATTCAGGAAGGGCCAAACTGGAAATAGGCTCGCCTGGCCACTGAGGCTACATGGGCCTCAAGGGACAGCAGTGGCTCTAGGAGATATGAACCGTTTTTTTCAGGGGCAACTCCATCTAGAGTTGTCTACCCAGTTTCTCCATCTTGTTGCGATTCAGCCTCAGTTTATTGGCCCTCATCAACCTCATTATGTCCTCTGGACACCAAAACACCTTTCTTGGGGATCGTCCACACTTCCTGCTTTCCCTGTGCCTAGAAAGCATGGGTCCGAGAGCTGTCTTCAGTGCTGCATCAGAGCAAACATCAATCCAGACAAAACCCAGATTGCTGTTTGCTCTGATTGAGCGCTAAAGAGCAGTTTTCACTGGGGGGGAAGCAGCAGGACAAGATCAAGTGTGCTTAAGGCCCATATCATATCTTCTGATATTATAGAATCATAGAATTGTAGAGCTGGAAGGCACTCTGAGGATCATCTAGAGCAACCCTCTGCAATGCATGAATACGATGCTTGAGATGCTCCTCCCTCAGAAGTTCCTCCATCAGACAGTTGATCTGGGTTGCATACGCAATGCATTTAACACACACGTGTACACCCCTCAAGGAATCCTGGGAATTGTACTTTGTTAAGGGTGCTGGGAATTGTAGCTGAAGTTCCCAAGATTCTTTGGGGGAAACATGATTTGCTCTAAATGTATGCTGCCAAGACCTGCCAAGGAAAATGAAGAATATATTTATGTATGTGACAACGGTGGCAAGAGTTTTAATAGCACAAGGATGGAAGATGAAGAAATCCCGACAAAAGAAAAGTGGCAAGAGAAATTGATGAACTATGTGGAATTGGCAAAACTGATGCACAAACTACGTGACCAGGATAACTGTGACTTTAAAGAAGAATGGGAACCTTTTACAAAGTATCTGAAGTATCAACCAAATGAGTTGGACTCCTTAGCAGGTTTTGAATAAACATACACAAATTGATTTGTTAACATAATAGATAGATAGCTTAGCGATTCTTACACTTTTACAATATGCAGAGAACAAAATGCGTTAATAAACCAGAAAGAGGAACTGGGGGAAGTCGTAGGGGGTAGGATATGTGGGGGTGTGAGGGAAAAAATGGGGGGGAATATAATGGTTGAGATAATTTGTTATGTGAAAACTGTTATTAATTTTTTTAAAATAAATAAATAAATAAATGTATGTTGTGTATGCAGTCAACTTAAATCCTCACAGGAGCAAGTTTAACAGAGTTGTCCTCCTCCCTCACCAACACCAATGGCAGTTCTGCCCGTCTTGGCTGTGACGAAAGGCAGTCTCTGTCTGGAAGCACCTTGACCCCAGTTAATATATGGGGTGGGAGCAGAAGAGGTAACAATGTCTGGACCAGAAGGACAGGGCAGCCTCTGCCGCAGAGTTCCTTCTCCTTTACTTTATTGGGATTGATAACATCAGTCAGTGCTGGACTTTAGGCTCTCAAATTTCAGTGGCACCCTTCGCAGTGCAAAAATTCCTCCCCACCTCACATGCTCTGTTCTATAGCATTATTTTGGCGCCCCCTGCAGGGCAGCGCCCAGTACAAGTGCACTGGCTATGCTACCCTAAAACCACCTCTGCTTCAATCCGTAGTGGCGAGGTGCTGTTAACAACTGCTTGCGGGATTTTGTACTCTGAAGGTTGCACTGTCTATGCATATACAGATGGAAAGATTTCAAGAACGTTAAGATTGGTCTGTAAGATTGGCCCAGGGACAGCCAATCCTTTCAGATGAGCCTTTCTAAATTCATTTTGTTGTGGTTGGATTAATTTTTTAATTTTTTTTTGCAAATACGTACAAATCAAAACTTACAAACTTGAAAAAGGAAAAAGAAATTAAGGTTACAAAAGAAGAAGAAAAGAAAAAAGAAAAAAGAAAATCAGAAACATAAATAAATATCATACACTGATACTGTTAAATCTTAATAAAGAAAAAAGAAAATCATAAATAAAATGACATTGTTATTCATTATTAAACTAATACTTTACAGATCAAACACATATGTTTTAAACAATTACCTCTTCCGTGTCATCCATTTTCCTAATAAACTAACATTTCTTAAATATTTCAAATTTTTTCGTGTTTTTTGTTCTCTCGTTCTTTGGTCTTCCGTCAGTCTCACAACAGTTCATTATTCCTAATTGAAACTAACTTACCTGTATTTCAGTGCATCCCTCGGCTTGGTATCAGGGAGTTTTTTTTTTCACTTTTGCAGAGTTACTAATTATTATTATTAATATTTATTTAGTTGAATGCAAATGTGAACAGCTTCCAGCGAAAATTTGTGAATGAAGTCAGAAGATGCGAATCCCTGGAAAGGATCCTTCGTAAGTAGACTTGTAACTTTCTCCTTGTGCTATTCTTCACTAAAATGAGCTACGGAACAGGTTTCTGCTTTATAAAAAGAATAGTAAGTCGGGGATGTAGCAGTAAAAGATGCTGGCTCTTTTTCTGAGAGGTTTTTTTAGCATATTAAAAAACAAAAAAACCCCCCAGAAATAGAGTGTAAACAGAAGACAGCATTAGGCTAGATTCAATTCCTGATATCGGGGCATTTTCGGGATACTGTTCCCGCAGGTGGGTGTGGTTTCACAATGGATTTGTTTTGTAATTTACTAAACAGGCCATTATTCACCACTGAGCTATCTCTTCCCTTGACATGGTCCACAGCAGAGAGCCACCAACCTTTTTGAGCCCATTTTGGGCCCATTTGCAAATAGGAGAAGTTGTTATAGACATCCTACACAGACCCCAAACAAATAATAATAATAACAACTACTACTACTACTACTACTACTACTACTACTACTACTACTACTTTTTATTCATACCCTGCCCTCCCCGGCCAGAGCTGGGCTCAGGGCGGCTAACACCAATAAAATCACAGTAAAAACATAAGGGGAGGGGGAACCAATGTAAAATACAGGTTAAAATGCAATTTAAAATGCAGCCTCATTTTAAAAGCGGAGGGAAACATAAGGGTCAGACTGAGTCCAAACCAAAGGCCAGGCGGAACAGCTCTGTCTTGCAGGCTCTGCAGAAAGATGTCAAGTCCCGCAGGGCCCTAGTCTCTTGTGACAGAGCATTCCACCAAGTCGGGGCCAGTACTGAAAAGGCCCTGGCCCTAATTGAGACAAATCTAACCACCTTGCGACCTGGGACCTCCAAAATGTTGTCATTTGTGGACCTTAAGGTCCTCCACGGGGCATACCCAGGAGAGGCGGTCCCGTAGGTACGTGGGTCCTAGGCCACACCAAACACACACCACACCCTATTTTATTGGCTACAACTGAATGCTTCTTTCGAGCTTCATTTAAGAGGGGTGGGACCTTCTGGGAGCCAAGGAAGACCTCTGGGGGTCCATGCACACCCGTGGGTACCATGTTGGTGACACTTGGCGCATAGTATAGCACTGTTTTACATTCAGGTGAAAATTAGATGGCACCTTTCTTTCTGGTTTGCTCACAGGCTTTCTGGAGAGTGAGATGGGGGATGATATAGTGCTTTTCAAGCCTGAAAAATGCCCAGAGACACCGCTCCCTCGAGAAATGATTGACTTAGAGGTAAGGAGTTTGGGACTGGTACATGCATGTGCCAGTCATGTGCTGGGGAAGTGTTGTGTGTGGCATTGGCAGTTGACCCACTGTATATATTAGGAGAACCGTATACTTCTTAATAGAAATACACTGCAAGGAGTTGTATTTGTCCGTCTGAATGGGGCGGGGAGAAATCCAGAGTTAACAGTAGGGCAATGCTTTTGTTAGAAGCAAAAATAAACATGATGAAGCATTGTGATGAACTACGTTAGCTAAAACGATGAATGGTGGCTGCAAATTTCTAGCAGATCTTGCAGCCAAGGCTGTTTTAGGTTCCAAAGTTCTCCTAATTTTCTTAACTCATTCAGGCCGTAATCCTAAAATCAGAATCAGGAAACTAGGGTTCTCCAGATAATGTTGGACCCAGCTTGCTCATTTTTTTGTGACATTTTTGTTGGTCTTCCAAAAAAGGCATTCCCAGTGGCTTTCCATCATGAGAACATATGAACATTATTGGATCATCAAGCTATAAAGTACTCTCTCTTATCTCTCCTGTGTCTCTGGTATAATCTCTATTGATATCTCATATAATGAGAAATGAAAAGGGACCTATGCCTTTCCTCTACACTGAGAGTAGCCAACTTGGTGCCTACCATATGTTATTAGACTGTACCTCCCATTGTCTCGACCATTGGCCATACTGGCTGGGGCTGATGGGAGTTGGAGTCCAACATTATCTGGAGAACCCTAGTTTCCCCATTCTGATTTTAGGATTGCAGCCTGAATGAGTTAAGAAAATTAGGAGAACTCTGGACCCTAAAACAGCCTGTGCTGCAAGATCTGCTAGAGAGTCACCGTCACCATTCATCATTTTAGCTAATGTTGGTGAAAGGAAGATTTGTTGTGTTTCCTGTTACTTGTTTTAGTGTCTACACATATCTTGAGTAATCCATGAATAATTCATTCTCGGGAACAGCGCTGAGATTTTAATATTCACGGCAAGATTGCCTAACATGCTGAGACGTATTTTGAAATGTTTACCGTGTAATAATCCATCTTTATAGTGATCTGTTTTGTCAGCAGTGAGGTGCATGAAAGAATAATTGGGCATGCCTTTTGTTTTGCTCTGGGTATAAACAGGGAGTTTTGGAGAAACTGGAGGCTGAGCTGGAGGAGGCTAACAAGAATCTGCAGGCACTGAGGCAGAACTTTCTGGAACTCACTGAACTGAAACATCTCCTGAAGAAAACTCAGGACTTCTTTGAGGTGAGGTGATTTTCAAATACACTGTTGGCTTCTCGGAACATTCTACTGGTTGGAAGCAACCTCTTAATTATTTGTTTGAAGCCCTGTGGGAAACCTGGGGCCTGTGGGCAGAATGTGGCCCACCAAGCCTCTCTCTGTGGCCCTCAGAACTCTCCCTAGCCACACACCCTTCCTAGTCATGCCCTCCTTGAATGTTTTTGCCTTGCTGGGATGCATCCTTGAACTCTGAAAATGCTTCTTGCTTGCTTGAGTGTAGGATAGAGAGAGTTGGGTGTATGCCACACTTAAATCCATTAAACCCCTCCATTTTTGCCTATGTCTCTGGCCACCATTGACATTTGGCCCCCGGAAGGCTGCTCAGTCAGGAATGCGGCCCTCAGATGGCTAAATATAGTAGATGTGATAAGTGCCCAAACAGAATTTTCCTGGCCACGTTATGAACTTGGGATGAAAGAACGCTAGCTCTCCATTTCAATGGTCCTGATTATTCTGCTGCTTACCCTTTCCTAGTCAGTCAGCTGCCCTGCTGCTGGTGCCCTCTTGCTTGGGCTCAGAAATTGCCTGCAGGAACTAAGGAATTCTGGGACTTGCAGCTCTTGAGAAAATACATCACATACGGCAGCATAATCTCTATAATCTCTCAAACTCCCAAGTCTAGTTTTAATTGTCCTTTAAAAAATGCCTATGTGCTATAATTTGATGAAGGAAAGGGACCCCTGACCATTAGGTCCTGTCGTGGCCGACTCTGGGGTTGCGGCGCTCATCTCGCTTTACTGGTACAGATTCCGGCTCTTGTGGTCAGCATGACTAAGCCACTTCTGGCGAACCAGAGCAGCGCACGGAAACGCCGTTTACCTTCCCGCCAGAGCGGTACCTATTTATCTACTTGCACTTTGATGTGCTTTCGAACAGCTAGGTTGGCAGGAGCAGGGACCAAGCAACAGGAGCTCACCTAGTCATGGGGATTTGAACTGCCAACCTTCTGGTCAGCAAGTCCTAGGCTCTGTGGTTTAACTCACAGTGCCACCCACGTCCCTCTTTGATGAGGGTACAGAGGCTTATGAAGACAGAAGTGCCTGGCGTGCTCTGGTCCATGGGCTCACGAAGAGTTGGACACGACTAAACGACTAAACAACAAACAGAGGCTTATATATTTAGAGATCCCCAGCCTGGCTGATACCTCGCAGAACTACAGTTCCCAGGAAAGAACAAATGTCTGCTTAACTAGATGATGCTGAACTCCAACTCCCACCATCCCTTGCCATTGGCTGGGGCTGATGGGAGTTGGAGTTCAGCAATATCTGGAGGACCACAGGTTCCCTACCTCTACTCTGATAGTCGCCATTTTGGTGCCAGGTTCAGACACATTTTAAATGATATTTTAATTGGAACTGCCTTTCTGCCCACCTTAGCCTAATGTTTTTAGCCTTTTTTTTTTTTTTTTAAAAAAAAAACCCTTTAGATTTTAAAAACCAAAAGATGGTTTGTGGTTAGTTTTTGCTTTTAAACATTGTGTTCATGCGGCGTCTGAATAGTTTTGTTCACATTTTTTGTACCCTACCTTGGAATTTCATGTTGAAGTGAAGTTCATAAATATTTTAAATAATGATATATACATACATAAATCCTTCTGTTCCATGAACTTTCAAATTAGACCTGTAGGATAAATTTAATTCCTGATTTCAGACGGAAACTAATTTGCCTGATGATTTCTTCAATGAAGACACCTCCGGGCTGTTGGAGTTAAGAAGCACACCAGCAGCTGTTGCTGCAAAACTGGGGTTAGTATCATTTGTGCTGATTTATGTTCTCTTAGAAAGCTCAATATGTGGAACTAAGTGAGGGAATCAGGAAATTAGTCAGGAGGAGAAAGTCAGTGACACAGAGGAAAGGCACATGATGGATCTACACACGGGGGGACGACGTTATAAATAAGTCAGAAATTAAATTGTTATGGCAGAAGAAAAAACCCTATGTAAAAACGCTATAGAAAGGTTTTGTGTTCTCTGGCGCCATCTGGTGTTGCATGTTTATAACGCATTCAAATAACTTTTTTTACTAATGTAGCAGAGTTCCACAGTTTGAGGGAATATAGGCTGGGAAAGGCACGTTTACAGTGGAACCTCTATTTGTGACCATAATCTGTTCTGGAGGTCCATCCAAAGGTCAAAACGGGTCGTCGGGAGAGGCGCTGTTGTGTGCAGACGCAGGCGGCAATTCCCCGCTTCTGCGCATGTGTGAACGGCAATTACCACCCCTGTACATACTCAAACGGTGGCACACCCGCCGGTTACTTCCAGGTTTGTTGCGATCACGACTTGGAATGACTGTAAGAAGAGGTGGTGGTAAGTAGAGGTTCAACTGTATTCTGTAGCAATAGACTTTAGTTCAACACAACTCTGGACACTTCATCAGTTGAAGAGTCTAGAATATTTTAACTGATCAGCCTGATCTAGTTGAATGGCTAGTACCTTGAGGAGGATTTTTCTTTGATATTCCTAGCCCTACATTAGTTGCAGAGGTGGAGCTTTGTTGCTAAGTTGCAAACCTACCTTGTGTTTTATATGTAGGGAGTAAATTGGGGAAGTATATTTAATCCTGAAGTCCTATGTTCTGTGGGAAACTACCAAAGAAATGGCTGGCTGCCTGAATTTAAGAAGCACGGGGCTTGACTCACTCTCTAGCCAAAAGAGCCCCCAGCAGCGTTTAAAAATACAAGTTTATGCAGGGTTTGTGAAGCATGGGAAATATAGGTTATTAGAATTTTAAATACCCCATTTTTGACACTTACAACATGCCCCTGCATTGCACCTCCATCTCTACCCCTTTTTCCGTGAATCGACTACATACTTTAGTAAGTTTAAATACAGTGGTACCTCAGGTTACATATGCTTCAGGTTACATACGCTTCAGGATACAGACTCCGCTAACCCAGAAATAGTGCTTCAGGTTAAGAACTATGCTTCAGGATGAGAACAGAAATTGTGTTTTGGCGGCGCGGCGGCAGCAGGAGGCCCCATTAGCTAAAGTGGTGCTTCAGGTTAAGAACAGTTTCAGGTTAAGAACGGACCTCCGGAACGAATTAAGTACTTAACCTGCGGTACCACTGTACTTTACTTACATAATTGGAGGTCTCATTCATGCGTCAGCCAACGCTGCAACACAGGCAATAACTTCACGAGTACAAAACACAAATATGTGTAGTGCTTAGTGTGGAGAGGGTTGACTTGTGACATATCCCTTCTGTTTGTGTGACACGCAGATTCATAGCTGGCGTGATCAAAAGGGAAAGAATGGTGCCTTTTGAGCGTCTGCTGTGGAGAGCCTGCCGAGGAAATATCTATCTGAAGTTCAGCGAAATGGACACACCCCTGGAGGATCCGATCACTGTAGGTGGAGATGGTTTAAAAAACAAAACAACCCAAAAAATTTTTGTCACTTCTGCTGTTGTGTTTGGTATGTGCAGCGCCATTAAATTGCAAGGGTAGTATTTCGTCGGCTGCGACTATTTTAAAATTCCACTTGGGTTGCATTTATTTTCTCCAGAAAGAAGAGATGAAAAAGAATGTGTTCATTATCTTCTATCAAGGGGAGCAACTCAGACAGAAAATCAAGAAGATTTGTGAAGGGTAAGGGGAAATGTGCTGTTGAGAAAGCAGTGCTGGCTGTAACGGAGGTGTTTTTTCTATTGTGATAAACAAGAGATTGGGACAGAACTAAGAATCCTGTGCAGAGTGGCATTTCCCTCCCCCATCCACCCCCCACCCCCGTATTCCACATATAGAAACCAACTGGAGCAACAGCTGAATCTTACTTTAGCACTGGGGATGTGGGACAGCACCCTTCACCACACCTGAGGACAGCAAGATACTTAGTGGGGTGCGTTGCAGGCTGTGTAGCACATATAGCTTTTCCTTCCAACACCTCCCTGCCTCACTCTGCCGGTTGTGACTAAATAGGTTCATCTCTCAAACCTGAGCATGAGGCAACCAGTCCACTTTGCAAAACTGTACCTCCTGCCTTTATCCCTCATCATAAGGTCACCTACCTCCTTTGTCTAATGGTAGAGCTGGCCAAGACTAAGGTCTTGCGCATACCCTGCTTTTTTAAACACGTTTCTTCCCCCAAAGAATCCCGAGAACTGTAGTTTTTAAGGAGTTGTAGCTCTGTGAAGTGCAAGCTACAGTTCCCAGGATTCTTTGGGGTGTTGTGTGTATGTTTTAAATGGGCTTTAAATGTATGGTGTGTCCTCGGCCTTAATAAGCCCATCTTATCATTCCCTGAGTGGTAGGAAACCAATCCACAAGGCACCATCCTACTTCCTAGCTCTAGCAGTCATTTTCTTTTTTTTCTTTTTTTAAAATAATTTTTTATTGAAGAAATTTCAACATAATCAAACATTCAAATTACATTTTACAATTTCCATTAAACCCCCCTCCCCGGCGACTTCTAGCAGTCATTTTCAATAATTTCTGACTCAACTTCAGGAAGAACTTGATGGTGCTACGAGCTGTTCGGCAGCACTGGGTCGGAAGGTGGTTGACTATCCTTCATTGGAGGTTTTTACCATATTTTTCGCTCCATAAGACACACTTTTCTCCTCCTAAAAAGTAAGGGGAAATGTCTGTGCGTCTTATGGAGCAAATGTGTGGTCAATCGCTGGCTCCCTTTCTGGCCCCGCCCCCTTGCCCAGGCCTCCATTGTTGAATGTTCTGCAGACGGAGGCTGTTTGTTTCCCAGCGACATGTGACTGGCTGATTGGATTATCTGTCTGGAAACTGTAGAAACGGCTCCCTTTCCTTTCCTAAAGAAGCTGCAGAACTGTGAGCCGAACCCCATAAAAACAGTTACAGATAGGTAGCCGTCTTGGTCTGCCATAGTCAAAACAAAAAAAATTCCTTCAGAAGAAGTGTGCATGCACACGAAAGCTCATACCAAGAACTGACTTAGTTGGTCTTTAAGGTGCTGCTGGAAGGAATTTTCCCATAAAAACAGAATTTTTTCCCTTTGCAAAGTAAGCTCAACAACTTTGAGCTCATCCTCAAAAAGGGCTTTTCCCCTTTGCAAAACAAGCTGCACAACTGTGAGCTGATCCCCCCCCAAAACAGGGCTTTCCCCCTTTCCTCCTCTAAAAACTAGGTGTGTCTTATGGTCAGGTGCCTCTTATGCAGCGAAAAATACGGTAAGCAGAGGTTGGGTGGCCCATCTGTCAAGGAGTCATTAACTGTGATTCCTGCATTGCTGGGGTTTGGAGTTGATGACCCTTCCAGCAGCACAATTCTATGATTCTCTAAGTCAGAATCATGCCCAAACTGGGTGTGTGCTGCTGTAGTCCATTGGCGATTCTGGCACATTGTTTTTGACAAGATGCAAATACAAATAGCTAATAGGCATCTGAGACAGCAGTACAACTCCAGCAGTGCAAGAGCTTGCGCCTCTTGTTTTTACTGCAAGTTGTTTTTAATTAGTGTCATTGCTCTGCCAGTTTCACGCGTGGCAAATCCACACGCAGACCTATCAAAATATATAAAGTGGAATAAAAAATAGTGGTTGTTACCTGCATCCTCCTCTCTTTAACTTGGAGGTGCTTGGATGATGCTGACTGCTTCAGCAGATCTATCCGCCTGAGAGAGGCTCCCCAACGAATTCTCCTTGAGTTTTCTTCACATCGCATGTGCCATTAGGGTAAAAGTGACATTCTGTATGCAAAAGGGCTGTTAGAAGATCAAAGCCAAGTTACTGTGATCGTGTGGGAAAAGTACCAAATCTGTGGGCTGCAGTAAAGAGGAATAATCTTTCAGATTTAAAAGTCTAATTTGAAGATGGGTTCAGAACTCAGAAGCATATGAAACAGAAAAAAATAATGAAAAAGGGCTAGGAGGCTTGAGGCTTTCTTTTATTTTTTAGAATATTTTGTTGGAGATCCCATTTCAGAGTTGAAATTGGAGCAAAGATTAATTATTCTTTCGTAGCACTTTCTGCCTAAAATCAAGGAGCAAAGTATTATTGACTTTGCCTTGTACTCTGGTTCATGCATATGCAAGGACTGTCTTGTAATCAGATGGTAGCTTGGCAAACAATAGACGGCCCAGCCAGTCTGTGCATTATTGGAGAAAAAGATGTGGTACTTCAGGCAAGCTTATTATGGCTACTGTGTACTCGTGATTAAGGGATGGGGCTGAAATTTGATTAGATTTGCATTTTAATGCGAGCCTGCCTGATACGCACTTTAGAAACAGCACACGAATCGAAATGTAGCTATCCTTTGAAATTTATGCTTTTCCAAATTTTGCCGCACAGTTCGCCAGCCAGAAAAAGAATTGTGCGAAAAGGTATGTGTGTGTGTGTTAGGAGAAAGTGTGCATCAGTGAAAATAGCAAAATCATTTGATTTTTTTTAAATAAATATTTATTAAGGTTTTTTTATAGAAGAAATACATAGATAATAAACAACATTGCTTATATCATAACAAAATTTCATAACTTGTTTGGACTTCCTCACGTCTCCTGCTCCCACTTACATCGTTAAAAAGTTTTTTTTTTTCAAGCAAATTATCATCTTGTTTACAATCTTGTATCCACTCATTTAAGTAAAGTCTAGCAATTCTCCGAAGGGTTTATGTTTTCCTTAATCTCACTTATCATCAAATTCCAATCTAGTTTAGTGGTGGCCAATTATTTATGATCAAGCATCCTTCTTAACATTCAACCAAATTACAATATTTTTGTAAATAAATCTTAAATTTCTTCCAATCTTCTTCAATCCTTTCTTCTCCCAGGTCTCGGATTCTGCCAGTCATCTCCGCCAGTTGCATATAGTCCATCAGCTGCATCTGCCACTCTTCCAGTGTGGAAAATAGCAAAATCATTTGATTTAGGGGAGATTGCTTGCAAAAAAATATATATATTAGGCAAAATGGGGAGAGATATGCACCAAAACTCTTGCAAAATTTTGTCAGGACTTTAAAAAATGAAACCCATGAGGTGACCCGAACTTCAGATGGGGCAGGGGGTGGGGAATGTGAAACTAAAAGAAAATTAGATGGACAGATTTGTTCATGCCTATTCATGCTTAAAACGCTTGGTCATGCTGTACCATTGAAATAATACTGTTTTGAGGAGGAAGGAACTTGGAGCATAATAATGTGTTACAGAGAATGTGAAGCTGCCACCGAAAACTATGCCACCCTGTGTGACCCAAGCCTTTGTTGTTTGGAATGGAAAGCACCTTTGCTGAAGTTCTGCATGGAATGAACATACAGAGAGAAGCCTGTTCCCCAAGGTTCCATTACAGTGGTACCTCGGGTTACATACACTTCAGGTTACAGACTTCACTAACCCAGAAATAGTACATCGGGTGAAGAACTTTGCCTCAAGATGAGAACAGAAATCGTGCTCCAGCGGCGCGGCAGCAGTGGGAGACCCCATTAGCTAAAGTGGTACCTCAGGTTAAGAACAGTTTCAGGTTAAGAATGGACCTCCGGAACGAATTAAGTTCTTAACCCGAGGTACCACTGTATACTGCACAGGCTTCCCTTTCCTGACAAGGGTCTGTTTGACTTCCTCGTGGTTCCATTAAGTGCTAGGCAGGCAGCAACTGTTTGAGAGGGACATAAATGCCCCTTGTCTCACTAAGGCAAAGGTTTACATACCCTCCAACATTTCTCTGATGAAAATAGGGACATTCTATTCTTGTTCTTATACTGCACCCATGACTGGGTTGCCCCAACCACTCTGGGCAGCTTCCAACATATATAAAAACATAATAAAACATTAAACATTTTTTAAAAAAACTTTCTTATGCAGGTCTGCCTTCAGATGTCTTCTAAAAGGTGGTATCATTACTTATCTCCTTGGCTTGGGGGTTGGATAACTGCATACCCTCCAACATTTCTCCAGTGAAAACAGGGACATCCTAAGGAAAAATGGGACATTCTGGGATCAAATCATAAACTGCGATGGCTTCTGTAAATCTGGGACTGTCCCTGGAAAATAGGGACACTTGGAGGGTCTGGGTTTAGGCCACATTCACAAGATACCCCCTTAAACAGTCCCAACTTATTCTGGGAGCTGTAGCTTGTTAGGGGTGCTGAGCGGCTTAACAATCAGAATCTCATCCCAGGGAACTGTGGGAATTGTAGCTCTGGGAGGAGAATAGGGACCTTCTAACAGCTCTCAGGACCCTTAACAAACTACCTCTCCCAGAATACTTTGAGGGAAGCTATGATGGTTTAACATGCTATCACAGTGCTTTAAATGAATGGTATGAATGTGGCCTAAGTCCCTGACCCTGAGTGCACCAAGAATTGTGCTTGCTGTTGGGCCACTAGCAGTCCAAGCACGGCCAAGTGAGTCAGTCACTCTTGTTTTCACCAAAGTCACCACAGAAAAATTGCTGTGATTACTAAGCAGCTTGATGGTGGCCCCTGCTGGCTTATCATTATTATCATAATTATTATTTTATCTATACCCCGCTCATCTGGCTGGGTTTCCCCAGCCGCTCTGGGCGGCTTACAGCACATTAAAAATGGTAAAACATTAGACATTAAAAATTTCCTGACACAGGGCTGCCTTCAGATGTCTTCTAAAAGTCAGATAGTTATTTATTTCCTTGACATCTGATGGGAGGGCGTTCCACAGGGCGGGTGCCACCACCGAGAAGGCCCTCTGCCTGGTTCCCTGTAACCTCACTTCTTGCAGTGAGTGAACCGCCAGAAGGCCTTGTTTTCAGTATGTAACAAATACGGTTGTACAAGGATTGTCACTGGCTTGTTTGCTTTCGACTTGTTTCCCCCCCCCCCCCCCAGATTCCGTGCCACGGTGTACCCTTGCCCTGAGTCAGCTGGAGAACGCCGGGAGATGGCTGCTGGTGTGAACACAAGGATTGAGGATCTAAACACAGTAGGTTGCCTTGGGCCTTGTTCCTGTGACTTAGTGGTGGGCCAGGCCTGGCCAGGGTTCTTCATGTATGTATGTCCTCTCTTCTCAGGTGATCACCCAAACTGAGTCCCATCGGCAGGGACTGCTGAAGGAGGCGTCAGTGAACCTGTGGAGCTGGGGGATCAAGGCAAAGAAAATGAAGGCCATCTACCACGTCCTGAATTTGTGCAACATCGACGTCACCCAGCAGTGCGTCATTGCTGAGATCTGGTTCCCTGTGGTGGACGCAGGTGGCGTAAAAAGGGCTCTGCATAAGGGAATGGTAAGGGTCTGGGCCCAGAATTCTTTAGCTGATTTTCAGAGGGTTCTCACTAGCATGCTCTGGGGGAATGGCTGAGGGATACAGCAAAAGATCTCTTTTTCTGGCAAAAGATCCTATGTTCCATGCCTAGAATCTCCAGGTAGGTCTGATGAAGACCCTGGAAAGATGCTGTCATCCAGCACAGACAAAGCGAGGTGGACCATGGTCAGTATAAGACAGGTTCCTTTGCATCTAATTAAGTCGTTTACAAGGACCACTTGGAAATTGTCAAGGGTCTTTTTGGACCACTTAATAATGAGTTGACCAGGGCGATATCTGGTTTTCAGCATTATGATATATCACCAGCTAAGCATCATGATAAACTGATATACAGTGGTACCTCGGGTTACATACGCTTCAGGTTACAGACTCCGCTAACCCAGAAATAGTGCTTCAGGTTAAGAACTTTGCTTCAGGATGAGAACAGAAATTGTGCACCGGCGGCGTGGCAGCAGCAGGAGGCCCCATTAGCTAAAGCGGTGCTTCAGGTTAAGAACAGTTTCAGTTTAAGTACGGACCTCCGGAATGAATTAAGTACTTAACCTGAGGTACCACTGTATATCACGACGTCTGAAATAAAGATGGAGCTATGTAGAGGCAGTGGCTGGCTTCATGGTTTTCCCCACGTTGTGATTTCTGCATATTGCATAACACACATCATGGTTCATGATAGATAGCCAGGTCAAAAATTATGAACCTGATATGGTAATATGGGCGTCAAATCAGTTTGGGACGATACAGTGGTATCTGTTCTTAACCCGAGGTACCACAGCCTTAAGATGCCATAGGACATAGCCACTGTGGCAAGCAAATTCATTAATAGTCCTCCATGAATTTGCTGGATCCTCTTTTAAAGCCTCCCACGTGTGAAATAGCACAGGGATAGACCTGAGCCAAACATTAATGTTTCAGTTTTTGGGAAGGCAGCATCCATATATATCACAGGCAGGGCAGGTACACCCAGTGTGTTACGAGGGGGACCCAATCTCACTTCCCTACCACATGCAGCCTCTAAGGCAGTCTTCATCAAGCAGATGTTTCAGACTACACAGGTGTGCCGACTGTTCCGGATGGAACTGGTTGTCCCAAATATCTGGAGGGCACCAGCTTGGCGAAGACTGCCCTGAGCTCATCTGAACCAGGCCATGATTGTTGTATATTTTGCAGGTAGTATTCCATGGCACAAAAGTCTTTCTATGAAGTGGGAGAGAGCGAGGGAAGGGAGGGTTGTTTGAGAAGAAGAAAACAGCTGTTGTCAGCTTCACAATAGCTAATTTTGGAAACATCGGAAAACAAATGTCCCTGATGCTGGGGAAATGAAGCTCAAAATGGAATAATCTGCAGTATTTGCTGACAGTAGCCATTTCCGTTTTCTGGTCTGTGTGTGGTTTATTTATTTATTTATTTCTTGCTCGTTCCATTTTAGTGCTGTCTGACCTTACTTCTGCTGCATAAGCTTCTATTTTTAATATATAAACTAGTGTTTGGGCCCAGTTGATGGATGTAGAGATCTTTGAGGTGGCATCTGAGATACTAGGGTGAAAGTGGGGGACAATGTCCTAAAGGATTCTGTCTTCATTTGTTCGTTTAAATATTTTGCATTTTATTTTGTTGTTGCGTCTAGCTATATTACCAACTTTTTACCTTCTGGATAAAATGAGTTTGGGACTCTGCAGAAATACTTTAAATATATAAGTCTTCTGAGCAATGTTGCCTCCCTCTGTAATCCTAGGTCACATCAACGCTACAGATCAGCCTAGTGGGTTTCCTGTACAAAGAACCCTGGAAAGTGAAAAAGCACTTGTGGTGTGTGTCACAAACACATTGGCATTCTGCTAAAGGGTTCGATTCCCTTGGCAGCTCTATAAACGCTTTGAAAATGCTCACAATTTTAAAGCTCACAATGGAAAATTCCGGTTTCAGCTCTACAGCGCCACCTGGTGTCACAATGTTAGAATGCATTTATAATGTTTTATTTTTACTAATGTAGCTGAGTCCTGGATCATCTTTGCTGTAGGTATTTTATGTCGTAGATATTTATCCAACTTTTGTTGCAGATGTTTATACATTTGTTTCATAAAATTTATACTGGACTTGATTGTTAAACAAACAAAAAACAAAACCACCACAACCCGTCAAAGTACCGTATTTTTCGCTCTATAGTACACACTGGACCATAGGACGCACCAGACCATAGGAAGGGGAGAACAGGAAAAAAAAATCACCCCTTCAGCGAAGCAGCAGGAGAAACGGAGCCCCTTCCATTTCTCCTCCCGCTTCGCTGAAGGGGCGCTGCGCAGAGAGGGAAAACTGTGCAACGCCTCTCCAGCGAAGCGAAGCCTGGAGGGCAAGAGGGATCGGTGTGCACCAACCCCTCTCGCTCTCCAGGCTTCAGGCGGCTATCCGCAAGCCTTCGGAGCGCAGCGGGAACTCCTTTAATGGGGCGAATTCAGACTCCTTGGCTTCAACGAAAGCAACCCGAAGCCTCCGGAGCGCGGGGGTAGTTCTCCCTCTGCGCTTCGGAGGCTTCGCGTTGCTATCGCTGAGGAGCCTGCATTCGCTCCATAGGAGGCACACACATTTCCCCTTAATTTTTTGAGGGGAAAAAGTGCGTCCTATGGAGCGAAAAATAGGATAGTTTACATAAATGAGAAAACAGTAAAATTATCCATAAAAAGATCTAACAACATTACTTCAAAAAATTAAAATCAACAATAACCTGAAAACAGATTAAAACGCACATGAAATTTCTAAATATCTGGATAGGCTTGTCTAATTGAAATGTTTTTAGCAGGTACCCAAAAGAGGTGAGTGAGGGCAACTGCGTGGTATCAATAGGCAGGGAGTTCCAAAGTCTAGGTGCTCCCACACTAAAAAACAACACCACCTGAGTTCTTACAAATGCAGGACAGATATTATGTCTAGCAGTGCCAGTTCCGCAGATTGAAGTGGTTGAGTGCGCATAGATGGGGTAGCAAAATCTCACAGGTAGGACCCTAATCGCCATCTATCTGATTGCAGGAACGTAGCGGCTCTACAATCAACCCAATCCTGACTGCGATACAGACCAAGATGTCTCCTCCTACCTTTAACAGGACCAATAAGTTCACTTTGGGTTTTCAGACTATTGTAGATGCCTATGGCGTGGGTAATTACAGGGAACTTAATCCAGGTAAACGGACTCTGTTTTATTTTTTGCTGTAGCTTGGTGGGGTTTTTTTAGGATTCAAGATTTAAAATGAAATGCAAGGTGCTTTTATTGCTCTGTCGGTTCCTATTACTTCAACTTAAACCAGGGCTGCATGCCTGAAATGCAGCAACATTTGGGTTTCTATAGATTGAATGGGGTTTTTTTCAGAAGGAGCGGGGGGGAAAGCAACATGGATATGTTCTGTTTATTGCAAGCCATGAACAAAAAGCGCTGTCAGCAAGGCAAATGTTTCTTTACCGGACATTCAGTGCAATCACCAGTGCCAGGTTTTCAGAACAGAATCTCACCAATCATCAATTATAATGAATTTTTGGTAATGAAAATTCCCATCCTCCTGCTTGCCCAAAAAGAGGCTTCACTGTGATGTATAACAGTGCCACCTGGTGATTCCAATTAGTTCTCACGGGCTAATTTACTTTATTTGCTGGAACCAGCACTCAATGAAACCCACAAGCTATGCCGCCTCTCTAATTTTAGGCAAATCCTGCACCCACCTGTAACCTTTGAGACGGTTTTTTTTTTAAAAAGGTGTCATAATTCAATAATTCAATCACCAAATGCATTTGGCTTTTTCTCGCTGGCATATGGTGAGATTGGCATTACCTCCAGGGAGCCTGGGAAACGGATTTCCCAGTGCCACCAAATGGGGCTCCCCATGCTGGGAAATGGGAGTTCCCGGTGCTCCTTGGATCAGCAACCCCCTTCCTTTCAAGGAATGACCCTAACGCCTTTCTCTGTCCCACAGCCCCCTACATTTTAATCACCTTCCCTTTTCTGTTTGCGGTGATGTTTGGTGATTGTGGCCACGGGACTGTCATGCTGGCCTTTGCTCTCTGGATGGTCAGCAATGAGAAGGCCCTCTTAGCCCAGAAAACGGACAATGAGGTGAGTGGCCTCAGGCAGAACTATATGCTGATGGCAGCCTTCAAAGGTTTCGCTCCGGGGACAGATTAATTTATTTCCAAACCAGTAATTTGAAGTGGGGATTGGGAAAGGAGAGTGACAATAAGTTCTTCCAAATGGCTCTTCATATACTGTAGGGATAAAGGTAAAGGGACCCCTGACCATTAGGTCCAGTCGTGGCCGACTCTGGGGTTGCGGCACTCATCTCGCTTTACTGGCCGAGGGAGCCGGCGTACAGCTTCCGGGTCATGTGGCCAGCATGACTAAGCTGCTTCTGGCAAACCAGAGCAGCGTACGGAAATGCCGTTTACCTTTCCGCCGGAGCAGTACCTATTTATCTACTTACACTTTGATGTGCTTTCAAACTGCTAGGTGGGCAGGAGCAGGGACCGTGCAACGGGAGCTCACCCCGTCGCGGGGATTCGAACCGCCGACCTTCTGATCGGCAAGTCCTAGGCTCTGTGGTTTAACTCACAGCGCCACCCGCGTCCCACTGTTGGGATAGGGAACCATTTTCACCCCCCAAGGCCAAATGCCCTTCTGGGCAATCTTACGGGGGCCAGGAGTGGGCGGAGCAACAAATGCAAATTTTACACAGCGGGCCAGTTTCTACACACAAGGACACTCTTCCCTCCAGGCAAGCAAAAAGATTACCAGAGTTCAAGGACACTTTCCAATCAGGCCAAAACACCAGGGGAGCGGAGCTGGGCTAGCGATGGGAAGAGTTTAGAGGGCCAGAAAGTGAGCCCTAGAGGGCCACATTTAGCCTGAGGCTTGCCAGCCCTTGTATGCTGCTCCTGATATTCTCTTTGCCCTGGCAATCGCCCTGTGCAGATCTGGAACACCTTTTTCAGCGGCCGCTACCTGATCCTCCTTATGAGCATCTTCTCCATCTACACCGGCTTCATCTACAATGATTGCTTCTCCAAGTCGTTCAATATATTTGGGTCTTCCTGGTCTGTCCGTCCCATGTACAGCCACGGGAACTGGACGTAAGTGGCGAGCTGGGTCCTTGTGAGCCAACCTAGATGCTACCCTAAATGTGTCATGGCCACAGAAAACGGCAGCCGCTAATAATAATAATAATAATAATAATAATAATAATAATAATAATAATAAATTTATTATTTATACCCCACCCATCTGGCTGGGATTCCCCAGCCACTCTGGGTGGCTTTCAACAGAATATTAAAATGCAATAATCTATTAAACATTAAAAGCTTCCTTAAACAGGGCTGCCTTTAGATGTCTTCTAAAAGTCTGGTAGTTGTTTTTTCTCTTTGACATCTGGTGGGAGGGCGTTCCACAGGGTGGGTGCCACTACCAAGAAGGCCCTCTGCCTGGTTCCCTGTAACTTGGCTTCTCGTAGCGAGGGAACCACCAGAAGGCCCTCGGCGCTGGATCTCAGTGTCCTGGCAGAACGATGGGGGTGGAGAGGCTCCTTCAGGTATACTGAACCGAGGCCGTTTAGGGCTTTAAAGGTCAGCACCAACACTTTGAATTGTGCTTGGAAACGTACTGGGAACCAGTGTAGTCTTTCAAGACCAGTGTTATGTGGTCTCGGTGGCCGCTCCCAGTCACCAGTCTAGCTGCCGCATTCTGGATTAGTTGTAGTTTCCGGGTCACCTTCAAAGGTAGCCCCACATAGAGCGCATTGCAAATGTACAGTTGTTGTGTCTCCCCTGCCCTTCCACAATGTCTTCTGGAACATTCCTCGGGTCGCAACCGTCCTCATTTCCCTGTCCCACACCAGCAGTGTCCAGGGGTGCAGATCAGGAGCAGAGAAATAGCGAGGGGCAAACTCCCTTTGCCTCAATTCTGAACGGGTTTGGCTAATGCAAAGTGGTTAGCAATGGTTTGGGGTTTGAGTTTGGTGTTACTGTTCAAGCATCAAGCAATGGGGAAAACCCATCTCACTCCTGTCGGCAACCTAAGCAAATCACGTTTCTCTCTTCATCCGTAGGGAAGAAATTGTTCATAAGTCAGATACTCTCCAGCTGGATCCGGCAGTGGCAGGAGTTTTCTCTGGAAACCCCTATCCTTTTGGAATTGATCCGGTAATCAGAACTCCTCTGCCATTCATCTGGCAGTGGGTCATGGCGGAGGGAAGAGGGGTGATCTGTTGGTTTGGCCAATCTAAGATTTCCGGGGAAATAACAGATGGTAGCAAGTAGCAGATTGGGGTAATCAGCTTTGCTTTCTGTGTCTTTTTAACAGCTGGAGGATAAGCAGAAATTCAGCAGGTGAAGGGTCTAGCCCAGGCATAGGCAAACTCGGCCCTCCAAATGTTTTGGGACTACAACTCCCATCATCCCTAGCTAACAGGACCAGTGGTCAGGGATGATGGGAGTTGTAGTCCCAAAAACATTTGGAGGGCCGAGTTTGCCTATGCCTGGGCTAGCCTTTGCTGCATTGCTGTGCTGGGGAAAAGCTTTTGCTTGTTGAATTTCTACCCTCCACTCAGCTGATCAAAGCAAAGCACTGCGTCCGTGTCATGCCAGGTCAACTTCTCTTGGAGGCAATTTAGCGAGATGCATTTACTGAGCCTTCCCCAACTTGCCATGGTTGGATTGCAGCTCCCATCAGAGTTGACAAAACGCACCATGTGGTTCTAATGTTACGTTTAATGAAATTCAAAGTTTTACTCGGAAATTCTTTGTATTGAAATACATGAAATATTTTAATGCAGGGCAACTCAGTAACGTACACTCCCTCATATCCAATTACCTGGGAGGAGCCCCATTCAATGCAATGAGACTTAACTCCTGACTGGACATGTGCATTTATTTATTAATGAACTTTCTTCCCTGCCCCTCCCCATAAGGCCTTGATTACAACCACAAAACCATTTGGTCACAACAACGTCAATGTACAGTATAAAAGGAAGTGGGGACAGCAAAACCCTTCCAACCAGAACAGAAATAGTACAAATTGAACAAAAGACCTTAATCGCTGAATGCCAGCGGTGAGGTGGTATGTCTTAGGCATGTAAGCAGAAGCTGTGCAACAAACGTTAGACCCACACCTCTTTGTGGAATGACTTCTGCAATTCAGGGGCTGCCACAGAGAAAACACTCTCCTGGGCTGCCAAGCCCCACGTTTCCAAGGATTAGCTTTTAAGGGGGGGGGGGGGACAATGGCACTGTAAACTGGAAATGTCAATCTGCATTCTGCATTAACTGATGCTGGTTAACATTTTAGAAATGGAACAATGGAGTAGCAAATTTTCCACCGGGACATTTTCTTCCCCACATCATTGCTGCCTCCCATCAAAAGAACTCCACCTTGTTGAGGCTATTTGAAGCAAGCAGGAGAGAGCTTCCCAATTAACGTCTTAATGGTGTTGGCCAAGTATCTGGTCACTAGATGGCAGCCTTGGTTGCAAGTAAACCCTTCTCCTTGGAGACCCTTCTAGCGGCAGTCATACAGCGGCAGACTTTGGGTGGCGCTGCATAGGCCTCATCCTGTTTCAGTCCATCAGTCATATTTGCCTGTTTCAGCCAGACTGGTCCATAGGTTTACCAAGACACAAACAGTGGAGAAACATACACGGGGAATATGCATTCAGCCTGTCACATGCTCAGTGAATGCTAGGATAACATCCCCAGTGACTGATTGCGTTCAGCATTAGTGGGAAAGGGGCCCTTTGAAGGGAATGTGTGAAGCTAGAGGCGGGCCCTTCTGGTGGCAGTGATCCTGTCATTCATCAGGATCGGGGGGCAAGCACAGGCGGTGAGGTCGAGGGGCAGAGATGGGAGGAGCTGTCAGTTTCTCTTCTCCCCATTTCTCACCTTTCTGGTCTTAAATTCAGTTCTCTGCGTATCTGAGGCAATTTCGCATTATTATTTTTTTAAAAAGATATTCACGGAAATCAGTTAGCGTTTTGGTACAAATTTCTCCTTGAAGAGACATTTTTGTATGCAGTTTTGACTCACCTTTTTACAAAGCAATTTCCCCTAACATAAAGCATCATTAATGCAATTTTGACTACTGTATTCATTTTAATACGCGCTTTCCTTTAATATATGCATCCTTGCAAATATTGGAGACCTGCATCACAAAATTCAGATAAGTGCGAATTTCAAAGCATATCTGTGTTTTGGTTTGTATACTGTTTTGGATTCAACCAATTTACTTTTAAATGCAAATCAGATTGAATTTCTCCCTAGTTTGGGGCTATGACCCCTTACGGGCATATACATCTGCAGGGTGCTTCTGCCCCCAAACCCAGCTCTCAGTTGACCTTGCTGCCTCCTCTTCGCCCCACTCTATCCCAGTTCTGGAGAGCAGCAGTATTGCTGCCAGAACAGCACTGCTACAACACCCACCCCATGCTGCTCCCATCTCAGTGTCCAGGATGCAGAGGGTGGCATGGATTGGATGAGTGGCACTTCTTTTAAGATTAGAGGGGTAACACCTTCTGTGTTTATAATCTCGTGGCCTGACAGGCCCTCACTTACAACTTTCATTATGTTCACGTGTCTTCTTTCCTGTTTCTCCAAGATCTGGAACATTGCAAGCAACAAGTTGACGTTTTTAAACTCCTACAAAATGAAGATGTCTGTTGTCATGGGAATCACACACATGGTCTTTGGGGTAATACTCAGTCTCTTCAACTACATGTAAGTTTAAATGTCCCAAGCTTAGTTCATATGTTGCTTGTTGAACTATACAAGTGTGATTCATCTGTAGGTTTCCTGAACTGGAATCCTTTTTTTGCTGTTCTGCCTTGGAGATCTTGCTGTTTCCCAGGCCCAGCTGCCTTGGTTTGTCATTTGTGGTCTCTTTGCTCTCCCTACTTTTATTTGACCATATCTTCAGTGTACATATCCCTCACGTAGGAGAATGTTGGGCTTCACTCCTCAGTGTTGCTGAGAGACTGATAGGGTCCCTTAATTACCGCTCCAGACTGACCAATATTTTAAGATTGCAGGAAGTAAAGCTACCTTCTTAGTGATTTGGTCAAGGCATCAGATTGGAATAATGACTTGCAGTTTCTGGAGTTTAAAGGCTTTATTCATGCAGGAACGATTTGCAAGATGGGTGGAGATAGGAGAGAAATAGCAGACATCTTTTCTGGAGGAATAGCAAACAAGACGACTCAGCTTTTAGGGGTGGAGTGAACTTAAACAGAGGGGTTAAAAGAAAATTCTGGCTAGATTGCTACATAAGCAGTGTCCTCTGGTTGTTTAAAACATCACATGCATTAATTAGAACCTTAAGAGAAGGAAGCATACTGCTTTCCTCCAACAGATTCTTCTTCTTCTTCCAAAGAATTACCAATCTCCATGTTGTTGAGCACTTTCAGGAAGGTGAAAGCCATCCCACCACCAATTAACATCTCATTGACTTGATCCAGCATGTTTTGGGTCAGCTGAATCTTAACTTGAACTTCAGTACTTCCAAGGATTGCTAGGAAGGGTCACTCTGAACTTTCTAGAGCAGCCTTTTTTCAACCTTGGGTCCCCAGATGTTTTTGAGTTACAACTCCCTTCATCATTGACCACTGGCCATGCTAGCTAGGAATGATGGGAGTTGTAATTCAACAACATTTGGGGGGACCCAAGGTTGAGAAAAGCTGCTCTAGAGCTTTAGCAAAATAATCAAGTTCTTTCTTTATCAGGAAACCAGCAGCTTTGAGGTAGACTGAACCCAACCATGGAACTGTGAGCTCTGTGTGCAGTTCCGAAAGCACCAATGATAAAATCATCTCCTAGTTTAGAAAGTGATGCTCTGAAATCACCTACCTTTGCTGAATCAGCCTTGATTCAGTATTTTCTCCTTTCCCTTCCTCTTCTGCATGGAATCAAAGGTTTCCCTGAAGAGTGACTGAGCTAGTTTCAGGATCAGAATCAGCTGCTTCTACCTCTGAACCCACACAGTCTTCCAGGAACAAGGCATCCCTATCAAAGTCCTGTGGCTACAGGTTGCAAGGAGAATTTCTTAGGCATAGGAACTCCACCAGATCACCCCAGGTGACTCATCAGTACCACAGACCTATCTCTGTGGTCCAAGCAATGCTTGATGGGACAGATGGGTTGAGACAGCTGCCCTGATTCTCTGGTGGTTGGTTAATTTGTTGTCCTTCATTGGGACATTGAAATCAACCTGCATGACCATGTGCTTGCCCTTTACGTTCACATTGTCCAGGATGGGCTTAGTAGAGAGACTTTTTCTCAACAGAAGATGATGGCTCAGTCTTGCTTGACCAAACAATTGCAGCCTCTTCTTCCTTCATTGGGTGCAGGTGAAAAGAGCAATCCTTGTGTCACTTGTTTTCCAAGTACCTTGCAAGATCGGTAGTATCTGGTATTTTGTAGAAGCAGGCTGTTCCTATCTTGGCTGGCCACAGTCTGATGTATTACAACAGAAGCACCTAGGAAGCGATCTGCGGTATCTTGGCTTCCTGTTTTTACTGACTGTTTGAAACGGTTGCACCAGACTTCATTTAAGCTGGCAAAAAGTGAGAGCAAGGCATATGTGGGGGGGGGGGGGGAGCCATTGATTATAGATGTATGTAAAGCTAACAATCAAGAAAGCTTGATTGTAATTTTATTTCAAGATCAAATCAGTATTATTTTGATTGGTGGTCGCAGGGCTCCTAAAAGGCCCTACTCTGCCTATTTAGTAATCCGGCACTGTCTGGTGGCTTCACCTTACCAGAATAAACCAACTGGTGATTTAATATGGCCCAACTGTCCTCCTTCCTTCCACATCATCCTGTAAATCAGCTTTCTCCAACAGGCTGCCTTCCAGATGTTGTAGGGCTACAACTCCCACCATCAGCTCCATCTAGAATAGCCAGTGGCCAAGAGGGACGATGGGAGGAGTCCAACAATGTCTGGACGACCCCACACTGTGGGAAGCTGCTGCAAACTCTCTTCTCTTCCACACTAATGCTTTTTCTTTCTCTTGGCTCCTGTCTTCCCAGTTATTTCAGGCAAGTCCTCAACATCATCCTGCAGTTCATCCCGCAGATGATTTTCATCCTCTGCCTGTTTGGTTACCTGGTTTTCATGATCATTTTCAAGTGGTGCCAATACGGTGTTGCTGACGCCCAAGACGCCCCAAGCATCCTCATCCATTTTATCAACATGTTCCTGTTCAGTTACAGCGATGAGACAAATGCTCCTCTGTATGTTCATCAGGTATGGTCTCCTTGCTCTTTTGCTAAGAACTTTGTTACTGAGGAAGTACATTTTAGCCAAGCCTAGAGTTTTATATGCTAACCTTTTTTTAAAATAACGCGGGTGGGGGGGTGGGGTTTCACAAATTAAGTTAAGATAAAATTCTGGCTGAGACTGATGGGAGTTTTAGTCTAAAATATTTGAGGGGCACCGGGTTTGGAAGGCGGGTTTAGGGTTATTTTTGACTATTTGTCATGGACTAAGGAGGATTCAGAGTCTAATGTAGCTCAGGGCTGCCAGATTTTCCCGGACATTACCGAGATTTCAAAGGTGGAATTGATGTCCAGGGGGAATTTGTGAAAGGTGGTGCTTTGTCCTGGATCTTAGGCAATTGAAAAATTGTGGGGGGTTTTGCGTTTTTGTAAGAAGAAGAAGAAGAAGAAGAAGAAGAAGAAGAAGAAGAAGAAGAAGAAGAAGAAGAAGAAGAAGAAGAAGAAAAGCTGCTGGTTTTTATTTTTTGAAATATGGCCACCCTAATGCAGCTCTGTGTGTTGGAAACGGTATGTTTTCATGCTGTAGAGCCCTGGATCTGCCAGTACTGGAAAAGGGGTTCTTGCCTTATAAAAACGAGATGTTGAGAAAGCAGGCAAGCAGAGACTTCAGGTGAAACAGATAAACTTCATTTTGTTCAGAAAGCTTAATCTCAGAGTAATGAAAATGAGAACAAAACAACCCAGCCCGTTTCACAACAGACTTCTATGTGCCCTGTAAATGGCACAGAATCACTCAGTTCCAGGTTACAAATTAAAAGTACATACATGAGCTTGCAAGTAGCAGGTTGGCAAGTGCTCTTGATTTATGAGCACGCTCTTGAGGAAGGAGAATACAGCAGCATGCGTGGCAAACCATCTTAAATCAAAAGCACAGTTTGAAAGTTGCGAAACATTTCCCCAAAGAGTCCTAATTAATCATGTTGGTAAAGTGGCTTCAACGTTCAGTGGTTTCCCAGGATATGTTTCTGTTTCTCAAATAGCAATTTCACTGATCTTCAGCCAGAATGGTTGAGTTTTTCAGAACACATAGGGCCATTTCTTTTAACAAAACCGTATTGCCAAATCATAGCTCCTTCCCTCAAGGTAAAATGAACTTACTTACAATGGGTCTCATCTGCACCATACATTTAAAGCAGTATCATACCACTTTAAACAATCATGGTTCACACACCCCAAGAATCCTGGGAACTGTAGTGTGTTAGGAGACCCCTATTTCCCTCCAGACCTACAATTCCCAGAGTTCCCTGGCAAGAGGGGTCAAGTGTTAAACCACTCAGAATTGGAGCTCTCGGTGAGCCAGTGTGTTATTTTCCAATATCACAGCAGAATTGCATTTTTGAAAAAAGATAATTGACACCGAATTTTCCTTTAAGCAGGTGTGGGTGGGTGGTGTGTATTGCTTATCTAAATATCTTATTTCCTTCCTTCCTTGTAGCAAGAAGTACAAACCTTCCTGGTAATTTTTGCCCTGATTTCTGTTCCTTGGATGCTTTTGATTAAACCTTTCATCCTTCGAGCCAATCACCAGAGATCTCAGCGTATGGTAAGAATAAAGGTCTCTTGAGACATTTGGCCTCATGGCTAGAGGTAAAGGCAATCTTGGGTTGAGTGAGATGAGCTGACGATTTTGTAGCAAAGATTTGCAGATCTCATGGTTTGCAAGTCATTACAAAACCAGGTTCTGAAAGCACTGAATTGTAGAACTGGAAGAAACCTTGTAATTCAACTAATCCAACCCCTTTACAGTGGAGGGAATCTGCTGCTACAGCATCTGCGATAGGTGATCAACCAGACTGATTGGAATTGGAAAGAGGATACATCAGTTATACTAATCTTCTAGACACCCAACGTGTGTGGATTAACAACAAAGGAAAAACGGCTGGCGCCTGTTTCTAAAACACAGGGGTTTGCAATCCCTCCAGCAGCAGAAAGCCCCATTAGCAGAGTTAAAACTCACAAGTTTATGCAGCAACGTAGCTTCAGTAATATATAGGCTACCCAATGAGGTGGTCTTGGCTGAAAAATGGTAGCTCAACCAGTAGCTATCCAATAAACTTCATTTTTGAACAAAAGGCTGAGTCCACTTCTCTAACTTCCTGTCTGCTAGGCCGCAGTCCACTCTTGCTCATATAAAAAGCAGCTTTCTGAATTCAATCCATTTGAAAACTATTATAATGCAACCCAAACATTAAACCACTGGAAGAGACTTGCTAACAAGTGCCTGGTTCCCCTCCACCCCACCCCACCCCAATATATGCAGTATTAATTTCTTAGATGGGTGGTGATTTCATTCAAAGATTATTTTCACTGCCCTGTAATTCATTGTTTCGCCATCTGAAGTACATTTAGACATTCCCCATAGCAACTGACTACTAATGAGCCCATTTGTCAGCCAAAGCCTTATTCAATAATCAGAACCTTTTTTGTAGCTTGTTAAGATGTGAAATTGATGTCTGGTAAAAAATTTGACAGTGAGGCGACACAAAAATGGATTGCCTGATGCATGTATATAGAAATAGGTTGATTATTATGCAGTTGAAGGATATAGTCTCTTTAAACCAGGACTGGGGAGCCTCAGACTCAGGGGGCCAAGTAAGAACCTCCTGGTTCCTCTATCTAGCTCTCAGGTTTCTCCTCAGGAGACCTTCTCCAGACCTAGCTTGACTGCTTCTGCCTGACTGCCGTGTGTGTGTATGTGTTGAAAGCTCTTGTCTTTGAGGAGCTATAATGTAGCCAGCTGTACTGAGGTAAGAACTGAAACCTGAAGGAGCATCTCCACCCCATTGTTCAGCCCAGACACTGAGGTCCAGCTCCGAGGGCCTTCTGGCAGTTCCCTTACTGTGAGAAGTGAGGTTACAGGGAACCAGGCAGAGGGCCTTCTCGGTGGTGGTGCCCGCCCTGTGGAACGCCCTCCCACCAGATGTCAAGGAAATACTGACTTTTAGAAGATATCTGAAGGCAGCCCTGTTTAGGGAAGTTTTTAATGTTTGATCTTTTATTTTATTTTTAATATTCTGTTGGGAGCCGCCCAGAGTAACTGGGGAAACCAAACCAAATGGGCGAAGTATAAATAATAAATTATTATATTATTATTATCCATTACCCAGCCCACCCATGGTAGGCTGGTCCTGGAAGCTTGACCACAAGAATTAGGGGACCTTGGGCTGAATGGGGGTACCAACTTGTGATTTAGACTAAATATTATTTTTAAAAACTATTTCTGCGATAAAACACTTTACCTTTTGCTAGATCTGCTTTTTTTGGAGTACACTGACAAAAGCCGTTCTCTCTTTTGCTTCTCTTAAGCTGGCTTCACCTGAGCTGTCGGAGAGCCCCACTGGGGATATTGAGGTGGAGATCATTAAGTCTGACTATCCTACAAAGCCAGTCCAAGAAGACCACAGTGATGGCGGGCACCATGGCGGGCATGAGGACAATGAGGAAGAGGTAGGGGCAACCAAAAGTAGGGGAGGAAGAGGTAGGGGCTGGAGAAACTCCCCTATGGGGGCGGGACATGGTTTCTGCATTTTGAGGCTTTTTAGTTAAGAAGAAAGAGGTGCAGGGAATTATGTATGCTGTGGGGAAAGTGAATAGGGAGAGGGTTTGTTTTTCTCCCTCCCTCATAGCACTAGAACCCAGGGTCCTACACTGAAGCCGATTCTACTGTTTTGCATATATTCAATAAAACAATCCAATGAACATTAATAAACCAACCATGCACTGATGTGCAGTTACTAACATGAGACTGCATTTGTTTTGTTTTGTTTTTTTTTGTTTATCAATGCCTGATGAAGCTGATTAATGTGAGCTTCGGGACAGACAAAAGGAGGCGCCTCTTCACATAGCATGTAGGCCACTTTCAGCCAAAGTGTTTGAAGAATAGTGTGCAGAGGTTATATGGCATCACTGTCAAGTGGCCGTTATCCTGTATATATATCTAGATAGCTAGAGATATACAAGCAGACACTAGCAGCTTTGTCTCCAACGTTGCTCAGGAATTCTAGAAAACACACAAACGCGCACACACACACACACACACACACACACACACCCTTGCAGATTTGGAAGGGTCTGTCTTAATTCAACATGGTGTCCAGTTGGATCCAAATATAGATGAAAAGTCAACAGCATTAGTGTGATTAAAGAATCAAGGCAGGATTAAAGAATCAAGGTAGCAGGTGCTCTGTTTGAGAAACAAATCCAAAATATTTAGGGGAGAACCGGTTATGTAGTTTTTATTTATTGATTTATTTATTAAATTTTAGTAATAAAGAAAGAGAAATGCACCCTACAGGTGCAAAAACATACCAAAATAAGGCTACTATTTACATACATGTAAATACTTCTCACCCCCATATCTTTCCACCACCACACCCTTTGACCCACAACTTCACAGCTTCCTTATCTTATAGATTTGATACTATCATTGCAATTTTTAAATTTTGATCTCATTATGACATTCCTAATTAATATTTTCTACTTTACTCCTTTAATCTAGGCATATCAACATATTCTTTCTTGAACAGTGTTTGTCCATGTATTCTTCGAAACATTGCCATTCTGATCTGAGTTTTTGGTTTGTCTGTCTTCTTATGTACGCAGTTAGCTTTGCCATTTCTATAAACTGACTTACTTTGTATGGCCAGTTTTCTTTTGTGGGTATTAGTTCGCTCTTCCATTTGCTGGCATATACTATCCTGGCAGCTGCTGTAGCATATAAGAAAATTCCTTTCTTTTTCTGTGGTATGTCTTTCCCCAATAAGCCTCTGGTTTCTTTTGTAAAGATTTTTTTGAGTTCTTCATGAATCATTCCCTAGTAGGTCTTGGTGTATTCGCAGCTCCACCAGATATGGAACAATGTTCCTTCCATTTTTCCACATTTCCAGCATAAATTAGACTTTTGTTTATAAATTTTGGCAAGCCTTGATGGTGTTAGGTACCACCTGAAACACATTTTCTTGAAATTCTCTTTTATGGTGTAGCAAGCGGTGAACCTAATATCTATACCCCAGAGCCACTGTTCCAAATATATATTGTATGGCCGATGCCTTGAGACCACTTTACCATCACCTCTTTAACTTCTTCTTGTAGGTCCCAATCTAATAATAGATTGTAAACCTTTGATAATGTTTTCTTATTGCTTTTCAATAGTACATTGTGCAATTTCAATTCTTCTGTGCCAAATCCTCGGTTATGTAGTTCTTTGGGTGCTCCTGGCCACAATATAGATGTCATTTCCCCCCTTTAAAATCTCTTTCAGTTCAACTTTGGAGACGTCTTTGTTCACCAGGCTATTCACACCATCGAATATTGCCTGGGTTGCATTTCCAACACAGCTTCCTACCTTCGGCTCTGGGCGCTGAGCTTGGCTCATGCACGTGAGTTTTTCATTTGTGGTGCTCACTGTGTTTTATGTCTCTGAATCTCAGAGTTGGAAGGGAGCCTGACGATCGTCTAATCCAACCCCTTGAAGTGCAGGAATATGCAGTTGTCCATTACAGGGATTGAGCCTGTTTTGGCATGGGATGAGAGAATACTAATACTAGGCATCTCTGCAGAGTAGGTGTTGGGAACCTGGTAACTACCAGGCATTGCTGGACTCCAGTTCCCATCAGATGAAACTCAGTCCAACAACATCTGGAGGGCCACTGGTTCCTCATGCCTCCCAGAGATTATTCGAATCACCAGCAGATAATTAGGAACTTAGTGACAATGTACAAGGAAGGTCATACTGCATTCAACTAAGTTTTACTCGGATCTAACTTATCCATGTTCATTAATTTCAACAGGTCTACTCTAAACAAAGCTTAGTTGAATACCACACATAGGCGCATTTAAGCTAAAAGTGAGTCAAAAGATGGGGAGTGTTTTTTCAACGTTTTTGGCATTGCCAAGAAAACACCACCACCCTTCTGGGGCAATTTGGTGGGCCTTGTATTGAGAGGAGGTGACAAAGTTCACCCACATAGTCTGAGGGTGACCAGTGGTCCAGCTGACTGAGTTCAACCAAATGACTGACGCAGGCAGCAGTGCCCTCGCTCGGAGTTGGCTTTGTTCACTCTTGGTGATGTCATTGGAAAGCGAGTTCTGATCAGTTACAGAGCTGCGATGCCATCATGTTCAATGTTGGTTGGGCGCACACTTTAAGAACAGAGCCCTAGACAGGAAAAATAACGACACTGGTTCATCAACAAAGAAAGTAGAAAGTGGCAGATATTGTATTAGAAAGGTTGAAGCACCATCCACTGCTAGCATGTGGCCCTTGGGAGGTTGCCCAGAAAGGAATGTGGCTCTCTGGCTAAAACAGGTTCTGACCTTCATGGGGGTGGGGGGAACAGAAGAGAGCTGTGACTTACTCTTATTAGGGGGATCGCCTGCCAGAATGGTCTTTATTGTCTTGCTGTTCATGGCTGTTTCTTGTGTGACATTTGCCGCTGTAATCCCCCCCCCCCCAGTGTGGAGTAGTGGTTAAGAGCGGTGGACTCGTAATCTGGTGAACCGGGTTCGTGTCTCCGCTCCTCCACATGCAGCTGCTGGGTGACCTTCTCGGAAGTCTCTCAGCCCCACTCACCTGACAGAGTGTTTGTTGTGAGGGAGGAAGGGAAAGGAGAATGTTAGCTGCTTTGAGACTCCTTCGGGTAGTGATAAAGCGGGATATCAATTCCAAGCTCCTCTTCTTCTCCAGAGCTGTCAGAGGTCCTCTGGGGCCAGGTGCTGATCATCTCATTCCACTCCAGTGGCAACTGGATAGGACTCATCGTAATCTTCGTCCTCTTTGCCGTCTTTGCTGCTCTGACTGTAGCCATTTTACTGATCATGGAGGGCCTCTCTGCCTTCCTGCATGCCCTGAGACTTCACTGGTAGGTAACCCGGGTGCATTTGAGTAAGAAAAGGGTTGACAAAGAAATAACAAAAGGAAGTAGTTTGCAAATGTATCGCTTTGGTTTCCCCACATCCCCAGTTGGCTTAGTGATACTCTCCTGCAGGAGAGAACTTGGGAGAGTTGTGGCGTTTCTTGAAACATTTAGTTTATTTACAATTATACAAGTTGAGCATAGGCGGAGGTGATCAGTGATACACATTGCTACCAAGGAGTAGATCTGCTACCTTATATCAGATCTCCAGAGAGAGAGAGCTGTATGCTGGCTCCCTCGGCCAATAAAGCGAGATGAGCGCCGCAACCCCAGAGTCGGCCACAACTGGACCCAATGGTCAGGGGTCCCTTTACCTTAGGATAGAAATAATAAACTTGACCAGTGGTCCACAGACCTCAGGGGGGCTGCGTAACCCACCCAGTGGGTCTGTGGCACCATTCATATAATAAAAACTACCATAGCGATAGGTAGGGGGTCTATGGCTTGGCTTTTGAAAAACAAAGGGCTGGCTTCTACTTGGCTAATTGAGAACTGCTGAATTAGATTAAACTAACCCCTCATTGAACACAGAACCCTGTTTATTTGACGTGCCTTTCTTTCCCCTCCCATTAGGGTGGAGTTCCAGAACAAATTCTACTCTGGAGCAGGATATGCATTTGTACCATTCTCCTTTAAAGCCATCATAGAACGAACAGAAGACTGAAGCCCACTTAGAGCATGGAGATCTAAAACTTTCAAGATTGCATCTTCTTCTCCTCCTCCTAACTCTCAAGATTAGCTTCCTCCTCCTCCAGCCGCAAGGGAAAGTTGTTCAGCTTCAGGAATACTTCACAATATTTCCCTGTATAAACCATTGTAAAAACAAACACGTGAGTCAGTGGTTTATTTAAAAAGAAAGATGTACCACCCAAGGTTTCTTTCACCTCTGCACTCATTTTGTTCAATGTTACTCTGCTCCATGCGAAAGGAATATGCAGTTTGGACCTAGTAAAGTTATAAACAAGTTTATGTTCCATTTCAGATTGCAGGTATGTAGACGCACATGATTGGATTCTCCTCCATACCAACAAGGGGGGACTGGACCGTCTACATCAGTGGTTCTCAACCTGTGGGTCCCCAGATATTCTTGGACTACAACTCCCATCATCCCTGAGCTCTGGCTTTGCTAGCAAGGGGTGATGGGAGTTGTAGTTCAACAACATCTGGGGACCCACAGGTTGAGAAAGACTGGTCGACATAAAAGACTAAGGGCCAAGGATATGTTGCAATGCAATGGAGTTTCATTTTTGGAGCCCCTGTTGAAATTTTATTTTTGTAAAAAGCAGCTGCAAGGTCAGGGCATACGGGGGATAGTGACTGACCCACCCTTGGGGATCCATTAGCCACATGGGACTTAAATGTTTCAGCCTGCAAGCTTTTCTCTCTGTGGGTAATCACAATTGGATGACTGTGCTTCCATGCTAGGGGGTCTGATCCAAACTGGGATCCCCTCCAGCAAGTCCCCATAGCTGCTTTTACAAAATAATAAAAGCATTGAGGGTTCAAAAGAGGCAGCTCCCAATGCAATATGTAGTTTGGCCCTTAATATCAGGGCAAAGCATTCTAGCCTAGCCCTTGCCCATCCTGCTAGTTTTCAAGGTACAGGGCACATTTGTTGTATAGAGGAGCATTTGAGCATCTGAGCTCCCTTCTGTATTCTGAAGTGGTACAGCCCAGACATAGATTTGCCATCTCAATGAGAACTAGGACCTTGGTTTCTGCAAATGTAACACTTCCCAACTTTGCTGCGCAACATGCTTTTCTGCTGTGCCACACCCAGCCAGGAGGCAGACTTTTGTTGATGCCTCCTATAGATTTTGACTCCCCAAAATCCAGTAACAACATGCACTTCTGGTTAGCAAGGGATGCTAGGGAACTCTGCTACAAATTGAAATGGCTGGTGGATTTGCATTTCTGCTGGACGATTTAATGGCCACTGGACAATTTCATTGAGAGTTCAGAAAACCTTTCCTTGCACAGCAGGATTCAGGAGTACAGTATATGCAGATGAAGCCTTCTGTGTTGCATTGACATAAATGTGTCATGTCATGCAAGGACAGAGGAATCCAGTGCATGCTTTTCTGGCATTGTAGGTTGCTGCCCAAGGCTTGCTCAGACAGAGAACGCCTGGCTGGTGTCATAGGTGATGCTGTTAGAGCATCTTGCTGGTCCAGGAGGCATTTGTACATGCCCAGCATAGCCTACAATGCTTGTTAAGCATCTGGAGAGCTCAGCAAAACCCGCTGTGCCTTGGGGAGTTCTGCAGAAGAAACGGTCAATCTAGAATCTCAAGCAGGTTATGGAAAGTTCATAAAAGGCAAGGCCTGCAGAATCTTTTCCAGAGTGGTACCAGGTGGATTTATCCATATCTGGTGCTTAGGTTATAGTTGCTTCACTTCTATAGCTAAGTAATTGCATAGATTAGAAACAAGCTCAGAAGTTGCCGCTTTCCCTGCTGTTGGGCTGCAATGATGGGAGAAGCAACCTGCCAATATTCTCCCTTCTGCATAACTCTTAAAGGCACATCAGACCTTTACTATATTTCCATTAGACAAGGATGAGGAACTTGTATCCTAGGCTTGCCATAGTTTTTTGAGTGGGGGGGGGGGCGGACAACAAAGTTGTTGAGCTTCAGAAGCACGCACTGCAAGTAGATAAATAGGTAAACGGTGGCACTGCTCTGGTTCACCAGAAGCGGCTTAGTCATGCTGGCCACATGACCCGGAAGCTGTCTGCGGACAAACGCCAGCTCCCTTGGTCTATAGAGTGAGATGTCTATAGCAGTGTTTCCCAACCTTGTGCCTCCAGATGTTTTTGGCCTACAACTCCCATCATCCCTAGCTAGCAAGACCAGTGGTCAGGGATGATGGGAGTTGTAGGCCAAAAACATCTGGAGGCACAAGGTTGGGAAACACTGGTCTATAGAGCAAGAGTCGTCCGCCACTGGATGGTCAGGGGTACCTTTACCTTTTTAGGTAATTTGCCAAAACTGACATTTTTGGTGGTCAAATCCTGGCTATGTAAACCTGCACAACATCATCCCTGCTATAAGTAGAAGTAGGTATTACTGTGTTTAATAGGGTCATAATTCTTGGTAGCTACTCCTAGGTCTACAGCTAACAGACTTCTATCTTTCATTTCCTGCTCTTCCTCAGACTAGCGTACAGTTAGGGATCCAGGGACCCCCTCTCATTTGAAGCCCTCTCTTCATAATATTTATGGCATCTGGTGGTAACGCACATGAACTATCATGTGGCCTGTTGAAACCCATTGACAAAAACCAAGGGCTGCAGCAAGCCATTACTTCTCTACTCGCAGAATAACACTGTGTGGATATACGGTAGCTTCATATCCTAGTGTTAAACTTTTATTGCTCCATGGAAGACAGTTGTTGAAACGTCCTATGTATTTTCATTAGAAAGTCAAAACTGCTTATTCATTGATTTGGTAGCATAAATGAATAAATTGCTCAAAACCAACTCAGGTGTGGCTGTCTCTCTTGCCAACTCATGAAGATTTTACCCCAAAAAAGCATGTTTAGATATTGAAGTTGATCAGGTTACCAAATGGCCAATAATCCTCTTACAATATCACATTTCTTTATCCTGGCAACTGAAGAACACAAACAGGATTCAGGAATGACTGAGTGTTTTCAGCATGTAAACATAACTTCATTGTAAGAACCTGCATATTATCTTAATTGTTCCACAGCTTAACATTAAACTAGCTGGAGATTTTCCCACACATCACCATGAGGAACAGTCTGATCTGGATCATAAACTATTAAATGTAGATGTAAAGAAGAGGACTTACCAGCTGCAGACCAGAAAGAAATACTTCCTCTCTTCTCTTCCCTCTTTGAATAAGATAAATCAATAGCCCTATTGCACCTGAAAGACAAACACATTTATAACCAACTTTAGGTGCTGCAAGATTCTGCTGTCTTTGCAGCCACAGTCTATCACAGTCACCCCTCTGGAAACTGTTTTATACGGGATTAGTGCTTTTATAAAGTGCCACATAATATTTGTTCCATACTAGCAACAAATGAACTGTTCAGTGTGGCAGGACCTGTTTTTTAGAATTCCCTGCTTAACAATATTAGTCAGGGCCTCCATTATACTGTTTTCGATGTCTGCTAAAAACTTCATTTAAGCAAGCCTACTCAACCATTGCATTTTATTATGTACATTTGTTTTTAAAGCTTGTTGACTTTATCTACGGGCGGGATTCAGTTTATTATTCCTGTTAGTGGGAGGCCATGCAAAGAATTCTGCTAGTGCCATGTGGCTTTCCCTTCTCTCGTCCCCTTGTGTGTCCCCAAGGCCCCTCAAAATTGGATCCAGGTGGGACCCCAAAAAGAGCATGGCAGGGAGAGGGCAGATTGTTCCGTCTGTGAAGCTGAAAAGCTTGTGCTGATGGAATAACTATCCACAGCGCTTTGTTGAATTCCTCCCTGCATTTATTGGGTGTTACCCAACTAGGTTTTACTCAAAGCAGACCTATTGAACTTAATAGACCTACCTTAGTAATGTTCATCCATTTTGATGGGTCTACTCTACATAGTTGAATACCACTCATGCCTTCACAAGTCTGGTTTTGTTGATATCTTCCATATTTTATACCATTTCATGTGAACTTATTTAGTAAGCTGTATATAAATCTTGCTAAATAAACGTGGAACAGTTGAAGCTGCTTTATACCGAATTAGAATCAATATTGTCTACACTGGCTGGCAGCTAACCAGACCTCCTGCCGCCACCTAAATCTTTGGGAAAGCCAACGAACCGGGTGGTCAGGTAGCAGGTCTAAAAGGGTTTCATTCTTCCGTGTTGTCCCTCTGTTCTCGCTCGATATCCCTGATCTTCCGGAACATAATCTGCATAGAAGAAATATCACACGAAGGGGGAAGAAAGGCAGAGTGAAAAGGGATATCCCATTTCTGTTATTTGAGCTGATGCCCTGCATGCTGGATCATTCATGAATGATACAGGAACATAGCAACCTGCCTTATACTGAAACAGACCATCGAGACTTCTAGCTCAGTTCGCCTACACTGACTGGCAGGCATTCCCAGGCCTTTTGCACATCCATAGTAAGGATGGGGGATAAATTTTATTCGGATTTATTAACTTTACTCTTTGTGGTTCGAGGACCCGACCCCCGCGAAGTAAAATGAAGACACAGGGACACGTGATATAGGGTTAATGGGCTAGAAAAGGCCACAACTTTATTGATTACAGCAATGAAAAGGTATTGGCTTAGGCATTGGATCGTGAAACAAGTGGGTTTATTCACCAGGGGTTCATCACCTGTTGATGCTAATCCAACTATAGGCTCACCCCTGATGTCACCGAGGGTCGTGCCATGGCCTCCCGCCAAGCAGGCTTCGGACGGAATACACAACCGCCAGATTCCATTAACGGAATACCCCTAGAAATTGAAGGCATAGGCGATGGCCACACCTAGCACTTCGACACACCACAACACATTATTCCAATGCCTAACCTACCCACTAATACCACCAAAAATTTGTGACGATTGCTACGAGGTAGGCGAAAAAACCAAAAAGCCTAATGCCAAATGGAAAAACTCCTACCAGGCCCCCCGGGCAACCGGGGCGACCAACCTAAGGTCCATAGCAAGGCCAATGACCTAAGCCCTAACTCAAAGGGAGTGGAGGGTGGGTGACTCGCCCAGGACGACAAAGAGAAATGAGGCCGGGGGGGAGGCTGGCACTGCAGCATAAAGGCTGCTGGACACGCCCCCCATGGCACCTGGTTGGACGGCCACTGGGGGGGTCGTGAGTGCCAGCCAGGTGAGCTGGAGGCAGGGGGCAACGTCCCCTGCTAGGAGCGGTGCTCGGGCTCCTGTCCACAACCACTCCCCTCTCAGGGAGGAGAGTCTTTCTGGAACAATACGAAAATGGAAACATAGCCGTCCTTTGAAATTCGTGCTTCTCTGAATTTTGTGGTGCAAAATTTAGCTGCAATCCTGTATCTGCCCTGTAGTT
The DNA here is from genome assembly GCF_964106915.1 of Podarcis gaigeae. Lineage (NCBI taxonomy): Eukaryota > Metazoa > Chordata > Lepidosauria > Squamata > Lacertidae > Podarcis > Podarcis gaigeae. The sequence continues at coordinate 22,924,366 of NC_139686.1, read as the reverse complement.
TCTTAGGGAATACTGTGTTTTGATGTGAATTCCACCCCCACCCCCCAAGCAGCTTTGATCCAAACTGAGCAAAACAAAAAGCAAGCAGCATTTTAAGCCAGTAATGTGTACACAGGGACACGGATGGCGCTGTGCTCTAAACCACTGAGCCTCTTGGGCTTGTTGGAGATAAGCAGTGTCCAGTGCACAGCGGAATGATGAAAAGTACGTGCCAACATGCTCTATATTACTTTATTTATACTTCAAAGCTGGTAATTTACAGAAAAACATTTCCCTCTGCCGGAGCAGAGAAAGGCATCCTCTCTCCTCTAAAGCACGGAGAGAATCACACTGAACTGCAAAGAACAGTGAAAAACAGGAAACCAGTGTACGTCACATCCAGTCTCCTTTCCCGTGAGAAAACCCAACAGCACTTGACTGCGGAATGTAAACATTGTCTTGTGACAAGCACTTCGCTGCTCAGTGAAGGAAGCAGAAACCAACATCCTCCCCCTTTCTGTGAACATCACTGGGCAGCGTGTTCGTACAATATCAGCACAAACCCAACTTCTGCACATAGGTACAGTGTTGATCCCTTGATACAATCTTGGACAATACATCAGCAGGAATTTCATTACCTGGCATATAGGACACAGTTACGAGTCCCTTCTGAATACGTTCCCTAGCATGTTGCAACTTCAATTGCAAGTGCTTCGTGCTTTGCTTACAACCTTCAGAATTCAGCAAAGCCAAACATGCTTTGTTGTCCTGGTAAACCTGGATTGGACATTTGACAGGAATTTTCATGTCTTTGCACAATTGTAACAACCATTCACAATCCTTAAGTGAATAAGACAGTGCATTCAGTTCAGCTTCACAAGTACTTAAGCTAACTGTTGTTTGCTTCTTGCATGACCAATCAAATAGACCCTGATTGTACTTATAGCAAACTCCAGACGTACTTTTCCTGTCTGTAGTGTCACTTCCAAAACTTGCATCTGCAAATATCTCAAGACCACCAGACTTCTGATTGTTAAATCTCAGTCTGTAATGCATAGTGCCTTTCAAATACCGCGCTATGCGTTTCAGAGCTTTCCAATCCTTAACAGTAGGATTGTTGACTTGTCTGCTTAGCAAATTACAGCTAACAGCAATGTCTGGTCTTGAACATCTGGCAATGAAGTTTAGCTTGCCTAGCACACTTCTGTACAGTGTAGTATCAGAAAATGCTTCTCCAGTGTCATCTACCTGATAACCTGTTGTCATCGGTGTGTCTACAGGGTTAGCATCCATCAGGTTTAGTTTGCTTAACACATCAGCAATTTTACGTGACTGGTGTACTAGAATGTTACCATCTTGATCTCTCTCTATTTCCAGAGATAGGTAGTTGTTTACCTCACCAAGATCTTTCATGTCAAAGTGCTCTTTCAGTTGAGCTAGGGCGTTATTGTACATTGTGACATCCTTCCAAAAGAATAAAAGATCATCAACATAAAACAAACAATACAGTTTCTTTTGCCCCTCCTCTTTGACAAATACACATGGATCAGCTTTCCCTTGCTTAAAACCTAGAGAAAACAATACTTCAGTGAGTTTTGTGTGCCAACACCGTGCACTTTGTTTGAGACCATAAAGGGACTTCTTCAGAGCACAAACAAATCCCTGTTTTACCTGTACGCCATCAGGTGGAAGCATATAAAGTGATTCATCTAGAGATCCGTACAGAAAAGCTGTATTCACATCATGGTGACTAATGTGTAGATTCTCTTCTGCAGCTAGCTTGAGCATAAGCCTAATGCTCTCATACCTCACGGTGGGTGAGTAGGTCTCGTGATAGTCTTCACCTGGTACCTGTGCAAAACCTCTGGCTACCAATCTGGCTTTGTGTCTGACTATCTTGCCATTTTGATCTGTCTTCGCTTTGAAGACCCATTTGCTTCCAATCAGTTTCATTCCTGGAACTACTGGAACAAGATCCCATGTTTTGTTCCTTTCCAAGGAATCAAGCTCAGCCTTCATGGCATTTAACCATGGCTCAGCTTCCTTTGAATCCAAATCCTGGATTTCTTGGAAACTTGAAGGTTCAAACACCTTCTTGGAGCTTTTAACAGCTGTTACTGCTATCTTAGCAAACTCATCAGCAAATCTCTTTGGAGGTCTGCCTTTTGTTGCTCTCTGTGACCTACGAATTAGCCTTAAGTCTTCAATACTCTCCTCTTCCTTCTTAGGAGAAAAGTGACCTATTGTGAACAATGGTTCCTCTAATTCTTGATCAGAGCTTTCAGAGGGTCGCATAGAGGCTTTCGCACTCTTGAAATCCTCTGAATCACCCGATTCAGTTTCAGACTCAGACTCAGAACCTTCATCAGTGGGTGTGGGTTGTTGCGGTTGCTTTTGACTATCCTCAGTCCCATCACTGTCATCAGGATAACATTGGAAAATTCCCACATTCTCCCCCCACTTGGCATTGTACTCAACACTTCTTGTGAGCTTAATTGTCTTAGAGTCAGTCATCATTATTCTGTAAGACCCTTTCTGATAACCTAGAAAGATACCATGCAATCCACGCTTGTCTGACTTGGAGTTTTGTGGTGAGTGAACCCACATGTCAGAACCAAAAATTTTCATGTGTTTGATGTATGGCTTCTTGCCAAACATCTTCTCATAGGGGGTACAACCAATCGCTGAAGATAACCTGCGATTATAACTGTAAGTGAAACATGAGAGAGCTTCGGCCCAATAACTCTCTGGAAGATTGGCATCATGCAGCAAGGTTTTTAACCCTTGAAGCAATGTCTGATTTGCTCGTTCCGCAAGTCCATTCTGCCATGGCGAACGAGGACTAGACAAATCGTGTTGAATTCCTTTCTCAGTCAGAAAAGCTTCAAACTGCTGAGAAGTGAATTCTCCCCCGCGATCACTGAAAAGAGTCTTTACCTTCTTTCCATGCACATTTCCCAACCAAGCACAGAATTCCTTGAACCTTGGAAAAGCCTCTGATTTCTGCTTGAGATTGTACACATAAATATACCTGGAAAATGCATCAATGAGAACCATGAAGTACCTGTTTCCACCCAAAGAGGGCGCTAGTGGTCCAACCAAATCAGCATGAACAACCTGGTATGGTTCTGTAGCTTGCCTACTAGACACCTTACCTTTCGCAGCCATTTTTACCTTGTTTGCTGCGCATGCCTTGCACTTCATGTGGTACCTGCAGGGTTTAATAGTCATACCTTCAACCAAGGCAGGCATTTTAGATACTGCCTCAAAATGCAAATGACCAAATTTTCGATGAAAATCGTGAATACATTCTGCATGCAAACTTTTGTTAGAACCTGCAATGCAACAAGTGTCATCCTGCACAACATCATCAAAATACAAAACATACAAACGATCAACATATTCAGCATGCAATACATAATCATTTTTCTTTGTGATGATGCACCTTTTGTTCTTAAAGGAAACGTCAATTTTCCGCTCATTCAGCTGTCCAACGCTGAGCAGATTATGCTTGGCATCTGGCACATAAAGCACATCCTGTATCGATAAGTCCAAACTGTGAAGAACAACAGTTCCGTAGCCTTTACTGGGGATTGTGTGGTCATCCGCCTGGTGAATCGCACCTTCCTGCGGTGTAAAAGACACGAACAGTCGCTTATCATTGCACATGTGATGCGTTGCAGCCGAATCAACAACGAAGAAAGATCTAGACGTCTTCTGGACCTCTGCAACTTTTGGAGTGAAGCGTGAGACCATTGCCTTGTGCTGCGTTGTCCTGGACACCGGACCTTTGCCTTTGCCTCGGCCTTTTCCACGCGATGAGCTTTCGCTGCGCTGCTCTGTCTTGGCCCTGGGATATCTGCATTCCCTCTTCATATGGCCTAGACGTCCACACGTGTAGCATTTCACTGCCTTCAAAGCTTTGGCGCCATCTGGTGGTTCCACTGCACTATGGGATGACGTCTGTGAAGACTCCCCCTTGCCCATGCAGCTATCACCCTGGCGGTCTGCTCCATTCAGAATCATGGCAGTATCACAGGCTACTCTGAGTTGAGCATTTGGCTGATCAGTGGTATCAAATCCCCCACTTGCCTCATCCAGCCTTCTGCAGCTAGCCATCATGACTCTGGCATTAGCCTTCTGCGTCATCTCTGCTGCTTTAAATCAGGCTGCTTCATACATGCTGCGTCTGTGTACAGCTGCTTCAATCCAAAAGCAAATTCAAAACAGCCTTTCGATTTCCAGCCTCTGCCTGTGAGCCTGTGCCACTCTGCTTATCTGCTTTGCTTATCTGCAGCTGCTTCAAACCGCATTCCAAAGGCAAGTTCAAAAGTGAAAGTTCTCTCTGCTGTCTTAAATTCATGCTGCGACACTGCTGCAGCTGCTTTACTTTCGATTTCCCCCAGCATAGGAAAAATTTATCCTTCTAGCCTTTTGCCTGTGCCACGGCAAAACCGGCTATAAAAGTTCAAAGTCCAGCCATAATGCCATTAATTAGAAGCTGGCAGGCTGCCCGGAGCTGTAGCACATACCTCATCAATCATCTTGACGCGCAGAGATATCGTCCGATCCGGCCCTCTGCATTCCGATCCTTTGCCGGCACTCCAATTCTTTGCTCCTTTGTTCCTTTGCCAGGAGCCCGACTTCTGGAGTCCATTCTCAAAACACTGCGTTTTTCTGGGCCCGGAACCAAATGTTGGAGATAAGCAGTGTCCAGTGCACAGCGGAATGATGAAAAGTACGTGCCAACATGCTCTATATTACTTTATTTATACTTCAAAGCTGGTAATTTACAGAAAAACATTTCCCTCTGCCGGAGCAGAGAAAGGCATCCTCTCTCCTCTAAAGCACGGAGAGAATCACACTGAACTGCAAAGAACAGTGAAAAACAGGAAACCAGTGTACGTCACATCCAGTCTCCTTTCCCGTGAGAAAACCCAACAGCACTTGACTGCGGAATGTAAACATTGTCTTGTGACAAGCACTTCGCTGCTCAGTGAAGGAAGCAGAAACCAACAGGGCTTGCCAATCAGAAGGTCGGTGGTTCGAATCCCCGCGGTGGGTTCAGCTCCCGTTATTCGGTCCCTGCTCCTGCCAACCTAGCAGTTCGAAAGCACGCCAAAAAGTGCAAGTAAATAAATAGGTACTGTTTCCGGAAGGTAAACGGCATTTCTGTGCGCTGCTCTGGTTTCAGTGTCCTGTTGCACCAGAAGCGGCTTAGTCCTGCTAGCCACATGACCCAGAAAAACTGTCTGCGGACAGACACTGGCTCCCTTGGCATGAAGCGAGATGAGCTCTGCAACCCCAGAGTTGTCTGCAACTGGACTTAACTGTCAGGGGTCCTTTACCTTTACCTAATGTGTACACAGCCCAAGACTTTAGATGCAGCTACTCACAATGCTACCAGACAGCACATCCCTCCTCCCTCCCTTTTTTATTGGCATTGCAAGGTTTTGTTGCAATGGTTTCTTTCCAAAGGATTGGACTTTAAGTGGGGGGAAAGCTGGATGGAATTGAATATGTGTGTGAAGGCCAGGGCCTGCTACAAAGTTTGTTTAATCTCCCCAAAACCCCATCATTTCAAATGCATGGAAGTCCTACAACATGGAGTAGCTTTTCCCATCCTGGTGTCCTTCACATGCTGTTGACAATGACCAACATCATCCCATGATGTCTGGGGCTGATGGGAGTTGGAGTCCCACAGCGTCTGCAAGGCACCATTAAAGGTGAGCATGTTCTCAAGTGATGGTTGTGGATTCATCAAAATCCTGGCCGAGTATAACATTAAATAGGACAGAAGCGGGCAACAAAGTCTAGGGGCACATATTGAAATTGCCACACTTCCCACCTCACTAGCTTGCACACATGGGTCTCCTATGCAAAGGAAACATTTCACTGCAGCAAAAATCACTGCCCTTACCAGCTGAGAGTCTGCCATAGGGCAGGGACAGCAAACCTGTGGCTCTTCAGTTTATTGCTCCATTGGTCAAGCTGGGGTAGCTCAGTGGGTACAGCATAAGACTTTTAATCTCAGGTCATGGGTTTAAGCCCCAAATTGGGCAAAGGATTCCTGCATTGCACATGACCCTCATGGTCCCTTTCATCTCTGCAATTCTATGACTACAGCTCCCATCATCCTTGACTATTCACCAGGCTGATGGTAACTGGGGACCAGTAAGAAATGGACGACTACAGGTTGCCCATTGCTGCCCTAGGCTAAGGCTGGCTTGGCCTTCTCGTCAGTTCACCAGGACTAACCCACCAGTTTTCTTTAGCAGGCTGCCCAGAGCAGCTGCACGAACAGGAAATTCGGATGGCTAAGGAGTTTGTACTTTTGCAATTGTACTGTAGTCCCTTCTCCGGTTTCCTTCGGTCAACAATAGTGAGCACTGCCCTTTTCAAGAGGTGGTGATGGGGGGTGGGGTGGCTGGTGATGGTGACTCACGGAAATCCAGCCTCCTCATCCCCATTAGAAGTGTGTTTCCTTTAATTGATAACCGTAGCCTATGATTATACCCTCGTTCAGATACTGCAGGTGTAATAGCCACCTGCTCTCTCACTCTCTCTCTCTCTCTCAAAAAAGGCAAGGAAATAATTGCTCTGAAAAATCTTAAACCTGAAATCTCCCACAAGACAAGAGGCAGAGATTTTAAAGCACGGAGTACTTCAGGCTATGAAGAAAGCCACCACAAAGCTGCAGCAAGCGCAATCCACCCACGAAAAGGTGTGTATTTGAAAAGAAGAGGAGAACAAAATTTCTCCATTTGGTAATTGAAAGGTAAGAAACTTTTACAGCGGAAGCAGAACGAGTCAGGTGCTTGAACAGTTGTTCAATTAACAAATGAGGACTTAGTATTAACTAATAAACTCGTGTGGCAGACTGGTTAGCGTGCTGGAGAGAGCTGGATTCAAACCAATACTGTGAAGTTTGAGCCAGACATGCTATCTGTCTGCCCAGCCTACCTCTCAAGGCTGCTGGGAGAATGTTAAACAGGATGAGAGAACCATGAAGATCTCCCTCTGTTCCTTTTAAAAAAATGTAACTAACTAAGCATTGAATGGCTGTTAGCAATCCTGTGCATATTTACTTAGAACTAAATCACATTGAGTTCTATGAGCCCTACTCCCAGGAAACTGGGTGCAGGATTGCATCCTAAATAATAAAACCTCTACTAAACATTGCCACATTCCCACTTTCCTGCTGTCATTTTCTGTCTCTTCAGTTACTGCGAGGTTTTCAAATTATACCAACATGCATGCAGTTATCATTTTATAAGAAACCTGCTATTGTTCTTGCCCAAGGCAGAAGGAGGGAGGGGAGATGATGACTTCGTTTTCAAACTGTGCTTAATGCATTAGATGTTTTTTGCAAAAGAGTACCCAATCCAGATGGCGAACATGCTGGGGAAGCATCACAGAACAACTAATAAAGTAGAATTATGTGTGGACTGTCCAGTATAAATGCACCACTAATGTACTATTCTATCAATGGCATGTTCCAGAACACCCCTCACACCAGTCTGAAGGGGTCGAGGATCTATAGCTGCCCATCCCTGCTCCCAGGGTAAGAGGAGATTTCTTTTATTCCTATCACTAGAGGCAAGGATGAAGAAACTGTGCCCGCCTTGCCTTGTGTCATGCACAGCTGCAATAGCTGCGGAATTGGGTCTTGCTCTTTGCAATAGGATTGTCGTTGTTGTTGTAAGTTTGGTGAAATGGAAGGCAGTATGGCCGAGTGCCTTCTAATTCCAGAGTGGATTCAATTGCTGGAACAGCCAGACCAGCTTCTTGGCCATGACCCTCTAAGTTTGGGTCACTAAAGTTAAAAAAAGGAAGTGGCTCTGTGCCAGAAAGCAAATGGGTCGGGCCTTCTCCCTCCCTCAACTGTCTATTAAAAAGACAAAAGATGGAGTTGAGGTTTGTGAGCTAGAAGATAGAAGCAGGCTGTAGGCTGGGCAGCCAAGAGTCAAGAACCATGCCTGATTTCTGCTGGGGTTGAAAGCTGAGGCTATGGGGGAAGCAAGGCCCTTTTGGGGTGTTAATGCTGCACACCCCTCTAACTGTAGGCTCAGGATGTATATATGTGTAAAAAACCATATATCCTAATGACACCACAGTCTCCGCAGTTGCACATTCTGAGGAAACCGAACCGTGGGTAAACCCCTGGAATCTCACACTGCTCAGAGATCAAGTGTGCTTAAACAGATACATATACAAATTTTAATAATAATACAGATACTTGTTATATGATTAGTGATTGCCGAGACACAAATCTTGCCACACCTCCTTATGCCTGGGGTATACTAAAGAGATTAACCTGGGACATAAACTATGTCACCAACTGCCAAGGACGGGGGGGGGGGACATCCTTTCCCCCCAACATATGCCTTATATCTAAGTATGCATCTCTTCATGAGCTAACCTGGGCTGAATCTTGGGACCTTAATGCACTTAATATTCAATAAATATCAGCAGTCTATGAACATTTAAAGCACCAATGCCACAAATTCAGTTTGTGAAATGTTGGTTTACCATCACCCTCCTCTTCCTTTTTAGCTGTAAAGGGAAACCAATACATTATCCAGCCAAAACCTCAATATACTAATATAATTTGAAGATGGATGACAAGGAGAAAGAAGGAACGGGTGACATTGCCCTGGAGGAAATGGGAACTCAGAAACAGGAGCCAAAGATAGGTAATCTACTTCTGGGCATTCTTTTCTTTCTCTACCCACAAGAGGCCTGCAGTTTTTGACTAACCTTCCATCCAAGTTCTGATAGACAACTGCAGCTGAGGACCTTCTAGAGTTGTGTTTCTATTGTTTCCCAAAGAGGTGTGCTAAGTGTGTTGATCTGCTGGGGTTGGTGGAAGTGGTAGTCCGAAACATCTGGAAGGAACCATTGAGGAAGGATGTTGTTGACTAAATCACGTCTGATTCTCAAGTCCACTGGTAGCTTCAGTCACTCCTCTGGTGGTCTGAGTTCCCCTACATTTATTCATGCCTCTGTAGTGTGGAGTTGTCCATGCTTCATTCTAAATCTGAAATGACATTTTGCACAAATAAGACCAAGGAAATAATGTTATCAACCAACTGGCTAAATTCAGTACTTAAAATTTCTAAATTCAAAAACAGGAGTTGGTAGATCTGTTTCTTTCTATTCTGGGACATTTTCCCCATGTTTAACCCATACTTTTGTTCCATTTCTGTAAAAATAAATAAATGTATAATTAAAGATCCTCCCAAAATGTATATGTAAATATGTATTTTGATGTACAGTATTTAAGTTATCAATACCAGCATTGCAACTTTGAGAAAGGAGCAAAATCCAGTAGACAGCTGAATCTTGGCTTGCACATTAATCCAAGAAGTACAAATCTGGTCATTTCATCAGACAATTTGCAAAGGCTAAATTGCTCAAGCATCCCTAGATAAAAGTGTCCATAATTGAGAACTGAGGTGGTGGGTGGAGAGAGAGAGAACCAGTTGTGGGGAAATACACATTTCAAATTTTGCAAGCAAATTGAGTTAGAATTTGCCTCAGGATCCTTCCCCCTTTCCAAATTCATTTCGGCTCTATTTTCTGCCCCCAGGGCGATTCTACTGATTTCTCCTCCTCCCTAATCTTCAAAGATTCTGGCAGCTAAAAGATCTAATTCCATTTAAGCTAGTAAAACGTTTTGTGCTCTTGAAAACTCCCAGGGCTTTCCTGATCGTTTCACACAGCAGCTTGATAGCAAGCCAGTTCTCTTTTGTAAGGCTGTAGACTCTGTGTGGATAGTGTCTATATATAGATTAATCACTAGGTGGCACTAGACTCAGCTGTACAGGGGTGGAGCCAGGAATTTCCTGTTGCTGTTCTGTTCTTGCTGGAAAGAGACAATAAAGTTCTTGTTTACCCTCTTGGCTTGGGTGTTCTGTAAGACTTCCACAACAGTGGCATTACTACTACTAACACTGCCTCTCTTTCTTAACGTTTTAGAGCAGAAAATGTTTACGGTGGAAGAAGCTGTAGAAACAATTGGCTTTGGGAGGTTTCACATTGCACTCTTTTTGATCATGGGCAGCACAGGTGTAAGTTTCTGATTCTGAAAATATTCATCTATGTGCAACATTTTGAAAGAATAGTTTTATAAAACATACGGATTTGAGAGGTGGTTTTTGACCACTTACTCATGTGTGTGAGCAGAACATTTAAACTTAAAACAATTAGTCAGCCAAGTTCAAAATGCCATCCCTTGCATCATCATCAACATCATCATCATCATTTTATTTATACCCTGCCCGTCTGACTGGGTTGCCTCATCCACTCTGGGCATCTTACAGCATGTTAAAAAAACATAATGAAACATTAACTTCCTGATACAGGGCTGCCTTGTATGTCTTCTAAAAGTTGTGTAGTTCTTTATCTCCTTGACATCTGAAGGGAGGGTGTTCCATGGGGGGGTGCCACTACTGAGAAGGCCCTCTGCCTGGCATTAAAGTGGAAACTTTGGGACTAGGCTATGCAGCTTTATTGCAAATTATCCAGCCTGAGGATTCCAACAGTAACAGAAACAAGGCAGGCAAATTCTACTTTTAGATTATAAAATACATAGTCGAGTTCAAAAATGGAGTCTCTACTTGAGTGGAGACCAGAGAGATTTCCGTCTGCCTCAGAATCATGGTGGGAAAGGGGCTGAGTTTTGAGACAAGGGGAAGTAGAAAGGATTAAACCCTCTGCCTTTTCCCCACCAGAGAATTCAAGGGATTGCCACTGTGGTGTAGTGGTTAAGAGCAGTGGACTCGTAATCTGGTGAACTGGGTTCACTTCCCTGCTCCTCCGCATGCAGCTGCTGGGTGACCTTGGTCTAGTCACACTTCTCTGAAGTCTCTCAGCCCCACTCACCTCACAGAGTGTTTGTGGTGGGGGAAGAAGGGAAAGGAGAATGTTAGCCGCTTTGAGACTCCTTCAGGTAGTGATAAAGCGGGATATCAAATCCAAACTCTTAAGGGAAGTGACCTCACACAGTGCCTTCTCTAGTAATCAGGAACTCTGAGTCTTAACCCCTAACCTGCTGCCTTCTCTTGGATGTTGTCGGACTGCAACTCCCATCATCCCTAACCATTGGCCATGCTTCTTGAGACTGATGAAAGTTGGAGTCCAACAAGAAATGAAGGGCACCAGCTTTGGGAAGGCTGTGATGGGGATGGTCTCAGGCAGAGTATCTTAGTGTGTGTCACAGTCCTGTGCTGCCAGCCATGGCAGAGCTCAGTGGAGGGAGAAGTCAGCCAACCAGCTAAGTCTCAGGGGTTTACTTGCCTGAAGGCAGAGTCCGTATACAAGATTCAGTCCCGTTCTAAGGTCCGGAGGATCTCAGCTCATGTAGTCAGATGATCTGGGAGTCAAGAAAGCTGAGGGTCCAAGGTCACGAGAAGCAAGAAGCAGCAAGGTCTGGTCAGGAAGGACAAATCTTGTTTCCAGCAACTGAGTAAGGATGGTAACCCCGCTGAAGAAAGCTGGAGCCAGCTGGTTCTCATCAGGAGCAAGAAGGCTGATCAGTAGCAGGTGGAGTCACTTTGCCTTCTACTCCTTCAAGTGAAGCTTGACAGTATGAGAACTTGGGGGGTTATCAGCAAGTCCTTGTTTTTATTGTCTTTGAAATGGTGGAAGGTTACTGTACTTTTCTGTGTATAGGACTGTTTTTTTAATTTAAAAATTATGCTAAAAAGTGTGGGTCGTCTTATACATGGGTAGTGCATAGGGTGGGCATTTGATTGGTTGCTTCCATGGCTGTCAGCAGCTATTGGGCCTGTTATTGGTTGCTGCGTCAAGGCCTGGTGCTGATTGGCTGACACTGTGGCAATTGGGCTGGCAATTGGCGGCAAGGGGACAGACGAGAGGCGGGTTTTGCGCTGTGTGCGGGTGAGCGATTTTTGGCAATCCCCCTCCAAAAAAATGCTCAACAACTCTGAGCCATCTCTTAAATTCTTAAATTTGAGTCCCCCCAAATAGGAGGCTTCTTATACATGGGGGCGTCTTATACACGAAAAACATATGGTAACTGCATGTGCTTATCCCTGAAGGTGGCTGAGGCCATGGAGATAATGTTGATTGCTGTGGTGGGTCCTGTCATCCGCTGCGAGTGGCAACTTGGAAACTGGCAAGTGGCTTTAGTGACAACAGTGAGTAGAATTTCTTACTTTTCTTCTAGGTTGATAAAGGTGGGGAAAGAAGCTGTAGAAAAAGCATTTCCCTCCACTGAAAAGCCATCGTATTTTTAACCATCTAGCTAGGAACATTTGTGTTGTCTCTTCCCTGCCCCTGTGTATTTTGATATGTCAATAATAACATCCTTTCTGGTCCAATTCTCACATTATGCTCTAGGGAGGGAAAGAAAAAAATATTTCAGTTCACAGTTCCTGAAGCAATATGCAAACTGAAATGCAGCCATCCTTTGCACTTCTCCAAATATTGCAATTTAATTCTCCAAGCAAGTAATGTGTAGAAAAATGCATATAATAGTTATGGTGTGTGTGTGTGTGTGTGTGTGTGTGTGTGTGTAACATTTCTGCAAACAATTTTCCCTAATACAGAACATTTTGCACACAGTTTTTCCCTAATACAAAGTGCATTGTATTAGGGGAAATTGTTTGCAGAAATGTTTGTATTAGGAGAAAATAGCACTAAAATGCTGATAAACTTCCATGATAACATTTAAGAAAGGAATTGTAGTCAAAATTAATTCTTTTGATTACGCAGTACACTGGACATTTTACATATACTAATTGGAAAATTGATTAAGTGATTATGTGATTGGAAATTTGATTAACTGATTAAATGAGTGTTCAGTATGTGCATTATGGTTTAGTAGAATATGGAAGAATTTGCTGGGAAGTTTAATTATATGGATATGAATACAAAGGGGAAATCTGACTTTCTTACAATGCGACAGAAAAAAGATTAAAAGTTGGATAGAGGAGAGTATGGGAAGATACAGGTGGCAATGGAGGCTATAAAGGACATTTTCTCTAATGAATGAAAAAATATGAAGACTGGAGAGAGGAAAAAGTATTTTAAGAGAAAATAAGCTAGAGACGCTGAGAAATCTAAGAAAGGAGAAGAGAGCATTAAGGAGCTATTTCATGAGAGAGATTCAAGATTAATGGAAAAATTAATGAAGTATCAGAAGCAATTAAAAGCGATGATAAAAAGTTCAAGAGGCTCAGAAAGAGGTTCAGACACAAGAGGAAGCAGGGAGAAAATTAAGGAAGTGATTGATTAGGATGCAATAACTGGTTGAGAGATTGCTATTGAACAACACCTACGAAGACGTGATGTTAGTAAATTACAGGCAAAGGCTGAATTGATAGATTTAGAATTAAGACACATGAATTTGAAGCTGAGAGGAGTTCTGGAGGAAAGAGAAGGGGATGGTATGGTTGGTTGGAGGCAATATTCAAGGGGTTCTTAGAAATAGGTGAGGGTTGCAAAACTGGCACTGAAAGGGCATCTAAGATGAACCGAAGACATGCAAAAAAGAACAAGCTGGTTAGATGGCAGATGCTGGGTGGATAGAGAGTGTTAAAGAAAAGATGCAGCATTAAAGAAAAGAGGAACAGGAACAGCATTAAAAACCAGCAGTCATAACACTGAAGTACTTGCAAATACAGTCGTACCTTGGAAGTCAAACGGAAACTGTTTTGGAAGTCCATTCAACTTCCAAAACATTTGAAAACCAAGTCGCAGCTTTTGATTGGCTGCAAGAAGCCCCTGCAGCCAATTGGAAGCCATGGAAGCCTCGTGGACATTCGGGTTCCAAAAGAACGTTCGCAAACCGGAACACTCATTTCTGGGTTTGCGGCGTTTGGTAGCCAAAACGTCCGAGTTCCAGGGCATTCGGGATCCAAGCTACAACTGTATAAGTTCAAAGTTAGGATTTCTAACAATATGCTTGAGACAGAAAACCCATCCTAGATGGCACTCTCCCTTTGGTCTGAGTGCCCAATAATTTACCAAGATTCATTTATTTCCAATCCCTTCAGATGGTGTTTTTTGGCTATATGATATCCAGTGTCATCTTTGGAGTTCTAGCTGATAGATACGGCCGCTGGAAAGTAAGTGATGCTCTGCCTTGGTTGGGTCTCCGATTTAAAGCCAGGCAAAGTTGCCGCTACCTTTTACTGCTTCTGTGTTTTTAACACCAGCCTGACATGTAGAGATGTAGCAGGACACATTTCTCCCAACCAACATAGGAAGTAAGTTATTTATTTTGCAATCCTTTTTTTACACCATATCAGACCAAGATCTTTTCATGCTATGCTGTCTAGGATCACTATAACTGGGGCCTTCTGCAGCCAAACCATGTGATCACCCCACCCATCTGGCCGGGCCTCCCCAGCCAGTCTGGGCCATTCCAAACAGAATATTAAAAACACGATAAAACACCAAACATTAAAAACTTCCCTAAACAGGGCTGCCTTCAGACGTCTTCTAAAAGTCAGATAGTTATTTATTTTCTTGACATCTTATGGGAGGGCGTTCCACAGGGCGGGCGCCCCCACCGAGAAGGCCCTCTGCCTGGTTCCCTGTAACCTCACTTCTCGTAGTGAGGGAATAGTATAAGGAAATACAGCACCCACATAATTTGCGGCAAGTATGATTAGTTCTTTCCACTAATAATAATAATAATAAGAATAATAAGAATAATAATAATTTTATTATTTGTACTGAGCTCATCTGACTGGGATGCCCAAGCCTTCCCTACCCAGGGCTGCCTTCCGATGTTTTCTAAATAGCCCCATGGCTATTGTACAACTGAAAATGTTGAACAATGGATGGGTGGCCCTAGGCAACATTAAATCAGCACAGTTCAATACTGTCTCAATGGCCAGTGTGGAGTTTTGCTTGGGTGTCAGCTGACCTCCTTTCTCTGTCTGCCCTTTCAGATTTTGTTCATCTCTTTCATTTGGGGAGCCTATTTCTCCTTGCTGACATCGTTTTCCCCTTCATATATCTGGTTCGTCTTCCTCCGGACCATGGTGGGATGCGGAGTCTCTGGCCATGCTCAAGGGTAATGTTGTGTTGCAAACAGCACGGGAGTAGGAGCATCAGCAGATGACAGCTGAGAACGCCACACCGGGAAGACAGATTATCCATATCAATATGTACTTGCTGATCACTCAGTTTTGCGGTTAGGGAGGTGCTTCTGGGTCTGCAGCTGCTCTGGGAATCTCTGGTTGCAGTGAGGCACAAGCTACCTTGTACCGAGGGCTTATCCACACTTCCTCTCATCCTGCTGCTTTCTCCCAGGGAAAACTGCTCTTTAGTGCTCAATCGGAGCAATGGCAATTGGGTTTCTGCCGATTGCCATTTGTTCCGATTTAAAGCTAAAGAGCGGGTTTTTCTTGGGAAAGGAGCGGGGCAAAGGGAAAACCATGCCTTCTGGACACAGGACAAGTGATAGGGTTAGGGTTAGTATTGCCTACACTGACTGGCAGCAGCTCTCCAGGGTTTCAGAGATGTCAGGGATTAAATGGGGAACCTTCTGCATGCAAGGCAGATTCTCTACCACTGAGCTATGGCTCTTCCCCCATATCATCTCTCTGTGAATTTTTGGTGCATTAGGTAATTCATATACAGGTTTGCCCTGGGCAAAGTGTCCTCTGGTGTACTGTAGCAGAGAATTTAGGGGATCACATCTGGTTTGGTTGCATTGGGTACAGGGCATCAGGGATGCTGCAGCTATGATGTTGAATGGAATGCAAGAGGTGGGTGCACCAAATTTTGGCATTGCACAGGGTGCCACTGAAATTTGAGACCCCGAGGTCCATTCCTGTCTGTGATGGACTTTCTGGCTATACTGGAAGCTCTAACGACAGGGCTTGAGTAGGTCTAGCCATCTTTAAATTCGCACAATGCCCCAGACTGATAGGAGCACTGTAGATGCAGTAAAGTTGGGGGTAAATTGAAAGGAGGGCTAGGTTGAGCTATCAGGCATTGCTCGGAGTGCTGGGTCAATAATTGTTTTTTAAGTGGGTGAGGGTCCAGGGAGCAGACATCAGCAGCAAGCCAAATCAGCTGCCCAAGAACGCCTGGAGTGATGCTGGCTATCTTCCTATACATATCTAGCTATTGCTTACCAAGTGAGCAGAATGCAGGAACAGGCACTGCCAGTCACAGAATCACAACTTGGGCCAGCTGGAACTATGCAAATAAACTTGGATATGGTTTATATATTTCTTTGTCTCTCTATAACATTTTTTTTTTTGCTCTCTTCTTCTTCTTCTTCTTCTTCTTCTTCTTCTTCTTCTTCTTCTTCTTCTTCTTCTTCTTCTTCTTCCTCCTCTTCAGGCTTATAATAAAAACAGAATTTCTGCCTACAAAATACCGAGGCTATATGTTGCCGTTATCGCAGGTAAGTTAGAAGTTATGCTCACTGAAAAACAAAATGTGGAAATTGCTGCAAGTTTGTTTTGGCTCAGTCTGGCTCACAGCTGTGCTGTCTGGGTGACTGCAGGCATATTTGCATCTATGGTTGTCTTCAGGTGTGTCACATGAGGCCGGTTTTTGAACATGCGCACCAACTCAAATTTGAAAGACTCAATACGGAAAAAAACACCTCAGGATTTTCTGTGTTTTCTATAAGGCTTCCACCTGCCCCAGAATTGCACAATTTCCTACTTCTGTCTGTGAAATAGCTCCATCGTCTATCTGTGTTGCTACCCTTTGCATCATGAAATGTGTGCACCTTTATCCAGGGAATAAATTTATTCTCCAATAAATTGGATGCTCCATATATCACATTCTGAGAAAGTCTGGCAGCTGACATTCAACCTTCCAGGGCCAAGTTGATGAGTACATTGCTTACTTTATCAAAATCCGTATTGACAGTTTCCCAGTCGGAAGCCAGAGCGCATAACTAAATCTCTTTGCTTCATAATATTTTATGTGGCAACAGCAGCTTGAAGGAAATCATGAATGCTGATGTGACTGTGTGGAGTGGAACGGCTGCTAAAACAAATAATGAGAAGAGAATCCCGTCACCTTGTGTTTTAACCTCTGTTTTTCCCCCATTTGACAGGTGTTTTGGTTGGCAGGCTCCTTATTAATTATTGGACTGGCGTCAGTGGTTAACCCAACCATTGGGTGGCGGTGGCTAATACGAATTGCCTCTCTGCCGGGCATTGTTCTCCTCCTAGCATTTAAGGTTTGGAAGACTTACAACCAAGTTACTAGTATACACAGTTGTATTCCGCTGTGGGCTAACTCATGTAAAATGCCTGAGCTTGCTTGCTGATCTGATCAGTCTTTGGCTGTGTCCAGTCAGACAAACCTATGTGGTCTGGCAATTGTGGATATAGCAGCAATTTCCATGATCATAGCAGCACATTTGCCAGGATGTCTTCTGACTAATTATGTGTGATCCATGCTCATCCCCATGTGCACCTGCCCTAGGATGGCTCACGTGGATGGGAAAAGTGTGGTGTGAATTGACCAACACAGTGTCTTTGTATTAATGTTGCTGTGAGTTCTATAAGCTTGCAAGAGTAAGTAAAATCTGCTCTTTATGTTAGTAAGAACTTGGCAGAAAGGCTGTAACGTGCAAGGTGATGCTAGAAGCTCTGCCACTTAACTTTTCTAACCGGTTTGCCTTTGCAGTTTATCCCCGAGTCCGCTCGCTATAATGTGTCTTGTGGGAATGATAAAGCTGCTCTTGCAACGCTGCAGTGGATTGCTAAGATGAACCGATCTGTTATGCCTGAAGGAAAGTTGGTAGAACCCACTGATGTAAGATTCAGAATACTGACATTGTACAGACTGATCAGATGACAAAAGACAAGGAGCTCCTCTCAGTACTCAACCCTTTTATGTCCTCCTTCCTTCCTTTGTATAGGAGAGCCAGTGTGGTGTAGTGGTTAAGAGTGGTAGACTCGTAATCTGGGGAACCGGGTTTGCTTCCCCGCTCCTCCACATGCAGTTGCTGGGTGACCTTGGGCTAGTCAGACTTCTTTGAAGTCTCTCAGCCAAACTCACCTCACAGAGTGTTTGTTGTGGGGGAGGAAGGGAAAGGAGAATGTTAGCTGCTTTGAGACTCCTTAAAGGGAGTGAAAGGCAGGATATCAAATCCAAACTCCTCCTCCTTAACACTGTTAACCTACTTTGCAGTATCGGATACGGCTATCTGAGGGTGGAAAAACCAGCAATGCATGCCAGCTCCTGTTCCAAATGCAGACACACAGAAGCAATCTATATGTTTACAAGGAAGAGGGTGAGGGAAGGAAAAACATGGAATGTCAGCAGCCTCACATATCCTCTAAGCCAGCTTTCGGCAACCTGATGCCCTCCAGACTTTTTGGGCTACAACTCCCATCAGCCCCAACCAGCGTGGGCAGAGCTGCTGTGAGTTGTAGTTCAAAGCATCTGGAGTGAAGGCTATGCTAAATGTGTGACTAGACCGTGCTAGTCCTCATTGTCCACCCACTGAAAGATGTGGTCTGTTTTTGTTTTTGAAAATAGATTGGGGGAAATTGACCCACAAGCTGTATGCCGGCCACACCATAATTTCATGTGGCCCACAGAGATGGCGTATCCAAGAGTATGGGAAAGGGAAATGGGAAGGCAGAGAGAGGGGGAGAGAATCCCCCTCTTGCCACCTACCATTGGCTGCAGCCCACAATCGACTTCTCACTTAAATCAGTGGCATTCTGGGGGAGGGGAAGGTTCCTACCGCTGATTTAGGGCAATTTCATTGGCTCTTAGTTTTATTTAGCTTTATTCCGGGTGCTCACAGACAGGACACAGAGATGATGTCCTTCCCCTGTATCAGGGCCAATCCCAGATGAGGAAGAAGTGCAAGAGAAACACAGCAGCTTCCCTGGTGCTCCACAAACACGCATACACTTCTACAGAGCCAGTGTGGTGTATTGGTCAAGAGCAGTGGACTCGTAATCTGGTGAACCGGGTTCGCTTCCCCGCTCCTCCACATGCAGCTGCTGGGTGACCCTGGGCCAGTCACACTTCTCTGAAGTCTCTCAGCCTCACTCACCTCACAGAGCGTTTGTTGTGGGGGAGGAAGGGAAAAGGAGATTGTTAGCCATTTTGAGACTCCTTTGGGTAGTGATAAAGCGGGATATCAAATCCAAATTCTTCTTCTACTACTACTTCTAGCCTTTAGTCAGCGGCCCACAGGTCTGAGCCCTACAGAGCAGTTGCGGCAACAGTAGGGCCCCTCCCCTCTTCTGGCTTACATGCTGTCCTTCTGCAGGGAAGTCATTGTTGTTCTTCCCTTTTCAAGCCCCTCCTAGTTCTAGGAGATGGTGGGACCTGTCTCTCACCTGAACCATCCCTTTTTCCTCCATCATGTCCTGTGTGCCTTCCTCAAACTGCCCTTCTCCCCTGGCTCCTGCCTTGCACATCCCATAAATCGCTGGTCCCATTGCCTGGGTCCCCTGCCTCCGCCACAAACTCTTCACAGCCCTGCCATTCCCTGACACCCTGCCCTTTGTCTCCAGCACCCGGTATACAAAAGTATGCTACCTCTGTATATTTTGTTGTCATGGCTAATTGCCGTTGACAGATACATCCTCCATGTACTTTTCCACTTTGCTAGATGACATGGACTCTACTCCTGAAACTGCTTCCAAGCTTGGGGCTTCAGAACTGCAGAGTTCAGGGCTTCAGCCACATATTCCCAATATGTTTCATGCTGTTCCTTTTCCATTCTTTTCAGGAAAGAAGGGGTAGGTTCAAAGACCTAATGGATCCCAAATACTTACGGACAACTTTGCAAATATGGATTATATGGTAAATGTGTTTGATTTGCTTCTTTCAGATGACAATGCGTAAGCAAATTGAAATCGATGGAATCGGTCAAGGGAGTAGGCTCAGATGCATCCTAAGGATCAAAGCTATTATTCAGAAACTAGTCAGTCAGAATGGGAGAAAATTGGTTATGGTAATTGAACTCACAATTCCCCCTTTTCCCCCATTTCATGAAAAGGACTATATTCTGCCAGCTGCCTCTGTGTTGCAGGCAGAGGGACCAGAATTGCAGCTAATGACATTCCGCTTAAAATCTATTGCTCTCTCTCTCTTTTATAATTTGGGAAAGTAAATGTGGATAAAAGATGAATACAAAACAGATTATAAGACTGTATGAGAAGCACTTGTAAATGTCTAGATCCATTGAAGTGGTGCTATTGTATAGAATTACAGTGCAATCGCTGCTTGCCAGAAATTCAGTCCATGATCTTACTCTGTTGGACATGTCATTTAGCTGTTTAAACATGCCCACATGCCCACACACTCTGAATTCTGCTAAACGCATTGTTATAGCTGCGAGACATAGTGGTATGTACACAGCAAACCTGTCCATGCATTTGGGGCATAATGAGCTTGCTTTCTCTTGCAGTGTTGCAACCTGTCATCGGACTCCCAGTCCCTTCATTGCTCAAGTTGGGTTTTTTTGTTCATCTGTTTAAAAAGTGGCTCATGGTTTCAGGGTGGAGAGAACTAGAAGAGGGACTTACGTCTTGGTAGAATCCCCAGTACATGCTGGCATGTGAACAGAAGCTTTGCCAATCTGGCCATATGTTCAAAATTCTGCTCCAATAGACTATTCAATGTCTAATGATCAAGACATTTAGCGCTGATGTGCTATACAGTCTTCATGTAGAAGTGTAAACCTGTAAGAGAGTTATATGTCCATGCATAGATAGATTCACATACATAGACATTGCATGTAACATTTCACCTTTACCCAGGTGGGAATTTCATAGAACCATAGAATTGTAATAAATGGGGAGCTGCCACAGAGAAGGCCCTGCTGTGGGCCCTGTCCCCTGGACCACACCCATCAGCAGAACCACCAGCAAGACTCCCCCTCCCCACATGGATCTTAAGGCCAGAGCTAGTTGATATTGGGGGAGGCAATTTTCAAAGTGATTTGGCCCCAAAGCATTTGTACATCTTGAATTGCACCTGGTAGCTCATGAATAGTCAGAGCAATGTTTTTAAGATTGGTAGCGCATGGTCCCAACCTGCTGCCCCACTCAGCAGCTGCATTTTGCACCAGCTGTAGCTTCCAGATTATGTTTGAGGGCAGGCCCACACAGAGTATATGGCAGTGCTTCAAGTGGGACGTCACCAGAACATGACACCAGGCTGTCCAGGAATGGCCATAGCCAGCTAAACCGGCTGGAGATGGATGTAAGCACTTCCTGACACCCAAAACACTTGGTCCTCTACTGACAGATTTTAACTGAGGAGCATTCTCAGGCTACATATCTGTTCCTTTAGGCCATAGGTTTCTCTAGGGGAGCGCAACAGGTTGCCCTCCTGATTCCTGGGCTGGAGAACCAGCCACCCAGAGTATGTCTGTCTCATCCAGCCCATCACTGCCTTCAGGCCGCTAGCACATTCAAAGCCTTGTGCAAGCAAGGAGCAGGGAAGGGCAACATGTTTCTGGGTGTTTGGATGTTGCTTTCCCCTCCTTTTGAAACTGAAGGTTTTTTCATTAATCCTGCCAATGTCTTAATCCGTTAACAATTGGTTTGCAAATACTCAATGAACCATTTTTATTCCTTTCTAAAAATAAATGTTATCTTGATTTCTTATTCTCTCGATATAAATTAAAAATAAAATAAAATTGTCCAGTAGCACCTTAAAGGTAAAGGTAAAGGTACCCCTGCCCGTATGGGCCAGTCTTGACAGACTCTGGGGTTGTGCGCCCATCTCATTTAAGAGGCCAGGGGCCAGCGCTGTCCGGAGACACTTCCGGGTCACGTGGCCAGCGTGACAAAGCTGCATCTGGCGAGCCAGAGCCGCACACGGAAATGCCGTTTACCTTCCCGCTGGTAAGCGGTCCCTATTTATCTACTTGCACCCGGAGGTGCTTTCAAACTGCTAGGTTGGCAGGCGCTGGGACCGAGCAGCGGGAGCGCACCCCGCCGCAGGGATTCGAACCGCCGACCTTTCGATCGGCAAGTCCTAGGCGCTGAGGCTTTAACCCACAGCGCCACCTGCGTCCCCTTAGTAGCACCTTAGAGACCAACTAAGTTTGTTCTGGGTATAAGCTCTTGTGTGCATGCACACTTCTTCAGATGTTCAGATTATTTTCCCGGTTAGTTTCACCATTTCTGCGTAGTCCATTAACTTCTGTATCTGTTCTTCTCTCATTGGGACCTCTTCCTTCCTTCCATTTTTGGACAAATAACATTCTTGCAGCAGTGGTTGCATACATAAATAAATTTCTATACTGTTTAGGTAGTTTTGATCCCATAATTCCCAAAAGAAAAGCTTCTGGGGTTTTTTAAATAAATGTTATCCTAAACATCTTTTTCAGTTCATTATATATCATTTCCCAGTGAGCTTTAACCTTATTACAAGACCACCACATATTCTTTCTCTTTACATTTCCAGCACATATTTGATTTGGATTTATACATTTTTTGCCAATCTACTAGGTGTTAGCTACTATCTATAAAACATTTTCATATAGTTTTCTCTTAAACTATAACATGCTGTAAATTTTATATCCACGTTCCATAAACATTCCCATGCTTCAGTTTCTATTATGACCAATATCTATTGCCCAGTGTATCACTGAAGATTTCACTTGTTCATCCTTTGTCTCCCATTCCAATCACATATTATACATTTTAGACATCATTTAACAGGTCTCTTTCTAGTTGTGATGTTTGTTCCCCAAACCTCCGCTTCATATCCTTTAAAATACTTCATTCAGGTGGTGATATTGAACATCCGTGAAATATTCACTATGTTGAAGAATTTACCCTTTTGGCATCTACTTCAATGAAACTAGGATTTATTTGTAATTGTTGAAAAGTGCTCCAGAGGTATAATTTAATAGCAGGCCTTGTTTCCATATTGTAGCACAGAGCTGTTTTATGAATTGCAGTTATTTTCAGATCCCACAGTAGTCAAGCTCTGCGTGTTATTAACTGGCTGAAATGCTGTCACCAATGCCCTCGGCTGCTCTCCTTTCTAACAATTCCCCCTCTTTTTCATAGGCTTGGGATATCCTTTGCTTATTATGGTATCATCCTGGCCAGCGCAGAGTTGCTGGAGAAGAATCTGGTTTGTGCCACAGGGGGAGGAGAAACCAGCAAAGGGGATGAATTGGGGGATTATTCTGAGGAGACCCACAGCCCTTGCCTCTGTCATCACTTCGCCCCCTCTGATTACCAGATCATGATCATCAGCACAATTGGAGAGATCGCATGTAACGTCTCCTGCTCTATCTATTTAAAAACAGGATGCGGGGAAATCTCTAAAGCAGAGGCAGGAAGCTGTGGCCCTCCAGATAATACTGGACTCCAGCTCCCATCAGCCCCAGCCGGAATGGCCAGCAGTCAGGAAGGATGGGAGTTGTGGTCCAACAGTATCTGGAGGGCTACATCTTCCCCACCTCTGTTCAGAACAGGAGCTACAGACCCACACAAAGGAATCTTAGGAAGTGTACTGGGAGGGATAATTTACTTTTTATTGTCACTAATCATTGCAACGCTTAAAAGCCTGGCTATGCAATAAAGTTGTGGCCATTTTTAATCCAGAGCATTGTTGGTTTAAGTTTGTACTGTCCCCCCTTACACAGTATTAGGCCAGAGACACTGTGACTGGGACCATGTCTCCATTTCTCTTCTTAATGAGCTTTCAAGAAAATAAATCTGTGGCCCTTTTGCCACTTTTCCTTTCCCCTGCATTAACTCCGGTAGTGAGGTATATACAGTGGTACCTCGGGTTACAGACGCTTCAGGTTACAGACTCCACTAATCCAGAAATAGTACCTCAGGTTAAGAACTTTGCTTCAGGATGAGAACAGAAATCATACAGCAGCGGCACAGTGGCAACAGGAGGCCCCATTAGCTAAAGTGGTGCTTCTGGTTAAGAAGAGTTTCAGGTTAAGAACGGACCTCCGGAATGAATTAAGTTCTTAACCCGAGGTACCACTGTATGTCCAAAACATTCCCAGTAATCACAGAGAAGTAATAAAGCAAGTAGGTGTTGAAAGTGTCTCCCCTGAGGCTGGAGTGAGGCAGGTATAAACACAGCATAATAGCTCAGTCGGGTCATTTGATTTTGCAGCCTGACGTTCTCCCCTCTCCCCTTTCTTGTTTTCCAGTAAATCCTCTAAACATTCTGGGCATCAATTTTCTGGGAAGGCGTCTCAGCCTGACAATCACCATGGGATGCACTGCCGTGTTCTTCCTCCTGCTCAATATATGCACTTCAACGTAAGTGTTTTCAGGTGGTGTGTGTATCTGTGCAAAGTAAGATTTAAACAGTCCTGTTTGCACTGCACCTCACACCTTTCCTGCACCGGTGATGTCTACACTCTGTGTGCTAGTCGGTTCATTCTGAAAATGCAACTCACTTTCACCCCTCCCTACCAGAATGGGCATACCTGTTTCAGGAACTACACTCTTCCTAGTTGGTCAGGGTTAAAGATGGCAAGAGCTATCTGCAGTGTGGATGCTTCCGGCGCCTGCAGAAACTCAGCAATGTGCTTCCTTACCAACATAGCATGCCGCAGGGAGCTTGATCCAGAACAGCCACTGCCAACCTGATGCCCTGCAGATGTATTTGACTGCAGCGCTCATCAGACCCAGAGGGCATCAGTTTGGCAAAGGCTGATCTAGAACTTTAGCAGACTCCAGCTGACTGTAACTGGCATCTTGAGGGTTGCAGGAGGTCACCAAACGTAGGGAATCCTGGAGTTGGTGCACCTACAAATGTGACAGAACTATAATTCATGGGGGAAACTCAGGGTTCTCAATGCTAATGTAGGAGAGGATTTGCAGAAGAGATTCAGCAGGCCAGGTCCTGCCAATTCTCCCCTGCACAGCAACCCCTCAGTTGTTTTTAGTTAATTTTCTCCCCAGTTAACTTCTGAAACCAGAAGTAAGCCTAGACAGGGCCGTGGAATAACCTTGGGGGACTTTGCTGAGGAAAACCGGCACATTTGGAAGAGGTTAAGAACCCCTCCTTCTCACAGCCTTTCCCTGTAACTAGCAATGGGCCCATCTGTCAATCTTTGTTTCCCTCAGCTTCTCATTTTTTCTTCAATTTGGTTCTCTGCACATCTCTACATTGGATTGTGATTAAAAACAACTGCTCATGAAAATTCACCAGCTTTTGGGTGCTCATTTCACCCAACAGACACAACTTTGCAAGCACTTTTGTCTGTTGTTTTCACCAAATATATGCACTTTACATTAAAGCACATTTTATCCCAATAAACACATTTTTGTACACATCACTTGATTGACATCACATTTCTCCTTCTCTTCCACTGAATTTCTCCTTCCTTACCTGTGGGGAAGAAACTAAGGTAGGGAGAAGGCCTGGTGGTATGACCAGAAAGGACCAAAGTTGCCACGTATATACAAATGAGTGCAGGTGTGGACACCTCCGGTCATGTTCAAATAATGCTCAAATGTGGGCAGGCCTTTATAGTAAGGGCCTCTTGCACCTCCATTAGCTCAACGAAAGCTGGTTTGGAAACTTTCATTTGATAATGTCCAGTTTTGCCTTCTAATAAATATACATTACAGTTTCCTACAGCAAAGGCGGGGGACCGTGGGTGGCGCTGTGGTCTAAACCACAAAGCCTAAGGCTTGCTGATCAGAAGGTCACGGTTTGAAGCCCCATGACAGGGTGAGCTCCCGTTGCTCGGTCCCTGCTCCTGCCCACCTAGCAGTTTGAAAGCACGTCAAGTGCAAGTAGATAAATAGGTACCACTCTGGCGGGAAGGTAAATGGTGTTTCCGTGTGCTGCTCTGGTTCGTGAGAAGCAGCTTAGTCATGCTGGCCACATGACCCGGAAGCTGTCTGCAGACAAACGCCGGCTCCCTTGGCCTATAGAGCGAGATGAGCGCACAACCCCAGAGTCATCTGTGACTGGACCTAATGGTCACGGGTACCTTTACATGCAATTTCTAGGAAGCTTATAGTTTCTCTGTCTATTCTAGGCAGTGAGCCTAAACTATGGGCTGAGTCAATATGGCCACTCTAATGTAAAAATTATGTGACAAAGCAGCGTGAACTTCAAACCAGTTTTGCTCCAGCATGCAGCTCCTGGCAATGAATGGTGTTTGTGCCAGCAGAGGATGTTTGAGGATGCCAGGGTGAACAAAGTGTACCAGCTGATTAATACCAAGACTTTAATCTTGGTTAATTGCTTGACTTACATAAGCTTGCAATAAACCTCCATGTTATTATGAGAGGGGGGGGAGAGAGAGAGAGAGAGAGAGAGAGAGAGAGAGAGAGAGAGAGAGAGAATATGTCACACACAAAAATGAATTATGTTGTTTCAGTGGTGCAGATGAGTCAGGTATCTATATCTATATATATGCAGAGCTAGAGCTGGAGATATATAGCTATTAATTGGTTTTCTGCTTCTTCTAAGGAGAGGGTTGAGTAACTGCATTGGGCATCAAAGCTTTTGTTGTTGTTGTTTAGTTGTGTCCGACTCTTCGTGACCCCATGGACCAGAGCACGCCAGGCACTCCTGTCTTCCACAGCCTCCCACAGTTTGGTCAAACTCATGCTGGTAGCTTCGAGAACACTGTCCAACCATCTAGTCCTCTGCTGTCCCCTTCTCCTTGTGCCCTCAATCTTTCCCAACATCAGGGTCTTTTCCAGGGAGTCTTCTCTTCTCATGAGGTGGCCAAAGTATTGGAGCCTCAGCTTCAGGATCTGTCCTTCCAGTGAGCACTCAGGGCTGATTTCTTTCAGAATGGATGCGTTTGATCTTCTTGCAGTCCATGGGACTCTCAAGAGTCTCCTCCAGCACCATAATTCAAAAGCATCAATTCTTTGGCGATCAGCCTTCTTTATGGTCCAGCTCTCACTTCCATACATCACTACTGGGAAAACCATAGCTGACATCAAAGGTTTACCGCCCTGAAACTCTTCAGCCCATGCAGTATCTACTACCCCTCCCCTAACACCCCATACATTATATGCTAGGAGGTTCTGGGAATGATTTGGGATGCAGGATAGGTCATATTTGGTGGAGGGACCAGGGCAGCAGCAAATGCCCATCTGCTAGAATATCTTTTTTTGTTTTGTTTTATGCGCTGTCTGCAAATGTATGCGTCTCTTGTGACTTGGCTCATTCAAACCAGTCGGATTGCATTGGCGCTTGGAACATCCAGGTCTTTGTTCTAGAGTTTAGGCACACGGTGAGCACATTGGAATGCACTCCGCCAGGAAACTAGGGTGGTGCCAACCGTTTGTTCTTTTAGGAAGCCCTTTCCAAGGTGTGTTTGTTTTTTGTTTCTTTATGTAACCAGGATTTTTCAGGGTAGCATTGTTAGATATAGCTCTTGCCACTTTTACAGAAGGATTTCGCTCATTATTTTTGTTTTAACTTTTTTGTAAAAAGAACAATAAACTCTAGGTGAGGACAGCATGTATCTTCTGGAAACTCCCGAGAAGATGCCACATAGGGTAAAAGGCCATTGCTCAGAGCAGAACATCCATTTTGCATGCTCTAGGTTCCTGGGTTCAATTCCCATTTGGGAGAGGATCCTGTCTCAAAACTTGGACAGCCTTTGCCAGTCCCTGAAGTACCACCGCGTTGTCTCCAGGGAAGAAACCACCGCGTCGTCTCCAGGGAAGAAAGGGGGCGAGCCAGGGGCTGCCCTGACCTTAAGTGGCCCTACGAAGGCCCGCCCCTGCCACCAGCCGATTGGCTGGCGCCACAGGGTATGCTAATTGGGGGAATCCCTGTCTCTCGCGAGGCTGACGCCAGCCTCGCGAGAGCGAGTGTGGGCGGGTCGTGATCCCACAACCCCCCCTCCTCCTGAAGATCGGAAGGGGCATTCCCATTTGGGAGAGGATCCTGTCTCAAAACTTGGACAGCCTTTGCCAGTCCCTGAAGTAGAGCCTTGTGTAGGCAATACCGAGCGATAGACAAATGTTCTGACTCATTATAAGGCATCTAATTGAGCCCAGTTATTTTGTTGAGACCCTTGATCACACATTCTAGTAGTATATGGCCAGGGATGTGTGTGATTGGCTTGTGATAAGACTGCAAGCTACGTATTTATTTAAACCAGGCTTCTTCAAACTTGGCCCTCCAGATGTTTTTGGCCTACAACTCCCATGATCCTTAGCTAGCAGGACCAGTGGTCAGGGATGATGGGAACTGTAGTCTGAAAACATCTGGAGGGCCAAGTTTGAGGAAGCCTCAGACTATTTATATCCCAACCTTCCATTTATAAACTATTTATATAAACTATTTATATCCCAACCTTCCATTTAAATGCACCACAGGCAGCTTAGATCATATTAAAACAGAGAAGTTGTGGGGCCTCTCCAGGTGCTGTTGGACTACAACTCCCATCATCCCTGATAATCAGCCATGCTGAGACTGATGTAATTTCAGCTCTGGCGACATCGAGAGAGCTGTAGGCTTCTCATCCCTGAATTAATCTCTGAATCTGAAAACGCATAAAAAGCAACAAGAAATGTCAGGGTTCCCTTGGAGCAGACTAGACCCACAAAAAGGCTTCCAATCTTTTTAAAGCGTTTCAGAAGGATCCTTCCCATTCTCTCTCCATTCCCTCCCAGCTCTCATCCAGGCGCAAACAGACTTTCTGGGCACCACAACTACCATTACTTGCCGTGGGAGTGCCTAAGTGGCTCTGCTTATTCTAAGGGTGCCCGCGCACAGCTGCTCCAAGCATCCATTCTCTCCTGCGTGCTGTCTTTGAAAAGGGTCACCACTTTTGAAGCTATTCATATAAAATCCCCCTTTATGGAATTCTTGGTACGATGTACAATCAAGGACTTCAAATCAAATGCTGGATAATGATGTGAATTTCCCCATGCATCCTCTTTCTTCCTTTTCTAACCAGCTCGGGCCTCATTGGTTTTCTCTTCATGTTGCGTGCCTTGGTCTCTGCAAATTTCAACACCATCTACATTTACACAGCGGAGGTGAGATGCTTTTGAAGCCGTGAATTGTGGAAGGGGAGGAACACACAACAAAGGTCTCTCATCATAGCTTTTCATAATAAATGGGAAATGTAGATTAACAGTTCAGCTCAGTGCATATTTACTTAGAAGTAAGTATCATTTAATCCAATGAGATTCCCACACTAAGTAAGTATCGGGTTGAAGCCTTAGCTGGGTAGCTGGAAGGAGCAAGTAGGCAGTGCACAGCTAAAAATATTTCTGTTCAATTCCTGGGATTTGGATGGTGTTGATATGCTTGAGCAGGATTTGACCAAATGATACTTCCTCTCTTAATGAGTAAAGGCGGTGGTGCTTGAACAAACAGCGCCATGCTTACCAATGAAGGATAGTATTATCCACACATTACTACAGTACCACTCCTTTTTGTGATTTAACACAGCATTGTATGCTTATATTGCATACATGAACAAACCTAAATGATTTAGCAGCTCATAAAAGTTGGTGTGCAGCAGAAGAACCACCTCAGACCAACTCTTGCTTGGCAGTAAATGCTTCTCTGTTCTTCACAGGCTGACATAGGAATATCTATGTTAGATAAGTATGGAATAATTTATAATCTTCCACTTTGAGTCACCTGTTCTCATGCATATCTGAAGTCCAGAAGTGAATAGCTGAGGCTGATTTTGACATTAGTTTTTTGTGGGGGGGTTTAAGGCAAAAAAATCTCTTTCAACGTCTGGAAACCTGAAATTGAATATTTTATCATTTTATCATTTTTTGCTGTCCCAAAAAATAGTTGAAATGTCCAAGTAACAAAACAATAACCAAGTAAAATTCAACATTTTTATATTTCCAAACAGTAATGCTTTCATTGCTTTCATTATTAGCCTTTGTAAACTAAATAGGCACAAAAATTAAGCATATTGTATTTTCTCATTTAAATTAATGGGGCTTTTTTTTTTAAGCCTTACCTTTGACTGGATTCTGCCAAATAACATTTTTAAAAGCAGTATCTTTTACAAGATTGTCAATAGAATCTTCTGCAGATATCATCTCGGGGTCAACGGCCACCTAATCTCTGGGACCCACAATAGATGCTTGGTTGACAGTTTCCCAGTTTCCCAGTTTCCCTTTCCTCCAGTCTATACTATAGATCTGATCTTGAATTATATATTACTGTATTACAGGTTTATCCAACTACCATGAGAGCTGTTGGCCTTGGCACTAGTGGTTCTGTATGTCGTATTGGTGCTATGGTGGCACCTTTTATAGCCCAGGTAAGATGACTTTCAATAAAGTTACTTAAATATATTGTTTTGATTCTTTGGTTTCTGACCTGAATTCATGTGTATTCTCATCCACATTTTTAAATAAGAGGATGATACCAAAGCTAATATTGACCATTGTCAAGCTATTCTTGCTTTTGGAGGATCTTCAAAGGGCACCTCCAGACTGCTGTTTTAGTGCAGGTGTATTCCCCAATAAGTTCTTGACGCATTAGTGGTGTGTTTATCCTCCATTATTAGTTGTTCTGTGATGCTTTTCCAATGTTACCCTGCCTGGAAGGGCTATGGTGCAACAAAAGTGGGGCAGAAAACAAACCAGAATATTCATAGTATAAAAAGTTACAAGTAACGAGCTGTGCACTGATTGCAAATGAAGTAGTATAGCCGCCCTGAAACCTTTGCCACACAAACAGTATTTAAAGAGGAATTATGTATGACCCCCCCCCATAGCATCACGAGCACAAATAATAATGGATATGCAATTAAAAAATGATGTCTAGAGGGGCCCTAAGCTAGAGTAGTACAATTGTATTCCCAACTATTGTATTCTCAACAACTACATGTCGCAACACTATCTATCACCATATATGTTAAAATAATCCTAGATTAAAGCCTGAAAAGGTATGCCTGCAGGTACCAGTTGCTGAAAATTTCAAATGGGAAGAGTACTGTTGCAGTCAAGTGCTGTTTGTGGGCTTCCTGCAGGAATCTGGCTGGCCAGTGTGAGACATGGATGATGGACTGGATAGGCTTCATGGCTTTTCTTAAAGGCTTCTGCACTGGATTGTTCGCCAACATGCTAAACTTTGAGAAAGCTAGAAAGGAAATCCTATGGGCTTAAAAAAAAAGCATTTGACCAAGTTGCATGGCAGCATTGCACTAATACATTGTTTCTTTGCAGGTGCTCATGAATGCTTCTTTCTTGGGAGCCCTTTGCCTTTTCGCTTCTGTTTGTATCGTGTGTGCTGTCTCTGCTTTCACTCTGCCCATTGAGACCAGAGGGAGAGCGCTTCAGGTTGGTAAACCCGTCTTCCGTAGTGTAAGGTCAGAAGCAGGCTCCTGCACTGCCGAAGGCCACCGCGGCAGCTTCCTTTGTTTATGAAAAACAAACAAGTTTCATAGGAGGCCTCTCCACTTCAGGAGCAACGGAAATTGGTCTTACCGTGAATTTCTGTTTGAAGAGTGGACTGGAGGACGTTTGCTTAGCAGGATGACTCCTCCCACATCCTGTTGACTGAATGTCCTCCAGTCCACTCCTGCAAATGATAACCTTTATGCCATCCATATGCCTACCTGAAGGAACTTGAAGACCCAAAAGACCCCAAAATAGGAGTGATTATTTGTATCATAAGTCAAAGGGGGCTTGGGTTGTATAATTACAACTGACTCAGTCTAGCAAGGCCAATCTATTTGCAAAGGGAACTAGCTAAGAGACTAACTGCTTGGATATATTGATGTAGGTGCACACCAATAACTGCCCCAATTCAGACTGGGACCAGTGAGATTTCCAAATTACAGCTTGCAAGCCTGATGAGCTCCAATTTGTGTCATTCAAGAATAATAATTTAGGCCTTTGGGAGGAACCAAGGCAGTGAAGCTATTTATGATATTTAGGAGTGTTGGTGACTGATTGTTTGTCTCTGTAGCATAACATGCCTTCTTATATTTAAAGACTGTATACTTGCTGTATACTGCCCTGTAATTGTTTATTGAAACACAGTAATGAAAGACAGTCTAGAAATATTCTGTATGTTTATAATTAATAATAATTACCAGCAAAGTGAGTTATTGGGAAAATTAAAATCATTGAGTGGGGCCTGCAGCAAAATGATATGTAGTATATCCCCAGTTTCTGACAAGAATGCTCCTGTCGAGATCTCAAGCCAGCCTGGAAGAGACAAAGAAATACACCTTTCACCCTTTCCTGAATCTTGGCTTTGGAGTTGCCTGCCAACCTCAAATTCAAGGGTATTGTTGCTACATCAAGGTTTCTGGAGGTTGGCAATGGGAAAAGGTCTCTCTTTTCCTCTCCTCTCTTCCAAAACCTCAGTACAGTGCAGGGAGGGATTTTTTAGCCCTACAAGTGATTATCATATTGTGCCTCATTCTGTGTCCAGGACACCATATAAGTTGTTAGGCACTCAACTGACAAATTTCTTCTGTTTCCCTTTTCTTCTCCTGCCCCTCCCCCAACACTGTGTAGGCTGTTGAAGTCACCGACATCCTTGGATGGCTTAGGGTTGTGTGTGCGGTTTCTTTTCATATTCTTTACATGCTTTTTCTTAACAAAAAAATCATGCCCTTAAAAGAATATATCATAAGGAGTCCAGCAAATACACAAAAAAGCCCTACCTTGTTTGTGGGTGGCTATTACACTAAGCTGACAGGCACCAGGCCACTTATAATTTGTTATAAGAAGGAATGACATATAATTAACCCAGTGACCCAGAAAACACCTCCCACCAATTTATAATAACTTAACACTGCGAATAAAAACCACGCTTTCAATTAGGGTAATTCATTCCTTACGTACCACTTAGATCTCATTTAGGCCTCTACATGCTACCCTCTGTTACCAGCGGCAAATTGTCTCTTGCACAACCTTCGAAGCTTTAATTCATCTGCAATTGGCTTGGTATGCAGCAGCAATGCAGAGAAAAGAACATTTAATAAGCTATTAAACAATATTTGGAGATGGTTTGGTGGTTGTAGAACCACCACGTTCTACAGACCTGGGCAAGCCGCATTTCAAAGCAGATGTGCACCTAAGCTAATAAATGCAGACAGAATCTCAGCAGAAAAGAGAGGCCATTATCCATGCACAGTTGTACCTCGGTTTTCAAACACCATCGTAGTCGAACATTTCGGAACTCAAATGCCAAAAGCCTGGAAGTAAATGCCTTGATTCTGAACGTACCTCAGAGAAGTCGAACAGGAAACACGGCTTCTGTTTTGAGTTTTCCTGTTTTCAGTTTTTGAACATTTCAGAACTCGAACGGACTTCCGTAATGGATTGTTAGAAAACCAAGGTACCACTGGAGTTGGATCAATTTCTGGCTAGCTGTCTCCAGCTTTTCCACTTTGAAACATCAGTTCTTTACACCTGGGAGAGAGGTGTGGCATTAGAAGCCAATGGGTTCAACTGAAGATCTTATGTAATTTGCATTGATTCATTAACTGAATGGGTGGCTTCAGGAAAGCTATTGTCTTGTTATGTTTCCTTCTACAAAATTCAAACAGCCCACGTCAGAACAGATACACAGAAATATGTGTTGCTGCTTTTATATACAAAAAAATGCTACGTAGGTTGTAAATGAGAGATGCCTTGGCAACAGTATAATTATTTTATGGCATTTCCCCCTTGCTCTTTGGCAGAAAAAGACTCCAAGGGTGGATTACACATATGTAATCATTCATTGAGAAAGACTTCATGAAACGGCAATGTGATTTAACAACCGTGGAACCAACATATAGTTTGGAGGGGCCGTATCACATGGAACATTTGCTACAGGCAACCATTTAAGGCAGCCAGTACCATCCAATGGGAATGTTTCTGTGTATGTAGATTGCAGTGGAATGGAAAAAATCAAACAAACAAACAAAAAGGCTGGAGGGAACCTGGGTGCCAAGCTCCTGTAGGTCAGTGGTTGCTGCACTGGGACATTTGTCCAAGGAAGCAAGTTTAGATAGGTGTATCTGCTGCTACATGGTGGCTGAGTGGGCACTGGACTAAAAAAATTAGAAGCATTTAATCCTGATTGCAAAGCTGACACCACTTAATTTTTGCATAGGTAAGTCATGGAGACCTGTTATTCTTAACACCTGTTTTTATCTTTTTAGCAAAGGAAATGAAGGTGAAAGAGGAAAACCCCAAGAGGGCTCTGTTACATTTCATGCATTTGAGCCTATTTCTCAGAAGAGCTACTGAGATTTTCTCCATGCACATTTCCAAAAAAAGGTGTTTCTTGTCTTTACAACGTTTTAATAAACTTCTGCAAAAATAAATGGAACTGTACCCCGTGTGGTAAGTTGTTTTTTAAAAAATGTGCCCAACACCATGCTATATCCAGGCTTGAGAAGGCTCTGTAATGTGTGCAAATGTCTTGTCCCCCATTCATTCAAGTCACTATATGCACATGACAGAACATGCTGTATAAGCCCACTGATGGCAGATACGTAAACACTTTAAAATAATTTTTCTGTTCCTCAGGTAGGTGTTGGCGCTCTGTGTGTGCAGATGTTGGTAGCCGTCACTACCTCCTGTAGGAAGTGAGTCCCCGAGTTTTTGCACAGCATGAAGGAATACTTCCTTTTATCTGTCTTCAATCTTCAAATGTTCAGCTTCACTGGACATTCATGAGTACTAGTGTTTCGAAAGAGGGAGAAAAACTTCTGTTTCTCCATGCCATGCATGATTTTATAAATTTCTATTGTGTCACCTCTTACTTGCCTTTTTTAAAAAACTAAAAAGTCCAACATACTATATAGGGGAATTGCTTCATGCCTTTGATCATTTTGATTGCCCTTTTCTGAACCTTTTCCAACTCTACAGTACATCCTTTTTGAGGTGAGGCAACCAGAATTGTACAAAGCATTCCATATGTAGCCACGTAAGAGATTTGTAGAATGGCATTATGTCAACAGTTTTCAATTCCTCTCCTAGGGATCCTCGCATTTTACTTTTTCACAGCTGCCTCATAGTGGGACAAAAACTTCATTGAACTGTCTATTGCACCCCAATGTCTTGTTCCTGGCTAATTGCCACCAGTTCAGACCCTATGAACATAGATGTGAATTTTTTGCCCCAACATGCATCACTGTGCACTTTTCTTGAACTGCATTTGCCATTTTACCACCTGTTCACTCAGCTTGGAGAGATCCTTTTAAGAGCTCTTCATAATATCTTTTGTTTTAACAAAAATGAACAATTTAGTATCACCAGCAACCTTCTGTTGCTCAGACTCGCCTCCTGCAAAGATTAGTTCAGGCACTGGGATCTGCTCCGTATCTTCCGTTGTGAAGACAAATGCAAATGATCCATTTAAGTTATCTGTAATCTTATCCTTCTTTAGCAGTTGGGGAACTGAAGTGGAGGGAAGAATCTTACTACACTGCCACACATTGAATTCCTCTGCAGGCTCCCTCTCGTGAGAGCTTGGCACCTCCAGTAGTGTCAAATGGGTGAGTTTACTCCCCTGACCTCTGAAAGTGAATAGTGGTCATTCACTTATTTAGGCCAAATTAAGTTAAAAAGATGAATGAAGGGAATTGTGGTGGAAGCTAAACCAGATGCTGCCATCCCTGTTATCAGGAATAGGGCCAAGTTTTGTCTAGAATAAAAATTATTCCATGGAATTTCCTCATGGCATTTAAAAGTAATTTCATATTGTGCAAGTGCAGTTTACACTTGTTATTAGTTCACATGAAAAGTTCCCATTTCAATGTTGATTTTGATGGCACACTCAAAATTTGAAGTGAGGATAAATTTAAGGACATGATCTTCCTCTTTGTAATCATTCAGGAAAGCATCACACAGTATACGTTAATGAGTAAATCAGTGTGTTTCTAATGAAAAATTCCAAACCAGCTTATGGCAGCAGACCACACATTCTAATAAAAGTAGCAGAGGGAGGTTTCCTTCTAGCTCTCTCGGTAGGTGTAAAATAGGATAAACTATAAAGATGAAAGTCAACCTTAATACTTCCATTGCTAGATTAAAGTTTAGAAATACATGCAATGCTGGCCAGCAGGAAATTACAACCAATTGTATAAAATTTCTCTCCATATGAGCACAGCAAGACACTCAAATGTCCATTTTCAAAGTACTTTAATTCATCTCCCCACTCCTTACATTTCAGAGCACCAGTAGCTCACTGCAGGCAACGACAATTCCAT
This sequence comes from Podarcis gaigeae, assembly GCF_964106915.1. Classification (NCBI taxonomy): domain Eukaryota; kingdom Metazoa; phylum Chordata; class Lepidosauria; order Squamata; family Lacertidae; genus Podarcis; species Podarcis gaigeae. The sequence continues at coordinate 22,888,278 of NC_139686.1, read as the reverse complement.
TGTATCCTAGGCCAATATCTGAGCATGTGCTTTTCTCTTCTCAGTGGCTAACAGTTATGTACAGTACAAAGAACTGAAATTATGGCCAGCCACATGTCGTTGGTAAATTAATTTCTGGTAAGATCACATTTTCCTGAAATCTACACATTAAATTTGTTTCTAACTTTAGTTTAATTTTTACAAATCCTTTCTAAATAAAAGATTTGAACAGTTGTCACTTTAGAGTGGTGGCAGAATGAATTCTAAAAACCAAGGGTAAATTTTATAGAATTTTTCTAATGTCTCCTACATGCCTCACTTCTTGGCAAATTTGTACCAAGGTAGGACTCCCAGTGAATGTCCACAATTGTAGATGTCAACGTGCTCATAAAATGCCCTCCCAAAAATGAATGTTGATAAATATTTATGAAAAAAAAAAATCTTTAGCAGTGCCTATATCCAGTTCATTTTACAAACTGGCGTTCTTCCCATTTGAGACGTTTTTTCCGTGGCTGTACAAAGTCGTCATCAGAGTCATCTGTTGAGTTGGGACTATCTCTATCAGCACGGCAATAAGGCTGGGCAGGGAATTTTCTTTCTGGAAAAAGGTTCTTCAGCAGTTCCTCAAAATAAGCTTCCAGTTTCATGCCAGCATCAGCCACTTCTGAATCAGGCTGTTGGGGAAAGTCAACATATCATTGGTTTTATATTTGCAGTCCCATATAATAAAAAAAAATGGGTAAGTCAAATGCCAAAGTAAATCAACTTGAACACACGAACACTACTAATAATTTTAGTTGAATAAAATTCATCTTACTCAAACTAAAATTTGTGAACTCAATCAACACTTTAACAACTCAAAATATGATATGACTGTGATACAGTTGACAGTAGCATTTGTAGTATAAAACTAGTATGCAACGATATGTTAGCACCTTAGTTAGCGCTTTGGTATTTTCTATCACTTCTTGGCTAAGAGAGAGTTTGTTCACACACAGTGACTTACAGCAGCAGAAGAGAGATCTAACAACCTTATCTCAGAGTACAATATTACTTCTGCTGAGTAGTCCTCATTTCTCTCCCCCATGCAAATATTCTGTACTGTTCAATGTGTAAGGAAATTTATATGATTCAACTGTCACCTAATATCATATCTCAACTCCAATGCAGGCCAGACACTGCTAAAGAAAGGGACCTATAATTATATTCTGCATATAAATTACCAGCTATGTGACTCTGCAAACTATTATAGTATCCACAGTTAGACTCTGGTAACAATGGTAGCTTCCTAGAAAAAAAAAACACACACACACTACAGTATTTTCTGACCTCATTAAATTCAGCACAGTTTTGAAAGATCAGTCTGAAATCAGCTACAACATCTTCTGGTTTTGTGTACAATGGATGATGCAGTTGCAATCTATTTTTGATGGTTGACAAGTCCATTGGCTTCTTAATTATTTTGTAGTAGTCAGGCACCTAGAAAGGAATAGATGAATCTTCTCAGTAATACATTAGCATACTTCTTTGGCATTATCTGGGAAAGTGAACATCTACTGTGCAGATCTTAAGCAAATGACTCCTGCTATGAATGGAGAGAGCAATCTTTCTATCTTATTGAAAATAATTGGAAGGAATATATATACTGTAAACAGCAGTTATTGCAATGTCTTTAAAAGGCATATTATTCATCTAATATACACAACTTCTTAGATTCAATTTGCTATTTAAGATAGTGTCATAATGAAAATCTAGATAAGCTAACTGGAAATAGGTTTCCACAGAAACTGTATTTAGCAGCACATTGCAGGCTATCTCTGTAAAATCACAGCAAAACACAAACACATCCCCTATACCAGGAGAAATGTCAGAGAGCTGGGTCTCAATCTTTTATTATCTCTATTTTGGGTCCACCACAGGATGTACAATGCTATGTATCGCTCTAGCACACTCCTAATACCTGCCTCAGAACAAGGTGGTTTATCTTTTGATCAATTTGCTGTTGCAACTGAGCCAATGACAGCATATGGATAATGGCTCCTATTTACACAGGACAACCTGCTCTAGTTCATATTGCATAGGAACTTCAAAGTAAGTGGAAAGTGTCTATGGAGTGTTTCATTTTTATTGTGTAAACTAATCTAAACATTTTGAAACTGCAAAGCCCGCCTACTACTGGGCTGTTACAAATGCTGGAGTTCCACACACACACATCTGTGCATGCAACAGAATTTTGTCTCCCTCTCCTATTCCCCTCAAGCTCCTGGCATACCCTCAAAATCAGATGCGGAGGATTGGGAGACCTTCTGGAGCATAGTTTTGGGAAACTTTTTTCGGGAGGAAGGTGAAAGTTATTATGTGTAAATGCAATTACGCTTATGATTAGCATTAGATACAACCCAGAGTATTTACAGATGACATTCATTCATTGTTACTAATTAACTTTTGAAATGGAAGAAAGTCTAGAAAAGGTTCCACCCTACATTTTTGGAAAGGGGTGCTCTCTTTTCCCTTTTATTGCACTGCTTATGCAAAGTTATGTATCTCTAAACACACTGCATAGTAAAACACATAATGGATGGCTCTTGGTATCATTTACTTCAATGACATGCAGTAACTAATAAACAGCTGCAAGAAGATCAGAAACTGAACTACTGTATTAATAAATGTACTTCAATAAAAATTGCCAGTTAACAACTGTACTCAAATATGAGACTCAAATGGCATGCTGCTTTTACATCAGCATTTCTTCTCTCTCTGTTGAAATTATATACTGCACTGAAGCATGAATATAATATCTGACCAGTAATGAATGCCAACACAATCCTCACAGAATGTTAGTGGCAAATAAAATGACCATCATACCGTGGGAGGAACTGGATCTTGAAAAGCAAGGCTCATTTCATGGCAGTAAAGGTACAGTAGTAATCTTTCACACTTCTGCACAATAGAAAAGATAAATGATTTCAGTTACACAGAGTACCACCTTGAAGAGCTAGAACAGCAACGCAGTAGAAACTGCATTTTTCTGAGGCTACAGAAGACAGTGCTGGAATTCAGACATTGTGAGATCCACTCCCACCCTCCTAGTCAACTTTTCCTTCAGTGGCCTTTTTTGCCACCAGTACATAATTTTCAAGATGTATTGACAAAATGGACTGCAGACACAGTTTGCAGGAACTCAAGAGGAAAAATTGTGGTGGCTTCACCCTTCCCCTGGTCCTGTTGCTGCTGTGTTATCCAGAGTGAATCCATGGTTTGACTTAGCATTATGTCTGAAAAACAGGATCATGGTTTGTCTTCCACAGAGAAACCAGAAGTGGAAAGCCAAGAACAAACTTGGCTACAGCTCATGATTTGTCCCTAGGGAAGGTAAGATATGAGCTTTGGGTTGGTACATTAAGTCAAACCATCTCTTAGCACTGCATAGTATAGCAGGAACAGGACAGGAGGGCTGTGATTTTTCCTCTGAATACATGCAGGCTCATCTGTTCATGCTTAGTGAGGCTATTTGTTCATGCTACTACATATACCACAAATAATAGTTCTGCTAATTAATTAGCATATTTCCTAAAATTACAAAGAAAATGTGGGCATGGCAATTCAAATACTCCACACCTGACACATTTACTTGATCTTCAAACCACTTTCGAAGTAAAGGAAACCCAGGAGTAAAAACCTGCCTGAGGATCAAACTGCTCTGATTTCAAGTGAGGTTTAAACTCAAGAAGAAGCATCATGGGTCTCATTTGTCCACACCTTCCTGTTTGCAAGAGTGAAGTGTTAATATGTGTTCAGTCAGATACTACAAACTTCTGGTATCAAAAAGGTCATGACCAGAGAAGAACCTAGGTGCAAGATGTATTTAGGACATATTCTCAAGTTCTCACTACTTACTAAGAAATTACAGGGGTATAATAATTTTATTACTACCATGGCATTTTTCAAGGTGTATTCACAATGCACTTCAATGACTAAACTCTCACCCTCTGATCCATAGGTGGCAATCCCATATTGCCTTCCAATTTTCTTTTTTCTTCAGTCACATGACTTGGGCCATCACAATCATATTCCATTTCTGGCTTGAACAAATCACGGCAGAATGTGCAAATCCATTCTCCGCTAAACAAAGTGAAGACAAACAGGCATCAATCCATGTTCTGAGTGTTTCTAAGCAAACTCTTATCTGCTATCTATAATGAGTTTTGGAAAATACCGATGCTGAAATGAAGTTAACTGATAAAAGATAGGCCTTGCCTTCTGCAATTTTTGAATTTCTTCACCCAAGCACCATTTGTCATCTCATTATCAGAAATAAAATCTAAGGGTACATATGAACACTTAAGGGACTTAGAAGGATGTGTGAGGCTTGCTCTATTAAAATTATTGTCTTCACGGTGCCTCCTATTTCTCTCCTCTGTTAGACTTGCTTCCTTCTTCTCAGAAATATAAGCATGCAGGCCACGGCTATGCAACATTCTCTTCAATCTATTGTTCTCCCTTCTCACCAAAAGCAAAGTGCTACATTGGTGGGAGGAACTTGCTGGGGGGCGTCTCTGAAGATCGAAGGAATGTGGCTTGCCATTCCCCACTGGCTTCAACAAAGTGGCCCTTGCTAAAACTGTCTTCTCATCAGTACCTTAGAAAAAGCGTGGATTAAATGTTAGCTGCCAGTAAGTACCAAAACTGCTGCCATTGTTAAAGGAAGCAATAGAAAGTCTATTATGCATTACAAATCACAGGCATATTGTGGTTTAAAAACAGGGAAGTAAATGGGGAAGGTTAAGCACTGCCCTTAATATTGTGCTGTTCTTGATTAACAGCAAAACGGAAGAGACCCCTACAATTAGAAGCATTGGGCAGATCACAACCACTGGAGAAAACAGAAATTTCTCTCCAAAAGCATTTTCTCAGTGTGCAAAATGTCTCCCTCAGCCTTTCTTATTTGGATACATTATACTCTGTAACTGGATGACTAACTTATTTTGATCTGAGTTAGAATGCCACAGGTATGTATATGTATATACATATATGTATGCACAGAGAAGCAGACACACGTACATGGATATATTCAGAGAACTTTTCTCCTACAACAGCGCACCTGAAAAACATAATTTTGCCTCTATTTACCATAGAAAAAGACATCTTTCTCCTTTGAAGGATCTTAATAGCTTAGAAAACAGGAAGGAGTGCTCCTTCTTGCTTCTTAACTAGGTAAAATCATCTTGGAATGGTACTGTATCAGAAGAAGATGTGCATTTCATTTCAACTGCAAATTCTGTGTGTTTGCATATGCAATTGTAGGAGAGGTTATTTGGGCCCAGAAGCGGCTCTGATATCTTCGGATGAAGGGTAGTATACAATTTTAATAGATAAGATAGATAGATATATCTCATGTTTACATTTTCAAAATAATGTTTCTATTAAAATAGCTGAAATTGTATAACATACCACAAAAAATATTTCAAACATGACAAACAGTAACACAGAACAAATGCAGTACTAGATCAATAGCACTCCTCAGACTAAATAAATACGAACAAGAATGGAGAATGGAACAATGGAGCACTTTTTTAGGAATCACAATGCAAAACTGTGGCACCACAACTGTAATGGGTATGTCGTTTCACACATCCACAATCTGAACTCCTGATGGCTCCTGTTTAGCTTTAAAATTAGAAAATGACTGTATATATAAAAAAGAATGAAGGTCTGAGGTAATATTTTATAGTCTAGCTGATTTTACCTTGGAAAATTCCTGAGTGTGGGAACATGACAAGAAAGGTGGAACACTTTAGGACATTTATCACAACACAAAAGCTCTCCTCCGTTCTGACACACTGCACACCAGTCCTCATTGGGGTCATCATCTTTCCTGCTTTCTCCAGCATGAGGTGTCCCTATCCATGGTGCCTTGCCATTGGATGGTTGGTCACCTGTACTGTCTGGTGCTTCTGTTCTCAAGACGGTTGCTTCAGATGAGCGATTGCGATTGTTATTCAACAACATTGAGGTAAGTAAATTTCCTGGAAACCTAGTCTGTAGGGAAGAAGAAAAAAGTATGCAGCCTGAAAAGAATGTAAAATTGTTACATACATGTGTGTATAAAAATGCACACAGTCATGCCTCTTCTGCAGTAAGGGTCTAGCTAATTGCATCAATTACTATAGCTGGATAAATTTATGGCTTTAGAAAGAGCTTCCAGCATTTTAAAACCCCCCTGAACATTTAGTTCTTGAGTGCGGAAGAGTAGACAGCATGAGTGCTCTATGATTTCCCAGATCAGCATGAAGAACGTAGAAGTTTTCCTTTGTATTCTAGCATAATATAAATCCTGAGTAGAACAGTAACAACTCAGCCAACTTAATAATTACCCTCCCAAATTTAGAGACTATTTTTATAACTTTGATTACATTTTGCTTCCGGGATTCTTCATCTGTTTCTTGCTTCACTATTACAACAGGGAAATCATAGTGTTCACTTGGCACACCAGACTCTTGTTTTATTCTGATAGGCTCCAACATGACCACAGGGACTCGCTGGGTTGAATCTGCACCTGATGGTCTGCTAGAAGAGCCAGAGCTGTAAAAGGAAGAAGTAGTGGGGAAGAGGATAAAAGATCAAGCAAGACTAAAACAAGACTATTGTGACATGTTCTAGATAATTTGAAGAGGGTACATCATCATTGTATGAACCAGTCTGTGGTATTTTTTCCACATTTGATCATTCAAAGTTTGTGTTTCAGCCATGACAACACAAAAAATCAAGTGCTTTAAGTGGATAGTTACATTACAAAAAGCAAAAATATTCTTCTCCATCAAGTTCAACTAAAAAAATGGATGGAACTAACATTCATCTGCAAGATGCAAGAAACAAATGATAACCAGCACCCATCTTCAGTTTCTTAGATTTCTGTATTGCCAGATAAAAACATCTTAATTGGACAATTCACACTGACAGTTTTTTCAGAACCTATTATTTTTGCTTACCTGCCTCGACTTCCAACACTAGAGGCACTGGGTGAACGAATTGGAGGATGGACAACCGCACCTGAATTTTTACAAAAAACTTGTCAAAAAACTTATTTTATATAGATTTAAAAACTTCTGTTAGGTTGATCACATGATCTTAAGATGTGGTTAAGCATTATTTTGATTTCCACTCCACTACCCCAATACCGTAGAAGAAATCAAGGGAAATAAATTATGAACAGCAAAAATAAGTGCCCAGAGCCCCCTATGCTGCAGATAAGGAGGTGCATGGGGACATTCCTGAATAGGGATGAGAAATATTTTATCTCAAGGCCACATTCATGGCTTGTGGGATGAAAGAGCAAGCGTGATTCATTGCATCTCCACCTCAGTTAATCAGAACTAGGATCTTTCCTATCAAGCACTGTCAGAGCTGCCCGAGGTCCCAGCTCACAAAGGACCAACGCCAGTTCTTGTTATATACAAAAGTCTTTATTGAAGTTCAGTTTCGATTTCAAAGCCGCGGCGCGCAGCTCTACGTCTTGAACTCTAGACCGCTGAAGCTCCGTCTGAATCTCCTCCCCCCAGACACCAGTTTAAGACTCTAGCCCTGCTCCACCTCTTCCTCTGCTCTTTCCTCCTCTGGGTCCGCCTGTCTGCTGGGGTCTTGCCCTTCCTGGACTCTTCTGACGCTGAGTCCCCTGAGTCTTCCCCCTGCCTCCGGCGGGCTTTAGGACCTGGTTCCCAATCCGGGTTTTCTGCTGTCCCGCGCGCCTGTACATTCAAACTTGGCGCCTGCGCCCAGCCGGCAACCTTCCTCCTGACCGTTACACTGCTCCTGTCACTGCTTCCCCCTTCGGGGGGGGGGGCTAGCTGGACCTGACCTCCCCTCCGTTCCCTCACTCTCCAACAGAGGCGTGGTCAGCCCTGACTCATCTTCTCTCCCTGCTGGAGGAGACGCTGGCCCTGATACATGGGACTCTTCCCCCCCCACTACTCTCTGGTGGGGGAGCTGGTCCTGATCTCCCGCTGCTGCTTTGGGATTCCCCGCTGGCCCCTTGCTTCTGGTGCGTCCCCCCTGGGACCCCCCTTGCCCTGGCCATCGACGCCCCCTTCTGGGAATCTTCTGATTCGCTGGAGAAGCTCATGGAATCTCTCGGGCCACTGTCATACTCCCCTACGCTGCCCTCAGATTCTTCCCCTTCGCTCTCCATTTCCTCTCTCCCCTGTGCCTCTGCTCCTGAGCCCCTGACAAGCACGTACTTCTTGCAAGAAATGTAGCTTTCATATTTTCCTCAATTCAAGGAGTCAGTCTGATTACATCCAGGCTGAAATGTGCTCTTTCAACAGGGATCCAGTGTTCTGCTCAGCTTCCAAGAGTGTTAACTCTAAACACCAATAGTTATCAGAGAGTGAATGACTCTTGTCAGGCTCCCTTAATCTAGGAAAGACTAACTGGTGAGCCAGCCATAGTGGTGAGCCATAGTGATAGCACTGGATCAAGGGCACTGCCAGCCTACATACCTGCTCCTTTAGGGGAAATACAAATACAAATCTATCCAGAGCCGGTGATTAATCAATTTTGGGGCAAGAGAATAACCCACCAACAGTAATCCATTTTATCAGAATATTAGGAGTTTAATAATAAATAATAGCCATACCTGAAAGGCCTGGAGATGGCACTGATGAATTTGGGGACTGGACAGATTTGCGTGAAGGAGGTTTGGGTTGGCTCTGCTCAACAATTCCCTCTCTCCTCCCAATGCTTTCCAGTGAAATGCTTCCTGCACAGTCAATCTTAAAACAATTAAGAGATAGTTAGGCCAGAGAGACTCAATGCCACCACTTTTCATTGCTCACTCATTTGAAGACTGAAACAGGTAAAACAAACAAATGCAGCATACATATAATCCAACTAAAATTCCCTCCAAGAGTAAAGGGGGTGGCCCTCTGCTGACCAGCAAGGGTGTTTGCATACCTGGGGAAAACTAGGAATGCAGAAAAGTATTGGTTTAATTTTTAAAGGGGAAAAATCTTCAAAATATGAGAAGACACAAAGAGCTGTGTAGGTGCAAATCTTGCCTCTGTTGAAAGGCCATTGGGAGCAGTGGGTTGGGGGGAATTAGGCTCAAAGGATGCTTGCCCCCACCATTTGCTTTAAGCTGGGGAAAGAAATCCTATTTTGCTGTTGAGAGATGCATTCCCTTGGGGAAATCTGCTGCAAGAAATTCGACCAGGGACCACAAGTTCCCCACCAATACTTTAACCTGTTAAGAGCTCTGTCCTCTTTGCCTCTCAAAATGTCTTTTCTGAGTAGTTCATTAGGATTGGAGGAAAGACACATCCTTCAGTACTAATTAATGCCTCCTCCAAGTGTTTTTTAACTGCTAAAAAGAGCTTCATGGCCTGTTTCCTCTCATATTTCTCCCACACACATGGGACAGAAGGTTTAAATTTTAATTTACAGATTTAATCCTCAATCCATCTCCATCAGGACCTGCATATATATATTATAAATAGGCTTCTTAACTAGGCTACATACAGTGCTCAACACTGAATATAGCTGTTTGATTTCACAACCACTGCCAGACCTTTACAAGTGCTCAGCCTATAAATCATCCAGGCAAGCTGGCTAGCCCCATAGTTCTACTGGGAGGGAACATGTATGGACAGCCCATGGGTAACTTGGCAGAGGGGTGCATGTTCTGCTAAGGGAATAACTCTAGGCAAGAACCAATTTTATGGAGTTAGGAAAGACAGTCATATCAGGGCTTTTCTTTAATATATCTATCAGATGAAGAAGTAACTACAAAGTGGCTTAATGTTAGAATTTCCCACAGAATTCTTTTTTGAGTGTTTGTACATATGACAAGGTCTAGACTATAACCACATAAAATATAGGCTCTTAGCTCTGCTCTTAGCACCAAAAGAAAATAAGGGCAAACAGGTAAAATCATACTAACATAAGCCCCAGTTACTGCTATATAAACTGGTGGAATATGACATACTATTGATTTGTGGACTAGACTGTTTTCTGTGTAAGCTGTCACATTCCCCATCTGCCAATTCAGCACATGAAAGTAATAAAGCTTTCAAGAAGTCGAGATACAAAACATAGTGCAATATCCATCTTACATCAGGAAGAGAAGGCAGTGTATAGGAGCCACCCATTGTTGAGGACAGATCAATCATAGGTGGAACAGGTGTTTTCCCATCATATCCAGCAGCACTATTAACGGTAGGACTGGAGGGAGTGGATGTTGTACTGCTGGCATTTGAGGGAGTAGCAGAAGCATGCCCACTGTTGATTTGCCACTACAAAGAACAACAACTGTATTAAGAAAATAATAGTTTATCACATACACCAATAATAAAACTGCAGTGCACTGGGTTAATCTGCTTTATATCACTTTGCTGTACTGTTTGTAGTACCTTGGTGGTGTGAGGTGATTTTGCAAAATTTGGTGTTAATAGAAAAAAATGTTCCAAGCTGCTTTCAGTTGAATGAAATTGTTGGTTGCCAAGTTACAGTGAACACTCAGGTTTTAGTTAACTGTGGTTTACACTCAGGCACCAACTTCTCTCCAACTATGTTAACCTTTGAAAAGGAGAACAGATACAAATATCTTGTTGACAGACTAAAGTTGTAGAACTGTGCTTAGCACAGAGTTACAGTAGTGGTCAATAGTCCCAAGACAGTGGGTGCTGCCATTCAATTGCAAGTTGGGAGACAACATGTCATTGCAATGTGTATTCTCTACAGTTTTTACTTTTACATGAAAAGTTAAATAGCATTATTAAAAGTGTGTCTCCTTTGCAATAACACCTCTTTTTTTTGAGGAGCCCTAATCTCTCCCTGCTCTGCTCTGTAGTTAAAACAGATACGTTAGACACAGTTGGAAGTGTTTTTCGCTCAGAGATTGTTATGGACACCAAAGTAGCTCTTATTTACTTCTAAAACCTGCATATTGCACAGATCAGCCATGGCTTCAAGAGGAGTGCCAGTCATATCAATAGCAAAATCTCCCAGTCTTTTGGAAGCCAATTGGTTCCACCAGCCTCCAAAGGCAAGCTATTCTAATAGGTCCCCCATCTTTGTGGAGGGGAGAAGCTGTTAAAAGTCTAAATCTCAGCAGGAAATGATTTGACCATTACAAGGAACTGGCATTAATATTATCCACCTTAAGATCACCCTCTTCCTGCCCGGTTGAGAAGACCAGAGTCAGGTTGTGGTCAGCCACAAGTGTTGGTCTGATGACATGTTGGAACAGCCCCACAGTTGTCATGGAGGCCACAAAGTTCCAAGCCACCTCAGAATGAGTGGCCTCAGCATGTCCCCCAACACCAACAACCTAGCATGTGAGTGTGTTTCTTCAACTTCCTAGCTCAGGCAGAGAGACTGTGGAGTAGGGAGTGAGAAAGGCAGTAATCCAGCAGTATCCCTAATAGGTCCTGATTGCCCAAAGCAAGACACGCACACGCTCTAGATCGCAATACAAGGTTTCTTAAAGAGTGGTCACAACACTGTCTCCTGCTTGAAGGCAGTTCACATAATTCGCTCATTCAAAGATGCCTTTATCACCTTCTGGACTGATCTTGTCAATACCCTGTGGGCTAAACATAATTACCCAAGAAGTGAAAGGGACGAAAACCTTGTCTACACCATGGTCCCTTCCAACTCCAGAATTCTATGATTTTATGAGGCTGCAACAACTGAAAATCATTCCAAGTAACTAGACTAAAAAGTACTTCAGATGCCTTCATAGGAACTTCTTCAACAGTGGTGTCAAGATCAGAGTGGATATGAACAATTTTGTCTGCAAAATACTTAGAATACTTGTTACAGCAGGACTCCATGTGGTCAATATATCCTTTCTAGGGTTCTGTCATAACCGCTTCACTGCTCCTTTTAAGTTATTGTGCTCCAGTTAAGTCTTTTGGAGGCAGGGTGTTCAACAATAAAAACGCTTTACCTGTTTAATAGCTTGCTGTGCCAAAAATGCCATCTGCAGTGGGTTGGGCCGTACAGCTGACTGTGGTATATTCTGATTTTGAGGAAACCTCATTGGCTGAGCTGGGGGAACAGAGCCATTGGGTTTGAGGCTGTGATTCTGAAAGTTAACCAAACGTGGAGGTGGCTGCTGGAAAGATAAAACAATGTTCTTAGTTGTCTAAGTTGGCTGCTGGGAAGATAAAACAATGTTCTTAATTTTCTGTAAGTTAAGAGAAATCCATTCTCAGATTTTCACAAAAAATGAGCAGTAACAGTTTAGAGTACTGTGGGATTCACCCTCAACATAAAGCTATGTAGCCTGATAACTAACAGTTTCACAATCTGCTTGAACAGGGAAAGCTACACAGCAATATGACAAGAGATCTCCTTAAGATGTCTGTAAGCATCTAGGAAATCTACAGAGGGGACTGAACTCTTGGACAGATAAAACATACACTGGTGGTCATACAATATGGTGTTACTATAATTCTGTGAAATGCATAAAGTTCATATTAACTGTCTTTAGAGGTTGCCCTGCTGACTTCAGTTTTCCTTTTGAACAAAATACAAATGGCTAAGGGTCTTCTACTCTGGACTTGCCCTAATTTACCTGAGGAGGTGGTGGTGGTGGTGGAGTCTGGTACATGGGCCCTGCAATTCTAGGATTTGGGAGCCCCACAGGACCTGCCCTCCGTTGAGCCTGCTGCCTCTGAGCGAGGACCTGCTGCTGCATGTGCTGAAGTCGCAGTTGAGCTAAACTGATCTGTGTTGGGAACTTGGATAGTTGATTTGAAGGTAAGCCACTTTGTGGCTGTATGTTTGGTTCCATCACAGGGCTTTTAGGCATGTGTGGTGGGGTCTCATTATCTTCAATTACCAGAGAACCTGGATAAAAATAATTATATTTACAAGTTAAGGATTTACTGTCTACCATTAGGCAATGTCCTCTGCCACATTAACCTTTCTGGCATGTGTCATTGCCAAATATCTAAACTAAAAACCCTTCTGTTAACTCTGGAGCTAAGTTGTGCACATACACTTTTATTTAGCTGCCTAGACCAAGACAAACGTAGTCAGATAATGGTCAGATATTTACGAGCTGATAAGTATGTACTTATCGGTTATCCTCTTAACCTAGCAATGCAGGGGGTTGGACTACATAACCCTCAGGGTCCTTTCCAACTCAACAATTCTATAACTCATTCCAAGACACTGATGGCCACTTCATCATGGCAAATTTCCTACAGGATGTCACTTCCATGTAGGGATTAAAGGATCAGCCTAAATTCAGTCTGTGTCCTTTTCTTATTTGATCACAACAAAGCCTGCTCCTTCCCACTTTAGCATTTAATGTGTAGATCTTTTTCTTTCAAAAGAATGAATTACATTTAAAAAGACATTAAAAATATTTACAAGGTTACCATAGGGCCAAGTTTAAACATTTTCTCTCTCTTTACATGTAACAGTTGCCTGGAAGTGCTAGAAAGTTGCTGTGCAAGTTGAAAAAGTTAGCATTAATGCCCCTGAAAATGGTAGGGGATAATGATTTGCTGTCCATCCTAGGGACTTTGTATAGAAAAAAAGATAATTGGCCTACTGATCTGTGGCAAGTAATTCCACTTCTGCACATCCTGCCTTGGATGACATTGCTCAATGGATTGGACCTCATAGCTGATACTCAAGATAAGTAATGTCCTTCAACCTAATGAAGTACAATTCAGCTTGTTACACTGAGAATGAAGGCATTCTTTGTATTTTTGTGATGTCCTGAACATTTTACAGAGCATCATAACTGGTGAGGCAAGCTGTGCTCACATATCAATCCTATGGTTTCCTTTTCTTATCTTAAAACAATGTAACTTTTGCCCTGCCATAAAATAATGAAACTTTAAGCAATTCCCTACTGTAAATCCATAAAACCTTGAACTGACAAACCTCTATTGCATGTGTCACAAAACAACAAATTACTAATTGGACCCAATTAGCCAGGAATATTGTTTTCACAGATATAGCAAGTTGCAGTAGAATCTCTAATTGATAACTTTTAGTATGCTGAGATGCATACCACATATTTTTCCATGTCTAAAAGAATCTTGTTTGAGTTAAAGATATGGAATTTGAATCTGGAATTTATCCTATTCCTATTTATCCTATTTATCACATATATAGCCTAAATACCTTATGGAACTGAATTTTGATATAACTTAGAATGGTTTCCCCCATCCCAAACTGTGTCAGTTTTATAAAAGTATCAAATTTTTGTTCTTCACGGGGTCATTTAGCATAAACTTTCCCTCCTTTGAGATTCTCTTCAGACCTCTCTTTCTGAGACTCACAGCTTGCACCCAGGTAATGAAGAAAGGTTCCTCAACTATTTGATTGGTCTGATTTCTGTAATGCTTTGTTTCTGAGTTACCTCATTATACTATGTTTTACATGTTATTGACTAACCTCACTTTTTTTCTGTAATGCTGAACTGGTCTTATTAAGTAGAAGAAATGTGTTAACTAAATCTGCATGTCTGAAGCACATTCCTGGATCCTATATTTTTGTATACTGATGCAGACAGATTAACCCTGCTCCACCTTAACGTGACATCTGTAAAAGGAGGAACTAGTGTGCTGCTTAATCAACAAAATGAAGGTTTACTACACTGAAGTCTTGTCTAGGACTTCCACCCTGAACAGAGCAAAAATAGCTTTAGATCCATGCAAGCACATTCTTTATCTGTACAAAGTCCTTGGGTGGGACAGAACATAATGCCCCCGTTGTTCTTAAGAGCATTTGTGCCCCAATTTTCAATGTGCACAACAGGAAACATACTTTCTAGCCACTCCAGGCAGCTACTACCTATTAAAAACAAACACCGAGAGTCTGCCCTTGGACTATGCCATAGAATCTTTTGTGTGTGTGGATTCTAAAAAGAACCATATTCCAATCGGGGATATGCAGATCAGGTGAGTTTGCTTTGGAAATACACACCCCATCTGATTCCTTGAGCATCCCTAACCCCATCTTTGAAATGTAATGTACTTGATACATACATATGTCGTGTGACAGCACATTTTTTCAATGTGCTTATGCATGCAGTACAAACCTAATTGGGGATTCCTACCGCCTGCACAGGCAACAAGACAGATGTGTGTATTCGGCGCATACACAAAGAACACAAAATGTCCTGTCAATAAATTATATCTCTATGTAGAAATTAATCATGAGTGGAGGCTTTCTTGTTCATAATCCCAAAGTGGAGGGAAGAAGTATAAAATAACAGAAATAGATATATTCTAAGAAGGGTATCAAGTTTGGAGGGGAATGCGTTCTCTAACCATTCCTAAGACACCGCTTAAAAGAAATCAATGTCAACAGTTATTTCAGAGAGTAAACATGTTTAGTAACATCAACAGTTTCTAACAAAGAGACTAACAAAGATGTACATGGAAATGTACCATACCTAAATTGAAGATATTTTGGGCCCAGAAGCTAGGATCACAGTGAAACACGGTGGTGGTATTAGACACTGGTAAGGCATCACACCTTGCTCTAAGGAGGTATCTTAATCGATATGTAATCTAGAATAAATCAGGAATGATGTATGAAAAAGTTCAACTTTTTCTGCTGTTATCTGGGGAAAGTGTTCCACATAAAGGCTGTTTTTCCCCGTGATACCCCCCTAAAATTGATAAAAACTATATAGCATGTTTCTCACATTCTCCTAGCAAAGTTTTATTAACAATAATATTATATTTCATGAATTCCCATGACACAAATAGTATTGGTTTAAAAAAAATACTATTATTTAAATTAGAATACACAGCATCACTCCTGGCAATGCAACAGGAACTCTTTCAAAACTGTGCACTAGCATGACAGATAAGATACAACTTACACTAGCTAATAATAAACAGAAATAAATACATAATATAGTATTGTAATAATAAACAGCTAATAATAAAAATGAAAGACAAAAATGTCTAATACAGGAAGCTTTGGCTATTAGTTGATGTAACAACTGAGAGAGGAGATACTTTGACTGAATTTATTTAACTTAGATTCAGCAGTGGTGCATGATGGAGGTGAAGTGGCAGCTGTGCCCTCCCAGGGATAATGGTGCTACACTTTTTAAAAAACCTGGTTATTGTGGTTTTTTAAAATAATAATAATAATAATCAGTTTCTTGTTTCTTTCTGGATTGAACAACTGCCCTTTATGTGGCTTTGCTGGAACAAAGCAACTTCAAAGGGGGACTTCAAAGGGGCAATGTGAAACTGCTGACCTGCATCAAAGGTTCAATGCTTTCACTTGTGGATTTATTTGAGACAAAGGTTTTTTTCTCATGTAAAGGTGCTACACTTGCCAAGACAAGGGCAAGAAGGCAGCAAGATCAAGGGAGCTTTGGGTTGCGGGCAGCTAAACAGGTGTACACACAGCTTTAGCACTGCCACCACAAAGATGCTGCTGTGACTTCCCCTCTCCCCACACTGCTGCTGAGTGGACTGCTTCATCCCTTGCAGTGGTAAACCCATGGTAGCATTCACCATCAGGTGCATGCTCACCTGGTCAATCCCAGCTCATTAATACATGCATCTAAAAATATATTAAACTGATGCATTACATTTTTTATCCCTGCTTGCCCAGTTTATTTTTAAGCACTCTTTCTAGTTTTTTGCATGCTTTCATAGTAGAAATAGGAACAACAGTAGCACATTTATAAATAACTGTTCAGCAGACTCTTGCTTTCCCATATCCTGCTAAGAGCACATTGTCTTTGTAATCAACTTGCCATGACTATGGCTTTCCTAGACAAAAGTCCAGTAGCTCTCTATTCTTACTCTTGAAATGTATGCACAGAGTGTGGGAGCTAGCTTGTGAATCTGGTTAGATACTAAGTTTTCCTGCTGCAATCACACATGCGGAGACACTTGTTGAGGAAAAATAACAAATAATTTATTATAAGAAATACATAACATGGATAGTTTAATTTAGAATTAGAAAATCTATTCTAAGTTGGAGAAAACAAAGGTGGCCGTGCTTGCACCTTTGTGTCTTGGAGAGGAGTAAATTGGAGAGAAGGCAACCTGAAAATATCAGACAAGATCAAAGGATAGGTCAGCATCGAGATCAAAAGGACAGAGACAGTGAAGGAAACTGAAGCTCTCTTACTCTATTTTAGTCCCATTCAAACTCTTCTCTGCAAGCAAGTTGCACCCCAACTTCCAACACTTACTAGGCGTTTGCTGTACAGTAATGCGGTGCTGCTGCCACTGGCGACAGCCCATTTAGAAAAGTCCATGACGTGTTCCAGTTGCTTAGAAAGACCTGCCACTTCCTGTTGTTGCTGTACAAGCTTCATTCGGTGTTCTTTGGCTAGACACTGCAAGGGACAAACCCAGAAACTCATCGATTCTTTTGCCAAATCAAACAGTTGAATTTTTCAGAGAAGATACAGGAACAGCTGTGTTCATAAAAAGTGTTAACTGCCACTAACACATTACTCTAGTTGTGTGTGTTTATTATCTCCATCTCTTCAAGTGATCAAACACAAATAAGCCTTGTCTTTTACATCTTATTACTATTCAAACCCTTTGATTTCTAGCCTTTGTTAGCAACCCTTTGACTCAAAGTGCTATGCTAGAAGAGTGATGTGCTAGAAGTGATCATTTGAATGATAAGTGCACTCTGAAAGAGAAGTTCTAAGTGCTAAGAAGGTTGTGAAAAATCCAGGAGCTGAGAGAGAGGCACAGACCCCAAGTTCCTAGCTATCTGTCCCAATATGTAGGCTCCCGGAATCTAGGCAATACTACATCACACTTGATTAACACACAGGCAGATAATGCCCAACAGAGTGCTTTTATTTAACAGCAGAAAATAGACAAGTAAACAATCACATCCTTCCACTGCAAAAATGTAAAACTCACGAACTTAGAAACAAAGCAGAAAAGCAAAGTTCTTTATCGATGAAAGACCACACCCGACCAGATCTGCCCAAACAGTGTCTACCTTGATTGTCTAAGAAATGATGGTAAACAAAGACCAAGTTCTGCTTTTTATACCCTCTTACTGTATGACTATAAACTTATATGAGAAGCCTATTTAAGTTAAATAACATTTCCATCCTTAAAATGACAAAGTGGTTTTATTCTAAATAGTGCTCAAGGTTCTGAATGCTATATCCTGTTTTCAGTGACTACTTGAACACAAGCTCATGGAAACAGACACCATTTTAACCACACTGTTCTCTCAATCATTCTTTGCACCTGTTTTTAACCACAGAATGTACCATACTTTTCCAAGTATTAGACTAGGTTGTTTTACTTTAAAAAACAGTGGTTCCTCAGGTTACAGACGCTTCAGGTTACTCCGCTAACCCAGAAATAGTACCTCGGGTTAAGAACTTTGCTTCAGGATGAGAACAGAAATCACACGGCGGCGGCACGGCGGCAGCAGCAGCAGCAGGCCCCATTAGCTAAAGTGGTACCTCAGGTTAAGAACAGTTTCAGGTTTAGAACGGACCTTCAGAACGAATTAAGTTCTTAACCCGAGGTACCACTGTATGGTTAAAAATCTGGGGGAATCTTAGATAGAGATCGTGAATATGCCTATTTTCTAAATTTGGGGTCCCAAAAGTAGGGGTGTCTTATACATTGGGGCATCTTATGCACAGAAAAATACGGTACTTTCATTTGGTATCTTTGTACCTCTGTTTCAGTAACCAGACATTTACTTGCCTTACTTATGTCAGGCTTCCTGAACTAGAGTGTATAATTTGTTGTTGTTGTTTAGTCGTGTCTGACTCTTCGTGAACGCATGGACCAGAGCACACCAGGCACTCCCGTCTTCCACTGCAGTTTGGTCAAACTCATGTTAGTAGCTTCGAGTGTATAATACATAGGTTTAATACTGAAAACAGCCCTAAAGAAGCTCTTATGGCCATTTTATACATGTTTCTTTATGCTTGCATAAGCCTATTGCTAATACATGTATATAAATTGAAGCATGTTGCTGCAAAATAGATAAATCTAAAGCCTAACACAGCTCAAGATAATCTCTGCTGATAATGGAATACAACGAGCCTCTTCAAATGCTGTTTTGATCATTTGATTTATACCTGGGAAATGATCAGTAGTGGGCCTTGAAAATGAGTATCCCTCCATGGGGAAAGAAAGTAGTTATGCATTTTGTTTGGTATTACATCTTGTTCAAACACAAGAGAAGATATCCTGCTTTTCTCACTGCATTTTACCTGCAGTGATGTGGGCAGCCGAGGGAAGATGTTAGCCCAAAGTGCAGTTACAATGGCCCAGCATTTCAATGCCAAACATCAAATATACAAATAGCAAATACGTTATTTGAACCTCATGCAGTCAAAATGAACCCACACTTACACAAAGGACACAAGGGGAGAAAATCCCTAAACAGTCAGAAGCATCTAACATGCTCAATGGCCACAGAATACAGGTGACAGGGGGCAGAGATGGAAATGGAGTAACTAGGTAAAGATCATGACCAACCTTACTCACATGATGTGCTGTATGTACATAAAGAGGCCCTGCTCACAGGCTCGTTGCTAAGGTCAGTTAGGTTGGTAAGAATAAGAGGGCTTTTTGGTGGTGACCACTCCACTCAAAGCTTTATGCATTTCTCTCCATAACTGTGTATGGATTTTTCTGTATAAGTCTTTAAAACTGGATTCATTTATTCTGTTTTAGCTGCTGTTGGTTTTGAAATCGCTGAGCTGTTTGAAGATGTGTTATGCTAACTTACTGAAATGTCTCTGTTATGCTTTAAAGTTGCCGTTTTTCCTACTTTTTATAAATATTTGTTTGGTGATTTCCAATATATTTTATAATGTGGGAAGGCTAAAGCCTTAAATACACTCTACACATATTTCTGTAAAAATCAAATAAGCAGGAGTACTCCACACTGCAACAATTTGTTTTCAATGTAAATATAAATTATCCAAAGTAATCACATCCCTAGTGTGAAAGGGAATACTCAATATCTGATTGTGTTTGCATGGGTAGTATTCAAAGACATACAATGGAGTTTTTAAAAATTACAGGACTATCTATCAATATGGAATCCCTCCTATGAAGAAGAAAATTTTGAAATCTTTCAAATTGTTCTTCTGAAAAGAATTTAATAAATTATAACAACTGCATTTAATAAAGCATGATAAATACATTCAGATCTATTTAGCAGTACATATTACTGCAAAGTGATTAAAAAAATGTGCAGTATGTCAGAGTGGGGTCTTACTGTTGCCCCTCAGTAAAGAATAATTTACCTCAAGCTGATGGAGTAGAGCTTTCCCCTTTTTGTTTATTTCTACCATCAATGTGAAAATAGCAACTTTAATGTCCTGTTCCACCAGCTTTTGATTCCGATTCACTTCATGAATCCTAAAAAGGTGGAAAACAGAAATGCTCTTTAATATGCTCAACATGGGAAATGTGCAAAATAACTTATTCTGAAATCTTTGGATACTAGTAAACTTGGTCCTAACTAAGCCCTAGGAAAAAAATGGAATGAAACTGCCACAAACTCAAGATCCACTTATTTCAATTGGATTTTTGTTGCAACTAGCATTTGCTGGATTATGTCCAATCAACTTCATGAGCCTTTGGGAAAACCTTTGAATTGTCCCTTCTTACTATAACAATTCTATGATTCTATGAATCTTAAATGTTTGAACTTTAATGGTAAATTGGAAGCAAAGTGAACATTAAGACCCTCAGCCTTATGGATAAAAGAGAAATACAAAAAAAATTGCTTCTTTCACATATTGTGTTACCAGCAGTGATGTGTAGTGGACAATTTTCAATCAAATTTTCCAGTGCTTTATTTTTCTGCAGAAAATGTTCTGTTTCATATTTTTATTAGTAGAAATGAACATCTGTGAACTGCAAGTGCAATGTTAGGCAAACTTGATAGTTTCAAAGTTTTTAGCCTTGTTTACTAAAATGAAGTAAAAGAAGTCCTCTTTAGGCCATCAGAAAATGTTCTTATTTAAATTACGCTAATTTGCAAAGGAACATTTTCTGCAGTTTTTCCATTCAAAATTTTCTGGATAACCCACATCACTAGCTACCAGAAAGGTAAAGAATATAAAGGCACACTTCTTTTCCCTGTCCTTTTTATTCTTGTCTGTCAGGGATTTTCTCTCAAAACATACATGCCACTACTCCTCTATGTAAGTGAACACCTCAAAATCAATCTCCTTCCCTTCCCACATAATTAAATTTTTTGAATGACTAATGTTTGTTTTTAATGATTAATTATAAGCAATATTGTAATGTGTGTTTTTATCAATATAATTTTGGCTACACCATTATTTGCATTTCCTGTTCCATCTCCATCTCTCTGTCATACTCCCATTTTTTGACAGCTTGCCTTAGGGCAGAGAGTTCTCATTTGTATCCTTTATAAGTGCCTTGGATGAAGGTACTGAGGCAACGCTCATCAAATTTGCAGATGACACCAAACTGGGAGGGGTAGCCAATGCCGCTGAAGACAGAATTGGGATTTCAAGGTGACCTTAACAGATTGGAGATCTGGGCCCAAACTAACAAAATTATTTTCAATAGGGACAGATGTTAAGTTCTACACTTAGGCAGCAATACCAGCTGCACAAATATAAGATGGAGGACTCCTGGATTGCCAGTAGTACATGTGAAAAGGATATAGGGGTCTTAGCAGATTACAAGCTTAACATGAGTCAGCAGTGATGTGGCAGCACAAAAAAGCAATGTTATATTATAGGCTGCATCAACAGATGTTCAGTGTCCTGCCTTGGTTGGACCACACCTGGAGTACTGTGTCCACTTCTGGGCACCACAATTTATGAAGGATATTGGCAAGTTGGAATGTGTGCAGAGAGGGCAACCAAGATGATAAAGTGTCTGGAAACCAAGATTTATGGGGAATGATTGAGGGAATTGGGCATGTTTAGCTGAGTAAAGAGGAGATTGAGAGAAGATATGTTAGCCATCTTCAAATACCTAAAGGGCTGGCCATCAAATAGAGGGTACTGCAAGCTTTTTCCCCCCTGCTCTGGAGGGTAGGACCCAAACCAATGAATTAAAGTTATAATAAAAGAGATTCCAACTGAATATCAGGAAGAACCTTCTGACAGTAAAACCTGTTTGACAGTGGGAAAGACTCCCATGAGAGGTGGTGGACTCTCCTTCCTTGGAAGTTTTTAAGAAGAGAGCAGTAGTGTATGACCTAGTTGAGATTCCTGCATTGCAGGGGGTTAGACTAGATGACCCTTGTGGTCCCTTCCAACTCTACAATTCTATTATTCTTTTGTAAAGCAGTATATTTTTAGGAACAAAACAACAACAATAATCCATAGTAATAGTAATGCAAATGCAGTCACATTAGATATAGTTCATCAAACTTCTTTACAGTGATTCTGATAAATGTTTTGTGCACGTTAAACTGTTATATTGTATAGTACAATTCCAATGGTCATGGAAACCAATTACAGAAATACTTCTCAAGGGAAAATATCACCTGAAACCCACAACATGAGAAATAGCTATAAATTAAATTTAGCCTAGAATATATGTCGTATAAACATAGTATTTTATTATTATAAAACAAGTACCTATTTTGAATCTGCTCCCCTGTATATTTTATATATTTGCTTTTCTCCATCAGCTTCGTGACTAATGTGTCAATTATAACCTTTTGATTCTGAAAGGCTTCTTCTATAAACTGGTACCTGCAGTAAAAGAAAAATAACAAACCATGCACATAGCAAAATATTCCCCATCTTGCCTTACTAAAAAAGTTGCTAAAAGGTAAGACAAATTATGTGACAACAATTTTTCATATGAAATCATTTTATTTTCATAGGTCATGGGAGGCCAATAAAATAATGATCAATAAAGCATTTGATTGCCAAAATTGTATGGCCTATGGCCATAAACATTGTCCAAGATTATATTGTAAAACCTCTAAGTACTTTTGACATTTAGACTAGTCATGCCAAAATTTACCGCCCCTTTTTCTGCAAAAGAGGAAAACCAAAATTGTACTGATTTAACGACAACAGTCTCATAGGAAGTTATGTCAAATATTTTTTAATTTTTGTTGAACCTGAAAAAGATCAGATTATTCTGAGAAAGTGCAGTGGTTTAATGCTATTCTTTATCAGGTAGTGTGCCCCTTAAAAATTCAACATATGGATGTGTTTTAGCCATTTTGTATTGGGCTTTTGGTTGTAAAACCTAGGTTGTGGAATGGTTGAGTTTTGGTGTAAAGGCTCTTATGCATAGGAAGGTCAAAAGTTTACAAGAAGGTTAAAAGAGCAACGCCATATTTTGCTCAGGTTGTTCATCCAAGAGTTAAGATGATATTTTGCATGGGAAGGTCAAAGCTTCATGCTAGGAATCTGGCAATTAAGGGGAAATAGAAACTGAACTAATACATTCTTCTCCTGATTAGCTAAAAGGTTGGAAATGGGGGTGAAATATTGTATATTAGTCAAGCTAGAAAACAGCTAGTTATGGAGTCAGAAACTCGAAGGACTGAGAGTTGAAGAGCTGCAAGAAAGAAAAGGACCTAGACTGCTTTAAGAGAATAGGAACACTGGAATGTGTTAGAGAGCGCAATGAAGGAAGCCAGAAAGCTGAATCATTCGGGAAACAGTCTAGAACAGGTATAGCTGGGTGCATTTAATTTAAACTGCTCTTATGTGTAGCTACCCAAACTGAACAATTAGGTGTGCCCCCCATCTGCTTGGGGGAAAATTGGTGCAAGGTCTTCTTACTCATTCCATGCCCAAGGGCCACACTACTCTACCCAGTATAGAAAGAAAGTTGGGCCCCTTAAAGTCCAGAAGGTTAATGACCTGTTTAGTGGAGGTGGTCAGAGAAAAATAAAGTTACCACCTTGGCAGCAATGGTTAAGTTAACAAGGAGGAATGGTAGGTTTGGCTGATTTGCTTGCCTCTCTTCTCTCTCACGGTTCAGACTACAACCTGAATTACCACAGAGGTTATAGGATATTTATATTTTTGGAATAGATTGAAATCTGCCTCTAACTTCCAGTTTCACCTTCAATTTGGTTACATGCAATTGTAATACCTGTGTTCTTTGTGTTCCAGCAACTGGCAATCCCGACATGTCAGCTTGTCACAAGTTTCACAATAAAGCTTTAGCTGCTCCTTCTTGTGATAAGGACAGAACACAGGTCGCTGACTAGTTACACCAACAGCTTCTGCAAAATTAAACGGGGGAATCAACTTTTCTTGTTACTGCTAGGATTAGAAGGGGCAATTTATTACTACAATTAACCCCACATATATTACTGGAAGGGAGGCGGGTGGTGCTGTGGGTTAAACCACAGAGCCTAGGACTTGCCGATCAGAAGGTCGGTGGTTCGAATCCCCGCGACGGGATGAGCTCCCGTTGCTTGGTCCCTGCTCCTGCCAACCTAGCAGTTTGAAAGCACATCAAAGTGCAAGTAGATAAATAGGTACCGTTCTGGCGGGAAGGTAAACAGTGTTTCCGTGCGCTGCTCTGGTTCGCCAGAAGCAGCTTAGTCATGCTGGCCACACAACCCGGAAGCTGTCTGCAGACAAACGCTGGCTCCCTTGGCCAATAAAGCAAGATGAGCGCCGTAACCGCACAGTTGGTCACGACTGGACCTAATGGTCAGGGGTCCCTTTACTTTACCTTATATATACAAGTATCTACAGGCTATAATACACAAGCAGTTCATATAGTCAAACAGAGTACCCGGCTGCACCTTAGGGCAAATAGGAAGACCTTTCTTTCTATCTTTCTCTCTCTGACAACACTCTTTTACACCAGCAATTACTGCTGGACAGGTTTCCCTTTTAAACCGATGGCCTCCAATCAACTGACAGCACATTACTGCTGAGTCTTTCTGACCCAGCACTTCCGTAGAAAGTATTGCAGGCTGGTTGCATCAGCTAGCAAACTCAAGCCTCCAGACTTACTATCTCACACAGTATTCTGTGAATCCCAAAGCTGAATAGCCTCATTCACACGTCACATTAAATTGTAGTTTAAAACAATGGATATCCCTGGGCCCCAAAATAGCCTTGATCAGGAGATGTTTCCCTGAAAACATTTGTGTAGAATATCTGAAGACTGGTACGGATGTTAACCCTGAAGTATACTGAAATAATGAAAACGAACAAAACTATACATAGAAGAGAATGTGTAAAAAATGCATTAGATAGAACTGAGCATTAAGTAAAAGAACTTTTACCTGGAGATACTTCCTCTTTCTGTCTGACTGTATGATCCTTCGTGAATTTCACCCTTTGATGAGCTCGTATGCAGGTCTTACATAACCATTCAACACACTCCACACAAAAACCATTGGCTTCTGCATTGTCTTCACAGCTTGTACAAACCTGGTTTAAGTAAAAATAAAAAGTATGCCTATTGAAACAAATCAGCATATTTGCTTTCAGTGGTATTACTAGTAGGAATGGAAATCAGGTGAGGAACAGAAATCAGATTTCTCACCTACACATATACTTATTTTGTAGGCTTCTGTAACACTGCAATGCTAAAAACCACTGACCTTTGGCTGGAATGTAGCCTACTCTACCTTTTGCCTCTGATCCTGCCTACCACTAGAAGGTTATTCATGAGTGAATGTAGATACTGGGATGAAGAAAGTTCTCCCCCATTCCAAGCCTTGTGCCCTCCCACATTTCAATATTCACTATTACCCTTTGATAACTAGATTCTCTGTAAGATGCAAATCTTACACATAAAATGTCAAACAACACAAATATTTTACTCCTTCTCCTATACTTTCATTTCCTAGATGACAACTAGTATTTAAAATATGACTACAATAACATTTTCATTTTAAGTATAAGGCATGCAGAGAAGACTGATGAGTTGACAGCTTAGGGAATTTGAAAAGCACCAGACACTCACCTGATTTGACTTCTCCACCGTACTACTAGGAACCTCAGTAGTATCCTTCACAAATATGTTATCAATGATGTGTCTTTCTGCACATTCTTGGCCACAAATTGGGCAACGAACAACACCAACTAGGGAGAAAGAAAAAAATGACATGAATTAATAAGTTTAGAAATAAAAAACGAATTTACGGTCTGGTATTTTCCCCTTTTTATAACCCCTTTTCAGGTGGATTCTTCATTACATTTATTAATCTACAAGTTGAGCACCATTTCTCTTTTTGTTTTTGTGCAGGCCATTTATATGATGTCCATTTATATGATGTAGGAAGGCAAATTTTTCAAACAACTTTTATGTTTTAATTCTTCATGCTCCTTGACCAGCTTTATTGTGTTGCAGGTATTGACTCATAAAAGAGAAGCAACAAATAACCACACCAGTCTTCAATTAAGGGCCAACAGGAATACCTTGAAATTCAGCAAACTAAACTGAATATTAAGGCTGAGGAAAACCGAAAGTGGACTGTTTAAACTTAGCCAATATCTCCATGTCTTATATACTTATTTCTTTCACTTCTGTGAACTAGGAAACATAATATTTTAAAAGCCACAGAAAAACAGAATAGCTGAAAAGTTTCCACAATACTGTACAGTGATAGAAATGTTTGTTGTGAACTTATGATGAAACCAAGCAATTAACAATTCATACATGTTAAGACCCCATATTTATATCATATTATATCAATATTTTAATATTTTAATATTTATATTATATTTGTCTCCAGAGATCTAGAAGATGGCAATAGGTGTTTCCCAACTCCTTGGCTCTTGAGCTATACAGTGCTGCACAGCATTATATTGTCACCTCTATTATTTAGCATCTATATGAAGCAGTTGGGAGCAGCTGCCAGTATGCTGATGATACCAAACTTTATTCCTCTGTAACATCTGAATCAGGAATGGACCAGTACATGGATGTAGTGGCGGGTTGAATGAGGGCTAAACAACTCAGTCTGAATCCCGGCAAGATAGAGGCTCTTTGGATGAGTGATTCTGAAGTCTGGGAAGTTGTTTAGCTAAATTTATTTGCATGTGATTGCACTCTTCTTGGAGGAGCAGGTATATATAGTCTAGGCCATGTTCCTAGATCCAGCTCTGCCACTGGAGAAACAGGTGTCGTAGATGACAAGGAGTGCTTTTTACCACCTTTGGCTTGATAAGACAGCTCTAGCAGTACCTGGATTAGTATAGCTTGACCACAGTTGCCCATGCACCGGTAAACATCAAGGTTGGATTACTGCAAGATTGTCTTACCGGCACACGTGTACTTTGAACATGCGCAAAATGGCCGTTCCCTGTATACCCTTTTTTAACACAAGTAAAATTTGACTATAAGGTTTGGCAAACAACTACCTCCATGTACAAGAGTTCCAGAAGACAGTTCCAAAACCCATGGCTCTGTGTGCGCAATTCCACAGAAAAGAAGTGCAGAAGGTGCTATTTCAGAAAATTTCAACTTCCAAAGCATCTCAACCATTTTAATTTTCAGCCAGCTTCTAGCCTTAATGTTTGAAAATGTGTGAGCAATGTTTGATGAAAACTCATGAGACAGAGGGATAATGGAATAAGATTTTAAATAACTGGGGCAGAGATTCAGTATACTGCATCACTCCTTGGCACACTATCTCTGGAAAAACAGAATTTTGCAAAATATAAATCATGAAATTTACACAATATACACAGTGCATGGAATTTTGGTTGCCTTGGTACAAAACTAAATTAATAAAGAGTTCACACACAGCAATTTCACAATTTCTAAACAACTCCATTAAAACTGGCACACTTTTCCCTGCACCTCTGGATACATGGCCAGCTTGTCTTGCAGTTCTTTGTGCAAGGGATCCTCAGACAGCGCCTGGTTCAAGGCGATGTTGGGTTGGCTAGGGAGGCTGAACTTGGCCCTTCATTAGAAAGTGGCCAGGTCCTCATGCTGCTCCTCCTTGTGCCTGAAGAGACCCTCAAGGCTGCAGGTGTCCAAAATGGGGCCAGCCCAAACTGTTGGTGAAGATGGCCTTGTCCACCTCCCTTTTACAAGCCTCAGCCTCTACACCCGCAACAATGAGCCAAGACTGTTCTCTGTGTTATGACTAATCTTCCTGATGGGCACCTGCATTCAGATAGTGCCTCTCTTGCTGTGTGTGGTTCCATGTCACTTTAATTAGTTCTATTAATGCCTCATGTTGTTGAGCAAATTCCTTTCTCAAACTCCCTCTGGCGGGGGAGGCACCATGTTATCTTCAGCCTATTTAAATCTCGGTTAACATGTGTTCTTCATCTTCTGGAGTTTTAAAAAGTTCGTAAGGTCTCCTTGTTTGCTTTGTGAAAGACCCACACGCATCTCCTTATCTCCTCCACTAATTTGAGAGCTAGTAGCAGGTGGAAAA
The DNA here is from genome assembly GCF_964106915.1 of Podarcis gaigeae. Classification (NCBI taxonomy): domain Eukaryota; kingdom Metazoa; phylum Chordata; class Lepidosauria; order Squamata; family Lacertidae; genus Podarcis; species Podarcis gaigeae. Next base: position 22,859,970 of record NC_139686.1, on the reverse strand, counting down.
TTCTTCCCATGGCTAGATTTTACAGGCAGCTCCCAGCATTTAAGGGAATGATGAAATTTACATTTAGTAATATATATTGTAGTAGGTAAGGGTAGCCAAAATGGTACCCTACAAAAATTGCTAGCTTCCAACTCTTATCAGCGCCAACCAACAAAATTTAACCAAGTAACATTTAAACCATATGAAGTGCAATAATCTTTCCCCATGATATTTCAGGTCAAGTATTTGAGAAGTATTAGGTCAAAAAGATAACTGGCAACTTTTTTAGCTTTGTGTACTACATAAAAGTAAAATGAACGTGTAAAATTATATCCCTAGGACATCAAAGAATTATCCAATATAAACTGAAAAGTTTCTGGTGTTAATTATCCTAATTTATATGAGTATTTTTCTGAAAACCAGCATCACTAGACAGAACACTCAGAATTCCACAGAATTCTGAATTATGTAGAGGTCAGTGTTTCCTGGCACTTGACTGAATGTGAATCTTCCTTCCGGGAAGTATGCAGTCAGTTATGTAATAAATCTCTGAATCCAGCCCTATGTAAAGGCAATCCTCAATTTGTGTAGAGGTTCCACTCTGGAGCCTCACACGCATCGGTGGAGCATGCTTAAGTCCCCTCTGCCCTGCCCAGTCCCTTTCCATGATGTGTTTTGATGTTTGGGGGCTACTTCCAGGTTAGGCACCTACACCAGGATTTGCCTGTTATTTACTACGTAGCACTTCTTTAGCTGACATTTGTGCAGATTGAGGTTTTTTCTTAAAAATAATACTAAAAGGTAAGAATTTGAGTTTAACTTCTTTTGCTTATCAATATTTCTGGCTAAACCATTTACAATGTTTCTTAACTCAGAATTGCTTTCGAAGGATTGTGTCCTTGAACTTATACTGTTTCTTTGCATCAGTCATAACTTGGCTCCACTGCATCTCTTGATTATATTATCTACTGAATGTTAATATCAGAATGAGACAAATGTAACAACATCCATAACAAACATTTGCATTTCTGCCAGGCAATATTGCTTGTCAATTCACCCATTGTTTTCAAACTTACTATTTCTTGTCTGATGATTTGTTTAAAAGGTCGCCCAACCAAATACCACTAATTATATGACATGCTATCGGTTTTCATTTTATTTATAGACATCATGGATGTATTTCTGCATACGCAGAAGAATCTCTGCCCTGTGGGCCAATATGGCCAGTGAAGCCATTTTCTGCAAAAAGTGCCATTTACCTATCAGCTGAATAGTGATCTCAGCTAATAGGTGGGAAGACAGGATTTAATTCTGCATTGGCTGCATGCGCTCCCAGTAGGGAACACAACTGTGCAGCCAAGACAGCAGAATTTAAATCTTCACTCATCAGTCCCTTTCAAGTGAGACCCTTTGTAGGTTTCCCCCTTTTACTTTTAAGTCTCCAGTCTTGCTCTAACTTTAAAGGGGGTGGGGGAAGCTCACAAAGGCTTTTGTAAGACTTCACTCCTCCCTTTAACACAGGAGTAAAAGGGACTTTGACAGGTAGGTGGCTACAGCCACCTACCTATCAATCGTATGACATCTTAACGACATGTGATTGATAAGGTTCTGGCCTGTGGAGCCAAAAATATTTCCTGTCTCTGACACACATGGGTGTCCTTCTGAATATACCTTTAACTGGTTTTTGCAGTGCCATTCAATGGTACAAAGTGCCATTTACCAGAGACTGACATACTGAAATATATTATCATATAATATATTTAATGTTAATGGCTTCTTTTTTATATGTATGAATATAGTTTTATTTTTCAAGCTGTGTTTTAGTCACCAAAACTGTTATTAAGTGTTAGAGCTATTAGAAGCACAAGATAGCCTATTACTGAATTTACTTGTATCAAACCTTAACATGCCAATTGTATTTTTTGACTTGTCCTATTTAATCAAAGAACAACATAAGTAATAGGTTTCGGCTGTGTGTGCATTGCAAGAGATGTTAGATAGCACAGACCAAGATGCATATGCTACAGGAAGAACCTGGTTTCCTGCTCTTCACCAAGCAATGATTTCTTGCATGGCTCAGGTGAGCTTACTGGCATAATTATGAGCTATGTGCATATAAACCATTCCATTTCTAACAGATAAATGAGTAAACTAACTTGGAATGTAATGATTGAATTGGTGTGGTTATGTCAAGAACCTCTAGCCAGCAGCCCCAAAGCTAGTCCACCAAGCATTCCTATTTGACCTGTAAGACTGTTTTGGTTAAGGAACAGAATTATAGCCATGCAGATCAATCTCTTCCATTCCTTCATTGCATTTTAGTTCAGCAGAGCATCAAAGTTGTGGATGAAATTTTCTAACTGTTCTTAAAATTCTGTCACACAGATCTCAATTGAGTCAGCATGATAGCACCACATGCTGAATAGCAGTGACTGTTGTTGCTGACATCAATCTGTCAATGAAGTGTGCCTCTCGGGGTGAAGTCAAACCGGTGAAGAATCACAGCAACTGCTGTGGCTTCAGAGACTGTTAACTCGTGACTGCTGCTTTCCACATTTGGCATTACACTGGTACCTCTGGTTACTAACTCAATTCATTCCAGAGGTCCGTTCTTAACCTGAAACCGCTCTTAACCTGAAGTACCACTTTAGCCAATGGGGCTGCCCGCTGCCGCCGCACCACCAGCACACGATTTCTGTTCTCATCCTGGGGCAAAGTTCTTAACCCGAGGTACTACTTCCAGGTTAGTGGAGTCCGTAACTCGAAGTGTTTGTAACCCGAGGTGTTTGTAACCTGAGGTAACACTGCACTTGCCTACAGGAGTCGTACAAGACACATCTAACCATATTAGGGACTGCACTCAAGATTTGTGTAGGGTTTACTCCTTAGCCTTTTCTTCTCCTGAAGATGTCCCACAAGACACAGTACGGAATTTTCCTCAGGGCTTACTCCCAAAGTCTTTCTTGCGAATGAGTATATCCACAAGACAGAGGAAGTATAGGATCAGTTTTTCTTCTCCCAGCGCTACTTTCCCAGGTTGATGGGCCCCAGCAGCAACCACTTTCTTGACCGTTGGTCACACTACAGTGGTACTTCAGTTTTTGAACAGCTTACTTCCCGAACTCGGAACCCGAATGCTGCAAACCTGGATGTAGGTCTCCTGAGCTTCAGTTTTCACTGTTGCGGAGTTGTGTCCCCCGCCCCACATCATAATTAAGGCTTTCCCCCTCCCGTTTTTACCCTTAAGCAGCAAATTTAAGTTGTCCCTCCCATCGTAATTAAAGCCTTCTGTTTCTGATTGCAGTGTTCTGACGTGATATTTGGTGCTTTTGTTTTTGCTGCCATTTCATTTTTGTGTCTGTGGCTTGTTTTTCATTTTATAATTGATTGACTGACTGTGTGACTGCGGAAATGGATAAAAGCCATCCATCCAAACAATGACTATCATCAGTGCAGGTAAGAAAAAAAATCATTTTAATTTTTATCATCTACGATACTGTTTTATTAGGGTGGCACTGTGGTCTAAACCAGAGCCTAGGGCTTGCTGATCAGAAGGTTGGCAGTTCGAATCCCTGTGACGGGGTGAGCTCCCGTTGCTTGGTCCCTGCTCCTGCCAACCTAGCAGTTTGAAAGTACTTCAAAGTGCAAGTAGATAAATAGGTACCGCTCTGGTGGGAAGGTAAACGGCGTTTCTGTGCGCTGCTCTGGTTCGCCAGAAGCAGCTTAGTCATGCTGGTCACATGTACGCCACTCCCTCGGCCAATAAAGCGAGATGAGCGCCACAACCCCAGAGTCGTCTGCGACTGGACCTAACAGTCAGGGGTCCCTTTACCTTTTTTACATTGATTATTGCTTTCATTTTATGGACCAATGGTCTCATTAGATAGTAAAATTCATATTAAATTGCAGTTTTAAGGGTTGTTTTTAAAAGTCTGGAAGGGATTTATCCGTTTTGCATTACTTTCTATGGGAAAGTGTCCCTTGGTTTTGGAATGGATTAAGTTTGAGAACCAAGGTACCACTCTATTGGTTCTGCCCGCTCAATCTGTCACGGCCTGTCTTCACATGCAGAGGAAGTTCCTAACTCGCTGAGGGTTTGAGACCCAATGGCTACCCTCATCTGGTTTAGCAAACCAGTCAAAGCCATTTTCTGTGGTGTGGCCACTGTCACATGCTGACCGCTTCTAGGAGCCACAGGTGAGAGCTGACAGCAGCGTAGAGACCAAAGGTGGACAAACTACCCCAGGATGAGTACAATGTGTCTCCCACCAGAGGCAGTACTCCTCCCCTAACACCTCATACACCCCAATAACAGTGTTGGGGGCTATGGATTTGTGAAGTTCTTGAAAGTACACAGGAATACACTGAAGCTAAGAGGCAAATAACAAAATAGTCCATGAGGAAATCCCTGCACAAAATATGTAGTTTAAAGTAAAAAGTCTAAATGCTGACATAGGGTTACATATATAAAGAATACAATATACTGTACAGGCACCCCATGCAATCTTCTTATATCTTGGGCTGGAAAGTATGAAACACTGCTACGTGCACGTGTCATTAAGATCAATGAGGCAAACACTAGGGACTCATTCATAGTTGTTTAATGTGGATAGTAAGCATCTTGTACTTCCATTAATTATCTGTTGTCTATATGATGTTCTCCTAATCACTGCCTTCTCACACTTTCCCCTCCCCTAATCCAGATTTTTCTCATACCTTTTCCTTTTCAGCATATCCCTGGCATTTCTGAAACTGTGGTATTATTATTGATAAGTGTTATAAGCAACCCCAAGCTGAATTTGCACTGAAAGATGCCCTAAAATATTTTAAATAAATAGTAACCTCTAGTCTCACTTTACAAACAATTTTCTCAGCTGTCCAATACAGATGTGTAACTGCAATTTGCTTGCATTCTTTTTCTATCCAAGTCTCTTCTTGCATACCCTGTTCTTGTACATTTTAGATTGTATGCTTCTTGGAGGAGAAGAACCTGTACAATTTTTGTTCACTGACTTCTGTAAACTCTTGAGCCATGTATAGTGATTCAGGATAGTAACAATAGTAAAAAATGAAAAAAGTAGCTGCAGAAGATTGAAAGTCACAAAAATGGAATGCTAAAAGAGCTATTGCAGAATGAATTATGTTCATTAAAATAACATGTGACCAAAGTATGTAAAAGCCACAACACATTTTAGAATAGGGGTGGCGGGTCCCAGCCCACAAACTGAATTAGTCTCACCTGGCCTCCTCTTGGGACTGCCATTTCAGTCAACACACACCTACCTGCCCTACACCTGGTATTATAGTGGTACCTCTGGTTACGTATTTAATTTGTTCTGGAAGTCTGTTCTCAACCTGAAACTGTTCTTAACCTGAAGCACGACTTTAGCTAATGGGGCCTCCTGCTGCTGTCGCCGCTGCACAATTTCTGTTCTCATCCTGAAGCAAAGTTCTTAACCTGAGGTACTATTTCAGGGTTAGCGGAGTCTGTAACTTGAAGCGTATGTAACCTGAAGCATATGTAACCCAAGGTACAACTGTATATCAGCATCACTCAGCAAAGTCAAAAACGCAGAGTCTTCACAGTAAATGAATAAAACTTTACGGAGGCAATCATACTTCTTTACAAACACATAATGGAGAAGAGCAAAGTAAAACAGAAGAAGATTAGACAAGGCTAGAGAGCACACTGAGCCCATTGTATTTATCCTTCCTGGCTCTGAGTGTCTTCCTGTAATTCAGGGGTCAGCAAACTTTTTCAGCTGTCCCTCAAACCTTGTGCGGGTCCGGAATATATTTTTAGGGGGGAATGAATGAATTCCTATGCCCCACAAATAACCCAGAGATGCATTTTAAATAAAAGGACACATTCTACTAATGTAAAAACACGCTGATTCCCAGACCGTCCACAGCCGGATTTAGGTGATTGGGCCGGATCCGGCCTCCGGGCCTTAGTTTGCCTACCCGTGCTGTAATTGATACAATATTTGTACAAGGAATGAGTCATAGAGGATGAGTCAGAGTGAGTCAGCACTTTTCAGCATTTTCCAACACTTTACTGCTTCTGCTCTCAAAGACCTTTGTCACATGACAATCAGGTGTGGGGTATGTAAAACTTGTGAGTGAAAGAGGGCTTATGATCAGCTGATTGTTGGATCTCCAAAAGTCCTTTTCAAAACACTGTTCAAGTCCAACCCCCTATAATGAAGAAATCTCAATTAAAGCATCAGTGGCAGATGGCCCACCAACCTCTGCTTTACAATCTCCACACCTCACTCACAGGTCCTCCTTGAATTCCAGCAGAAATAAGCTATGGCTGTCTCTCTGCCTTTCTAGTCTGCAGCTTTTGCACCCAGCTTCTAGCTAACAGCACTCAAACTCTATTCTGGCCTTTTGTCTTTCTAACTAACAGACAGTTGAGGGAGGAAGGCCCACTCATTTGTCATCTAGCACAGAACCACTTGTTTTGCTCCCCTACTCACTCATACCAAAAGGCCATAACCAGGCAGGTCTGGCTATTACAATAGTTGAATCTACACTGGATCTAGGAATTAGAAGGGGGGCTCAGGTATACACCCTAGCAGCCCCCAAACGCATAACACGGATAGGAACTTTTAGAACAAAAATTCCAAACTGGTATATAGTATTTGTGTTCTGGGAAGTGGAACAATGGAAAAAAGAGCTTTCACTCCTTACCATGCAATATAATAATTTTGCTATGGACGAAAAATTATCGGACAGGTCAAAAGCTGAATTACCTTTACAACAGACATAAGAGAGTAAAAAACATGTCACTGGAATAATTGTATATAGTTCTTAAAGTAAGAAAAAAGCATATTATGCTTGAAATTATGTAACATATGGGAAATCCTGACAATATAGGAGGCTCATGGAAATTTTTAAAAAGAGAGATAAATATATAACATGCATAGATGACTATCCTCAAACACACTCATCACTATTAATACAAGCCATCTCCCTCAAGCACACAACATACTTACTATGAGCCAAGGGTTAGTGACAAGTGTTAGCTATATCTGTCATCCAGACAAAATATGCACACAAATAGCTCTTTTTTCAGCAAAAAATGCACTTTCTGAAGAAGCTGGGAACTCCAGAGAGGGACAAGAAACTCTCCCTCCAAAAAAACAAAAATAAAAAAACAACTACCAAGAAAAGCCTTAGCCTGCTGTACCTTACTGAGGTACAAAGAAATAACAAATTGTTACTACCCTGTCATCTTTGTTGAGCAAAATGAGGACTGATGCTACAGCTCTAAAGCTTTACTTTTGAAGTGCTTATCAGCCCCAACATCTTCAGTAGAGGAACGAAATAGAGTAGCCAGTTGCCTTTTGGACTATGCTGTTAAGCACAAATATTTGCTTCAGCAAGGATAATAAGGAGCCCAGCCCCTGAATGGGGAGTTCTTGGCTCGCATCTATGCTAGCACAGGATGCAGTGTATAAACAATGGGAAGTTGCAGTCCATTATGGTTTCCCTTCCCAAAGGTGGCGTTTTACATCGGATCTCGGCGCCCCACGTTTAAAATCCCACAAGTTTCCTGCACAGCAGCATAAATCCCAGAGCTCTGTGGAGAGGCAGAGAGCCTGTGTCTTCATAGCTCTTGCCTCCACAACCTGAAAATGACCACATTCCCCCCCCCCCCCCACTATTGTTTGCTTTTCGCATGCCAGCTCCCGGGATACTGGGTCCTTCGCACGCCTGCTTGCCTACAGGTCTCTCGACGGCTGCCTCAGCCTCTGCATATTTACGCACCCGACGAAGCAGGCTCCCGACTTGACTACCACAGCTCATGCCGCTACGGAACCAGGCTCAACTTGAGGTAAGACTCGGCCCAGGAGCCCATTTTGTAAACCCCGGGACTCCTCTTTGAAACGTACGTGGAGAAGAATGCTCCCCCCTCCTCCCCTCACTTCCCCACTTCTCCTGCCTCAGGAGTTGGGGGAAAAGGATTTCCATGACAAAGAGCGCTATTGCAACCTCAGCGCCACTTTTCGCCAACTGAACCCTGCCTCGGTATGTCTTTTCTTCCGGTATCAAGTGCTGAGAGGAATCGCGACAACCGCCCTCTCCCGCCCGCCTTGCTCTGAGGTAACTACGAGCTCTTCTCCTCCTCCTCCTCCTCCTCACCCCCAGTCGTGACACGGCCGCCGCGCGGGCTTCCTTACCCGGGTTGCAGTGCAGCGGCGAGGGCGGCGTGGCGACGGGCGACGAGGGGGCCGGGGAAGGCTGAAGCAAAGGCGGCGGCGGCGGCAGCGGCGGGTCTTTGGGGCCGCCGGCTCCCGGCGAAGGCGCGGCGGGAGGCGGCAGCATGAGGTAGCGATGCGGCGGGGGTAGGCAGCGCACGCAGAACGAGTGGAGGCACGGCAGCAGCTTGGGCCGCCGGCTCTGGATGTTCTGGCCGCACACCCCGCAAGTGTCCAACAGGTTGAGCCGCGACTCTCCGTCGGCCCGGTCGGCGGGGCCTTGCCGGCTTTCAGCCTCGTTTTCCCCACCCATGGCGACAGGACCGGCCGGGGTGGGCCCTGCTCCCGCCATAGGCTCGTCCATTGTTCGGCGGCGGCGGCCACTCCAGGCGCGAAACGCCTCTCTCCCAACGGCCGCTTCTGCTCTCACGCCCCCCCCCCTCTTACAAGCGGAACGCCCGCCCCTCAACGGCCGCTGGGAGCAGCGACGTCGGTTGCTCCTTGACCGAACCCGGAGAGGAGGTCGCCAGCGCGCACAGCCGCGCGCGGGCAACGGCTACCGATGCCCCGCCCCCTTCACGCCCCCTCCGGTGACAGGACCGCCGCTTCACGCCACGCCCCCTCTTATCGACCCCTTCTAAGCTCCGCCCCTTCTCCTAGGGGTTCTCGCCGTAGCCGCCTCAGAGTGTCATTTTCCTCCTCAGGTGCCTGGCGACCGTTTGGATTCCAACTGCTATTACGTTTGTATAAAAGGTGGGATTGGCAGGCTGTTCTGGGCTTGGTCGAATTCGGGGCGGGGGGTTCATTTCGGGCCATGGGAGAGAAATAGCAGGCTGGCGGCTTAAAAAGGACGAAAGACGCCTAGAGGAGGACGGCTTGTGGTAGGTGGCTGTGGGTCAATTTGGTTTGCTCCTAGGAACCAGCGATGGGGCTGAGTAAAGTACTAATGAAATGAGACTGTTTCCACGACCCCCTCCGCCCTAGTGCTTTGCAAGCCCCTCAGAAAGAGCAGGTAAGCACCATCGAAGCAAATGGTCGGGTGGGGGGAGAGTGGAGGTATTAACCTTTTCCTTTCTGGAGCTACACCCCTGAGGGATGCTGAGCTCCCTCCAAGGGGTTCTGCAGGGCAACTGGTGAAAGGGAGAGCCCGGGTGACCAACCTCCTCCCCAGGTCTGCAAACTGGCCAGCACTTCAATGCCAACTCCGCCAGAGGTGATGCTTAAGAAAAACCAGGATCTTCTCTCCTCAAACCCCACCCTTGAGAAGACTAAACCCAGAAATGGTCCAAAGGAAAACCAGAACATGTCCTGAACTGAGCTTCCTTGAATTAGAAGGAATATCCGCTGTGCTCTCCCAGAAATAAGTCGGTGAGCAAAGTGGCTCCTGAACCAGGAGAGAGATGGGAGGAGATGCCAAAGACCTATCACCCTTGTTTTTCTCCAGAGGACAGCTTGCCTCCTCAAGAAAGAGCAGCTTTTCCAGCAGAGCTGATGGAACAAGCCAGACTTCTCATCTTCCGCTGAGGCATGCTACTGGAAAAAGTGCACAATTCGTAGGGAGTTAGTTGGAATAGTAGGGATGAGTGTTGGTTTGGCTGTACCACGATTGAGTGGTTGGTGACCACTCCTATAATGTTTTGCTTTCTGTTTAAATGGGTATGGAGGAGTATTATTTGCTGTGTGAGTCAGTGGCGTAGCGTGGGGGGTGCAGGGGGGGCCGGCCGCACCGGGCGCAACATCTGGGGGGGCGCTCTCGCACTTGCAGCTCTCTGCCCCTACCTGGCTCACTCTCTCTCTCTCACTGCAGTGCTGGCTGTGTGAATCCGATCCAAGCCGCCGGGTCGCCGTCCACTGTGGAGGGGGTGGGTGCCAGGCGTGCTGTGCGGAGAGAGAGCGAGGGACTATCTGGGGGAGGGACAGTGCAGCGGCCACCCAGCGCAGCGCTGAGCGCGGGAGAGAACCACACCAGACCAGACCAGGCAGCAGCAAGAAGAAGCTGGCAGCGGCGGCAGGTTAGGGGTTAGGGGGCGCAAATTACTTGCCATGCCCCGGGTTAGGGGGCGCAAATTACTTGCCTTGCCCCGGGTGCTGACAACCCACGCTACGCCGCTGGTGTGAGTTGATCGCTTGAGCTGTCTGCCCAAAGGCCAAGAAGCAGCAGAGAAAGCAAGAGGCTTCCTTATTCAGACGTAATAAAAACACATACAGGAATGTAGCCATTTGGACCATACAGACAAGCATATGTTCTAACCGGGTTAAGGAGAATACCACATTTATCTGAGAAACAAGTGAAACTTGTTACTATGCAGGCCTGCTCTGAAAGAGACTGTATCCACTACCCAATATAAATTTGCAGTGGAAAGATGGACAGTTGCTGGGACAAACTCCTAGCATTGCAGGGGTGTGCTGGTCTAGCAAAAACACTGTAGCAGACCTGTGTTTAAAGCACTGCCATGGAGCTGTATATAATCCTATTTTTAAAAACCTACTACATTACTGGTACCAGTCTGAATATGTAATTGAAGCTTAACAGACCACAACTCTCCCAGTCCTTAAGTTCATGTCTCTGAGGGCAGTAACACTGCCATTAACAAATTGCAAAAAGCTAGTTTCACAAAGAACAATTTGGTGGAAAGAATCTTGAAGTGAAGGGGTAGCAAGTAAAATCCACTGTTCAGAATCCTGTTTTTATCTTGAACAAGATATTTATAAATAAAAGCATGTATAACCACAGCTCACAGGAAATGCCTAATTTCCCTTTAGGTCAGGTCATCCAAAAAAAAAGGAACAAATCTCTTTGATGCTGAAATACCTGAACATTTTGTTCCCTTTGGAGTAGTAAAAGAAAAAAGTTGAAATAAATGGAAACTGGTCATCTTGCTGATCATAGGAAACCTGAATTAAGCAGGGAGGAGACAATCATTTACCAATGTGTCTCTGCATTTTGACAAAGACTCTTAATAGGATACTAAATGGGCAAAATCATAGTGGTCCATTAACTAGGTGTGACAGGGCAGGGGGAGAAATTGTCTCATTTATTTTGTTCATTTATGAATCACCTCACAGGAAACACCTCAAAGCTATTAACAATAAAGACATCAGTAGTAACCATTTCAAATGCAATACAGATACACTGGAGTAAGAATCTCTGCTTCAAATGCTTGTTGAAAAAAATTATATGGAGGAAATAATTGGGGAGCATACAGCCTTTGCTCAGCTACTTGAAATTGACTAAGTTCATGTCAATATCATTTTTAATAGTTTTTTATTTTGCAAATGCAACAAAAAGGAAATAAAACTCACATTAACAGAAACAGTAATCCTGATTTAAACATACCTATTAATATATGTCCAAATAGTGGAATGTGGGTGTTTATCCATCCAGCCTTGAAGTATAAGTCTCTTAACTATATAATCCCGACACCACAGGAATATCATTTAAAAGTGTGAATATCTGCAAGTGTCAAAGGTTTTCCCTAAAGTTAATATGAACAATAATTTATTAACAGAAAGAGAACACTACAGGACATTCTCACGTCATATGCCTCAAAAAGCATATCTGTATTTTGTCATCAGTATATATCTGAACTAGGCATTTCCCTTCTATCAAGATGCCGGAGAGCCCATTATACTCAGAACCTCAATTTCTGTTTAATCAGTATTTGCTTTAAATCTGAAGAAACACTAGATGCAGATGCTAAAGCAGCTCTCCCATTTATTGAGACAAATGGAACACACCCTATTCCAGTCATCAGTAAAATGCTGAACAACTTGCACCTTCCCAATAAACATTTATAAACAACTTTTGTATTTTAAGTCTAGATGTCTGCAAAGATAAAATGATTTCCTCTAAAAATATAGGTGATGCTGAGATGCTCAAAGCCGATGGTCCATAAATACACTCTGAAAGGTGCAGTAGTGGAAGAGTTACTGCCATTCGGCACTAGCTATCCAACTTGAAAATGACAAATAATTTCTCCATCTGATCCTATTAACTGATCTAATGTATAAATCCCAGCCTACTTCTTCTACAAAAAAGGACTACCTCTCTATTTTCAAATCCAGGTTACCCCATAAGGTTGTGAAGGGAGAAATGGCTTTCCCCCAATTGCTCCCAAGTTACCTTAGAACAGACATAGGCAAACTTGGCCCTCCAGAGGTTTTGGGACTACAATTCCCATCATCCCTGACCACTGGTCCTGTTAGCTAGGGATCATGGGAGTTGTAGTCCCAAACCTCTGGAGGATTGAGTTTGTATGCCTGTTTAGAACTACTTGTTGTTGTTTAGTCGTGTCCGACTCTTTGTGACCCCATGGACCAGAGCATGCCAGGCACTCCTGTCTTCCACTGCCTCCCACGTTTGGTCAAACTCATGTTTGTGGCTTCGAGAACAGTGTCCAACCATCTCGTCCTCTGTCGTCTCCTTCTCCTTGTGCCCTCCATCTTTCCCAACATCAGGGCCTTTTCCAGGGAGTCTTCTCTTCTCATGAGGTGGCCAAAGTATTGGAGCCTCAGCTTCACGATCTGTCCTTCCAGTGAGCACTCAGGGCTGATTTCCTTAAGAATGAATATGTTTGATCTTCTTGCAGTCCATGGGACTCTCAAGAGTCTCCTCCAGCACCATAATTCAAAAGCATCAATTCTTTGGCGATCAGCCTTCTTTATGGTCCAGCTCTCAAAACCATAGCTTTAACTATACGGACCTTTGTTGGCAAGGCGATGCCAACTTCTAGACTAGTATAAATGTGAAAACAGAAATAATGGAAAGTTTTATTGTTTATCTGGAGGTTAAATACTAATTAATGTATCAGGGAACGCTAACTGTATTGACTAAAGGCTGTTGACTTGTCAGCTTAACCTTTACTCAAATATGAATGACCTGTGTTCCCAAATATGAACACTGTGCTTTGTGTGTAATTATAGTTGGCAGGAACTAATGTTGGCAAGAATTAATATCAAAAGTTGAATTGTTGTTGTTGTTGTTTAGTCGTTTAGTCGTGTCCGACTCTTCGTGACCCCATGGACCAGAGAACGCCAGGCACCTCTGTCCTCCACTGCCTCCCGCAGTTTGCTCAAACTCATGCTGGTAACCTCGAAAACACTATCCAACCATCTCGTCCTCTGCCGTCCCCTTCTCCTTGTGCCCTCCATCTTTCCCAACATCAGGGTCTTCTCCAGGGAGTCTTCTCTTCTCATGAGGTGGCCAAAGTACTGGAGCCTCAGCTTCACAATCTGTCCTTCCAGTGAGCACTCAGGGTTGATTTCCTTCAGTATGGAGAGGTTTGATCTTCTTGCAGTCCATGGGACTCTCAAGAGTCTCCTCCAGCACCATAATTCAAAAGCATCAATTCTTCGGCGATCAGCCTTCTTTATGGTCCAGCTCTCACTTCCATACATCACTACTGGGAAAACCATAGCTTTAACTATACGAACCTTTGTTGGCAAGGTGATGTCTCTACTTCTCAAGATGCTGTCTAGGCCTGTCATTGCCCTTCTCCCAAGAAGCAGGCGTCTTTTAATTTTGTGGCTGCTGTCACCATCTGCAGTGATCATTGAGCCCAAGAAAGTAAAATCTCTCACTACCTCCATTTCTTCCCCTTCTATTTGCCAGGAGGTGATGGGACCAGTGGCCATGATCTTCGTTTTTTTGATGTTGAGCTTCAGACCATATTTTGCGCTCTCCTCTTTCACCCTCATTAAAAGGTTCTTTAATTCCTCCTCACTTTCTGCCATCAAGGTTGTGTCATCTGCATATCTGAGGTTGTTGATATTTCTTCCGGCAATCTTAATTCCGGCTAGGGATTCATCCAGCCCAGCCTTTCGCATGATGAATTCTGCATATAAGTTAAATAAGCAGGGAGACAAAATACAGCCTTGTCGTACTCCTTTCCCAATTTTGAACCAATCAGTTGTTCCATATCCAGTTCTAACTGTAGCTTCTTGTCCCACATAGAGATTTCTCAGGAGACAGATGAGGTGATCTGGCACTCCCATTTCTTTAAGAACTTGCCATAGTTTGCCGTGGTCGACACAGTCAAAAGCTTTTGCATAGTCAATGAAGCAGAAGTAGATGTCTTTCTGGAACTCTCTAGCTTTCTCCATAATCCAGCGCATGTTTGCAATTTGGTCTCTGGTTCCTCTGCCTCTTCTAAATCCAGCTTGCACTTCTGGGAGTTCTCGGTCCACATACTGCTTGAGCCTTCCTTGTAGAATTTGAAGCATAACCTTGCTAGCGTGTGAAATGAGTGCAATTGTGCGGTAGTTGGAGCATTCTTTGGCACTGCCCTTCTTTGGGATTGGGATGTAGACTGATCTTCTCCAATCCTCTGGCCACTGCTGAGTTTTCCAAACTTGCTGGCATATTGAGTGTAGCACCTTAACAGCATCATCTTTTAAAATTTTAAATAGTTCAGCTGGAATGCCATCACTTCCACTGGCCTTGTTATTTGCAGTGCTTTCTAAGGCCCATTTGACTTCACTTTCCAGGATGTCTGGCTCAAGGTCAGCAACCACACTACCTGGGGTATACGAGACATCCATTTCTTTCTGGTATAATTCCTCTGTGTATTCTTGCCACCTCTTCTTGATGTCTTCTGCTTCTGTTAGGTCCTTTCCACTTTTGTCCTTTATTGTGGAAATCTTTGTACGAAATGTTCCTTTCATATCTCCAATTTTCTTGAACAGATCTCTGGTTCTTCCCATTCTATTGCTTTCCTCTATTTCTTTGCATTGCTCGTTTAAGAAGGTCTTCTTGTCTCTCCTTGCTATTCTTTGGAAATCTGCATTCAATTTCCTGTATCTTTCACCATCTCCCTCGCATTTTGCTTGCCTTCTCTCCCCCGCTATTTGTAAGGCCTCATTGGACAGCCACTTTGCTTTCTTGCATTTCCTTTTCATTGGGATGGTTTTCGTTGCTGCCTCCTGTATAATGTTACGAGCCTCCATCCATAGTTCTTCAGGCATTCTGTCCACCAAATCTAAATCCTTAAACCTGTTCCTCACTTCCACTGTGTATTCATAAGGGATTTGACTTAGATTGTATCTTACCGGCCCAGTGGTTTTTCCTACTTTCTTCAGTTTAAGCTTGAATTTTGCTATAAGAAGCTGATGATCTGAGCCACAGTCAGCTCCAGGTCTTGTTTTTGCTGACTGTATAGAGCTTCTCCATCTTTGGCTGCAGAGAATATAATCAATCTGATTTCGATGCTGCCCATCTGGTGATGTCCATGTGTAGAGTCGTCTCTTGTGTTGTTGGAAAAGCGTGTTTGTGATGACCAGCTTGTTCTCTTGACAGAACTCTATTAGCCTTTGCCCTGCTTCGTTTTGATCTCCAAGGCCAAACTTGCCAGTTGTTCCTTTTATCTCTTGACTCCCTACTTTAGCATTCCAATCCCCTATAATGAGAAGAACATCCTTCTTTGGTGTCACTTCTATAAGGTCTTGTAAGTCTTCATAGAATTGGTCAATTTCAGTTTCTTCAGCACAAGTAGTTGGTGCATAAACTTGGATTACTGTGAAGTTAAAAGGTCTGCCTTGGATTCGTATCGAGATCATTCTATCATTTTTGAGATTGCATCCCAGTATAGCTTTCGCCACTCTTTTGTTGACTATGAGGGCCACTCCATTTCTTTTATGGGTTTCTTGCCCACAGTAGTAGATATGATGGTCATCCGAACTGAATTCACCCATTCCCGTCCATTTTAGTTCACTGATGCCCAGGATGTCAATATTTATTCTTGCCATCTCATTTTTGACCACCTCCAACTTACCCAGGTTCATGGTTCTTACATTCCAGGTTCCTATGCAATATTTTTCTTTACAGCATTGGACTTTCCTTTCGCTTCCAGGCATATCCGCAACTGAGCGTCCTTTCGGCTTTGGCCCAGCCGCTTCATCAGCTCTGGATCTACTTGTACTTGCCCTCCGCTCTTCCCCAGTAGCATGTTGGACGCCTTCCGACCTGAGGGGCTCATCTTCCAGCGTCATATCTTTTATATGCCTGTTGTCTTTGTCCATGGAGTTTTCTTGGCAGGGATACTGGAGTGGCTTGCCGGTTCCTCCTCCAGGTGGATCACGTTTGGTCAAAACTCTCCACTATGACCTGTTCATCTTGGGTGCCCTGCTCGGCATAGTTCATAGCTTCTCTGAGTTCTTCAAGCCCCTTCGCCACGGCAAGGCAGTGATCCATGAAGGGGAATGCCCTTTCGGCAGAACGTGCTATGAGCCAGTTCTCATGGGCCTTCTTCTCATGGATGTCAATCTGATTCTTGTAAGATCGCTCTGTTTGCTGCAGTTCTTCAACAATTTCGTCAATTCTCTTTTTGTATTTTTTCACGTCTTCAACTGCCAGGACTGCTTTTTCATCTGCAGCAGAGAGCTTCTGATCCTTCTCTTGACGCTCATACTCTTCTTGTGACAACTTCTTCTGAAGTGCCATTTCCTTCTGCTGATAAAGCTCATTGAGAATCTCCACTTTCTGTTGCAGAGTTTTACATTCACTTTCTAGCTGAGATTTTGCTCTCTGCAAGGAACAAGAATCATGTTCCAGCTTCTTGATTTGCTCTTCCAACTCATGCCTTGCTGCTACTTCATCATTAAGTTTGGACCGCATGTGATCTCTTTCTTCTTCAATGATAGATAATGTTTTTACCCTTGAAACATCCATCATCTGTTTAATCTGATTCTTCATCTTTTCATTCCTGGTATCTGAGAGCTCTCCATTGGCCAGATCATTTCCATCATCCCTCTTGCCTTCTGACTCAGATTCTGCATCAAGCTGCTTCAGCTGCATAATGCAGTTAGTCAAAACTTCAATTTCATTTTCTTTATAGGCAAGTGCTTCTTCCATATCATTCTGAGATTTCTGATACAACTTGATCTGTTCACTGAGCTCACTGTGCCTCTCACTCCAGCCTTCTGCTTGTTGCAGCAGTTGCTCCTTACTCTTCTTAAGTCTCGTATTCTCTTCTTGAATACGACTCAATTCAGACTTCACTTTTTCTTCACTTAGTTTAGCTTCATTAAGAGCTATCTGCACCTCAGAGAGCTCTACAGAATGCAATGTGATGACTTCCTGGAAGTTCTCCAAAGACTTCTGCGCTTCTGTGAGTTGTTTCTGTTTCTCTGAGTAGTGCTCTTTCTCAGTTTCTAGCATGGTGTGCAATTTTTTCACTCGCTCGTCTAACAGATGGTTTGTTTCTTTCAGCCCCCTGATTGTGTCCTTAAGCCCTGTAGCCTCATCTGAGAGATTTGTGTTTTGTTTCTGGGCCTCGTTCACAGCTTCTTTTGCTGCTTTTATCTTTTGATCATATTCCGACATCTTTTCTAAGATTTCTGTCTTTTCTTTTAAGAGAGTTTTAATTTTTTCTACAAGTTGTTTTTCTGTCACTTGATACATTCTACTCTTTACGGATAGACATGTTCTCCACAAGAAAATGGCAAGTGTAGCAAATCCCACAAAGGCAGTAATAATAATGGGCTCCCATGGAAGTCCATGGAAGTCAGGACCAGGCTGCATGTCTTCAGGTAGTGTTGAAACCAACTCCAGAAGGCGGCCCGTGAGGGAAGCGTAGCCGCGGGACAGCGGCCCCAGGAGAAGCGCCGCGCCGCCACCGGGGGCGCCGGGAGGACTGACGGACTCCATATGGGGAGAGGTGGGCGGGGAGAGACGCTTGCCACTATCTGAACGGGAAGGAGGCGGCAGCGAACTTGGCCCGTTTCTCCCCGACCGTTGATACAGTTTGGTATAGTTCTGTTTATTGCTGAGACATCATATGTCAGGGTGGTTTTTTTAATGGGTGTAGAACATACAGTTTCTGAGTAGTCAGCTACATTTTATCTTTGTTATGGCAGATGTGCACCTGTTTGTGAATTAACTCTGCTGAGTCTGTAAAGAGCCAAGGTCACAGATCCGAGATATATCTGGACCTCTAAGCTGGAGTTCTTCATTTGTCTTTCATAGGTCTTCAGTTATGAAGTTTTACGCCATCACAGGGGATCCAGTGATGCTGTAACTATGTTCTTAAGCTGTTGAACCTCAGTAAATTATTACTGATGAGCTTTGCTGCCTGCGTGTGTTTCTGTTTGGGCACAACACTGAATTTCTTCTCCTACTGCACATGTGTGGACATTCTTTTTCTTAATTTTTCATGTGCATGCACTGGAAGTGCTTACCCAGGCATGGAGCCAGGTTGGTGACTGGATTTTGCACCAGCCCTGGCATGGTAGTGAAAGGTAAATAACACTTAATATAGCAATAAAATACATTAAGAATGTTAGTAAGGCAATTCAATGCATATAGGAATACATATATTCATATTTGGAAAGTATTAGTTAGCTTGAACATGGTTATAGCATAAAACTGCATAGATCCAAGATCTATGTTTGATTAGGTTAACGATTAACCATTGTGTGATCTGCTTTTGTTTGTTGTTATTGATCAAAGGTTAGTTTATTGTACTAGTATGACTTGTAGGATGTTCCGATATGGAGATGTTGTCATGGCTGATGTGGAATGAACAAGATGGAACTAGTTATGTACTTAGCATGATGTAAGTTGTATGTAAAAGAGTATAAAAGGCTGCGTGAAACCTGTGATCAGTACAGTACTTATGGGACTGTCCTTTACTGCAATAAAGTTAATAAAAATGCTGGAATCCTTGGTTGCATTTCTTATTGAATTTCCTACCAGAAATGAACCGGACAGGGTTAATTTAACACAAGCAATTGTGGTCCACTATGCATCACACTAACTTGAAACCCATTGGGTGACCTTGGGTCAGTCTAGCCCTGTCAAACAAAGGGATAATTGTCAGACCTGTCCTAAAACACCCCAGGCTTATAATATTGGCAAATAACGTTCCAGCACCCAGCATAATCACTCCTGCAGTAAACACTCCCTGTGACGAAAAAGTTGGTTTTGCTGGACTAGCTGGATCAAAATGTGCTTGTTTTTTTCTTGCTTTCCCTGCCAGCAAATGGTTAATGAATGGCAGCCTCTGATTGGCTGTGGTTCCAGGAGGGAGAGTTTAAAAGGAGGGGATTTGAGAGAGGAATAATAATAATAATAATAATAATAATAATAATAATAATTTATTTATACCCCGCCCATCTGGCTGGGTTTCCCCAGCCACTCTGGGCGGCTTCCAACTGAATATTAAAAACAATACAGCACCAGACATTAAAAACTTCCCTAATGAGGGCTGCCTTCAGTTGTCTTTTGAAAGTAAAATAGTTGTTTATTGCCTTCACATCTGCTGGGAGGGCATTCCACAGGGCAGGCGCCACTACCGAGAAGGCCCTCTGTCTGGAGAGGGTTGGTTGAAGTGGGTTGGAATAGAGGTTGGAGAGGTCAAGAGATAGGTAGGGAGACAGGCTAGGAGACAGGTTGAGGTAGACTTTATTGGACTTTACCAATTGGTAGGGTGTGTGTTGCTCCTGGACGGGAGGAAGGAAGTCAAATGACACCGAGGGTTGGTTCAGAGAAAGAGTTTATTCTGCTCTCCGGATAGCAGAAGGCACTTGCGTGGTCAGCTCACAGCAAGTCCAAAGAAATGAGAAATTTCATGCAGTATATATATCCTCCAGGCACCCTCTCCCCGCTTCCCCAGGAATTCAAGCACGTCAGCTTATACACGTAAGTTGACATCCATGACCATAAACAGTTATTCCTGTTCCGGCACTCTTGACCATAAAAGGTTGTTCCTGTTCCTATACTCTTATCTTGGGGCAGGAGGTCACCAACTCCTAGCACCGTTCCCGGGTCTCTTGTCAGACTTGACAAGGTCTGTGTGTCTTTTGTGGTCAGGATGTAAGATAAGACCCAGACGCGTCATCCCTGCTCTACTGGAACTGGCAAGGTCACTCATTGCTGTCACGGACTGATAAGGGAGAGAGCTTTGAGCACTTGTTTATACAGCTGGGTTTTGGCTCAAGAGCTCAAGTTAGAGCATTTTAGAAATGCTCCCTTGGAGGAGGAAAAATGGGGATTATGGGTCAGTTTCAAACTGACTGCACAGAAACCCATTCCTTCAGAAGGAGTGAAAGCAAGAAAGAGTTGGTTCTGGAAAACAAAACCACAAAAAGAGTGTGGTGTCCTGTTGGAGGAACAGACCTGAATTTTACTGGGAGGCAGAGGTTGAGCCAGGAGAAGTAGGAGCTGGAAAGGTACAGCCTACTTGGGACTCAAATCTAGTCTGGAGGGGAGAGATTCTTCTAAAGAAAAGAAACTCCCAAACCCAGGGAAGGGAGGGGCTGTGGAGAATCCTTGGGTCTATTGCTTTAGGTACCTCAGGAGCTGGATTGTTGAAGGGGGTGAATAACTGAAAGAAAGTATCACCGTATAAAGGAACCAAACCGATAAGGCAAAAACAACTGAGGACAGCATTAAAGTGAAATTGCACTCTATCACTGAAGTAACCATTTGTGTTAAATACTATCATGCCTTAAATAAATCTTTATTGTTTATTTAAAGAAAATCTGTCGGAGACTCCACCTTACTAGAATTCCCCTCATAGGATACTCTGGGTTAGAATTTAAAGAGGAAAGGAAAGGAAACCTTCGGGTAAAGGGTTGTTCAGTGAGGTGGGGGCAATTTATCTAAGTGGGAGCGGGCCCAAGGCATGAGAGGAAAAAGTGCCATCGTCACCCCCCCAATATGTTTTTCCTTCTCTATACCATAGCATTTCATGTAAATGAGCATATTGTTTAGTTAATATTTTCCTATCCCACCTTTCTTCCCTCACAGAACTCAATCCACTATACATGGATATTCCTGGAGGCACTGATCTACCTTGTCTTCAGTGAAGTCACTTTATCATATGCCTTCATATCATGCCTTGGGATTGTGTAAAAAGTGAAGACCTTCTTCCACAAGTCCCTCTTCTCCCTAATGCATAGTGGATGTAGCTTTTCCATTACAAAAGAAATCTGGAGCATGCATGATGGAATATCTTGATTTCATGGTGCTTGGCCTGCCCTTTATAATGAGGAAGTAAGCAGACAGCAAAATTGAAAGATGTGGCCTTGAATTCCTCATTCCTTTTAGTTCCTCAAAGTTTAAAGTCTTTCCGTTTGAGGAACTGAAAAATGGGCCTAGCACATGGGTAGGCAAACTAAGGCTGGATCCGGCTCAATCACCTTCTAAATCTGGCCTGCACATGGTCCGGGAATCAGCGTGTTTTTACACGAGTAGAATGTGTCCTTTTAATTAAAATGCATCTCTGGATTACTTGTGGGACATAGGAATTCGTTCATTTATTATTATTTTTTTCAAAATATAGTACGGTCCCCCACAAGGTCTGAGGGACAGTGGACCTGCTGAAAAAAAATTGCTGACCCCTGGCTTACCACCATGAAATCAAACCTGGAGTCATTCAATGTAATCTCTTTGCTGCATAGGAAAAACAGGCATATTTGCATTTAGACAAACAGTGACTTCACCTATTTACATGAGCTGGACAGATTTGCAGAAGATATGCACAAGGTTTCAAGAAATATGGTCAAATTAGGTGCAGGATGAAGAGCTCACACACCTTCATAATCACAGTTGGTTACAGAAACAATTTCTCTGCAGCTTGTTTCAAAACTGCCCCCCCCCCCACCAGTTGCTTATGAAATCTCTTGCAATAGCTTGTGAATTAAAAGCTAAAAAGTTTGAGCAAGTGGTGTTTGTAGCTATTGCGATGTTCTGTAGTTTCTCTTGAAGGAAGCCATTTTGAACCAGAGAAGAGGGGAAAGAACATTGTGACACTATGAAAGGCTTGTCAGGGCAGGACTAAACAATGCAGTACATTAGCCTTCTCCAACCTGATGCCCTTCAGCTGTTTTAGACTACATCTCCCATCGCAGTTGGGACAGATGAGAGTTGTAGGCCAAAGTAGCTGGAGGGTACCTGCTTGACAAAGGCTACAGAGAATGAATGGCTTCTGCTGAAAGCAGTAATTCCACATCTCCCTCTCCTGCCCCCTGGAACATCTACCAAAACAAAATGCATTGTGTGATACCACCATGCTGAGATTATTCTCACACCTGCTCCACCTCACTGGCTGCCATTTGCCAGCATTCAGTGTGCTAATATCAGAGCTTGGAAAGCTTATCTTAAAAAGGAACTACTTATAGTTCAAGTGCAACACGCCCCAAAAGTTCTGTTTGTGTTTTCACATTCTAGTTCATGTTTATCCCTTTACAAAATGAACAGTTTGTGTTCAAATCATAGTTCAATTTAAGTTCCTCCAAATGTGTCTCAACCATTTTTTCCCAGCATCCAGAATGTTACAAGCAGCTGGCTGAAGGGTAAAATATATTTTAAAAGAGTAGAATGTGAATTGATTTTTCAACAATTACGGTCTTTAAGCTTAAAGACCCAAAAAATCTTAAGAGTTGAAAACACATGTAAGAGAATGTACAGTTGGGCAGAAGTTCTATTAGTGGGATGCCTACTGATAGCCAACTGTGGAAAGCCTCAAAATTGAGTATTTTGAGGGCAGTGGGCAGGAAAAGGAGCAGAGCTTACCTCATGCTCTCACTTGATGGATCTAGGCCCAATGAATTATGCCCCATTTCCCAAGTGGCATGAGCACCAAGGCTGCAAATGTGATGGTAGCTCCACCACTCCATTAAGCCCTGCTGCTGCTCGGCCAGGATTTAGATTGCAGCGTAAGCCTATAATTTCAGCATGCAAGAGCATGTGAGTCTGAGGAACATGTGATTATTGCAGCCTACTAAGAAAAATGATACGAAATCAAATGTGACAAGTGCGTTTGTAGACTGAAGACACAGCTTCTGCTAATGTTTGCCCTGTTGAAATTAATGCTGTGTGCACTGACTAAGTGCTTGAGAATCAAAACTGATACCTTAGGCTAACTGTTCATATCATGGCTTTTAGAATAGATCTCACATGAAAAATACTACTCACCAATAACATTATTTAAAAATAACCATTTGAAGCAGATGTAGAAAATTTGGAGACTCTGTCATGTCTAAAGATAATATTTTTGCAAAATATATTCCTATCTAGGCAATTTGTCAGTTGTTTCATCTAGAGAATGTTATCACTGCAGAGAAAATGTGTCAGGATTTCAGTGTTTTGATTTATGATTCTGTCATAATGGCAGATGTTCCCTCATGTATCTTTGATATTACAAAGCTGGAGCCATTGTGTTCTTCTCATATTGACTAATAAAAATAAAGCCAAGATAACATCTCAGACATGTTTAGGTTGCTGATTTTCCCACTTGATACTTTTTGGTAAGAGCTTATAGAACTAAATCTTGCACTGAGCAATTTTCATCCTCAAAATTCACATGAAATAAATCTGCTACAATTGATTGTCCATTTTCTTAAAAACAAAAACTTAATTTTGTGTATTGTCTTATACTATATAGGTGTAGTGTCCTGTGTCTACACCTTTTCGCTTCCCTATTATTATTATTATTGTTGTTGCTGCTGCTGCAGTTTAATAAAATTGACTTTTAAAATCTGCAAATGATTATTAATTTATTATTACAAATGCATTGTGCTGAATCCTGCTTAAATAATTTTTAATTGAATAAAACTCATATAATTAATCAGTCTCTTCCCCCATATCAAATAAACATGCATATGGGTAAAATCCTGTATGCAGATGACATAAAAGTCTTCTCTCATTTCCATCAGGCACAGGTGAGGCAGTGTACATCCTGAATTGGAGAAAGGCTGAAAAAACAGACTCAAAATGCAAATATAGAGTGTTGGTGAGTGTTTCCTCACCCAGGTAAATGGTATTCAACTTGTTCTAGAAAAGATTATGCTCCATCAAAAGTAGGAATGGGCAACCTGTGCTGTTTCAGATGTTGCTGGACTATAACTCCCATTATCTCTGACTATTGGCCATGTTGGCTGGCACTGATGGGAGCCTGGAATCCAGCAACATCTGGAAGGCCACACGTTGCCCAACATTATCATTAAAAGCTTAAGTAGCTTCTGCGGCTCCAATTGCCTTTTATCAGCTGCAGCTGATACACCAGCTGTGATCATCTCTGAATGAAGATAGCTTAGCCACAGTTATCCATGCTGTGGTGACCTCGCATCATGCATTGCAAGTAGGGCTCCCTTTTAAAACTGTCTTGATGAAACTGCAGGTCTATTAACTAGATCTGGGAGTTTTGATTATATTTTGCCAATACTTTGCCAGCCGTACTGGCTCCTGGTAAGTTTCCCAATTTAAAGTGCTACTTTAAACCTATCAATCCCTAAACAGCTTGGGAACAAATCACCCGAAATATTGCCTCCTTTCACAGATGCCTACCTGAACCATGAGATCTTTATCCTCTTCAGAGGCCCCCGGGCTGTGTGCTCCTTCCAAGTCAGGTGAAGCAACAGGCTACTGAGGAGAGAGCCTTTTAAGTGGTAGTACCTCCCTAGAGAAGGGTGGCGCTGTGGGTTAACCACAGAGGACTTGCCGATCAGAAGGTCAGTGGTTCGAATCCCTGTGACGGGGTGAGCTCCCATTGCTTGGTCCCTGCTCCTGCCCACCTAGCAGTTTGAAAGCATGTCAAAGTGCAAGTAGATAAATAGGTACCGCTCTGGCGGGAAGGTAAACGGCTTTTCCGTGTGCTGCTCTGGTTCGCCAGAAGCGGCTTAGTCATGCTGGCCACATGACCCGGAAGTTGTACGCTGGCTCCCTTGGCCAATAAAGTGAGATGAGCACCACAACCCCAGAGCCACGACTGGACCTAATGGTCAGGGGTCCCTTTACCTTTACCTTACCTCCCTAGAGAAGCTTGCCTGGTACTTCATGGCAATTTCAGCTCCAGGTAGACACCTTTCACTGAAGCTGTTGTAGTTTAATGTTGGTTTCAATCTGAGCTATAAATGCTATACTTATCTCTACTATATGGAACAATTTTAATATGGTCTTGCTTTGTATGTCCCAAGAGTATTTTTTAGATGATCAGCGAACAAATGTCATAAATAAATGAAACAGTATTTCTCAAGCAAAAAACATTCTTTTTAGATTGTTCACATGCATGAATATATTTAATTAAATATACATATAATTTCTATATAATACTTCCATGCTCATTCAGCAAATTCTTAGAAGTACAGATGCATCAAAGTACATATTAGTTTGTTTTAGTATTCAAAATATTTATAAACTGCCTTTTAGAGCCAACTTGAGCAGCCTTTTATATAATATAATATAATATAATATAATATAATATAATATACCCATTGTTTTTTTTTTAAAGTTCTAGTACTTACCATGAAGTAGTTACAGTAACTGCCACACTTTTAACATCCCCTAGGAAAAAGCACTGAATAAAACCAGAAAATACCACAATTAATAAATAACAATAACGATAACATTAGAACACTCAGCATGGTATAACAAAAAAAGTTAAAAGTCAAATGGCATATGAAGTGTTTCTGCCAGCAAGGGTTGCCTAAGTGTAGGATGCCCCACTCCTCCAGCAAATAGGAGCTCCCAAGCCTTTATTGCCAAAAGTAACGCAGAGGCAGGAGAAATTTGGCAAGTGATTGAGTTTTCAAACCCATCAATATTTTCCTGCACTGCTCTTGGGACACTTTCACTAGTTTGCGGGTATGGGATTCAATTGCTTCCCAAACAAACAAAAGCCCCTTTTTGCAGTAAAAAATAATAATGGAGAGTGCACTGGAAAGTGCAGAATAACCTCCCTGCTAACAAAATGGAATGGCTGTTAAATAAATAGCTTCCACTGTATAACTTCCTCACAAACTGTGTGAACCATTCAGGATGGCTGCTCAGCCAACGGGTAGACTGGAAACAACCTCACTGTCAGTCTCATCACACTTCTGCACTGAAGATGGTGGGGTGATTCTGTTCAGCCAACAGATCCTCAAGTATATCATCACCTGGATAGAAAAGAAGTGATAGTTATACCAGCTTTATTTGATTTTGGAGAAGATCACCGTAGATGTAAATTTAAAAAAGCTATGGTTGGAGTTGTGGTGTGCTTCAGCCTTGTTACTGGAATCAATTAAAAAGGCAAAGTAGTCTGATCAGGAGCTAATTCCTACCCCTCCAGGTGGATTTTTTTTTGGGGGGGGGTTCACAAATTGGGGGGGGAGGTAAGGCTGTGCTTTTTAAAACCTTATTGTGTAGCTTGGCAAAGATCCAGCCAAAAAGAACACTAATTGCAGACTTGGTTATGCAAGTATGAACAATGTTTAACCATTCTGAAAGATCAGAAACTAAATTATTCAATGAGATTGTGGTCATTACCAATGGAGATGTGAAGATTCCTATCAACAGTTGAGATTACTGCCAAACATAGCTCTTTGTTCTGCCTTTGTACATGTATAAAAAAACCAGGGTATCCAGAAATCTGGCAGAAATACCTTTCTTGAAAAAAAGATTTTCAATGCTTCTGGCACCTGTCTCCTTGGAATGTATTGCTGCTGGAAGATCTCCCTATTCACTACTTTTGCCTAGAAAGGCAGAAACAAGGAAGCAATCGTGCTGCATAGTGATGATGACCTTTGAAAAGGGATTGGAACAAGCTCTCTCCCCACCCCTCATTCTTGTAATGACACGTGTACAGCTTCTTAATAAAATGCTTTCATCTTCTAGGAATAGATAGAATGGTATCAAACCAATTTGTATCTCTTGCATATGAGTAGACTGGTAAACTAATCCCATTGAATGTCTATAAGGAGGGGGTTGGTTCACTCCACAACTTGGAGTGAAACTGAAGGAATGGGTTTCTGTGCAGTCAGTTTGAAACTGACCCATAATCCCCATTTTTCCTCCTCCAAGGGAGCATTTCTAAAATGCTTTAACTTGAGCTCTTGAGCCAAAACCCACCTGTATAAACAAGTGCTCAAAGCTCTCTCCTTTATCAGTCTGTGATGCCTAATGAATGGCCTTGTCCATTCCAAAGTGGAGCAGGGATGACACATCTGAGTCTTATCTTACTTCCTGACCACAATGACGCACAGACCTTGTCCGGGAACGGTGCCAGAAGTGCCAGGAGTTGGTGACCTCCTGCCCCAAGATAAGAGTATAGGAACAGGAACAACCTTTTATGGTCAGGAATACCGGAACAGGAATATCTGTTTATGGTCATGGATGTCAATTTACATGTATAAGCTGACATGGTTGGATTCCTGGGGAAGGGGGGAGGGTGCCTGGAGGATATATATACTGCATGAAATTTCTCGTTTCTTTGGACTTGCTGTGAACTGACCACGCAAGTGCCTTCTGCTATCCGGAGAGCAGAATAAACTCTTTCTCTGAACCATCCTCAGTGTATTTTGACTCTTTCTTCCCTCTCTGGGAGCAACGCTCACCCAACCAATCGGTAAAGTCTAATAAGGCTACAAAACCTTTCCAGTCCACATTCAACAGATCATGCTCAGACTGGAACACAGGCATGTGTATTAGATTTCAAGTCTATGAACTCTTTCCAAGTACTGTTTGTCTCCATTTACTTTTTCTTTAATGAGATGGTCCAAGGGCTTTCTGGTTCGTTTAAAAAAACAAAAACTTTTCTAGCTTCTTGAAGCACCTAGAAAGTGTGGTGCTTTCTGCACGTATCAACAAGTTCTCATTAATCAGTTCCTGGAAGCAGTGGTATTTTATGAAGAATGATGCTCTGAAAGGTTCACAGGCATCCAATCTGATCTGCATGTTTGTGTCCCAACCCTGGATGTGGGCAGAGGAGTGAATCAAAATTCTCTCTCCCTATTGTCTTCACCTCTCTTCCCATCCTTGGGTGGGCTTTGTATGAATTCTTACACCCCTGATACACATCCCCTCAATAATCCTGGAAACTGGTATGCCCCTCACAAAACTACAATTCCCAGCACCCTTAAAAAGCTACAGTTCCCAGGATTCTTTGGGGGGTGCCTTTAAATGTATGGTCTGTATGCTTTCTCAAAGTGCAGTAGTAGCCATTGTGAATCTGCCACCAAAAGGAAATCTGTTGCTGCTTGTAAACCACCCCACCCCCCAAAACCTACATAAATCCCCCCTTAAGTAAGTCCCAGTCATTCACCCCAGGCTGAAAAATTCCAGCTGAAAGTTCTCTTCAGATAACTTTTTGCTCAGCAGTAAATGGTGCAATCTTGCATGAGCGGCAGTTCCATATGCATGTCAGAGTGCACACAAGACTCTGGCTCCAGGCATTGTTATTTAAATAAGAAAATCCATTATATTCACCAGCAACAGCCAATTTACTTAAAATTATTCCTCCTTCTTGCCATCATTCACCCTCCTTGGCTATAAATTAACTCGTTTGTTTGTAGATTAATGTTAAAAGAGTATAAATTGCCATACCTTGAAGAAGATATTTTGAAGATACCCAGGTCTTTCTTGCTTAAGTAATGCACACAATTTATTCTTTGGAAAATTCATCTTAAGCACATTGCCTGCATTTTGCATTCATTGCCCATATTGCAATGCCATCAGCCACAACACTTTTTGCAGAGGATCAGCTCTGATTAACTGAAGTTCAATGGGCAATCCATATTTCTAATCTGTGATGAGTGCATTGACTCATTCATCATACTAATTAATTAATTCATGCTTTCAGACATAACTGAAGAGGCAGTTTGCAGCTAGGGACTGACGGTACAGTGTTGCAAATAGTAGTTACCTGGGAAGTGGTTTGGATGTCTTCTGTTCTGCCCTAATTGCAAGCCACTGCTAATTTTGGCTCCTGAGAAAGACTATCTTATAAGATGGACAAGATGGATCTCTCATTGTCCCCCATCCTGCCATCTAACTGACATTTCCCAGTCCAGAATAAGTACCTTGGGTGGCACAGCCATGTTGTTCAGGGAAAGGGGGTTGATCATGCCAATGGCTGGGTTGAGGTGTCCACAACATGGAAGAAGGAATGAGTTTAGATTGAAGGAATGGGTTTCTGTGCAGTCAGTTTGAAACTGACCCAAAATCCCCATTTTCCTCCTCCAAGGGAGCATTTCTAAAATGCATTAACTTGAGCTTTTCAAGCTCAGGAAGCTTGAGCTTGAATCAATGTATAAGCAGAAAACCCAGCTGTATAAACAAAGCACTCTCCCTTATCAGTCCGTGACGGCAATGTATGGCCTTGACTGTTCCAGTAGAGCAGGGATGGCGCATCTGGGTCTTATCTTACATCCTGACCACAAAGACCACACTCTGATGCACAGACCTAGTCTGGGAACAGCGCCAGGAGAGTTGGTGACCTTCTTACCCCAAGATAAGAGTGCCGGAACAGGAATACCCTTATATGGTCAAGAGTACAGGAAGAGGAACACCCTTTTATGGTTAAAAGTACTGGAGCAGGAACATCTGTGATGTCAACCTGCATGTATAAGCTGACGTGGCTGGATTCCTGGGGAAGGGGGGAGAGGGTGCCTGGAGGATATATACACTGCATGAAATTTCTCATTTCTTTGGACTTGCTGTGAGCTGACCACGCAAGTGCCTTCTGCTATCTGGAGAGCAGAATAAACTCTTTCTCTGAACCAACCCTTGGTGTCATTTGACTTCCTTCCTCCCGTCCGGGAGCAACGCTCACCCTACCAATTGGTAAAGTCCAATAAGTCTACAAGATCAGGGGTAGGGAACCTTAGGTCCAGGAGCCAAATGTGGCCCTCTAGGAATCTGTCTCACACTTGGACCTCTCCCAAAGCTACACACTTCTTCTCCTGCCCAGACCCTTCACTGGCCCTGCTGCACATCCAAGCACCTGACTGGATTGTATCCTTGAACTCTGATGATAACTCATTACTCAAGATCAGGGTTTCCCAAACTTGGGTCTGTAGCTGATTTTGGACCACACTTCCCATCATCCCTAGAGAGCCAGTGTGGTGCAGTGGTTAAGAGCAATAGACTCGTAATCTGGTGAACTGGGTTCGTGTCTCTGCTCCTCCACATGCAACTGGTGGGTCACCTTGGGCTAGTCACACTTCTCTGAAGTCTCTCAGCCTCACTCACCTCACAGAGTGTTTGTTGTGGGGGAGGAAGGGAAAAGAGAATGTTAGCCGCTTTGAGACTCCTTAGGGTAGTGATAAAGCGGGATATCTTCTTCATCTCTTAACAAGACCAGTGGTCAGGGGTGATGGGAATTGTAGCCCAAACACAGCTGGAGGCCCAAGTTAAGGAAACCCTGGTCAAGATGGTGGGCAGAGAGGGTGTGTATGTGTGTGGAAACTAGCTTGCTATACAAAGGTAAACTTTTGTCTGTTGCTCCACCCACTTTGGCCCTGCCTACTACTGGTGAGACTTCAGAAGGCCCACTACTGGTGAGACTTCAGAATGCAGATAGATAGATAGATAGATAGATAGATAATACTTTATTCGGCTATAAGCCCACAAGGTAAAACAAATCAATAGATAAAATAGCATTTTACAATCTAAAATATCAACTAAAATATTTCAACGCATAATCTCCTTCACATTATTTACAATCTCTAGATGTACTGTGTTATGGCCTTGAAGATCAAGATGGTGCATAGAGTTTACTGGATTTTTAATAGTCATGCAGCATTCCATGAAGTCTTTTATATGAAAGAACTGAAATCAGGAATCTAGCAACCTGTAATGTTCTATAAGAGTCAATGTCCTGGAGTAGATAAGCTAGATGTAATTCAGGTGGTTAGCAGCAATTTCCAGAATGATTGAACTCAGGATCCTTGATCGGGGAACAATGTATAAGGGGCAATTAAACAAGATATGATAGAGGGATTCTATTGATTTGTTGTCACATGCGCATAAAACAGAGGTTTTACCGTTAGAAAATCTATTGCTCAGCACATTTGAGGGGAACACATTAAATCTGGCTCTAACAAATGCGAATCTATGCGACACAGCCGATAAAGTAGACAGATATCGAGGTATCTGGGACATAGATGTAATGCCCTGATTTATCGGGGAACATGTACCTCCACCTGTAGTAAGATTTTGTTGCAAATCTACCTCCTCCAATCTTTGTTTGATGACCTTTTTAGCTGTAATTAGATCTAAATTAAGTATATTGGAAGGAGAGATTCCATAAGACAACAGTTTGGAATGGATTTTTGATGCCCATGGGCTGGTGAATTCATCTCTCCAAAGGCACTGAATAAGATGGTAGTTTGGCAATTTATGCCAAAGGGACAGCCAATAATTAAAGGCATGTCTCCACATCAGAATCTCTAGGGAGGGGATCTTAAGTTCTAGGCGAATGGCAGAGTTACTTACACATGAGGGTAGTTTCTAAAGGTGTCTTAGAAAAAGATTTTGCAATGTCACCAGAGGCAAGAGGTTTACAAAGGCGCCCCATAAAGGGACCGCATAGGCCATAGTTGCAACCACTTTCGCACTATAAACTTTTAAGGCGGATGGAACATGCATAGCCCCCTCAGTAAAGAAGAAGCGTAATAGAGCATAGATAAGGGCTTTAACCTTATTTTGTAAATATGTGATATGCGCTTTCCATCCCATATTATACTGGAAGTAAATTCCTAGATATTGAAATTTGTAAACTTGTTCAATTGGCTTCCCCTCGAGTTCCCATCTATACAGTTTACGACTCCTGGAAAAAATTAGGACTTTAAATTTGGAATGGTTAATAGTAAGTAAATTTGTTTGGCAGTATAACGCAAAAATCTTAAGGGCCCTCCTCAAACCGATTCGAGAATAAGAGAGGATCACCGCATCGTCAGCGTACAATAATAAGGGGCAGTGATAGTCTGCAAGCCTGGGTGCATGAATGGAGGTTTGGGCCTCAGCTAGGGGCATTCTCATGTCACTAATATAGAGGTTAAAAAGATAGGGGGCAAGGATGCACCCTTGTCGTACCCCCTTATTTATTGGTACAGAGTTTGTGAGATCGCCCTCAGGTGTTAACCTCACCCTAGCGGCCGTCCCTTCATGTAATTTAATCATAAGCCACAACAGCCTTTTATCTATGCCCCACTTTGCCAGTTTTTCCCATAACAGCTCTCTAGAGATACTGTCAAAAGCCGCCTTCAGGTCTATAAAAGCGGCACATAGAAGACCATGAGTAGGGGAAGAATACTTCCACGCCAAATGATATAGAATTATAGCATGGTCAATAGAAGCGCGATTTGGTCTAAACCCGACCTGTTCATGGCCTATCAGATTGGAATCTTCGGCCCATTGGGTTAGTCTGGTTAGCAGGAACCGAGTATAGATTTTCCCGGTGATTGATAATAAACTGATGTTACGATAGTTTCCTGGGTCCTCTGGTGGTCCTTTTTTATATATAGGAATTATGATGGACTCCTTCCATGATCTAGGTATCTGGCCCGTGGCATTGATTGCATCAAAGATTTTTGCAAGAATTTTAGCCCATCATGTTGGGTGTTGTTTAATAGCTTCTGCCGGGATCAGATCGGGCCCTGGGGCTTTATCAGTTTTCAGTTTAGCAATTAAATCTACTATTTCCTCCGGGTCAGTATCTGGCCATATGGGCGAGTGACTTGAAAGAGTATCAGATTGAGTGCAGAATGCAGACAAAAAGGTTTCTTATCCCTGGTCTAGATCCATACATCAGGTTCTTTGAGCTGCTGTCTCAGCACGGGAGGGAAGGGACAACATGAATGGAACTAAAACTTATAGGAGACATGAGCCTGATCTCCCCCTTCTTAACCATGTTTAGTTATATAGTCTAGCATTACTGAGTCATATGCCATCTCTCATGACAACAGCTGGTGATGTGAGTTGACATCAGGGTGATGAACCAAAGAATGCCATGCGTTGTAATGTTTGTATAGTATCTAGCAATTTTAGGTGGTGGTGATGATAAATAAATAGATAAATAAATAAATAAATAAATAAATAAAGTTATACTACGTATTATGAGAAGGAAAGAGAAGCATGGAGCATCATTTCTTCTAAAGTTTAATTTTGATCTGTATATTTCCACAGAGCCATCAATTTATTTATTTTTAAGAAATGCTTTCTTTCATCTTCATTTGGAGAAAACATTTCCAGACAAAGTATAGTATGTTAACTCTCATTTACCCAAGTTTCTTTAATATGAGCTGCTCTTTCTACACTGCTTTTTTTTTGGGGGGGGGTATACTCAAGGGGATACCATACCCTTTTCTTTTTCAAATGTTAAAAGTGTGGCACTTACTATAACAACTTAATGGTGAGTACCAGCACCTTTCCCCACCCCCACCCTTAAAACAGAGCACAACTTCTATGGGAGATTTTTCTGTTTCATTTGATAACTATATCTCATACCAACCTTAATTCCTACCAATCTCTTTTGTCCATTTAAAACCCCCCAGCATTTTTATTGTTTTCAAATAATTATGGAACCACAAAGACAAGTAAACAATAATAAAAGTTCAATAATACATCCAACCAAAGGCAGGTCAAACAAAACCTAAAAATTAAATATACACCCAATCAAAAATCATGGCAACCATATTTCTCTAGATGGCATGGAGAGCGATGTCTGCAAGTCTGAAACAAAAGTATATTAAATAAAGTCCCATTATACTGAATAGAAATTATCAGGATATTCCTGTCTGTTAGAGACCTGTCACTTATGTATTATTTTGTCTGCAATAACTAAATTCCAGAGATTTTTATACCATAAGGATATAGTCAGATTTTTTTCAACGATTTGCCAGCATCTGTGACAGAAGTTTCTTTTGGCAAAATGTCTTCATAGCATCTGTCCCCACATTTAGTAGTGAGAACGAGGAGAAAATTGAATGTGTGCTTTAATCATCTTTTGTATCTCCTGATAAATCTTATTCCAGAAGAAAGCAAGATGTGGGTATTCCCACCATAGATGAACCGTCTGAAGGCAATCCTGTACTGTATAAGGAAGTTTTTTTTAATATTTAATGTTTCATTATGTTTTTATATACAGTATGTTGGAAGCTTCCCAGAGTGGCTGGAGCAACCCAGTAAGATGTGTGGGGTATAAATAGTAAAATTATCATTATGGAATAGGACATCTCTATTTTCATTGGAGAAATGTTGGAGCATATGTTTGTCCCTTTTAATTCTAAAGATCTCTCTGATATATTAGATGTGTGTCTACCAGGGTCTACCAACAAGAGTAAAGTCAGCCAGTCACTTTCTGTGTTGCCTTATTCTTTTAAGGATTCTGAGATTATTTGCATTTGATCAATGGCAATCGTTGTCCTACATTTCAAAGGAATCATCACCTAGAGATGTCTAATCAGATCAGTACAGACCTCTTCGAGAATTATGATCTGACACACAGGAAAACACTGAGACACTGAATAGCTTGCAGTGGGAAAGTGGGTGGGAGGTTGCGGTGGGAGGTTGCATGGAATTGAGCCATTGAAAAGGTACAAATACATGCTTGATTTTTGATAATGACTCTTTTATATTGTTGAATATAATATACCTGATCATAAAACTCCAATAGCAGTCTTTAAACAACCCCCCCATAAAGTGGTGTCATTGTTTATCCCCAATCCTCCCCTCTTTTTACATAGATGTCTTCATGCCTCCTCATCAAGAGCTTGGCCAGATCTTAATATATCCTGTCTGGCCCTCGTCAAACTGTATTTGTGCCTGCATTCCATTACCTACAGTTCATTCCCCTTTAGATGGTGGCCTTATATATTACCTTAGAAACCTTTTTTTTGTATGCATGACACATCTCCGCATGAAGTCCTAGGTTCTCCCTGCACCCCCTTTTCTCTCATCTTTTGTCAAAGCCTGCATTCATTTCCAAAGAATGCCTTACACAGCCTTTTATGTAGGACACTTTAAACTCTTTCATTTCTCCCTGCATTCTCAGACATCCATTCTCTTCCTTATTGGGTGGCAGATCTTCCCTGAACTCATTATGCAGCAAGAGAGAGAGAGAGAGAGAGAGAGAGAGAGAGAGAAGGCCCCATTATTTGTGGACTCTGTGTTTGATTTCACATGCCATTTAGATTAATGGGAATGATATGTGCAACTGGCGGATTCTCATTAATACAGCTAAATTCAATCACGTCCTTTAAGTGGTAAAGAAAGGCTCTGATGGGTGAAAGAGAAAAGAGTCAGTCTTTGGGAAGAATTCTCGAATTCCGAATAAATATTATATGGCCACATAAAATATTACAATATACCTCTGCGGCATTGGTATTTCAACTAAGTCAACCACAGCCTACTACTAGTTTTATGATAAAATGTGGAAGAATACTTAATGCTATGATCCTAAAGATATATGAAGGCAAAATTTCATTGAAGTCAGGTGTGGGGATGCTTTATCAGATCAAGGGCCACCTTCTCATCTGGGCAATCTTCTGTAGGCCACTTGTTAATAGTGGGCAGGGCTTGCGGCATAAGGGAGTCAAGCAGCTCATGTAAATTTCACCTTTGCAGAGTAGGCTGTTTCTACACACACACTCATCTGCAAATAACACAGATAATCAATGAAGACACTGTGAGCTTCCAGTGGTCTCTCATCCAAAGGAAACCAAACCCTGTATTGCTTCTCACTAAACCCTCTAGTACGGTGGAAAATAGGGAATAAGCTTGGTTTTCGGTATTATTCTGCTTCACCATCACAACACACACCTATTTTGTGCTTCCGCAAGAGGAAAAGCAATATGAGATGTACAATACAGTCTCAGGGCTCCAGATCTGTGGGCTGAATATTTATGACCTGTCACAGATGGCTGCAGGGCTTGGTGGATGGGTTTAGCCAGTCTTCTGTCATATAATATTAATTGTGGCTGCAGACGGGGACGATATCTTCAAATACCCAGGAGCTGGGCCTTTGTTACAGAGCTAGTGGAATATGGGAGATAAAGGTGAATGGTTGCAGTATCTGCAGGGAGAAAAACTGTGCTGTGATGTGCATGATTAGTATGCTGTTTGCCTTTATCCCTATGGGAATTCCCCAGCTTTAAGTTCAAATATTCCATTTTTAAGTATTCACGGTTCCAACAATGATAATGAACTAGCAAATTCACAGTGAACAATGTGTTTTGTTCGTAGGTCTTTTGGCTTGAAATCCCATGGTTTATGGCTTGGACCACATTATCTCAAATGCATGAATGGCATATTTAATGTTAAAATTAATAAGAGAAAGAAAGAATTTGTCTCTGTGGGCCTTCTGTTTAATGAAACAGGTCAAATCTATACAAATGAGGTTGAGAAAATCCTACATTTCTGCTATATTATGGGGGGGGGAATTAAGGCGCAGATGCCTTTGTGAAAGGAAAATTTGACTACTGATGAACTGAAAATATTTTTTTCTTTCCTAGTAACCATCTTATGAACAAAAAGAACTATTAGAAGATTATATTAACTGAAACAACAGTGTGTGGCTGCATATCATCATGAAACTTCCCATTCCAAAACATTGCGAATGAAACCTTTTTCTTAACAAGTTGTTTATTAATTTGGCTTCTCTCACACTCAATTATTTTATTATTGGGACAATTATCTGTTTGTTGTTGTTGTTTTTTACAATCAACCTGTTATTGAAGGATAGTTATTTTACCACCCTCCAGGCTTATGTCGCAACCTTCTGACAGCAGTCAAAAGTGGATATCTTTTCTAAGTCCTGAATTTCTTCTGTTTCAGGTAACCATTCAGTTAAAGGATGTAGGGGTTCTTCATGTATATTATAACCCATCATTTATTCAATACATTGAAAAACTGAGGATTAATACAGCATATTTTCTGTCAGCTCCACAATGTATGAACTGCTGCTGTTCATAAGTTACATCTCCATCATTTGTCATGCTCCAGTTTATAAATGTTTTAGACTGCAACCATATATATAGTTACCTGGGAGTCAGCCATATTAATAGAGCTGAGTAGAAATGTATTGGTTTGTAGCCTTTAAAAACTATATGGCCCAACAGACCAATGAGTGGCAGTGGATGTTTTGGACCACTGTCTTGCCTCAGTAAACTGTCTTGCCATTAAACTGAAACTCAGTCCAGATAAAACAGAGGCACTGTTGGTGGGCAGTTCCCTAGACCAGGTGGATGGGAGATGGCCTGCTCTTGATGAGGTAACATTCCCTCTGAAGGAGCGGGTACTTCTGGGTCAATTGCTGTTGCTTGAGGCCCAGATGGCCTCAGCGGCACAGAATGCCTTCCATCACCTTGGGCTGGTGACCTATCTGGACGGGGTAGGAAAGTGTTAGGTAGGCAAGTATTAGAGCACAAAAACAAGATTTGGGAACATTTATTGGCTATAATAGCAGGTGTGAATAGCAGACATTCACATCTGTTAAATATTTAGAGCAATCTTCCTATATATAATTTCTTTTGATTATACTGTATAAGCTTATGAACATCTTGTTGGATCTGTATCTTAGGGCGAAGACAGACATATCTCTAAGTGTAGTGGAAATGGGTTGACAGTTCTGCGCCGACAATAGCACAGAACGCAGCAAATATGTGTTCAAACCATTTCCGTCATGCTTTAAAATGTTGCATCTGTCTTCACCATTACCAGCCTCTCTCTCTCTTACAGGACATTTTTTGGGGAAAGACTAAAGCATATGAAACTGGACTTAATAATTCAGATTTGCTGAAATCAATTTTATATCCTCATGAGCTACCACAGTATATGTCATGGCTTGCATCTTTGAGTACAGAAAGTATTGGTTTAAAGTGTAGAGATCTATTCTATTTGATTCAATAAGGTTCTGGAACTTTCTCTGTGTGATACAAGCTGGACCAAGCTGGAAGTTTCTAGCTGACATGTTTCCATTCTGCCTGGAAACGAGCCGAAGGTTCCTGATGTTTGGGTTATTCCTTCAGAGAATCTGAGTTAATCTAGTTCAATCTGGTCCTGTTATCTCTCTCTCTCTCTCTCTCTCTCTCTCTCTCTCTCTCTCTCTCTCTGTTATGCTGACTATAAGAACAGGCCAGAAGGAGCCTGGCTTTCCCTTCCTGTCTCTCATTTCTTCTTGGTTCTCTCTAATTAGGTCCTGTGTGATGATCTCAGCAACTGGTATCCAAAAGCTTATAGCATGAACTACATACACTGGGGATTTATTTCCCCTTTTAAGACTGATTATATAACTAAGGTACATGGGTGGCGCTGTGGGTTAAACCACAGAGCCTAGGGCTTGCCGATCAGAAGGTCGGTGGTTCGAATCCCTGTGACGGGGTGAGCTCCCATTGCTCAGTTCCTGCTCCTGCCCACCTAGCAGTTTGAAATCACGTCAAGTGCAAGTAGATAAATAGGTACCGCTCCAGCAGGAAGGTAAACGGCATTTCCATGCACTGCTCTGGTTCGCCAGAAGCGGCTTAGTCATGCTGGCCACATGACCCGGAAGCTGGACACCGGCTCCCTCGGCCAGTAAAGTGAGATGAGAGCAGCAACCCCAGAGTCGTCCGCGACTGGATCTAACGGTCAGGGGCCCCTTTACCTTTATATTATTGAGGTAGTTGCAAACAACCAAAGCTCTACATGAGAGTAAGGAGTTTTTGTGGTATGGAGAACAATGTACAGTCTCTGTGCAAAAACATATGTTACTGTAGCATGATATATCTTGGATCTTACTAAATCCCTATAAAGTGATGGAGAATGTTTCTGTGTGTGAGCTCTAAAGCTCAACATATATAGGAGTAGAGAAATGAACACTTTTCTTACCTGCACTTTCTTTTTAAGGCTGCTTTTTATAAGATTTTTTTTTCCTGGTCGGGGTTATAGCCAATCAAAACAGCCCATCCAAGAGCCAGCGCATCCAGAGGTAAGGAATCACCAGCCCACTGGTCTGCAGTGCTCAGCTTCCAAGGTGGCTGTATTGAAAGAGAGATACCTCAAAGGGAGACTTCAACACGAAACTACCAAATTACAATTCAGCAAAGGGTTCGCTGCTCTCTAATTTATGGACCGATTTGATACAGTGAATGTTTATTGCGCTACACGTGCTAATTGGCTTACCCAAAATGACTGTTCTCAACACGCCAATTCCAATGGATTCAGTTTGGGGAATCAGAAGATCATCACGATTATAATCTTCTGTCAGGCTTTTTGTCAAGCATTCTGTGCCTCATTTTCAAACTAGTATAGGTAGCTACAAACCCACTGGCATTCTTCAGAAATTTGAACACATATACAGTATACGCATCTATCTACATATATACACTGTTGACACGTGAGCATCTACTCTTGAGTTGTATTCTTTTTCAGGCTTGCAGCAGAGTTTCTTTTTACAGAGAATCTTTATTATATACAAAAATTTACACTGGTCAAATAAAACAAATAAAACATAATTCCTTCTCTTCTAGCCATCCGGCTCTGAGACTCAATTGCTGACTCTGTTCATTTACATACTGACTGACCTTTATTGGCCACATGCCCTTAATAAAGGCACCTGTTGCTGGGGGAATTTTCTGTTGCCTAGCAACTTGTTCAAGACCATTTTTCACGTTTCCTCTGGAATATTCCAACATACACAACAGGTGTACAATATTACTGACTGTACTTCCCTGCCCTTCATTTCCTTCTGACGTCACTGTTTGCAATTCTACCCCAACCATGTATGTGGAACTCAGGATAATACTTCATGCACCTAAAAGCTTATGCATCGATAAAATTGTTAGTCTTTTAAGCTGCCACAAGATTTGTGACCTCATAATCCAACTCCTCCTGACAAGAGATACGGGAAGATTAGTATGCTCATTCAATGTGCATCTCAGGGCAAACGGTCTACCTGCATTGTTTTCAATGAATGCTCCCTCAGATGCACATACAAATCAGAGTTTCAGAGAGATGCAACATTCAATTATGGTGCATGGTTGTAACTATTATGGATTGGGACCTAACACCCTATCTAGGTGGAGAGGGGTGTTATTTATTCAGACTGGCTGCAGTTCTCACTCTGGGCCACCAGTATGCAAATGAAGTATTGAGAGTTGTTTTCACCGATTGGGTAGTTAGTTGGAATTTGTTACTGTTACAAGTTATTAGGCAGCCAGCTT
The DNA here is from genome assembly GCF_964106915.1 of Podarcis gaigeae. Taxonomy (NCBI): domain Eukaryota; kingdom Metazoa; phylum Chordata; class Lepidosauria; order Squamata; family Lacertidae; genus Podarcis; species Podarcis gaigeae. The sequence continues at coordinate 22,819,888 of NC_139686.1, read as the reverse complement.
TGCTGTTGTTCAGAGAGACTTAAAGCAGTGCTAACTGCTGTAATAAAGAGCTGTTGCTTAAAAGAGCTGTGTCTGTCACCCATCTTTCCCACTATACCACACATATTATCAAGGCCACCGCACAAAATGTGGCCATGTTGCCAGTGGGTCAGCAGAAGTGGAAACTGGAGAAGCCATTCTTTCTTGAGACACTGACAGAAGCTGCAGGGCTGGGAAGGGGACAGCAGTTCAAAAAGAAAGCAAGTCCTCCAGAGAGTCTTTCTCAGTCTCTCGCTCTCTCATGCCCCGAATTAAATTGATTGCTTCATTACCATTTTGCACAGTAGGATAGAACCACTTAAAAAAAATACACTCGGTGATCAGAGGGCTTATTAATGCCTCTCATCTGCAACCTGGCCTGCTGTTCTGTGGGACTCAGGAGTGTCAGGTCTCATTTTCACAGGTGAGAGCTGAGGACTTAAATTGGGACGGAACAATATTCCCACCCCCATTTTTAGGTTTATAGTTCAATGAACTCCATTTTCAATATCCAGTTTAAAACACACTCATACCCCTTGAAAATTTACAGTTTGGTTTTAAAGTTAAATGGTGAAATCCCATTCTAAATTTGAAAGTACTTAGCACTGCTTCTGTGACCACTAGCACAAACAGCACACTTGAGCAGGAAATCTGAGAGCATCTTTCCTCACAGAGACCTCATCCCATATAGCAGGCCTATTTATATGAACAAAAACAAATGCGTTTTCATACCCCTTTCTATAGTTGGGCGACAGCACTGTACTTCATAGGCCATAAATCATATTATTATTCCCCTTCTAAACCACCATCTCAAGGCAATTTAAAAACAGTGAAAAACACAAGAAATACATTTAAAACGTAACTAAAACCTTAACAAGTTAACACTCATGGTAAAGACACAATGATCTAGGTGGGAAAGTCTGTCAGAACAAACATGTCTTCTATACCTACAATTAAGTCCCATTTAAGTCAGTGAGGCTTTTTCCAAGTTGACTTGTATAGGTTTATTCTGTTAATGCTATGGGAAAAGCAGCCTCATATAACCAGCAGGCTTAAGTCTAATTCATGCATGAAGGGGTTAAAACCATAGAGTAAGCTGTCCTGCCAGGTTTAGCTCACCTTGGGAGGGGCTAGGTAATGAAGATTTGTTCCCCTAAGCTGCTTGTTCCAGCTAAGTCACATGGTTCTAACAAGGCTCTCTTGAATTCCTATATTAATAACTTAGGAACTTTCACCACTTTGCAACTAAGCCAAGTTTTACTGCCTGTGCAAATTTTCTGACTGATGCATGGAAAAGCACATAAATCTGACCTTTGAAGTGTTTGTAAGTAAACTTTTAACTTACCAAACATGTGGTCTAGACTGGGGAAGAGGGAAGTTTTGGAACTCACAAGGGTATATTTTAAAGGTCTAAGAGCCTTTATTTCCATGCTTTACTTTGCTGAATATTCTGTGATTTAAAAATCTCTGCCCTTTCACCAAAGGGAACTTGCCCCAAACTTGGCTCTTAGCGTTCATTTTATACCTATATTTTTCCTCCTGAACTAACAAATGCTCCTATTTAAATTATTGTTCCAATTCAACTTTTAGTTCATTTTTATTAAAAACATTTGTATCTCACCTTTTGGTCTTAGGACCCCCAAGGTTACTAACAGCAATTAACACAGCAATTTAACATCTAAACCTTGAAGATGATAGAGATATATAACAGATATATTGCAATCCTATGCTATGCAAGATTACTCAAAAGGAATTCCCACTAACATCTATGGGCTTTTCTTACAGATACTGTAAGTCTTAATTGGACTGCAGCCTTAAAGGGATTCCCCCCCCCCCTTTAAATAAGGTGGTATAATTTTGGGATGTTATCAAATAATTACCATTGCGGGCCTAGAGTCTTACAAAAAGTTAAATATTGGCAATTGGTTGACTTCTGGGAAATATGGTATCATTATAGTTCTCCACCTAACACCTCTTTGTTTTATTTGCCTCAGGGAATAAGTGGCTCTGGTGTGGCGTAGTAATGGAAATCTCCATTGAACAAAGCTCAGCATGGATTGTTTTAATCAAAACCCTTTTGGAAAGAGAGAAATTCCAGTGGCTAGCCTACTGCTGTCTTCCTGAGCTCCAGACAATTCAATAGTTTTGCTATCTGATTTCCCAAAGGAAGAAGAAGCATTAATATTCAGCTGTATCCTTTTATAGTATCGTGCTTTATTTATACTTTACTCTGCATTGAAGGAATACTGAACTGTATGTCTTTCTGCATACAGAAATAGTAGAGATCTCAACAGCCAACAACACAAGCAGATCAAACAACGTGATCAAGAAACTATTCTTTTTCCTTTGCTTCTTATTTTGCACCCCTTTTATCTGCGCTTGCTTTCTTGCTCTTACAACAACTTTCATATAATTGACATAAACCGTGTGACATTTCCTGGGGCCAGTGAAATCCCAGTAGCTCACTGTGATGACATACCTTCCAACACCTTTAAATATGAAACTAGGAAAAGCCTTGCCTATTCTCATCCCAAGGATTGCAGTCCACTACACATGGTTATAAAGACCCTTCTCCTCCAGCTGAATTCTCCACTCATTTTATTTACTTCTCCCATCAATTTAAAGGCAAAGAAAGGGAATATTTGTTCCTAGAAAAACATAACTACAATATGTTCTCAACAGTTCAAAACAAGCCTAACCAACATGTAAAGCAACAGATGGAATGGCACCTTAATATTTACTGTGTTGACACACACAGGCATTAGAGACAAGATACTATCACCAGAAATGGGAGTGCCTGATCACTTGATCTGTCTCCCGAGAAATCTCTATGTGGGACAAGAAGCTACAGTTAGAACTGGATACGGAACAACTGATTGGTTCAAAATTGGGAAAGGAGTATGACAAGGCTGTATATTGTCTCCCTGCTTATTTAACTTATATGCAGAATTCATCATGTGAAAGGCTGGGCTGGATGAATCCCTAGCCGGAATTAAGATTGCCGGAAGAAATATCAACAACCTCAGATATGCAGATGACACAACCTTGATGGCAGAAAGTGAGGAGGAATTAAAGAACCTTTTATTGAGGGTGAAAGAGGAGAGCGCAAAATATAGTCTGAAGCTCAACATCAAAAAAACGAAGATCATGGCCACTGGTCCCATCACCTCCTGGCAAATAGAAGGGGAAAAAATGGAGGCAGTGAGAGATTTTACTTTCTTGGGCTCCATGATCACTGCAGATGGTGACAGCAGCCACAAAATTAAAAGATGCCTGCTTCTTGGGAGAAAAGCAATGAGAAACCTAGACAGCATCTTAAAAAGTAGAGACATCACCTTGCCAACAAAGGTCTGTATAGTAACCCAGTAGTGATGTATGGAAGTGAAAGCTGGACCATAAAGAAGGCTGATCGCTAAAGAGTTGATGCTTTTGAATTATGGTGCTGGAGGAGACTCTTGAAAGTCCCATGGACTGCAAGAAGATCAAACCTCTCCATTCTTAAGGAAATCAGCCCTGAGTGCTCACTGGAAGGACAGATCGTGAAGCTGAGGCTCCAATAATTTGGCCACCTCATGAGAAGAGAAGACTCCCTGGAAAAGACCATGATGTTGGGAAAGATGGTTGGATAGTGTTCTCGAAGCTACCAGCATGAGTTTGACCAAACTGTGGGAGGCAGTGGAAGACAGGAGTGCCTGGCGTGCTCTGGTCGATGGGGTCACGAAAAATCGGACACGACTAAACGACTAAACAACAACAACAACACTATCACCATCCCATTTGTACTTGCAGGGTCTGATATTCCATTAGTATGGCTGATTCCCTCCCACCCCCCCGGAAACATGTACAGTGGTACTTTGGTTTAAGAACAGCTTAGTTTATGAGCAACTTGGATTAAGAACCCTGCAAACTCGGAAGTAGGTGTTTTGGTTTGTGAACTTTGCCTTGGAAGCAGAACATGTTCTGCTTCCTGTTGAGTGTGTTCCATTTGTAAATTGAGTCCCCCGCTGCTATGGGAAAGCACACCTTGGTTTAAGAACGCTTTGGTTTAAGAACGGACTTCCAGAAAGGATTAAGTTTGCAAACCAAGGTACCACTGTACTATCAGGGATTTGCATTAGCTGGCTCTCAGAGTCCCTTCCAGCTCTATGTTCTAGGATTCTATGATTCTATGATCCACTAATCTTTGTTTCAGAAAAAAACTGATGATTGGTCTTAAAATTCACCATGGCCACAAAAATATTTCTTTTACATTCAGATTGTTCCTTGATGCCTTTTTGCCTTCATTCACTGCATATATTTCTTTGGGGCCAAAGAATTAATTAATAAATCCTAATTGTAATCAACCATTTCATTTTCCCTCCATAGATTACTAATAAAACATGCAATGCAGAGGCTTCTGTGGTTTCGCCTGGTTTTTGCAGGGGAAAATATTTATGCATAGTGCATTTCAGCTTTAGGTGTGAGCTAATTTATTATGTATTTGAAAAATATGAGGAAGTCTGAAAGGAAGTTCTAACAATATGTGCATCTGACAGACAGGAAATGGAACTGTTCCCTTGCATGAATATATTTTAACATCCTTGACAAACAAGGATTATTGTTGCATTTAACCCCAGATGGTAACCATAAAGCTACTTAAATCAAGCTATTAGAAAGGAAGCTAAAAACCAGGGGTGCATAATGAATTATTTATTTAGCTGTTCTTTTGTACTTACTTGCTAAAAATATTTACTTATTTTTTTTAAAAAAAATCTTTCTACAATGTTAACTCATATAGAAAACATCTAAGCGGTATACAACAAATATTAAATCAGAATGTGAGAAAAATATAAAAGCAGAAAACATTGCAAGGAACTTGCCAAACACATATCATTCATCCAAATAAAAAGGCCTATTGATGCAAGAAAGGCTTCAAAAGGCTTCTGAAAATAAGAAACGAGGAGGCTTGGCAGATTTCCATCAGAAGAACATTCCTCACTGTATACTCAATGATTAATTTCTCATAGTGATCATGATCTCATTCACATGGGCAGGAGAGGCCCATTCTGTTTCGCCGCCTGAGGTGAAGCAGTAAGATGCTGCAGCCACAACCAACCTGGTCTTTTGCTGGAACCTGGAGGGTGGTGCTAGAGTCACTTTCCCTTGCTTCTCTGGTGGTGGGTGGTGAGTGAGAGGCACCTGCGACGGCGCCAGAAAAGTGAGAAGTGGCGGCAGTGGCAATACCTCGCACAGAGCCCTGTGAGAGCTTGCGAGAGCCCCATGAGATCTCATGGGGCTCTCACAAAATCTTGACGGAACCTGCTGCTGCTTCTCCTGGCTTTTCCAGTGGTGGTTGGTGGGGTTTCCACCCCATTGGGATTCCATCACCCAAGGCACCTGCTTCAGTCTGCAACATGGCATTCCTCCAGTAGATTTCAGTGATAAAGCTGAGATATAAGTGCTCAGCTGGTCCTTAATCCTCATCTAGTGTTGGACCTATTTTTTTAAAAAAAACCACACTGTTTTTGAGGCGTGTTTTCTACTCCAGGAGATTTCTACCGTATGGTGAGGTAGAAGTTGAACCCCAGATAACGTTTGTTTCTACGGTGTCAGATGAAGGGTGGGAGTGGGGGAAATAGCCTGGGCAAAGAAAGGTAGTCCTTGAGGGTGTGATTACAAGCTTGTTTACTTCTTTGTCACGAGACTGCAAGTTTGCTTGACTCCAGTGCTCTTCGGTGGCCTGCTCCTGGCCATTTTCCTACGAAGAAAACAACGGGGTGTTTTTATTCCCCTAATTGGCTAACATTGACTGGGTCTAGGACGTTTTATGCCGCAGGTGTACAATCAGGATAATGCCCTTCTCTTAGAAAAACAGAGCGGAACAAGCAGCGTACCTAGTACTAAGCCTTGTCAAATGTGGTTTGCAGTTACATACTACAATATCACAATGGAGTTCTTTCTGGCCTGGTGTTTTGTGAAAATACATTCAGTAACTCAAGCATTAATGCTTGATACAATGATACAATAAAGCCTTTGCTAGTTTGTTTTGATAAAATCCAATGTGCATTTACTACAACAACCAGCTTCCCGGTTCCCAGTATACTGGAGATGATTATTCTTATTGTTGCTCAGTGAGTGCAGTAACATGCATTCAGTTACTATTGCATTCAGTGGTGAAAAACCCCACAGCCTCTTGCAGCTAAACCAGGTGAAGGTAGCCAAAGGGTTAACAGTGAGTTAGGGACTTCCCTTGCATGTGAAGACAGGCTCTGGTGGAGAGAGCGGACAAGATCCGTAGTGGGTTCAACAGTCAAGAAGGTGATTTCTGCATGTGTTGTCGAGGGAAGCAAGGGGCAGATGGGGCTCGTCAACCTGGGAAGGTTGCCCATCTAGGGGAAGAAAAACTCTGGTCCTAAATCTCCACTCCTTCTCGGGAGAAGAGAAGTCTAAGCCCTTCACAAATCCAAAGTGAAGTTCCTAAGGTGGTTGAATGTCGCCTTGAACGCCTCCTTCCAGCAACTCCTGCAGCCAAGCTGGTGCCAAATGTATTGCTCTGCTTTCCTTTGGACCATATCAGCAACCCAGGACCTCCATACACACTGCCTAGGCCTGTGTTCCAGGGAGGTCACTTTGGTGCTGCTAACAACACAGTTTGACTTCACCCCCGGAGGTGCACTCCATTGTCTCTCGAGACAGACAGATGTCAACAACAGCTTGTTGTACAACTTGTTTTCTCAGAAGTAAGTCCAGGACCTTACTTCCTTGGCTGTAAATTGGTATACTTTCAAATAGCAAACTCAAGCAGTAAAAGGAAATGACGTCAAATTTTATGGTAGGGAAGTTGCGAGAAAGAATACGACAATGGAAAAGACACAAAGACCAGCCCCAGGGCCTATTAGACTAGACCACACCGAGTAGAAGAAATAGCTTGCACAATCAAAAACAGTTTTTACATGAAAGCTGGCAAAATTGCTACAGTAATTCAGGGCGTGGGTAGCCAACATTTGGTCCTCAAAATGTTGGACTGCAGTTCCCATCATCCTTGACCATCGGCCATGCTGACTGGGGCTAATAGGAGTTGGCGTCAACAACAACAAGAGGACACCGTGTTGCCTATCCCTGGTTTTAGGGTACGGTCAGGTTAATAATACCAATTCTCAGTGCTTTTTTTCTAGAAAAATGTTTAGGGGTACTCTCATTTTCCTACTCATATTGAAATACTGCCCCTCAATGAGGCCAACCTTAGATTCACAAAATGTTTAGGGGTATGCGTACCCCTTCTCCCCCCCCCCCAGGAGAAAAGCACTGCCAATTCTTATATCCCAACTTGGCCCTTTCTGAAGTGTACAGCTGAAGCTAATCAGAACAGTACAGAACATCAATAAATTATATTCCTTGATCTAGTTAAAATATATTGTGAAATTGCAAGAACCTGTTTTGAGATGGAGAATAATTTGAATTTCAGTTTATAATGTTAGCATTCTATTACTGAGTCATCTCTTAGATCTGTACTGGTAACTGAGTGGTTTGGTCAGTCTCTTAATATAAAAAAAATATATTGAGATTTATTTCCAGTTCCTTAACAATTTGCTCACGTTACGGATTCTCTTTCCTTGCTCAGTGGAAATAGTTATTTTGAATGGTGAGATTATTCTCCGATTCACCACTGAACTGAAAAGTCATTAAGCAAACACTGCTCTATTAGCATTGACACCAATGATACTCAGAGGAATTTGGGAGTTTTGTTGATGCACACAAGAGCTCAAATAAGGGGTTCTTTAGGAGCTCAAGTGAGCTTGTGTAAAGGACTGAGCTAACCTTCCTGAAGCTAACAGCTGCCTTCAAGGGGGGAGGGGAGAGGAATCTAGTCTCCATGGAAACATTTGAGGTGGACCGAGCATGGATTAATCAAAATACAATGAATCCCCCTTTCTTCTTCTTCTTCTTCTTCTTCTTCTTCTTCTTCTTCTTCTTCTTCTTCTTCTTCTTCTTTTTGCAAGATACTGGAAGGGGAAGGGGAGAATTCATTCACACTTGAAAGAATGGGAAATCCACCATAGATGTGTCTTGAACATGCACTTCAATGCATTTATAATTAGTGTGTGCCCATGGGTTTCTCAGCGAAGAAAGTGTTTTCCGTGTTAAAGGGCCAAAAGTAAATGTGTATGCTGGTTAGGTTTCTCTTTTTCATCCACTGCTAGTTTTCATATCAAATTCACACCATTTGAATTACTTTTGGCAGGGGCAGGGGGGGTGTGGGAAGACTTCAAATGAATGTATAAAACGGCTAGCCTTTTAATACCACCAGTATCCAGTATTTCATTGAATAAGCCAGCTGTTTCGAACTGGAGGTGGCAGTGGTTAGAATCCTCTTTCTGTTGACACCATACTCTGGTCAACCAGGCTGCTTCCTGTTGTGCCAAAACCTACAGGCTCCACCTTCTGACATGCCAAACTCGCCACACCTTTCCTCTTGATTTGCAAAAGCTTTACTAGACTCCGTTCCATGGGAAGCTGCCTTTTCCTGAGCAGAGGCGAATCAGCCCAGATTCTGAAGTCCAGCTCCGAGGGCCTTCTGGTGGATCCCTCGCTGCAAGAAGTGAAGTTACAGGGAACCAGGCAGAGGGCCTTCTCAGTAGTGGTGCCTGCGGTGTGGAACATCCTCCCATCAGATGTCAACCTAGTCAACTTTTAGAAGACAACTGAAGTCATCCCTGTGTACAGGGAAGTTTTTAATGCTTGATATTTTATTAAACCCAGTCAGATGGATGGGGAATAATAATAATAATAATAGTAGTAGTAGTAGTAGTGGTAGTAGTAGTAGCACCATCCAGTGTGACAGAACTGGTTGAACTGCCCTAAATAATAATAATTGTTGTTGTTGTTGTTGTTGTTATTATTATTGTTATTTAGGGCAGCTCAACCAGTTCTGCCACACTGGATGGCTAGCCTAGGGGGCGCTGCAGGTTGTCATAACAACCATATTTAGTCAAATCTAACGCTCACCTTTTTGGGCCAAATTATGTTGCAAAAATTAAGGCGTGCATTAGATTCAATGACACATTTACATTCTCCAGCAAATACATTTTTGGTTTCAAGGTTCTGAAAACTGAGGTGTGCCTTAAATTCAGTGGCACATTAGACTTGAGTAAATACAGTATGACGTAGTGAACCAAGCAGGACAGAAAGCAAGAAGCAAGGCGTGCAGCGAATGTTGGCCTAGTACAGCACATCAATGAAATCTGAAAGACCAAAGTCTGCCCCATAGATCCATCTAGTTCAGTATTACCTGCAGTGATTGGCAGTGGCCAGATTTTCAGACAGGGGACATTTCCAGGTCTCGCAGGAGATGCCAGGAATTCAGTCTGGAACATTCCACATACAGAGCACTACTACTGAGCTACAGCCCTTCCTTTGACCTGTCAACCCCTGCTTTGGGGTTCACAGTAATTTATGTTAAATGTGCACATGGAGAACAAAAAACTCTCGTAGGTTCTTGTAGTTTCCAGCGTCACATGTGTCATACGTGTGGAGGAAAAACTGAAACACGTTGCAGAGCTCCCAAAAAGTAGACCAGAGGCAATTGTATTTCATCCAGCAGTGCTTTACTGAACTGAAGGCAAATGAGCAGAATGGTCACAAATCCAATACTTTCAGGATTGGCACAGTCCATAAGAATCCAGTTGCAGCAGACTTAACTAACTTAAAATACTTATAATAATACTAAACCTTAACACTAAGCATACTATGTACAGAACACCACACCAGAAGGAAAAGAGATAGAAAAGGAAAACAAGTGAGTGAAACACAGGCTCTTGCCACTTGCTATAGTCTCTATGACTTTGACAGAAAGATAACAGAACCAGTTTAAACCAGCTGTACTCAGCTTCCCAGAAGGTATAACCCAAACAACTCATGAACCATCTTGCTTGCTTCTTTCGCACAGAGAAGCTTCCAGCACCCTCCTGAACTAATCAGAATAGGAAAGATCTCTACACATCAGATCAATACTTTCTGTACTAAGAAATGCAAACTGACAAATATATGTTGCCCAGTAACTTGTTGTAAGGAGACACATATTTTGCCTAGAGATATGCAAGTTATCTCTCAAATGGATTGTGTCTTCTAACCTGCCAGAAATGAAGCCCATCGGCAAGCAATTTCCTCACCATCGTATTTCATCTATTAGCTAGAGTGGTTGCTGGTGATGTGGTAGGGATTGGTGAATCTGTCCGTTTCAGTTTCTCATTTTCCCAGTCTTCAGTTCCCCACATTTCCATATCAGGTTGTGATTTTTTTAAATCAAAAAAGTCCTCATGAAACATCACCAGCATTTTAATACAAATTTCTCCTAATATACACATTTTTCTACACAGCTTTGCCTAATACGCACAAATTTGACAAGCAATTTCCCCAAATATAAAATGATCTGCATGTTATTTTCATGAAGATTTGCATTTGTATGTACGCATTACACATGCATTTTTGTACATGTATGTATATCCATTTTTGTACACATTACTTGGTAATGCGGAAAGTGCAAATTTCACAGGCTGTGTTTCAGTCCCCAGATTCTTTTGGAAAATGCAAATCAGGTGGGTTCGCTTTTAAATGTGAACTGAATTGTTTTTCTCCGCTATCTTCATGAGGCACTACTGCTATTAATTGTAAGTGGGATACACAGACACACAGCAAACACTGGGCAAATAAATTCATTTGCTACCACCAGAGCTGTTTACCCGGTGAGGAATAAAATTGTGTGGAATGGCCTGTTGAATAATGAACATCAGTGGAGCGTTACTTTGATATTCTCACTAATCAGGCATCAAGTAATGGGGTGGGGGGGGGGTTGAGGGCACTGAAGGAGATTAATAGGGTCATAAATCTTAAGGTGAATATAGGTTTCACAAGCACAGAATACACATATAATAACAACAGTTCATAGGGCAACGTTCTCAGCTAAAAAGGACTACTGTGGGCACCAGTGCTTTATTTCTAAAAAAAAAATGTTTAGGGGTACTCTCATTTTCCTACTCATATTGAAATACTGCCCCTCAATGAGGCCAAACTTAGATTCACAAAATGTTTAGGGGTATGCGTACCCCCAGAAAAAAGCACTGGTAGGCACTAAGATTAATTCAAATTTTGGGAATGTGTAAATCTGCCTATAGGAGGCCTACATAACAACTGGACAAGGATAAGGCGGTCCTTAAAATATCCAGATGTCAAAGAGAAAAACAACTACCAGACTTTTAAAAGACATCTGAAGGCAGCCCTGTTTAGGGAAGCTTTTAATGTTTGATGGACTATTGTACAGTATTTTAATATTCTGTTGGAAGCCGACCAGAGTGGCTGGGGAAACCCAGCCAGATGGGTAGGGTATAAATAAATTGTTGTTGTTATTGTTATCCTGGAGTCAAGGGCCTTGTAAATTAATACAAGAACCTTCCTGGTAACTTATGGGCAGCCAGCACAAAGTTTTAAGCACTGAAGTGATGTCCTGGTGGTAGCCTGTCCCCATTCAGTGTTTCTCAAACTGTTGTTGGACTACAACTTCCATCATCCCTAGCTAGCAGGACCAGTGGTGAGGGATGATGGGAGTTGTAGTCCCACACCAGCTGGCACCATGGACTGGTTGGATGCAGAGGAGTGGGGGGGAGGCACCCGCCTGGGAACCCCCCCAAGGGAAGAAGGCTCAGAGCCCAGGGATTGGTGATGGGATGACAATGAGTGTTCAGAGGGTGAAGAGGGGCAGAGTGGGAAGAGGAGGTGTCAGAAGCTGAAGATGTAACAGGGTTTAGTGAGCAGGAAGAGGCTGTGGCAGATGGCAGTACAGAAGCAGAGGAAGAAGGGCCAAGAGACAGAGATGAGGCAGACGGCTGAAGAAGCTAGGGAGACTGCCCCCCCCACCCATGACCAGCTTCCCTTCTCCCTGGTCTTCCAGAACCAGAAGAGTTATGAAGAGGGCAGAGCAGAGACAGACGTGTTGACCGAGTCTCAGGTGTCTTGGAAAGCAGCTGGGGGAGGAGGAGGCTTAGGGAAACTGGGGGAAAATGGGACCTTCAATCCTCACAACTGCCTCATTGGGGCAAGGTCTACTGAGACGAGTTGCCATGGTCAGTAGGCCTCCTGCGCTGTTTGTTTCTTTGAATAAAGAGTGAATTTCACCTCTGGCCAGTTCAAAGGTGGCTCCATATAGAGCACACTGCAAGAACATATTACAATAATCAAGTTATTTTTTAATTTTTTTTCACTTTAATCTTTTCATTTTTTTAAAAAAAATGTTTCTCCTGTTTTATTTAACTTTCTTTTAAATCTTTTAATATCTCTCAGTTGTATCACTCAGCCACTTTCTACAAAAACATCTACTGAAACATCTTTTAAAAGGCGGGGGAAGAGTAATACAAATATTTATTTAGCAAGTTTTATATAGTGCATTCAAAAAATCTCTAAAGTGGTTTACATAAAATAGCATAAGGTATTAAGTTTTAAAATAGTGATCAAACAAACTTTAAAAACAGTAAGAAAACATAATAAAAATTTCAAAATACATACGTATAGATAAAATCCAACAGTTGTAAAAAAACAAATATACACACTAACATTGTACAGTGGAACTTTGGTTCTCGAACAGCTTAGCTGACAAACAAATCAGAACCTGAACGCCGTAAACCCGGAAGTAAGTGTTCCGGTTTGCGAACGTTTTTTGGATGGTGAACATCTGATGTGGTAGTTGGCTATTGTTTCTGGGGCTCCTGTGCCAATCAGAAGCCGCGCCTTGGTTTTCAAACGTTTTTGGAAGTTGAACAGACTTCGAGAATGGATTAAGTTCGAGAACCAAGGTACCACTGTATGTCATTTAAGAATAGCCACTCTAAAAGGGTTCATCCACAATAATGATAATGAAACCCTAAATACTACCCACTGCACAACACCACAATGAACACAAAGATATATACTTTTACAGATGCCCAGGAAAATAATCTAAGGAACAGTCAACTCCTTGATTGCAACTACCTTTAGTCTGTTATCAATATTGGTTATATTTAGTCAAATATTGTGTATTAAAGAATATGTTGGGGGAAATGGTATTTCTAAGTGGCTTGTGACATTTTTATTAGTTGGTTTTGAAGAGCCATCTAGTGGTTGTTTTTAGTTTTCTTACCTATGAGGTTGCAGAAATGCCAAGGCTCATTTCAGTAGATTTCGCTTTAGCCACCAATAGTTAAAGCATAGACTCTAGAAGAAACTAAGGCTGAGTGGACACTTTACAGCCCACTTAAAGCACCCCCATCCCTATGAATCCTGGGAAATGTAGCTTCTTAAGGGTATTGGAATTGTAGCTCTGTGAGGGGCAAACTACAGTTCTCACAATTCTCTTTCTTTCTGTTACAGATAGGTAGCCGTGTTGGTCTGCCATAGTCAAAACAAAAAAAATTCCTTCCAGTAGCAACTTAAAGACCAACTAAGTCAGTTCTTGGTATGAGCTTTCGTGTGCATGCACACTTCTTCAGATACCTTCAGATGCACACTTCTTTCTTTCTCTCTGTGTACTTTAAATGCACCTCAAATGTATGGTGTGTGCACAGCTTGAGATTTCAAAGTTTCAGGCTCCCAACGAACTTAATTTTGGAGCATTTATTGTGAATACATTTCTAATCAGAAGTAAGTTCAGTGGGGCTTTATTCCAGGTAAGTGTGTACAGTCATACCTCAGGTTGAAGTAGCTTCAGGATGAATATTTTTTGGGTTGCGCTCTGTGGTGACCCGGAAATAACAGAGCGTGTTACTTCCGGGTTTCGCCACTCGCGCATGCACAGATTCTAAAAATTAGGGCATGCACATGTGCGGAAGTGCCAAATCGTGACCCACGCACAGGCAGACGCGGGTTGCGTTCGCTTCAGGATGCGAACGGGGCACCGGAACAGATCCCGTTCACATCCAGAGGTACCACTGAATAGGATTGCAGCATGTGACATACACAGTCTTTGCGCCAGGCAGATCTACACACCTGTCACAAACCCAGCCATCTATACCCCTAATGATCCATCAATGATCCACTACCAGGACCGTCCCACTGCAATCTATTGGCAAGAAAGGGAGCCCGAAATAATAAAGGATTTTCATTTGTGAGATGTATTCACAAAATGAGAAGAATCAAGAGGGGCTGTTTGGTGCCAGATTTGGTACATGTAAACGAGCATTCCGAAAGAACATCCTTTGGTGGATGTCCGATGAGACCCTTTATCTTACTCTGCTAATTGATGATTTAGTACCTTATGTTCTTGTAAAAGGGTTAGCTTCCCATTAGGGTGCCAAGCAGCTCAGCAAATTCCCCACTCTAGAGACTCCCAAGTTCATTATCAGCTCCAAACTAGGCAGGCATTTCACCACTCAAAACTGGAGTTTCTTTTCATCGTGAACTTGTGCCCCATGACTATAATATTCCCTTTATACCAATCCACATGTTTCACTAGGACTCTTCCATGTGAATCCATCTTCAGCAGCACTCTTTGTTGGTCAACCTGGGTTGACCTCTTGCTGATCTAACACAATTGCTTCTCCCGGCATTAGTTCCTTAGCTCATTTTCCACCCTCAGATTTATTTAGATATCCAAAAGCTGAATCTCAAAGAAAGTCAGCCTTCAAACAGAAGAACTCTCAAGGGATCAGGAGTGTTTGCCTGTTCCATCTTGACTTCTGGGTTCAGACTGACACAATAACCAACAGGACCAGCTCTACCATTAGGCAAGGAGCAGTAGTGAGATGTTAGGCAACAGCTGTGTCTGCCACATTGCCTGCTCTGTGTTCCCTAAACAGGTCTGTTGCCATAAGATGTGGTAGAGGATACTGCCCTGTCTCCAGTGTTGAAGTAAGCCAATTTTTTGGCTTCTGCAAATGGAATACAGTGGTACCTCGGGTTACAAACCATAGCTGTCAACTTACAGATTTGAAAATAAGGGACCAGCAGCCTCAACAATAAGGGATCAGCAGTCAAAATAAGGGATTTTAGTCAACCAGCTGAAATACGAAGTTAAAAGGGACCAGATAATGTTAGAGAGCAGCGCCGGTTTTTAGCCCTTCATTTCCAGAGGTTGCTGCTGCAGCTGATTAAACACTGCAATTAAATAACTACAAGCAGCAACCACTTTTCGCGCAAAACGAAGTCCAAGCTACGAAGATGCTGCTGCAGTTCTGTATCTTTTTTCTCATGCTCCATCTGCAGCGCTCAGTTCCATCATGCGGGGCGGAAGGAAGAGAGGGGGTGGAAATAGCACCCGAAGTAAACCCGCAGATCAGACCATCTATGCTAGTCTACCACTACAAATCTATGGGAGAAGCTCTTGTGGTCCTTCCTCCACTTTCCCCCTCTATGGTTAGCCCTTGAAACACCTGCCTGCGCCTCTGCCTCTGCCTCCTCTCTCAGAACTGCTTTCTCTATGGTTGCCCTTGCTCTCCTCTCAAGGCTCCTCAGCAATTCATAGGCCATGCCAGGCTGCCCATCTCATCTGGGTCCTTCAGCGGTGCAGCCGCAGTACGGCCTAGTGGGAGCGGTGGCAGCGGGCAGAGGGGAGGCCCCAGGCGGAGACACTCAGTTCAGCGGCCGCGAGGAGGATGGTGGCGGGAGGGCCCGAGGCTCCCGCCAGTCCTGGCGGGGAGGGGCTCCCGGGGGCCGAGGCTGGTGAGAGGAGGCCGGAGGGGGGCGGGCCGGGCAGCCAAGCAACATGGTTGGAGCCTCCCTCCTCCCTGGCCGGCAGGGAGGGAGGGAGAGGAGCTGCTTCCTTTGAAACCCGGGAAATTTAAGGGACATCATCAAGAAGGGACAGCAGAGGGACATGGCACTGGGATAAGGGAGTTTCCTGCCAAATAAGGGACGCTTGACAGCTATGTTACAAACATCTCGGGTTACAAACACTTCGGGTTACAGACTCCGCTAACCCAGAAGTAGTACCTCGGGTTAAGAACTTTACCTCAGGATGAGAACAGAAATCGCGGAGTGGTGGAGCGGTGGCAGCGGGAGGCCCCATTAGCTAAAGTAGCATCTCAGGTTAAGAATGGTTTCAGGTTAAGAACAGACTTCTGGAACGAATTAAGTTAGTAACCAGAGGTACCACTGTAGTGGTAAGGTGCCATCTTGCCAGGCAGAGGGCCTTTTCGGTAGTGGCACCCACCCTGTGGAACGCCCTCCCACCAGCTGTCAAAGAGAACAACAACTACCAGACTTTTAGAAGACATCTGAAGGCAGCCCTGTTTAAGGAAGCTTTTAATGTTTGATGCATTACTGTATTTTAATATTTTGCTGGAAGCCACCCAGAGTGGCTGGGGAAGCCCAGCCAGATGGATGGGGTATGTATGTATGTATGTATGTATGTATGTATGTATGTATGTATGTATAAATAAATAAAATAATTGCTCATCTCAAGAACCAAAATGCCTTTGGCTTATGTGACCAAAATAGCAATGCTCGTGCACAAGAGGGAGATGTCAGCAGGCTCAGGGGAACCTCAGATTTATAGAACTACATAAAGGCTTTTTGAGGGGAAACGTTAGTGGGAAAAGAATTTCTAAAGCAAATCAATGACCTAGCCAACATGGTGCCTCCTAGTATGCTGTTGGACTACGGCCCTCTTCAGTCTCAGCCAGCAAGGCCAAAAGGTTCAGGGATAATGGGAGCTAGTCACAGTTTAATCACAGTTTAGTGATACTGTGCATGTAAAAAAATAACCCCAGGTTCAGTTGCCAGCATTTCAACTGAAGAGGTGATGGACTCTCCTTCCTTGGAGGTTTTTAAGCACAGGTTGGATGGCCACTTGCCATGTACAATCCAGTTGAGATTCCTGCTGTACAAGGGGTCAGACTAGGGAAACCAGGCAAGGACAGCTACAAGATCTTAGGCAGGATCTAGCATACAGCAATGTTGCTCCCACAACCTGGGGCGGAGTCCGACAGCCTTTTATCTTTGTCAGGGTAGCGGCCGGTCCTGATCCCCCGGCGACTCACCTCCCTGTTTCGCCCAAAGGCGAGCACTCCTCCTGCGAGTACTCAGGTCTCTCTTTCTCTCAGACCTTAGTCTCTGCAGCTCAGGAGACGCCGGTGGGTTACTAGACCCAGGGGCTGCCTCAGCATCCCCTGACCAAACTGGTAGTGGAGCAGCTGTAAGTGATGGCCCAGCTGAAGGCAACGAGATTTTTTTTTATATATAAATATTTATTAAGAATTTTTATAAGAAAAAAGCATAAATAACAAACAACATTGCTTATGTCATACACAAAATTTCATAACTCGTTTGGACTTCCTCACGTCTCCCGCTCCAACTTACATTGTTAAAAAAATTTTTTTTTCAAGCAAATTATCATCTTGTTTACAATCTTATATCCACTCGTTTAAATATAATCTGATAGTTTTCCCAAAGGGTTTTTCTTTTCCTTAATCTCGCTTATCATCTAATTTCAATCTAGTTTAGTGGTGGCCAATTATTTATGATCAAGCATCCTTCTTAACATTCAATCAAATTACAATATTTTTGTAAATAAGTTTTACATTTCTTCCAGTCTTCTTCCATCCTTTCTTCTCCCAGGTCTCGGATTCTGCCGGTCATCTCTGCCAGTTGCATATAGTCTATCAGCTGCATCTGCCATTCTTCCAGTGTGGGTAGATCTTGAGTCTTCCAATTCTTGGCAATGAGTATCCTTGCTGCTGTTGTTGCATACATAAAAAATGTTCGGTCCTTCTTTAACACCCCCTGGCCGACAATACCCAAGAGGAAGGCCTCTGGTTTCTTGGTGAAGGTATACTTAAATACCTTTTTCAGCTCATTATATATCATTTCCCAGAAGGCCTTCACTTTAGGGCAGGTCCACCAGAGGTGAAAGAATGTTCCTTCATTTTCCTTACATTTCCAACATTTATTATCAGACGAATGGTATATTTTGGCAAGTTTAACTGGGGTCATGTACCATCTATATATCATTTTCATTACATTTTCCTTCAAAGCATTACATGCAGTGAAGTTCAGCCCAGTGGTCCACAACCTTTCCCAGTCCTCAAACATAATGTTATGCCCAATATCCTGTGCCCACTTTATCATAGCAGATTTAACCAGTTCGTCTTGTGTATTCCATTTTAACAGCAAGTTATACATTCTTGATAGTACCTTAGTCTTTGGTTCTAACAGTTCTGTCTCCAACTTCGATTTCTCCACCTGGAACCCTAGTTTTTTATCATTTTTAAAAACTTCTTTAATCTGGGCGTAATGTAACCAGTCTCGCACTTTACCCTCCATTTTCTCCAAACTCTGCAATTTCCAATTGTCACCGTCTTTTTCTAATATTTCCCAATATTTTGGCCATTTGGCCTCCATATTGGGTCTTTTTCGGGCCTTGGCTTCCAGAGGGGACAGCCACCTCGGAGTTTTGTTTTCCAATAAGTCTTTATATTTTGTCCAGACATTAAATACTGCTTTCCTGACAATATGGTTCTTAAAGGCCTTATTGATCTTAACTTTATCATACCATAAATATGCATGCCAGCCAAAAGCATTGTTAAAACCTTCCAAATCCAACACATCAGTGTCTTCAAGAAGTAGCCAGTCTTTTAGCCAGCAGAAAGCTGCGGCTTCATAGTACAGTTTTAAGTCTGGCAGGGCGAAGCCCCCTCTTTCTTTTGCATCAGTTAATATCTTAAACTTAATTCTGGGCTTTTTGCCCTGCCAGACAAATTTAGAAATATCTCTCTGCCACTTCCGGAAACACTCCGTCTTGTCCACAATTTGCAATGTTTGAAACAAAAACAACATCTTTGGCAATACATTCATCTTAATAGCAGCAATTCGGCCTAACAAAGAAAGCTTCAATTTTGACCAACTGTCCAAGTCTCTCTTAATTTCAGACCAACATTTTTCATAATTATCCTTAAATAGACTCAGATTTTTTGCTGTTATGTTTACCCCTAGGTACTTTACTTTTTTAACCACAGTTAGTTCTGTTTCTCTCTGAAACCGTTCTGACTCTGTATCTGTCAGGTTTTTCCCCAACACCTTGGTTTTCTGTTTATTTAGTTTAAATCCCGCCACCCGACCAAAGTCTTGAATCAGTTGTAATACTCTTTTTGTACTAGATTCTGGCTCCTGCAAGGTCAAGACTAGGTCATCTGCAAAAGCTTTAAGTTTATATTGTTTCGCTCCGACCTGAATCCCTTGCACCAACCGGTCCCCTCTAATCTTATTCAAGAGCACCTCCAGGACCGAAATGAATAACAGAGGGGAAATCGGGCAGCCTTGTCGTGTACCTTTTTCAATTTTAAACTCTTCTGTAACCACATTGTTAACTATCAATTTTGCCTTCTGCTCTGAGTATATTGCATCAATCCCATTCTCAAAACCCCGTCCCACTCCCATTTCTTTTAAATTTCCCTTCATAAATTTCCAAGAAATATTATCAAAGGCCTTCTCCGCATCTATAAAAATTAACACTGCTTTTGTGTTTATGTTTGTTTGCAAAAGTTCCAAAATGTCAATGATGTTCCTTGTGTTGGCAAACATATGTCTACCTGGGAGAAAGCCTGCCTGATCTTTATGAATTACTTCATTTAAGACTCTTTTAAGTCTGCTTGCCAAAATATCTGCGCCGCTACCCCCTCCGCGATCCGGAGCCCCTTACGGGGTTCCTTCAACGTTTGGGGGGCAGCTCCTGGCGCCCACCGGGTCCCAAGACCGCAGGCTTCTGCTGCCTGCGGTTTTCCGATGTGGGTCTCCACTTCGCCGTAGCGGACGACCCGTTTCAACGGAGCTTCCCTCTCCTGTTTAGAAGAGGGCAGCCATTACCGTTCGCGCCGCCTCCGGAAGTGAAGGCAACGAGATAATCCTCGCATCCGGAGCCAGGGCAGGCTCAGGCCCCTGACTCGGCCCAGCTGGTGTTTGTTGCAGGGGAACCTGTGCAGACTGGGACTCTTCAGGATCAGGCCCCAGACTTGGTTCAGATGATGCCTGAGGCAAAGGATCCGGTGCAGACTGAGTCTCCTCTGGTTCCGTGTCTGAGTCCCAGACCATCACAGAAGGTTCAGGGCAGACAAAAGAAAGTACTTCTTCACCCAGTACCCAGTTAAACTGTGGAACTCACTCCCACAGGAGGCAGGGATGACCACCAATTTGGATGGCTTCAAAGGAAGTTTGGACAAATTCATTGAGAAAAAGACTATCAATGGCTATTAGCCATGATGGCTACACTCTGCCTCCATTGTTGGAGACAGTAATGGTTCTGAATACCAGTTGCTGGGAACCACAACAGGGGAGAATGCTTTTTGTGCCCAGGTCCTGCTTGCAGGCTTCCGATGGGCATCTGGTTGGCCACTGTAAGAACAGGATGCTGGACTTGATGGGCCATTGGCCTGATCCAGAAGGCTCTTTTTATGTACTTAATACAGCCTTTTTACAGCACACTCTGAATAAAGACACATGGAACTGCACAAATAAGGCTTCGGTTCTGTGCATACTTCCTTGTGAATAAGCCCCATTAAATTCATCAGGAGTTACCTCTTAGAAGCCATATTTAGGATTACGCTATAATGGCTTGATAAAGAATAAAGCAGTTTGATACGTTCAGCTCTCTGTGAAAACTCAAATCTGCCTCCAGCCACATAGCAGCTTTACCCAAGACTCTCAGTGGCATTTAAAAAAATATTATTACTATTATTTATTTATTAAATTTATTACTATTCTTTATTATTTATTTATTTATTATTACTATTTCAGAAATAGACTTGAAAGAGATGTTGCTGAGTTACAACTTATTACTAAACTGAAAACTATGGAGAGACCTGGTCTGAATAGATACTTGTCTCATTACATATGCTAAAGCTATTTTTGTTCATCTGCATACTATCCCTTGCTTTTTCCTGTAGGACCAATTGCAGTCGTTAATAGTTGTTAACAGATACAGGTAGGTAGCCATGTTGGTCTGCCGTAGTCCAAACAAAATAAAAATATTCCTTCCAGTAGCACCTTAGAGACCAACTAAGTTTGCTATTGGTACAGTGGTACCTTGGTTAAGAACTTAATTCGTTCTGGAGGTCTGTTCTTAACCTGAAACTGTTCTTAACCTGAGGTACAACTTTAGCTAATGGGGCCTCCTCCTGCTGCTGCTGCGCCGGTGGAGCACGATTTCTGTTCTCATCCTGAAGCAAAGTTCTTAACTCGAGGTACAATTTCTGGGTTCGCAGAGTCTGTAACCTGAAGCGTCTGTAACCTGAGGTACCACTGTATGAGCTTAGTTGGTCTCTAAGGTGCTACTGGAAGGAATTTTTTAATTTTGAGTAGTCAACAGGTTTACCATACCCATTGAGTCAATCACCCATCTCCTACTACACCTTCTGAGAAAAACCCCACCCCACCCTCCCACCATATATAAGGGTCTGGTGCCTTCTGTTTCAGTGTATCTGAAGAAGTGTGCATGCACATGGAAGCTTATACCCAGAACAAACTTAGTTGGTCTCTAAGGTGCTACTGGACAATTTTATTTTATTTTCTCTCGACCATTATTTATTAAATTTGTGTATTGCCCTACGCCTGAAGGTCTCAGGGCGTTTCACAATAAAAAATAATAATAACCTTCAGTACTGTTTCCAGATATGACACTGGTTATCTTTAGATAAGAAAATAAATATTATCTTTGAGTTTTCATTTTTTCTCTCCCTTATTTGTTCATTTAAACAAATTGTCCTTGATGTTTTTTTCAAGTTCCTGCCCCCTCCAAAGAAATATCAGGATAAAGTCCTCACCCGTCACTCACCTGTTACTGTTTCTCAATACCCATGCGTTGGACCAGAGCTTTCCATTCTAAACATCAAAAGGGTGAAGGTCTCCCCCAGACAAAGAGTTTACTGACCTCATCATGATTTGGAATATATTGCTGGTTAGTTATACAATGGTACCTCTGGTTACGAACTTAATTCCACAGGGTGGGTGTCACTACTGAGAAGGCCCTCTGCCTGGCAAGATGGCACCTTACCACTACAGTGGTACCTCTGGTTACTAACTTAATTCATTCCGGAGGTCCGTTCTTAACCTGAAACCATTCTTAACCTGAGGTACCACTTTAGCTAATGGGGCCTCCCGCTGCCACCACACAATTTCTGTTCTCATCCTGAGGTAAAGTTCTTAACCCAAGGTACTACTTCCGGGTTAGCGGAGTCTAACCCGAAGTGTTTGTAACCCGAAGTACCACTGTACCAGTAAGAAACATCAACCCCAAACCCTGTTCTTCACTAATAGAGACATTGAAGAGGATCTCTGCTCACCAGCAGGGTCCATAAATGACATTTCTGGCCCCTTCCTCCCACCTTTCACCCTGTCCCTCCAAGCACTACATGAAACTGTAAGGGTCATATTAGACATTTGGCATCTAGTGCTACACAAACAATTCTTCTTTAATGAATAGCCAGCTTGGCAGTGGAGTTGTTTGTATGAGCTCAATTGAAACATGGCATGTTTGTGAAAGGGAGTTGTAGCCCTTTGCCCTACAGCGGATGCGATTAGAGGTCGCATCTCCCCTCCCTGCCCAACCACATGCCCTTGCTTTTTGCAATGAGCAAATAAGGTAAGGTAAAAGGTAAAGGACCCCTGGACGGTTAAGTCCAGTCAAGGTGACTATGGGGTTGCAGCGCTCATCTCACTTCAGGCCAAGGGAGACGGTCTTTGTCCACAGACAGCTTTCCAGGTCATGTGGCCAGCATGACTAAACTGCTTATGGCACAACGGAACAGCGTGACAGAAACCAGAGCGACCGAAACTCCGGTTACACTTTCCCACCACAGCAGTACCTATGCTTTGAACTACAGTGGTACCTCTGGATGCGAACGGGATCCGTTCCGGAGCCCCGTTCGCATTCAGAAGTGAACGCAACCCACGTCTGTGTGTGCGCGGGTCATGATTCGCTGCTTCCGCGCATGAGCGTGGCGTCATTCTGACTGTCTGTACATGCGCAAGTGGCAAAACCCGGAAGTAACACGCTCCATTACTTCTGGGTCGCCGCAGCGCACAACCCAAAAATACTTATCCTGAAGCTACTTCAACCCGAGGTATGACTGTACTAGGTTGGCAGGAGCTGGGAGAGAGCAACGGGAGCTCACTCCGTCTTGGGGATTTGAACCGCCCACCTTTCGATCGGCAAGCCCAAGAGGCTAAGTGGTTTAGACCACAGCGCCATCCGCTCCCCTAATAGCAAATCACTAATAACAAATAACTCCTGTTGGCACCAGGGTGAGCTTCCCTCTCCTTATGACTGAGGTAGGGCTCTTACCACGAGGTGAAGATAAAGCATATCATGGAATTCTACTCAATATTGATCCAGAGTAGAACTCCAATGTATAGTTAGCAGAGTAAAAACTCAAACACATTACAGGATTCCCAAAAAATAGACCAGAGGCAATTAATATTTCATCCAGCAGAGCTTTACTGCTGCTGAAGGCAAATGAGCATAATGTATCACAAATCCAATACATTCAGGATTGGCAACGTCCATAAGAAATCCAGTTGCAGCAGATTTAATTTAAGCTTACAATAATTTATAATAATTCTAAAATCTTAACACTAAACTAAGCATACTATGTACAGAACACCACACCAGAGGGAAAAGAGATAGAAAGTGAAAGTGAAACTCAGGCTCTCCTCTTGAAGAAGAGATAACAGAACCAGTTTAAGCCAGTTTACTCAGCTTCTCTGAAGGAATAATTCACTGGGCAACAATTTTTTACTTTTTGAATGTTGTCTAGATTTCTGCAACTGATTTAGGATATTTTTGCACTGCTGAATCAGGAAATGGCATCCGTTTCTCTCCATCAGGTCAGGTTTACTGTAAACTGAATGGTGGGCATTGATAAAGGTAAAGTAAAGGTAAAAGTACCCCTGCCCATCAGGGCCAGTCGTGTCCGACTCTAGGGTTGCGCATCTCGCTCAAGAGGCCGGGAGCCGGCGCTGTCCGAAGACATTTCCGGGTCACGTGGCCAGCGTGACTAAGCTGCATCTGGCGAGCCAGCACCAGTGCAGCACACGGAAACGCCGTTTACCTTCCCGCTATAAAGTGGTCCCTATTTATCTACTTGTACTTAGGGGTGCTTTCAAACTGCTAGGTAGACAGGAGCTGGGACCGAACGACGGGAGCTCCCCCCACTGCGGGGATTCGAACCGCCGACCTTCGATCGGCAGGTCCTAGGCTCTGTGGGTTTAACCCACAGCGCCACCCGCGTCCCTTTGATAAAGGTAAGTACACGTAAATTGCACGTTGCTTCACCATTTTTCAAACTTCAGGGCTTGAACTTCCGTTTCTTGGAACTCCTGGAATGCTCATGGAGGTCTCTCTTCAGAGTCCAACAGTAGTCAGCCATCATGACTGCGTTCCAGCGACCCTGATACCTGGTCTCCATCTCTTTCATGTCCTGATGGAATCTCCCCCTGCGCATCACTCATTGAACCCAGTTTCTCAGGAAACCGGTCCATATGTGAAAATAGGCAGTGCATCTTGACGCTCATGTTGCAGCCCAGGTTTCTGAAAGCAGTCAGCATGTTGTTGACAAGTTCTGTGTAGTTTCTGGCCTTATTGTTGCCAAGAAAGTTCTTCACTACCAGAACAAATGCCTTCTACGCTTCCAGTTCCACTTCATTCATTGAGTTTCCGAACTCTGGATCTCTGATGAGCTGACAGATCTGAGGACCGTCAAAGATGCCAGCTTTCAACGTCTCCATGGTCAATCCTGGAAAAGCCTGGCACAAGTAAGTGAAGCAGTCATCATCCTTGTCCAGAGCCTTGGTGAACTGCTTGATTAAGCCGAGCTTGATGTGCAGCGGTGGGAAGAGTATTCTGTCTCTGTCCACCAGAGGGTCGTTGATGACGTTCCTTTCTTTGCAAGGCACCAATTCCTCCTGCACAAGCCAGTCCTTCTTCATGTAATGCTGAGCACGATCCCTACTATCCCACATGCACAGAAAAAATGGGTACTTGGTGAAGCCAGACTGTTGTCCCAACAAAAAGTTCACCATCTTCAGGTCAACACAAATAAACCACTTATGCTGATCATAACCAATTTTCTCCAGCACATACTTCACCGCTTCAGAGTTCTCCTTCAGTGTACTTGAGTGAGCCAGGGGTATAGAGGCAAACTGGTTGCAGTTGTGTAGCAGAACACATTTCAGTGATCGCTTGCTGCTGTCAATGAACAGTCTCCAATCTTTGGGTTTGTGCTGTGGCACTCCAAGCTTGAGCAGAAGCTGCGCAATATCTGCACAGTACACCAAGTCCTTCTCTTCCGAGAAAAAACGGTATGCCTGTTGTGGAAGAAGCTGATGCGAGCACTGTCAGAGAGGAGGTTTTTTTCCTTCAATCTGGATGCCAACAGTTCGGCAGAGTCCTTTGACAAGCTGAGGTCGCGAACTAGATCATTCAATTCTTTTTGGGAAAATGGATGTGGAGCATCATCTTCAAGAACCACTTCTTCTTCATGTCCTTCAACACTGGAGGCATCTTCGTCACTAATGTCAGGAAGTTCTCCGAAGATAGGCACTGAAATTTCATCACAATGAGCTACAGGACAACATGCTGATTGAAGATCAGGATACTTCGTGGGGCGGCTGCCCCATTAACTTAGTTTTGATCCCCCAACTTTATGCTTTGCCGCACCAATTTATGGAAGATTTCGAGGTTTTATGACTTTTTGACATAATCACCCAGAACTATCGGACCTGAATACTTCTTGTCATTAAAATAATCATTTCCAATCAAAACAATTATTCGACATGGCATTTTACCCCCTCCAACTTCTTCTAAAATGCTCCACACAAGCGTACATGTGAACAAAAACATTAAAAAACGACATGTGAGCATAGCTCAAAAATTTGTCCTGATTGAGCAAAACCAATGTGATTTTTGGATTCAGCACATCAGATTCATCCTAAATCAACTGAAAAAATGCAGACAACAAATTTGTTGTTGACCAGTAATCCGAACATTAGGAACCTTCGGCTTCTTTCTTTCAGACAGAGAAGCTTCCAGAACCCTCTTGAATTAATTAGAATAGGAAACATCTCTACACATCAGACCAATTCTTTCTGCACCAAGAAATGCAAACTGACATTCATTTTGTTACAGGTTTTGGGGTAGGGCCCCACTAAAACCTAGAAATTAATAAACGGTAGGATTTTGATTGTGTGTGAGATATGAAGGGAATACAGGCAACTCCAGTTTTAGGCGCGACCAATATGTGCACAGAAGTGAGAGCTGGACCATAAAGAAGGCTGATCGCCAAAGAATTGATGCTTTTGAATTATGGTGCTGGAGGAGACTCTTGAGAGTCCCATGGACTGCAAGGAGATCAAACGCATCCATTCTTAAGGAAATCAGCCCTGAGTGCTCACTGGAAGGACAGATCCTGAAGCTGAGGCTCCAATGCTTTGGCCACCTCATGAGAAGAGAAGACTCCCTGGAAAAGACCCTGATGTTGGGAAAGATGGAGGGCACAAGGAGAAGGGGAAGACAGAGGACGAGATGGTTGGACAGTGTTCTCGAAGCTACCAGCATGAGTTTGACCAAACTGCGGGAGGCAGTGGAAGACAGGAGTGCCTGGCGTGCTCTGGTCCATGGGGTCACGAAGAGTTGGACACGACTAAACATCTAAACAACAACAAAATATGTGCATGATTGTGCCTACACGCACAGCGCCGAACTCAGAAGTGACCCGGAAATATCATAAAGAGTTTACTGATATGTAACTTTGGGACATTTGGGAAGGCAGCTCAAAGACTGCGGGGGGTGCCTAATTTTGGCCTCACACAGGGTGCCCTAGTACCCAAGCCCACCGTTGTTAAAGATCTACAGTACATGAGGAGCCACAGGTGGAGACTATATTACGTTTTTGTGATGGTGGTGGTTGTTTTTAAATCTTCTAGCCTTGTATTGGGGAAGTGCAAAGACAAGCAGAAATAAAGTTTTCCCAAGAAATGTCATTGTTGATGCAATGTAGGTGAACATAGGAGTAAGTAAGGACACACTTTGCCTCTGGGCTTTTGCAACACTTCCTTTGGCCTAAGTCTAAGGATAATGAACTGTTGGAGCAGGTTGCTCAGGGGTAGGTAAGGTTAGGGAGCACGAAAAGAGAAATCTCCAGGGAGCTACAGGCACGCACAGCCCCCTTTGCTTATTCAACTGTATTAGTCAAACAATCCAGACTAGTTGACTGCAGACATACTTTAGGAAGGTGAGATGCTACTGCTTCCACAATGGAGGGAAGCTCGGGAAGGAAGGCTAGAGTGGTCTCTGGGAAAACTCCTGAAGCTCCTTGCAGAAATTGGCTTCACCGTGCCTTTTTTAGCCCAGCTCCTTCTCCAAAAACTGTGACCGCAATTCTTTGCACATTGTGTAGATATTGTCACTGTATCATTTACTTACTTACCAGCAGAAATTGCCCAGCATTGCTCAGGAGCTCTTAGAAACCAACTTAGTGCAGTTTTGAAACCAGTAACTTAAATCGGTGCAGTTTTGAAAGGCTCAGTCTCCCAGTTTGACTCAAAATGCCATCTGATTGTAGCCAAAGAAAGACAAAACATGCTCCTTGATCTCAGAAACCATCATACAAAAATTGGTTACGATCTCTCAAGAGGTGTCGAAATGCATAGAGAACAAAGAGACAAACAACTTTCCAAAATACATAACATAAATGTTATACTGCATTTATTTACCTACCCTTCTGCAAGGTAAGTTACAAAAATATTGCAATTAAAACAAAAACAATTTACATTAAAATCATAAAATAAAACCACAAAACAACCAAAGAAAAATAAAGAAAAGAGAACTCTAATAGGTTAGTGGGACAGGACTTGCGCTTGCAGAAGCGATGCTGGTTTTGCTTCAGCAAGGTTTGTTCTTCTATATACTTGATTATTTTTTCTTTAACAGTACTTTCCACCAGTTTTCCCAGAACAGGTTGTAATGTCCCCCTTTGGTCCCTTTTTACAAATTGGTGTTAGGTTGGTCACCTTCCAGTCCTCAGGTATAGAGGCTGATCTGAGGGATACACTACATATTTTTGTTGGAAGATCAGCAAATTCACATTTGTGTTCTTTGAGAACTCTTGGGTGGATATCATCTGGGTCTGGCAATTTGTCAATTTTTATTTTGCCCTGAACTTCATCTCACATCACCCCTGTTAACCTTAGCTCCTCAGACTCCCTTCTTCCAAAAGTAAGTTCAGGCGCAGAGATCTGCCCTCTGTCATTTGAAGACAGATGCAGGTAAGTCATTCAGTTTCTCTGCAATCTCCTTCTCCTTTAGTACACTTTTGACTCCCTTGTCTTCCGAAGGCCCTATTGTTTCTCTAGTTGGTCTCCTCCTACTAATGTATTTAAATAATTTGTTGGTGGAGGTCCTTGTTATAAGAAAAAACTGCTCCTTTTCCCTTATGGGGTACCTAAGAGCCCATATAGAGTCCTTTTGTAGGTTCTCTATTGGTAGGAGAAAATAACAGAGGCCAACCAAAGAATATTGAGAAGCAAAGCAGCTAGTAATCTTGATCTTTGTTAACTGTTGCAACAGGGTGCTCACAACCACACGCAGGAGGCAGGAGGGACCCCGAACAATGGCGTGCAAGCCCTCATATTGTGGAGACATTTGAAATTGCCCACCCTGGAGCCCAAGACCACCCCCCAATACATCATACTCAGGGGTCAGCAAACTTTTACAGCAGAGGACTGGTTCACTGTCCCTCAGACCTTGTGGGGGGCCAGACTATATTTTTTGGGGGGCGGGAATGAATGAATTCCTATGCCCCACAAATAACCCAGAGATGCATTTTAAATAAAAGGACACATTCTACTCATGTAAAAACACACTGATTCCCGGACTGTCCACGGGCCAGATTTAGAAGGCAATTGGGCCGGATTCAGCCCCCGGGCCTTAGTTTGCCTACCCATGTCATACATACATCAGAGAAGGGGCAGTCTACAACAGAATCCTGTCTGACACAAAACCTTTTGATTGGTTTTTGTTGTTGTTGTTTAGTCGTTTAGTTGTGTCCGACTCTTCGTGACCCCATCGACCAGAGCACGCCAGGCACTCCTTCCAGTGACCACTCAGGGCTGATTTCCTGAAGAATGGTTAGGTTTGTTCTTCTTGCAGTCCATGGGACTCTCAAGAGTCTCCTCCAGCACCATAATTCAAAAGCATCAATTCTTAGGCTATCAGCCTTCCTTATGGTCTAGCTCTCACTTCCATACATTACTACTGGGAAAACCATAGCTTTAACTATACAAACCTTTGTCGGCAAGGTGATGTCTCTACTTTTTAAGATGCTGTCTAGGTTTGTCATCGCCTTTCTCCCAAGAAGCAGGCGTCTTTTAATTTTGTGACTGCTGTCACCATCTGCAGTGATCATGGAACCCAAGAAAGTAAAATCTCTCACTGCCTCCATTTCTTCCCCTTCTATTTGCCAGGAGGTGAAGGGACCAGTGGCCATGATCTTCGTTTTTTGATGTTGAGCTTCAGACCATATTTTGTGCTCTCCTCTTTCACACTCATTAAAAGGTTCTTTAATTCCTCCTCACTTTCTGCCATCAAGGTTGTGTCATCTGCATATCTGAAGTTGTTGATATTTCTTCCGGCAATCTTAACTCCAGCTTGGGATTCATCCAGTCCAGCCTTTCGCATGCTGAAATTTGCATACAAGTTAAATAAGCAGGGAGACAATATTTAGCCTTGTCGTACTCCTTTCCCAATTTTGAACCAATCAGTTGTTCCATATCCAGTTCTAACTGTAGCTTCTTGTCCCACGTAGAGATTTCTCAGGAGACAGATGAGGTGATCAGGCACTCCCATTTCTTTAAGAACTTGCCATAGTTTGCTGTGGTCGATACAGTCAAAGGCTTTTGCATAGTCAATGAAGCAGAAGTAGATGTTTTTCTGGAACTCTCTAGCTTTCTCCATAATCCAGTGCATGTTTGCAATTTGGTCTCTGGTTCCTCTGCCCCTTCGAAATCCAGCTTGCACTTCTGGGAATTCTCAGTCCACATACTGCTTAAGCCTGCCTTGTAGAAGTTTTAAGCATAACCTTGCTAGCGTGTGAAATGAGTGCAATTGTGTGGTAGTTGGAGCATTCTTTGGCACTGCCCTTCTTTGGGATTGGGATGTAGTCTGATCTTCTTCAATCCTCTGGCCACTGCTGAGTTTTCCAAACTTGCTGGCATATTGAGTGTAGCACCGAGGGGGGAGGGACCAAGATGGCGACGAAGTAAGACACGCTTGCTGGAGCTCCCCTTTCCAGTTCATGCTGTAAGTTACTCCGCTCCTATTTTTCTCTGGAAGTTGGCACGATAATGTTTTGATGATAACGCCAGGAACTCGCCCTGTGGAAGCTTGCAAAGTCAGCGCCATAAATCTCCTTAATGAGCTTCACTAACAACCTGATTAGCTGTAACTTGGGCAGCCACCGGCCGCGCTTCCCTGGCCTTCCACCAGCTCTTGCTTGGCCTTTGAAGGACTCTTAGATAACCGAGCCGCTCAAGGGGTATAGCATGACGAACCTAAAACGTGGTCGCACCTCTTCTGTGGAAGACCTTTCCTTTAATGCTTCAGAACCTATGTCTAAGGTTTCGAAGCCTACTGGGCTGGATTCACCACCTAAGACCTTAGAGCCTTCTCTCTCATCATTGGAGGAGTTTTTCTGCAATCTTGTGCCTCCTTCGCCTGTTGCCTCTAAGCAGTTAGATTGCCTACATGATCCTGCAACGACTCCAAACAACCTTTTAAACACCTCCAAGCAGGTAGACTGTCCATATGACCCCGCAACGACATCAAATACTCCCTTGCCAGGAGACAAATCGCTGTTGGATATAACCTCCAGCCCAGATGGCCTCTCTCCCCACCCCGACCCTCATTGTAAATCTTTATGTGATATAGTACAATCAGTGGAGCTGAGGACTTTGCAGAAATATTTCCTGCACTTGGCTGATGAAATAAAGGTGCTATCAGCTTCCATCAATATGTTAGAGGGAAAACTAAATGCCTTCACCAAAACCCCTGCCTCGATTTTGAATCCACCATTAAATCATCAGGGACCTGATAATCATGAGGCACAGAGCCTAAGTAGGGGGCAGCAGCTAGTAAACCTCCAACTCACCCCTAACAATATATGCTTGAACATCGCTCACTCCTGCTTCCCCTACTATGCCTGGAGAAATTGTAAAGCTGCTGTGATCTCATTGCGAATGTTGACCAGGTCCTACTTGGCCCAGGGTGATCTCCTATCATTAGAATGGCTGCCAGAGACTCCAAAATTTAAGCGCTTGTTGCTCAAGTTCGACTCTCCCAGGCTTCCTGCACTTTTGAGCAAACTTTAAAATCGCCTCAACTGGTATGGAATCTTCCCACAAAGATACTTCTTTAACAACTGTAGGGGCATTATTGGGAAAATCCCAAACTCAGCAAATTTGGTTAGCCGGCCTACAAGGAGGATTGAGGATTATGACCGGAATTTGCAGCAACGGACCCTTCCTATGAACCCCTCCCTACGATTTACTAGTCGACCTCCCCACGGGCAAGAAGGGACTGCCTTAATGGGTAGAGCCTTGATGGGTCCAGCCTTGGCCATTATAGATGCTCCTAAAGATTGGCAGACACAAGCCCATGTGGACCCCCCTGCAGCGATAACGATCTCCAATCCTCAAAATGGCTGCATTCCTTGTGCTGATACCATGACGATGCAAGAGACACTGGGAGATCCAGTAGCCCTTTGGACAAACACTGAGGCAGTGGCAAGGCTAAACAAGCTACTGGAAGCTAACCAAAAAGGATGTCTTCCTTCTGTCTTACATAGTGCTTTCCCATCAACAAGCCTCGATCCTCAAGGCACGACTCCTGCAACTACAGAGCATACGGCAAACAACGAGTCTATGGACTTGTCGGCTAGTAACACCTCCTCGTATCAAGATTCTCTCTCACAGCGATCTATAAATTCGCCCCAGCCACTGGCTGCTCCTGTGACATGTGACAACTTGAACCTGAAATGCAAACAATCAAAAATCACTGCCTTTTTTCACCCTACTGCCCCTTCACGCAGCGTGCACCTCCATTTGGATTCTCCAGGATTAACCACGCAAGAGAAATCATGACTTGAGGGAAACACAAAGTGGCCTCTTACACTGCTATCATGGAATGTGGCTGGTATTAAATCCAAACTGACAGATCCATCATTTGTTGCCTATATAAATGGCAGCCACATCCTTCTATTCCAAGAGTCATGGGCCTGTGAGGACTTCTATCTAACAGGATACAAGGGCTTCTACCTGAATGCCACGCAGAACTCGTCATCACATGGTAGACCGCAAGGAGGCTTGGCTACTTTTGTTTCCTTAGCCATAAATCTTCAGGCCAAAAAAATCGACATCCAGTCGTCACTCATGCTGATTATAAAGTTGCAAACAGCGGAGGAAACGATAGTAGTGATCAATATCTACTTATGTCCAATTCATAAGAGAAATTTGGTTGATCTGAGATGGCAGAAAATCCAAGTGACATTGGAAACGCTTTTTGATAAATACCCAGAAGCCACTTTTCTGTTGGCGGGAGATTTTAATGGACGCCTGTCACATACTGACAAATCTTATTCTCTAAATTTAACAAGTACCCTTCTTCACCTCTTATGACTACAGATCTTTTGCCAAGGAAATTCAAAGATAACATAGCCACTTACGCAGGTTTCAAATGCAGGCAAACCTTGCTGGGCCTCAATTTCCTTCTGCTAAATGGGGCAGTCAGCTCGGACTACCCTGCCGAATTCACCTATTGGTCAGGTTCACGTGCATCCACTATTGATTATGTATGGATATCTCCCGACCTTACCCCAAAAATATCCAGCTTTAAGGTGGCTACAAGATTGGAGAGTGATCACTTCCCTCTAGAAATTTCCTTGACTCTGGCTGACGAACTTGATAGACACTCTTTTGTGCACCTATCAAATGATCATCTGGAGATAAGACCTACAGCCCTTAAATGGACCTCCAACTCGGCCCAGCAGTTGAACGAACTTCTCTGGTCTGATTAGCTTCAAATAAAAAGGGCTTCCCTTATGCAGGCGGATGAGCCTCTACCAATATATGACGATTTAGTAGAACTTCTAAAACCAACACTAGCTCGGTCCCCCACAAAGCATGGTAAACAGTTTTCCCACAAAAAATGGTTCGATGAGGAGTGCAAAAACTTCAAGAATCATCTGTATAATGAATGGTTGGCATACAGAGCATCAAATGACCCCATGCCAAATAACCACCTTATCACCCTCAGGAGAAGTTACAAAGCCCTATTAAAGGAAAAGAAGCTCGAGGCAGAAAGAAACAATTGGAACAACCTTTTGATAGCTGCAGAGAATAGAAATCCAGCCTCTTTTTGGCAGTTAATTTCCAGATACCTGGGTAGGCCGCTTGCAAGAATAGAACCCCACATCTCAGCGGACACTTGGGAAAGATACTTCGCCGATCTGTATGCAGCCCATGATGCCTGCGGAGATACGGTGGAGCCGGAAGCACTGTCCGATTGGGACCCAGTTACATGCCCTGAAGTTGAAACTCTCAGAGATCGATTTAAAGCAGGCAAGGCCCCCGGTGATGACCTTATATCCATTGATGCCATCAAAGCAAATAAAGATTGGTGGATCCCACTTTTAGCAGCACTTTACACGCATATAAACAAAACAGCAAAATTTCCCTCAAGCTGGAGCTCTGCGTTGATTGTATTAATACATAAGAAAGGCCCACATACAGAGCCGAGCAACTTTAGGCCAATCAGCTTGCTAAATGTCATTGGGAAGATTTACTCGGGGTACCTGCTAAACAAACTATCGAAATGGATGGAGGACGACAATATCATTGCCGATGAACAGGCGGGTTTTCGCCCTGGAAGATCTACCACAGACCAAATATTAACCTTGAATCACCTGGCGGAAAAGTATGCCGGTAAAGCCCCAAAGGTTCTTCACATGGCTTTTATTGACCTTAAGCAGGCATTTGATCAAATCTCTAGAAAGCAGCTATGGACAAAACTGGCTGCTACAAAGATCGATCGTCGTCTCCTTCATCTGATTATCAGCCTCCATACAAACACCTTTCTGAGAATCAGGCTAGACAATAAAGGCCTAGTCTCCAACCCTGTTACCACCACTAGAGGAGTAAGACAGGGTTGTCTATTGGCCCCAGCATTGTTTAGCTTTTACATTAACTCACTGGTGACTCACATGGCCAATGATGCATTCCACCACCCCCCAAATTAGCAGGCCGATCTCTGAATGTTCTTCTGTATGCGGATGACGCCGCACTTCTTGCCAGATCCCCTATTGGACTGAGGAGAATGTTGCAAGCTCTACATGAATACTGTGATCAGCATGAGCTCCAACCCAACTATGCTAAGACCAAGATCATGGTCTTCGAGACTCCATCGATGGTCGATGAACAGGATCCCCCTAGAGCAGGTTAATTGCTTTAAATATCTGGGACAAGTAATACGGTCAAATAGGTCTTTTCTGGCCCATAGAGACTATATAACAACTAATGCATCTAAAGCAGCCATCCAGATTAGATCTCTATATGCTAAGAATCAGGCTAAATCAGTGAAGATAGCTTTGAGACTCTTTCAAATGAAAGTCCTCCCCCTTCTTTTGGTGGGCATCTCTTTAGGCTCCCGTAGGGATTTTTTGAAACTGGATTCTATCCAAACGCGATTCCTTAGAGCCATCCTTAGGATTCCCCCCTCGGTAGCGGGTGCGGTTATAAGATTAGAAGTCGGCTGGCAAGCTCTACGGCATGTGGCCTTGAAGACGAAGCTCTAGCTATGGCTCAAGCTTTGTTTTAAACCAGTGGGTATTGCCCCCTTGATATTGAGGGACGATTTCCAATCATCGTGGGAAAGGGAGGTCATTAACGAGGTTCAATCCTGCGGATTGTCTGACCTTTACTTTGAGTCATCATCATCATCAAAGTTTTATTGCGGCAAAAGCCAGTGACATTAAACACCACAAGATAAAAAAAAATCAACAACATCAGGGGGGAAAAAAAGATTACACAAGGGAACTTCGCAGTGTGCCATTCAACAGAAGAGATTTACGCTTCCTGATTACTAAAGTGCAAAATTTGGCCACCTCATATGATATTGAGCTTGAGGAGTCTTCCAGAAGGTATTTCCGTAGAATTTTGGGGGAGGATTCCAAATAATGTTGTAGGGGTATAAATTTTGATAAAAGTTGAACTCGTTCTTCACTATAAAATTCGCAAAATAGAAGGATGTGTGTGACAAATTCTACCTTATTAGACATACAGGGGCAGAGACGTGCATGCATTGGTACCCGCGTGAATTTGCCGTACAGCACTGCTGAGGGCATTGCCTCAAAGCGGGCTCTAGAGAAAGCCCATCTATAAGCTTCGTTAGTGATGTTAGTTAAGTAAGGGGCAGCTGCAAAATTAGGCCAAACTTTTAAACATCTATACGTCTCCGGGAGTAGGGTGTCTTCTTGTTGTAATTCAACATCGTAAAGTCTCTGAGTGATAATTGCTTTTGCCTTATTCAGAGTTCCAATAAGAAGATTTTCAGGGTTTAGGCCAATTTGTTTGATCTTGTTAGTTATTTGCATAAGCCAAGGAGGATAGGGAACTGCGGCCAGGAAGCAAGGTAACAATCCCTTAGGATTGTAATGGATTTTCAGCCAGAGGGATATTGCTTGCTCCCACACTTTTAATTCCACTCTGGGCAGTCCTGCCTCTTGCCTTAGGACTGCATTAGGTGTACACTTTGGGGTAGCAAATAATGATCTTAAAAATTTTGATTGTACTGTTTCAAGGGTCTTAAGGTTGGCAGAGGGGCTAATTTGAGAGCCATACAGGAGTTGGGCTAAAGATTTTGCCTGGAAAACTTTTAGGGCCATCGGGAGGAAGCCAGCTCCTTTCCTTTTGAATAATCTAAGGATGGCATTTGCACTTCTTCCTGCTGATATAGCTGATGTAGTCAGGTGTGTTGACAATTTGGCATTATAAGAGAAAGTAATGCCTAAGTATGGGAAGGTCTTAGTCTGTTCAATGGCGTTTCCCTTTACGCTCCAGTTATCTTTCCTGAAGGAGCGGTTAAAATGTACAATTTTGGTTGTGGCAAAATTAATTGTTAACAGTTCAGTGTTACTGAAGGAGTGAGGACCAAGGGTCCACCTGGGTCCACTTTGGAGAGCCAGACTGAAGCCATTTTATAAGAAGCAAGCTAAAAGCTAAAAACTATTTCTCTCCTCTGCCTGCACACAGCATTTTTGTAAATGCTGCAAGTGTGGTCAGAGCGCTTCACACCTGCTCTAGCTATTGACCCAATTCCAGTAAACACACCGAGAATAGAGCGAACAACAGGAAGATGTAGCCCACCACAAAAATAAGGTGGGAACACGGATGGCCAATGTGGTTTTACAAGGAATTGCAAATAGGTCAAGAGGATTATAAGCTTACAGCGCCACCTAGTGGATAATGCAGCTTGGAACCGAAGGGCCACCATCAATTCTTTAATTGGTTGAGCTTCAATGAATATGCATAAAGGGGAATGTTTAAGGGGGGTGGGTGAAGGGGCTGAACTTTGCTTTGCCTAAGGGGATAAAAACTGTCTGCCCCTGGTGTTCGGGGGCATTCTCTCATTTTTGCTGAATGTACCCACTTTGCTTTGCTTGTCTGACAAATAAACCAAAGTCAATAAAACTTCTTTTAAAATATTGCTGCCTGGATTTTTTTCCATTCTGGTCTGGATTCTGAAGTCTCCAACATTTCTCGTGCCACAGGTGACTCGGATCAAGGACCTTAAGTCCTCAAAGGACCAGAAGGCAGCTCCCTTGTCCTTCTCTGGACAGGGAACAGCCGAGGGCCAAGGCCCCGCTTATCCTGGCGCCACCGAGGCTTTTCTTCGGAGGAGGGCGAAGCCAATTTGACCCTTCTGCTGTACCCTCAAGAGAAGACAATGGATTGAAGGACCGAGGTTGACAGGACAGGACAGAGTCCAGCCGGCTGGTGAGTACATGGGAAAAGGGTCCTGAGGACAGAGGAAGCTGACCCCCTTGTAATTAAAAGGGGAAGGGACATCTTGATCACATGTCCAAGCGTGCTTGGTGGCATTAAGGGAAGGATTGGCCCCTGATAGCCACCCACGCTTAAGGATTTTAAAGGAAGGCAGAAGGAAAAGGGGGGGGCACCGGGAGGCTAGTGTGTGGTACAGCGTCCAGTGGAAGAGGCACTTGGTGCGTGTGTGTGTGCAACCCCAGGGTATTCCCCTGGGGTAGAACCAATAAGTACTCCGTTTCCCAGCAGCGCAAGCTCGACTGGGCGAGGAAAATTGGGAACTGCATGTGTGTGTGTTTGGTGTTTGGGGACGCTGCACAAGGGCCATATTAAATATGGGAGGGAGTGGCTCAAAAGGTCTGGTAACTCCCCTACAGTGCATGCTGAACAATTTCAAGAAAGGATTCAGCGGAGACTATGGCGTTGTGATGACGCCAGAACGCTTGCGCACTCTGTGTGAACTGGGAAGAAACATAGGGGCCCTAACTGGGACAGGGCAACAAGGGGTATCTTTTGAGGCTGAGTACCTACTTAGAGAAGAGTTTCAGACTCAGATTCAGATTTGGGAGCGATGGAGGGGATCGCTCCAGAGATCCCTTAGGTTATCCAAGTTAGTATACAGAACTAGAGTGCATATAAAGCTTTCAGATCT
This sequence comes from Podarcis gaigeae, assembly GCF_964106915.1. Taxonomy (NCBI): domain Eukaryota; kingdom Metazoa; phylum Chordata; class Lepidosauria; order Squamata; family Lacertidae; genus Podarcis; species Podarcis gaigeae. Next base: position 22,782,141 of record NC_139686.1, on the reverse strand, counting down.
CTGGACCTCAATGAAGGCAAGAGTTCAGCCAGGCAAAGCTGGAGGGTTCTCTCCTGAGTTGGGGTTTTGGTAGTAAGGCAAGCCTCCTAGTTTTTCCATAGCCCAGCACTGAACTGGGAAGCACATGAGCCTTGCAGACCTCCAATAGTTTTGATCCCTATAGTAACTACAGCTTGACCAGGGAGGCCAACCTAAATTCCAGAACTTAGTTAGGGAAGAGCTGGGTACCTCTGTGACCAGCGGCAGTTTGGAACACATCAGGGAAACCACCAGCAGTCCCCTAGCTTCTCTGATGACCAGTGAGAGGTGGTCTATGGCTAGGAACTACGAACATTACATTGGTCACGAAACTTTCCTAAGGCACGTTTCAGACCCACTTTGGTTTGAGAGAGAACAGTGTCATCCGCATACATTAAAACTGGTACTTTTCTGCCATTAGAGAACACGGGGGGGGGGGGGTTCGATTTCACGGCAACATGTGACCAGGGAGTTAACACAGATGTTAAATAAAAATGGGGCTAATAGGCATCCTTGTCTAACTCCTCTTTGGACTGAGATTTCTCTAGAGAGTCTGCCGTCCTGTGCGAGTCTTATCTGGAGGGTATTGTTCTCATGAAGCTTAATCATCAGAAGTAATAACCTTCTGTTAATACCCATATTGGCCAATTTGGCCCAGAGCCTACCCCTGGATACAGAATCAAATGCTGCCTTTAGGTCCACAAAGGCCGCATACAATGACTTTTTCCAATGTTTCACATACTTCTAGACAAAATGATCTAACACTAAGCCTTGATCAATGGTGGAACGTCCAGATGTAAACCCTGCTTGTTCAATTTCTAGCAAATCATTATGATCTAACCATTCACATAATTTTAGGCATAGATGTTTTGTATAAAGTTTGCAGATCACATTCAGAAGACTAATTGGTCTATAATTAGATGGATCAGAGGGGTTGCCCTTTTTAAATATAGGAACAATTATAGCCAGTCCCCAATCTTTAGGGATTTCAGTTGTCTTATCTATATATGAAAATAAATTTGCAAGAACCGGGGCCCACCAGTTTATTTGCGCTTTCAGAAGTTCAGCGACAATGAAATCACTTCCTGGGGCTTTGCCAGATTTCATTTGTAGAATTAACGAAGTGATTTCAGTTTCAGATGTTGGGGGCCATGGTGTATCATTATCTGAGGGGATGTTAAACAGCGCAGAATGTTGATGTTCCCTAAACAGCACTTTATAGTGTTCTTCCCATGAGTTTGCAGGGATTATTGTGCCCTCGTTAGGAGCTTTGGTTTGACTGGAGATAATTTTCCAGAAGTTGGTATTGTCTTTTTCTATTGACGCTTTTATGAGGGCCTGCCAGATGAGAGAGTCTGCGGTTCTTTTTTTGGTTTTTAGTAACTCTTTGTAGTTCTTTTTTTTAAGTTGTAACTCTAATTTAGTGATAGGGTTAGGATTTTGCTGGAAGGCCTTAAAGCATTCCCTGAGTATAAGTTTTGCCTGGATGCATTCACGGTCAAACCATTTTTTGTTGGTAGGGGACTCACTGTGGCTAGATCTCCTGAGTCTTGACAATAATGGTTGGAGTTTTCAGATTAATGTGTTATAATGGTCAGTTGGGGAGGTCTCTTCAGTATCGTTGGAGGTCAGATCAGCCCAGAGGAGTTGACCTTCCATTGATTGTGTCCAAATGCTAAAATTGTTATTAACATAAGGGGACCATTTAATTCTGGATCTGCCTATTTGTTGTAGAACATTAGAATCAGGTGTCTGTGGGGCAAGCCCACATCTAGAGGGTTCCCAGAATTCAGTCCTTTTAAGATTTTGGGGTAGATGGTCACTTTCGGTTCTTATATCTACAGTAAATTCAATATATTCATCAAAGAGTTCTTGGGAGACTTTGAGTCTATGACGTACAATCAAGCTAGAGCTGTGATCTCCCGGAGACTGAGTGACATTGCCAGACAAGAGGACATAGCCCAGGTAAAACCAGGGATGTTCCTAGGGGACCAGATTTATCAGACCATACCAGCCCCCTACCTTGCAGAAATCCACTATGTGGAATACCGCAGACTTCTTACAGCGGCTAGTTTAAATGTCCTTAACTCTGCGATATTGTGGGGAAGGTACAGGGGAGTACCATATGCCCAGAGAACCTGTCATTGTGCCATGGGTGTGGTTGAGTCCACCGAACACATTCTCTTGACTTGCCCTTCTTATGCAGAGCTTAGACAAAATTTTATAGACCCACTCCTATGTCAATTTAGCTTCCTACCCGAAGAAAACCAGGTTTTACACTTGCTGAATAATGTCACTAGAGCTATACCTTCCTTGGTGGCCAAATTTCTTTTTTTAGCTTTTAAGCGTCACAAGACTATAATTGACTGCATTGATATGGGGCTATCTGTTTAGCCCATTTTAATGTTGGCTAAGCTCTAAAATCTTCCTGGATGTTTAACGGTGTGTTGACAAATGTACTTTTTCTGACTGACTGTCGAATAAAAGGTTGATGATGATGAGTGTAGCACCTTAACAGCATCAACTTTTTAAATTTTTAATAGTTCAGCTGGAATATCATCACTTCCACTGGCCTTGTTATTAGTAGTGCTTGTTGATTGGCTTACCTGGCTGTTAATGGGTTTACCTGGACAGCCTGGCTATTCTTTTGTTATGATAAATACTTAATTCCTGAGTCCAGGTCACAGGTCACAGGCTCCCCCTATTCATGTCTTAAATGTGCCCTTAAGGCAGGATTTGTGAGCAAAGAGACAATGGGGAGGTTTTTCTCATTTCTTCCCTCCTTGCAGAGAAACCTTTGAGGTCATTTTGGGAGAGACAAAATGGTTTCAGGACTTTTTCCTGTACTGTTTCAGACATGCAGTTCATTCATTCATTCACTCACTCACTCATTCACTCATTCATTCATTCATTCTTTCATGTGTTTGCTTGGTACATTTATTTTATATCTTAGACCTTATAATTCTCATAACAGTCCTCAAATTCTTTTTTAGCAACCCTTATTGTCTGTTTGCATTTCTTTTGCCAAAGTTAAGTGTTCCTTTTTGTTCTCATTTGGCAAGAACCCTCCAAAACAGATTTGGCAGTGGTGGCTGGTGAACAGTGGGGCTGGTAGGGTGGAAAGACGGGAGACCAACACTAGGTGGAGCCAGAGCCAACTATAGGCAGAGCCTACTAGTTCTACCTTTGTCCCCATTCTCCTGACTGCTGAGTTCTGCAAGGAGAATACTGAGATTATGGAGGGGGAAGCTGACAGGCAGTGCCACTCCTACGGTGGGGGTAAGTAAGAAGGCAAGGGGGGGCTGACTGAGAGTAAGGTAAAGGGACCCCTGACCATTAGGTCCAGTCGTGACCAACTCTGGGGTTGCGGTGCTCATCTCACTTTATTGGCCGAGGGAGCCGGCGTTTGTCCGCAGACAGCTTCCGGGTCATGTAGCCAGCATGACAGCTGCTTCTGGTGAACCAGATAAGTGCACGGAAACGCCGTTTACCTTCCTGCTGGAGCGGTACCTATTTATCTACTTGCACTTTGACGTGCTTTCGAACTGCTAGGTTGGCAGGAGTTCTGCAAGGAGAATACTGTGTCAGCATTGCCCTTGAGCCAGTGCCACCAACTGGACTCACACACTTCAGCCCCGACTGGGCTAGGCGAGCTGGGTAGCACTTCCAGAGACCACCTTCTACACAGGAACAGGTCAAAGTGCTGTGGACTCACAGCTTAGAGTTGTGAGCACTGGATTCACTCCAACAAGAAGACAGTCGTCACACAGCAGAGTATAGCAGAGTCTAGCAGAGTATAAACGACTTGGAGAGCAGCTCTGTAGAATAACTTCTTTTATTCTATCTACAACTATTATACAACTATATACAGAGCTTAATGAGGTCTAAGCATAAATGAATGCTGCACTACACTGGGTGTCTGCAACTGCTCTTAGCAGCAACCTTATCTCTACACACGATCTATAACACTCAGTCTCTCTCTCTCTCCGACACACTGACTGACTGATGTGGTGCTGGAGTAGAATAAGTAGAGAGCAGAACACGCCTCTTTCTCTCTGGAGAATCAGAAGACTCATCAGGAGATTCTTGGATATGGGAGGGATGAAATCTCCTCATACTGAGATTAAGGAGGGGAAAGCTGACAGGCAGTGCCACTCCTACAGTGGGGGTAAGTAAGAAGGCGAGGGGGGGAGCTGACTGAGAGCAGAATGAGGTTATTGGGGCAGTGTCCTATTTGCCCTAAAAGACCACCCTCCACTAAGATTTGGGGGAGCATTGGGGATTGCAGGAGAGCAAGGGAAATCCAACTACCTGCCCAGAATTCCACCCATGCTGTGTGGGATTTCATCCATTGCCTTTGATTGTAAATGTGCATCACCAATCCATATAAACTGCCCAAACTAAAGAATAAAAAAGCATAAAATACTTAAATGAATACCCCTTTCTCCACTTGCTACTTTCCTCCACTGCAATCCCACCACCCTAACACACAAGATGCTCCCAAGCTCATGCCCAAAAAATAAATAGATAACAGATTGTGTTGCATATTCAGCCCCTTCAGAGTACATGAACTTTTCCCTTTGATAGTTTCGTTTATTGCCTGATAACACTGTTAGTTCAGGGTTAGCAGTCCAAGGTGAACAGACAGTTTGGAGGTGTGTTTTCTCTCTAGAAAGAAAGGGGGAGAAGGGAATCATTCTCAGAAACGCAGAGAATAGGAGACCTCACAGGGGCCCACTGATCTTGCAATGTTTTCAAACAACAGCCCAGTGGTGGTGGAGAGTAGATCACATCACCTGGGCTGGGGAGACAGGGGATGCTTCCAGGTAGCCTGCTGATTGTTTGCAGACATGTCCAAAATCTGTTCCAGGGGCCTAATCCAATTTAATCCGGCCCCCCGTCAGCAACTCCATTCCTTAAAAAAAGCTCAACAACTGTGGTCGCCCTGACGCATGTTCACTTCATCAAATCTGGCCCTCTTTGAAAAAAGTTTGGGCACCCGGGAGAGGAGACAAAATGGGCTATTTTAGTGAGCACTCCTTCTGGTTTATTTGCAGGGAGATTACGTGGTGTGAAATCAAAGTATGGTCAGTCTCACCTCACACTCTCCAGGAAACTTGGAGTCACTTTCCTTATCTCAAAAAGTCCGATCTTTTGGTGAAGTGGGTTTGTTGCACACGAAGACTTCCCATTCAACTACCGTCGCACAACCTGAATTGGCTAGTATGTGATTGAATCCCACCCAAAAATGGAAATCCCCTGGGTTTAATTCCTTTCTCTTTTCACTGTTTTCTCACTCAGAACCACCTCCCTAAAGCTGTTCTTAGCTCCCCTGGGCTGGGGGCAGGAAGACACAGCATCTGAAACATGCCTCCCCTTTTCACTCCCAGCCAGACTAGTAGCAGATTTGGTAGGGGTATGATTTTACAGATCACAGAAGGGTAAGAGTTGGAAGAGCTCTTCGGGAACAATAGCAAACTTGCAGCTGAAGCAATCATCGCTCACAGATTGTTGTCCAGTTGTTGCTTAAATACCTTTGGTAAAAGAGATCCCATCGTATCCCAAAATCTAGAGAGACTGTAACAGTCAGTATCATGTTGTTGTTGTTGTTTAGTCATTTAGTCGTGTCCGACTCTTTGTGACCCCATGGACCAGAGCACGCCAGGCACTCCTGTCTTCCACTGCCTCCTGAAGTTTGGTCAGACTCATGTTGGTAGCTTCGAGAACACTGTCCAACCATCTTGAGTCAGTATCATAGCATACTGACTGTCTCCCCCTTCTTGGATCACTGCCTTGCCGTGGTGAAGTGGCTTGAATAGCTTAGAGAAGCTATGAGCTATGCCGTGCAGGGCCACCCAAGATGGACAGGTCATAGTGGAGAGTTTTGACCAAACATGATCCAACTGGAGCAGGAACCGGCAAGCCACTCCAGTATCCCTGCCAAGAAAACTCCATGGACAACGACAGTCCTGAATCCAGGTCTCCCTGGTCCTAGTCTTGATACTTTAACCATTGCACCACACTGGAAACCCTAAAAGGTAACTTCTTTCCATCATGCCACTTCATATGGCATTCATTCCCACAAATGTATTGACTGCTCATATCCTAGAGGTCTTGAAAACATACTGCGTCCATCCATTCTTCTGGTCTGTTTTAGGGCCCAAAATGTTTTGCAAAGGTTTTTTTGTTTTTGTTTTGTTTTAAATATATAAACGATGCTAATAATATTCAGACTATTTCAGCAAGATACATATACCAGCTTTTGGAATGATTGATAACTGCCAGCAAACACTGGTGTTTAGTTGTGGAATTTTGGGTCCTAGACAGCTTGCAAAAATTAAAAATAGTTTTAATTGAGACAATTGCATATTGTTTCCTTGACAGGGTAGTCATTGATTCCCACCCCCAGATTTTATTGTTTTCTTTCAGATACAAATATGCGTACGTTCCTATTTGCTTATAGAAAATTAAATAAAAATAATGATTGCTTTTTTAAAAAAATCCGAGCTCAAACCACATGACAAACATCACATCTCATTTGGCCCTGAGATATAGTATTTCAAGGTCTTTGAACACTTGGAATGGGCTATATAATTGCTACTGGAGGTACAATGTATTGCTCATTTGACCATTGCCCTTACACAACATGACTTTAAAAAAACACACATGTCGTGACAATATTTATAGCCCATAAAATAATATACAAAGGATGTGAAGCTTTCAAAGGGGTAAAGTTCTAGAGTGCATTTACCCTGAGATTTATTTATTTTTTAATAACACTCTAAATGATACTGGTAGGGGGGGGGAATTGAGCACAGTAATTTAAAGCATATTGCAGGAGCCTGTGATTGTGAGCTAGGTAATGACAAGCGCGTGGTTGCAGCTGGCAGCTCCCCTTGGCATCTACAGCAGACTCCTGATGCTTTGAGCAACCTTCTCTAGCTGACCCAGGGAATTGTGGGTAAACCGATCCTCTCAGAGAGCTTGTTCTGAGCAATTTAGCCAGCATCAAGGCTCAATGATCATATAGGGCATTGTTCTTAAACTTCATGGCCACAGAGAAACCTTCCAGTGTCAGCATCTACCAAGGAAACCCTGAAGATCTCCTGCAAGAGGGCCTTTTCATTGAGCATTCATCCTGATTTGCTTGCACAAAGCTCCTGCAGATGTTAGACTATTCCCTATCTTTATTAAGCATTAATTCGGATTGGTCAGTAAGAGAACGAGCATTTGTCCTGGATTCATCTTGATTTGAGTGTATGTGGTGCTTACACATCTTTCCCTTAAACACTTTCCTAATCTGTAAAAAGCGTGTTTCCTTTGTTTTTGATGTGGATTTGTTGTGCTACAGAGTGGCTGAGTTCACTTTAATTTTGAAAACCTAAATTCCCTCTGTGTTTGAATCCCTCCTTCAAAATGTGTACTGACTACCTGGAGGTTCCACAAAATACAGTGGTACCTCGGGTTACATACACTTCAGGTTACAGACTCCGCTAACTCAGAAATAGTGCTTCAGGTTAAGAACTTTGCTACAGGATGAGAACAGAAATCGTGCTCCGGCGGCGTGGCAGCAGCAGGAGGCCCCATTAGCTAAAGTGGTGCTTCAGGTTAAGAAAAGTTTCAGGTGGACCTCCGGAACGAATTAAGTACTTAACCCAAGGTACCACTGTAGAGTTTTCTGCCTCAGGCAGAGGACATGCTACTGCCTTCCTTGTACATATGCTGAGCAGAATGGCAGGTGAATCTTACCTCAACACTGCTGCTCTCCACTGAAATTGGCTAGGTTAATGGGCCTGGGGTGGATGTGTGGTGCTCTCCTCAAACACCACACCACTGCTCACTCATGACCAGGCTTCCTCAACCTCGGCTCTCCAAATGTTTGTGGCCTACAACTCCCACGATCCCTAGCTAGCAGGGCCAGTGGTCAGGGATGATGGGAATTGTAGTCTCGAAACATCTGGAGGGGCGAGGTTGAGGAAGCCTGCTCATAAGTCTGTATCATTTATTTGTGCACGCAGAGCGCAAGCACCCAGCAATGTAACAGCAGGGGTACTTTGGGTTACAGTCGTTGCAAACGGAATCCCTGATCTGGACCTTGTGTTGCATAGAAATGAGTCAGCTCTCCACCACAATAATGAGTTTCAAAGCTTTGCCGCAGAGCAGTCTTAAAATAGTTGCAGATAACTGTGACATAATACACCATTGCTCTTTAACAAACAAGCAAGAAAGCAATCCCAGTATTTTTTTTTAAAAAGTCCTTAATACAGTTCATTAACTTTCCTCTTTCTGGTTCCAGGGAGAGATCCTAAGAAACTTGCTTGTACGACACATTGAGCTTTTTTGCATTTTAGGAGGACTGGTGGGAGATACAGGACAGCCTCACTTAGAGAAATGGTGGGCAGCTCAGGCCCTTTCTTCACAACTCCTGCAGCATAACGTTTCTGCACACGGTTTATTATAACCAGTGGCGTAGCGTGGGTTGTCAGCACCCGGGGCAAAGCAAGTAATTTGTGCCCCCTAACCCGTGGATTTGCGCCCCTAACCCTAACCCCCAGATGTTGTGCCCGGTGTGGCCGGCTCCCCTGCACCCCCCACGATACGCCACTGATTATAACATGCATTAGACAAACAAAGAATAATGGAATGGAGAGGAAATGCTGCACCTACCTGCAGCCATGAGAAGGAGGCCTGTAAGGTTAAGTCTGCGTACAAACCATGCCTTTAAAGGACATCCAAAGCCCCTCTCCCCCCAAAAAAGAATTTTGAGAACTGTAGTTTAAGGTTGATGGGAACGGTGCTCTGTGGAGGTAAACTAGAGTTCCCAATATATTGTGTGTATGTGTGCGTGCGCACGCTTTAAAGGTATGGTGCATACGTCTTAATGATGATCACATCATTTGCATGATTGTGACCTAGAGATTAGTAATGAACACCAAGTCCAGCTACTAACCAGCAAATGCTGTTTTTGAGTGTATGGGTTCATATTCTCCTGTTTTTAGTGGTGGGTGTTATGTTGTCTGAGCATGTAGGGACATAAATGCTCCAAGATGTGGGCCGGAAAGAAGGAACAGGCCAGATTTGACCCAGAAGGGATGGGAAGCAGAAGAAGAAGAAGAAGAAGAAGAAGAAGAAGAAGAAGAAGAAGAAGAAGAAGAAGAAGAAGAAGGAGAAGAAGGAGAAGAAGAAGAAGAAGAAGAAGAAGAAGAAGAAGAAGAAGAAGAAGAAGAAGAAGAAGAGTAGTAGTTTGGATTTGATTTCCCGCTTTATCACTGAAGCTGTGATTGGGGCTGAGGCCCCAATACTTTGGCCACCTCATGAGAAGAGAAGACTCCCTGGAAAAGACCCTGATGTTGGGAAAGATGGAGGGCACAATGAGAAGGGGACGGCAGAGGACGAGATGGTTGGACAGTGTTCTCGAAGCTACGAACATAAGTTTGACCAAACTGTGGGAGGCAGTGGAAGACAGAAGTGCCTGGCGTGCTCTGGTTCATGGGGTCACGAAGAGTCAGACATGACTAAACAACTAAACAACAACAACAAGAAGAAGAACATAAGAAGAGCTTGCTGGATCAGGCCAATGGCCCATCTAGTCCAACATCCTGCTCTCACAGTGGCCAACCAGCTCTGCCTATGGGAAACCTGCAAGCAGGGTTTGAGCCCAAGAGCCCACTTCCTTCCTGTGGTTTCCAGCAAGTGGTATTCAGAAGCATTGTTGCCTCCAGCTGTGGAGGCAGGGCATAGCCCTCATGACTAACTGAATTCAGCAGGGTTTACTCCCCGATAACTGGGGTCAGCGTTGCAGCGCAAGCTCATTTGTTCCAGAAAAAAAAGATGACACAAAACAAGGAGGGATGGCAATGAGGAGGGGGGGGGAGGGACGGGACAAAAGAAGGACACACCACCCTCGCACCAGACTTTAGTTCCTTAATGTGCAATACCACAGTCCCATGGGATGCAAGGACTGTGTCATCAGGCTCTCTTTAAATCAGCTTGACATTTTTACTTGCTGCACAGCTGGGCTTCTTTAGCTCCCTCTCCTGGCAGACAAAGGGCAATTTAAAATGTGCATACATTTAAACGCTTGAACAAAGGGCACTTGATTGACGGAAGCCTTCTCCCAGTACCCTGTGAAAGAGGCACCTTCGGTCCTGTGGCCGAGAGTTGATGATGATGACGACTTGGGAGAGATGACTGTTCAGCAATAAATGATCCACACCCCTCCAGCAGCAACTTTATCTGTGAAAGAGAGTTTTCCCACCACACCCTAATTGACCGTCCTCCCATATACCTCGGGGTTTTGATGCCTGGGCACTTAAGAATCGGATATATAAGCTGCTTTTCGTCCCCACTCCCCAGCTCAGCATTGCATCAGGTTTGCTCCTAAAAATGTGAAATGCATTTGTGGTCTTGGTTAAATAGGTATCATTCCTTACCAGGTTGTTAGGAAGAAACAGAAGGCAAGGGAAAGCTCGATCTTTTTACTAAGCCTTTCAGCCCTCGCAGCTGTACCTTTAACACCAGCTTGCTCTGCAAACAATAGCAGGTGAAAATGAGCTGCAAAAGGCTTCACTTACTGATTTCCACAGATCACATTCCTATTGTTATAGGAATTCTAAGGTCTTATATAGATAAAATAAATGTTCATAAATGTACAAGGCAAACACACATGCATAAGTATAGTGTCTGAAACAGTACAGGACAGCAAACCTGAAGCCATTTTGACTCTCCCAAATTGACCTCAAACATTTCTCTGCAAGGAAGAAGGAAATGGGAAACGCTTTCCAATTGTCTTTGGGCTGTAGGGCTTCTTGTTGTTGTTTAGTTGTTTAGTCATGTCCGACTCTTCATGACCCCATGGACCAGAGCATGCCAAGCACTTCTGTCTTCCACTGCCTTCCGCAGTTTGGTCAAACTCATGTTGGTAGCTTCGAGAACACTGTCCAACCATCTCGTCCTCTGTCATCCCCTTCTCCTCGTGCCCTCCCTCTTTCCCAACACCAGGGTCTTTTCCAGGGAGTCTTCTCATGAGGTGGCCAAAGTATTGGAGCCTCAGCTTCAGGATCTGTCCTTCCAGTGAGCACTCAGGGCTGATTTCCTTCAGAATGGGTAGGTTTGATCTTCTTGCAGTCCATGGGACTCCCAAAAGTCTCCTCCAGCACCATAATTCAAAAGCATCAATTCTTTGGCAATCAGCCTTCTTTATGGTCCAGCTCTCACTTCCATGCATCACTACTGGGAAAACCATGGCTTTAACTATACGGACCTTTGTTGGCAAGGTGATGTCTCTGCTTTTTAAGATGCTGTCTAGGTTTGTCATTGCTTTTCTCCCAAGAAGCAGGCGTCTTTTAATTTTGTGACTGCTGTCACCATCTGCAGTGATCATGGAACCCAAGAAAGTAAAATCTCTCACTGCCTCCATTTCTTCCCCTTCTATTTGCCAGGAGGTAATGGGGACCAATGGCCATGATCTTAGTTTTTTTTGATGTTGAGCTTCAGACCATATTTTGCGCTCTCCTCTTTCACCTTCATTAAGGTCTTTAAGGTGCTACTGGAAGGAATTTTTTTGTTAAGCTGAGCACACTATTGGTATGCATAAGAGATTCAGGAAATAAGTATTTACCATCTCAAAGGAATGGCCAGGCTACTCAGAAAAGGCACTCAAATAAGGCATTATCAGGTATCCTGGCAGACAGGAGAGAAGCAACATACTCAAATTTCTGCTGGGAACACCTCTTGCTGTGATGTATGTATGATGTTTTTGGGGGTGGTCTTGAGCTACAGGGTAGGCAATTTCAAAAGTCTATACAAGTGCTTGTACAGCAGTGTTCTGGGTTACTCTCCTCCCTGCCTGTGTGGGGGACTCTGTTGCAATAAAGATCATGCTTACTAGCTGCTTTGCTTCTCAATACCCTCAGGTTGTCCTCTGTTATTTTCTCCTACCAATAGAGAACCAACACAAGGACTCTATACTGGCTCTTGGATACCCCATAAGGGAAAAAAGGAGCAGTTTTTTTTCTTATAACACTGTGAAAAGTGCAAAAACGATGCTGCAGTGTGGCAGCACTGGCCCTCCCTGCCCATTCATATTTGGAAGGTGCCTTCACTATACTGCATTTGGTGCATTCTAAAAAATATTATTTTACCAGTAAGCCTACACAGGTATGTAACTTTTAACATGTAAACTTATTATGTGGTGTAGTGGGTTCCAACATCAGATTAGGATTTGGGAGACCAGGGTTCAAATACCCACTCAACCACGAAGCTCACTGGGTGAACTTGAGCCAGCAGCTGCCTCTCAACCTAACCTCCCTGGCAGGGTGGCTGTGGGGATTAAATGAGGGGGAGAACCATGTACTGTATACCACTTTGAGATCCATGGAGAAAGAGGTGGCCTATACAGTGGTACCTCGGATTAAGAACTTAATTCGTTCCAGAGGGCCATTCTTAACCTGAAACTGTTCTTAACCTGAAGCACCACTTTAGCTAATGGGGCCTCCTGCTGCCGCCACATGATTTCTGTTCTCATCCTGAAGCAAAGTTCTTAACCCGAGGTACTATTTCTGGGTTAGCGGAGTCTGTAACTTGAAGTGTCTGTAACCCGAGGTACCACTGTAAATGCATTAAATAAATTACCGGTACACATAATTCCAATTGCCAGTTTCATTACTTGAGGGCACCGGCGCATGGAAGGCAGAGCATCCCATAAGGAGGGACGAGGCTGCGAAAGAACACATCCGCTTGGGCCGAGGCAGCTTTGCAATGACATCAAGAGTGACCAGCTCTCGGAGGCCTTTCCCGTCCCCTGTCACTCTTTAAACTGGGAATTAAACCAGGGATTTTCCTCTTGAAAAGGAGGTGATTTGCTAACTGCGCTCCCTGTATCTCCCCTGCCTCTATGACAAGAAGAAACACGGCAGTACAACCCTATAGTGGGGAGCATGAACATCCCTCACCAGTCTGTCTCTGGGGTGTGTGGAGGGGTATGTGTGAGAGAGAGCTGTACCAGTTGAACTTCCACCATTCATCACAGCGCTTAGTAGCCTAGTTAGAGCGACCAGCGTGCCAAAATCTCAAACGAGAGCCTCCACGCCTATGATAGGCGTGTAGCAGTAGCAGCAGCAGCCAGGAGTTCGGCAGGTGCAGCTGGACTCCTAGCTGGCCCCCTTTCCTCTCCTATGCCCGTGCAGGAAAGGCAGAGGAGCCCCGATCCGCTTTGCAGCTGGCCGCCCGGCTGCTGGCGTTTAGGCGAGGGCTCAGAGCCCCCAACAAGGATTCCTCAGCGTCACGTGTGAACGCGTCCTAAGCAGCCTTTCTCCTTGCACTTAGGGCTTGATCTCCCCCGAGCGCTTAGGGTTGCCTTGTAAAGCAATGACGCGGGGCGATAAGAGCTTGCAAAGAGCCGCAGGGCAGCGGTACAAAGGTTGCTTTGTGTTTCCTGGGTTTGCCATGGGGCACCCTCCTCACCCCACTCCGCCGCCACCGTTTCGATTGCGCACGGGGGGGGGGGGGGGACGGACTCAGGAGCAAAGGATCTCCAGTCCTCAGATCCAACCAACCAGCCAACCAGAAGCCCTTTCCAGCAGCTCGGGGATCCAGATCCCACGGAGAGCAGCTGCCAAGGCCTTCCTCCCACAAAATCCCGCAGCCCGCGCGCCGCCGGCTCGTATTTAACAGATGGCGAGTTGATCGCGGGCCCCAGTGCAGGTCGAGCAGCAGATGGTGGCCGGCTCTCTTCGCTGCTCTCTTGCGCCCTCTGCCTCTAGGACTGGGCTGCAGCCCAAAGCACCCCGAAGCACACAAAAGGCAGGATTCCCTCCGAAGAGTCTCGTGCATCCGAATTCTTGGTGGTCTCTTTAATAAAAAAAATTAAAAAAATTAAAAATCGAAGTTTTTATTTTGCATCATGACGACTAATCTCACCGCCAAAAACCACCGTTTGATGCTGAGTGATGGGAACAGCATCCCTGTGATTGGACTTGGGACATACTCCAACCCTAAAACGGTAAGAGCATTTATTACTTTTCTCCCCCTCGCATGAATATGAACTCACCATAGCGGTTCATTGTTAAGGTTCTCTTTTTTTGAAAGGAAGCGTCTCTGTCCCCCCAGCTTCTTAGCTTTTGAAACTTGTCTGGACTTTAGATTCTCCCCTCGCATTTCCACTCCCTGCATGCTTCCATCCCCCCTGAACTCGTTAAAATTTATCTTGCAGAGATGTGATCAGCCTTTAAGCCAATCTCTGGGGCCTCTTTTGCAAAATTCAGTCAGCACAAATCAAACAAGCCAGAACATCATGTGTATTTAAACTTGGTTGTGGATGCTTGTTGTTGACTCTGATGTAATTCAAGTGACTCTTAAGGCTACATTCTTACACATGCAGACTTGAGGGTTAAGCACCCTGAGGCAGCAATGCTAAATGCTCACTTACCTGGGAATAAACCCCAGTGAAAGCTTTGTGCGTGATATCTAACTTGGCCACACTCCCACTGAAATAAATTAGTCCTAGATTCTAAACCCAGTGATTTCAGCGAGTGTGATTTAGTCAGATGTCACCCAGTGGGGTTTACTTCTGAGTAAACCTGCCTAGGATTGGACGCTGATAGTGGGACTTTTCTTCTGAGTTTAAATGTGCAAGAGATTTGGCTGCAAACCCGTTTATAGAGTCGCGCTCTGCTCAAGTGTCGTTGATAAAGAATTGTGAGTTAAGGAAAGTACTCATCTCTCACCTACATAAATCAGGGCGATGGATAAGGGCTCAATGTTGGTTGGATCCATTGTACTAATAGATGGCAGAGCAGGGCTAAAGATGGCTTTAGACTTGTAGGATCGACTTTGTCTCTTACTGGGACCCCAAGATCCAGCAGTCAGAGCTTGGGGCGAAAGACATACATACAGTTAGCACGAAAGCCTTGGGCACCCCCCCCCCAGCCCATGCTGAGCTCAGGGCTTTGTTTCCATCGCCAGAACTGAACAGAGCTCACACAAAAGACTGGGGGTGGGATAGCTCTCAGCAGCCTCTCTTAGGTGTTTCCAGCAGGACTCTGCTACCGATCACACACACTGAAATGGCTTTTTAAAAGGAGGGGGCAAATCTATGGGGGAGAAGACACTCTGTGGCCACTGCTAGCCTCTGATGGCTGCATTCTGCTTCCATTGTTAGATGCATACCATTCCGATTCTTGGAAACTGCAGAAGGGGAGAGTGATTTTTCCCCCTTTCTGCTAGTGCTCTGGTCCGGCTTGCAAGCTTCCCACAGGCATCTGGGTGGTCACTGCGAGACGACAGAATGCTGGACTAGATGGGCCACTGGCCTGATCCAGGGGCTCTCCTTGTATTCTTGCTGTTTAGTCATGTCCGACTCTTCGTGACCCCATGGGCAAGAGCATGTTCTCCAGCTGTACAGCTAGGAAGAGGAAGGTGCTCCAGAAGGTCATAACCACAGCCCAAAGGATTATTGGTCATCCCCTCCCATCTTTGGAAGAACTGTACGGTTCCCGTTGTCTTAGGAAAGCAAACAATATCCTGCAGGATGCATCTCACCTGGGACACAGTCTGTTTGTACTACTGCCTTCTGGCAGGAGATACAGAAACATCAAGTCAAGGACAAATAGACTGAAAAATAGTTTCTATCCAAGAGCTGTGGCCTTCTTAAATGCAGTAACTCGATAGTGTGACCTGGGAGTTTGATGGGTGTGGGTGTGGGTGTGGCTGGAATGTGGTTTGTTTGGTTGCTGTTGTTGTGTTGCTTTTGTTGTTTTTAAGGGATGGCATCCAATTTCGTTGCACTTGTGCAATGTTGCACTTGTGTAATGACAATAAAGAATCTATCTATCTATCTATCTATGCCAGGCACTCCTGTCTTCCACTGCCTCCCGCAGTTTGGTCAAACTCATGCTGGTAGCTTCGAGAACACTGTCCAACCATCTCGTCCTTGGTCGTCCCCTTCTCCTTGTGCCCTCAATCTTTCCCAACATCAGGGTCTTTTCCAGGGAGTCTTCTCTTTTCATGAGGTGGCCAAAGTATTGGAGCCTCAGCTTCAGGATCTGTCCTTCCAGTGAGCACTCAGGGCTGATTTCCTTCAGAATGGAGAGGTTTGATCTTCTTGCAGTCCATGGGTCTCTCAAGAGTCTCCTCCAGCACCATAATTCAAAAGCATCAATTCTCCTTGTATTCTTGCCTCCCAACAAATCCCACCTATTCACTCCTGCTGTAGATCAGGGGTAGGCAGATTTTAGCCTGATAAAAACTTGAAACTCAAGAGCCAGATACAACACACACCAACACCAACACACACACACACACACACACACACACACACGGATAGAATTACAGAGCAGGGTGCATATAAGTAGGGGCTGAGCCCAGGAGCTCCCCCCCCCCACCTGACCCCAGTTACCGGGACTGATCTGCACTCCCTCAAAAGTCCCCACCTGGTTTTCCTTGCAGACTTATTTAAGGGAAGGGCAATGCAAGAGCAGTTGCTATGTATGCAGAAGGTCGCAGGTTCAATTCCTGGTGTCTCCAGGTAGGACTAGGAGGGAGGTTGCCTGAACCCCAGAGAGCCCCTGTCAGCCAGCGTAGACCAGTAGTTCCCAATACTTCCCTCCAATGCAACCTCCCTCCCAGTCCTACCATGGACCACTTGAACATTGCTGATGGTCCTGGTGGACCAGTTTTTTCTGCATGTCAAGGCAATTCAAAGAATCATAGAATTGCAGAGTTGGAAGGGACCCCCAGGACCACCTGGTCCAACCCCCCCTGTAATGCAGGAATATGCAGCTGACCCTGGGCCACTTAGTCTTTCAGCCGAGCCTACCTGCATAGAATGGGGAGGAGAAGAAGAACCATGTATGCCACCCTTGAGCTTCTTGCAGAAAAGGGGGCACAGGAATGTAATGAAGTACATCAATGAAATAAGGAAGGAACGCTCTGTTTCTACTGCTAGATGTCCTAGGACAGGCATCCCCAACCTGCGGCCCTCCAGATGTTTGGGCCTACAACTCCCAAGATCCCTACCTAACAGGACCAGTGGGAATTGTAGTCCAAAACATATGGAGGGCTGCAGGTTGGGGATGCCTGTCCTAGGACTCCAGAATCAAAAGGAAGCCTGCACTCAGGCATAAGGCAAGGTGAGATGACCAGCTCAGGCAGCAAGGATCCACAGGGACAGCCGATCCTGGTGTAGATCTTTCTTCCACCCAGCCAGCCATTCCTGATGTAGATCTTCACTCACCCCTTCTTCCCTGGTGGGAAGGGGGGGGGCGCCATTTTGTTTTCCGCCTCGGGTGCCAGAATGTCTTGAACCCAGCCCCTGATTGTAAGGGGAGCCAATATGGTTCCCTCTAAAAGCTGGAGTACAACGTCAACACACCCCTGGCCACTGGCTATGCTGGCTTGCAGTTCACCAACATCTGGAGGAACAAAGCCAGAGGCCTGCTGATGTGCATATTATCGCAGCCTTGACAATGATTTGATTGCAAGGTGGGCGTCTAACTCTTCCAAATAGCTAAATAAATTCCATATATGCATGAAAGCAAGTCCCATGGCAAGAGGCAAAGCTTAATTCTGAGTAAATATCGAAGGATCAGGCGGCACATGTTTGTTCAGCCTTGGAATTTTTCTCCAAAAGAGGGAAAGGGAATCCTTTTGTTTGCCGGCTGTTGTTCCATCATGCATGTGCAATACAACTTGAGAGAAGGAGCTTTGTCAGATGAAGGGCTTCTACGTGTCCAGACAATAAGGTGATTCAGTTCTGCATGGTTAAAAACTTTTAATTTTTTAATATTTTTTAAGGCCAGCTCATCTCTCTTAGTACAGTCTGGTACTTTTCTTATCCCTTGACTACTCATGTGGAATTTGATGACAGGGTTGTTGTGAAGATAAAAATGGAGAGGGGGAGAACGATGTAGATAATCCCTACAAAATGTCTTTATTTCTTTGTCATCCCCCCTCAAAAAATGCATTTATAAACAGCTTCATAGTTTAAAACTCTTTAAGTGGTAAATGTGAGAAAGATAAGTGAATAAGGATGGCTGAGAATTCCATTGGTAAGAGAAATAGGTGTGGAAATTGCCTCGATTGGCACGCCAGCCCAAGGATGCCCTCGCTCACCCGAGGTCACAAAGTGAACTCGGTGGGAACTGAATGGGATTGTGAGACTCGCTAGCCCTAGAAGTGCTTTCTAAGGTTTGCTGCCTGCCAATCTTGCTGCACTGAACAAATATAAAAGATAAAGAAATGTGCCGGAGCCTCTCGCAGCTGGCTCTGATGCATTGAAAGGAATGCCCCTGGAACAAAAGCCCAGATTCCATCACCCCAATTGCTGGGGCTCCTCAAACTGAATGCCAAAACCAACTGTCGGAAGACGCCAAGGCATCTGCGTGTGCCCCTTGATGTGGTGCACTGGGCATTAGAATTTATCTTCATCTTTGGACAGCCTTAATATCTACCAAAGCATACCTGATGCTCACAAGCTGATTCTTTCAGCCCATGTTTGCTTAAGGTGGGCCATACTGTGGCGGGAGGGCGAGGGAGGAGAGTGGATAGGATAGTCTGTACTACTCTCGGCTAGTAATTTTCTGAATGCTCTCCTACTTTATGCATTAAAACCTTCCTGTGGATAATGACAAACCAACATCTGTTTGACTATTATTCTCGTTTTCTATTTTCGGGAGACTCTTTTTTAAAAAAAAATGAAAGGGAGTCTTCAAAAATGCTTCAGGTTTGCAGAACATCTGGGTGATGCCATGTTTTGCATGATATTTTGTCCCAGTAATGGTGCGCAGCTCCCCTCCCCCCAAACTGGGCACGCTCCAGAGGTTGTTGGACTCCAAATCCCATCAGCATGGCCAACAGTCAGGGATGATGGGAACTGGAGTCTAGCACCACCTGGACAGGAGATGCTGCCCCTTCATGTGCCTGAAATGAATGCATATTCTCCCCATGCAAACCCTTTCCCTTGTGATTTTTCATGTTGCAGTTTGGACCGCGAAGCTCCTTGGCCCTGGGGCTTGCCCAGCAGCGTTTTCCTAAGATATTATGCACTCTGATGGTACTACATCAGTGGTGGGGAAACTCTGGCCCTGGGGCCAAACATGGCCCCCTGGGCCTCTCTATCTGGCCCTCAAAAGTCTCCCCAAGCCACCCCTCTCCCTGTGCCTGCTTTCTCAGGCTAAACATAGCCAGTTCCTTCACTTGATCTTCATAGGACATGTTTTCCATACCGCTGGCTACCCTTATCAGTTGTTCAGTGTTTGCAGTAAATACATCATACATAATCTGTTCTTGGGGTCTGTGGGCAAGTTAAACTTGCAGACCATTGTAGCTCTATTTCTGTAATGGTGTGAATCAGCAAGTTACCCCATCAACTTGCATTTCTTGTTTATAATTGTAGAGTTGGAAGGGACACCCAGGGTCTTCTAACTCAACCACCTGCAATGCAGGAATCTCAGCTAAAGCATCCATGAGAGATGACCATCCAACCTCTGCTTAAAATCTCCAAGGAAGGGAGTCCACAATCTCCCGAGGGAGACCATTCCACTGTTGAACAGCTCTTCCTGTCAGAAAGTTGTTCCTGATATTTAGAATCTCTTTTCTTGTAACTTGAAGCCATTGGTTCGAGTCCAACAAGCTTGTTCCCTCTTCCATATGACAGCCCTTGAGATTTTTGAAGATGGCTGTGATATCTCCTCTTAGTCTCCACTTTTCCAGGTTATACATACCCAGCTCCTTCAAATGCTCACCATAAGGCTTGGTTTCCAGACCCTTGATCCTCTTGGTTGCCCTCCTCTGCACATGTTCCAGCTTGTCAACATCCTTCTTAAATTGTGGTGCCCAGAACCAAACACAGTACTCCAGGTATGGTCTGACTAAGACAGAATAGAGTGGTACTATGACTTCCCTTGATCTGGACACTATACTTCTGTTGATGCAGCCTAGAATAGCATTCACTTTTTTTGCTGCTGCATCACACTCTTGACTCATGTTGATCTTGTGATCCACTAAGACCCCTAGATCCTTTTCATATGTCCTACTAGTAAGCCAGGTGTTCCCCATCTTATATGTGCATCTGGTTCTTCCTGCCTAAGTAAAGAACCTTACATTTGCCCCTATTGAAATTCATTTTATTATAACCTATCACAATCTCTTGGCAAAACTGGCAAGACCAATGTGAGGGGGGGTACCCACAATATTGAGCTTCAGACTAAAAGCCTGGGGGCAGTGGCAGGGTAAGGCCAATTTAAATGCCTAATCCTTATATATGAACCAGGGATACTCCGAGTGAAAAATCGCTGTCCTCTATGCCAGCAATAACGTGTGTGTTCTGAAACAATGGCTCAGTAAGTAAGACCAAAGGCAAAAAGGTCATTGGAATACACATCTTGGAAGCTGAACTGGGGGACATGGGGCAGTGGGGGTGATCCTAGCTGGATTACCACTCACCCAACCTCAGCGGGAAACACTCCACCTACAGCCATGGTTCTCAACCTTTTTTTTCTTCTCTGGACCACACTTTGAGATTTTTTTAATATTTTTTTTGCATTCCACTGATTTTTTTTCTATTGGTAAGAACTACATTGGAAAACAAAAAGAAGCAACTCCTAGCCATTCTTGATTTAATAATAATAATAATAATAATAAATTTTATTTATATCCCGCCCTCCCCAGCATAGATATATTTATAACATAGAACAACAACTGCTTTATAATGTGATTGTAGGACAACCAGAAAGTATAAAACAATGTAGCTATATAAGAACATGAACTTGTGAGGGAGGTTATCGGGATAAAACTCGAAGCAGAGGCTGTGTCTGCTTTTGGCTCCAGTTCCTACATAGGAGTCCTGACCTGCCCCAAGAGACACCAACCACAACTGTTATAAGAAGGTGGAAGGTTGGCAGCTTTAAAAGGGTGTGTGGGTGTGTCTTCAGATCAAGTTCACTTGTTCCTCCATTATTATTATCAGTAATAAATATTTCCATCCCACCCTACCTCTGCTTTAAATAGTCAGATGCATCATTAGGGCCCCTTGCGCCCTCGGCAAGGAGCTGTATTACTTTGCCACAATAGCCATATTAGAAATTACTACATTTTATGTGTCCCAAGTACAGTGGTACCTCGGGTTACAGATGCTTCAGGTTACAGATGCTTCAGGTTACAGACTCCGCTAACCCAGAAATAGTACCTCGGGTTAAGAACTTTGCTTCAGGATGAGAACAGAAATCGTGCTCGGGCGGTGCAGTGGCAGCAGGAGGCCCCATTAACTAAAGTGGTGCTTCAGGTTAAGAACAGTTTCAGGTTAAGAATGGACCTCCGGAATGAATTAAGTACTTAACCTGAGATACCACTGTACTTGAAGTGCCCAGGGTAAGAATGAAGAGCAAAAAACATAAAATAATGCATGCCTTTGTGTGGGAAGATTGGGAAACCTCTCCGACATTTTATCTTGCCACAACAGTGGTGGCTTTGTTGCTCCACACATATACTTCATACACCTCATAGTGTAATAGGCGATTTTTGCAAAAACAAAACCCTGGGTTTGTGCCCCTGGCAGGAACTGGTTTCACCAACCCCTAGGCATGCCTCTGTTTGCAGTGTCTAGAGTGGATTACAGCAAGGTTTTTGGGGGGAGGCAGGGTGTGGACTAATAAAATTCCAACAGCCAACAACAATTTTAGGCATTTGTCTGCTGCCCTTATCTAAAAACAAGGGAGTGGCCTTAAAGAATTTGGGCGCAATAGAAATCTCTGTGGTGGTCTCTGTGAGGCAAGGCATTCCACCATCTAGGCCTAGCCACAGAGAGAAGGCCCTTTCCCACGGCCCAGCCAGTCCTGCCTCAGGCACTGTCAAGACACAAAGACGGGTCTTCACAGCAAATATTGTGGGGAGGAGATGGGCTGTGGGTGGCAGTTCATTAGGGCAAACGGGGTGCTGCCCCACCAACCTTGGCCAGCCCTCCCTTGCCTTGCCTTATTATTGCTTACACCCAGTCCAGGGGGGTTGGCCCTAGCTGTCAGTTTCTTCTGCCTTAATCTCTGCATTGCTGCTGTGGATAGGGACAAAACTAGAGTAAGTTGGCCGTGCCCGTCATTGATTCTTGACTCCATCTGCTCTTGACTTCCGTTCCTTCCACCTCCCAGCCCTAATGGGCCCAGCCCCCACTGTGGGCAGCTTCACTTACTTTTATTGGGATTGAATATATTTTTGTTTATTCCATCTTCTAGGCTTTGTAGCCTCCAAAGGTGGCACACAAAGCAACCAGTGAAACAAAGATTTTATTTATTTTGTTATTTAGTTAGCTTTTGAAACAATAAAGCAAAACCACCAGCAACGTTAAGTAGCATTAATATAACGGCAGTAGAGAAAACTATTATTAAAACATAAGCCGACTAGAATGAAACAAAGTATTTAGGGCTCTTCTGAAAGCCAACTAAGAGATACATATATTCCAGAGATACATATATATTTGGAACGGACACAGATGAGGAGCCACCAAGGAGAAGGCCCTGGAACTCACTAACCCAATAGCTCTCACCAAATTATGGGCTGTTTGTTGCAAATTTTAAGGCTCAGGTGGGTACAGATGGGTATAGGTGGTCCCTTGAGTATCCTGACTATTTAAATGGGATCACCAACACTTTTGAATGCTTGCACAGAAATGAACTTGCAGTCAATGCAGCTGTTGCAAACTGGGTATAATATGCTCACCCATGGGTAAGCTAGCACTCGCATTCTTGCTGCCTGGTTCTGGACCAATCAGATTTTCCATTTGCTTGCCACATGTAGATCACGCTGCAATAAACACAATTCCAATCTGAAAGTAACAAAAATGTGTGCCATGAGATATTGATCGGTCACCTTGACCATGGATTGGTTGGGTAGTGGTTTTCATTAGGAACCCGAGTTTGAGAAGGGGAATTTTTCTTCTAGCAATCATTATTGGGAAAAGAAGAGACCAAGACATGAAATCGGAGGAAAGGGAACTGTTTTGAAGAATGTTTCTTGTCCTCCTTATACTGGAAATGTCACACAAGAATGCCTAATTGAAAGTTAAGCCTGCTTTTTTGCATACGAACAGGAATAATAGAATCAAAGCACTGGAACCTGGGAAATATCTTAGAATAGTCTAAACCAGCCCCCTGAACTGAGGAGGACTTTATTATTATAGATTAATCATTCTTGACAGATGTTTATCTACCCACCTCTTCAAAAGCTAAAATTGATTTCCCCCCATCCACCTTAAAACTATTTGTTTAAACAAGCACCAAGTATGGCATTTAGGAATGTCTTCATAGTATTGAACCCATTTCTACTTTCTGCAACTTTTGAATGTTGGAGGATTTTGTTTAAAAAACTGTGGCTGAGGGAGGGGAGTGTGCTAGAGCCACAGTAAACAGCAATGCAAATGCAACCTTAATTTTCCAGGTTGGAAGAACAAGCACCACCACCCTTTCCTCAGTGGTCTGAAGATCTTACTGCCCTTTCTACATTTGAATGTATATCTTACAATTATCTATCTCGTTTAGAGACCTATTTGGACATATGAATGGTATTGGACATATGAATCACATTACATTTACACCACTTGGAAGGGGGGTGGTCACCAACCTTTTTGGGCTCATGGGTACATCTGCAAACTGTGGGTACCAGGGAAGGCTCTTGCTGGTACATATGCACCCCTGAGCACCATGTTGGTGACCCCTGACTTAGAAGACATCGATCCCATTTTCATGGCTGTGATTGACATTGCAAGCAAGCAAGGCTTAATCGTAAGGTCTCCTAATCAAGGCAGCTCTATTTAGCTCAGAGGGAACAAGACATGCTTGCATTTGTTCCACCTTTGCAAGAGATGCTTCAGGACTCAATTCCTATGTGGTCCCCACTGTGATTCCACCATTGCATTTTCATACCTTACAATTTAAGACTCAGTTTGAAGCATGCTTGCTTAGGAGGTAAATCTGGGTGAAATCAATGGGACTTAATTCCAAATACACAGAATTAAGACCTGGCTGTGAAAATAGACTTCTTTTTTGAGAACTAATCTTCATGGAATAGTTGAAAATTCAGATTTTTAAGAGGATGTCCCTAACAGAGGTTAATTTCAGTACGGTTATCAGTCAAGCCAACTAAGCACAGGTTGTTGGTTTTTGGGGGGGGCAGGGGGCGGGGCTAGAATTCTGGTTCAGAACTGGGAGGTCGGATGAAAGTGTGCAATCCATAGTTAAGCCCCTAGCTATGTTGTATCTGCAGTAGTTCTCCCTGGCAAGTGAATTGTGGTCTTTGGCACAACTGCTCATGGCGAAAACTTATTTCTGAAATTAAAATTCCTGTCTCGTTCAGGTTCAAAGACCATGCAACTGTTTTTAATGAGATTTGCAATGTGGTATTGAAGACGGAGATACTCAATATTTTCAAAGGGGGGGAAGGAAATTTGCCATATTTGAAGTGAGGCCTCCTGAACACTACAGCACTCTCCCTTCCTATGGATTTCAGAGGCATATTGTCTCCTACCTCCACTGTTGAACAGCCATTGTGGCTAAAACGTGGCATTTTAGCCTTCTACAAAGCTTTATAAACATGCAAAAACTACAGGCCTTAATGGCAAGGCCTTGGAGTTTTGCATTCTTCAGCTACCTTTTCCCTCTTTTAAGCTCAGTATTTTTTTTAATCAATATTTGAGATATTTGTTCACTTGCTGCATTCTTATCTCTGGAAGAGTCAAAACAGATTTTGAATAGGGAAGGGACTTGGTTCAGCTAGTTTTCTCAATATTGCTTGCTAGCATGGCATGTAGAATATACCGTATTTTCCCATGTATAAGACTAGGTCCCCCCCCCCCTAAAAATAATGTCAAAAATATAATACATGGATATTGCCGAGGTTGGACTGGCCATTGGTTGTTGCCACAACAATAGGGGGTGTCTTATACATGGAGGCATTTTATAGATGGAAAAATACAGTATTTGCAGCTTCAGTGCAGTTTTATTGAGGGTCACAGGTAGGGAACTCCCGCCTGATTTGAATTCAAATGCCTTGTTTTAGTGAAAACTAATTATTTAAGAAACACTGGACTTCAGGTAGTTCATTATTCAAGACTGATGACCCAAGACGTTTTTATTTTATTTTTTATTTTATGAAAAAGGGATTATTGATTCAATTACTTCAGAGAAAATTTCAGGAGAAAATTTCTAACTTCTTCTCTTCTCTTTTGGGACAAACTCTGAAAGATTGGTCACATCAACCAGTTTGTTAAGGGTGCAGGGGACTATGAGAGTCTCCTAACAGCTCTCAGCACACTTAAAAAAACCTACAGTTCCCAGAATTCTTTTGGGGCAAGCCATGCCTGTTTTAAAGTAGTATACGTGTGCTTTAGATGCAAAGGTTAGCTCCTTAAAAATGTACAGTTCTCTGAATTTTCCAATACAGTTTTTCAGCCAAGTAGTGTGTACACAAATGTATCTGCTGGGATAAAGTGTGCATAAAAATACATATATCGGTGAACACAACATAGAAAAATGCATTATATTAGGGGAAAGTGCTTTGCCAGTGTGGTGTAGTGGTTAAGAGCAGTGGACTCGTAATCTGGTGAACCGGGTTTGATTCCTTGCTCCTCCACATGCAGCTGCTGGGTGACCTTGGGCTAGTCACACTTCTCTGAAGTCTCTCAGCCTCACTCACCTCACAGAGCATTTGTTGTGAGGGAGGAGGGGAAAGGAGATTGTTAGCCGCTTTGAGACTCCTTCGGGTAGTGATAAAGCGGGATATCAAATCCAAACTCCTCCTCCTCCTCCTCCTCCTCTTCTGCAATTGCATACAAACATATACGGTATATGTTAGGAGAAATTTGCACTAAAATACCAATGGCTTAAAAACCCCGAAACTGATGTGGAAATGTGGAAACCAAATTTAAGAATGTAAAACTGAGAAACTGAAATTGCCATATTCACCCATCTCTACTGGAAGGGGCTTATTATAACTGGCCAATTCACTTGCTGTATATACCGCTTTATTGCTTCTGTATTTCCTGTTTGTTTCAAAACAAATGCTGGAAAGTATCCAACAACAGATGCTTGGAGACTCTCTCTTGCCTTCACTTCCTCCCCATCATCTGAAAAGATGCACCCATTCCAAGGGTTGGGCATTTTCTTTTGTCCACATTTCCACCCTACTTCACCAGATATACTCGCAGAACTGCTAACAAAACAAAACAAAACAAAACAAAACAAAACAAAACAAAACAAAACAAAACAAAACAAAACCCACCAGTCCTCTGGTATTTGCTCAGGAAGGAGATCAAAGCATTTATAACTGTAAGAAATGAAGGGGGATGAAAGTCTAACTTGGAATCTCAGGAGGTTTTGGGGGATCTGGGCATCATTTTGTGCTAATCAGCCCCAGCTGTTAGGCCTCAAAGTCAAAGGCTTATGGCTTCAGGTGGGGTATTAGAAGAATAAAAAAGGCAAAGGCTGCTTCTTTCATGAAAGAAATGTTGGTAATAAGCTATAAACTGTGAGGTTGGAAAGAACAGGATTATATAGTGGGAAAATGTTGCAAAATAACATTTCCCCTTCTATTTAAGGAGTCACACTTTTAAGAGAATGTTTCCCAGAGAACGCCAAAACCTTCAGATCCACAGCTTAAAATAGTCAATTTTAAACTAGCTAATTGTTGCCATTAAGTAACCAAACAATTAAACCCATGTGTACAACGCATAATTGGTGTCATTGTCAAGTGTGCGCATTCCCTTGCCCTTGGCGCATTAGTTGTTCTGTCCTTAAGCAGGACGAAATGACCCTTTCCATGTACAATTGCAACATGGTGGAGCTGCCACAGTTTTGGCACGAAAACTTAGGAAGAGAGCTACTGGACCCAAACAAGCATAGGAAACTAGGAAGTTGCCTAACACCAAATCAGGCCTTTGCTCCATCTAGCTCAATATTGCCTGCTAATGAAGGAATGGGTTTCCCAAGCCCAAAACTGACTGTGCAAAACTGACAGTGCACTTTGACAGGCAGCAGTTCTCCAGGGTTTCAGATGGTGCGAGTCTCTCCCAGCCTTACCGGGAGGTGCTGAGGTTTGAAGTGGGAACCTCCTGTGTACAAAGCAGATGGTCTGCCACTCAGTTATAGAAAACAATAGAAAAATGACATCCAGAAATATTTCCAGTTTTTGTTTGCTTTTAATCAATTTGGACACATACAGGCTCCAAAAGGTTTCAGATTTAGAGTGCTCTGTACATCCAAGCTGTCCGCAAGTCTTTGAAGTACAAAACGAGGAGTGTCCTTTCCCCCCTTAATTTTCTCTCTAGAAGACTGGGTTTTGCAGCAGTAACCTGCAGACCTTCAAAAGGAAGGCTGCATGTGATGGGGTTGGAGTTTAAATCAGCATACCGTATTTTTTGCTCCATAAGACACATCTAGTTTTTGGAGGAGGATCTGATGGTGAATTTGGGGTGACCCAGTGCAAAAATCCTGAGGATCCATGTGGATCCGTGCTTTGTAACCACATTTTTGCACCACTGCAGCCCCAGGAAACAGTGGGCGCGTGATTTTTGTGGTGCAGGCTGTAGCCATGGACGTGCTATGTGATCTGATGGTGGATTTGGGGTGACTCAATGTAAAAATCCTGAGGATCCATGGGCTTTTACCTCCCTCTCCCAGGCAGCCTCCGCTAGCGTCCCTTATCTCTCTTCGGATCCCACCACTCCCTTCCCTCTTGTTTGCCTTAGTGTCTTTTCCTTAGCTGGAGCAGTTTTTTGCTCCTCATTTTCTTCTAATTTCTCTCCTTATTGCTTTAGTCTTCCTGTTCCCCCCCCCCCGCCCCCTTGCAAGTTTGCTATCTTTACCTCCCCCCCTCCCAGGCAACCTCCTTTATCTCTAGAGTCCCTTATCTCTCTCCCCGAAAGGATCAGCAGCTTTGTTTCAACACTCACTTCCCTCTTTCAAGAAAAAAGAAAAGAAAAGAAAAGAAAAGAAAAGAAAAGAAAAGAAAAGAAAAGAAAAGAAAAGAAAAGAAAAGAAAAGAAAAGAAAAGCATGATCTGCTTTTTGCCCCTAGGCAATTTGGCTCCAGGGACCACACATTCGCACCATAAGATGCACAGACATTTCCCCTTACTTTTTAGGAAGAAAAAAAGTGCTTCTTATGGAGCAAAAAATACGGTATCTCTCTTTTAAATTGGTATATCTTTTCTGAAAAGTTACAGGCAGTCCTTGGAACCGCCGGCCCTGCAATTTTGTCTCAGGGAAATAGCCATGTTGCACTTAGCCAACAACAACAGCCCAAGGCTTACTTTGCCTTAGCCAAATTCTACAAAGCCACATAACTGGATGGCACTATATCTCTGGTTATGCAAACTAAGTTGATATTATGGGAATAATCAAGCTGCACATGGTTCAAAATCTACATGCTGGTGCTGCTCATTCACCAAAGGAAACAGCCCTTTTCTCTGTTCACCCAATCACAGCGCTGGACAGAAGACAAGATGCATTGTGTTCTTTTCCTATGGTTAGTTTTTAAAGCTATAAAGGCCTGTCTGGGTTTCTTCTTTTGTTTCTGTTTTCGGATCAGAAAGGCAAGGTTAGGAAGGAAATTGTCATATACTCAATCAGACCACTGGGCCATCTAATTTGGCACCCCAGGAGTTCCCAAACTTGGGTCTCCAGCTGTTTTTGGACTACAGTTCCCATAATCCCTGACCTGTTAGCTGGGGGGGTGGGGTGGGAGTTGTAGTCCAAAAACAGCTGGAGACCCAAATTTGGGAAACACTGGTCTATACTTGGTCTCAGGATTTCAGATGGGGGTCTTTCCCGGAGATTCACAGATTTTAACCTGGGACCTTCTGTGTGCAAAGCGGGTGCTCTTCCGTGGAGCTATGTCACTTCTCCTAAAGGCTGTTTTTGGATGCCAACTCCCATCAGCCCAAGGCAGCAGAGCCCAATAGTAAGATGATGCAAGCTGTGGATCTGTGCTGGTCCAGGGGGGAGGTTACCGTGGGGCGAGGTCCAGGACCTGAGTTGAGGGTCGGCAGACAGTCCTCCTCGGGTGAAGCGGGGTCCACAGTGGGAAGCCGGGCAAGGACAGGAACTCTGGGGGAAACAGGACTGGATGCTGGCCGAAACAGCTCATCAACGATGTTGCTCCCACAACCTGGGACCGGGCTGACTGGCCTTTATCTTCTCTGAGGCCAGGGGCGGTCCCGGCCCCCAGGAGACCCGCCTCTCCTGGCCTTAAGGCGAGCACTCCTCCTGGGAGAAACCAGTTCCCTTCGCCTCTCTGCCCTGAGTCTCTGCAGTTCAGGAGAGGCTGAAGGGTTACTGGGCCCCGGGGGAGACTCACCTGTAGGCACTGAGTCCTCAACCACCTCTGGAGCCAGAGTGGATTCACCTGGTGCCTGCTCCTGAGGATCCAGCACAGGTGCAGGCGCTTCAGAATCAAGGCCCTGCCCCAGCTCAGCCGGCCCTGGAGGCGGGGACTCCTGTGCAGGCTGGGATTCCTCCGGTTCAGCCTCTGAATTGGATTCCCAGGCCATCACAGGATCACCAGCTTCACCAAAGATTCCCCATCTCTGGTATGAACAGATAGCATTTGCTCTGAGCTCCACTCATAAACCCTCCTGGACCACCCCTACCTAGATTGACCTTTGACCCAGAGAACTCTTCCCCTGAGTACCACTTTTAATTTTGGGGTGATGTGGCCCCTTCCCAACAGAAGTGGCCATAGCATGGGAACATTGCATATGGAAGGTTCAAGAGTCAGCAGATACTTAGCAAAGTTCTCTTGAGACCCTGGAGAGCCACAGCCAATCAGAGCAAGTCAGCTGCTATGCCTGGCCGACCTATGGTCAGTCTCAGAAAACTGTGAAGCCATTGCAGTGGAGCAGTGAGAGTGGGCGGAAGCGGGTTCAAATCCCCACTCAGCCATTACGCTTGCTGTGTGACCTTGGTCCAGACATTATATCTCCACCTAAGCTACCTCACAAGGCGGTTGTGAGGGTTACATTGGGGCAGGAAGAGAACCATGGACAATGCCTCAGTCACCTTGGAGGGAGAACAGTGTATCAATGTAATAAACTCAATATAATCCAGGTTCATATGTTTCCTACCTTAAGGGGCACCACTGGGCTGCATCCTAGCTCTGAAGGAAGACTCCATCTTGGAAGGCACAGCAATGTGTGTCCTAGATAGATGGTTTATATCATATACTCATCACCCCAGTTACCACTTCTCTTTTATCTGCTGTTTCTGAGTTCCTTCTTTCCTTAGATTTATTTTTGCTCGTTTCTTGACGCCTACATTACTTAAGGAAGGCTGCCAGCATTATTATTCCCTCCCTCTCCTTAAAAGCTGGGTGTGTTCTGGTGCTTTGGTGTTTTCTAGGAAATACAACATCTCACCTTTTGCCAGATGGAAATTCTGGGAATGCTCCCTCGTGTAACTTGCATCTGCAGAGTTCTGCTAAAAAATAAAACCTGAGCTGCCTCGTCTGTAACATCTCAAAACGCTTTAGGCACTTTCTGTGACCTGCTCTTATACTCCTCAGATTTTGGTTCTGGTGTTAAGTGGTTTGCCCATTTATTTATTCCAGTCTGCATTTGGGTGTTATGACATCGTTTGAGAACTGTCTTCTCTACTGATGCATTTGAATGTTAAGTGTGTTTATTGCTATTTTAAATCTTGAATTTTAATGTCTGTATTTTATTGAGGTGGTGTAGCCTACTTTAAAGGCACACTTTAAAACCATTCATTAATCAATTGTCATTATTATAATTAAGAATAATGAAAGTTCACCTTCTATATACTTCATTTATAAATGTGGTGGAATAATAATAATAATAGTTATTGATAATAATAATTTCCAAGTAACACTTTAAGGAGGAGACATTATAGGATTTCATTGTAAAACTCCTTGATAGCTATAGTGGTTCCTGCTGGTTGTGGTGTGCAGGATTCCAGTGAAAATGTCACAAAATAGTGAGCAAGCCTTTGAGTTTCTCCAGAGCTGCTAATCAGGCTAGAATGTTAAGGGAAAATGAGATGATGATAAACACAGGATGTCTGCAGATTGAAACATTCTTAAGGTAAATGCTGGATCGTTGGTATCAAAATGCCAATACATTTCCCCCCCACCCTCTTTAATTTGGATTTTCCCTTTCACAGGACAATCAAATAAACAAAACAAAACAAACAAACAAACCCAGCCCCAACTACAGTCGTACCTTGGAAGCCGAACACTTTGTCACTCAGACATTTTGACTCCCAAACGCCGCAAACCCGGAAGCGAGTGTTCCAGTTTGTGAACGTTCTTTTGGAACCCGAACGTGCGGTGTGGCTTCCGATTGGCTGCAGGACCTTCATGTAGCCAATCAGAAGCCGTGCCTTGCTTTCTTTTGGAAGTCAAACGGACTTCCGGAACAGATTCCGTTCAGCTTCCAAGGTACCACTATACTGCCAATTGTGGGATACGTAGTTGCTTTGCTTCTGTTTCCCAGTTTACATAACTACATGTTCAGTAAAGGTTCATGCTGTTATCACTGTGTCCTGCCTTGTGGGAACCAACCTACACTTCAGGCCGGTCACCCTCTCTCAACCTAAACTATCTTGCAGAGTTGTGGTGAGCATGAAATGAGGAAGAGAAGCGCCATCTACATCTGCTTGAGTTCCTTGGGGGAAAAGTAGAATATAAAGTAATAAACATATAGGCCAGATATAAGTTCTCCAAACTTCTGTTCTGTAAAGCCTCAGGAGCTATATTTCAATATGCTTTTTTGTTTGTTTTGTTTTTAGCAGGCTTGCATTTAAATGTGGCTTGATTGGTATCCTAAGTTCATTTCCGTGACTTGTTTCTTTTGTGGCTTTAGCCGTTCTTTTGCAGGGGGCGGGCGGCTGTGGAGGTTGAAAGGAGGTATAAATACAAAAATAAAGCTCCCTCCCCCACTTCTCTCTCCTGATTGGCAGACCCCCAAAGGCACTTGTGCCGAATCTGTGAAAACCGCCATTGATGCAGGTTACCGCCACATTGACGGTGCTTTTGTGTACTACAACGAACATGAAGTGGGACAGGCCATCCGGGAGAAGATCTCTGAAGGAAAGGTCAAGCGTGAAGACATCTTTTATTGTGGCAAGGTAAGAAATCCTAATTATTGGTGAGGGTGAGGGTGGGGAGTGTCAGGAACACATGTCGTTTGCCGTAACCTGCATTTTGTTTTCTTCAAGTCAAAGGTGAAATGTGGGAGGTTTTGGCAGGTAAGGAATCAAAGGGAAATTGTGTGTGGTGCAAGCAGCATTGGAAGGAGCTACAAGCCACACTCTCCAACCATCCCGAAATTCCTGGGACAGTCCCAAAAATCCTTTAGCCATCCCGGCTTCTCACGGTGTCACGGACAGTCCCGATCTCCTAAGAAAACCTCTCCTTGCTCTCTGTGCCAACATTAATTATTTGCTTGGCTGATGGGCTGGTGCCAAGGGTCATTTCTCACAAATGCTTTATATGTAGCTTTAAAAAGAATATATATATATATAAAAATTTACTGTCTCCACACCTCAAGAAAGATAGTGTGATGATATGAGAAGCCTTTCTTCAGATTCTGCTCTTCAGCAACTTAACGCCTTTGCCATTGGCCTTGGCATGTTTCCTCGTACAATTTCCATATGGAAAATTACAATAATATAAAACAAAATACGTAATAAAAAAATGCCAGTGCAATCAAAGATAATAGACCCACTTAGGATTTTAAAGAATCTCCTGGTCTCACTACACTGATCCTTTCCTCTTTTTTTGCTACATAGAATTTCCTTGCTGTTAAAGCACACAGAGCTGTTCCGTAGGTCACAGATGAGTACACATTTCCTAATAAAAATACTAAGTTCATGTTTAGAAGAGTTGGTTGATTGGTTAACAGCCTGCCCACTGCTCCAAACCTTGAGGGGAAAGGGCAGGCTGCTGGCAGAGCGGTACCCCCACCCCCATTCAGCAGCACAGGAGCACGGGGCATGGGTGCACAGCCTGCCCACTGCTCCAAAGCTTCCCGGGGCTGCAGGGGGAAGCCGAGGCTGCCGGCAGACGAGCGCGGCTCCACCACCACCACCAAAGAGCAGTCCAAGAGCGTTTTGTACACACATAACTTAGAGACTTCAACATATGCACACACTTTCATCCTCCATCTAATTTTTATTATTATTAAATTTGTAGACTGCCCTTAGATCCATAGATTTCAGAGTGGTTCACAACAAAAAATTACAATATAAAAAAGACAAAAAAATGTAAGCATCTAGGTAAGCAAGAGGCATGATCACAGTTCAATGAGATATTACAGCCAGGCAAATGCACTCAGGTAGGGCACAGAAGAAGGGGAAGAAATGGAGGCAGTGAGAGATTTTACTTTCTTGGGCTCCATGATCACTGCAGATGGTGACAGTAGTCACAAAATTAAAAGACGCCTGCTCCTTGGGAGAAAGGCGATGGCAAACCTAGACAGCATCTTAAAAAGCAGAGACATCACTTTACCAACAAAGGTTTGTATAGTTAAAGCTATGGTTTTCCCAGTAGTGATGTATGGAAGTGAGAGCTGGACCATAAAGAAGGCTGATCGCCGAAGAATTTATCCTTTGAATTATGGTGCTGGAGGAGACTCTTGAGAGTCCCATGGACTGCAAGAAGATCAAACGCATCCATTCTGAAGGAAATCAGCCCTGAGTGCTCACTGGAAGGACAGATCCTGAAGCTGAGGCTCCAATACTTTGGCCACCTCATGAAAAGAGAAGACTCCCTGGAAAAGACCCTGATGTTGGGAAAGATTGAGGGCACAAGGAGAAGGGGAAGACAGAGGACGAGATGGTTGGACAGTGTTCTCAAAGCTACCAGCATGATTTTGACCAAACTGCGGGAGGCAGTGGAAGACAGGAGTGCCTGGCGTGCTCCGGTCCATGGGGTCACGAAGAGTCGGACACGACTAAACAACAACAACAACAACAACAACAACAACAACAGGGCACAGAACAGGGGCAGTGAGGAGCATGGCATGGGAACAGCCCCCAGGCCCAGAGAAAGAGGCTTGGAGGGTTACATTTGGACCCGAAGCCTAACATTTTTGACTTCTTAATTAAGGCCAACTCCACAAGGTCCTTTAGCAAAAAGACCCTGTGTGGCTGAACAGTGAAGGGCAGAGGTTTTCAACCTTTTTGAGTCCACAGTTCCCTTGACCAACTACATTCTTTCTGTGGCACCCCTGTGGGGCTCAGGAGCCCAGTAATGTCACCCCTTGCCTGCAGAGCTGGCAGCCTCTCACCCTTTTTTGAACACCCTCCCTTGTGTAGTGTAACTTCAGCCTCCTCTCCTCTTCCCTCTATTGGGAGTCCTCCAGGCAGCTACCTATGCCACCCCCAGTCTCTGAGCTGACCCCTCTGCCCCAAAGAGAGGTACCTCTCAGAGGACCATTTGCCTGTGGAGCTTATAGCCAGGGATGCTGCAATAAACAGCTGTACAAGCCTTTGGGAGGCAGAGACACAAGAAGAAGAGACGAGAAGAAGAGTTTTTGATTTGATATCCTGCTTTATCACTACCCGAAGGAGTCTCAAAGCGGCTAACATTCTCCTTTCCCTTCCTCCCCCACAACAAACACTTTGTGAGGTGAGTGGGGCAGAGAGGCTTCAGAGAAGTGTGACTGGCCCAAGGTCACCCAGCAGCTGCATGTGGAGGAGCGGGGAAGCGAACCCGGTTCACCAGATTACGAATCCACCGCTCTTAACCACTACACCACACTGGCTCTCCTACAAGCCTACTGCTATCTAAATAGAACTGTTTGGTTTTCTGTATTCTTGCCAGTGTATCATAAACAAAGATGTTGCAAAAGTGCCATTTCCTCTCTTGAACACCTGTCCTTCCCTCACCCCTTTGCCTAACCCAGCAATGTTTTTGAATGCTTCCTGGCTCTCTCTTACAAGTTCACCATTAGTTATGCACCAGGTTGTGCCCAAGCATCCATCTGGATGGGAAGCAACAAACAACTGGATGGGAGGAAAAAGGGACAGAGGCCGGTGTTGCCTGTGGTACCCCTGGCCATCATTCAAGGTAACCTAGGCCTACACGGCATGCTGGTTGAAAACCACTGGTTAAGAGCATTGCTAAAGCCTTGTCTCTATTATCTCCACTGCTGTTTACTAACCTAAAGGGAATATTCCAGCTGTTCCTGTTTCATGCTACTTTTTATTTTTCAAATTCAGAGCCATGACTATGCAGATTGGGAGGCGAGCTGCAGAGTAGGAAAAGTGGGATGGGGAAACTCCCTAAGAATCCCAAGGACTTCTGGAAGGGAAGAATGGTTAGTATAAATGTGGTTCCAATTACCCTTGTGACTGCCACATTAAGCAACTGGCTTTCAGGGAGGGAAGGGCTGAAAATAAAAGCCAGAATCCCTTAGGCTGAAGCTCCGTCCCTGAAGCTGCTAATTGATCTGTGCCAGACTGCAGGAAATGGCTAATTTCTTGTGTCTAAGTCTTGATTTTTATATTTTTGAAAGGGAAGAGGAGGCCGCTGAAATCTAGACAGCAATCTTTAAACATTAATCTCCAGTCAAGTAAACCTCTTGAGTGATGGAGAAGTTGGTCTCAAAGCCACCGATGAAGTGTTATTTCACAAATCCTGAGTGGTTGATTGGTGCCTAATGAGAAAGAGAGAGCTATAGAATTCCTAACATGAGAAAATGATCAAAAACTGTCCAAGTCACAATGTGGCTACATTTTTATATGACCGTGTGGTTGTAGTGGTCAGAGAGCTGGACTAGGAGACCAGGGTTCAAATCTCCACTCAGCCATGAAGCACGCAGGAATGACCTTGGGCTAGTCACTGTCTCTGAGCCTACCTCAAAGGGTTGTTGTGAGATTAAAATCGGAAGCAGAGAAGAACAGTGTATGCAGCCTTGAACTCCTTAGAGGAAAGGTGGGATAGAAATGTCATAATAAATAACAATAAATAGTTAAGAAGCATGACACATCAAATAGGGCATCCGGATCGAGCACTGGGTTCACCTAATGCTGCTATCCAGCTTGGAGCAACAAATCTTGCATATTCTTCACACTAGTAATATTGCCTTAGTTCATCTGAGACCTTGCAGACCAGGCATAGGCAAACTCAGCTCTCCAGATGTTTTGAGACTACAGTTCCCATCATCCCTGGCCACTGGTCCTGTTAGCTAGGGGTGATGGGAGTTGTAGTCCCAAAACATCTGGAGGGCCGAGTTTGCCTATGTTTGTTGCAGACCATTCTGCTTGCCAGATTCCAAAATCTAGACACACAGAGAGATTTCTGCCCTAAAGAAATACATTGGACCGTAACCCATGAGGCACAGTTCTTGATGAAAATTTGCTTTCATTCTGCTCCATAGATACTGTGGGGAATTTTCCTTGAGATACCATTGGCTACACCCACCAGATAATTTAAAAAACCCCACCTTATATCATCTCAACATACATGGAGAATCCTGGGAACTGAACTTTGTTAAAGGTGCTGGAAATTTTAGCTCTGTGAGCTCAGCCCTCTATAGTTTGTTAAGTCAGAAAGTGGCATAAGAGTGCTTTAAATGCATTGTGTGGGTGTGGAAAGGGATATATTAACTTGCTGATTATTGGTCTAATACAGTGGAACCTTGGTTCTCGAACTTAATCTGTTCGACTCCCGAAACATTAGAAAACCAAGGCACAGCTTCTGATTAGCGCAGGCACCCCGGAAACAATAGCCAACAGCTGCATCGGACGTTCGGCTTCCGGAAAATGTTCGAAAACCGTATCACTTACTTCCAGGTTTTTGGCATTTGGGAGCCGATTTGTTTGTCAACTGAGCCATTCGAGAACCAAGGTTCCACTGTAAAATCTATTATAAGTGACAAGTGTGTTGGTTTGTTGGAATATTTCTAGATAATATGATTGTTCCTTTTCCTTCTGCATGAGTACGATTGTTACCATCTATTTATGGAAGCATTTTGCCTAAAATTCTTAGGTTTTGATGATAAGCAGTACAAAGGACACTTTAATAATCCAGTTCTAACTATCTTTACTCAAAACAGCTAGATCTCTGAAATCTGTACAAGTTCTAAAGCAGCTTTCGACAATGCCTTGCCCTCCAGAAGGTTTGGACTCCAGCTCCCATCACACTCACTCAATTGGGCCAGTGGCTGAGGATGAAGGGAGTTGTAGTCTAACAACATCTGCAGTGTGCCAGCTTGGAGAAGGTTGAGCTGACTCATCAGAAATTATTCCAAACTCGCAAGTGCCAGGATAATTGTACACAATCAAAAATTATTTGCTGACTGAAAGCAGCAGCATCTGTATTCTGGCACAGTTCTCAAAGCAAAGCATTATTATTTTATTTTATTTTATTGCATGCAAAGAACTTGAAGGTCCAACCCCCACCTCACCTCCCATTTTCCTACACTGCCAGAAATTTTGGTTGTTTGGCTGCTCCTCCCCACCCCCACCCCAGTAGTTCTTCTATTTCATTAAGTTGAAAGCAATGTTTGCAGAGAAAGTGATGTCCTGGGACAAAAGAATAATTTGGCAGCTACCTGGTGCTCTCGCTTATTGACACAGGACTGCTATGTGCACTGAGAAGATCCTCTTGAACACAAATAGTAAAAAAAGAGTTGGGAAGAGAGAAGACCCATGATGAAACAAGAAGCTAATATTTACAATGCAAAGAATAACCCAGCGTTCATAGCCTTTCCTAGAAAGGGTTTTTGTTTTTGTTTTTCTGGAGCTGCTATTCATGCACACTTTGAAAATGATCAAATGAAGCCAAGAACTGGGTCCTATTCCTGCAGCAGAACCGTAAACATAACTCCTCAGAAGTGAGCCTCATTTAGTTAGATGGGACTTACTCTCAGGTAACTGGGTGTAGGATTGCAGCATGACAGTTTACTTCTGTTGAAGTGGCAACTTCTGGACTGCCATGCAAGAAGAACAAAGAGTTTTGTGGCACCATAAAGGCTAACAATTTATTATGGCAAACACGTTTGTGACCTAAAATTCCTTTTGTTAGATACATCAGTGTTGGGGTTTAGTTTGGCCCAGCAGGTCTAATTTTGGCTGTGAGGCAATTATCTCCAGAGCTGTCCCTTCATATATGAGATCACGCAGATAAAGTCATTTGTTCAAAGGAACAATCAGGATACTTAATGTGTGGTCTCCAATTGGGAACTCCCAAGTGCAGCCAATCCTTGCCAAGAGCAGGAAGTCACCATGGATAGCTGACATTAAGCTATCTTTTAGCAGGCATCCTGAGCTCAAGCAAAGGAAAAATGGATCATCTGACATCAAGCACTCCTTACTACTGTTGCAATTATTGTTCATGGAAAATTCCATACCCTCTGAAAGAACAGTTTTTGTTGTAACCTTGCTATAATGGTTCTCCAAGTGTAGCTGCCTGTGGTTAACTTCGGTCAACATGCTCTTGCAATGCCATATTTTCTTCGTTTCAGCATTTAGCTTGCGGTGAAGGTTCTATCACATTTATTTATGTTTTCTTCCTCTTCTCCCTCAAGCTGTGGAACACATGCCACCCACCAGAGCTGGTGCGTCCAACTCTGGAGAAGACATTGAAGACCTTGCAGCTTGACTACGTTGATCTCTACATTATTGAGCTGCCGATGGCTTTTAAGGTAAAGAGAAAAGTTGTGTTAGAGCTCCTCCTAGTGTGTTAGT
The DNA here is from genome assembly GCF_964106915.1 of Podarcis gaigeae. Classification (NCBI taxonomy): domain Eukaryota; kingdom Metazoa; phylum Chordata; class Lepidosauria; order Squamata; family Lacertidae; genus Podarcis; species Podarcis gaigeae. The sequence continues at coordinate 22,743,434 of NC_139686.1, read as the reverse complement.
GTCTTCCAGTCTGAACTAGGAAGAATACCTGGAGTAAACTTCACATTTACAGGTAGAGAGGCCACTGACTCACCACCCAAAATGCATCTCTCTCTCTCTCTCTCTCTCTCTCTCTCTCTCTCTCTCACACACACACACACACACACACACACGGAGGCAGATTTGCATATAGGGTAAGTTGCACACACTAATTTATAAAAACATAAATTTGCCATGAATTTTTTAATTGGCCAAGCAAAGCGAGACCTTTGGTTTAATGACTTGCTCGTTCAACATTCTGTCTGTAGTGTTGGCAAGCAAGGAACTGGAGACATACAGCTTCTGTGTAGAATATGCATTCCTTGCAAACATACAAGCAGGGTATGAGGGGAGGCAAACAGGAATTCCTTTAGGCAGATGTTTCTTTGATGTTTGTACCCTCAGATCTTGACAACTCCATGGAATTTTTTTCAGTCCTTTCCCTCTCCTCCCGCAAATCCCACAACGCTCCAACAGCCATTTCTAAGGGCCGAGCTACACATTACTAAATTCACTCTTTTTAAAAAGCAGGCTTCATGCTGACACTTTTCTTTTCATGGAAAATCCCAGTTCAATGCCCTACACCCAGTGCAGATCAGGGTGTGTGTGTGTGTTGGTTTCCTGCTGAAAAGTAACTCTCTGGCTGCTATGTAGTAAGCAGCACCTATGGGGACACATAGCCAGGTATATGTGTGCAGGTGGAATAACAGAGAAACCAGCATGCTTGTACATGGGTTCAGAGTAATGTGTGAATGAGCATAGAGGGAAAGGCATGCAGGCTTCGGCTGCTGGCCAGAAAAAGGATGTTGCTGTTATTATTGTTATTTTGTGTGTGTTGTTTTAATGTATTGTATTGTAAATTGCTTTCGATATAATTTTGATCAAAAGGCAGAGTGTAACTTGTTAAAATAAATCAGATGTTACTTGAAGCCCAAGCCCCTTCTTGGGAATCAAGGAAGCAAACTTGCAAAAGGCGGTTTGTTTTGTAATGTGAGATCTCTGAAGACCACTGGAATTTCAGAATGAAATTTGGTACATGTGTTCAAGCAATGGAGGTACATTTCAGCTTCAGATGACAAAGTTCAACCTCCATGTCCATTTTCTGTTAACCTAAGTACACATTTCTTCTTATATGTGCTTTCTTTCCAAGTTAATCACTTACCCCTGCTTCTACACATACTTTTCTGTCTTTCCAAGAAGTCCCAAGGTACCCACTGCCTCTCCCCTGGAAAGTAAAAAAACAGAATACTTATGCATTGTGGATTTCTCTTCCACAAACATATTTTTGTGTGTGTTTTTCCCCTCAGCCTGGAGAGCGCATCTACCCAAAAGATGAAAATGGGAAATGGATGTACCATGAGACAGACCTATGTGCCACTTGGGAGGTGAGTAGATCTGAAGCTTCTGTGGAACCATCATCTTTGCATCTCCTAAGGCAGGTGTGGGCAAACTTCATGCCCCTTCCTCTGTCAGAGATCCTGGCCAGCTTACCTTTATCTTCATTTTTCTGGCCGGAGGGTGCTGAACAATGTGAAGTAGGTCTGGATTTTTACACTGCTCTACTTCCTCACAGTGCTCCCAAGCTAGCTTTGTTTTGGAGAATTGTGGCTCCATGAAGACTACCCCAGATAGGGCCTTATTTTCCCCCTCTCATCTGACCTTCCCATCAACACTCTATCTCACTGTTCTGCCTATTAGTTTTTTCCTTCTTCCTTTCCCCCTTTTCCCTTTCTGCTGCGGAGAAAAATCACTTCCTTGTCTTTCCTTATTTAAGTTCTTGATCAAAGGCTATTTCTTCAGCAAAGTCTGCCCCCTCCAGAAGCTTCTTGGCCTTCTCCTGCCCTCCTCTACATCCTGGCTCTTTCCTCCCTTAGTTGCTACTAAGTCCCCTCCCTCCTTCCCTCCCTCCTTGGGGAATTGCTATAAATCTTCTACTCGGCTGCCTTCCCACTGTTTTGCCTGCTTTATCCTGACAGGCTTTGGAAGCATGTAAAGACGCAGGGCTAATGAAGTCCATTGGGGTGTCCAACTTCAACCGTAGGCAGCTGGAGATGATCCTCAACAAACCGGGACTCAAGCACAAGCCTGTCAGCAACCAGGTAATGGAGATATGCAAAGTGATGCAGTGACATGAGCAAGCATCTTGTTGCTTTCACATCATCTGACATGCACTGTATGCATTTGGTACTTGGGTGACGTATCAGAGTACCAAAGCATCTTGTATGGACAATTCTTACGATCTTGCAGCTGCGCCATGACGGCTGTGCTCTGCTTCCACAGTCAGAGGCAGTAATGCTCCTGAATCCCAGCTGCTGCAAACCCCAGGAGGAGAGTGCGCTCTTATGCTCAGGTCCTGCTTTCAGGTTTTCCACAGGCATCTGGTTGGGCATTGTGAGTACAGGAGGCTGGACTTGATGGGCCAATAGCCTGGTCCAGGAGGCTCTTCTTATGGTCTTATGCTGAGGGAACTACCCAGTGGTGAGCATATTCATGGCTTCAGATGGCTGAGTGTACGAGTGGTTAAGTAATGTCAGACATGGGACATAACAATCTTAAACCTGCCCCACTCCAGATCATAAAATGCAATGCCAGTATCAGATTGTTGTGGGGCCCTTTGGGCAAGAAGAGTAACATTGGGCTCATGTTCAGAACCTCTCCTTCCTCCTATAATCATATCCCCCCACCAAAAAAATCTAAAATACCCTAAAATCTTACCCAAGATTCTTCCCCCTCTCTCACAAATGCACTCATGTCTCTTCTTCCACTCATCTTTCTCTACCTAAATATGTTGCATGTCTTATCCAATTCTACAATTATATGGCTCTATGAGAGCCCACCTAGTATAGCATCTGGTTCTCACAATCAGATCCCTATGGGAAGCTCACAAATAGGATCTGAATGTGGCAGCCTTCAGCCCACCTTTGATTCCCACTTGTGGCACGGTAGACCTTCATTCAGTCAGACACCCTTACTTATTTTTCTCTCCCCACCCCCACCCATTTCACACCAAATCCATATCACACAAATCATGCACCTCCAGTCCTCTCTCTCCCCTTCCCCACAAACTATGCATTCCCTAGCTTGTCCCTATATTCATCAGTGAAAATATTTGACATGCCATTACAATAATAAGGATAGCATGATCACTGATATTGTGAATTGCCATCAGCTCTTTGGAAAAGTTCGGAGGAAGGAAAGAGGCTAGAAAGATGATCATAATTTTTAAATCTCAGTTCATAAACTGCAGTGAGGCAATCCTATATGACACTTAGCCTAACCTGTCTGTTTCGAGCACAAGAACACAATATCTTTATGTGGGAGAAAGAAGTGAGAAGAGCAACTACTTGGTAACTGCATGAAGGAAGAAGATATGGGGGAAATGAGAGCTAAAAGACCTGAATTGGCTGGCACAAGAGTGAAGACTGCAGGCAGCAACAGGGCTATGTGTCAATCAGCCGGCCTCTAGGACAGGGGTGGCTAACCTGAGGGCTGCACTCAAGGTTGGTCAATCCACCAAGTGCCACATGTCAACAGTGGTCATAGCCAATCATGGATGGACTTCCCCAACCACTTGTTTACCACTGTGTATACAAACTCACCCAGCCAACGTACCGAGAGTCACTGTGACCTGCTCAGTTTGCCTCTGAGGTGCTCCCTATGAATGGGCAGCTTCCAGACCCATCCTGCTCTCCTGTCTTAGGGATCTTTTTCTTTAAACTGGACTTGAATTGGAGAGCCCTCTAAGCAGAAGACACCTTAAAATGGAGGACTGTAAATCATTGCAGCCCACTCCTTAGTACATTTGGCTCCATTTCTTGTTGAATAAGAACTGTACACGAGACATTCTGGAGCTACAAAAGCTGTGTCATCAAAAAAAGCAGATTGTGGGTCCGATTATAAAAGAATAATCTAGGAGACAATGGATTTCTGAGCACTCTGCACTTTTTTGACAAAACCCACTGAGAGAATGAGAGAGGGCTGGAACACAGTTTTCTTGGCAACTGGATGAGGTCAGTGTGTTCCACCAACATAAGCTTACAGTTGAATAAGCTAGCCTTATTGAAGCCTTTTCTCATCCCCACTTCCAGAGGCTCCAGTTTGAGCAAAGGAGGATTTGCATGGGCTAGAAGGCATGCTTTACTGGGACCAGCCTTGCAATAAACTTCACAAACAATAAATCAGTCCTGGGATAAATTGGGACTGCTCCATGGAATAGATACTTTTAAATCTATGAAACATTGGCCCATGTAGATGGTTCCCAGGGTCAACAAAAGTTTGCAGAACCCTGAGAGAAGCCAGTTTTCTCCTTCTTTTCTTAGAATTTTATCCCCAAACCTTTCACAGCTTTATAATGGGACTGTATTTGTGGCAAACATATAGAGCAGGGATTGGGGACCTCTGACCCTACAGATGTTGTGGGACTACAACTCCCATCATCCCTGATGGGTGGTCATGCTTGTTGGCCATTATGACCATTGATTGGGGATGATGGGAGTTGTAGCCCCACAACACCTGGAGGGCCAGAGGTTCCCCATCCTTGCTATAGCAGGATGGCTTCATGGTGTATGATGTATGGTGTATGAAGAGTTTAGTTATCCAAGCAGGTTGAAATGGTTGTGTGAAAATGAGGGGAGAAGGACCTAAGTGTTTCCCCTCCAGCAGTTTTTCCACTGAAAATCATTCCCCAGGGGGAATTTGCAGGCAATTACATGTTGACTTTGTGAACAAGGTTTCTTGTTGGGCCATTTTGTCATTAACCCAGCCTTCTGCATTCTGTTTCTGCAGATTGAATGCCACCCGTATTTCACCCAGCCCAAACTTTTAGAATTTTGCAAACAACATGACATTGTCCTTGTCGGATACAGCCCTCTAGGAACATCAAGAGATGAAAGCTGGTGAGTGAGATGTTGTGTTTAGGAATATTAGAGCAGGGGTGGGGGACTTTTAGACCTCCAGATGTGGTTGGACTCCAACTCCCATCAGACCTGGCCACCATGATCGGTGGTCAGGGATGATGGGAATTGTTGCTGGAGACAACTTCACCCTCTTTCCTCTGCTGCAGGGTCACATTGTTCTCTTGCTGCTCCATCTGTTGCTAAATTGGTTTGAAATCTGTTAACATGGTCCTCACCTGGTCCAAAGATCACCTGTATGCTACTCTCACACTGCCTGCATAGGCAAGGCGGACCCACTTTAAAAATCAGCTGTATTGCACTCATATTGCCTGCAGATGCCTTCAGCAGAGCGGTTTTCAAAACCAGATAACAACTTGATTTGGTCTTGCTTCAGTCCCTTCACACCCCCATTAGTTCTTCTGCCACCAGACTGCCATGTAAGGCAAATCTAGGCTGATTTCCTTTCCCTTTCTACAACAAGGGTGAATGTGTCTTCCCCTCCACTGCTGGAGGACCCTGTGTTAAAGGCCATTGGAGAAAAATACAACAAGACGGCTGCCCAAGTGGCGCTCCGCTTCAATATCCAGCGAGGGGTGGTGGTCATCCCTAAGAGCTTCACCGCAGAGCGCATTAGAGAGAACTTCCAGGTAAGCATTCAAAAAAGCCTGCTCTGTGTGGCAAAGCACCTGCTGTTCTTTCTCCCCACCTCACTAGAAGGTAGCAAAGCCCACTAGCCTTGCAACCTCCAAAAGGGTCTTTGACAGCAAGGCAGAGATAGCACTCCATGTCTGCAGTCTTCAACCTGTTCAATTCACACACCCCCATTTTTAAAAAACAGCTTCCACCGTTATAAAAACAAAACCAATACCGTATTTTTCGCTCCATAAGACACACTTTTCCCCTTCTAAAAAGTAAGGGGAAATGTGTGTGCGTCTTATGGAGCGAATGCAGACGGGAGGCTCTGCTCAGCGCTCCCTTTAAAGAGCCATTTGGAGCATGTGTGGGGCTCTTGGGGGCTTTTCCCCAAGGAGGGAGAAGGGCAGCCCATCAGTCCCTTCTTCCTCCTCGGGGAAAAGTCCTCAAGAGCCGCAAACACGCTCCACACAGCTCTTTAAAGGGAGCACTGAGCAGAGCCTGGGAGGCATACAGGCTCTGCTTTAAAGCGCACCCTTTAACCCCCCCCTTGTATTCCCCCTCTAAAAACTAAGTGCGTCTTATGGTCAGGTGCATCTTATGGAGTGAAAAATACGGTGCATTAATTGTCAGCTTCTGTCGTCTTCAACTTTTTCAAACCAGGGACCCACCATGTGCTTGGGACCCACTTTCAATTTGTTTTTTTTAACCTTATATTTACATGATGATAGTATTGCCGTTGACATTTAATCTTGGCCCAGGATGCAACCCAGCAGTGGATCTTAGCCCACTTCTTGAAGACCAGTGAACACTGGAGGGACCACAGACGGCTTCTCTCCTTTTCTCCTCTGTCCTGGGGAACTCCATAATGCCTTCCTCCACATGCTGCGGCCCTTGGTGGAGTCGTACCTGCCTTTATTCCAAAATAATAAGGATCTGAGGATCTGAATCTACAGCAAGCCCACCACTCTGGCGTAGGGAACAGAGTGGTAGGCTTGCTGTAGATTCAGATCTTTTATTGGGATTGAAGCTCACTAGGTGAAATCAGGTCAGTCACAAACTCGCAGTCTAACCTACCTTGCCAGGGTACTTGTGAACTGGACTAGATGATCCTCATGCAAGTCATCAAATATTGAGTGCCCATGTGTGAATTTGTCCTCCATTCTGGTTATTTAAGCAATTTACCTTATACTGAATCAGACCATTGGCTCACCTGAATCAGTATTGTCTGCATTGACTGGAAGCGCCTCTCCAGGATTTAAGGCATTCCCAGCCATACTTGGAGATGCTGGGGATTGAACCAGGAACCTTCTGCACGCAAAGCAGATGCTCTGCCACTGAGCTATGGCCCTTATGGCTGCTCTCATTCCACCACATACTATCATGTGCTGCTCATTTGATCCTTTTGCAGGGGCTGCGAGAATGAGGGTGTGCCTGCTGTCCAGCATCCATTTCCTTTTAGGCCAGAGGAGAGGCTAAGGGCACAGTTCTCAATTTAAAGCCCTGGGGCTGAGCACCCTTTGTTTTGCTCCACAAAAACATGCTCTCTAAAGCTCAATCAGAGCAAATGTCAGTCTGCAGAAAACCCAAACTGACAGACATGGAGCGCTAGAATGAGCAGGACAAAAGGTCAGTGTGGACAAGCCCACACTTAAGACACAGGCTTAGTCATCAGTTGCATAAATGTAGGATAATGGGTGGTTTCTCTCTCTCTCTCTCTCTCTCTCTCTCTCTCTCTCTCTCTCTCTCTTTTGCCAAGATCTTTGATTTTTCCCTTACTGACAAAGAAATGAAAGAGATTGAAGCGCTGAACAAAAATATCCGCTACGTGGAGATGTTGATGTAAGTATAAATCTAGATATGCAGCATGTAGAAGCATGAGTTGTACTGATGTGATAACCACAGCTTAACTGTGGGCTGGGGCCTTTCCTGATGTTTTCAGTGCAGGACCCAAAAATCCACTCTACGGAAGGAGGGAGGGCCTTTTTGGCTTTGGATAAGATTTTCCCTTTTGATAGGCTGCTTCTCACACGTGCATGACTTCCACTCTCTTTATCTCAGTCCCTGCAAAGGCGGTTTTATGATACCGCACTACAGGAGGCGCCAAAATATTCTGTAGAAGGAAGGATTTTGCATTGCATAAGGCGCCACTGAAAGTTGACGGTCCCTGGCCCTAGAAACATCAACCAATTGCTTTGGATTCTTACAGGAAAGTGCTCCCTTTAACCCAGGGATGGGAAACCTGCTACCTTCCAGGTGTCTTGGACTCCAATTGTCATCAGCCCTATTCAACATGGCCCATTGGGGGATGATGGGAGTTGTAGTCCAACAACATCTGGTAGGTCTTAGGTTCCCCAACCTGCCATAAACCATTCACCCGACAGTGCTGATAGCTCAGCTCCTTTATGCTCTTAGGTCTGTCCAGACTAGCTGCAGCTGATCTGTCTTCTTCATTACATGGATTGGGAGCTCTTAAGTCAAAGCACTGTCCTCCTGCACAAGACAATGTGCTTCCTTGCCTTAAGCAAGTTGGGGACCACAGCTATGCTCCAGTTTGCTGGCAGGTTCCTAACATGGCCATTCTGCTGATCCTGAAACTTGAGAACATCCTCCATGTGTTCTAGGAAATGTGGAAAGTTGGTCACTTGCAATGCAGCTTTAGGAGCCCATGGTATTATGTTACATTTGGCTAGCTCTTGCCCAAGGACTTGCACGACTGAAGTCTGCAGCGAAACAGCCTTGGCAAAACAAATGCACCAGTAGATGCCAGCTTTAACATCATCACTCCCAAGACTCCTGGAAGCCAGACAGGACATTAATGTCCCCTTACATAACCAAACCGAACTCATCCAGGTTTGAGTCCCAGCAGTTTAATTAGAGGGTGCAGCCAGGTTTGAATGGGCTGCCTGCCAGTTCATAGTGGAGGAGGGAGAAAGAGGCAACAGAAATGAGAGCCAGATAAGTTTATCCTTTGCCGGCTCAAGGAGTTGGGATACATGCAGGGTTTGGCTACACTTTGTACCACATATAGTCAGGGAATCATTAGTGAAAATCAGATGTTTAATCTTAATAACCCAAGCTGACCCATGTTTTCTCCAAAAGCCAAACACTTGTGCTTAAAAAGCCTTCTCAGATTCAAAGATTGTGTCTTGATAAGTAAAATCATATTTTTATATATGAATACTTACTCTAATGGATCCTTCATATTGTAGGAGGCCTGTTTGTACCAAGTTTTAAAGCATACATATTAAGCACAAATCACCTTTTCTGTTCAAAATGGTGTATTTAGTTCTGTGTGGGGACTTCTTTCTAGAGGCAACAAATTGCCATACTCTAGGGATTTGAAAATGTTTCCACCTGCCTTCCAGTTAAAACATTCCGGGCTGCTTGCAATTAGGGTTGCCACCTTTGGTCAGCCAAAATAAGGGACAAGTCCCACACTTTCCCTTAAAATAAGGAACCACCCCTTATTATAAAGGACAGGTGGCAGCCCTACCCTTGAAATACAGTGGTACCTCAGGTTACAGACACTTCAGGTTACAGACTCTGCTAACCCAGAAATAGTACCTCAGGTTAACTTTGCTTCAGGATGAGAACAGAAATCACACGGCAGCGGGAGGCCCCATTAGCTCAGGTTAAGAACGGACCTCCGGAACAAATTAAGTTCTTAACCCGAGGTACCACTGTACATAAAATATGATCACTTCAGATGTTTTGGACGACAGCTCCCATAATACTCTACCACAGACCACAGCTGTGACTGATGGGAGTTGCCACTCAAAAAATTTGAAAAGGTCATCGATTACCCCTTCAGTAGATCATACCAATAGCAAGCCTGAGGTCAAGGTGGAGGGATGTTGCTGTTGTGGTTAGTTATGGTGTTAGCTGCGACTATTAACTGTGACTTCAATTTGTTTCAGGTGGCAGGACCACCCAGAGTATCCTTTTCACGATGAATACTGAAAATGGTGCATCCACTACCATGTGCTTGGTTTTAGTGATCTTTGTTCCTTGTTATCTTTTAGCTTTGAATTTAGTAACAGCATCATTGCAATCTTTCTGCAAGTCCCTCGATTTCTCCTATGCTAACCCTCCACAATCTGTCCAAAACAAATGTGGATAACCAGGCCCACTCAGAAGAGTAGTTTCAAGTCAGTGTTCAACTGCCACTATTATTGTGATGGAGGAGAGCCAAGGTGTTGTGGTTTTTGTTTCGTATAAGACGGAGGATCTCTCTTTGACTTGCTGTCTCAAATTTTTGTCTTGTGTAACAAACATTAAAGAACATTTTCGATTAAATCTCTGATGAACTTGAACAGTTGGATGCAAGGTTAGGAAACATAGTATGATGGTGGCAATCATTCAAAGCAAAACTGGATGTGAAATTTGGAGTAGCTTGCTTATATAAAAAAGTAATCTTCTAGATCAGAATGTTCCTTCACTGTATGTTTTTTTGGCACTTGTGCTCATCTTATGTGACTATAAAAGGACTTATGGACCAAAGCCACCTTTGGCTACACTTTAGAGCAGGGCTGGGGGACCAATGGGCCTCCAGTTACTTCTGAACTACAACTCTCATCATTCTTGACCACTAGTCCTGCTAGCTAGGGATGATGGGAGTTGTAGTCAAAAAACAGCTGGAGACCCAAGTTTGGGAAAAACTGGGTTATGCAGTCTGGAGCTGATGGGAATTGTCCCAATGACATTTGAAGGGCCACAATTTTCCCACTCCTGCTTTAGAGAGAAGGCAATGGTCAATTATACAAGCGGTCAGGGGTGGTGCCAGATGGGTGTGGTCAGCATGGGGCCCTCAAAAACCTTTCAGCTCCAGTAACCTTTAAGCAATGCCAACAATCCAGCTAAGAATATGGGTTGTTCACTTGTAACATGTAACGTTTTTAATATGCAGAAGTAAAATAAATCACAGTAGCCTTTTAAATAAGAAATTGTTAAAGTTTTAGATATATAAAAAAGGATTTCAAGTCCATGTTTAGAAGAGGAGGAAGAAGATTGTTGCCCTTTACATGACCACACAATGGGACACTGGCTGATACTCAAATATGTATGCTGGGTAAATCTGATACTTCTCAAAGATGACAAAAATAGAAGGATCAAGAACGTTGTCTACACAGCTATCATAAAAGTTGTTCGATTGGTTAGATCTCGATGGAGGGCGTAGGTAAGCAGGATTTCCTTGAACGTAGTCTCCAACCAGAACTTTAGCTACAAACATGCTCCTGATGTGGGTATCCGACTGGCAATATGCATGTGAATAACTAGCGTCTCTGGCAAAATAACTTCCTGAAAGAAGAGATGTCTGTAAGAACCAAGCAAGCCAATGCAAGTTTGCTGCTGCACAAATAATCATCTTGAACATTTTAGACCACTCCCTCCCTTTCCGATCTTCCATTGCAAGTGCCATTGCTCATGTAGCCAAAATAGCATCATCCACACCCAACAGGGAGTATCAACAGGATCATGGAAACTCTTGGTGTGGGGGGAACCCTCCAAAATAGCCCATTGAGGCTGTGCTGGGTGCAGGGTGTGTGTTTTGCTCACACAGCTGCATTGTCTGCCTAACTCCAATACCAGCCCATTTAGTGACTTGCACAGGGCAACCACAAAGGTGTGGAGGGTAGACTTCTGAAGAGGAGGGGCAGAGAAGCAAGTGGATATAGGAGTTCATTCAATCACAGATATTCAGCTGGCAAAAGAAGAATCACCAAGGTCCCCTAAGCCTTCCACGTTGCTGCGGACTTTCAACAAACACACTTTTTTGTACTTGATTGGTGTTGGATTGCTGAGGACTTAATATCAGACTATAGACAGGTGATGGTACGGTATGGTCCTTGCAATTTGTGTGTGTGTGTTCCTCTCAGGTTCATTGCACACTAGATGGAGAAAACATGCACAGCTACACACATTTCCTGCCCGCTCTGAATTGGTACCTTTTCCATAGAGAGTGCCATGGGTCCCACAGATTCTCCAGTCAAAGTTCTGCCCACAGATGTCATGCAAATGGCGTTTGTTGGTGCCATGGAACAATAACCTTTCGTCTACCTTGTCCCCCCCATTCATCTTCTTCATCTGCTCTTTCTGCCTAGAAACAGAAGCATCTGCTTTATAAAAAAATAAACACACACCCCGAGTCAAACTCAATGCACACAAGAATTAAAACTCCTTTCCTTGAACCAGCCCTCAGGCAATGCAATGAAAGGATCAGCAAGTCTGTTTACACATTTGCCAGCATAATTTTATACACTTTTTTTCTAGCAGAGTAGTCAAATAATTACTTTCCCAAGATCTACTAGCTTACTATATTGTAACTATGTATACTCTACATTAAAATCCAAATTCTACACCAAGCAAACCTTTATATCTGGAGGCGGTTGGAGGATGGACGGCGGCTAACAGATTGAGGTTGAATCCTGACAAGACAGAAGTACTGTTTCTAGGGGACAGGGGGCGGGTGGGTGTGGAGGACTCTCTGGTCCTGAATGGGTAACTGTGCCCCTGAAGGACCAGGTGTGCAGCCTGGAAGTCATTTTGGACTCTCTCCCGCTTGGACTACTGCAATGCACTCTACGTTGGGCTACCTTTGAAAATGACCCAGAAACTACAATTAATCCTGAATGCGGCAGCTAGACTGGTGACTGGGAGTGGCCGCCAAGACCACATAACACCAGTCCTGAAAGACCTACATTGGTTCCCAGTACATTTCTGGGCATAATTCAAAGTGTTGGTGCTGACCTTTAAAGCCCTAAATGGCCTCGGCCCAGTATACCTGAAGGAGCGTCTCCACCCCCATCGTTCAGCCCAGACACTGAGGTCCAGCACCGAGGGCCTTCTGGCAGTTCCCTCACTATGAGAAATGAAGTTACTGGGACCCAGGCAGAGGGCCTTCTTCAGTAGTGGCACCCACCCTATGGAATGCCCTCCCATCAGATGTCAAAGAAATAAACAACTATCAGACTTTTAAAAGACATCTGAAGGCAGCCCTGTTTAGGAAAGTTTTAAATGTTTGAAGTTTTATTCTGTTTTTAGTGTTCTGTTGGAAGCCGCCTAGAGTGGCTGGGGAAACCCAGACATATGGGTGGGCTAATATGAATAATTTATTATGGGCACCTCCACTAGACAAGGGAATCATCAGACTGCTGTGGACTGAAGGCTTTGCTAAGATTGCACAGTCTCACCTTTGGAGTACAATTTACCCTGCTCATCCTATCTCCTATAGCTGAACTGGGTGGTGGTAGAGATTATGGTCACTAGGGAGCCCCCGGCCAATTTCTGTTGGACCAATTAGTGCAAACTCCCCCAACCTAGTGCCCTCCAAACATTTTGGATTACAGCTTCCATCAGCCCCAGTCAACATGGCCAATGGTCAGGGAAGATGGGAGCTGTAGACTCAAACATCTGGAGGTTGAGGAAGGCTGCTGTTTGCTGGGATTACTGGAAAGAATGGCAGTCAGATTCTGTAAGAGATTACTTCAGAGGCAACCTACATGTGATACTAGTCACATATTTAAATAAATCCTCCAGAACAATTGTCTGGGAGTTCTCCAACACCTGAGATCACCACCGCCAACCCATGTAGGGATGCTACTAGGCAGCAGGTTGGGTGGCCACCGTGTCCCAAACACTAATCCCAACGCTGGCATGGATGGGTATCCTGGTGAGTGAGATGGAATCCCTTTGGATAATGGTACCCCATAATCTTCCAGTCTGTGCTGATGCTGCACTGAATGCCCAGGTGGATGCAGTAGGGGCAAGTCAACATCTGTTTGACTGAAACATGACAAAGAAATATCAATGTGCTTCCCTCAAAATATAATCCATGGCCAGTTACATATTTGTGACATCAGGCCGCAAGATTTGAATTCCCACAAAATGATAGAGGAATAGCAGTCAAGTAAGGAGTCATGGCCAATTATAGTAGTATCCCCCCCTTCACCTCAAAAAGAGACAAAGGAAACCATTTCTAGACTCTCATACCATGAGTTCCCATCCCTTGGAGGAGAAGGAAATCAAATACGAACCACTGGAAGACTTGCCAAAGAGACGGGTTCTGAATCCTTTGGAGTCGGTGGATAACATAACCCTCCATGGTCTTCTGAAAGAGTTCCTTAATTTCATTGTATTCTTCAGCAGAATCAGAGATCTCCACCAGCTAGGCACAAATCATAGTGAAATGAACCATTCCACATTTGTTTTCAGACTATACATTTATTTTCTCACATTTATACATCACTCTTCTGAAACAACACAAACCCTGTTTTGTGTTTAACATTGCTTCGCACCGGTTGAAATTGTTCATTTTCATGTTTCATGTTTTTCTTTTTAAAAAATTGTTTCTTTAGAATGTTAACTTTACCACAAGCCCATGGGACTTGAGTCTCTATATTCTGTCTGCCACCTGGCAATGCATTCACTTGAGCAGGTACTTAACTCAGCTCCTCTCAGCTCCAACACTGCCACCCATTTCTTACTCTCCTTGTGCTAGTGCAGTGTTTCCCAACCTTGGGCCTCCAGATGTTTTTGGCCTACAACTCCCATCATCCCTAGCTAGCAAGACCAGTGGTCAGGGATGATGGGAATTGTAGTTCAAAAACAGCTGGAGGCCCAAGGTTGGGAAACACTGCGCTAGTGGGCCGCTCTCCTTTTCATTCAGAGGAAACAGCTGAGAAGCACCATAGCTCAGTGGCAGAACATCAGCTTGCATGCCAGAGCCTCTAGGTTCAATTCCTGGAATCTCCAGGTAGGGCAGGGGATGTCCCCCATCTGAAAACCCAGAGAGCCACTGCTAGCCCTCCAGAACCAAGCTAGATGGACCAATATAGGCCTTTGGTCAGCTGTGTAGCAGTAAGAGGGAAATTGAATACCTTATAGCCTACGTTAGGCAATGCTGATTGGTCCCAGCTTGAAGGAAACAGGGGGGTGGGAAGAGAAGACTCAAAACGACTGCTGCAGACAAGAGACAAAACAATCAACTAATAGCCAGGAGAAGAGGAAGTAGCAATTGGTTCCATTGTTGAACTACTAGGCAATTCATTCCATTGTTGGAGGATCAAGACTTTCCCCCTAATATTCAACAGATATATCCCCAGCCTTGCTCAGCAGCTAACTCAAGTTTCAATACAATTAAGCACCTTTTGGATTATGTTTGATCTCTTAACTAGATGTAGGATTAAGAAATAAAAGGCACAGGGGCATTGCTCTATCACTTGCATGGACGCATAATTTCTGAAATGTGCAGTTTGCCATGTCAAGCTGCAGCAACTGCAGCCCCTTCTATTAGAAGCTACTGGAGGCCTTGCCCTGGTTTTCTTTTTGGCAACCCACCTTGCAAACCATACCCCACCCCCATCATCTAAAAATTGGAACACAAGAGAAGCAAGCTCACCTTGCTCATCTGCTGCTTGCAGCCATGGTTCAGCCAAAGGGATTCTATGCCTATTTTGCACATATCCTTTGCAGGCATTGATTTAGGTTCGGTGTTTATCTGAAACATTTCTATCCCACCTCTAGGAGACATTTGAGGCAATCTACGCCCAATCCAAGTCACATAGTCAAATATCAAACAAATCTATCTTGCCCCCCTCAAATATACGCAAACAGTTTAGTAGACACTGACCAAGCTAGGCTGAGAATGAAAACATATCCAATACCCCATCTCATTGTCACGTCCTCCTCCAAAGAGCACAAGCTTGGGCCACCTGCAGACTCTTCTCCGGGTTCGGTAGTACAGGTTTCTCTGGACCATCTCTTGAGGGAAACGGTAGTGGTCAATGTTAAAAATCTCATGTCCACCAGCAGCTTAGAATTAATTTAATTACAGAGAACTACTGAACAGTACAGGCTCCTGCTTTCTCCCTAAGATATGATCACAATACAGCTCCTCTCACTTTGTTCGTGCACCTTCAGAAAAACCAGGACTACTCCAAAGGACCGGTTGAGTGGCCATTCATCCCCATTTGTTTGCACAAAACCTGTGAAAAGGTCTTTACTGAGCATTTGTTCCCACCCCACCCATTTTTTTTGCAGGGTATTTATACAACAATGAACACTAACCCTGATTTGCTTGCATCATCTTTTATACATCTTCCTGTTAATCATTTGTTCACCCCACTTTTCAGTGCATGTTCCCATCATTTTCCTAACTATAGAAAGTCCAGGTTAGTTGGTTGGTTGGTTGGTTGGTTGGTTGGTTGGTTGGTTGGAGTGGATCTGTTGTGCTAAGTTTCCAGTATGCATTTGAATCTCTCCTACAGAATAATGACTGCCTGGAAGCACATCCAACCAAATGCAAATCCCTATGTGCAGAACAGCAATAGAGTCCTCTGTGGGCTTCACCAGGTTTGCATCAAGCCAATGCATTACAGCAGGCCCACATTCAAAAATCTGGTTGTCCTTGCCCTCACTCGACAAAGGGTATGTAGAGGAAGACATTGTAAATGAAACAGCTTGTTCTCGAGCTTTAGAAATCGTTACTATGAACAATGGGACCAAGGACTGAGTCATTTGTTACATTAGCACATGTTAAATTTCTCAGAAACTAGCACCATTTTTGTATGGCAAGGTATCTACATGGAACATCTTCAGTGTGGTAAAAAGAGAGGGAGTCAAGAGTTATGTCAGAGGAATCTCTCCTGTTAAAGGCTGCTGTTCTGAATCATCCTGCACAATTTAAAACATTATTTATTTGGTTGTGGGCAGTTCCTCTGTTTAAGAGTTGGCCTTCCTATTTGTTGCAGTCGCCGCCTCCCTTTACTCTGTCCTTTGTGCGCCTGGCAGTGTTTGGGCCTCAGAGCACCAGCAAGACCTTGCTAGATACTGAAAGCAAAAACACTGCGTTTCAGCTTTGCAAGTACAAGGTATACGCAGGAGAACATCATTTCCTCTTCTCTTGAAACAAGTTGCTGCCTCATAACTAGCAAAGCTTTTGTGTTGGGATGGGCAGAACGCGGAAATACCAAAAACAGCAACAAGTTTTGTGAATGTAGAGATTGGAAGGGCATTATGCCACCCCCTAGCTTAATGAGGATGATACACTACCTTGGAAATTTACTTCGTACAGCTGAGTACCAGCATGGAAGAAGACAACACCTTTGTGGTCCGCCTGGTAAGCAGCCTCCAATTCTTCCGATGATATTGTGGCAGCACAGTGCTCCAAATGCTACAGAGAGGTGTTGGAAAGGGAGATAGCAGAGTATCCATTGGCTCTGAGCTTTTTGATTTTCAAGAGTCTTCAGCAAACTTTGAAATTGGCCTTCCCCAATCAGATGCCCTCCAAATTGTTTTGGACTACAACTCCCATAATTCCTGCGACTTGTCTTTGTCAGCCCCTAGGCCAGTCTTCCCCTCCAGGTTTTGTTGGACTCCCCCAGAGGAGACGGCCGTGAAAGTAGTAGCAGGACTATTGCTGGCTGAGAGGTGGGTAGCTGTGCTATTACGAAGGGCAGTAAAAGACACCACTCAGTGAGAGTCGTTAAGATTTGGCTCAGCAGGAGAAGAAGGGTACCTCACCTTTTTCCCATACTCAATCCACCTGTCAGCTTCATCCAGCCAATACCAGATGAATTCTATTCTGACAATGGAGTCTAAGAGCATGACAATGGAGTCTAAGAGTGTTCAGGGATGGGTCTGTTGTTTCATCTGACGCTAGTCCTTTTTGGAAGACCTCCTCCACTTCATGGGAAAGAGAAGGACCAGCTGGGGAGCAATGATTCCAAGCTTTAACCTGAAACGTAAAGTTAAGACATTCATTAGCATCGCGTCAAGGAGATTAGCCAATGCCTTTCTACAGGAATCTACCTTATGCCAACTCATTCTAGGCCATTGTTGTCAGTCAAAATCCATCTGCCCTAGGCCAGGCATGGGGGGAGTTGTCAGCCAACAACATCTGGATGTCTATAGCTTGCTTGCCCCTGCCCTGTTCTGACCGGCAGCAGCAGCTATCCAGGGTCTCCAGCAGAAGTTACCCATCCATCCCCTGCTCCCTTTTTAATTGAATGTACCAAGTACATGTGAAGCATGTACTCATCACATGCATAAGGACATCCCACTGAACAATGGATTTTTTTTTAGAGCATCAGGAGGCAATAGAGCACTTTAGGAGAGGAGAGATGCCACAGATAAGGAGAACTAGCCCTAGTAGATCCAGGTAGAATGACTGTGAGCACAGAGGGTTTGCTACACTCAAACTGAACTGACCAGAGTCATGAGACATCAACCAGAAACTAGGGTAGCCATATGTTCTATTTTAAGGATAGCTGTCCTCTTTTTTAAGAGCTGTCAAAGGACAGTTCTCCATTGGAAGGCATCATCTTTTGGGAGGGCTAGCCAGTCCGGATCCAGGCTAAAGAACCTCAAGGAGAGAGAAAAGGCACTTTCACACTGCCCAGCAACCCTGAGCCCTTGGGTAGCAGGTGCACCCAGGTTACAGTCTTTCCCGCAATGTCAAATTATAGCCATTTCTAAATTTACAACTATACATATAAATTAGCATATGCAAATGTTACATGTTATGCTCTCTTTTTCAGCAAGGGCCACCCCATTGGAAGACCCATCTAGCCATATATTGGTTTGTAAATTGAGCCTAATGGTTGTTTAAAGTTTGCTTTCTGGTGTGTTACCTTCCCCTTAAAGTAACCAGAGTTATAACAAGCGCAAACTACTCCAGGAAAATGTGCCTGTCTTATCCAGTAACGCCAGAGGTTAAAGGCCTTTTATTTTTGTTGCAAATGCTTTCAGACTTTGCCTCTTCCTCAAGCAGCTTTCGGTTTCCACCTGGCCTTTGCTTACAGCAGCGTCACTCAAATGTTTTGAAGTGGGACTGACATGTAAACTTCCAAAACACCTCAGGGCCCACTTGCAAAACTAACACCATATTTTGAGTTCTGCTTTTCCCCCATTGCAACAGAAAATTCAAGACTACCAAATCAGCAGTTAACACTGCAGGAGTTTGCATACCTCCCCCATTTTTTAAATGTCCATCTTGCTCTCTCTATTCCCAGTGTCCAGGCTGCGAGTGTCCCCCTGCTATCTCTGTGCTCACAAGCTTACTCAGCAGTAACCTTAGGAGTAAAAGAGCATTTGACAATCCTTCTAAGCCAGATATACTTTTACTGCACCAAACTTCTTAGAGGTATACACATCACATTGCAAGAAAGGAGATTCTAAATGAACATCAGGAAGAAATTTTGGACAATAAGAGTTGTTAGACAGTGGACCGGTCTCCCTCAGGAGGTTGTGGACTCTCCTTCCTTGGAGGGTTTTAAGCAGAGGCTGGGTGGCCATCTGTCATGGATGCTTTAGCTGAAATTTTTGCATTGCAGGAATTTGGACTAGGTGACCCTCAGTGTCCCTTCCAACTCTCCAAGTCTATGAGTCTATACCCAGACGTAAACAAATGATTCTTTAAAACATGTTCTTTTTTAGACACGGATGGGTAACCTGTGGCCCGACAGTACGTTTCCGAGCACAATCTAGAGTGTTGGTGCTGACCTTTAAAGCCCTAAACAGCCTCGGCCCAGGATACCTGAAGGAACGTCTCCACCCCCATCATTCAGCCCGGACACTGAGGTCCAGCACCGAGGGCCTTCTGGCAGTTCCCTCACTGCAAGAAGCCAAGTTACAGGGAACCAGGCAGAGGGCCTTCTCAGTGGTGGCACCCGCCCTGTGGAACACCCTCCCACCAGATGTCAAAGAGAAGAACAACTACCAGACTTTTAGAAGACATCTGAAAGCAGGCCTCTTTAGGGAAGCTTTTAATGTTTAACAGACCACTGTATTTTAATACTTTGTTGGAAGCTGTCCAGAGTGGCAATATATTTATTATTATTAATAATAATAATAATAATAATAATAATAATAATAATAATATTATATTGTTGGAGCACAGCTTCCACCATCCCCGACCTTTGGGTACACAAGTTGGTGCCGATAGGCTCAGCAGTCCATCAACTTCTGGAGGGCTAGAGACTCCCCATTGCTGCTTTCAGAGCCCTTCAGAAAAAGAGGCAGCCCTCCTCTGTCCACTTACCTTTTTCACTCTTTGCCAGAGAGGTTCTGTGGCGCATCTCACAGGAAAGCCAGCGGGGGGGAAAGACTTGTTATCCTTGCCCCTCTTGTGTGAAAACAATCCCGTTACAATCGAGTCATATTTATAGTCCAAAGCCAATTCAACAGGAGACCAAGTCAGGTAGGATTCAAGGCAGAGAAATATTTTTTAAAAAGAGCGATAATAATATAAAAAGCTACAAAGGAGAACAACAACAGAAATCTCAATCAGGAGAAACTTCTAGCCTTGACTTCCCATGGATCGCCTTCCAACTCAACTGCCCTCTAATCAGCCCAGCCTTGCAAGCCCCACCCTCCAGCCTCTTGGCTTTCCTGGCTAGATAATTAACTGGATCACCTGTCTCTGAGTCAAAGGCTCGGTTAACTCTTTCCAATGCCTTTCTGCCATTGAGAAATGTGGCAAAGGCAAACAGGGCTGTCAGCTAGGGGGGCCAGTTTTGAAGGGCTAGCCTAGACTTAAACTGGGTTAACAGGCATCCCCTCTCCCAGGGAATTGTAGTTCCCAATGGGAAGGTCCGTGGTGTAGTGGTCTGGGGTTGCAGTGGGTCGAACACCTTTTACTATTTCTACAGCTGGTGTCCTCTCGCCAGCATCCTAAAAGTAAAGGTAAAGGACCCCTGACAGTTAAGTCCAGTCATGGACGACTCTGGGGTTGCGGTGCTCATCTCGGTTTACTGGCTGAGGGAGCCTGCGTCTATCCACAGAAAGTTTTTCCGGGTCATGTGGCCAGCATTACTCAGCCGCTTCTGGCGAAACCAGAGCAGCGCACGGAAATGCCATTTACCTTCCCGCCAGAGTGGTACCTATTTATCTACTTGCACTTTGACGTGCTTTCAAACTGCCAGGTTGGCAGGAGCTGGGACCGAGCATCGGGAGCTCACCCCGTTGCGGGGATTCAAACTGCCGACCTTCCAATCAGCAAGCCCAAGAGGCTCAGTGGTTTAGACCACAGCGCCACCAGCATCCCTCTCCAGCATCCTAGATCTGCCCAGTTAGCATGAAACGGGAGCTGTTTAGCTTCTGTATCCTCCAAAGCTAAAGCCAAGGGAAACTGCTTTGCACAACTGAGCAAAATAGGCAAAACTGAGTATAAAAATGTGTATTGCAGGATAAATTGACATTGATGGATTTTTATGAGGGTTTAAAAATAAAATAAAAAATTGCAAACCAAAGTGGAAATGTGAGAATTTAGGATTGGGAAAGTGATAAATTAAAGCCATCATGCAGGGCTGGGCAATATATCAATATATTGTCCTAAACTGGTTTGAAATCCACAGCATGATATCGGTTTCATAATTTTTGACCTGGCAATATATCACGAATCATGATGATGGTGATGATGATGTATGTGTGCTATGCAAAAATCAGAATGTGGGGAAAACCAGCCAATGCTTCTCTCAATTCCTGCAGCCCCTGTTAAAACTGCTGACTCCGTTCTCCCCTGCCTCATGCAGGGGGCAGCAAATTACAAGAGCAGGCGCTGGCAAAAATCAGATGGAGCAAAAACCAGGAAGCTAGTCAATGCCTCTGCATAGCTCCATTCTTCTTTCAGACTTTGTCATGTATCAGTATATTGTGATGTTTACCTGGTGATACATCGCAATGTTGAAAGCTAGATATTGCCCGGCCCTACTGACAAGATTCACCCATCCCTAAGTCCCACACGTGTCTACTTATAAGAAAGCCCCACTAAGTTCAGTGGGACTTACTCCCAGGAAAGTGTGTACAGTGGTACCTTGGGTTACATACGCTTCAGGTTACATACACTTCAGGTTACAGACTCCATTAACCCAGAAATAGTACCTCGAGTTAAGAACTTTGCTTCAGGATGAGAAAAGAAATCGTGCTCCGGTGGCGCGGCAGCAGCGGGAGGCCCCATTAGCTAAAGTGGTGCTTCAGGTTAAGAACAGTTTCAGGTTAAGAATGGACCTCTGGAACGAATTAAGTACTTAACCTGAGGTACCACTGTATATACTTACAGACATAGTCACATGTTGAACCCTGAAATGGAAAGTTGCTTCCCATGCCAGGGACAGCCCCAAATATTTTGCTGCCTGAGGCAGAGCAGCAGAGCATTTCAATCTGACTCAACTAACACTCAGTTTCCCCCAATTTTCTTCGGAACTTGAGAATCAGCTGAATCCAGAGTTATGTTTAGGGAAGTTTTTAATGTTTAATGTGGTATTGTGTTTTTAATATTCGATTGGGAGCTGCCCAGAGTGGCTGGGGAAACCCAGCTAGATGGGTGGGTTATAAATAATAAAGGTAAAGGTACCCCTGACCGTTAGGTCCAGTCGTGGACGATTCTGGGGTTGTGGCGCTCATCTTGCTCTATAGGCCAAGGGAGCCAGTGTTTGTCCGCAGACAGCTTCCGGGTCATGTGGCCAGCATGATTAAGCCGCTTCTGGCAATCCAGAGCAGTGCACGGAAACACCGTTTACCTTCCCACTGGAGCGGTACCTATTTATCTACTTGCACTTTGACGTGCTTTCGAACTGCGAGGTGGGCAGGAGCTGGGATCGAGCAATGAGAGCTTACCCCGTTGCTGGGATTTGAACCATCAACCTTCCGATCGGCAAGCCCTAGGCTCAGTGGTTTACACCACAGCGCCACCCGCGTCCCTTATAAATAATAAATTATTATTATTATTTGCTAATGATGTCACATTATTAGCCTATAGTTAGGTTTCTACAGTCTAATCGGAACAACATCAAATATTTGCAGAAGCCTTCCCCCCACCACCCTGAACTTTCACAAGAAATAAAAGTATGTGTGTTTGGATGACAGTGATGGTATGCAAACTACGTCTACCTCCAGTTTACAAGTGCTTTCACCTAAAGTCTGGTTACAATGAATAAGGTAGCAGCTTTGACCCAACGCTTCAACTCTTCCATTAGCATGATAACATATGCAAGATGGCAAGAAAAAAAATATATTAATAACTTCTGAAAACTGTGCTTTATTTCAAACCATTTAATTAGGTGTTCACTGAGTGTATAAAAAGCTTAGAAATGCTGCTTAGATTTTGGACCTAATGTCACTTTAATATGAAAGTTTCCATTGTGAACTTGGATGAGGTTGGAATTTTACCCTCAAAAACATGGAAAACATTTCACATCTTTTAGCAAACTAAAATGTGAAGTTCAACATTTCCTGTGATTGTCTACCATTTTATACAAAATGTTATATCTCAACAACGACTGTACAGAGTCAGTGTTTATGTAATCACTATCTGCTAAGGTCTTCAATGCTGATAGAAAGAAGCTTACTAGACACAGTTTAGAAAACCACAAATAAGAAAGTAGTTCAAAGTTGCTTGCCTATTTGGCTACATGATCCAAATCCTTCAAACCAGCCAATCATACACATTGGGAGCACTCTCAGTCAGATTTTCATATGTGTATGAAACATTTTTCAGGTGGGATTCCATCACTACCAGCTAATTCAGGTTGCACAGTTAGAACTTATTTGGTGCTCTTGGGCATCAAACTCACTCTCCAACCCACCCCAAATTGGACTTTTTGCAATAAGGAATGTGATGGGTAAATGCACTAGGGATAACATTTGCTTGATTCAGTGTCGTCTAACCTTCCCACACACAAATCAGAATGAATGTGCAATAAATAACCAATGCTGACTGATCTCCCTGCAAACAAATAAGGATAAAATGCCCAGTGAAAAGATCATCTGGAAGTGACCTGGGCTGTATCCAGTGCACAAACAGAAGAGGCCTCCACTAGTGCAATGGGATTGCATCTTCCTTTCCCTCCCACAATCTCACCCGCCCACCCCGGGGCACCCTCAAATCTGCTTCAAAAGTTCTGGAGACTTCCTATGTAAGAAAGAAAGAAAGAAAGAAAGAAAGAAAGAAAGAAAGAGAGAGAGAAAGAAAGAAAGAAAGAAAGAAAGAAAGAAAGAAAGACTTATGTACTGAGTTGAATAGGCTCCAAAAGGCAGCAGTCTGATTGGTCCTAGAACAATAGGACTCAGAATGCAGCAGTCTGATTGGTCCTAGAACAATAGGGTCCAGAATGCAGCAGTCTGATTGGTCCACAGGAGCCATCCAATGCAGTTCCAGGTGGAAGTGAATCCACAACCTGATTGGCCTACAGGTGAATCCCGGAATTAGTCAATCACTTGGGGCCCATTGTGTAAATAATGTATATAAAGCAGACATTCTGGGGGGACTTCCATTCCTCCTCACCACTATGAGCTGAATAAAGAGCATGAAATCCACTCTCGACTCCGAGTATATTTCAGAAAGAAGGAAAGCTAGAAAGCAAGCCAGAAATCTAGCTCCCATTGGTGCCAGTAAAGGCTTTCCTTCTAGGGCTGATAGCAAGCCTAAAGAGGAGCAAATTTTGGCAGGATTGTTGCAGAAGAGATAAGGATGTTAAAGACAATAAAATAGGCGTATATGGCATCACATGAATTGAAACATACATTATTTAGCCTCCCTCCCCACACTTTTACATGGATCCATGTACAGACTGCGTTATATTTGACCTGATTTTGATTTTCATGCTTGCAGGTGCTGAATCCAGGGTTTTGGTTTGTGACCCTCTCAGGTTGCATTCTGTGTTGCAAAACTAATGTTATCGTTACTAGTTAATACACAAGCACGTGTCATTTACAGCGTGCTCTCAGTCCATCTTGCAAATACATGCACCATAAACAAATGATTATTATTTCTCATGATCAATGGGGGTAATGCCCCCTAACTGGTGCGATGGCACCAGACTTGATCAAACATTAGCAAGGATAACTGAAGGCAGTAAGCATCACCTGTGAGAATATATGGTAATCAAATCCATATTCTTAATTCTACCAGTACTATGAACTTCAAAAGAGGTGTGAAATTGGCTGCTTGAAAGCTGCATCTGGTTTAGTCAATTTCACAAAAAGGAAATTTCCTCCCTCCCACTTTGCAACAGGCTATATGAGCACTTGGAATTATATGTGTCCGTCCTTTTACACACTATTAATAATAACAGTAATAACGTGTGTGTATGTGTGTGTGTGTGTGTGTGTGTGTGTGTGTGTATACCCAAAACAAAATCAGAAGTTTCAGATTTGGGGGGAGGGCTTCTTTATCATTCTAAAGATGCCCGTTATAATCACATACACGTCTTTTTCAGCAAGGCTTATTTCAGTTTTCTAGAGTCCATCTTGGAGTACATCAAAAACTATCATTGGTCAAGGTACACTGCTCAAATCAAACTTTTAAAAAAATGAGCCTGTGTACCTTGATGCCTAACAGCTCTGCAGTACCACTTCAATATCTACAAATAGCTATTGCCTCTACACAGCCAGCATTTAGGGATTGTGTATGCATTCAGACAGTCGCATCTCTAGGAGTCTTTCTTCAAGGACCGGATGCTCTCGTGCCCATCTGCAGGGCAGATGAGGACAATATCAGGATGCACATGGGCTGTTGCTTGCACAGTCAAAGGTGTGACTCATCTGCACAGGGTTTCCTGTGCCTTTGATTTTTCAGGAACACTCCATGTGGTATGAAAACACCAAACTGGAAGCAGAAGATGCTCCGATGCAGGCATGCTCCGAGTTGTGAGGGTGGCGTTAAATATAAGCTGGGAGAAGTCACCACAAAATCAGAGCTTTGAAGTTCAGGCTTCTAGTTCACCCCTCCAGCTCTCGTTATGCTTCTCAATAAGTCCTGATTTCTTGTTGCACCACCTTCAAGAGGATCTGAAGCTTCAGTGTAAGAGAATCTGTAATAATAAGGGGTTAAAAGTATAAGGGCAAGAGTATTTCATGTTCTGGTGTTCCTAAAGTACGAATTATGTTTCTTCCAAAATTGGAAAAATTAATGTGGAAACAGAATGGGATGGAATTAGGGTTACAAAAAAAGAAGCAGCAAAAATGGCACAAATTAAATATGGACAGATTTGAATCCCTTCCTCAGCCCCCTATCTGCAACATGTGGATATTAATACTGACTTATCTTAAGAAGTTATTGTAAGGATTACAAGGACACAATACATGTAAGCATGTTAAACTCTCAGAAGTACTTTATGGATGCTTAGCATCATTATTAATATAATTATTTGATTGCTCAAAACAGGGCTACTTGGAAATGCCCCCATAATATTGGTTGGTAAGTTTGCAATTCCATTTCTCCCTCTCTAGAAGTAGCCACAGGGCTTGTAGCTTGAATCTCAATTGCTTGTACAGGGTGCTCCTCTTGGTTTTTCCTTATCCCCCTCCCAAGTAACATTTCCTTTTCGGCTTCTTGCAATTCCCCTTTGATCAAAGGAACTCAAAATATTGATTTCATTGTAAAAACCAAACAAAAAAACAACCCCTCCCCCAAAAGGAGAGCATTTTCTTAGGTAATTTGAAAAAGCTCAAAAATATAATTAATGAAGCTGCAGATTAAACACACCACGGCAGCCATGCCTTCCCCACTGGCATTTTTTTAAGCATTGGGTTTTTCCATTCCATAATAAGCAATTGGAAACACAACTGGAGCTGTTAGGGGTACTTCATAATACTCATTTCGCATTTGTAAGGACACATCTTTCAGTGTGTCAGTACCCGCACATTGGAACCCCCTGCCAAATGACATTTTTTGTTTGGACAAAACCCAGATATAGCATGTTGATGTGTGTTTTAATCTGCTTTTAGCTTATCGTTGTTTTTAATTATTTTTCAATGTTATAAATAGCTGTCTGTAACTGTTTTTACTGATAGTTTCATAGTTTTATTCTTTTCTGTATGCTGCTTTGCAGTTTCCTCCCCAACACACACAATCACGAAGCATCGATAATCAATCAATAATAAATCTCCCCCTGATTCCTGAGGGAATTCAGCTCTCTACAGCCAGATCAAGCTCTGGCTATGCAGCGATCTTTAAAGAATACCGTACTAAATATGATCATTCAAAATTACCCAGCAGTTTCTACTCACAGAATGTGTTGCTGCAACACTTTGGCATTGACCTGTTGATGAACAAATAGTAAATGGGAAACCCACTTAAAACCATGGCACAGCCAATGCTGATATTTATTGGGTCCGAGTAGAAAGACATCGCCACAGTGAAAAGGCAAATGATTGTAAAGGACACAGGAACGAAGAGAGGAACCTGGATAGGAAAACAGAGTTCCAAAAGTGGAGTTACTTTTACAAGTGGGCCCTGAAAGGCTGAGGAGGTTTGCAGGTGGATCTCACTTCAAAACATTTGAGAAGCAAAAGGAGGACTGGAGGAAAATGAAAGCTCCTAGAGAAAGACGCATATACCTGGAGTCAAAACAAAAAAATTCCTTCCAGTAGCACCTTAAAGACCAACTAAGTTAGTTCTTGGTATGAGCTTTCATGTGCATGCACACTTCTTCAGATACCATGCATGCACACGAAAGCTCATACCAAGAACTAACTTAGTTGGTCTTTAAGGTGCTACTGGAATGAATTTTTTTGTTTTGACTATGGCAGACCAACACGGCTACCTATCTGTAACATATACCTGGAGGTATTTGCAACACAAATAAAAGGCCTTTGACCCAGGACAAAGGACTGAATGTAATGGTTAGAACTCTAATTAAAATGTTTCTTTGGGTGGGTGGGGGGAAATCTAACACACCGAATGAGAGCTTTGCCTACACACTGTGTGGTCCAAGTCCTGAGTTCTACAGGGACATCCTTGAGAGGAAAACAAGGTAATTGGGAGTTTAAGCTTACAATTCCTCTCCTCTGCCATGCATCCTAATAATAATAATCCACATAAGGATTATTATTATTTCCAGGTGGGCACAGGAGCTACATGTACTTAATCTGTGCACCCAAGTCTTGAGAAGAGAAGCTCCGTACGAATGAGACATGCAAGCATTCTTTTGCTTTAAAAGGTGTGGAAATAAGGGTTCTAGCTTATGTCCACAAGGCGGCAGTAGATGCACATATTATAAGCACTGGTCTTCTCGAATTTAATTTGTATGGTTTCTTCTTGCTGTTTTTTCCCTTCCAAGTTTGGTGAGCAGCTAAAAAAACAGCAAAGCATTACCCCGCATTTTCGAAGTGCTTTTGGTAGTGGCTATGAAGACATACCAAAAGCATGTTATTCCTGATTATGGAAAATAAGGTAGCCAGGTGAAAAAAGGAATCCTGGGCTCTTGCACCATTAATAGTGATGTAGAAGATGGAACTTCAGCTGGTGTAGATTCTCTTGCAAGCGACACCTGCTGACATTTCTTTTTCTATACAGCTATTAAAGGTACAGGAGTCCTCTTTTCACATCTGGCCACCCCAAGAATGATAATGAAAATCCACCCTGGGATACCTTGGAAGTAGGGCAAATATTTCTTCTCTAAGCAAAGAAGCAATTCATGTTTGTTGTTTATTTGTATCCCACCACCCTTCCTTCAAGGAACACAGGGCAGCATACATAGCTCTCTTCCCTAGGGGCAGAGGAGAAATTCTGTTTGGTATGCATTAAAGCAGAATCTCTCAAATTCACACTTTCTCCGAACAATGTGTACAAAAATGGACATATTGGGGGAGTGTGCGCATTAAATGAAGACATTGGGGGAAATGACATACAAAAATCCATTATATTATGGGAAATAGCTTGGAACAATGTGTACATTAGGCAAAAGCGCATCGAAAAATGGGCTTCTTAGGAGAAAATTGCCCAAAAATGCTTAGAATTTTCATGAGGTTTTTTTTTAAAAAAACAACATGCAAATTACTGCAGAATACAGAAAACAAAAATTAATAATGGATAAATGAGAAACTGAGAGGTGCAAAATTGACAGATCCTTCCATCCCTATTCTGCCTCCCCCCCCCCCATTTTATCCTCACAACAACCCCCAGTCAGGCTGAGAGGCAGTGTGCCTGGTTTGAGATCACAAGATACTGTAAACAGCTCAGAGATGTCGTACGATGCTCTAAACTGCTCAGAGGTTTCTTTGAAACATGGAGTGCTATATGAATTTCCTTTTAAAATGTCTGAGTTGGGGGGCTGAACATAGGTCACCTATTTCTTTTTAACCACTTAACACTGTTTCTGATCAGTTGTTGATGGGTGTGATATTTGTTGGGCCTACTCTGAGGTGGGATCTGAACCAGGGATCACTTGGCTCACAGCTCCAGCTCTTAACTACTTACTCTTCCTTATTAGCACAGAGAGATGGATCTAAGTACATACCTGGTCTAAAATAAAGAGCAACAGAGGGAGAATCATGGGAGAAAACAGGCCAGCAGACCCTTACCTTGAATGGGCTTGTTATCTCAGGATGACGGCAGCGGTGAACTATCAGCCCAAGGGTAGCTAATCCTATGAAGAGCCACCGGGAGAAGCTGAAGAAGTTCAGCAGGTGGTAGATATCTCCCACACAGATCATGGCTGTGACCAAAGGGAACTGAGGGGTGTAGAAGGAGGGGAAATAGATTTAGTAAACCACCATCTCAGATTGAACACACAGACGTAGCTGAAAACCTAGAACAGGGATGGGAAACTTGTGGCCTTTCAGATGTTGCTGGACTGCAAGTTTGTGTACACACTCCCATTTTCTGTGTACCCAGTGCGCTTCCACTACTGGTGTGGGAAGCAGTGTGCACAAAACGTTAGTCAGAATCCATATCCTGTAGTTTCTTAGGAAATACTGTTCAGCCTCAATCTGAATTGAGAAAAAGAATGACCTAGCTGCATTTTAAGCCAGTAATGTGTACACAACTTTTTAGAGTAGGCCCATTGAGACCGACAGTCCTTAAATTACTCATGGGTATCTTAAACATTTCAGTGGGTCTACTCTAAGAATGTTTAGGATGGAGTCAACCCATATTCTTACCATCAACATGACTGCTGGTAGGGGTGTATGTCTTTGAATATGGATCATGGAGAAGAGGGGAGGCCATTGCCCTTCTCGTGAAGCCACAAACAAGGTCCTAGAAGGAGAAAATAAATAAGCAGTGAAAGAATGCAATGAATCGGTCTGCAGGGGTGGGGAACCTCTAGTAGAGATGTTCAGTGCTGGGGTTCTCTTCCTCAGTTTCATGCTTTGGCCCTCCAGATGTTATTGGACTACAACTCCTATCAGCCCTAGCCAGAACAGCAAATGGCCAGGGGGGATGGGAGCTATAGTCCAGCAGCAACTGGAGGGTCACATGTCCCCCAGCCCTGATATGTAGCATGTAGTTCATCCCTCAACAACAACAACAACAATAATAATTTATTATTTATACCCCGCCCATCTGGCTGACCTTCCCCAGCCACTCTGGGCAGCTTCCAATCAAGTGTTAAAAACAAGATTTAAAAAAGAGGTCACTAACCTTGAAAATGTAAAGATTCCTCCATTCATGGTCCCAAAGCAAGACAAGGAAACCAAGATAGGCACCATTGAGATAACACTCCGGCAAGCTTTGTGTGCAAAGCTCTGGAAGAAAAGGCATGTTTGTGTTCAGAAATGTGAGATTTATAATTATTGGTGAAGGAAAACCACTGAGTGGCCTTCAGTGAAAGCAGGCTTGATATGCTACAGAGCTCTGTTTCATTCTGATTTCATATTTACTTGTTGTTCTCCATGCCTCCCAAATCCCTGATTTTTGCTTGTCTTACTCATTTTACTAAAGGCTTAGAGACATTATTACAAGGCCCTATCAGCACGACAGGTTTCCCAGACTTCGATCTCCAGCAGCTTTTGGATTCCAGCTCCCATCATACCAGTGGTCAGGGATGATGGAAACTGTAGTCCCAAAACAGCTGGAGACATACATTTAAAGCATCACCATGCCACTTTAAATAGTCATGGCTTCCCCCAAAGAGTCCTAGAAACTGTAGTTTGTAAAGGGCAATGAAAGTTGATAGGAGACCCTAATTCCATCCACAGAGCTACAATTCCCAGAGCTCCCTGGGAAGAGGGGTTGACTCTTAAATCTCTTAGGGAACTGTAGGTCTGTGAGGGGACTTGCATCAGCACCACCAATAGGCAAGGCTGCTGGGAGCTGAAGTCCAACAACATCTGAAGGGCCACAGATTCCCTTCTCCCAGCTTATGGAGGACTGAGCTAGGGATGGGTGAATCTCAAATTTTCAGTCTTATTCAGCTCTCCACATTTACACGTTCCTTTGAGAATTCTTTTATAGCTATATATAGAAGTCCTTCTGGAAATTCACTAGCATTTTAATGCAAATTTCTCCTAATAGAGGCGTTCCTCGCAGTTTTGCCTAATATATACATTTCTGCAAAGCAATTCCCCCTAAAATAATGCCTGTTTGTATGTTGGGCTGTTAATGCTGTGAGCCACTCCATCATAGTCTCAGGTTGTCTATATGTGTAAATAAACTCTATATCATATAGACACCACAGTCTCTGCTGACCTTCATTCCAAGGAAACTGAACCCTGGAACCCCCAGAATCTCGCACTGCTCAGAGACTGGGGTGGCGCACATACAATGGTTTGCTCTTCTGAGACTTCTCGATAACCAAACAACTCCTCATTCTGCAGAGGCTGAATTTAAATGCCACTGTCTTACATTCCAGTCCTCTCCCCTCCATCTACTGAAAACTGAACCCTCTTGGGGAAGAAGGGGAATTAATCTGATATTAACTACAACATTGGCTTTCGACTCACCACAGCTACTGCCTGGGAGGCCAGAACATCTGCTGCTGTCAGTACCGTGTAATAGGAAACATTAGTAAGCATATAACCCACAATCACAGTGATCACAGACACAATCACTGCCAGAGGGATATTTCTACAAACAAAATGGGGAGGGGGAGAGAAAAGGATAGTCAGTACAACTGTTCCCATGTACATGCAAAATTTCATTGTATTGTTATTTTATTATATATATGAAGCCTGTGCCTTCTTAGCCTATGGAATAATCCCTGTTCAAAACAGCTTAAGAAAAACATTAAGCAGAGTCAAATACAGATATTTTTTAACTGGTCTTTTGACTCACCGCTCTGGCTTCACTAGTTCTTCTCGCACAAAACTAGTTTGAAACCTGCATCGTGGGAGGAAAAGGAACAGATTTCAGTGGCCCTGACAGTTTATAAGTGAATATCTTTAAAATGTATGTCATTTATGCATACCATCCTGAATAGGCAAACATCCCTGCATAAAAAGCCAAAGGGAGCTTGTCCAAAGCGAGGGTCTGAGCATTGAAAGCATCCTGGAAATTTTCTGTATGGCCTAAAGAAAACCATACAATTAGAGAGCAAAGTATGATAAAAATAGACACGTTCCCAAGATAGATGAGCATATATACGGGCTTCATTTTACCATATACATCTTTGAGATATGGTTCAGGATTACAGCATATACTTTGGATGCGGAAAAGTCTCCAAGTTCAACCCATGCCATTTCCACTTTAAAAGATCGGTTAGGATGTAATAGGGGGCAGGAAACATTCTGCCTGAGCTCTTAGCAGACTTCCTTAGGGATGACATTCTGCAAAGCAGGTGCCACAAATGAAAAGGCCCTGCTTCTTATACCCACCCACCCAACTTCAGACTCTGACCACAGTTGTCACTCAAGTGTGTGGGGAGGCAGCTCTCAGGGCAGAATATATGGAGGCTATAATATTTTCTAGAGGCAAGTCCTTGCATTTTGATGGTGGTGATGTTTTATAGCTAATAATAATGAGAATAATGCATTACCTTGAGCTAAAAGTATCATTCCTGGGACGATGATGAGAGTGAGAGCTACCAACTTGACGATGGACAAGAAGGTCAGAAGCCTGGCACTCCAGCTGACACTCCAAGAGTTCAGGATTAGGACAATGTCTGGATTGGAGAGGGTAAAAAAGGCATTTGACCTGCACGCTGGGACTATCTAGTTCAGCTGATGAATTCAGAATACGAAATTAATAATAAGACTCCCATTGATTTGACTGAATCGCATCCCAAGGAAATAAATGGGGCACAGTTCCTGCTTTGTACTTACAGTAGCCAAGAAGAGCAACAAGTTTCACAGCCAGAAGTGGAGCGCCACAGGGTGCGAAAAAGGGGTCCAGGATGTAGCGTCCAAATGCCAGAGCAACAACTGCACTGTTGGCTGGCCTGGAAGGAAAAACTGGCTTATGCATTCTGTGACAAGACCTCAAGAAAACTCTTATTTTTCCCATGCAAATATGCCACATTCCTGCAAAGTCAAGGAAACTGGGCAGTCGGCTTATTTAAACTGTTTTCTGTGTCCCCTGGAAATTGCTCAGGAGGGAATAAGTCCCTAGGGCTGAAGAGAGTTCTCCACCCCTGGCCTAGCTCATCTGGGCTGATATGTGCGAAGCTGACACAACTCAGAGAAAGGCAGGGCACAAACTTCAGTTAGTTATGAACAGCTGCCATTCACCCAGAAATATTAGACGGCCATTTGGCTGGACTGCCTTTAATATCTGCTTCTTACATGCACAGTTTCTCTCGCTGACATTTAAAGGCATAGATTATATACACAACTGTGCCACATGGTTCGAAGCATTCCGACCTCACCTTTAAGTTTATAGCAGGTTGCAGATGGAAAAGCTTACCTTATAGCAAAGTATTCTGCCCATAGGAACAAGAACCCTGGCAGAGGGCCCAGGGTCTCCAAGATATAGATGTAATGGGCTCCAGACTTTGTGATCCGGGTGCCAAGTTCAGCATAACACAGAGCACCTGGAAGTGTTCAGGTAGGAAAGAGCGTAAGCAAACCATCCTAAAGAGTTTCCCTTCACTTCACACATTGACGGGCTGTTGGTAGCCTGTGATGTTGTGTCCATGAAAGAGAAAAATAGGACCCTCGCGAAAATCCTCACTTAAAAGTCACCCAGATAGCAAAGCCTCCTGTAGTGGATAAGCCACTAGACTTTAAACAGGGGTTCAAGTCCCTGCTTCATTTGTGACCGTTCATGTTAAAAATCCAGCAAATGGAGGATTTCTGTGGTGCCCCCTTCCCTTGACGTCCTAAGCACAATTTTATTTTGCTTAATGGTTAATCCAGCCCTGAGATGGGCCAATGGTCTGACGCAGTTTAAGATGTTCCCACCGCTATCTCTGTGTATCAATAGAAGATGCACAAAGCTGTCATTCTGAGGTTTCACTTCAAGTACCCCTGAAATCTTTTTATTCAGACATAAGTTCTGGTGAGTTCAAAGGACCTTGCTCCCTAGTCATCCCTAATTACTGCAGTGGTGAAGAGTCATTCCTCACACATTTGCAGAATGGCCACAGACTGGGGGTTTTTTGGGGGGCGGGTCTTCCATTGCCATTTAACACCAGCCTTTCCATTCCCCTGCCCTTGTTGTCACTCCTGCACATGCATATATACTTGACCATTGGGGATCACATTTCATGCATCTGATGAAGGAGGCTCTAGTCTAGTCTTTTAAAATGTGACGAGGGTGTTATTGGGTTGGTTTTGTTTTTATTTTGATTGTGTATTTTGTGTTTTTATATTGTGATATTATATTGTGAACTGCTCTGAGGCCTGCAGGTATAGGGCAGTATATAAATTAGAAAATTAATAATAAATGATGGTGATGATGATCCATCTTTGGCTCTGCCCTCGCTGGTTCTGGAAGGATCTTTTGGAAGAGTCCCGTACGCCCAGAGACTTTGCACCTGCCCATTAGGGGAAATGGGAAGCCCTGGACACTTATTTTTTAGATGTCCTTTTTACGATGAGGCACATAGAAATACCATTGACCCCATCTGGTGAGGCTTGCTGACATTCCAGACAAGCCAAAACTCAATTTTCTCCTCTTAGGCAAAAACCACAAGACGACCTGGATGGTCTCCAGATTCTGTGCGCAGATTTGTAGGCACAGAATACCCCCCAGAAAACTGCCGTAGCCAGCCTCCTGAGTGTCCCAGGGTCAATCTGCATGTTAGTTTAAAACTGAAATAGTCACATGTACATAAAAAGACCTAAGATTAATCTATAAGCTGCTATTGTATACTGTTTTAAATGTCTATTTCACTTTTGGGAAAGTAGTCTCAGTTGTGCTTCTTGAACTGGTCTTTGACCGTAATAATAAAATTATTATTATTATTATTAGTTGGCAAAGGCAATCACAAAAACCCGTTCATCTTCAAGGTGCCACAAGACTCTTTGGCATTTTTGCTCCCTAGTACATCGGCTAAGGATTGCAGCCTTCAGAGTGTCAGAGAGCTACTGAAACTAGGGAAACCAGAATGACCCATATCTGCAACCATTTCACCCACCCATGGAAATTATGACATTAGGAATGATCCATATTGACAACCTGAACTTGAACCTGGAGGCTGTGAAAAATCCATGATGACTCCATATGTGCACCCACAATGGAACCATATGGTCAAAAAACAGCTTTCTTAGATTTTAGCCTGGGTTATTTTTATCCTAAACTTCAGCTGGCAAACTTTCATGTTTTGAGGCCATTCAGATAGAATCACAGCCCCCTGTATTTATCATTGGAGAACACTTCCATTGAAAGTTGATTGTTTTTTGGGGGTTTTACAGGGTAATTCTATACATGTCTATTGAAAAGTAAGCCCCATTGAGACCCTGGAAATTAAGTATATGATTGTAGCCTTCACTTCCAATTTCTTGTGGGGCAGATGGGAGGAGGGCTCCATTTTGGCTCTCATGGTTTACTCTCAGTTCTCTTTGATGAAAAAGTGCTGTTGAAAAGCCACTGGGAAGGGTGTTTTTGTTTGTTTGTTTGTTTTTGCAAAACACCAGCATAACTAGCAATCTATCTACTCTTTTTTTGTGGGGGCAATTTTCCACACAGGTTTTGTGTGATGCCGTGGTTAGTGTGTTGCACTAGAACTGGCATTACCAGACGTTTGCTGGGTGACTTGGTCCAATCACTCTCTGTCTCAGGTCAAATTACCTCACAGAATTGATGTGAGGATCGAATGGGCAGGATGCATATGTTATTTAGGAAGACTTGGGTAAAAATGTAACCTCACTTCTTGCAGCAAGGGAACCACCAGAAGGCCCTTGGCACTGGACCTCAGTGTCCAGGCTGGATGATGGGGGTGAAGACGCTCCTTCAGGCATACAGGACCGAGGCCATTTATATTCCCTTTTGCAGAAGAGGGGCCATAGCTGTCAACGTTTCCCTTTTTTAAAGGGAAATTCCCTTATTCTGAATAAGGGAATTCCTCGCAAGAAAAGGGAAAAGTTGACAGCTATGAGAGGGGCCACGGCTGTGTACAAATCATATACAGTGGTACCTCGTGTTACATACACTTCAGGTTACATATTCTGCTAACCCAGAAATAGTACTTCTGGTTAAGAACTTTGCTTCAGGATGAGAATAGAAATCGTGCTCCGGTGGCGTGGCAGCAGGAGGAGGCCCCATTAGCTAAAGTGGTGCTTCAGGTTAAGAACAGTTTCAGGTTAAGAATGGACCTCTGGAATGAATTAAGTACTTAACCTGAGGTACCACTGTATTTAAAGCACATTCAAAGCACATCAATCACCTCCCCCAACATAAATCCTTGGAACTGTTGTTTATCCCCTCACAGAATAAAAGTTCCCATGATTCGGGGGAGGGGGGGAAGCCATGTGATTTAAATACACTTTAAATGTATGGTATGTACACAGGCACACATTCTGAAGACAGAGGTCCTATGTTCAGTCCTTGGCATCTTCAGTTAAGGTGGCAGATACTAGGGACATTTGAGCTGACTGGAGTGGTTATGTAATTAAAAGATCCCACAGAAACGACATTGCTCTGTAGAAGAAATGGGGGGCCCATGGCCCTCCAGTTGTTATGGGACTAAAACTCCTCTCAGCCCAGTCAGCATGGCGAAAGGTCCAGAGCTGATGGGAGTTGTCCTTGGGCAATAGCTGGAGAGTCACAGTTTCCTTCCCCTTGCTGTGTAAGTGTCACATGGGTTGTGGGACTTGCAGGTGGAGAGGGTACATGCCCCTCTTAGACTTCCCAGGTGGGAGGGTTACACTGAAATACGTAAGATTCATAGAACTGTAGAGTTGGAAGGTCCACAAGGCTCATCTAGTCCAACCCCCTGCAATGCAGGAATCTTTTGCCCAACCTGGGGCTCAAACCCACGACCCTGAGATGAAGAGTCTCATGCTCTACCGACTGAGCTATCCAGGATGTTAGGAGTCTGACATACAAGAGCCTGTTAGGAAGGCTGCTGTTTGGGAATCTTATGGGTCAAGGGCTTTGAAATGGCCTTCCCAGTTTCATCATGCAATGGGGGTGGGGTGCCTCTTTCACAGGGTTCTTCTGATAAGATCCTAATTCGGATTAGTTACACATTAACTCCATGTGGCTTTGGGAGCTCCTGCTCCAAGTTCAAGGCAGAAACCAAGGCTCGCAGCATCGCAGATGCAATGGAGATGTCACGGGACCAGGGGCTGTTCAGTTGCATCAGATGCCCAAGTACATCTCAGAAAACAGATTTGGCAGGATTGGAGTGTGTACAGAAAAGGGCACAGCTCAGGGCCAGAGCAATTGCCTTGCCAACAGAAGGTCCCAGGTTCAGTCCCTGGTAGCTCCAGGTAGGGCTGGGAGAGACCCCTGCCTGAATTCCCGGAGAGCTGTTGCCAGTCAGTGTGGACAATACTGAACTGGATGGACTAGTGGTCTCACTCAGTATGAGGCAGCTTCTTATGTTATTGTCTCTCCTTCTTCAACCACGAGTCAGGATGCAACTGAGCAACAAAAGTGGATTCTATGGGCAAGAGACTGGTACTGATGAACTGGAACAGAGCTTCCCAAACTTGGGTCTCTGGACTGTTTTTGGACTACAGCTCCCATCATCCCTGACCACTGTTCTTGCTAGCTAGGGATGATGGGAGTTGTAGTTCAAAAACAGCTGGAGACCCCAGTTTGGGAAACACTGAACTGGAAGAATAAAGATATGGTCCCCTTTAATCAATGGGCTGATGACAAGACAACACTCGCAACATATGAACGAATTGCTTATAGATGCAGACCTTGTTTGGACAAATAATATTGACATTTAGAACAAGCTTATACTGCATATATGTATTATAACAATATTATTATTTATTTTACATATACAGTGGAACCTCGGCCTTGGGAGCAGAACATTCTGGCTCCCATACAAATGAAAACCGGAAGTAATTGTTCCAGTTTTCAAACGTTCTTTGGAAACCGAACACCTGGCGTGGATTCTGATTGGCTGCAGGAAGTTGCTGCAGTCAATCACAAGCCATGCCTTGTTTGCCAAACTGTTTCGGGAATCGAACAGACTCCCGGAATGGATTAAGTTCGGAAACCAAGGTTCCACTATATAATAATGTATGGAAATGTTACTGATAATATATAACGTACTATACTATATCTTTTTATTATATTTTTGCTCTTTCTCTCTTTTTTTTGCTCTGTAATGGAAATTCCATGTTTGTGTATGTATACACACACACACACACACACACACACACACACATATATTAAAAACAACAACGTTGAGTCAGAATGCTGTCTCAGTTCTGGATCCTGGGCCAATACAGATTTCATTACTGCAGCTACCAATTCGTTAAGTGATGGGGTGAAACACAGTCCCAATAGGGTTTCTCATCCTCCGAGAGCTGAGAAAGGAGAGGAAAGAAACTCACCACGCACCAAACATAGAGAGGATCCCACAGGCAAACCAGACGACTAAGGAGAGGCCCACGTTGCCGGAGTTCTTCAGCACCCCTTGGGGAGAGATGAATATTCCGCTGCCTACCATGCTCCCTATGAGGAGTGAGAAAGCTCTCAAGAGGGTGATCTTCTTCCTCAGAAAGACAGCCTCCTCGTTCTTCTTCGATTTCCCCATGGCTTATGTGGTCCTCTGGAAGAGCCTTCAGGTGTCAAAGGTTTGTGGTGTGGAGATGTGACTTGAATCACCATAGAAGTTCTTCCTGATTCCTCAAATCAGCCTATCTTTAAAAAGAAAGAAGAGCATTTTCAAAGAGACCCTTAGAGGTTGGGACGGGATGTTATGAAGCAAGCACACAGCTCTCAAACCTATATTTGCATTAATGTGGGAGCAGAGCGCCACTTTCAGGGGGATTATCTGCCACAGAGGATGCTTAACCCTTTCCCCAACCCAGTTCTAAAAATGTGTGGATGATGAGCCTCCCTAGCTCAGTATTGTCTACATTAACTGGCACCAGCTCTCCGGGCTCTCAGGCATGGGGCTGTCCTAGCCCTTCCCCTCCAGTTATCCATCTTTCTTCCTCACCTGAAAACAAATTAAATCCTCCGGGTGTTTTAAACATTAGTGTTCCTTTCCCGCCCTGTCCCATTTCCCTTTAAACATGTGTTTAAGCACATGCATATGCTTTTAAAATTACTGCACATTAAGCACCGCAAACATTTTTATGGTGCTTTGTAAAGTACCCGAGCACCAGGTGGCTGGGGGACCATTGCACACATAAAGTATTTGTTTCTAGCTTTTTGTTGGTTAAACTGTTACAGCTGACATCTTGTGTGTGTGCCAGTTCTTTAAAAAAAAAAAACAACCCAAGACATTAACACATTTAAATGCAATATTTATACATCAAATTATCAGCCAGTAATTCATTCTCATTATGTACCACTATGAATAGGAAAGGACGCAGCCAATACATCCATTCATCAAAGCTGAATGGATGTCACAGTTAATAAGAAGTATTGCTTCCTCTTTCAGTCTCTCTGTATATAGAACTCCGGAAAGTAATAAAGGAAGCCCATTTATCTTTTTTTCTTTTTTTTAAAAAAAGTTGATTTTCTGCTCCCCTTCATTTATAATGAAGTAACTTGTAAGATTAGGCATGATAGCTGTAGTCAATAAATTGATGAGTGCCATTCTGGAGACACAGTCCAGCACACTGAAGCCCATAGAAATCAGCTCTGTGCTGGGTTAGGACCACTGTGTTTCTCTCAGTTTCCTAATGCTTGCAACTGTTGCAGCAATAAAACAAAATGAAATAATCGTGGCATTGTAGAGTTGGGAGGGAACCCAGGGGTCATCTAGTCCAACCCCCTGGAGGAAGAAAATAATAATTTTCATGAACATTAGTCTAATCCTACTTGTAATAGGAGGAAGGCACGTGGTTCCCTGAGCCAAGAAGTCGAGCCTTCTGACTCCCGTTCTATATTGGCTCTGATGTAGGGTCGCCATATTCCAAGAAGTAAAAATCCAGACACAAAAAAGTACTTTTTATAAAATAATATTTATTGAAGTTTCAACAAAATTACAAAAATAAAAGAAAACAAAACAAAAAATACAAAATACAGAAAAATAGAAACAATTAAAAACAAATCAATTTTTCAATATCTTATCTTTCATTTGCTTGTTTCCTTGACCTCCTCACACCTCCCTTTTTTGTGTTCTAGTTCAGTTAGTTAATTCAGCAAATCCTTTCCCTCTTTGTTTTTATCTCAATAATTTATCTTAATATATTGTAACTTTACATTCTCACCTGTTAACAATCCATTTTTACATACTCCTTTGTAACATTACTGCTAAAACCACATAACTTCATTCCAGCATCCTTCTAACATTCCCTAATTTTACAATGTTTCTGTAGATAATCTTTAAATTTATTCCAATCTTCTTCCACCGACTCTTCTTCCTGGTCTCGGATTCTGCCAGCACAAAAAGTACTTTTTAAGGAAAGTTGTTGAGCTTTGTTGTTGACATTGGAAGAACCACGTCAGCCCCAGGCTTGTGTTGATCGTGGCAGAGGGACACTCCCAGCCTATCCTAACTGTGTGCTCCTCAATCTGTGGTTCTTGCCCTTTGGCCCAGGCAGCAAAATGACTCGGACCAGTCCTGGTTAGTCTCAACATCACTCATCCAGAAATGTTTGTGAAATATACTCAGAGTCGCAAAGTGATTTCATGCTCTTTATTCAGCTCATAGTGGTGAGGAGGAATGAATGAATGTCCCCTCAAAGTATCTGCTTTATATACATTATTTACACAATGGGCTGCACATGATTGGCTAATTCTGGAATTCTACTGTAAGCCAATCAGGTTGTGGATTCACTTATATCTGGAGCATGATTGGGTGGTTCCTGCCAACCAATCATATTGCTGCATTGTTCTAGGACCAATCAGACTGCTGCATTCTGAATCCTATTGTTCTAGGACCAATCAGACTGCTGCAATTTGGATCCTATTGTTCTAGGACCAATCAGACTGCTGCAGTTTGGATCCTATTCAACTCAGTACATAACAGTTTGGAAATCAGGAAGTAATCCAAAAAGTTTTCTTGGGTCGCACAACAAAGTATGGTTCAGCAAGACTGTATGAATGCTAAGGAATCGTTCCATGTTGTGCAAAACAGCCTTGTGTCTTAGGGGAAAATATTACCTCTCCTCTAGTCACAGCACGGTCCACTGGGAAGGTAAAGCATCTTGACTTTGAAGCTGAGTTGCTCTACGTAACAGATTAAAGTGCAAGTATGTTAATCCTCGCAGCTGCACTCTGCATGTGTTTGGAATAAAGGAAATATTTACAAAGCTCGTTTTTGTTTCCTACACTGTGTTGGCTGTTGACTCAGATATCTTTCGTTCTACGAAATTGCCCTTTTTGTTGAAGAGTCAGATGGAATTTTAACTGGCAAAAAAGATATGTTATGAAGAAATCTTACATGACACATCATTCCTGTTTCTGAGCATTTTACAGAACAAAAAAAGGGGGTGGTATCCATCTTTATGCAGTGGATTCTGAGAGTGTATGGGACAGAAACAGAGAGTGTATCAAACTTAAACAGAAGAAGAAGAAGAAGAAGAAGAAGAAGAAGAAGAAGAAGAAGAAGAAGAAGAAGAAGTCACCACAATCCAGCCAAAATGATGCAATTTATGTTAATGGCAGACCCTCCAAATGTCCCTATTTTCCAGGGACAGTCCCAGATTTACAGAAGCTGTCCTGGTTTCTGATTTGATCCTGGAATGTCCCACTTTTCCTTAGGACGTCCCTATTTTCATCAGAGAAATGTTGGAGGGTATAGAGTTATGCGACCCAGGAGCCAAGAAGATAAGTAACTATACAACCTTTAGAAGACATCTAAAGACCGCCACTTACAGTGGCTTGGGCAATCCTGTCAGATGAAGGGCATATAATTATAATTATATTATTATTGAATAGTGCACCCCTATTTTCATTGGAGAAATGTTGGAGGGTATGCAATGGGAAAGATTAAGCACAGGTTTTACTAGAAGTTATATCCAACACTGCACAAAGGGTGATCAGCTCATGCAATGGGACTCCCCCTATCCTGACCCCCCAAACCTGATCCTAAGGGACCCCCAGCCCCCTGGAGCACATTTTGAGAGTGGGGGAGGGAATTGTAGGGGAGAAGGAGGAGACGTTCCATTGCCCAAGCAGAAGTCTGAAGCATAAGCAAAAAGGCAGAATTTGATAGAACTCTAGGTCACTGACATAAACAGAACCGAAAATATGTCAGTTTTGACCTCTGTGAACAGAGCCATTAAATGTACACGCAGGGCCAGCTCCAGGTGAGGAGGGGCCCTCAGGAAAGGAAAGGAAACTGCTGTTAACAGCTTCAAAAACAAATATCTGCAATAAAAATACAGGTCTGGGTAGGCTTGCTGAAACCAAGCAGGTTTTAGCAGGCATCGAAAGGCAGTACAACAAAGGCGTCTGCCTGATATCAATAGGCAGGGAGTTCCAGAGATTTGGTAGTGCTGCACTGAAACATCAATTTCTCACAAGTGCTGAATGAATGTTATGTGCCACTTGTGCTATTTTTCTAGAAAAAGAGGTGCGGGAACTCACCATGGCCCCCTCCCTTGTTTTCTTATAATGGCAATGGCGCCCACCTGAGAGGTGCCAGAACAGAGTTCCAGTGAGTTCTGGCTGGGGGGAAAAGCCCTGTGTAAAAGTGCCCGTTCCACAGATATTGTGATCTGATATCTGTCAGCCATACAAAAGAGGCTTCTAATGGTACATTGACACCTCACAAAGATCTACTATTTGTGTCAAACACTTGCCAAACATGGCAACAGCCAGGAGCAATGGTATGTACATAAAAACTCAGGGCATAGGCATGTGACACAAATCTACATAAAGTTTACATAGTGTGCTTTATGTGAATTTTAGGTGGCTTTCAGAGGGACGGGGGTGAGGGACTTTGGCTCTCCACTGTAACTGGATTGGGCCTCCACAAATCAAGATGGCAGGTGGCTGAAGTCTTCCAGCACTGTGCTTTGCAGCAGACCCAGCTGGCTGTGAAAAGCTTTGAGAAAGTTTGTTGTTTTTAAGGGGAGAAGAAAAGGCAAGAGATCCCAGTGCAAAAGACATAGTATGGCTTGAGCCCCTCACAGCACCCATGGGCAACCGTGCATAAATATGAGAAGAAACTTACCCCAAAGTTAAAGGAGCCCCATAATAATGTGTTGATGCAGCAGGATTGGTCCCATGGAATGATACTGAAAATATCTTCTCATTTAGACCAAATACCTGTTGGTGAAAATACCGGTAGGCAGAACACTAAGTTGCAGTTGACCCTTCTTTAAACTTAGCCAGGAACCGAAGGGGAATAAAAAAAAACTCTCCGAGAAAAGCAAGTGAGGAATGCAAGAGCTTTAGGCCCTGCAGATAAGTCGGATTCCAGAGCTGCTGAACATTAAGAGTAGCTGAGAGCAGACGCGCTAACAATAATTGAGCAGCTCAGTTGGTAGAGCATGAGATCTCAGGGTTGGGCGTTCGAGTCCCACGTTGGGCAAAAAGATTCCTGCATTTGCAGCGGGTTCGACTAGATGACCCTTGTGGCCCCTGCCAACTCTACAGTTCTGTGACTAGCTGGATAGTGCAGTGGTTTCTATGTTTGGGGTTACCTTGAAGATTATCTGGAGTTCCTTAGTTCAGATTATAATTAATGGTGGACAAGTGTTCCTTAAAGACAAAGAAAGCTTCTCAGGAAACATACTGGAAGGTCTAGAAAAGGGAGTGACCGCTGGGA
Organism: Podarcis gaigeae; assembly: GCF_964106915.1. NCBI lineage: Eukaryota > Metazoa > Chordata > Lepidosauria > Squamata > Lacertidae > Podarcis > Podarcis gaigeae. Next base: position 22,699,930 of record NC_139686.1, on the reverse strand, counting down.
TCCCTCATATAAGTGCAGAAGAAAGGCCATAACTCAGTGGTAGAGCATCTGCCTTGCATGCATTTGGAATATTGTGTAAAGCTCTGGTGGCCTCGCTTCAAAAAGAAGTTGGAAAAGGTTCAGAAAAGGGCAACCAAAATGATCAAGGAGATACACTGCCATGCCCCAACTCTCCTTGGGGAGAGAGGTTGTAATGAAAATATTTTGCCCACACCATCAGAGTAACCAAAATGGTGCTTTCCAGATGTGGTTGAACCCAACCCCCCCTCCATTCCAACCAACACATGACCAATGGTCAGGCATGATGTGAGTTCTAGTCCAACAACATCTAGAGGGCCCCACATTGGCTACCCTTGCCATACAGGGTTTCTACCAGCATTCTGGAGCCAGAAGGCTCAAAGAGGTTACTAAAGCTCTGCATTGTAGCAACCTGCTCCCTCTTTCTAGGAAGAAAGCAGCCTAACTCAAGGTACTGTGGAATTCCAAGCTCCTGGCCTTCATACTCCAAATATCTGACAGTCACTCCTTGCAGTTTGCGGAAGTCTGCAAAACTTGGGCATTCTGCTAGCTTAGCACCGCCGCTTCTTCAATAAGTTATGAGCAGATGTTCCAGATGTTCCAAAAGAGCTGCGCCTTTCCCTGATGAACTTCATGACCTTCCTCTTTGTTGGTGACCTGGTGAGGGTGGGGAGCGAGTTCTTTTCACTCGCTAGGACAAGCCCCGGGGTCAAAACGAGAGACTTTGCCTCATCGCACAAACTGTTTTTTTAGCTGGATCGGAGAAAACAAAAATAAAGCAAAGCGTCCCCCTGCAGGGTTCCAAAGTTTGAGCAGGCAACAGCTTTCCCAGAAATTCTTGTCCCTTTAACCATTTCAGCTCTGGTGATAGGACGCAGGAGCCCCCCGGGGCTCAGGATGAGGATGAATTCGAGGCGGTTCACATTGAAAGGCAAATCTGCCTAATTCGCAACGAAACACAGACACCCTTTGAAATTTGCACTTCTCGGAATTTTGTGGGAAGGCCCCATTCATTATCTGATAGGTTCTCTGCATGGGCAGGATTGCCCCCCCCCAGCTGCACCCATGCTTCCCTGGACTCTGCAAAGGCAGCCCTTAAAACACCCCTCTGTGGCTGTTTCGGGGAGCTGTGATCCCCCTGAGCAATTGCTGGGTGTGGAGTTGCTCTAAAGGCAGTCATGGGAGCTCCCTGCCAGCCACCTTCAAGGCCAAGTTTGTAAAGGATTTGCGACAATGAGTATTTTGCAGTCTTCATTTTCACCCTGTCATCTAGACATGCAAGCTCTGCGCACTTCACCAGCTGTCTACCTTTCCCTTTAAAGTGCATTTCTTTACCGGGGGGGGGGGGATGTTATTGGCTTGTTGTTTTTATTTTGATTATATATTTTGTGGGTTTACAATTTGATTTTGTTCTGTGAACCTCCCTGAGACCTCCGGGTATAGGGCGGTATACAAATTCAACAAATGAGTAAATAAGTAACATTTCTTGTCCCGATTTCAGCATACATAAGCACTTGCGCTCATTTTTAACATTTGTCCTATTAACTCATTCTTGGATTGTGAAAGATGTGGAAATACTGAAATACTGATCAACCATAATATTTGGTGCCATTATTACATGAGACTCAAACAAAGGTACAAGTCACCATTTAAATATATTGTCATTTATTATTATTATTATTACTAATATTATTATTATTATTATGAACTTGATAACAAATAATAACTCGACTTACTTTGTTTTGACCTTGCTTTCTTTTAAATACTGTATTTCATTCACTTGATTTCTTGCTTGCCCTAGAATGTTCTGTCTGCAGCGACTTTCATGAAGTCTTCACAAATAACAGTTCAACGGCTTTTGCTTTTCCCACATCTGTAAAGCAAATGAGAAATCTATATTGACTAAAAACAATGTTCCTTTAAAAAAAACAACCAAAAAACTCTTCAGTTTCCTATACAGCTTTCGCAATGTTTTGAGAGGATATATTTGAAACTAAGCAAAATTCCATACATTCTGATCTCATGCATGTTTACTCAAAAGTAAAAACTCCACCAAGTACGGAGAGGCTTAATTACAAATGTACATTTGTAACATCCCTTGTGAAAATGTGTGCTGATGAATGACTTTCCTGGCTAGGATTGCCAGCTGACCAGGAGGGAAAAAAGTAGTTTGCTCCTCTGCTCTATTTCCCCCAATTAAAATTTTAATAATAAGGCAATTAAATGCATGTTGTCAAACCTGTTCTGTTGTTTTTTTTACAGCAGCTTGATTTTTAGAAATCAGCATGTGGAGCTCTTCGTGGTATGAATATAAACATTTATTGTGTGGTAAATTAAAGGTGGAGGAGCAGGAGCCAGTGAGGAAAAGTTGGCAACCCTGGCCCTGGCCTCTTTCCAGCTCTCTATCAACTCCAGCATAGTGCCTCCCCTTAACTGCTTTGGACCTGAAGGTAATTTATTCAGTAATCTCAGAGATATTTTAAACCACTCACATATTGTTGCAGACCCAGCTCCAGGGTAGGTGTCTATGAGTAACATCCAGCACAGAGGCACTAACTCACTTGGCTCAGTCCCTTAATTCTCCCTCAGAGCAAAACTCCTCCTCTGAAGAGATCACTACTGGGTGCCTTTCTGCTGTTGGTCTCTCAGCTCAGCTGCTATTCATTTTTTATTTTTTATATAAAGCCGTAAGCACAGATTATGGTTGAGAGAACACATTTTCTTTTGTGACCCTCTGAAAAGTTATGTAACAATTATTATCACTGTTTTTTATTTATTTTAGCACCACCCCGACTGTTGTTATGCGATGCCCAGCTTTGATCAGCTTGCTGCCATTTCTCTTCACCAAAGGCATGGCCTCAAATCAGAAAACCTTAAACCAGCAGAAGTAGCACTGATGCGTTTTTGCTTTGTGGATAAGGCAAATTGAGGCACACTGAGCATGGAGTCACGCTGAGCATGGAGTACAATGTGCAAAGATGCATTTCCATTCCCAAGGGGGTGAAAGGTTGTTTGCAAAGTCCTTTCATTAAATTAGTTTTTTTTATTAAAAGCAGTTTCTATAACAATTGTGGTTTTTTAAAAGGACATCCTACTTCAAATAACACGCTTGCCACAAGGAAATTCATATGCCTACCAGAGGGGTGATGTCCATTCGCATAAATAACCTTCCTTTTTTTAGAGAGAACTGGCGAAATATACAAAGGAAAGCTCTATAAAAGGTGGTTAAACTGTGACAGCTAAATACAGCCTCCATATTCAGAGGCAGTCTATCTCCGATTGCCATGTTCTGGGAACACAGGAAAGTAAGAAAAGCCTGCCAGATCAGGCCAACATCTCATCTAGTTCAGCAGCCTGTTTTCACAATGGTCCACCAGATCCCTGTGGGAAACCAGGGAGCAGGATTTGATCACAAGAGAACCCTTCCCTTCTTGTGGTTTCCAGCAACTGGTATTCAGTATCCCAGTACGTTTCTGAGCACAATTCAAAGTGTTGGTGCTGACCTTTAAAGCCCTAAACGGCCTCGGTCCAGTATATCTGAAGGAGCGTCTCCATCCCCATCATTCTGCCCGGACACTGAGGTCCAGCGCTGAGGGCCTTCTGGTAGTTCCCTCACTGCGAGAAGTGAAGTTACAGGGAACCAGGCAGAGAGCCTTCTCGGTAGTGGCACCCACCCTGTGGAACGCCCTCCCACCAGATGTCAAAGAGAAAAACAATTACCAGACTTTTAGAAGCCATCTGAAGGCAGCCCTGTTTAAGGAAGCTTTTAATGTTTAACAGACTACAGTATTTTAATATTTTGTTGGAAGCTGCCCAGAGTGGCTGGGGAAACCCAGCCAGATGGGCAGGGTATAAATAATAAATTATTATTATTATTATTATTCAGAAGTAGAGCACAGCCATCATAGCTAATGGCCATTGGCAGCCTCATCCTTCCTGACTTTGTCTCACCCAAGTTGATGGCTATTGCTTCCTCCTGAGGCAGTGAGTTCCACAGTTTAATTATGCACTGTTACACTGTCTCTAACTGCGTCCATGCCGTATTATTCACAGCAAGGAGAAGACAAACCCCAAAGAAAGCAAGACTGAAAACACCTCCACTTACCTGACACCACCAGGTTACAACCAAAACACCAGTTTTCCCCCCACACTTCGTTTTTTAAACTAATGAAGTTCTTTGTCCCCGTTGTTTCCAAGAAAGCTATCGCTTTTCTGCCCTGCACTGCGGAGCATTCATCCTTCAGAGAACTTTACAAACATTAACGAGCGGAACTTTGTGAAGGATAAATACTATTTTCTCGTTTGATTGATAGGTGATGAAACTGAGGCAAAGAGCCATGAAATTAGTTAGCAACATGCAGCAGCCTTGCCAGCTACGTGGGTCTAGAATAATTCCCTTCTAGCACCTACCATTTCCTCCGCTGTCGCCTTGCTACAATGACTTAACTCCCCCCCCCCCCGCCTCAATCTCTTCTCAAAAGAAAACAACGATCTCTTTAATTTTCTGAAGAAAATACCTAGAAAACTGAAGACCAGATCAGTATGAGGGCTGTAATCATTCGTCACCAAAGGTCAGCTATTGTGAATGGCACATGTTGAGGTTCCATTTGGGAGGCCAAATGGAGAGTCTTGGCAGGCTAAATATGGCCCACAGGCTGGAGGCTCTCCAGCCCTGGCTTCGGTAGTGGCTGGGCTGAAAGTCAGTTGCTTGTCAAATTAATGTCCATTTGATTGCTCTCCTCAGCTCTGTCTGGCCCTGCCTTGCTGGACTCTGCAATGATTATGGCTCTTAGCACCTGTCGCTTTGACTTCTTAGGACAGCATCTACAGCAATGTTCTTTTCGCTCACTGTGCATGCTTTTATTTGTGAGGAATAGATCATGTAAGGTGCACCGTTTTGATATCTTTGCTTAGGTCAGTGGCAGGGCTGTCTTTAGCAAAGATCCACTCAGCGCTCCCTTTTCTGGGGGGGGGGGAGTTGTTGAGCTTTTTTGGGGAGGGGGAATCGAGAGCAACAGAGAGGGGCTACAGATCAAGAGGGACCAGTATGCATTTGCCGCCCCCCAGAGTTCCCAGGACCCCCTGCACCCGGCCCTGGCCAGTGGTCAAGGTGCTTTCAACTGCCCTGAGATCTACGGATGAAGGGTGGTACACAGACGCCAAACTTTAATTACCGTAGTTTTTATTAAAGGCTTCCTTGTGTAACAAACAAACACATAAAAGTACATATGGTGTCTCCACTTTCAATTCATGTTTACATTCTGTATGAGACACTGTTGTTATATGCATTATGCAATTGGGGGATAGGAGAGAGAGGGAATTTCATGGTGGAATTCTTGTTGCAGGATTTGCCAGTATACATATATGCCATGGCTATTTCTTGCTACACACAATTTTGTAAGTTTCTGTTGTATGTATTTTTTTAAAAAATAAATAAATTTAAAAGCAGCCTCTGAGGCTGCTTTGGAAAGGAAAATAGCAGGAAGTGAGGTCCTGCTTAACCCCTTCCCTTCCTACTGTTTGTTTATCTGTGTTTCCACCACCCAACAGTTTTTCTCTTTGTGAGGGAAAAAGATATAGAGAACCCGGTAACTGTTCCACGCATGTGGGAAAGCAATTTGTGAGGGTGGGGCGGGGGGGGGCTGATTTTAAGCAAACAAATGGCAGAAAAGGCAATGGTTTTTTGTTTTTGTTTTTTAAAAATCCTTCTCCCTCCCCATGGTAGCCTAATAGGCTGCTTTTCGGTTTTTTAAAATGGGGGTAAGACACACATAACTCTGCAATATGTAGTTGGACTCAATTCCTTTTAAAATTATTATTTGGAGCAGAAGAACCTGACAGATTTATAATTTGCCAATAAACTCTCTGGAGGAAGTCCAGATTCTTTACCAAAAGGCAAACAAAGTTTCAGGCCTTTGGGACATGGACCGAGAAGAGGGGAGGGGGAAATCAATAACACATCTATTTGGGGTATTTGTGCGCAAATGTGAAAGTTCTTTTCAGTTAACTTTTGTTTAAAGGATGCAAGAGTTGCCTTTCCCATTCTGGAAACAACCTTCCCCCAGTTAACCAGATCGTGGTCAGAAGGTCAGAAGGACTTTAAAAAAACAAAACAAAAACCTTTCTATTTAGATTTCAACCCTGGCCTCTTCTCAAATCCTTCACCCTGAGGGTTATAAAATCTGCAAAGCAGAAACATCATATATAATACAGAACAGCATGAAATGAACTGAAAACATTTCAGTGTTTGTTCTATAATCTTGCTTCTGGTATTGGAGGTGGTATGGCTCTGAATATCAGTTGCTGGAAAGCAACAACTGTATTGGCCCATGTTGCAGATATCAATATTGCGCAGTTTGAAGCGACTGGAAGCATAAGAACTCACTCCTTTTGGAAGAAACCATTGTTTGGACCCATAAAAATATTAGTCAGACTTTTACATGCAGAACTCTTTAAAAACAGAACATAAGCATCAAAGATAAAACCAAAATGTATTGTGCTGTCCAGAACAGGCTCGGCATCTTAGAAAATACGAAATAATCCAAACAGACCGATAAGCAAAGGTCTCTCTCTCTCTCTTCAACTACATCCATTTTTCTAGAGATCTTTTCCTTGAAAGCTACGTTTACGTTTTCTGTTCCCTGTGGCCAGGAAGACTTAAAAACACCACAGCTTTCAAGATGGCGAGTTTGCAACTCAGTACCTTTGTCACCTGATCTAAGGTTCGCTCTCAGCATAGAGTAGGGAAACAATAAACAGCTAATCATTAACTAGGTACAGCTCAGAGTCCTTTAGAAACCTGCTGTGAAAAACCACCAATGTTAGCAATACACATTTAGCCATTTTCCATTTTAAACCTTCATCAAGACACTTGCATTTTCATTTCAGTGTCAATTAAGCCAATTATACTCAACAGCCTCATCTGCTTCTTGTGGGCTTCCCATAGGCATCTGGTTCACCACTGTGGGAACAAAATGCTGGCCTTTGGTCTGATCCAGCAGTGCTCTTTTTATGTTCTTAACAATATTCACCCCGTTTCATTGCCTGAAAAAAATCATTATTTGATTAACCAGATTTGTTTCTGTCTCTAATTCACATGGTCCCAACTGTTTGTTATATTAAGAAATCTGATACAAAGACAGAAGGTAAAGGAGGAAAGTAATTGAGGGATAAAGCAGTCTAATTCATGCATGAGGGGGTTAATACAATAGAGTAAACTATCCTGCCAGGCTTAGCTATGTCACTTCCCTTACCTTGGGAGGAAATAGGTAATCAAGCCCATGGTTCCCTCCAATCTACTCGAGAAACTTCAGCTCAACTGCATGGGTCTTGCCAGCAACTCTTGAGCTCCTATACCAATAATCTAGGAACTAAGTTAAGTTTTACTACCTGTGCAACTTTTTCTGAATGCTGCATGGCAAAGCACATGAATATGACCTTTGGAGAGTTTGTAAGTAAACCATTTTAAACTTGCCAAACATGTGGTCTTGGAACTTGGAAGGGCATTTTTAAAGGTATAGCAGCTGTTATTTCCACGCTTTGCTACGTATCTTGTGATTTTAAACATTTTGCTGGGGTTTTCTCACCTAAGAGTACTTGCCCCAAATTTGGATCTTGGCATTCTGCTACTAGGCTACAGCCCTTTCCCTGCCTGGGGCAGAACAAATGCATTTCCCACACCCAAAGGCATGGTGCTCTGTATGTGGTATGTGGTACATACTGCCTCTGTGTGTGGTATGTGGTACATACATGTAGTATATGGTACATACTGCCTTACATCAGCAATGATGCTCACATGCCGGGGTATATACCTAATGGCTTTTTATGCACCAGTCTGGAACCTTTTGCATGTTTACTTGTCTATCTTTCAAACTATTATTTGTGTATATTTATTTATATTTTAAAAATTGCATACCACTATGTCATAGCGAAGAGGTTTACAGCAATAAATCTTTAAAACCATACAATAAAACCCATTATAAACTTAAAAACAGACATCAGTTAGCCATTGTGGTTAATTAACCATTGTAGAAGGCTGTATTCTGAATTGCCTGCATTCACCTGGTTGGCATAGGAGGCAACAAGAAGGTTTTTTATTATCATAGAATCGTGGAATTGGAAGGGACCCCAGTCATCAAGTCACCAACTCCCTGCAATGCAGGAATATTTTGATATTTTGTCTTTTTCTACTCGATATAAAATTCATAATATAAGAATAATTATAGTGTTATTTTGGTACCTGAATCAGAGCATTTCGCAAGTACCTCTCTGAATTTCTGGCAGTAAGAACAGGAGTGGTTGCTTACCTTCATTCATTTCAGTGTGTTTACTCTGAGTACAACTAGTTTTCACCATGTGATAACAAATTGAAAAGCTAATGCTTTTCTGCCTCTTTCATGTCACCCAGAGCCAGCCACTTGATCTGGCCATCTCACTCTGCCTAATGATAGGGGCAGATAACTCCAGTCATCTAAAAGGTCTATGAACGCGGCCCTATTAGACTTGATGGGTTTTTGTTTTATTGTCTTGCTTTGTACATAAGGCCTGCATTTTATCACTGAGGCAATGGATGAGACAGACATTTTGTCTGCCTTTGCGGTGTTTCAGGAGTCGACTTTGGGAGAGTAAACACTCTCTTGGCAACTAGAATAACTGTGTCCCATTTCTCTGATGGGCTTAGACATCCATATTCCCAGCAGGCCCCTCTCCCTCTCTGTACTATTTATTTTGGGACTCCTTCTCCGCCTCTGGACTTCGAGCCTTCTTTGTTGCTTTTTGTTTGTTATCATCACCGACAGATGCCCTTAGAGCAAACAAAAAAGGGAAGGGGTGTAAGTTGAGGAGCACATGGCGCAGGCATGAAACCTGCATGATATGCAGACGGTGGAATTTGCTGCCACAGGAGGCCACTGATGCTAATTGGGTTTAATAAAGGATTAAATTGCTTGAGGACCAATAACCCCATTAGTGGCTACGCATGCTAAGAGAAAAGTCCTCGCATTGCGTGCCGCAGGAACTAATATGATCTCCGGGAGGGCAGCCGATAAACATCCCCTTCCTTTCTCCATCACTTAGCACAACAGGACAGGTCAGCCTTGCAAAATCCCACTCCTTTGGGGTGAAAAATGTTTTCCGACATATGGAGAAAACACTATTTGCTTCCCCACCTATCCAGAGCCTCACCCCGCCAGTACTCACTGCAATAATAATTGAATAGGTAGGGTTACCTTGCTACCCTCTCACTATTTTTTACAGACTGTTCAAACCCATGGCGGGAGGCAGGGCGTTGTGTTAATTTCATCGTAAAATCACCAAAGACTAACCAATATACTGGACATTGACTTTCAGGAGTCAGAGCTGCCCACTTTTATCAGATGCATGAAGGCATCACTTAAGTATGTATTTGCAGACCCTCCAAGTGTCCCTATTTTCCAGGGACATCCCTCATTTAGAGAAGTTCTCCCGGCTTCTGATTTGATCCCACTTTTCCTTAGGACGTCCCTATTTTCATTTGAGAAATGGTGGAGGGTATTTATTTGACTGCCACCCATCTGAAGGCAATCCCGTATAGGGAAGCTTTTTTTAATGTTTAATGTTTTTATGTGTTGGAAGCTGCCCAGAGTGGCTGGGGCAACCCAGTAAGATGTGCAGAGTATAAATAGTAAAATTACCATTATGGAATGGGACGTCCCTATTTTCATTGGAGAAATGTTGGAGGGCATGGATTTCTATGTTGTTGGCATCCATCTGCCTCAAGATACAATGGAGTGCACTTCCAGGGGAGAAGTTGAACCACAGTGTTAGCAGCACTGAAGTGATTTCCTGGGGGCACAAGTCTGGGCAGTGTGTATGGAAGTCCTGGGTTGCCCAGATGAAAAGATCCCCCTCTCAGCCTTGCTGATGTGGTCCAAAGGAAAGCAGAGTAATGTGTATGACACCAGCTTAGCTGCAGGAGTTGCCAGAAGGAGGCCTACAAGGCACCATCTTAGGGTCTCTGTTCTGGATTTGTGTAGGGTTTACTCCTTAGCCTTCTCCTCAAGATATCCTGGAAAGCAGAGGTGGTTTAGGATCACAGTTTTCTTCCTCCTAGATGGGCTCCCTTCCGAGGTTGACAAGCCCCATCTGCCCCTCGCTTCCCTCTGCAGCACATGCAGAAACCACCTTTTTGGCCATTGGGCCCACCATTGGTTGACATTTCTTCCTTAAAAAGCTCACGTCATCCACCAGACATGGAGACAATATCCATGGTTAGGACTAGAGCTTGTACATACTGTAAAACCTAGTGGAGCACATCCTGATCAAAAACAAACTGTTTGTGTGAAAAGCTGGGAACTAGACTTGCACCACGCCACGTATCACTAGCTGTGGACAAAGCCCTGCAGCAGACTTCCGTTTCGTGGGATTTGGGCCCCCGTTTCCCCTCCCACCTGATATTTTTGTTTAAATATTTGTTTACTTCATGCTCCTGTTATTCCAAAGTCTTCCCAGACAAACTGTACTCTGCCTGCTAAGCAAAGAGAGAGCGAGAGACTGACTGAGAGGAGAACTGAGCCGCGACGCAGGGGTCCGGAAAGGAACTCAAGTTGTGCTTCATACGGGGACTTCCTGTGGTTCAGCAGGGACACAGAATAAGGCATGGGAGTTTGCAGGAGAAGCAAAGCACCGGCAGAGGTGAAGGAGGCCGTTTTCCTCAGGAGGAAGATCACCCTCACCCGCGTCATTGCCTTGGGGGTGGGCACCATGGTGGGCAGCGGCATCTTCATTTCCCCCAAAGGTGTCTTGCAAAACTCAGGCAGTGTGGGGGTCTCCTTACTGGTGTGGCTGGCTTGTGGGATCCTATCACTATTTGGTGAGTTGTTTGGCTGCTTGGTGGTTTAATTTCCTTTTTCACATACACCCTCATGTGATAGACAAAAATCCCATGACTGCAATCATGGAGCAGGAATTCTAACAATCATAAAGGGGGAAAGCCTCCTCTCCCACCCCAGCGTGTGGCAATTGTGGTATAACAACTTAGGGTGTGTCCTCTTGGGGATGATGGAACCTCAAAATGGGCTTCTGTGGAGGACAGTGGGAGAATTTTATATATATATATATATATATATATATTTGCTTTCGTAGATTTTCACGGGTACAGGAATGCAGGTTTTGGTGTCCTCGGGTGTCTTCCCGTGTAAAAGTTGGGGTGTCTAGGCGACGTTTCGACGAGGTCTCACTCGTCATCTTCAGGCTGGTGCTTTCGGCTTCTTGTTACTGGAACAGAGCGGGATCTCAATGTTTGAGTTCCTATAAATACTGTAGAGGGGGTGTGGTGTCTAGCCTCCAATGTTCTGGGCAGAGAGGAAGTTCCCAGGCTAGTGTGCCTTTTCTTCTTTTGTTCCTTAATTACTTGAGAGATACCTTGAGTGATTTCTTGAGTGATATCCTGAGTACCACTTAGGTGGGTCATTAGGTGTGGATTAGTTGCTAAAGTCTTTGTGTCTTGACCTCTTGAACTTTGTGAAGAGTTTTCCTGAGAAGATGGCTGTATTGCACTTAGTTGTGCTTTGGCTTGGCTTCGTGTATAGGGGCGAGCTGTGGTTTTGTGGCTTGTGTCAGCCAGATCTGTGTAGGGATTGCACACCTAATGACCCACCTAAGTGGTACTCAGGATATCACTCAAGAAATCACTCAAGGTATCTCTCAAGTAATTAAGGAACAAAAGAAGAAAAGGGAAGACACGGGGGGACACCAAAACCTGCATATATATATATATATATATATATACACATACACACACACACACACATACATATACATACATACACACACACACACCAATATTAAATTCAGTTCTCCACATTTCCACATCAGTTTGTGATTTATTTGTTTTTTTAAAATAGTCCTCATGAAATTTCATCCACATTTTAGTGTGAATTTTTTCTTAATATACACAATTCTGTATGCAATGCACATAATTTTTGGGCAAAGCATATTTTATTATGTATATTTCCCCTAATACAATGCACTTTTGTATGCTATTTTCACAAATATATCCATTTTGGTGCACACTTTACCCGAGTATATGTATTTTTTGTACGAATTACCGGTACTTGACTGGAGAATTAAATTATTGCTATTGCTATTACTTTTATTACTATTAAATGTCTGGGTGGAGGATAGCCTGGTTTCAGTTGTCAATGCTCTGGCAACCTCCAGGTTAGACTACGGCAATGTGTTGTGTGTGGGGCTGCCTTTGAAGATGGTTCAGCAACTACAACTAGTGCAAAATGCAGAAGCTCAATTGTTAACTGGCTCAAGACAGTACGAGCATATAACACCAGCTCTGGCCTGACCACAAAGGCTGCCAATTTGTACTGGGTTCATTTCAAAGTGCTGGTTTTGACCTTGAAAGCTTTATATGGCTTGGAACCTCTAAAGGACCACCTGTCCGCATAGGAACCGAACCCTGAGATCATCATCTGAGGCTCTTCTCTGAGTCTCAAGAAGAGAACGAGCTTCTGAGTAGCTCCCCATCTACGCAACTCTCTCCCATGAGAGGCCTGACTGGTATGAATGAACTTTGTCAACATTTTGGTACCAAGCAAAGATGTTGATTTTCCCGGGCATTTGGGTAGCACCAGTGATTGGATGTGTTTACGTTGATTATATTTTTAATATGTTCATGTATTTTCTACTGTATTTTATTCTTGCAATTGGTTTAGAACTGTCTGTTGTGGGAAGCGATTCAGAAATTCTACAAACTAACTACATCCAAGTTACACACTAGAACTCTTTTACCCAGTTTGCCTTTTCATATTAATCTTTTTGTTCTCATTATATTTTTATGGGGGTTGGTTAGTTATATTTTATAATCATTATACTGCTTTTATGTTGCTAAAAAACATGTTTTATTTCTTTTAACAGAAACGTGGGCTAGAAATTTATTAGAGAGAGGCCCATGTGCAGAGGCAGATTTAGGGGAGTGCGACTGGTTCAGTCGTACTGCATGCAGAACCTCGGGGGGCCCTACAGAAAAGTGGGGGGTGCTCAATATTGGTGTTGTCCAGGACGCTGCTGAAATTTGAGACCCTGAAGTCCTCCACTGCCATCTGGGGAGGTTTGAATGCCAATTTGGCCATGCAGCCCACTGGGTGACAGTGGGACATTCATCATCTATCAACCCAACCTACCTCCCAGGATTATTGTGAAGATAAAATGTGGGGGCTCCTTTGAATGAGAACTGGACAAAAGAATGGAAATTACCACTACTACTACTGATGATGATGCATCTCAGTTCTAAATATCCTTCCATTGGCACCAGTCCAACTTATTTTAGTGCAACTGAATTTCATACTAATGTATATTACTCATCAGATAAGGGTGATGGTGATGATAAGAAATGCACACAGGGTTTACATTTTAAATGTTTTCTTTCTAGGAGCCCTGTCCTATGCAGATCTTGGAACATGCATCACCAAGTCCGGCGGTCATTACATTTACCTGCTAGAGACACTTGGGCCACTGCCTGCTTTTCTAAGATTATGGGCGGAATTTGTTATGATCCGGTAAGGGCAGATTTAACTTCCATTGTTGTGTGAGAAGGGGGAGGTTCTCCGGAGAGACGGAGGGGGTTTTACTGGGAGTTTTGTGTCTCTTTAAATCTCTCAACAGGGGCACTGTTCCAGCTGTGTTTTTAAAAGCAGCCAGCTGGTGGATGCAGCACCACTGAGATCTAACAAATGGCCGCAAAGACGTTGAGAGGGAGGGGAGAGGGAAAAGAATCTAAGAAAGAGATGGGGGGGGGGAGAATGAATGAAATAATAGAGAAAGCCCTATGGGAGAATAAAAACAACACACACACAAACACGCACACACAGCCTTTCTTTCAGTCACGACATGAGATAGATGAATATTTTCTTCCAATAAGAAGACCACCACTGTACTTTTTTGCAGCAGCCACAACAAAAGGTCTTGTTCTATAGAAATCAGTTTGATATATGATCTGCCCCTCCACCAATACCAGATAGCTACTAGATAAACAGAGCCGTCTGCCACAGAACATCTGGGAGCTGCTTTCCCCAAGGAGAGGGATCTCACCGCTTGCAGCACCAGGACAGAGCAATGCAAACACATGGGCCCACTGCCCTATTTCAGTGCAAATACAAGAATACACACACACACACACACACACACACACACACTCATCGACCACCCTTCCAAGGTCAGGCCCATCCGTTCAAAGCTTGTTCCCTTTTGTGTTTGTTTTGCGTGTGTTGTCACAAATGCTGCAGAATTTAGAGGAGGTTGGGAGCTGGGGAAACCATTCTACCTCACACCAGAGGGGGAGTTGATGGAGCATATTGTAAAAGACTGGCCAATGGCCATCAAAAGGCTTTGAAAATAATCCTAGTGGGATGTTGGTGAGGCTCTGATCGCCACATTTCAAGGCCTTTTGCTCCATCCCATGTATTTCCCCTGACTACCCAGGACTGTATGAAGAACCGAGCTGAAAGCTCCCCAATGAATATTATGGGCCAAATGTAGAACAGAGAAATGAAACCCAACTTGGAGTGGGGCTTCATTTCCTGTCACTTTTCAGAGCAGTGCAAAATCCACTGCCAGGATTGGGGGCAGGACACCATCAACAAAGGCAACAAGTATATTTTTTCCCCCTTATGGGGGGCAGCAGCACCAGGGCATTCTTTCATCAGCCTTGCCAGCCTTTTGCTTTTCCCATAATACCATGGGGCATCTCGGGCATACTGAGGAAAAACCTGGGTTCTTATTTTGGTGGTTGGGCCACCATTCTCTCCCCTGGTCTCCAAAGCAACATTAGTTCAAGAGTTCAAATGAAATGGTGGCAGGCTATTGAAAGAAAATGGTTTTGGTCTATGGTTTGCCCTGAAATCAGAATCCCTAACCATGGCTGGGGTCCTGGCCTGAGGGCAACCTGTGGCCTGTCTGATTTGGATAAGATTGCATTATTATTAGTTTTGTTTCCTGCAGTTTAGAAATGGAAGACTGTAATTGCCTGCCCTTGCACTTGGCAGAAAGGGAGTCTCACAGCTTCTCATTTGGATCCTGGAATTGTAGAGTTGGAGAGGGACCAATGGTCATCTAGTCCAACCTCCTGCAAGGCAGGAATTACAGCGAAACAATCCCAGACAGATGGCTATCCAACCTCCTTCCATGAAGGAGAGTCCACCACATTCTGAGGTACAGTGGTACCTCAGGTTACAGATGCTTCAGGTTAGAGACTCCGCTAACCCAGAAATAGTACCTCAGGTTAAGAACTTTACCTCAGGATGAGAACAGAAATTGTGTGGTGGCAGCAGGAAGCCCCATTAGATAAAGTCATACCTCAGGTTAAGAACAGTTTCAGGTTAAGAACGGACCTCCAGAACAAATTACGGTAAGTTATTAACCTGAGGTACCACTGTAGTCATTCCCCTATCAGAAAGTTTGTCAGAAATTTCTTCCCAGTCCTCAATCCATGCTTTGGAAGAGTGTCTGAATGTTTTCATTTGTGGTTGTTTTAGAAGAGCAGACATCAACAGGAGCAGACAGAAAACATAGGTGAGAGGGAGACAAAGTTGCCAGAGAAAAGACCAAAATAAAATAAATGTTTTTGCCATTGTTTCATTTTCCAGACCTGCAAATATGGCTGTGGTGTCCTTGACATTTGGTCGGTACTTAATCGAGCCTTTCTTCGCCCCATGTAACGTCCCTCCTTTGGCTGTGAAACTGATCACCACCACAGGAATCAGTGAGTACCAAAGAGAACTAAATATATAAGGTTGCAAGTTAATCATAAATGATGTTGTTGTTGTTGTTTAGTCATTTAGTCGTGTCCGACTCTTCATGACCCCATGGACCAGAGCACGGCAGGCACTCCTGTCCTCCACTGCCTCCCGCAGTTTAGTCAACCTCATGCTGGTAGCTTCGAGAACACTATCCAACCATCTCGTCCTCTGTCGTCCCCTTCTCCTTGTGCCCTCCATCTTTCCCAACATCAGGGTCTTTTCCAGGGAGTCTTCTCTTCTCATGAGGTGGCCAAAGTATTGGAGCCTCAGCTTCAGGATCTGTCCTTCCAGTGAGCACTCAGGGCTGATTTCCTTAAGAATGGATAGGTTTGAACTTCTTGCAGTCCATGGGACTCTTAAGAATCTTCTCCAGCACCATAATTCAAAAGCATCAATTCTTTGGTGATCAGCCTTCTTTATGGTCCAGCTCTCACTTCCGTACATCACTACTGGGAAAACCATAGCTTTAACTATACGGACCTTTGTTGGCAAGGTGATGTCTCTGCTTTTTAAGATGCTGTCTAGGTTTCCTAAATGTACCTGCCAAATATTACTACATTTCTCACTGCCTCTTGTACATTTGCAGATATTTCCACAGCAAAATATCATAAATGTGCCGAGAAAGTTCACAAATAAAGCAAATCTTCATAGCTTATAATACTTGTTTTTATTATGGGTCAAGAATCCTTCCCTAAATGTTTGTAAGAGATAATGAGATATATTTTTAATACCCTCACTTTTTTAAAATAATAACAATAATAATAATTTGATTGATTTTACCCTGCCCATCACTTGGTTGCCCCAGCCACTCTGGGCTTCTTCCAACAGAATATAAAAAAACACAACGAAACATCAGACATTAAAACCTTCATGCACTATGGTTGGTGCATTCTCAGAGCTTGATTGCTTTAACCCAGCAGTAGCCAACACAGTGCCCTCCAGATGCCACTGGACTCCCATCAGCCCCTGCCAGCATGGCCAATACTCTGGAATGATGGGAGTTGTAGTCTATCAAACTTCTAGAAGGCACCACATCAGCTGGCTACCCCCACTTTAATCCCTTACTTAGCCTCATTGAGAAACTGCCTTTCATTCCCAATAGCTGCATCTCAGTTCACTCTTAGTAGTCCATATGTTGTTGGACTACAGTTCCCATCATCCATTCCCATTAGCCATGCTGACTAGACTGGCTGGGAATCGGGATCCAGAATGTTTGGAGGGCACCGCATTTGCTACTCCTGCTCTATACTAAGAAAAGAGGTTCCCAGTGCTGTATGGTAAGTTCTCCTCAATTCACAATCCTAGCCTTGTCTACTCAGAAGTCATTCCTACTGAATTTAGTGGGGCTTAAACTCAGGTAAGTGGGCTTCGGATGGCAGCCTTAGTTCTCACAGGCCATCCATGAAATGCTGAGAGATTTCTTCCTGCTGTATTAAAAAAGTTTGCTTGATATATCCAAGGCAGTTTGTAAATGAACAGAAGCTGGTTTTCTTTTTGTTTGATGCTGTCAGCCAGTTGGCAAAGGAAAGGGCTTTTCAAAACCACAGTTAAAAGCTATTTAAAAGCCAGCTAGTTAAAAAACAAAACAAAACACCACTCACTGGCAATATTTAGAAACAGCAGCGCTCTTGCATGTTTGAAAGCTTCACGCAAACAGTTGTAAACTCCTCCTTATAGGGCTCCTCGGCCTTTAAGCTACGTGACCAGCAGAAATGCAGGTGCAGCTTTGCTTTATTTTAAGAAAATATTGAGAGGCTGCTGTCTCATTTTTAAAAATATCAGAGCAATTTAAAACAAAAATACCCAAAACCATACAGTAAAAACTCTCTCTCTCTCTCTCTCTCTCTCTCTCTCTCTCTCTCTCTCTCTCTTTCTGTGTGTGTGTGTGTGTGTGTGTGTGTTGTTGAAAACAGACATTGATTAGCCATTGTGGAAAGATGTATTCTTAATTGCCTGCACAGGTCTGGCAGAATTTAAGAGTTTTCAGCAGCCATTTAAAAGTTGGCACAGAAGGCACCTGCTGCAGAGATCCGGCAACAGGGATTTATTGACATTTCTGCCAGTCATGCTGGAGTCCTATCAGAAAGCCCCATCAAGCTTGTGGGTTTTTTTCTAATGATCAGCACTTTTAGTAAGTAAGCTTGCTGGAGAAGCAGTATTTCCATCTCCATGGGCTGTTATGACACAGAAGCATTTCTGGTTCTGTTTTTTTAATGTCAGCAAAAAGTCAACCCTCGCTAGCTGTTCCAAAAGCACGAGCATCGCAGTCGCAGCCATTCCTGGTGATTTCTCTCTCCTCCTTTTTCTTTCTTTCTTTTTCCTAAAAAATATTTATGCGTTTTCCATTTTTCTATTTACACGTCACATCTCTCTCCTCCTTTCCAGCCCTAGTCATAGTCCTCAACTGCTGGAGTGTGAGCTGGTCTGCCAACATACAGACATTCCTCACAGCCCTCAAGATGGTCACGATTGGTCTGATCATTGTTCCTGGGATGATGGCTCTGGGAAATGGTAAGACTGGCCAGAACCCTCCTACATGGCGTGAAATGAGAAAGGGGCATCAGAAGGGGCGGAAACCGGCAGTGGCAAAGAAATAGGAAAGATGGGGGTGGTGAGAGAGACTTGCTAGGAAACAACAGTAGGTTTGATAACAGAATTCTGTGTGGGGTAGGGACACGGGTGGCACTGTGGTCTAAACCACTGAGCCTCTTGGGCTTGCCTATCAGAAGGTTGGTGGTTCGAATCCCCAAGACTGGGTGAGCTCCCATTGCTCTGTCTCAGCTTCTGCCAACCTAGCAGTTTGAAAGCACACCAGTGCAAGCAGATAAATAGGTACCACTGTGGCAGGAAGGTAAACGGCGTTTCCGTGCACTCTGGTTTCCGTCACGGTGTCCCATTGCACCAGAAGCGGTTGAGTCATGCTGGCCACATGACCCAGAAAGCTGGCTGTCGGTGGACAAACGCCAGTTCCCTCGGTCTGAAAAGCGAGATGAGTGCCGCAACCCCATAGTCGCCTTTGACTGGATGGAACCGTCCAGGGGTCCTTTACCTTTTTTCCTGTGTGGGGTACTTTTCCAGACTCATAGAATTGTAGAGTTGGAAGGGACCAACTCTAGTTCAACCCCCTGCAATGCAGGAATTTTGCCCAATGTGGGGCTCAAACCCACCACCCTGAGATTAAGAGTCTCATGCTCTACCAACTGAGCTATCCCACTTCAGCCCCAGGTAGCTTTTATGCATCCATGGTTCTACTGAGGGCCAAGCTCTACATACAGCCTACAAAGTAGGCGCTCTGCTCCCTTTCTCACCCCAGGATACAGAAGTGATCTCAGGCCTAGGTGGCGGATGTGGTCTTTCAGGCATCTCTAGTAAGCCCCTGGGACTCTTCCTAGGCCAAGGGTGGGGAATCGTTTTATCTCTGCAAGCCAACTTTGACAGGCGGGGTAACGCACCTGCCTATCGAGCGACATTCCCTAGGCCATGCCCCTGCCCTTGGCTGCTTGGGGTGCAGGCCTGGCTGATGAGTTGTGTCCCTGTGCCTCTGATTTATACTGTAGAAGAATGAGCTTCACATCCATTTCTCCATTCCCTTTGGCCTCTGGCCCCAGGCACCCCAGGCCTGTGGCCCCTGGAAAAGTCCCCACAAGGGAAAGTAACCTTTAAGCTGAAAAAGGGCTCCCTGTTCATGACAAGGTGTGAAGTTTTATGTGTGCAGAAACTGCCAGTAAAAGCTGGAATATGCTAGAACAGTGGTTTTCAACCAGTGTTCTGTGGCACCCTGGGGTGGCTTGAATGATGGTCAGGGGTGCCGCAGGCAACACTGGCCTCTGTCCCTCTTTCCTTCCCTCTCTCCTCTGAGGCCCTCTCCTGTCTCTGCCTCCCATAGGCTTGCACAGATGTTTGTTGCAGCAGCTCTGACCACAAACTCCCCAGGCAAATGGTGTCTCTGGGGCTGGCCAGGGGGTGCTTTCCAGGCCCCTGTGGGGCAGTGTGAGGAGGCATCTCTCTTTGGGGCAGGGTGGGTAGCTCAAAGACCAAGGGCAGCAGCTGCGGCTGCCCAGAGGACTCCCAAGGAGAGGAGGCTGAGGGAACACTGCACAAGGGAGGGCATTTGAAAAAGGCAAATGGTGATATAACTGGGCTCCTGAGCCCCACTGGGGTGCCGCAGAAAGAATGTAGTTGGTCAAGGGAACTGCAGACTCAGAAAGGTTGAAAACCTCTCTGCTAGAACATTCTAGCAGGTCTTCAACTTTTCAAAGTGCTCGAAGCACAGCTGTTGTTTTTCATGCTGTGTGTCTTAGATTAGTTCCAAGGCCATTCAGTGAGCAGTTTCTTCTTCTGACTTCTATGCTTTACTTTCATTTTGCATTTTATATTCGTGTGGTGTAATTTTTCTGCTGAAACTGGTTTTGCTCTAAATGAGCTGAGCTTTGCCTTGCTAGGGAGCTAGCAACAAACTGCACAATTTATGCCTTAGTATATCTCTCCTTAAATAATTTTTTCCTGCTGTCTGTGTATTTTATTCTATTTTTTGAATCCATGCACCTGCCAAGGTTCTTCTACTCTGCTTATCAAACAATGTCCAGGCATGTTCCAGGTCTTGGTTCCCAACAGTTCACCTATAGTAGCCAGTTGAAGCCCTAAGGCAGAGAAGATGCATCCACAGCATCTGTAGATACCTTGGGTACCATTTCTCCCCCACTACAGCTCCATGCTGGAGGAGTCTGCACCTGTTGAACTTCTGCATGTTTTGCAGAAACAGAAACAACGATACATGGCCTGATCCAGCCAGTTCTCCTTATGCTCTTATCTGGCTGGGCACAATGGAAAATGCTTCTGATCTAGGATGGTGTCCGCTGATGTATATTCCTGTTCTCATTGTTTTTCAGGCCACTATGAAAATTTCCAGGACAGCTTTAACACAACTTCGCTGACACTCGAAAAACTGCCTCTTGCTTTTTACTCTGGGATGTTTGCCTATGGAGGCTGGTAAGTCTTTGAAATTCTAACAGAGCTTTCTACTGTTTGCTCAAATGTCAGAAAGAAAATGCAAATTAAGCAATAAATCAATCAATCTGTACTTGACTCCAGTGCTGGTACAATCCTGGATTGCAGATAATATTTATCTATCTAGTCTGCACCAAATATCTGTTGTAGGCTTGGGATATAACTCACAGTGTCATCTCCCTTTGTTCATTTCTTTTGTGAATTACTGAGGTGATCGTGCTTCACAGCTCTTTGGTAATTTTGATGCTGTTTTGTAAGATTCCATAGCTGTTTTCAAAAAGTCTGGTGTGCATTTTTATCTATCTATTGTTATTACAGACATACAAGATATGTATACATTGAAAGAAAAATACTTTTGCAAAGTGAAGTTAATATAGCAGGATTCGTTATTACTGGGGTTGGGGGGGGTTAAAAAAGAAAACACACATATGTTGACCTTGTGACTCTTGATTTCTTATTTCAGGTTCTATATAAGCTTTGTAACAGAGGAAATTGTAAATCCAAAACGGTGAGCAAACGGGGGGTGGATGGGTTCCGTTCTTTTCCGGTGTATGAAACATGTGTTTCCAAAATAATTGAGAGCATCTGAGGGAGAAGCAGACCAACAGAGCAAATGTTAGGAGGCAGGGTCTCCTAAGCAATGCCCCAAAGAGGAGAATCCCCTCAGAGTTGACCTCAGGAAGAGTTTAGAAAAGACTGAGTAAATTGGCATGAGAAGATCTTGCTGAAACAGGCCAAAACCCCATCTAGTTCAGCCTCATGTTCTCACTGCAACCAACCAGATGCCAATGGGGAATCTCCTGTCTGAAATCCTGGGAAGTTGCTGCCAGTCCGTGTAGCTAATACTCTGCTAGAGGGGTCAATAGTCTGACTCAGTATAAAGCAGCTTCCGATGTTCCTGTCCATTCAAACAAGCAGTAGCACAGATGTCAGCTACAATTTTGTTGTCCCCGAGAGGGGGCAATGACAATAAAGATATTATTATTATTAACATCCACCCATTCAGCTAAAGCTAAAGGTCAGGGAAAGCCTTAGCAAGCAGGTGAGTTTTCAGTAAACATCAGAAGCATCCACCATTCGGTGCCTTCTGAATCGCAGACAGTGGGAGCCCCACTTCCGTCCGGCTTTCAGATTAAGCAATGCAGGTTGTGTCAGTATCGGCAAAATCTCCACAGTAGATCTCAGTGATCACCTGAGTCTGTACAGAGGGAAATGGTCAGCCAGCCCTGAATTGCTCCAGCTTTATACATTAGCAACACCTGGATCGCTAGTTAACCGCCAGTGCAGTTCCTTCAGCAGCCATGTTCAATACATGAGGCAGTTTGGATAAAAAGAGGGGGAGGGGCTTGTTAGGGTTTGCTATTCTTCTTTTAGAGTTTGTTATTTTCTTTATTATGTTTCTATATGTGCTGGAAGCCGCCCAGAGTGGCTGGGGAAATCCAGGTAGCAAAAAAAAAAAAAAAAGTTTTTGAAAATATATATAATAGACTCAGAGGTGGGAGCAAACACGAAAGGGAACTCCTACTCATTTGAATGGGAAAGGATGAAGTTGGTTCTCATCAGAGAGTAGGAGTAATAATAATAATAATAATAATAATAATAATAGGTGAGACACTCCCTGCATCTTCCAAACTAACCTCAAGGACAGAGTGACTCACAGTGCATGAATCACAGTGGCTAAGCTATCGCTATCTTGAAAAAGACATATTTATACATACAGATACATAAAGAAATATAATGCAAGCAACACATAGCCGGCTATCTAGCATATACAGGGACCAGAGAGGTCATCAGGCTCCCCAAAGTAGCCTGTTCTTTGAGAAGAGATATTCAAGTGTCCCTGTTTTCATCTCTACACCTTTGGCAGGTCTTGTCATATTTGGCGCTAGCTTACAAGACAGAAAATGTGGGGTGGGAAGAGAGAAGGCACCTTGAAATGTGGACCAAATAAAATTCCTGTCTTTATTTTCCTATTTTTGCAAATGCCTTCTACATTATTGAAGGTGGGTGACCACAGGGTCAAGGGAAATCTGTCTCTAAAATGGAACTGTGCTGTTTTTCTTCTTCAGGAATATCCCACTTGCTGTAATAGTGTCCCTGGCCGTTGTTACAGGGTGTTACATCCTTACCAATGTGTCTTACTACGCAGTCCTGACACCACATGAGATTCTCAACTCTGACGCAGTAGCTGTGGTGAGTGTGGCAACTTGTGTGCTATCTGTATTTTTAGACCAATGTTACCAGGGGGGCAGAGGAGAAGGGAGATGGTCTAGAAGGCCTATTGGACATAAATTTAAGTAACAGATTGTAAATTCCTAGGGCAGACATCTGTTTCCATGGGCAGCGAAGAGGAAACATACATGCTTTGCTAAACAACATTTGTTCGAGGAAGAATCTTTAAATTGTGCACCTATAAACGAGCAAACCAGACAGAATACAGAGTACTCCTAGATTTTTTATTCTCTCCAGATCAATATATGGTACCTTTATTCAGCATAAAGCAGCAATTTATGTATTGTCCTTCAACTGTCTGGACACAAATTTGGATAGGCCTTTTCGACTGATGTGCTGACCTCTTCTAGTTTTGACTTATTTCACAGGTGGCCTCTGCTGGCCGCTGGGCTGTGGCAGCTTTCAAATGTTTTGCGCTGTCTAGTGACATGCACAACTACCATACCTTCCTGTTGGACAGAAGTTGTGTACTCAATGCAATGAGCGCCTGGCTCTCCGAGAACGACTTTTTCCACTTATCACTTTTGTCATATATATTTCTCTCTCCCACCCTGGGCTGGCCCAGCTTTTGCTTTTTTATTTATTTGCTGATGTTGTTGACATCTGTCTGTCTCTGGAGACAATGGAGGTGTGCACTTTGGGGGTGAGGTCAAACTGCTGGAGAGTTAAAGCGCCGTCTGCAGCTGCTTTGGGACTGATATGATAGAGACATGTTTTGTTGCAGCAGGGGTAGGTGAAGGCATACAGTTGTGCTGCTGCAGAAGCACCACGGTGTGTGTTTTTTCTGTGCTCCTTCCAGCGGTCATTCCTCCTCTGGTCACTGCTGTGGATACACAACTTGTCTGTCTCCAGGCGCTGCAGTCATCTGTAAGGGATTCCCACACAGCAGGGTTGATATTGCCAGCCAATATCCCTCCTTTTCCTCCCAGAAGCTCAAGTGGCCTAGATTGTTCTCCAGCTCCTTATTTAACCGCCACAACAACCCTGTGAGGTAGATTAGGGTGAGAGGCAGCGACTGGCTCACATGGCTCACTGGGAATTTGAACCGTAGTTTCCCAGGCTCTAGTCAGACATTCTAACCACTACACTATACTGCCTTTGTTTACTGTATGACATAATGGAAGGTTCCACAGAACTCAAAGAATGGTACCCTATGATACTGTTGGTTAATGATAAGGCTGTCTTGGTTTTCTTCCAGAGTTTTGCTGATAAAGCTTTCAAGAGCATTTCCTCTGTGATTCCAGTACTTGTAGCTCTCTCATGTTTTGGTGCTTTGAATGGAGGAATCTTTGCTGCTTCAAGGTAAGGGCTTGCCCATTTCAAAGCAAATGTCCTTGTTAAAAGAAACTGTTCACAGTTCCTTATCTTGTCAGTGTCTCCCTTCTACCAAAATGCTAGTTTAGGGATTAATACAGAAAGCAGCCATTTCCCCCCTAAATCTGCCTTTTGTACAGAAATTCCAGTTCTTATCTCCATTTCACAAACCTATGTAGAAATAATTTCCAAATGCTGGGAAGTTGTGGCTAAAGAAACACAGCACAAACCTAGGCTATAAGAAAAATATTTTTCCTCACACCTTAGGGATAATGCCTATATAGAAAGGGAAAAAAGTCAAGTGCATTGGTATAGTTTAAAGAGCGTTTGCTCCCCGACTTGACATATTGAACTCAGCACAATTCACTTCAATAACGACAGCCATTTTTTGCGAGCTGATATTTCACAAAGAACTTTTCTTAAAAAACCGGTCAGTGGACAGCGAGTGGTGGAAGCTAGAGAACAACTTTGAATAACGCTTACATTTCAGCGATAGGAATATAAATAAAAACGAAGTCTTCTCCAAATTTACCAGGTGCAATGCTGCTGTTGTGGGGTTCTCTTTTCCTAGAGTATGTGATATCCCTAACACTTTATGATTTCTAAGGGGAGGGGAGAAATGTTTTCTTTTAACGAAAGGAGTGTTTAACAAACCTCCAGTAAGCATAGCAAAAAAAAGGGAGTGGAATTCAATGTGTGATCAACTGGTTTTCTTCCACAGGATGTTGTTTGCAGCTGCCCGAGAAGGACAGTGGCCAGCTCTCTTTTCAATGATACACCTTGAAAGACACACTCCTCTTCCAGCCTTGATACTAATGGTAAGAGCTTCAAGGTTTGCTTTAGTGTGCGGTTGTGTAGCCTTATTAGAGTTCACCGATTGGGTCTGCGTTGCTCCGGGACAGGAGGAAGGAAGTCAAAATGACACCGAGGTTGTTTCAAAGAAAGAGTTTATTCTGCTCTCCGGATAGCAGAAGGCACCTGCATGGTGAGTCCACAGCAAGTACAAAGAAATGACAGGTTTCATGCAGTTTATGTATCCTCCAGGCACCCTCTCACTCCTCCCCTAGGAGCCCAACCACGTTGGCGTACGTACACAGGTTGACATCACATATGTTCCTGCTCTGGTACTCTCAACCATAAAAGGATCTTCCTTTCTGTACTTCTGACCATAAAAGGATATTCCTGTTCCTACTCCTATCTTGGAGCAAGAGGTCACTACTTCCGAGAACATGCTCTGGCGTTAGTCCCAGACTTGGGTCTCTGTGTCATTTGTGGTCAGGACATTAGATATGTCTGTGTCTGTTCTACTGGTAAAGTCAAGGCCAGTCTTGCCGTCAAACTGATAAGGGAGAGAGCTGTGTTCTTGTTTTGCATTTGCTCAATGGCTAAAGTTTATGCATTTTAACTAAGGAGAAATGGGGATTTTGGTGCAGTTTAAAAATTGCCTGCACAGTCAGTTTTGGGGTTTGGGAAACCCATTCCTTCATTTGGACATAAATTGCAGTGTATGGGCCTGGGGGGGATTTTGCCCCTGGAAGGCTGATTATGTGTAATTTGAAAGGGGGGGAGAATTAAATGTATTAGGCATGTTTCTTAAATGATAGGAGTGTCAAGCACTGCATGTACACAAAGTCCATAAAGGTAGAATGTTCTCAGTTTCCATGTTCGAAACAAATTGGCCATACCATATTAAGACCCTGGTTTTAGCCTCCATCTTTGGGCAGGTAACGCTTAAAGGTACTTAAAGGATTCTTGTTAGCTACTGAAAGAAGACAGATGGATAAATGAATTGTCACTATATTTTCGATAAGAACGGCTAAGTTTAGCTGGGGTCGTTTTATATTATTCTTAAGTGTTACTTGTCTATTTTAGGGTTGCCATATTTCAAAAAGTAAAATTCCTGATACCTGCAAAGCTTTTTTTTTTTTAGGAAACCTCCCAAAATTGAAGAGCTTTTTTGGGGAAGCCTGACCCCCAAATACTGATTTGAGCTTTTTGAGCTATTTCAACTGCTTTTTCCATTCCATTGCCATACATCTGGGCTTTCCCTGACAAAATCCCACCACCCCCCGACGCCATTTTTATGCCCAGAAAACCAGGACATGTCAAGAATTTTCCTGACATGTGGCAAGCCTAGTCTATTTGTATTTTGCATTTGTATCTTTTTGTTTCATAGGACTGATTGATACTTTTAAACGTGTTTGTGGGAGGAGGGGGTTATTGTATTGTTGCTTTTGTTTTAACTATTTAGAGAAGCACCGCCTTAAGGTATCTGGGGTTTAGGGTTTTGTATATTAACACAAGACCCTTGAACTTAGGCTGGTAGCATGTGGGCAGCTGGTGTGGATGTTTCAACAGACATGTTACATGCTGTCAGCCATCTGCCCCCATCAGCAATTTTGTACTAGTTGGGAGTTTCAGGCCAAGTCCACCATCAGGTCTCATCAACTGAAAACGTTCCCATAATTCTGCTCAGTAATAATGGACAAGTGTTATACAGTAATTAGTCACAAGGGAAACCTAAAAGGAGCATGGAAAACTGGTTTTGTATTCTACTGACATATTTCCAACACTGTCATTTTTCTCCATCTGCAGTTGCCATTGATCTACTTGATGGTGTCCATTGGTGACCTCTATGGGCTGTTGAACTTCTATAGCTTTTCACGCTGGTTCTTCATAGGACTTGCCACCCTGGGGCTCATGATACATCGTTATCGGCATCCAGAACTGCCAAGACCCTTTAAGGTAAGAAGACTAAAGATAGTGGATACAGGGAAAGGTAAATCTGTGCTTCTAACTTTTACCTAGCTAAAGAGCACAAAAATCCAAACATATTGGCCCAGCTCAGACATAAAGCTCAAGTGGTTTGTTGCTCTCACCCTGTAAGATCTCAAATGTATACTGAAACCATGGTTTTATCTGCCAGACTAAGCCTTGACCCTAGGGTGGATTACCTGATACAGGACCCATTTTTCATCTTGTAAGCAGAGAGATGGAGAAACTGCCTTAACCACAATTTGCTTAATGAAGATGGGGTGCCTATGTTTTGATATCCATTTGCAGCTAATCTTTAACTACCTCTTATATGGTCAAGTGTAATGCTTAACCATGTTTAAGGAAAGCAAGTCACAATGAAGTATGTCTGAAGCCATTATTTTATAAGCTGCTTAGGGGAATTTCATTGCTGGACGGCCATATTCTGTAAATATTGTGTTACATAAGCAGAAGCAAAGTGTGACCTTGCTCACAGGCTACTAACTGAACAAGAACAAAAGGGAATCACAGATCCATTAGAAGCCAAAAATAGGAGAAGGGGAGAAAAATGCCACCATAACATGCCAGTATTTGGGAAGAAGCCATAAAGAAACCCTAAACCAGCTCCTTTTCCTGCACTTTATTAAAACTAGAGGATGGAGAAATTGTTAAGAGCGTTGTTGTTGTTGTTGTTGTTGTTTTTAAGTGCTTTGTATAGGCATGAGTTACGGTCCTTTCCATCTCTCAGATTAAATATACTACTCTTCTCCATGTTCAAAACATGTTTCTTTTTTGCATTTATGCTTCATGCAGAACTTTATTTTCCAATTTGACCCTTTTTCCTTTAGGTACCTTTGTTTTTCCCACTAGTGTTCACGATAGCCTGTTTCTGCATCGTGGGAACATCCCTGTATTCAGATCCTGTGAACACCAGCATTGGCTGTGCTGTGACTCTGTCTGGCTTGCCTGTCTACTATCTGGTGGTACAGAAGGCTAGGATCCCAGGCTGCTGCACATCCATGTTCAGTAAGTATGGCCTCAGCTATGGTAGCTCAGAACTGTGAAAGGGAAGCTTCAAAATTAGCGTAAATGAGGCCCGATTTCACATGTGGCACATGGCACTGTTTGTGGCTCACAAGCCGTCAAGAGGAGTTCTGCATCACCAAAGAGTTGGGGACAAAGTTCCCTCTGTCCTTTTATAGACTATAGAGCTGCAAATGCCAACATCTGTGCAGCAGAAACTATGCTCAGTTTAGGACGGACAACAATCATATGTGAAACTTCTCCCTGAAATTAAGCTAGTACTCTGATTATTATTATTTATTGAATTTTTATACCACCCTTCATCCAAAGATCGCAGGGTGGTTTAGAGCAGTGTTTTTCAACCTTTTTTGGGCAAAGGCACACTTGTTTCATGAAAAAAATCACGAGGCACACCACCATTAGAAAATGTTAAAAAAAGTAACTCTGTGCCTATATTGACTATATATAAAGTAATTCCCTTGAATAGGAATCAAATAAACACAAAGAAAGTATTTTATAATTACTTTATTATGAAATAGTAAGTAAACAGAAATATGAAAAATTATAAAATAACTTATTTTTAAATCTTTCAAATTTTTCAATTTTTCCCATGGCACACCAGGCAACATCTCACGGCACACTAGTGTGCCGCGGAACAGTGGTTGAAAAACACTGGTTTAGAGTATAAAAGCCACAAAAATACACACCATAACAACAAACCGCCCTGAGATCTTTGGATGCAGGATGGTATATAAATTTAATAAATAATTGTGATAACATGCACAGTCCTCCACAGTAAATTGGGCCTGTCACATTGGCTGTGATTGACGACTTCCCCTTGTCACACATATAAGGACCCAAAAAGCACTGTACTTACCTTATGAAGTTTTGGTAAAGACACGAAGAAGATAAACCAATGCATGTATAATACTGCTTAGAGCTCAACCACAGGAAAAGTTAAGAATCTGTCTAGTTTGAATGAACTTGGAAGAGACTGGAGAAGAAATCTTCAGGAAGGCGTTCCTCAAGACTACTTCACAAATGTTAGCAAGTATATATACCTATCTGTATAGTGTATGGCTCTGCCCTGTTAACTACCAAGAGGCATGCTAATAATTTTAATTGCATGTAAACAGGAAATGAAACCAGATAGCTTCTCTCACACTTCATAGGGAATAGCAGGTTCACAATGTGGACCACGATATATCTGATGTGTGAAGCAACCAGAGTTTTGTGTTTTCGCTAAAGAACACCAAATGATGCCTCTCCCAAAGTAAACTTTTCCTCTGATTTCCTTGTTGCATTTGTCTAGATTCCATCACAGTAAAATTGCAGATCCTGATGAAAGTGGTGCCCCAGGATGTCCTAACATACTGAAGAATGTGCATCCCTAGGACCTTTCAAATCTGTTCTTTGGGAGCTCCTCACACTCCAACCATGTGGGATACGCCTCCAAGTCCACTTTTAAACAAGAAGGGAGAAAACTGTGACAAGCCATTCTTTCCTTACCAATGATTAGGCAGAGCGTTTGGATATCAGAAATTTAAAGGGTGGTCTTGTTTTGGGTAAAAAACATAACCCAGTTCTGCTTAGATCAGGAGTGGGAAGCCTCAAGTCTCTCTGTCAGGCCTTAAGACTCTTTCTAGACCACATCTCTCATCAACCTTGCTCTCGGCATCCTCCCAGAGGGCTTTTGCCCTTGAACTACGATCATGCCCTCCTACTTTTCTGGATAGAGGTGTGAGTCTGTGAAGAAATCTCTGACTTTTGCATGGTTGGAATGTTAGGCCAGTATTGCAGTCTCAGTATATAGGCTACTAGAGCAGAAAAATTGGAACAGACCAATGGTAAATCTAGTACAGGGGTTGTTAAACTGTGCTCCACAGACCACCAAGGTTCTGTGAGCTTTGTTCAGGTGGTCTGCAGTTGTTCTGTTAAAACAATGGAAAAGCATACAGCATCTACATTACACTTGCTACAATAGGCGGGGGGGGGGGGGGAGCAGTCTGCCAAGACCCTTGGCCATTTTCAAGTGATCCATGGAGCAAAGAATTTGGGAACCACCAACAGAGTGGATACCAGACTTTATAGTGTATTAAAAGCTGGTGCCCAGCTGAGGAAGCTTGCATATCTACGTGTAGAAAACCAGTGAAAATGGAAAATTCAGTATGATCTCACCTTGCTACAGACATAGCAAAATTAATGTTGCTTAAGAACGGTTTACTGGATTTTCAAGGTAATCCGCATACAGGGGATACTTTCCTGGGATGGGTGGAACAGATAATGGGTTATTCATTTAAGGGTAGCCCTGGTTACCAGGAGAATGACGGAAACACAGTATATTCAAGAACAAGTGACTTCACTTGGTAGAGATGTTAAGGTGCCATTTTAAGATTAGTATACTGTACTTAAGAATACATTTAACCTTGCAGGAGCTAAGTCAAGTGGTAGCTTATCTACGGTAAAAGAGCTATTGCCAAAATGACATTTGGTGGAGCTGCCTAATTCAACACTTACAGCATGTGAAACTAAAAAACACACAAATAAACATTTGTGTCTAGTCCCCAAAACTTGCAATTTCACCAATGACTCAATAGCCACAGAAAGCGAGGAAGTTGCTCCTCCTGGATAAGCTCTCACATCAAATTAGTGAGTCTTACTCATCCTGTGGGTAAAACCTCAGCGCCTAGGACTTGCCAATCGCATGGTCGGCGGTTCGAATCCCCGCGGGGGGTGCGCTACCGTCGTTTGGTCCCAGCTCCTGCCAACCTAGCAGTTCAAAAGCACCTTCAGGTGCAAGTAGATAAATAGGGACCGCTTACCAGCGGGAAGGTAAACAGTGTTCCGTGTGCTGCGCTGGCTCGCCAGATGCAGCTTGTCACGCTGGCCACGTGACCCGGAAGTGTCTGCGGACAGCGCTGGCTCCCGGCCTATAGAGTGAGATGAGCGCACAACCCTAGAGTCTGGCAAGACTGGCCCGTACGGGCAGGGGTACCTTTACCTTTTTACTCATCCTGAAGAATTCCTTGTAACGTGGAATGCTTTTCTAGCATACAGAGAACTAAAATAATAGGCTGCAATTCTAAGACCATGTACCTGTGAGTGAGTCAAATTGAACTTAATGGTGCTTACTTCTGAGTAGACGTGGTAAGGATTGCAGCCTAAAGCACAAATTACACCCTGCATTGATATGAATCTTCATTTTTTACTAGACAAAGGCACTTCATATCTGGGCTGCTCCTAAATTAATACTACAGAAATATGGTGCAGGAAAGTTTATATGTATTTTGGATTACAGGATTGTAATGATTTATATATTTGTTGTGTTAAATTTGATATTATAATTGTAAATTGTTTTAGGAATGGAATAAAACATTCTCACTGTGTGCTGTTTTCCAGCTGTAAGGGTTGTGTCATATATTGTGTACAAAATACTTGTGCACCCTTAATCCTTGCCTCTCATCCTCAGTTTTTGGTGACAAAATACATGAGCCTATGGTGTGTTTCCCAATTATTTTATTCCTGGAGCACACGAATTTATTCAGGATTTAAACTGGAGACAAATCACCTACTCTCAAGAATACACATTTCCTCTCTTGAGCTTCCAAAGTGATAGGCAGGCATATTCTTTGTAAGTGCAAGATGCCCAGTTTATATTCCTTGCAGCCATCTCTGCTGATACAATGGCACACAGATGAATGTGACCAATGCTGCATGGAACTTCCCTGCTCCAGTGCAACAATCCACCAGGCATAGTTGCTTAAACTGTCTAGTAATTCAGTTCTCAGGGTCCACTTCTACATGTGCCCAGAATCATGCCTGCATACTATCCCACACGACAGAAACCCTAGGGAGATTTCATAGTGAAACAGGAAGAACAGTAAGGCCTTTGGATATCTCCTGAAACTTTGGTATAGGGTGAGTAGCCTAATCCTTTAAATGCCCCAATTATGCGTGCTCTCAACACACACTGGCACTGTGTTTCTTGTTGAAATGTGTGCCAACCACATGAGGAAGCACCAGACAATTTCTCATTGTCGCCACACTATTTTCTGCCTAAAAAGCTATATTGGAAACAACTCTATTCAGTTAACCCTGTGGATGCTGGATTCCCAGAATTAATCAGTTAGCAGAAGTTCCTTTCTAGGAGGCATCGTTTTGCCATGTCACTTCATACGCCTAAATGAAGTGAGTACGTAACAAACCCCTTGCTTAAGAAAAAAAGGATGTAGCCGCATCTTTGCATTCTGCTGTGAATTATGACTCTATAGCGTTAAAGTCAAAGACCAGATAAGTCTCTAGTCAGAAGCCCGATTCACATGCTTAAGGAAACCAACAAGGTTTGTATGTTCTAAGGCACTTTTTCCCAACCAGATGACCTTCAGTTGGACTACAGCTCCTATCAACCATGCTGGCTGGGACGGAAAGTACTGTAGTCCAAATCATCTAGAAGCTGTGATGTTAGGGAAGGCTCTGTAAAGGAGGCAACTGGTTATAGGTGAAATTTGATAGTGCCAGTCTGCTGGCATGGTTACCAGAAAGCACTGACAGGGTGGGGGGAAAACCTAAAGCTATAGAAGTTTTTACTGACAATTCCCTTCTTGTGCGCATACACAACAGTATTGGCATTCAAATATTGAGCTAGATCTTTTTCAAGCTGTTTGACCTCCAAATCCTTTAAAACACGTTTGGTTAGTTTATATACTACCAAACCTTCAGCCCATTTTCTAAAGTATTTTGAAATAAGTGAAGCTAGTATTGCTATTCTGGAAATACATTCTGAACTCAAGCTTTGCTCAAAAACCAAGAGTGATAGAAAATCAGAAATAGCAGTGGAATTAAGTTTGGTTTTTTCCCCACAAGACATTCTGTATCACATCCAATATTTACAATGAATGAGTGTGCTGAAATTAAACACTTGAATGCTGAAATCAAAAACATAAGCAATACAGATTTTAATTTCAGTATTTTTGAAGTACAGGAAGTGGAAACTATGGTCAAATACAAATTTAAACAAGCCACTTGTCCTTCCAAACAAGAAATCAATAAGCTACTTATATAAACTTACAAATATTAAAGTAAAATTGAAACAAAATAAATACTGTACATACACTTTCCCTGCCTGCAGGCAAAAATGGGATGGGAAACACTGTTATAAATTGAAAAAAATGCTCTTAAAGCTGCAGCATCCCATTTCCCAGCCAAAACACTCGACACAGTAGTGTGTTTCTGTAAAAAGGAGCAGAGGACACACAACCCCCTATGCAGAAAGACAGCTATTTCACAAACATTCAAAAAAGTTAGAAATCAGACTGACAGTAGAAAAAGGGTGTGGGGGGAAGTCACATCAGCAAAAACACTACTACAAAACTAGTAAATATAGCCAAGACCTAACCCCTTTTTTCAAATGCAATGAATATTTTAAAAATGCCAAAGCACAGGCAAAGTTAAAACTGTGATAATTCATATTAATATAATCTCTTAAAGTGATTTTTCATTCCCTTCCCACAGCAAGAAACTATTATGGCTTAAAATTTATATTCAAAGTCCTTTTCTAGTTAGAAATGCAGCTTCGGCGGCAGCTACATTTCCTAATCAGTGCTCGTCTCATTCTCACCCAGTGTTGCATGATTCGTTCATTTTGTAGACAGATCTTTGCCTTTTTGGAAAAAAAACAGATGTTGCAGCTCTGAACCCAGTTTAAACTACAAAACGGTAAGGCCCTTAAATTCAGTTCATATTTACTATACACAAAATAGTTGCCCTGGATTCACTTAGGCCCAAGGCCATGAACAGTTTTTAATGGTCTGGAAGTATGAATAATGCAAGTTCTTCTTCTTCTCCTCCTCTACACAAAAAGATGACTTGAGATTTTTGGTGGCACAGGAATTGTGGGCAAGGAGAGGCATTATGCAGGGGATTCTCTGGTCATTTATAGCATTGGGTCTCATTGGGTTTCTTCCAAGCTACCAGTTACAGAGTAAGCAAAAGTGTCAAGTCATGACTCAAATCCTACGAAGTTTTTTGTTTTTTTTAATGACTACACATCCTGGCAAATGAAGGCAGTCTACGGCATGTTAAAAGCTTAGGCGAAGTAAAGTTTATTTGATCTGACCGTGACATTGTACTCTTGTAAGCATTTCAGATTGTGGCCAGAAAGGCAGCTCTTCTTGTTCTACCCCTCTGAGATGGTTTTGAAAATGATTGTATGTCATTGTTACTGATTGCATAGGTAAATCTTACCACAGAAGTCAACTGAGGCTAGTTTGTAGGCTGGCTTTATCAGTAAGTATTGGATAAAGAGAAACGTGGCTAGGGATGTCACTAAACACCAGTATACCAATGCCATTTTCAATTCTCTCTCTCTCTCTCGTTTGGGCAAAGCCCAAACATTTCATTTCACATATTCCTATCACCTTACGACTCCGAGAGAGAATAGGTCTATTGTAATTCCACCCTACAGCTGAAGCTCTTGTTTCAGTTATTTAAAAATATCTTCTCTTTGAAAATAAGGTTCACTAACCTTCTGCCAGATATGGCTTTAGCACTGCTTCCTGTCCCTCAAGGAAGTGAAATGATGAAGTCAGGACTATAGCACCCAATTCAGACAATCTATTACACATAAAAGTCTGGTGCAGCAAGGGTTTCTATCAAGCAAGTTATTAGCACACAGACAAGACTTGTCTCGATCAAGCCACCAAAATAATTATTGCTTCAGGCAGGCAATTTATTTTGGTGCATACAATTGATGTACTCTACCTTTCTCAAGATTAATCTTAATGCCTAATCCAAAGCTTCATTTTGGTAAAAGTCTTACTAAAGTGGTAATAGGGGATATTTCCCTCGATTTGTATTTGAAAGACAAAAGGTCAGAAGAAACTACAAAGTATTTCTCTTAGTCTATGAAAATATGTTTGCATGCTCATGACAGTGGAAGTGAGTCGTGGGGGTGGCGGGGGTGGAGGAATGAGAAAAGTAACGAAGCAGCCATTAAAAACCCTCTTCTCTTCTACCACCACCATCACCCAATAAGGCCATAGCTATATTTTAGTAATCAAGATGTGTTTAGAGAAAGTAGATCAGTTATAGGATCTGCTAGCTACTATGGATTCACTGGAATATTTTAAAGGAAGAACTGAAGAAACGCAAATGCTTCAAAATTCACTTTAGAATTGCTTTTTCCATCTAAACCAAAAGGACAAGTAATTTTACTTTAAGGGGGAATTGAGAACTTAAATGATCTGTAGCTCAGTTAAAAGATATATGGACTGCTGGGGGGAAACATTTTCTCTTATCAATATTGAAAAGTGTGCAATTTCAGATTAACCACTAAATTTCCGTGTTTCCAAAAGCTAGTATTAAATTCTCTTTCTGTAACTGGCTCTGTTTATAATGCTGACATGTGCAGCTTACCCAGTTTGGTTTTAGTTACATAATGTGGACACACAAGTGCTGGAAAAAAACCTATAATTCGATGAAGAAAGAAGAGTGAAGAACAAATGTGTGGTAACTTTCAAAATCTAGGACACACCACAATCCCATTATCCTATTTTTATCCATTTACACTCCACAACTAACCAGATTTACTCAGAGGTCAGTCCCAATGATTACAATGGGGCCTATTTCCAAGTTAAGATTGCTAACTTGATTATTTTTGCTACCATCCTGCATGTAGCTATGCGGTTAATTCCTATTCAGTTAAATGGGAAGTGTTAGGAACTCTGTCAAGGACTGCAGCCTTGAAATGTCTCCACTGAGAATTTTGGCTAAGTCTTAGTAACTGCAGTAGCCAAGGACGTCTGACTAATATCTATTCTGATAGATGACAAAGGTCATTATGTCTAGTTTAATACAGATACACACACATAGATGCAGCAAATACTGAATATATAAAATTGTTTAAGCACAGAAAAGTCCTATTCGGGGACTTTTAAGATATTTTATTTTTGATATAACCTGAAGGCTTGGAAGTTTTTATTGAAGTTAAAAGAAGTCAAGCAACTGAGTAGCTTTGGCCATGCTTTAACTCTTTATCAACAGAAGAAGAAATCCAAAGCGGTATCCCTAGTATTCCCACTTTAGTACTGAATAGCCCTCTTACCAAAGTAGTAGTACAGGTGCCTCCCCTTTTCCTCCAAAAACAGCTTAAATATTCAATTTTATATTACAAAAATACAAATTTATCATCTAAGTTATTTACATGTATTTCAGAATTGGCATTTACTACTGGATATTTGCAAAGCATGACGCAAAATAGTCATTCTGAGTTTTAGCAAGCTATGAAACATATTTACATATATACAAAAACTTAAGACCTTTCATTGGCTGGCATGTGTAGACGAGCAATACTCTGCCGCAATAGCCTTCCTCCAAAAAAAGAAAAAAAGCATTTTAAGTGTCTACACTTAAACCAATAATAGCTGTAGTGCTACCCTTGGTTTACAGCTACCCATGCTTAGCATGAATCGTTCTCCATGATATGGAAACAAATAGGCAGGAGGAGGAAGCACACGTGTGTGAAAAGAGCTCTTAGTAATGTTATGCCAATTTATCATCCAGAACAAATGGCAAAACATGAGAGGAGGAAGAGGGAGGAGCAAGAAGGGAAAGGTTAACTGGCAAAGAATACATACTTTAGAAGTCAGTACAAAAGCCAGTCAAGAGCTTATATAAAGAGCGGAAATTAACATGTAATTCCATGTGCCTTAACTTAATGCATCACATCCATGTTTAAGACTATACCTGTTATCAATTGTTTGAATGCAGAGTAAATCATTCATGTGGCTCTCCACTGGAGAGAGACAGACAGACGGAAGACAGACAGACATTAAGGACAAACAAAAACCTTCACATTCTCAACATCTAAAATAAAAATCATAATTCCCACAAAGAGTTTTCCAAATAAATAGTTTTAAAATGAATTCAATAGTTGCAAAAAAAAATCTGTCAAATAAATTATTGATAACCACCTTCATCACACTCTTCTGTTCGTGAATTAGCTCAGACACTACCAGAAACAACAAAATGATTGAGCCCTGAAGAAAGACCATCTCCCAAGTCCATAGTCTCTCTGAATATTCCCCTGTTTCCCAAATGGTTATTGCTGAGCAGGTGTGGCACAGTGAAAATGCAGCATTGAGTTTTTGTTCATTAGGCAGTGTTCTAATAAGGTACATGCATTCTGCTTCAAGCAGAGGAATAAAACAGAAGCTCCAGGCACTGTTCCCCCTCAGTACTGGTCCGTGCATAAAAAGGACAGCAGCAGCGGTGGTAGCAGCTACTGCATCAAACAAAGAAGCGCGCATGGCCATTTCGGTTCAGCTTTAGAATCTTCCCTAGGCGCTGCTTGGCAGTTGCCATTCCTTTCTTTGGACGCTTTCCTGAAAAAGAAAGAAAAAGTTGGTACTGCTAACCACCATTCACGCTTGTACTTCCATAGCTCAGTAAAATCAGCCCCATGTTGGCACAACATGGGATTTCCTAGACAGGAACATGAGGCAACAGAAGCTTGCCAGGAACTAGCTATATTCTGTTCTGACTCTTCCAGTATACTTACTACTATTCCAATTGGATAGTTGTGCGATACCAACCACCTGAAGGGCAAATGTACAAATTTGAGGTTGCAATACTAACCACCACCAGTCCTTATTTATATAATGCATTTCAATGTATATGGAGTGTTCTGAACTACAGGCTTGTAAGAGATGTCATTATTATGCCATTGTTGTTGTTGTTATGCATTTTGTGCCACACAAAATACATAATAAAAACTAGAACAACAACACCTCTTACCCTATATTGCCCTTATCCTATAGAGTGTAGGTGTGTGTGTAAGGCTAAAAAAAAGAAATGTGCACAACATAATCCCTCACGTGAAATATTATGTAATTCAACATCTAAAAAGGTCAGATAGTGTGGCACTGCAGGCTGGGTAGGAACCCATTTTCTGAATGGGCACATCATTTAAACCATGCACTACAGCTTCTTTTGCACAAACTAACTGTCAGTGATTTCTGGCTAAAACAAATAAACACAGATGACTACACCACCTTTTGTTGCCTGATTGTTGATAGGGGGTGGATTTGAGGCTGGCCGCTTAGTTGGATGAAGAGGTACAGACAACGATGTTTCACCATATGGCCTGTCAGGACTGAGGCTGCCATCACTTAGCCTGCACTCCCCTTCAATCAAGCTCGAGTCCTGGATGCACTTGCCGTGGGGGAAGTTCAAAGCATTGTTTTGTAAATGGATCCTGTTTTCTGGAATTTTATAACTGGTCTCAGAAGCACCTTCCTTCTTGAAGTATTTCTGAGCTTTACTTGTATCCTATGGAGGGAGAAAAAAAGTTTGATTCTGGAATGCCACGAATACACTGCCGGAAAGAGAGTTTTTGTAACTTTAAAGAGTTTGTTCTAGGAAGCCAGTAACTACATTCTGAATGAATGGGAGACACCTACAAACATATGAAAACATCAACACTATGTTCAGAATACAACAAATAACTTAAATGTGGGGAGACTGCACCCATAGAAGAGGTGAACTTGACTACTTTTCCTTTCTTTGTGTAACCTACACCAATGCAGCCTTGCATGCCACACTTCGGCACCTCTCCCCCTGCCATCCCACTTTTAGATTTGTCAGCAGCCTTCGACATGGTCAACCACGAACTTTTGGACTACCGCCTTGCCGACGTGGGGATTCAGGGCACAGTCTTACAACGGCTGGGCTCTTTGCTTTCAGGTCGGGGACAGAGGGTGGCACTAGCGGAGGAGTTGTCACGGCACCCCTTGATGTGTGGAGTGCCGCAGGGCGCAATCCTCTCCCCAGTGCTTTTAAACATTTTTATGTGCCCCCTTGCCCAGAATTTTGGACTGGGTTGTCGTCAATATGCTGATGACACCCAGCTTTTATCCGTTGATGGACGGCCATCCTGACTCGGCCCCAGACACACTAACCAGATGCTTGGAAGCTGTAGCAGCATGGCTGTGTGGGAGCCAGTTGAAGTTAAATCCTTCGAAGACAGATGTCCTCTGGCTGGGTCGGAATGACATGGGGTTGGGGGGCCAGCTCCCATCTCTTGCGGGGGCTCAATTTGTGCCTGCGCCTTCTGTCAGGAGTCGCCTCCCTCTTTATGGAGGTGCAGGTTGCAGCTACAGCAAAGGCGGCATTTTTCCACCTTCGCCGTGCTAAGCAGCTGGTCCCTTACCTTTCTGACCCCTAGCTGACCCCTGCAGAAAGCGGGCTTGCAATTGGCCTTAAATTTTAATTCTTCCTTTGAAGTTGAATCACATAATGGTATAGGATGCGCAATGATTGGCACAGCATCCCCACCTACTTGTCAAAAGCAGTCTGCCAAGAACAAATTGGCCAAATCCAGTTCCCACTCCTGATTTAACGTGTACAGTACACAGCAAGCTGCTTTATTAGACACATAATATAATCTTACCTGAGGATTTACTTTAGAAACTGCATGTAATTGTGAAGCAAATGTTGAAGCTCCCACATCTTTTTCTTCTTTTATGTGCTTACCTGAACAGAAATTTGAAGTTCTTAGTATATTTTATATGTTATTCATTCCCCCCTACAGATTCCACCTAGTGTACTACCAGAGTAACCCAAGAGAAGTTCAACAAAGCAAACTTTACACTGAGGCAAATTTCCTACTAGAATAATGCAATAGCTTACTGCCTAGTCATAGGTCTGCAGTTTTCTTTGGGCAAGAGAATGCTAACACGGAACCCCACAGCCCAAAATGTTATAGGACGGTCTAGCTTGTACACAAAAGGTATTAAAATCTACTGGTAAATAAATCTACAAAGGAAACTAGATTAGCTCCAATCTGCAGTGGTGACTGTAATGGCTCACAGTGAAAAATCACCAACATATCACACTTATCAGATCATTGTAGCATTTGTGTCACTTGCACACGCCTTTCAAACTTCAGACAGCATTAGATCTTCCCCAATACAAAACCAGAAAAACTGAAGCATTTTGGATCAAAACTGTTTGCCTTTGCCATCTGCATCTCTTCGTAACCATAGATATAGAGATGGATGGAAAAGCATCAAACAGATTACAGTTGAAACAACATCTGCTATCACAGCTGTCAAGTTACTATGCTTTCTGGGTTTTGCTAAAAGCAAACATCTTGCTATCTCTCTAAACTGGTGAAACAAGTTACTGGGGCAAAGTACTGGCAACTGTGAACAACTTCTATAAAGGAAATTCACATCACTGTTGATTCTTTTATATATAAAACAAACCACGCTATGATTTTCTTACCTCCGACAAAAGGCTATCATTTATTAAGTAAAATTAATTTAAGAAAATCAGAATCAGCAAATTAACAAGCTACTACTGAAATCCTATTTTTATGCTTCCCCACCCCCTCATTATTCTGCTGTTACATTTTGATTTTGCTACATTTTGGTAATGGCTGGGTTTAGACAGTGCTAAGCTATGACTTATGGATTAAGCAAGTTATCCTGTGTATTAGCTGTGCCCTTTTGCACCTAGACTGAACGCTCTTCCCTTATTGAAGCAGAGGAACAACTCAGATTAACATCATGTGTGAACCACCATGCCTCTTGGTTTCTCCCAAACAAATCCAATCAGGAAGCAAAGAAGAAGACTTGGCTTTCGGTCATGGTTCACATGGAGAGAAACAAACTACAAGCACCAGTTCTGGCATGACACAAATTAAGCCATTGCATGGTTTGTTTCTCTGCTTGACTAAAGCAGAAGTGAAATATGTGGGAGACCTCGTGGCTTAGCATTACATCTGAATGTGGCCATTGTCTCAATTTCATATTTTAAAAAATTCATTTTAAGCCTAAATAATGGTCTCGGAAAATTCAATGTAAAAAACCCTACTGCTGCTGTTTCTACTACTACTACTACTTGGATTAGTGATATTTTCCTGTATTTTCTATCAACTTTAAATGAACATCATATTAAATTGGATTTTATACTTCCAATGAAATTTCATTCACAATCATTAAAATCTATATAAATTGTTGTATTTACGACGTTAAAGAACCCTACTGTGGTAGAATTAGTAAATACAGTGTTAACACACAGGTGTCATTAATCCCATAAGCAGCCCCTGTAAGGTTTTTAGTTTTTATTTTTTTTACACTCCTAATCTCATATCGAGTAATTTGAGAATACGAATGCTTAGAGTTTTATTACCTCTCTAGCTGGAAAAATAAATCCATCTGTTAATGCAAGAATGCATGAGTCACTGCATCTGTCGGTTACCTGCTGAAATCTCTGCACAATGCCCCCAATTATAAATTAATCAATTCAACCACAATAGATTTATTGTGTTAGTATCTTAAGCACTTAATATCAGAAAGAGAAACAAGGGCATTTGAAGCACATGCCTTCCAGCTTCAAGTTGTAATGGAGAAATGTAGGCCTTGCATGTTTCCAGCAGTCTAGTCACTTGCTTTTACTAGAAACTGTCTGCCCAACTACACAGACCTTTTTAGCCTGGCATGTGCACTAGTAGCTGAAGTCAGATGGATCTATTTTTTTCTACAGGCAGTACATGAGCCATCTGCTGTCTTAGAAAGCTAGAAAATCTAAATCTGACCAAAAAGCCCACTACAGATATTCCACTGATCTTGATTCCCTGAAGGGGACTGCAACTTTCAAGCTAATCCAGCCATGCAGCCTACTTTTGCAATCTATAGCTTAGGCATCTTTTAGTTTTGGCATAATATACATCTACAAGACAACATACCATATTCTGCTTTATGACTCTGGGAAGACAGCTTGTCTTTATGCCTACTTTTGGGATAGCTTCTGTGTTCCTGAAGAAAGCTTCTTCTATCAGTGCAGTCTGTGCTCTGCATATGACTTGGTAAACAAGTGGTATAGTGCAATCCTGCCATAGAAAGCATGCCCTGAATAGCTTCTTCCTCCGTACTGGTCGAGGTAGGACATTCCCTAAAAAATAAGAGGAAAGAAGAAAGCTGCATCACAGGACTAAAATGTTTCATCTTCCTATTTAACAGAAAGCAATGAATATAATTTGCTTCAAGCACCTCCATTAATTTTGTAATTGTTCACCACCACCACCCTTTTTTACTCACCTTTTAATTGTCATTTCTAGATGTCTAGATGGCTTCTGCGTGGTTTGAAAGAGGTCATTTGTTATTTTAGATTCCTCTCTAAAATTTGAAGTTACTTCCTGTTTCTCATCACCTGAGCTTTCCGACTCCTCAAGAGAGAAATCTTTTTGCTGGTGGGAGGAAAACAAAACTTTCAACACAATGAATACCATTAACTTCAAAACTAATTTCTACTTCATATTTTAATCTTAGTTAATTCTTAAGGTTAAAGTTAGGTCCAGTCGCAGGCGACTTTGGGGTTGCGTGCCCATCTCGCTCTATAGGCCAAGGGAGCCAGCATTTGTCCGCAGACAGCTTCCGAGTTATGTGGCCAGCATGACTAAGCTGCTTCTGGTAAACCAGAGCAGCTCACAGAAACACCATTTACCTTCCTGCCAGAGCGGTGCCTATTTATCTACTTGCACTTTGACGTGATTTTAAACTGCTAGGTGGGTAGGAGCTGGGACCGAACAACGGGAGCTCACCCTGTCATGGGGATTCGAACCGCTGACCTTCTGATCAGCAAGCCCTAGGCTCTGTGGTTTAATTCTTAAGGTTAGGG
Organism: Podarcis gaigeae; assembly: GCF_964106915.1. Classification (NCBI taxonomy): domain Eukaryota; kingdom Metazoa; phylum Chordata; class Lepidosauria; order Squamata; family Lacertidae; genus Podarcis; species Podarcis gaigeae. Next base: position 22,657,118 of record NC_139686.1, on the reverse strand, counting down.
TGACTAAATATATATTCCTAGAGGAGATGTTGGGTTATGAGGATGAGATGGGATTCTATTTGGAAGCCATGTCTTAGGCAATAAAAGATTGCATAAATGTATGCTTGGTGTACTTTAGATGCAGATCTATAAAATTAAAAAAGAAAATGGATTTGTAACAGGGTCAGCCTAAAAAACAGTTTATATCTATACTAGCTGACCTTTCATCTAACTCCACCCCCCATGCACAAACTGTTATTGCCCATTTTTGTCATTAATACTATTCAGAACTAGATGTCCTTTGAATTCTAATGTTTAATACTTCATTTAACCACCACCTGTGACACTCTTGTATTTACCTGGTTAGTGCAATCAGGCTCAGATTCTTCTGAATCAGAAATATCAGAGTATTCTGAGTTTCCATTCCTGAGTTCTGATTTCACACTTTCAAAGAACACTGGAGGAGAAAAACAGAGGGATTTTAGATTTGCCATATATTAACTGGACATACTTCCCTATAGTTCCTGCTACCAACTGAGCCTTTCATCCTGTGACTGTCCATTGTTTTGAAGACAATGAAACTCTTAGTATGCATATCCACACTCCAAAAACAGAATTTAATGCCCACTGTTAAGCAGTATAGGAATGAAAAGTTTGTAATTTATAAGTAATTTGTTACTTCCTGGTTCTTAGGAATTTAATTTCTGGCCTCAGAAAGCCACTGTAATTGTGAGAAAATACTATATATTCCATATATAGGGAATTCTCGGTAGAAATTCTACTTTGATCAAATTGGACTTTTTTCCTGTGATCATAGACAGTCACAATAATTTATTTATATGGGGAGAACATACTGCTTGAACTCATTATACTAAGGGTCCCAACAGATCCAGCTCATGAGTCATAGATATTCCTAGCTATGTATTTCCCAATTAACCAAAGACATTGACTTACGTCTATCAACACAGCCATGTCTGAATTTAACAAACACTCATAACCCACCTTTAGCCTTTTTTTAAATATTGGCTGCATCTGGAAGTGACACTAAACCATGGTATAGTGCTGTGTAAAAGAACTTGGCCTTCTCCTGAGCTTGTGTGTTCCTCCCATGTGGCCAAGATGAGGATTCCAGATGCTTTTATTTGGGGTTTTAACCAGCCAAAGCTCTGCTTCAGTCTGAACCAGGGAATGGACTTCAGTTTCAAAAACAAGTCAGCTTCAACTCATGGTTTTTGAAGCTGGCTTGTTTAAACTAAGCATAGTTAGTGTTAGCCATGAACTCTGGTTCAGAAGAAAGAGGAAGGTCTGGTTTAACTAAAATCAAAAGTAAAAACTTCCATAATCCTCCTTCCAGTCATGCAAGAAAAGGAGAAAATGGGGACAGCACACAAGTCTGAGCAGAGGAAGGCTCAATCGCATCGTGCTAAGACATGATTTATCATTATGTCTAAATTCAGCAATTGTCAGTGGAAGCTTAACTACCCTGATGAATGATGCCACATTGATCAGCAGTACAAAGCAACAATGAAGGACAGTGCAGATACAATAGCCCTGGATTTCTAGTTCAAGGAAAACATACTTACTGTTCAGTGGTTTCTGAGCATCTACACTGCCATCTGCTTCGTGGGAGATCTCTTCTTCTGCCTTAACTGTTATTTCCTTCTCTGACTCTGCTCTCTCATCCTCATCTTCACTGTCCGCAGTGTAAAGACTTCGATCTCTGAAAGGTTGCCTCTCATCTCTGTAATAAAATAACCTGTTACCAAACCAAAAAAAGATCCATTGGGGCTTTGCCCCATCTTTTTAGAAGTAATAACCAATTTTCACTGCTTCCTAGAACTTTTACAGTACCATTTCTCATCTACTGAAGAATTTTTCCCAAGTCTGTGCAGAATTGTTGGCTGTTATTCTCTTTAACAGAAGATTTAAATCATTTTCAATTATTTGAAACAGGAGTGGAAAACCTCAGGCCAGGAAGCCAAACTTGACCTTCCAAGCCTCTCAAGTTGGCCCTCAAGACTCTCTGCAGGTCATGCCTTCGCCAAAGGCCACATTACCACCACTCTGTTTTGAACAATCCTTCAATGTGTTCTTGAAGCAGGATAATGCCTTTTGCTTGCTGGGGGGGTTGTGCTGCTGAAGGGATATGTGGGGGATGAAGAGATGTGGGGTACAGAAACACCTGACTTTTGCATTGATGGAATGTATCCTACTGTACAAATGTAAGAGTCACACCCATTGCTTTGCCCACATTTGCCTTTGACCCAGACCACCGCTGGCATATGGTCTCCAGAATGTTTTCCCATGAATGAGTAATGCCCTTAGTCTGAAAAAGGTTCTCCACCCCAGGTGTCACGAGACTGGCTGGACGAAGAGGAGTGGTGGGAAAAACCAGCTGGGGAACCCCCAAGAGAAACCCCGGAGAAGAAAGGCTCAGAGCCAGGGGATTGGTGATGGGACCCTCTGATTTCTGTCAGAGGGAGAAGAATGGAAGGAAGTACTGAATGCTGAAGGGTCAACAGGGTATAGTGAGCAGGAAGAGCATGTGACAGGGAGCTGTTCAGGCTGCGAGGCTGAAACATAGGAGCAGGGTCAAGAGACTACAGAAGAATCCAGGGAGTCTTCCTCTCCTGCTGCGACCAGCTCTCCCCACCCACCCCGTCTCCAAGAATGTGCTGAATAACGAGGAGAGAGGAACAGAGCCAGAATTGTGCAGATGCAGCTTGGGACTGCTTGGGAAACATCTGGGGGAGGGGAACCTTAAGAGGGGCGAGGGAGGCAGGGACCTTCAGTCCTGGCAACTGCTCTATGTGGGCAAAACCTGCTGGTAAGTGTTGTTGAGTTGTATGCCTTTTCTTTGAATAAAGAGTTAACTTCACTGACAACTGAGACTGCTTCTTCATGGTGACCTGCATCTGACTCCAGACCTGACACCAGGTTTAAAACCATCTATATTAGCAGGACTGGAGCTCAGTGGGGCCCACCACTGATGCCTGAAGTTTTTCTGAGGCAGAGCTTCAGCAGCATAAGATAGCTGGACCTAGGGTACATTTAAATTTGCTCACAATGCCACAAACGGTGCTTCCTGAGGGCACTGGGAGAAATTAGAGCCGTCTGGCAGGGTTTCAAATGCTGCTGCCCCACCACACAAGGTAAGTCCATTATGGCAGCACTCTATCCAGAACTGCCCCAAGTTGGAGACAGTCCTGCAAAATCTGCCCCTTTGTTCCTCCAAACATTTAATTCCTATGTTTGGTTACAGATGTTTCTTGCTGTATCCCTTTTTCAGCCCAGATCTGTCAATTAACTACAAGCTGGATTTTCAAAATTGCCTAAAGTAAACTACATGTAGCAAGCTACATGCTGATGTTTTTATACCTAATTATTCTTCCATTTGACAGCAAAAGCCGTAAATCATTGTCCTTCGTTCTCCATTCAGGAACAGTAGAAGATGGCTGAAGAGGCTTGTTAAACCTTCCATTCAGTTTACCATTTGCCGTGTCCTAAAGCAAGGAGACAAAAGATTTCACCTACGGTTAATGGTACTTTAATAAGCTATTTCTCTTTGTAATCCACATCAGCGGTGGTGCACTGCCAAGCCACACTTAAAACACTGACAGCCAGCAAACGAAGAAATCCTGCATTATTAATAGCCATTACGGCAGAGAGAGAAGTCTGTTTCATGTGTACAATTGTCTTTCACGCACATGGCCCAAGTTGCAGCAACTCCTTCCTCCTGCACAACACTCAATTCTCTCCCATTCTCTGGATTGTTGGTGCTTAGTGCACATATTCACTATTAACATGTCTAAACAATTCTACTTTGCAAGTATGGACGGATGGTACTTCCTCTGAGAAATAATTTAAGACACAAGACCACCATAGTAACTTTACAGATGAATTTTTACAACGTATCAGCACATATATTATTAAGTCCACAGAGCTGTATTGCTAACAAGAAGATACTCAGACCATAGAAATATAACTGGTAGAGAGGACTCTGTATGATGTCATTTCCCCTTCTCTCCTGAACAGGAAAGAACACTTAGTAATTCCTCTCTCTCTCTCTCTCTCTCTCTCTCTCTCTCTCTCTCTCTCTCTGACCAGCAATGGATGCAGACATGCCTCTGCTTCCTCCAGCTTCAGCACATGCCTGAAGCAGGTTATACTGTAAATATTAAGTATTTTGCCTGCATAGTTTTTACTTCTGCTTTTGCTGTGAACCAATGCATGATTATCAAGTAAGTAAATTATATTTTTAAGCTTACTTTCCAGTCTGTTGCTTGATTCTTTTTTAAGTGGGTTAAGAAAGGGGAGCCAGCCTACTTCATAGCTAGACTTGTTCAAAACAAGGTTTTACAACCTAACACCTATGCTTTTAATTTTGCTGCCAGGGGTAGGATTTTAAAACACTGTTCAACCCACAAACGTGGGCACCTGGAGGGATAAATTGCAATTAATATATGCTCACCTACAAAAACCTATCCCACAAACTTACACTGGGAACAAGCAGAATTATATACTTAAGGTTCCAGAAATGGGAGGTAATTGAGGATTTGGATGAGATGTTTTAAAGGAAAAGTGATACCAGTGGGAAAGACCACCATTACCGCAAAACCCTTCTAATTTTTCTTCTTAAAACAGCTCCAGTACCAAATACTTTTTAGATCACAGGAGAGTATGTAGAGGCAACTTCCAAAATATGGTCTGTCCTGGATCTTTTTGGGTAAAATGAAGAAGTATTTGAAAAGTCTGATTCCAGGCTTAGCATTCTTTTACTGTAGCCATACTGTTTATTGCCACACTACATCTATATTTGCTAATTCAAAATTCATCTATTCACATACACCCAAAATGGAAAGTGCATTTTGAGGTCGCTCCTCCCTACCTGTGGTGTCCAGTACAATATATATATGTGCCTGGGTAGTGCAACAACTCCTCACCAAACCAGTAGTATTCAATGATGTGGAAAAGTGAGAATAATATTTTCATTGAACATTAACCAGTGATATGATTATACCTCCCACAGTCTTTGTTTTAAAAATGCAACAAGTTCCCATTTTTACGTGTGCCATCTGCCCTGCACACTAAATGTTCTATTTGTGCTTTACTTTGCTCCAATATGCAATTCTGTACTTGCCTCTTCCCACGGGGACATCTCTAGTCTTTTGAGAACTTCTCTTGTGTGGAGCTCCAAGATGTCCAAATTAGATGGAGTTTTGATGGCATGGTCCCGTAGCTTCCTTGCTTTTCGTCTGGAATGATGGGCGGAGGCGGATTCATTTGATGAACGTGAAACTTGGCACACACCAATAATTCCCTGAGTTTTAACTGGTTTGCTGTTCTCCTCCTTTAAATAAAAGAAAGTTATTTAGAGCAGCTCATATTGACAATTCCACACAATTTAAAGTGAAAGAAGGTTTCACTTTCAAGTAGCAGTATAAGACTTTCAACTACCGTATTTTTCGCTCTATAACACGCACCTGACCATAACACGCACATCGTTTTTAGAGGAGGAAAACAAGGGAAAAAACATTCTGAATGAAACAGTGGATGTATCATTTTTGTTCTTCATGCTGTGGCCACAGACATGTGATCTGATGGTGAATTTGGGGTGACCCAATGCAAAAATCCTGAGAATCCCTGTGGATCCATGCTTTGTAACCATGTTTTTGCACCATTGCAGCCCCAGGCAACAGTGGGTGTGTGATTTTGGGGGGGCAGGCTGTAGCCATGGACATGCTATGTGCTCTGATGGTGAATTTGGGCTGACCCAATGCAAAGATCCTGAGGATCCATGTACTGTAGATCCATGCTTTTTAACCACGTTTTTGCACCATTGCAGCCCCAGGCAACAGTGGGTGCGTGATTTTTGGGGGGCAGGCTTTAGCCATGGACATGCTATGTGATCTGATGGTGAATTTGGGGTGACCAAATGCATAGATCCTGAGGATCCATGTGGATCCATGCTTTTTAACCACATTTTAAGTGGGGAGGGAAGGAAAAACACAGAAGGGACAAGAAGCACAAGAGGGGTGTGCAGAGAAGCAGCTGGCTAAGAATGCAGGAGAGGGGTATAACAGGAGGGAGGAAAAAACAAAAAAAAATCCTTCCAGTAGCACCTTAAAGACCAACTAAGTCAGTTCTTGGTATGAGCTTTCGTGTGCATGCACACTTCTTCAGATACACTGAAACAGAAGTTTACTAAGTAATACCCCTCCCCACCTTCTCACTATATAGAAGGGTCTGGAAACTTCTGTTTCAGTATATCTGAAGAAGTGTGCATGCACACGAAAGCTCATACCAAGAACTGACTTAGTTGGTCTTTAAGGTGCTACTGGAAGGATTATTTTTTTGTTTTGACTATGGCAGACCAACACGGCTACCTATCTGTAACGGGAGGAAGGAAAGGAAGGCAAAAGTTTTCCCTCACCTACCCACCCAAGCCAGCCAGCTCGCTCTCTCGCTCTCTCTCTCTCTCTCTCTCTCTCTCTCTCTCTCTCCCTCCCTCCCTCCCTCCCTCCCTCCTGCATGTTTTCAGCAGCACATGACACTTTGCTTTCCCCTCTGCTTGCCTGGAGGGGAGGGGCTTTCCCTGCTTTTTGTTCCATTTGAGCAAACACAGCAAGGAAACAGAGAAGGGTGGGCAGTAAGACCCTGAGGCAGAATGCAGGAAAGCAGCCGCTTCCTCTTTTCAGGTTTCCCTTCTCCGAGATGCACGATTTGATTTTTGCCTGCTTTTTTTGCCATTTGGCTCCAGGGACCACACATTCGCTCTATAACACGCACAGACATTTCCCCTTCCTTTTTAGGAGAAAAAATCTGCGTGTTATAGAGGGAAAAATACGGTAGATTATTCCATCCTCTTCCTGTATTGTCTATTACAACAGCACCCTAAGGGACTCTGTCCACTACTGAAATATAAGAGAAAGAGAATGTTATGCTCCAGCTAAAGATTTAATTCAAATTTCATTATTCACTCTAAACTGCCTTTATAATTCCCCCATAATGTGATCACTTAAACTCTGAATTCTAAGATAGGAGCGAACGGTGGGTTATACTTGATAAGTATCTTATAATCATAAGCACCTAAACAGTTTGCCAACCATGAATAATAAAAGTTTGGAAGTGATTATTTCAGCTAACTAGCAGTTATTTTTGAAGAGAGAGGAGCACAACTAAAGGAGAGTATCGCCAAAAGCTGAAAGTAATCATATGTGATTATCCAAATTTTGCAATCATATTCAGTGTATTTTATTCTTACCTCTACAGAACGAATCACTTTAGATAGTTCTTTAATTAGCTGTCCAGGCCTAATATTGTCTGGAATTTCAAAGGCATGTTCTGTTACCAGCTGTTAAGTAAAACAGGAAAATAAGCAGTTAAGTTCCCCCAAATACAAATCAGCAGCATATTTAATTACAGAATTTTTATGAAGCTGTATTGCATTTTAAAGGCTTTTCTTTTAAAGAAAGAAAACCCACTAAAAATTATGACTACACATTTCAACTTACATCTTTTTTCATCCATAACTTTAAAGCAGTAAGTAAAGCTTTCACTCCTTGTACTAAGAAAGTTTGAGGGTAAAAACCATCCTCTTTCAGTTCTGGAAATAAAGACAAACACTGCACATTAGATTAATATAAATGTCAAATGAGTATTTACTATCCAATTTCTCTCTCAACCTTTAAACCTGTAAAAAGTTACCCATGCATTCAAAACTACAATGAAGAGTTAACTGTGGGTTTATAGCATCAACACTGTACAAAGTTCAAAAAAAGCCTCTTTTTAAAAAGAAACTTTTATAAATTACTACAATATGTATGGTCATTAATTCGCAGTTACAGCAAACCACACAATTGTACATTCCTACAGCAATTGTTTTGTAATGTAAATGAATCGTTTAATTCATTAACTTCTAGGAAAGAAAAAGGTTTGAAAGCCATCATGGTCAACCCCTGCCCCAAAGGAGAATTTCCCCACACCCGTTTTTACAGGATTGCCCCACATAAACCAAACAGTAGTTTGCCAAGCCACATGCCAATGGATCTTCAGAGCAAATGGATCTATGGGATTCAGTAACCAAGCTACCCATGAAAAAATCTCATGGACTTTAGTCAGTCTCAGCCTCGGTAGAAAGTAACTTTCCAACCTTTTATCAGCAGGGGAGAATCTGAGCATGAGGTAAAACTAGAAACCTACTGAAGTGCATGTTCACTAAGCTTTCTTTGGACTTAGGGGCAGCCCTTTAGCTTCCAAAGGAAAGCCAATGAGAAGCACCAAAGGTCCTGTACCAGCCAGGAAACAAGAATCAGAGGAAGGGGAAGTTTCAGAGTTGGAGGAAGAGGCAGGCCAGGCAAGTGAAGGGCAGGGTGCCTCCCCACCCTCTCCTGCACCACTGTCTCTCAGAACCAGCAGAGGAATGAAGTGCAAAGAGCAGAGGAATCTTCTATGCAGGTGTAGTCTCTGGTTATGGGCAAACAGCCTATCATGGGAAGGTACATAAAATGGTGGAGGGGGGAGTGATCACCAGTTGCTGCAACTGCTCCATAGAAAGTGGACCTGGGAGTAGCTGCCCCGACACTAGATGGGTGTGTGTAGGTATCTGGAGCCACATAAGCAACTGTAAATGTTATCTTCGACAATATAGAGTGAACTCTCTGCTGTGTGCATTCCTTTGGGTAGAAGCTCCCTTGACAGGGTGGTGGCTAAGTGAAATGATTTTTAAATCAGATTAAAAAAGAAGACTTGGCTGCCTGGGTTCAGTGCTAAGGTGTTGGCCATGGACATTTCTTATACATGTGCATACTCACAAAAGCATATCCTTCCCACATCGTATTATCAGAACAGTTTTGGGGTTAGAGGTGGAATTTTTAAGCTTTATGTTCAGCCCCCTGTTGTGCAGTTGGCTAACAGTCTAGTTACTTGCCAGCTTCAGTTGCTTTCCTCAGTTTCTTGAACTTCTATTAGTTCCCAGTTCAGCTTTTTGAACTACATTTACTTTATAAATGTGAGTCTTATTACTAAGAAAAAAGCTATTTTGGGGGAGACTGGCAGAGAACCTAAATGGAGGTGCATAGAGTACTGACTAATAGAGACTAAGGGAAGCAGCATACAAGTTAATAATTTGAGTGAGGTGACAACTGTAACTTTAGAGGGCTGTGCAGGAATGTGGTCCTGAAACAAATATATTTTCACTTCCACATAAATAACTGCAGTTGACACATATTTAAAGATACATAGGGCACTCTAAAGAAAAAGGTTCATATGCCTTCTTTGCCAAAGCCTTTGTACTCCGCTGCACATGAATCATATGTTTATCGTTTACTACAAACGCTTTTAATCCATAAAGCTTTTGTCATATCAAAACTGAACAAAGTAGCTACACTTACATTTTCCAGTTATAAACTATGAGTAACTTATGTCTTGTTTGACTGGTGTACATTAGACATGGGTCTTCCCGCAAATGGTAGAAAAAAGTCTAGCCTCACGTTCTTCTTAAAACATGAAATGAGTTACCTTTCAAAGTTTCCAGTAAGTTTTTGGCCACAAACCAACAGATGGCTTCAAAGAAAGGGAATTTGAAAAGATCTGGGGTTTTTAGCCTTTTCTCCATTTCATAACACCTAAATAAACAATTTAGAAGGATTATTTTGTGTGAATATTGATCACTGTTAACTGTATTCACCTAAATTATATGGTGTGCAGCAAAATGAAGCAGTCCATGACAAACAAGACACATCAAGATTTATAGTCAAGAGTAGTAAGATCAAACTTGACAAAATTGGGCAGAACTTTTGTAAGCTCTGGACTTATCTCTTTTGAAGCTCTGTTGCATATTGAGCTGCGACGTTGGACTTCATAATACTAATATATAAACCCAACTTTAAACAGACAGAATTCAAGCAACTTATGCCATTATGGTATGCTTAGAACAAAAAGTTTACTCTCAAGTAATGCAGGAATTAGAATTTATTTTCCAGTTCCTGAGTTTTGCTTACCAAATTTCAGTTTGTTCTGATGTAATCTTCCATGTTATCTTGTTTAATTTCAAAGGCAAATGGAACAGAACAAACTATTCATTTCTATCTGGAAATAATTCTTGCAATATTCAGTCCACCTCTGGCAGAATAGCAGCAGTCTCTTTAATTAGTGTCTTGTGTCATTTAATCTCAATTTAATCAATTATGTATAAACTGAATGACAAAAATATTTTCAAGCTTATGGGAGAAGATACATAATAAAAAGAGAAAGCTCCAATACAAACCTGAGCTGCATGCCAATATTGAGGTTGTGCAAAAAGTTTCCTCCAAAAGCCATACAGTCCTGAGAAGTGAGCACAGCATGAATCCAGCCTGAAACGACAGGTAAGCAGAACCTGAGTAGCCCTGCTACAAAATATTTCACATGCCCTACATTTTAGACTTCAACGAAACACAGGATAGGACTGATACTTTGAAGACCTCCAATATAATGTTTTGTAACAATATTGACATCACTAATCATACTGGGTGAAAGACATGCACATCCTATTAAACTGTCTAAGTGTAGCAGTTTGGTGAAGAAAGTGTGTGAAAATGGAGAATCCCAAAATCCAAGCCTCTTCCAGCTCCAGCTGGGAACAAACTGAAGTACCAGGATAAAAGTCAAAAGTGTTTATTTTATCTAATTCAATCTTGAAACGGAAGTCTATGGCACACTGAATGGAAACACTGTCTAAAGAGTTTAACCCTAGTATCAGAAACCTCCTTAGCTCGTATAATTGCAATTTATATTTTTCTTGTGTTAGTTTCTTGCACGGTGTTTAAAAACCGCCCCATGTGTAATCATTAAGTGGTACGTGGAATATAATATCCAATATATATGCTCAAAATACGTCAGTTAATGCAGTCGGAAATTCTAAAAGACAGCACAGAAGTGGAGGGATGGTCATTGCTTCTCTGGATTTTTTCTCTGGAGCCCTGGAGTCCATTATGTTCTCATTACACCATGACTAGACTTCTACAATACCATCTGTGCTGAGCTCTTGGCTGAAGAATGTGGTTCCCTCTTTCACATTGGGAAGGACGTTTTACCAGTAATAAGATCTGCACTGTGTTTGGCAGTTTTTCAGGCACACTTCAAGGTGGTAGTTGTAGGAACCTATAAATCCCTCATAAATGTGACCTTGCATACTAAAAGAATTGTCACAAGTCAAGCATGACCATAAGTGACCTCATGGTACTGGCATCAATAAGGCAAGTTTGAAAACGACATAGTGAGATATTCTTGGTGACTATTTCACACTGCTCTCTCCCAAAGGATTTGCTAAATCCCAGTATCAGAGATATGTTTTATTTTGTTGACTAGTGTTGACTAGGGTTACACACTGCACATTAAATTATTTTGCTTTAAAATGTTGCTTTTCAAATAGAACTACCTAAGGCATACTTAGTTTCCTAGTTAAAAATCTTAGAAATCCTTTATTTTTACATTCAAAGTAGACTCGAGTGTGAGAAAAAGAAATTACTCACACTCAGAGGAGTCTAGACCTTGTATGTCTGTGTGAATCACTGATCTGAACAGGCATCCTCACTTGAAGGAGAAATCCCAGAGCAGCGATTCATGCAGACACTCTTAACAATTCTAAGGACAAGTTCTTCCACGGTGTCATGAGAGATTCAATGTTTCAGCCACACCAGCAGAGGCTGACTGGATGGAGACAAGTCCAGAACACCGAATCTTTCAGACACAGCAGGCAGCCTCTGAGTGGGAACTTTTAATAATTACTCAACTTCCTTATCCTAAATTGCGTCATAATTGCTAAACACATTAGCACATTTTTTTAAATTGAATTTTAAAGAGTCCTCTGAACACCAGCCGCCAAACTCAACAGATATGAGCATGATTATTCCTTGAGGAAAGCATTTTACCTGTGGGAACAAATAAAGTATGTCCTTGCTTCACTACACACTTGTAACACTTGTCAACTTTATCTCCAAAATACACTTCACTCTGGGTGACAGATGAACTCCAAGATTCGTAGATTGCCAAATTTTCATCAGTAGGTTTGATCAAGTAGAATATCTTTTCACCCTATATATAAAAAATATTGAATGAGGTTAAATTTGTCTCTGCTACACAATAAAACTGTGATAGTAGCAATTAAGGACTGGTAGATGATGATGGGATCAAGCAGGCTTTCCCAAACTGGTGGCCCTGAGATGTTGTTGGACAGCAACTCCAATCAACCCTGTTGTAGCCCAACATCGTTTTGAGTGCATCAGGTTTGGTAAGTTGGGAATGGGGTATAGGAATGAAAATGCTTAGGTTCCTTCCCAACTGAACATGATAGGCCTAGAAATAATGTTCTGGGCATAGCAAAACAGACAACTCAATAGCATGAAGTTGGAAGAGATCAGTTTTTATTAGCTTTTCCAGCTATCACACCCATTAGTGTTCAGAATAACAATTTTAAAACTCTCAGGCCAATAGTCACAAAATGACCAGTGTGGTTAAACTTAAAACCTTAATTGAACTAACAGTTTCAACAGTGTCATTCATAACCACCCTGAGACCTTCAGGTATAGGGCAATATGTAACTTCAATTAATAATAATAATAATAAGCAAACATGAGCCATTTAGCTCCTACCCAATCATTGTGCTGCTGCATTGTGCTGTATGAAACTGTGGTTTGGCTTAGTGTGTTGTCCAAACCTGGGCTCATGGTTTAGCTCTCCCAGACAAACTGTAAGACACAGGACAAACCTTAGTTACAGCTCACTTTTGACTGGAAATATTGCACACAACATTAAGCCAAACCACAACTTAGCGCATTAAAGCAGCAAAATGACTAGGAAGGAGCAAAGCAGACACAATCTCATCTCACATTTCCTCACATGGGCTAAGCTGTAGTTTAGTTTAGCGTTATGTTGGAACCAGGCTGGTGCATGCAAGAACCCTTCAAGATTATTATTTTTAAACCCATTATGAATACTGTACATTCTATATTTAGAAATCAGCAGTGTTATCTTACCCAGAGAACATGATACCAGACAGAGGTGCCCCCAAAATCAATATGGAAATCTGTGTAGCTATCTTGAACTCCCATTAAGCAGTACTTCTGAACAAAAGGCTTAGGAAAGACTGAATCATCTGGCCAGTAGTTTTCAACCCAAGAAAGTTTTCTGGCGATTTCAGGGACTTCCACTAATTCAGACATCCTTAAAAGAAGAAACACATACAATAATAGATAAGAACACAGTGAATGAATTTTAGTGAAGGTACCCAGATACAACCAGTGTCTACGACGTTTTTATTTGCACCAATTAATAATAATTTTTTTTTATTTATACCCCGCCCTCCCCAGCCAAGGCCGGGCTCAGAGCGGCTTACAAGCAATAATAAAAACAAGATGAATGATTACAACTTAAAAACAAAAATAAAATACAACAAGCCAAAGGCCAGGCAGAACAACTCTGTCTTACAGGCCCTGCGGAAAGAAATCAGATCCTGCAGGGCCCTGGTCTCATGAGGCAGAGCGTTCCACCAGGCCGGAGCCAGAGCTGAAAAGGCCCTGGCTCTGGTTGAAGCCAATCTAACTTCTTTAGGGCCTGGGACCACTAGGGTGTTGTTATTTATGGACCTTGAGGCTCTCCGTGGGGCATACCAGGAGAGGTGGTCCCATAGGTACGAGGGTCCTAGGCCGTGAAGGGCTTTAAAGGTCAAAAGCAGCACCTTAAATCTGACCCTGTACTCCACCGGGAGCCAGTGCAGCTTGAAAAGCACTGGGTGAATATGCTCCCATGGCAGAGACCCCGTGAGGAGCCTCGCTGCAGCATTCTGTACCCGTTGGAGTTTCTGGGACAGCTTCAAGGGCAGCCCCGCATAGAGCTAATTACAGTAGTCAAGCCTGGAGATGACCGTCAGGGATCACTGTGGCCAGGTCGGGGCGGGAAAGGTAAGGGACCAACTGCTTGATGCGGCGAAGGTGGAAAAATGTCGCCTTGGCTGTTGCTGTAACTTGCACCTCCATGGAAAGGGAGGCATCAAGGATTACACCCAAACTCTTAACGGAAGGCAATGGCACTAATTGGGCCCCTGCAAGAGAAGGGAATTGGTCCCTCATCCCCATGCCATCCCGACCTAGCCATAGGACCTCTGTCTTCGAAGGATTTAGTTTCAATCGGCTCCCACGAAACCATCCAGCCACAGCTTCCAAGCATCTGGTCAGTGTGTTCGGGGCCGAGTCAGTGTGGCCATCCATCAGCAGATAGAGCTGAGTGTCATCAGCATATTGGTGACAGCCCAGCCCAAAGCTCCGGATAATCTGGGCAAGGGGGCGCATAAAGATGTTAAAAAGCATCGGGGAGAGAATTGCGCCCTGCGGCACTCCACACACCAAGGAGTGGCGCGACGACATTTCCCTCCCTAGTGCCACCCTCTGTCCCCGACCAGAGATAAAAGAGCACAACCAGTTACGGGCTATGCCCTGTATCCCCACGTCTGCAAGGCGGTGGTCCAGAAGATCATGATCGACCATGTCAAAGGCTGCTGACAAATCTAAATGGATCAGCAGTCCTGACCCGCCTCGATCCAGTTGTCTACGGAGATCATCTGTTAGGGCAACCAGAGCCGTCTCCGTCCCAAAACCAGGACGGAAACCGGACTGAAATGGATCTAATGCCGATGTTTCCTCCAGAAACCTACCAAGATGTTCAGCAACCGCTCTCTCAATTACCTTACCCAGGTATGGAAGATTTGAAACTGGGCGGTAATTGGATAGGTCTAAGGGATCTAATGAAGTTTTTTTTTAAGAGTGGACACACCACTGCTTCCTTCAATTCCCCTGGGAATGTCCCCGTGTCAAGGGACAAATTGATAATTTCAACCAGGGGGGTCCGCACAACATCTGGACATTAAGTACAGTAGCTCTACAGAAGTCAAAAGTGGCAGTGGCGGTTCATATAACCAATTAATATTTAGCATATTCTCAGATGCTACCCTTAAAAGATCAAATGGTACTCATTCATTCCTTCAAACAAAGTTATTTTTGGGTAATTCCTGCTAAGTTTTAGACAAAGGTATCATAATCAAATTACTGTGACCTACTTTACATATCACATTAAACCACAAGATAAAACAAACTGTGGCTAAATGTGAATGAGTGCATGCTACTGTACACTGTTCAAAAGTTCCCAATACACTGCTACCATTGCACAGATTAAACAAGCCCAAATCTTACTTGTTGTGTCAACTAAACCCATTGCTCATTTCCTCCAAACTGCAGGTTTAGATGACACAAGAAGCCAGACTTGGGCTTGCTTCACCTGCAGCATAGCAGAAGCAGTAGGACCCTGGGGAATTTTAAGCAAGGTGGACCTTTTTGCTGCTAGTTTACATTCAACCATAGTTGTAAAGTATGGTTGAATATGACATGAGAAGCAGACCAATTATATTTATAGTGGTACCTCGGGTTAAGTACTTAATTCGTTCCGGAGGTCCGTACTTAACCTGAAACTGTTCTTAACCTGAAGACCACTTTAGCTAATGGGGCCTTCTGCTGCTGCCACACCACTGGAACACGATTTCTGTTCTCATCCTGAAGCAAAGTTCTTAACCCGAAGCAATATTTCTGTGTTAACAGAGTCTGTAATCTGAAGCGTATGTAACCTGAAGCGTATGTAACCCGAGGTACCACTGTACTTTCATTTGCCAAACTCCATATTGCCAAATGCCAGCCTCCAAGACTGATTTTCCTACTTAATTAGAGCAAGCCTTTAAGAAGCCAGGGAATTATATCGTAATCCACTTCCTGATATAGGATTTCAAAACAAATGTGTAAAAACCATATACTCACTTTGTGTCTGAAAATTCAAGGCTGATCACATTTAATACTTTTGGTCTGTCAGGATTTGTGAAATACTTAACATAATTATGGAGCTTCATTTTACTGTCTGCTTGTCTTGCCACATCAATAACATCTATCACTTTATCACCACCTGTAAAAAAGAAAACAAGGATCACCAATAAACATAACTGAAAGTCACATCTAGGGATTTTGGCAAAATATTGCTTTCTATAACATTTCTAGTGTTCTTAAAAAGTAGTAGTTAGTAATCTAAAAAATAAGCAACAATTAAGTTATATAGAACAAGACATATTTTATTATATTGTAATGCTCTCTTAAAGTAAAAGGAATAACTGTGAAGCACTGAGGAAATTCATAGAAACCTGAAGGTTATCCCTCACTACCCAACAAAGTGATCAGTCTTACCAGCAACCTAGAACTACAATTTCAGAGATAGTGATAATGTAGATATCACACTTTTACTGTTGGAGTAATCTCACTAAATCTGATGTGTAGTCTAAATATAGAGGGTGTCATCTAATGCTGTCTGTGCATGAGCAGAATGGGCCTCAGTACACAAGGGGGCTCTCATTTCCTATCTGAATCCCCCAAAAGCTGCCCCTGACAACAGGGAACCCTTCTGGAACAATTTGAAGGAAGCAAGACAGAAGCAAAGAGAAACCTGCTTGCACAACACTGGATCACACATTTAAAAGCTTTCATCTTTGAAATTGTAAAGTGTAGAGAACACAGCTTAAACTAAATGTTCTCAAACCTTATCACAGTAAAGATGCAAGCAAAGAAATGTAATGCCTAAACTTCCAAAACTCCAAAAGGCTGCTTTCGCTTTTTTGTTCTAATTTGAAGGGGCCCTAAAGCTACACACAAGTTGTCCACAAAGTTGCTTGCATTGCACTGACTAAGAGTTGACATGTTAGTATTCTGCATACCACATTCACAGAGCAGAGTGACAAAGGCTAAACTCCATTAGTGACTGCATACATCAGTTTAGGTAGCCCCACTTCTAATTACAGTAAACATGGTTTTATTACCATTTTAATTACTGCACATGTTTTTACCCTGTGCTTCATAACAGACCATACCTACGTATCGTTCCACATCCAGAACAGAGAAAGTAGAGGGGGGAAGCCTGAGACCTAGGCCATCTAATTTAGGAACCATAATGGGAACATCAAACCCATGCTTCTCCAGGTATCTTTGTGTCAACTGGCTGCCATGCATTTTCAAAATGATGTCATCAGCACTACAAAAAACAACAATATTTTTTAACATTTGAAAACTAAATGACAGTAAAACCTGAGTATTTAATCACACCTAATCCAGAAGAGCAGCAAGTAATTTCAATGCAATTTCTGAAATTTAAGGCTTTCATTCTCCCTAACAGTTATAGCATATAGATACTTAAGCTGGGTGTTTATAGTAGCTTCATTTACTACTACCATTGTAAATCAGCACTGCAACAACTGAAGTCAATAGAATTCTTGCAGTACTGGTATCTCCAGTGTCAGCTGGAAATCTGAATTGTTGCTCTCGTAGTTTAGCTTTGTTTGCATTATGTTGGAGCTATTAATTTGTTTGTTATTAAATAGCCCTGTTTTTATGGATTTTGTAATTCTTGTATACTACTTCTTTGCATATTTTTATTACTTTATTTGATTGTTCCCCATTCTGGGATTGAAAGCATTCAATGAAGGGCAGGTTATAAATACTGAGTCCCTTCAGAGAAAAGGGTAGGATATAAATAAATGTAATAATAATAATTTTAATTATAAATACTTCAAATTGTATGAATAATAGTAATAGTAATTAATATCACCATCACCATCAGATGTCTTAGCCAAAAAGACATTCAGCTGCCCATTATTTTTAGTGTGTTAAAGTTTATGGCTTGAAGACAAAACTGTTGTTTGAAGGAGCTAGAAAAAATGACAAGACTTTCTGCACCTGCTCTTATATATGTTCTAATGCAACTTATCTTACCTTGGGAAGGAGCGAGCACGTAGCTGTTTAACAAATGTTCTTGTTCCAGCTTGTACTGGCTTGGAACCATCATCAAATTCTGTATAGTCATGTCTGTGCCAGTTCCTTCTCTTCTTCACTAGATAGTAAGGATTAAAACATTAGCTTCTAAAATTAATTGCAACTACCACATTTGTCCCTGGCCCTTTCCTCAAGACATTTAAGAGAACTATCCAGTTTTCTCTTTTAAAAATCCCATAAGGAAAGATATGCTTAAACATGCATGGTTGGGTCCAAGGTCACATATGCACATCATACAACTGAAGTACTTGCTTTCTCCAAAAGCTACAGTTCTCAGCACTTTTAACAAGTTACAGTTCACAAGTTCCTTTAGGGGAAGCCATGTGCTTTAAATAGTGTGGATTAACCCTAGAGAAGCTTCACAACTAATCAAAGATTTGACCCCAGGTCTCCAAGTCCAAATATCACATCACCAAACTGGATCTCAGACAGTTTCTGACAAGCTGCCTGCTATTAATTAGTGAATATCATCCTCTGCCCTGAATTGGAAAAAAACCAAACCATTTATAAATGAGCTGGGTGATGGCATCATTAAAGAAACTAATATAAAGTCTAGACTACATTTACACTCAGAACTGAAGCAATAGAACTCATTTGCATGAAAAATCTATTACGAGCCAAATATTACAATTCGTAACATTTTCTTAAAGTTACAGCTGGATAATAGTTCCAGGCTTCAAAAACCATAGTTTAATAGTAACAGGAACAAACATTGGGCAGAGTATTCCCTCCCCCTCTTGCTGCATCATTTCTGGCTTATGACTCCTAGCTTATATTTCTGGTCTGTAAACTGCCATAAAGCCATGGTTGAGACAGAAGAGAAACTCTGGCTTAATACAAGCAAGAAATAAAGTACTGAAGGGAGCAGTGCTAGAAGAGAGGTGCTCAGCTCCAGGGTTTGTTCTCCATCTCAGAAAAACGTGCTTGGAACCAGGCCACATACTGTGCTCTCAAAAGGGAGAACCAAAGTAACCCTTGCACTACAACTCTCATCATTCCTGGAGCTGATGGAAGCTGTAGTCCAACAACATATGGAGAGCACCACATTGGCTACTCCTCCTCTACAGTTACAGATAGGTAGCCGTGTTGGTCTGCCATAGTCAAAACAAAAAAAATTCCTTCCAGCAGCACCTTAAAGACCAACTAAGTTAGTTCTTGGTATGAGCTTTCATGTGTATCTGAAGAAGTGTGCATGCACACGAAAGCTCATACCAAGAACTAACTTAGTTGGTCTTTAAGGTGCTACTGGAAGGAATTTTTTTTGTTCCTCCTCTACAAGCATTTATAACAATTTGCAGTCCCTTCTTTACTCTAGGATCTCAGCATGGTTTATATGGGGTTCACAATTTTCCATCTGGGGCAAGCTTCTTATTTAAATTCTCTCACACACAAAAAAGGTATACTGATTTAATTATTTTAGGTGGTGGATATATCCGTAAAAGAAAGATGTTGATTAAAATCCCTAAATTTAGAATTTATATCATTTCCCTAGCCATACTTAATTCAAGCATTACATTCAGGGGATAGAATACACTAAACCAGCTCTGTCAGTGGAAGACCTATGCAAGGGCTTCCACTTGCATAAGAGAGTTTTCCCTCCTCTTCCACCTGCACCCCCCAAAATTGGTTCAAGTGGAAGGTCAGAAGAACCCTCAGAATAGCACATTGTGGGAGGAGAAGAGGGTTGTTCTATTTGGTAAGTTGAAATGCATGCACAGGTGGAACGATTGGAAGAGTGCAACACTGAATTCCACCTAGTATCTTATTCCTATCTTTCACCTTCCAACTGTCAACCATGACAGCACACTTCAAGCATTCAAAAATAATGTGTGAAGCATGCTACAGGCAGACCACTCCAGCCCAACGTTTCCATGTTGCGTAGGAAGGTCTGAAAGGTATTGGGGGGGGGGGTTCCAACCATGCCTAGATGAACATGCTTCAAAGCATGTATTATTTTGAACATCTGAAAGAGTTTACTACTAATTGTATTTATGAAATCTTGTGTCCACTGAAGCTACTGTTCTTTATGGGTTTTTTAAAATAAAAAAATAAATTTAATTCTCCACATTGAGCCGCTGACAGAGTATTAGTAATTTCATCTAGGCATTCTGAACTCATTAAGCTTTCATTGTTTCAAAACCAATGGATTGTATTACTCCAACTAATCAAAGGAGCAGAAGGGCATTACTACAATATATGCTTGACTGTCATCCAACTCTCTCAACACAACTGCAAGTTGCAGTTTACTACTCAGAAGTAGTATGATATCTGAAACTTAAGTTGGAAAACATGTCACGCAGAACTGAAGCATACACCACAAGCGAAACTGCACAGTAATCAAACAGCTTGTGTCCTACTTCATGATAAAAAGGGTTTCAATGGGCCTGGCAACAAAGTTTATGCTTTGCCTGGATCACAGTCTAGAGAAGGTTCAGTGCACACAGGATGGCCGATACACAGAAACCACTTTCAACGGCTCTTTTTAAAAAACAAAACCAAAAACTGGCTTCATACTCCAAACCATTTTATGTGGCAGCTCATCACAAAGACTTGGTACATTTTCTGTATAGCAAATATTAAGAGCCTGGATTATACACGAAAACAGCTTGCTGTAGCAAGGCAGCTGCCATAGGCAACCCCTTAAAGGAGACTTCCATGTGGCAGTCGTTTCGTGTGTGCCTTGGGTGTGCATATTTCTGTGCGGAATGATGCATATCATTCTTTCCATGTGTACACACCTGTTTCTTCAAGCTCAGTGACCACTTTGGAAAGCAGCCAATGTTATCTGACAGTTATTAAGGTGGGCAGCTGCACTACAAAAGACACAAGACAAAGCCTCTGATGTAACTGAACTTCTCTATAGAACAAATTAGTATGTGAATTAACAGGCTAGTATTACTTGCCAGTAGTTATAAATTGCATTTTTTTAAAAAGGTAAAGATTACTGTAGTCAAAGTTTTCAATATTTATTCTAACAAATATTAGGCTAGCTTCAATAAGAGAAATAAAAACAAAACAGCAATTCAACAGTATCACACATATGAAAAGAGTAAAACAAGAAATCTATTAGAGTCCAGTGTACCTTTGCAATAACTTTCAGAAAGGCAAACATCTCATTTATCTGTAAGTTCAAGGTGGTATAATATATTATAAGCAATTACCCTAAAATTATTTATTAGCCAGAGCTAGGAATTTTATACTGCACCTTCTAAAGGACACTTAAGAAAACCCATTTTCAAACAGATAAACATTGTAACCTACCCTGAGAAGCAATGTTGAACATTGCTTGATGTTTAATGGGGGTTCAAATAATATTCAGGAATAAATCATAGATAAAAGTTGATGAAGCATTAATTTCAGTTTGTTCCTAAGCTTCATCTTCCAACTGTTAACCTCTCAAAGGGAATTATTTGAGGCTTAAACTGGGGAGGAGGTCCTAGGCACACCCACCCGACTCCTCAACTTTCCCAGATTGAGAAGGAAGGCCAGAAGGTAACTTAAGCACATCTGCCTGTCTTAGAAGCTTCCCTGCAGCTTTCCAAATGCAATTCCTCAATGATATTTGAAAGTAGCTAACAGATTCTTTTGCTTCACCATTAGTGACAAAAACTAAATTGAGATTCTTAGGATACTACACAACTACAGCTTTTTGGGCAGATCAAGATACGTGAAATCAGGATGATCTATTTATTCAGGATGGATCTATTTCTTATTACAATACAATCACAAAGCAGGCTAAGACTTTCAGTCCTGAACAGAGAGTTTCACCCTGTACCTTTGTCAGGTACAATCAGATTGGCCTGGCAATGACCCTCTAACACAGTGCCATAGAAAGTCCAGTGATCTGCTGATTGGTCTGCTTGGCCTTCTTGCATGGTAAAGGAATCCTCTGTTCTTTGATGAGTTTGACTGTTTCCTACCAACCACAACAGGTCCTATATGTGCATGCCAGAGAGCACCAAATCTTAACAGCCATCTGCTAAATGGCTCTAGCATTCTGGAGCCTATTTCAGGGCCTTGAAAGGGACACCAAGCTCACCAGGAAGATTTGGAACAACAGGCCAAGAGGCTGGGAGCTTAACTGATACTCCAATCAAGATTCAGCAAGGAATAACATAGTTAACTTCATACTGGAAATGATGGTATTCTGAGGGCTACTGATCAGACACATTTTACAGAACAAAAGCAAAAAACCACCAAACCTTTGGGAAATTCTGAAATGGATAGCATTGCTAAGATCTAGTAAGTAAAACTCTCCTGAATGAAAGGTCGCCATTTAGAGCTATAGCTCATTCTGAACAAACAGTAAAGAAAACATGATCTAGTACTGCACATTTTAAGAGTGCACTTGGCATTCTAGAACCAGATGATGAAAGGGTTTCACTGTGTGAGCTATTGCTGGAGACAGTAAACTCATTATTTGTTTAGAATAAGAATGTATTATATGTAATCTGTGAACATCAGACTAAAAAGATGCTTCTTCTGTTTCTATAGAAACACATGCTGAGTTGGTAGAGCACAAGACTTCGTCCCAGTGTTGTGAGTTCAAACCCCCCCCCCCTTGGGCAAAAAAATCCTGCATTTCAGGGGATTGAACCCAAGTGGTCCCTTCCAACTCCATGATTCTATGATCTATGATGCATGTTTCCAAGTCAAGAAACCAGCTTTGCCAACACAGGAGTTCAGGAGGACCCCACATGCTCACATACTCCTCCACTTCCCTTTCATGTTCAGAGCTGACCATGATGCAGCATTATGTCAATTTTCACAAACTGCAGGTAGCTCAAATCACAGTTTGCAAAATTCTTAATCATAGTTGCAAACCACAGTTTGGAGCTAAAAGGTATAAGAATACTGGTGCGTATCGAATGCTGCACCATGGCTAACCCATATAATGCAGTTTATTTGCACAGGTCAGGCTGCTATGCCAGCAGTCTTTTCTCAGTAAAGCAAATATGGCCACTGTCACACCTCCCTTCATTATATCTGGACTGCAATGCATTCTACAATACCCTTGAAAAGCACTCATATTGCTCCCAATACAAAATGCAATCAGAATGGCTGAAAATTATTTTTATTTTTTTAGCATACAGTTGTAGCTTGGTTGTCAAATAGAATCCGTTCTGGAAGTCCATTTGACTTCCAAAAATGTTCAACAACCAAGGCGCAGCTTCCGGTTGGCTGCAGGAGCTTCCTGAACTCAATTGGAAGCCGCAAAAGCAATGTCAGACGTTCAAGTTCCAAAGAATGTTCGCAAACCGGAACACTCACTTCTGGGTTTGCTGTGTTTGGGAGCCAAAATGTTCGAGTTGCAAGGCATTTGAGATCCAAGGTGCGATGATATTACTCCAGTTTTGTTTAATCTGAGCTGGCTTTTGGATTGCTTATATACAGTAGTTATATATAAAAGACCTAAATGATTTGCTACCAGGATTTCTGTAGTACCATCTCCACCCACACAAAACTGCACGTTATCTTACACATAGTTCCATGCCCTGTTGAGCTTCAGAAGTATGGTTACATGGGACATGGGGAATAATCTTTTTGGCCATGGCACCTAAAGATGTGGAACTTCCTCCTTAGGGAACACTCTCCTCAGTTGGCCTCCTCTTACGGTTTTTGGGCACTCTCTTTATTTCACCAGGTATTTGGCCTATTCTAAGCTTCTTTCTGCCATGTGTAATTAATGGCTTTGCTTTTATATCTGTGTTTTTCATACATGCAAGCCCCCAAAAGGGCCATTTTAAAAACTGAAAGGTGAGGTTTAAATTATTTTTTAAAACAACAACAACAACAACATGCATCACTGCTTAAATCATTACTTACTCAAGGAGGGTCCATGAAGAACTGCACAATTGGGACAGTGGTACAGATCAATGTCAACAGCATGGTGCTCTTCTACTCTGACACAACTAAAAGAAGAAGAAGAAAAATCTTCAGGAACTCTTAAGTTGCGAGTGCACCTTTTAAGGAAAATTATCAGAAGTTACATATATAACCTTAGGACAAGTTACAAGTTCTTCTCATCACCAGCTGGGGTGCAAAAGTTCAAGGAAAGGAAACACCAAAACTTGCTGCCTCAGCTGCACCAGTGGAGGCACCCTGTATCCTTTGTCTTGTCTTCTCTGCTGCAGCCTTAAGAAATGGCTGCTGGCAAGTGACAGATGAAATCCAATTATGAAACAGAGCAAACCATGTTATTTTATGTGGTGCTGCATGTTATTGTTAGACTTTTGGCGGGGCTCAAGTCTGGTGGACAAGGTATACATCTACTAAATAAAGAACTTGAGCTTGTTCCCTCTTGAGCTTCCCAGAACCCAGTAAGCAAGGCAGAGAGTCAAAACCTTTTCTACCTTGCTTGTGGGGTAAGACCTGTCTCGCATGCTACCTCCAGAAGGTAAGGATTGTTTGGGGTGGGCTCAACTATATGCGGTTTTGTGAATACACACCATCCCCACAATGTAAAGGTACCCCTGACCATTAGGTCCAGTCGCGGACAACTCTGGGGTTGCGTGCTCATCTTGCTCTATAGGCCGAGGGAGCCGGCGTTTGTTCGCAGACAGCTTTTGGGTCATGTGGCCAGCATGACTAAGCCACTTCTGGCGAACCAGATGCAAATTGCAAGTGACCTGTATGCGTATAATTTAATTATAGTCAGTAAACTGTAGAGAACTCGTAAATCTTTCACTTATCAAAGTGTAAGGGCATAAATTGAGAGGTAGGTAAATTATCATAAGGACTAGATAACAGAAACATTTGGCAAAGTTTTATTTGATAATATTGCAGAAAATGCAGCCCGTTATTCAACAAATCTGAACACCACCATTAAACAGGTATATTGTATTCCAAAGCAAGCTGTTTTTCCATTAGATTGTAAAACTGCAAACAAACATTGCCTTTCTTTCTTCCTTAGCTCTTTATGTTTTTATGTTGACAGTAAGTATTACTAGAGGTCAAAGCAAGAGTATATTAAGCCAAGTTTTAAAACAGACGGAAAGAGAGAGAGAGAGAGAGAGAGAGAGAGAGAGAGAGAGAAGCTTCAGACTTCTGCTGTAACTAAGAAGGAAAAAGTGTGACTGGATAGCTCCAATTAACTGAAGACATATCACACGCTATTAGATAGTTTCCTTATGCTAATTGGCAATATTATCTTAACCAAATTAATTAAGCACATTAGTACGTCTCTCTGCCCACCCTCCCCAGTTTATCCTCCTTTAGATAAAGTATACTCTTCTCAAAGTGGAAGGCTAGCGCAAGATAGAAACCCTCCTCCCTGTACCAAATAGCACAGGCGACTGCCACAAACAGGCCTTGTGCCTGAAGAAAAGAAAATGGTAAAGTGCCTTCTTCCTGGCTTGGCAACAACAGAACACCAATTGACTAATCAGTTGGTGGCAATGAAAGGAAGGAATCATTACACTTGGAGAGGATTCCAAGTTCTTTTCAGTTTAGGAGGTGTTGTATGGAAATTACTAAAACTACTTCCCAATAAAAGCACAGAAGTGCTCTTACTACCTTTCGCCTGGAAACTCACTACTGCAGGAGTTACATCCTTTCTACTTTCTGCTGCAAACCACCACAAATGGGTTGATGTGATCATTTCACAAGGGCAGAAAGAATGAAATATAGTTAGCAACACTTATAAAACAACTAATGAGCACTTACTTTCTGTCTCTGTCAAAGGTATGGTATATACAATGGAACCTCGAGTTTTTGAACGTAATCCATTCCAGAAGACCGTTCGGCTTCCTAAACATTTGAAAGCTGAAAGTGGAAGCCTCAATACAATAGGGAAACTCAAAAAGGAAGCCATGAGGCACATTCGGCTTCCAAAAATCGTTTGAAAACTGAAGCAGTTACTTCTGGGTTTTCAGTATTTTAAAGCCAAAACCTGCGTCAACAGAGACATTCAACATCCGAGGTTCCACTGTAGTAACAAAAACCAGCAACATATGTTCACTTTCCTTTCACCATACTGCTTTTTTACACCTTCTTCCCTTATACAACCCTCTCTCTAACCCAACTACCAGCATATTTTTTACTGCCTTTTAGAGGGGGGAGTGGGAAACCTGTGCATTATTTCACTCCAACTCCCATCAACCAAAGCCAGCATTACCAGAGGGCAAGGATGATGGAAGCTGTACTTCAGCATAATCTGGAGGACCACAGGTTCGCTGCCCCTGCTTTAGAGGTTCAGATTCCATGAGGAAAGAGGGTTAAGCCCCTGACAGTGGTGGAGAGAGCAAGGTGCTTCACCAGAAATACATATACATTCATTAATAAACTGAAGAATACAGTTCTGTATATAAATTAAGTGTTGTTAATTTAGGCCAGGAGCAGTCCCAATCTTTGATATATACTTTTTGTTCACAGAATGACATCCTTTCCCTTCCCCACTTTTCTACACAGCCTTAAAAGTGAATAAAACATGTAAAAAGAATGAAGTATATGAAGTGAGCTTAGCAACCTACTTGCAGTATGTCACCCAACAGCTTTAGATGAAAATAAATAGATTTTATACCACAATGTATTAAAAATTCATAACACTTTCTTACTCTAGTTGCCTTTTAAAAATAATGTAGAAGTGATTTCATGTAGAAGCTTTTTGCTTTAGTGGCAACATCAGCATTATACCCTGTTGAACAAGAATGAACTCAACATTTTCCGCAAGAATCACCAATTTAAAGGCCTACTTTACTTAACGCCAGACTAATGGAGATTAAATATTAATTCCATTCAAAGCATTCATGACCTGGAAAACTATCACTATCTATTTAGAACCACTGGTACCAGTATGAGACAGACCTGAAGACACAAATTTTCTAAATAATGAAACATTCGTTTGGCATATTTTGATGTCAGCAGTCATAACTGATATTAATGTACTCAAATGAGTTAGTTTTAATTTATCCTGACTTATGCCTCATGTTTCCAGTTTCACCTCACTGTTTAATGTCCCTTGGTGGGGAGATGCACAAGCTGTGCTAACACTGATACAAAACATTTACTTTCACCATAAGGACAATGCAAGGAGCAGTAAGCATGGAACAGTTACCGCAACCATGCAACATACCAGGTAACAGAGCTTGCCTTCAAGTCAGGTTGTAGTTTCAGAGGTTCACTGCATTTGTAGGCATACAGCCTATGATAAAGAGATTTTTCTCAGCCTGACTGATTTAAAATAAAATAAAAAACTTTAAAAGCCAGGACAAATACAATAAATTTTAACCTCTTGAAATGTAAGCATCAAGGCATTCAGATTAAATCAAGAAGTGCCTAAAATATATTAGTATGATAAATTGTATTTCAATTTAATTAAATATATTAAACTACTATGCAAAAAGTTTTGATGCAATCTAATTTTCAATTTGTACATCAGTATTTTCACAGAATTCTAAGCTAGAAGTTACTATAATATTCCAGCTACAAGTGTGTAAAAGCTCTCTCAAATGGATCCTTGGTATATATAAATGTTAGTTTATCAGAGAGAACCAAAAGAGCACTGTGGCACGTTAAAAAGTAAAAAAAAAAAGTAAAAAAATATGGGGGCATGAGCTTTAGAGAACTAGCCTCACTTCTGATGCATGAAGCATTCACTCCTTAGTTTCACACATATGTAGTAGTGCAAAATAAAATAAAAAGTAGCAATGGGGCCAAATGGTCATGAGAATTACACCCATAATAAATCTATTTTAGTCTTTAAAATATTACAATAACTCAATAACTTGTTTTTGCTGCAAAAAACAAAACAAAAACCCTCACTTGGTTATCATTCTGGAATTTGTTGTTTATCAAATAAAACAAATAAAACTTCTCATTTATTCATTTCATCAAAAGTTCTGATAGGGAGCAACTAAAAGTATTCTAAATGTCTAATGCTGACTAATGTCATGAACACAGCCCAAGTATATCACAAGGTATACTTTATACTTAAGATTTATTTTAAAAGTTAAAATTGGGGAGGGGGAAAACTAGGACAGCATTTTCCTCAATTTTTCAACAGATGCTCACATTTAAAAATATGAACGGATTTAACCTACATAACAATTGGTAATTATTCATACTAGTTTTCTATATTAAAAACTATTTTTCAAAATTTTGATGTGAAATATAATCTAAATGCTGGTCAACAATATATACACATCATAAGATTGTAAGACATGTTTTATATGTAATGCATTTCATTACTGCTGCATAAATTAGAGGACTAATATGAAGCATATTAAGTAACAATAAGGGCAATAATATAAGTAGCCAGAAAATATTATAAATTATAAATGAAGACACTTTAACATAATCAGTGATACCAGCCAACTCTGTGAAGTCTAAATTGTGTATTGTAATTTCCTAGCTTGCACTCTCTGCAAATTAGAAAACCAACAAGGAACCACACAGGACACCATTAAAACGATTTCCATTACATCTATGTTTTCTATGTAGATCAAAAATAAAATCTGTTAAACTGATTATTGTAAGGTGGGTGCTGGTTTCTGGATTCTAGTGGTCTATTTCAAGTAGTCACCCACCTTGAGGTGCTCTGGAAACTACATTTGGTCTAAAACAGAGCTAGTTCTCAACGGAGGCCTGTAGGCCATGGCAATAAAGCAGTAAATGTAAAATAACTGATAAGCCTCGAACTCAAGAGCAAGTCCTAATACTGCAAATTCCAGCAGTCTGCCTCTTAAACAGACTTTGTGCCACAAAATTGGGTTCACAGTAAATACTGTAGATAAGGGAGGACTTTTCAGTCCCCCTACTGGCCCCACTGCTGTATAATAATAACAATAATAATTTATTACTTATATACTGCCCATCTGACAGCTCTGCAGTGCTTTCCTATCCAGTAGATTCTGGCACAACCCACTTTTGAAGGTAACTTACAGCCCCAGAGAAAGAGAAAACAAGGTGTGTTCAATTAACAATGAGACTTGGGGATCCTAGACGCTGGCACCTCCAGCCAATTCCTAGCAATTTATACAGAACATAAAGCCAGTGCTCCAGTCCTCAGCTCCTCCCTGAGAATAGAGCAGATTCCTAACTTTACCAACTCTTTGGTCTTAGATCTCCAATAGTACCATGAAACCCAATAGTACCATGAAACCCAAAGGCATATGATGATTCCTGAATCCTGAGACTGGAAAACCCACAAAGACTCCACTAGTTTGATTGTGAAACTTTTTAAAAATCCAATAAAAATAATCAAAGCAAAAGTAGCCCAATGATTCCAAATTCTGATTACTTCTATTCTACTTACTAATGCTGTCTGTCTAGTTACAAGTTAGGAAGATCTGGCCTGCCCCCACCCCCCATGGTGGGAGGGACAAAGCTGCAATGACAGCCCAGTTTTTAAAAGCTCTCTCCCCAATCTTTGGAGGGAGTGGCCTGTAGCTCAGGTATGTCTCATTTTCCAGGTGGGCATCCTGGGGCTTTAAATACGTAGCAGGAGATACCTGAGATACCTGACTGTTTGGGCTTATTATAGGAAATGATGGGAGCAAGAGATCAATGTCCTTTGTCACATCTACATTTCCTATGACTGCCATCAACACGCACACATGCACAGTTTATCTGCAACTACAACACACTTTACTAATTAAACCATAGTTTTCACTACCGTTATTTATTTTCATTCCATTTATTAATCATTTCTTGGAAAATCTTAAACTGATCTAACAATTAAAACAATTTCATATAAAAATGCTTAACTACATTTTCCATAGTTTTGCATTCAGCACATTAAAGTTTCTAAAGTAGTTGAGTATACATGTGGGTCTGCTTAACTTGGTAATTGGAAACAATTTTCATGCTAGTCACACATACCCCAAATAAGATTTTATCTAAACTGCACAATACGCTGCCAGATTTAGACAACAGATTTCTGCCAGGCTATGTTGACCACAAATGCTCAAAAAAGGATTGTAACACTTCCATATCATGATCCAATATTAATTCAATAAAAATAATTCAATAAAAGAATGGCTGCCACAAGACCATGTAAATAAAAAATGTGCTATATGTGAATATAGAAGGGACGGGTTGAAAAATGCCACACAGTCACACCATGCCACCAAGGATTCAGTCCTGCTGACATTTCACTGTAATGTAGCTACATAATGCAACACCAATGGCGGTCACCTGTACGATGTCACACTAACAACCTCAAGAATCAGCCTGGACAGTACTAAACTGTCAGAAGAGTGATGTAGCTGCTCTAGTTTTGCCAAGAAATGAAGGCACACTTTCAAGAGTTACATGAGATGCTGCAGGCTACACTAAGGAATTTTATTTTGCAGTAGTAGTTGTGCTTATATTTGTCCCCTAGAGGAGAAATGTAATGCATAACAAAGGGAACATATATCTCCTATATACAGCAAATGTGAGCCAAGGATGCTGCACTGGGCCATGGCCGTGCATTTGAAGATCTGCATCTCTTGCCTCCACATTCTGGTTTCATCAAAATGTAATACCAAATCATGGTTTGGTGCTAAACCAGGGGCCTGCAACCTAAGGCCCATGGGCCACAAGCGGCCCATGGGGGTCGTTTAACTGGCCCACGAGCCGCCCCCGAACCGAGCTACCCACTCGGCGAGTCCCCGCGCACTGCGCTAAACCGGCACAACGTGGCACAGGGACTCGCTTCCACGTTGCCAGAAATTGCGTTTGCGCAGACACAGACGCCGGAAATCACAGGCAGGTGTGCTCATACACGTGTGCGATCCAGCCCACAGAGGGATCTCCAATGGAGTGAACCGGCCCAGACGAGGTAAATCTTGCCGACCCCTGCACTAAATAAATCATCATAGAATGAGCCACAGTTGGGCTCCCTTCCTCCCATGCATGCTGCATTTTTCTCCTCAACTTCCTGCTCCAAAGCATGGCTCGCTGATTTGAATGGAAGGGGAACCTATGTTTTGCCACAAAAAAAGGAGGCCATGAGGGAATGGCAGTGCAGAAGGAAGAGAAAACCAGAGGCTTCTTCATATAGTGCCACAATCATGGTATGCAGGTGCATGGCTAGGTATTTAAAAGACAGTTTGTAAAAGTGTAAACTTTAACCGAACTATCTCCTTTTTGGACAAGATGAATTTGAGCAGAACTAATTCACTTTTGAAACAAGCACTGTACTAAACAAATCAGTGCTACACAGGGATTTATTTATTTATACCAATGATATATTTCTGTAACACTCTCCACAAAGCACTTTTACAAGATACTACAGAGAAGGGGGAAAGTATTTGATCCCCTGCTAAATCTGCCCGTTTGCCCTCTGATGAAGAAATGACCAGTCCATAATTTTAATGGTAGGTTTATTATAGCTGTTAGAGACAGAGCAACAACAGGAAAACCTCCAGAAACCCAGAATACAAAAGTCAGAGATTGATGTGCATTATAATGAGTGAAATAAGTATTTGATGACTTAGTACTTGGTGGCAAACCCTTGTGGGCAATTACAGAGGTCAGATGTTTCTGGCAGGTGGCCACCAGGTTTGCACATATCTCAGGAGGTATTTTGTCCCACTCCTCTTTGCAGATCCTCTCCAGGTCAGTAAAATTTTGAGACTGATGTGTAGCTACTCAAACCTTCAGCTCCCTCCACAGATTTTCGATGGGATTAAGATCTGGAGACTGGCTAGGCCACTCCAAGACCTTAATGTGCTTCTTCTTGAGCCACTCCTTTGTTGCCTTGGCAGTGTGCTTTGGGTCACTGTCAAGATCCTTGGCAATAGTCTTGTAGCCTGGTCCAGCCTCGTGCAGGTCTACAAACTTGTCCCTGACATCCTTGGACAGCTCTTTGGTCTTGGTCATGGTGGCTACTTTGGAATCCACTGGATTGATTGCTTCTGTTGACAGGTGTCTTTTGTACAGGTACTGTAATGAGCTGGGATTACAGGTAAGACCTCTCCCTTACAGCAGGTGCTTCTAATCTCAGCTCGTTACATACAGATACCAGGTAGCCTGACATCTGGCTGGTTGATAGTTATTTCACTCATTATAATGCACATCAATCTCTGACTTTTGTCTTCTGGGTTTCTGGAGGTTTTCCTGTTGTTATTCTGTCTCTCACAGCTATAATAAACCTACCATTAAAATAATGGACTGGTCATTTCTTTGTCAGAGGGCAAATTTAGCAGGGGATCAAATACTTCCCCCCCTCACTGTATCATGCTGAACATTTAGGCTATATTTTTTTCTTTTGCAATCAAAAACCAAAGCTGAATTTCTCAAATATAATACTCCATAAGCATATTTTAAACAATACATTAAATACCGTTAAAATGATGGGAAGGTTGGAAATTAGAGTACCTTATCGATAATCCTGCTTTACTGCCACAGAAACACTGCTCTCATGTTTTAATAACATAGGTAAAGGTAAAGGTAAAGGTACCCCTGCCCGTACGGGCCAGTCTTGACAGACTCTGGGGTTGTGCGCCCATCTCACTTAAGAGGCCAGGGGCCAGCGCTGTCCGGAGACACTTCCGGGTCACGTGGCCAGCGTGAC
The DNA here is from genome assembly GCF_964106915.1 of Podarcis gaigeae. Lineage (NCBI taxonomy): Eukaryota > Metazoa > Chordata > Lepidosauria > Squamata > Lacertidae > Podarcis > Podarcis gaigeae. The sequence continues at coordinate 22,624,748 of NC_139686.1, read as the reverse complement.
ATCGCTGCTCTGGTGAGCCAGAGCCGCACACGGAAATGCCGTTTACCTTCCCGCTGGTAAGCGGTCCCTATTTATCTACTTGCACCCGGAGGTGCTTTCGAACTGCTAGGTTGGCAGGCGCTGGGACCGAGCAGCGGGAGCGCACCCCGCCGCAGGGATTCGAACCGCCGACCTTTCGATCGGCAAGTCCTAGGCGCTGAGGCTTTAACCCACAGCGCCACCTGCGTCCCAATAACATAGCAAGTTTAATAACATAGCAAGCTTCAATAATATACATTGCTCCCCCTACCAATTCAACTATCCAGAGTTGTAATTATGTAACAGCCACTTCATGTTGCTTAACATACACAAGGCAAGTATTTTTTCCCCACTTGGCAAGATACAGAACTGAAACTCACATCAGTTAAAGGCAAATGTGAAATGCAAATATGCAAGTACAGAACTATTATCCAAGACAACAAGACTATAACTTATTTCCAGGTAATTTTTAAAATTCTATGCATTACTTGCTCTACTGCACTTGCACATTTAAACTGAAACTGCATTGGTACCCTTTATTCTGGATTCAGTCCTATTTATTTACAGAACATAAATAAACTTGGTTTTAATATGCCAAAAAGAGAACCAGTGTTTATTAAAAATTCAGAGTATTTGCTACCTTCTCTTGACATTTAAAAATTGTTTCCAGTACTGATGTGGATATACTGGACAACAATCAACAACATGACAATCAACGCAATGCTATCGTACATAATTAGAAATGGAACTGTCATTACACTTCTATCTCTGTGAATCTGGCCTAGGATATCCACACTGTTCAAAATTAGCTTCTAAGGCTGCAATACTAACCACACTTACTTGGAAGTAAACACCCTCATACTTAGTGAAACTTACTTCAGAGTAATATGCAAATGATGTAGTTGCAAAACTGATAAGGCTTAATCCTTAATCGACATAACCCTTTGCTAATGAAACTGCATTTAATTATTTTATTCCTTGGAAACTTTTTACATAAAACTGTCACAAAGTGACATGATTGCCTTGTAAATAGGCCTACAAGAATTACTAGCCTACTTTTTTTACTAGTCTGCTAAGAGGCTAGTAGCCTGTATTTCCACATTCATTACAGAGGAGTGGAACCCTATTTTCCATGACAGCATAGAACCGAGGACTACTAATAGTGACTAGTTTTTTTAAAATGCTTTTTACCAAGCAGGCCAGCAGAGAATGAATGTGCTTCCCTTCCTCAATGGCCAGAACGAAAACCAAGTTGATTGGTGGAGAAAGGTTGAGAGAGTCATTCCTTTTCTGCTGGGCCATTCATTCATCAGTATGGAATTCCTTGTCACTTACCTGACCTACCAGACAAGCAGCTAAATACAAGTATCTGTTTCAAGCACTAGGGTTAGCCAGAATGTTATGCTATTGGCCTACTGCACAACTGGAAAATATGAACCCAGGAGAGACAGAAAAACTGCTCAGTGTCCTCAGTGTAGACGCATGTATTTTTCTACCACCGCATGAGCAGTTAGATACACATGTGCAGATGTGAATGGATATACACAGACACATGTTCCCAAAGAGCTGGCATGCAAAATTGGGTCCAAATAGCAAGACTGCATAAATTAGCCTCACAGCCACCAATCTACAAACAAGCCCTGCAGACCAGAGTCAGCCAGAGCCTTTTCATTAATCAAGTAACTCTGCCTGTCATTTTTACCAGTGCTGCCTCTTAACCAGTATAGGGTAGGGAATAACCAATGTGACCACACTAAAGAATGAAAGAAACATATTTCTCTTTTCTTGCCAGTAACAAAACCAGTAACTGCTACATGATTTTATCAGTGTTCTGACACAAATGGAAAATTTCAAAATTATTTAAAGGGAAAAAACTAAAAACTGTCACAGTATTGAGAAGACAGTGACTAGACCATTAGAGAAAGAAAAAAACCTGCTGTTTGTCTTATAGTGGTCCTTCAGAGGGTCCAGTCTGGCCTATAAAGTCCAAAAACATGCCCACTGACCAATCAGCTTATATCAGTCTGATGGGCTGATGATGTCAGTTGTTGGCCAATGGGAAGGTTGGGGTTTAATTCTGCACTGACCTGTGTGCCTGTTCCCAGCAGCCAAACTAAGCAATATTGGCTCATGCGGTAGTTAAATCCTGCTCAGTTTAGCCACATGTGTCACTTCCCTTGCTGGCCAAAGCAGCAGGATTTAACCCCTGCTCATCCTCATTAAATCCTGGTCAGATCCCTACAAACTACTGGCAAGCCAAGTGATCCCACACCTTATATTTGTGCAGCTGGTTCTTCCTGCTTAAGTGAAGACCTTTTATTTGTCCCTACTGAAATTCATTTTGTAAGTTTGGGCCCAGTTCTCCAATCTGTTATGGTCATCTTGATCTTAATTCTGTCTTCTGCAGCATTAGGTACTCCTCCCAACTTGGTGCCATCTGCAAATTTTATGAGCATCCCCTCAATTCCTGCATCCAAGTTGTTTATAAAAATGTTGAACAAAGGGCCCATGACAGAACCCTGTGGAACCACACTTGTCATTTTTCTCCAGGATGATGAGGAACCACCGGTGAGCACTTTGTGTGTTTGGTCACTTAAGCAGTTACCTGATCCAGCCCAAAATTTTTTACCAGCTTCTCTGCAAGAATACTGTCAGATTTTGTCAGAAACCTTACTGAAATCAAGATAGAGTATGACCACAGCATTCCCTTTAGCATGCTGCTATGGTATCCACTTGAGCCACATGTTCTAGACATTAAGGTAAAGGTAAAGGGACTCCTGACCATTAGGTCCAGTCGTGACCGACTCTGGGGTTGCGGCGCTCATCTTGCTTTATTGGCCAAGGGAGCCGGCGCACATGCTAGTCATGTGGCTAGCATGACTAAGCTGCTTCTGACGAACCAGAGCAGCACATGGAAACACCATTTACCTTCCCGCTGGAGCGGTACCTATTTATCTACTTGGACTTTGACGTGCTTTCAAACTGCTAGGTTGGCAGCAACAGGGACTGAGCAACGGGAGCTCACCCTGTCGCTGGGATTCGAACCGCTGACCTTCTGATCAGCAAGTCCTAGGCTTTGTGGTTTAACCCACAGCGCCACCCATGTTCTATACACCAGCTGGTATATAGAATGGTGCATATTTAAGTTATTGTTATTTACCAGTGTCACATTTAAAACAAGTCTAATTCTCCTCTGGCTTGTAAAAAAAGTATTGTATGGGGCAAAAGTATTACAGGGGTACCTCAGGTTACATATGCTTCAGGTTACAGACTCTGCTAACCCAGAAATAGTGCTTCAGGTTAAGAACTTTGCTTCAGGATGAGAACAGAAATCGTGCTCTGGGGGCACGGCGGCAGCAGGAGGCCCCATTAGCTAAAGTGGTGCTTCAGGTTAAGAAGAGTTTCAGGTTAAGAATGGACCTCCGGAATGAATTAAGTACTTAACCTGAGGTACCACAGTATAGCCAAGTTATATAAAAGGTTCTGTCCTTAACGTGGCATTCAAAGAGATAATTAACGTGTTAAAGTTTAAAAACAGATTTAGATTCACTGGAGATGACTACAGTTAACTCTTTAAAAAACTAACTATAGGACAAGTCACTCAGTGACAATTCATCTGGTTTGTGCAACCAGCTAAAATTCTATAGGGCAGGGATGTCCAACAGGTTGATTGCTATCTACTGGCATATCCCCGGGAGGTTTTTGGCTCCCTTTCCTTAGTGATGGTAAAATCCGGCCCTGCCCCCTCGGCCCACCCTCCATTGTTGCACGATCTCCAGAATGACAGACTGAGTTATAATAGTGATGTTGATTGTTTCTTTAGCAATCTTATGGTGAGCAACTTTTCCCCTTTCTCCCTAAAATAGCTCAACAACTTTGCCCTGAACTCCTAAAAAAGGGACATTCCTCCCCCCCAAAGTCAACAACTTTGACCTGAACCCCTAAAAAACAGCACTTTCCTCCCTAAAAAAAGCTCACTCAACAGCTTCGACCTGAACCCCCAAACTGCCAGTTTATTCTGTGAGTAGATTGCAGTCTCAGGAGTTAACCGTCCCTGCTATAGGGCATGGCTACAAGTAGAAATCAAACCTCAGATTTTAAAAGAAATCATGTGAAAGCGCCAAACCTAATGTAAATTCCATACATGCAAAGTGGTATTCTAAAAAATACAGTACATATGAATTTCAAGAAGAATTTAAAATTCCACTCACAGGAAGCTCCTAAGAAAGGCTAAGGATTGTAAGACGCCTTCTAATCTCTATTGGATGTATTGCATTATAAAAGACAGAAAACAAAGGGTCCATGCAAGTGGACAACTCATACAAAAGATTCAAAACAGTCCAGGATCTTGTAAGAACCACTAGAGCCAATGCTTTAAAAACATATTCACTGATCCAACAACATAAGCAAACAAGCTGAGGTGTCCAGCTCTCTCAAGTACAAAACATTTGAACACTAAAATCCAAAGCAAAATGAAATACTTCTGCTCCTTTCAAATTAGAAAAAAGGGATGCGGGTGGCGATGTGGGTAAAACCTCAGCGCCTAGGACTTGCCGATCACATGGTCGGCGGTTCGAATCCCCGTAACGGGGTGAGCTCCCATCATTCGGTCCCAGCTCCTGCCCACCTAGCAGTTCGAAAGCACGTCAAAGTGCAAGTACATAAATAGGTACCGCTTTATAGCGGGAAGGTAAACGGCGTTCCGTGTGCTGCTCTGGTGCCGGTTCGCCGGAGCAGCTTCGTCACGCTGGCCACGTGACCCGGAAGTGTCTGCGGACAGCGCTGGCTCCCGGCCTCTAGAGTGAGATAAGCGCACAACGCTAGAGTCTGTCAAGACTGGGCCGTACGGGTAGGGGTACCTTTACCTTTACTTTTTATAAGAAAATAGCAACTGAGCATATAATTCAACTACACATAGACTAACATTTTCTGAACTGTAAATTAGGAGACAGATCTTGAGGCCAGAAACAGGCCACAATGCTGCACACTCTTGTACATAAGCCCCAACTGGACTTACTTCAGAGTAACCTTTAAAGTATTGTACTGCAAAAGCGACAGTTCAGGGGGCTATTTTAAAAATTAAGATAAATTATCAGGAAAAGGATCAAACAGCCAGCAATAATGTATCTATGACAGTCTAAATTTAGCAAAATTGTGATATTTTGTTTATTATCTTCCTTGTGGGCTACTGCCGGGCGCTTTTTGAAGGGAGCAATAGCAAATCTGTTTATAGTTCAGTTGCCAAGTAATTTGGATTTCAGGAGCCAAGCCATGTGCAGAAGCAAAATTATTTGACAGCACAATCCTATGAATACCTACTCAGAAGTAAGTCACAGAGTTCAATGGGACTTACCTAGATAAACATTAGAGACTAGATCTTTGTTTTCCCTCTTTTCCACAAGAAAACATTTTCTTAGGAATAACTTTTAGCTGGTTCCACACTTATAAATAAAAAATTAGAATGCTACCATATAATAACTTCTACATCCACCTTATCAAACCCATTTTTTCTGTCCTAATGCATTAGTTTGCTACTGCCCAACCCATTCCCCTGCCTTTTTGCCACTTTAAGCTCACCTAACTTTTAAAACCATGGATCAATATTTTGTAACAGATTTCAAAGGGGTTTTTTTAAGTCACAACTTCAAATATCAGTTCAAATTCTCCTACTGTTTAATAGGACTTCTACAGACTATTCCAGCAATGTTCTCTTTAACAGAACCAAAAGACTGATTACATAACTATTTCACTGCTGTAGGCTTAGGAATTTGGAAGTAATTCAGAAAAAAATAAATGTTTTGTTCACCATACTCACAGAAATTTAGCAACAATAGAAGCTTATTTCCTTTTTTGGTTTTGCAGTTTTCTGAATTAAAACACTGATGCTTACATTTGCAGCAATGCACCAGGATATTGTCAGGCTCCTCCGTAAAACACTTAAATCTATAATAGCCCCACTGTCACGGAATACACGGAATCTATTCAGAGACGAATACAGAACCACATGTGCACCTGCAATGGCAGGCAGGTGCACTTTGTAGACGGCGAGCCAGCCTAGCTTCTAAATGTTAACAATGTATTCGCAATAATCACCGCGCGTGCGGCTCGACCCTCGAGGACAGTTACAGACCTTCTCTCTGTGTTATCTGTCTCCTTTAAAAACAAGAGAGATTAAAAAAAAACCCAAACAAACCAGAGAGGGAGTATATGTCTCTCTGATCCGGGCACGATCTGAAGCATGAACCATGTCCCTTTAAATTAGCTTCCCTTCGGAAGCCAGCAGAGGGAGATGAGGCTGTCTCGCCAGCTCCATCGTGACTCTGTTTTTGTTAAATGGGGGGTATTTAAATGTCCTGTTGTCAATCAAAGCGCACTTCCCCTCCGCAGCCGCGGCAGCAGCAGCAGGGGAAGCTCGGACAAATATTCTCCCAGATCAATGCCCCTTCCTCCGAACTTCGGCCGCCATCCAGCCTCCGGCCAGCTGAGAGATCAAAGGGCGGCCGAAAGAGAGCCACTCACGCCGCCGCGGCAGCCCCGAAACTTGCTCCTTTGTTTAAATGCCCATGGATATCCACCCAGCCACCCCACCTCCTCCCTTCGCAGCCGAGGGGAGGCTGCAGCTAGTGCCGCGGCGCCGGCGTGGCCTCCTCCTCGGAGCTCGCACTTTCCCAACATAACTGACCCAACCTCCCTGTGCAAAGGAAAAAAGAAGGAAGGGGGAAAACACCAACCCGGACACTCACGCGAGCGCAACGTCAGAAAAGCGTCCGCGAGGCGCACGCAACTCTCTGGCCGGGGGAAGCACGAGCCCAGGAAGCGGACGGGACGGCGAGATGAACACGCATAAAAACACGCACGCACGCACACACACAAAAAGGCACCTCAGCCGCGACGCGCTTCGAACAATGCAAATAATAATAAAAGCAACTCAACTTTCCGGGCACCTCTCGTCCCGCCAAACTCCTCAGAAGAGCCCCTCAAGCTCGGCCAAGGAGTCCCTTATATAACACTGTTTGGAGAAGGGGGTGGGGAGAGAGAGAGAAGGGAACAGAGGAGCGCCGGCGGCTGCCCGACGCCGCTTCCTGGTACGCCGAATAGCCCCTTTCACACAGCTCTCCCGCAGACACGCATCGCGGCGCGCACACACCGCCTCTCCCCGCCTCATTGTCCTTCTGTTTGTTTCGCCCCCCGGCCGCCCCCTTCCCTCACGGCCCTCAGGGTCTCCCCTCCCCCTCTGAATAATGGACCCCCCCTCACACTTCACTGTTTTGTTGTTGTTTTCCCGTGAGGAGACCCGTGAGGAGACCCGGCCCCCCTCCTCCTCGCTGCCCCCTCGCGTGTTTTACCTGCCATGGAACCAGTCCTTGCATATGTCGCACTCGATCATGAAGCGGCTCACATCGTAAGGCTCCCGGCACACGCAGTACACGGGGGTCGTCGCCGCCGTTGTTGTTGTTGTTGCTGCCGTTGTTGCCGTAGCCGCCGCCGCCGCCGCCCCGGCCATCTTTAAAGAACTCGCTCGCTCGCTCGCTCACTCTCTCTCTCGCCCGGCTGGCTGGCTGGCTGGCTGGCTGACTTGACTGACTGAGCCGCCCTGCTCTCCTCCTCCTCCTCCCTCGCCTCCTCCTCCCCCCACCCCGCCAGCCCCAACCAACAGCCGCCGCCGCCGCCAGCCCAGCCAGCCAGCAGCCAGCCAGTCAGTCGGCAGCACCAATAACAACAGCGCGCGTGCTAGGCTCCCGTATCTAGAGGGAGAGGGGGAAGGAGCGCGCGCGCGCGCGTGCGTTAGGCTCCCACATTGGGCGCGCGGCCGATACCCCTCCCTCCCTCCCTAGAGAGCGGACAAACGGCAAGGGCGCGCGGCGGAGAGGGACAGTCACGTAAGGTACATCGCCGAGCATGCGCCCTAAAGAGGAGGAAGTGAAGGGCGGTAGGAGGGGCGGGGTGTGTTATGTGTGTGTGGAGAACGGAACCGTCGGCAGGAAACAAGACGGCATGGAACTCTCACGACGCGTCAAGTGCGCGCGCGCGCGCTCACAAAAGGGATAAAAGTTCTCCCTCGCCCGGAAACCCGCCCGCCCCGCCTCCCGGTCTCGCTCTGAATTGACAATGAGAGAGAGAGAAGCACGTGCCGCCACACATCCTTCTCCTCTTCCCCTCACGCACACATCTCTCTCTTTCTCCCCCTCCCCTCTTTTTTGTAGGCGGGGCTCTAGAACAGCGGGCGGGGTGAGGTCACAGGCACACGTTGGCCCCGCCCCTTTTCACTCTCCCCCGCCCTCCGGGCACCGTCACGTGCTTGGGGAAGGAAGGTGCCGCGAGGACACTGTGGAGGTGGTTTTGTTTTTTTGTTTCTTCTCCCCCTCCCTCCCTGCTCGAACGCTCGTCGGCCGCGCGTCACGCTCGCTCACTCTTATGCAACCGAAGGAGAGCGGCGGAAGTCAGAATCTCACGGAAATGGCCGAAGTTGGCCCGAAGCGCTTGACTTTGTTTCTTCGAGTCCGGGGCGGGGCTGGAGCCGTGACAGCGGCGGCAGCGGCAGCGCCTTAACCTTGAACAGCCACGGGGCTGTGGCAAAAGCCAGGCGGGGAATAATTAAATGTGCGCGGTATGCGTGCGTGTTTATACGCACGTGTGGATGGACGTGCACGTGCATTAATGGGCAGGGAAGGTAGCAGCGTTATAGGCGTGCTGCAGCCATCCTTCCATTAAAAACACCCGCATGTTTTTTTGCACGCGGTTTTTAAAAAGTTATTTATTAACACTTGCTCTGAATGGCCTCCTACATCTTGCATATCGTTCTCCCACGATGCGCCGGTTAACGTATCGGCAGAGTTTTGCAGATGTTTCTGTGGAGGCGAGAGTGATCAGCAGGACAGTTATATTTAATATCTGTCGCAGACTCTGATTTCAGGTTTCCACTGTGGGCACAGATCCAGACACACATCACTTGAAAACGTTCGCCAAGTGACTGTTTGGATGGAAGGTTAAATGGGGATCTGCAGAAATGCAAACCTTGCAAATCATTCATGGTACTTTCCGGGATAATGACACTCCAGTATAACTTGCCTATACTTCTGAATAAGAGGCAATTGATAACCTCAGGGGCCACAGAGTTATATGAATAAGGAGGCACAATTAGGACTGCAACACTCAACACACCCAGGGAGCATGTCACGCAGGTTTCACTTTGCTTTTGAGTCAATATTCTTCTGCACAAACTTCCTGAACTGTGACTAACAAGTAAATGTTGTGGGCAGGGCACAAGGTTCCCACAGCCATTGAACGAATGCAATTAAACATGAACATTAATAGTAAAGAAAAGCTTATATGCTTTGCTGCAATTAATGCTGAAAACTTCAGGAAACTGAAAATGCACCAGGGACCTGGTTCAGTCTTGAAATATGCTTGTTGATAAGTTACATAAAAGGAGTTGGCACTGTTTGTGGGCCAAACAACACTGTCAACACGAGTTTTCTAGAGGCACCCACCTGCATGGTTTAGGTGTGAAGGGTAAGGTTCAAGAGACAGCATCTTTTGGTGTCATGTGACGCACTTGATGACCTGCCATCCCTTGCCTGCCACCTTCACTTGCTAGCCCCAGCAAGGCAAATTGTCTGCCCACCATGCTACTATCTTCTGCAGGTGGGCCTTCATAGAATCACAGAGTTGGAAGGGACCAAGAGGATCATCCAGTCCAACAATGCAGGAATCTTTCACCCAACATGGGACTCAAACTCACAACCCTGAGATTAAAAGCCTTATGCTCTACCAATTGAGTCTCATGCCTTTAAGAAGTGCATATAGTGCCTTGACCTGGGCAGTGTGTTGTTGTTGTTGTTTAGTCGTTTAGTCGTGTCCGACTCTTCGTGACCCCACGGACCAGAGCACGCCAGGCACTCCTGTCTTCCACTTCCTCCCGCAGTTTGGTCAAACTCATGCTGGTAGCTTTGAGAACACTATCCAACCATCTCGTCCTCTGTCGTCCCCTTCTCCTTGTGCCCTCCATCTTTCCCAGCATCAGGGTCTTTTCCAGGGAGTCTTCTCTTCTCATGAGGTGACCAAAGTATTGGAGCCTCAGCTTCACGATCTGTCCTTCCAGTGAGCACTCAGGGCTGATTTCCTTCAGAATGGAGAGGTTTGATCTTCTTGCAGTCCATGGGACTCTCAAGAGTCTCCTCCAGCACCATAATTCAAAAGCATCAATTCTGGGCAATGTAGCCATCAAAAACACTGACCCCCGAATTTCCTAAAGACCCAGTTTTTGCTTTTTGTTTTTAAAGGTGCAGATCATGTTCCCATCCCCAACTCAGAATGCAGAAGAAGAGGAAGGGGAATCTGGAGTCTCACGGACACCAGTATGTTCAGTCCATGGCTCTGGAGAAAAGAGCCGATGTGATGAGGCCGCAGCTGTGGATGGCAGCGGACCCCATTTCCTATGTACATTTGAACTAGCTTCTTATTCAGTAAAATGGTGGCGCTTGCACTCCCAGTATTGTTTGGGCTCAGGGAAGAAAAAGGATGGTGCCTAACAGTGTGCGGCCTGACATTGTAGATGGTGACTGACAGCATGATGCTGCCTCTGAGACCTGTCCTCTCTTTGCAGCGTGACAAGTCCCAGCTGCAAGGAGCTCTCCATCTCATAAGCCAAACCTCACTATTCAGCGAGGCCAGCTGCAATCTGCTCCATTTTATGGTAATTAAAAATAGCGCTGGGCACCTGGTCGGCTGCCAGTGCAGCTGCTGCAGATACACTAAGTTTGAATGCCTTGATGCCATACATGCACCCTCACCCTTCCCTTCATCTGGAATATGTGACAGAGCAAATGTCTTTGGCTGCCATTTACAAATGGTTCCCTTTTGAGCAATCTTGGGCTCTGGCATGAGTGAACTAGGGATTTGTCCTAAATAAGGGTGCATCTAAAGTGGAGGTTCAGCACACAGTCCTTAATGTTTCTTTAGTACCAATGTTTACAGACAAGGTTTGCTTTGTTTCTTTATGAAGATCTGTAAGTCTCTTTTCCCATTCCTTTTTCAGGGCACACCCCTTACTTTGAGATGAAGTACTCGAGTTTCTTCCAGTCTAGGCCAGGAGGAAATTGCTTGGGGGTTTGCATTTCCGCTGCTATACCGGTAGTTTCCCGCTTTTCTGGATTTCACCTTTTGTGAGGCAGTGTTGTTGTTTTGAAAGAGCCTGGTCCTGTACACGTTTACTCGGAAGAGTATTCCACTAAATTCAGTGGGCCTTACCACTTGCTGTGTGTACATAGGATTGGCGCCTATGTATGGTCCTTCAGTCTTACAATTTAGAACAAAACAAATGTGGTCTTCCCCACTGACACACTGTATTTTCTTCCTCATCTTGCTTCTGACTCTGCTCAGTAGCCCTTGCCTGATCCTTGTGTCCTCAGATGACTGCCTTCATCATTGTCTTGCATGAGTCTTTGAGCAGCCAGCTTGAACGTAAAAAACTAAAACTTACCCCTTAAGGTAGGTCCACACCTACTTTAGCTTCAGTTAACAGCATCGGACATAAACTGGAACCTATTATTTCTTCTACTATATATTTTGGAAAGTTGTCCCTTGGCTCTGAAATTGGACACTCCTTATGATACTGTAACAGGGTAACCAAATTTTGCATGGTGGTTCCTCAATTCAAGGAGCTGGTTTTATCTATGTTGGGATACAATTGGATGCCATTTTGAATCAAGATGGTGAATTTAACCTTTCAAAACACTGGTTTTGCAGGGGCAGAGGGTTAGAATTCCTGAGCAATGCCAGTTACAAGGCTGCTAATAAGTAATGGATATATATGTTATGTATTTTGTGTTTTCATTTTGTATTGTTATGTTGTAAACTGCCCCATGATCTTTAGATAAAGGGCAGTATACCAACTTAGTAATTTATAAATTTAATTAATAATAATAATAAAATCTGATATTCCAGTCCTTAAATGCATTGATTACTCATAGGAAACTCTTCTTGGCAGCAAAATATTTTTGCAAGCTGATATAGCTTTGCAGGAAAAATTCAAAATTCAACCCCTAATTATTAGGAAATGGCATCTGCTTCCTCGAATCTTCCCCTTCCAAGACTGCTGCCAAGGTCACACTGGGACATTGGCTCCTTCTCACACTTAAGCGAGAATGTATTCCTGTGATCTGTTGCTATGGCCAGTCTTTTAGTGTACCATGCTGTTTGCTTTGTGTACAAAACCCGTAAACAAAGATCTATCACCTTCTCTCTCATAGTGTATCATACGTACCACTTTCTCAAATACAAATCCATTATTCAAAGAATGCTGCATAAAAGCCTCTTCCTTTACATACTACAGTCGTATCTCGGAAGTCGAACAGAATCTGTTCCAGAAGTCCGTTCGACTTCCGAAACGTTTTACTTCCAAAGCGCAGCTTCTGATTGGCTGCAGGAAGCTCCTGCAGCCAATCAGAAGCTGTGAAAGCCCCGTCGGACGTTCAGCTTCCAAAAGAACGTTCGAAAACCAGAACACTCACTTCCAGTTTTCAGTCATTTGGGAACCAGAACGTTCAACTCCCAAGGCGTTCGGGAGCTGAGGTAAGACTGTATTGCAAAGTGCTATAGCTATTTAACAATATTTCTACACACACACACACACACACACACATATTCGCCTGAGCATATATTCATTTTATATATTCATCTGAGTAATACCAGGGTGGTTCAGAAAACCTTAATACTGCTTTTGCAGCATAATGTTTCACAAAGCAGTTGCCCTCATTCTAACTCCAACACTGTGCACGCCTAGAGAAGCATTCCTGGCTACACTGCAACCCTAGAGCTCCTTTTCCATAGAGACTGAACATCTCCAGGAAGCATTGTAAAAAATTTCCTGTGTGGGCTGGCATTTGGCATTTAGCGAACAGGGATTAATGCCGGTGGGGTTGAGGGTTTCACACTGTATATTTTGCACACATTTAATTCATTGTCATGTGGCTCTTTTCTAGGTCTTAAACATATTGGCTAGTATCCAAAGATATGCACTCAGCTGGCATTTTTTGGCTTTACTTCCTTGCATGGGAGGAAAAACAACAATCCATGCTATATCTCAAGCTGCTTTACAGCACAATCCTAGGCATGTTTACTTAGAAGCAGGGGTGTGCAAACGTGTAAATTCCAGCTTCATATTTTCCCACTCTTAAGTTCTCCGCCTTTCCACATCAGTTTTGTGATTTTTGTTTTAAAGTTCTCGTGAAAATTCAGCAGCATTTTAGTGCGAACTTTTCCTAGAATAGTACACACATTATTATGGCAAACAATTTTGCCCCAATATACACATTTTTGGAAAGCACTTTATGTAATTGGTCTTTTAACGCTAGTTTCAGTCACCTATGAATGTTAATACACAATTTACCCCAGTATAAGCATTTTTGTGCACATTGCTTGGCTACAGAAATTCAGAGACGTTTGAGTTCGGAGGGGTAGCTGTGTTATGATTGTTTGTGTATTGTTTCGGAAAGGGCAAATTAGTTAGGTTCACCCATAATTGCAAATTGAATTGAATTTCTCTCCCACTCCTACTCGGAAGTATTGAGTTCAGCATGGCTTACTCCCAAGTAAGTGTGTTTAGGATGGCAGACTAACCTTGGTTAGACCCAAACTACACTTTGAAAAGGAATCACCTCCCACATCACAGGTAGACCATTGAAGCAGAGTAGTTGTAGTTGTGGAAATACTAATGATATTTTGAAAAGGGTGGTCATGTGTCTTACTTTGCAGAGGAAAAGCAGTAGCATTGCAAACACACTCAGAACACCTGGTCACTATGGTGAGATGCATTTCTATTTAAAACACGGTCATTAGTTTTATTTTTGAATTTGCACCTAAATATATATAAATTATGGGACACGGGTGGCGCTGTGGGTTAAACCACAGAGACTAGGGCTTGCCAATCAGAAGGTCGGCGGTTTGAATCCCTGTGACAGGGTGAGCTCCCGTTGCTCGGTCCCTGCTCCTGCCAACCTAGCAGTTCAAAAGCACATCAAAGTGCAAGTACCGTAGATAAATAGGTACCACTCCGGCGGGAAGGTAAACGGCGTTTGTGTGTGCTGCTCTGGTTTGCCAGAAGCGGTTTAGTCATTCTGGCCACATGATCCGGAAGCTGTACGCCGGCTCCCTCAGCCAATAAAGCGAGATGAGCGCCACAACCCCAGAGTCGGTCACGACTGGACCTGATGGTCAGGGGTCCCTTTACCTTTACCTATATAAAAATTAGCATATGCGAATCTGTGTCCCCTTTCTTCTTCGTTGCTGCTGCTATTGAAGCTGCATCCCCTCTTATTTGGTGATGTGTAAGTGGATACCCTCATTTTCAACTCCATGATACGAAAGAGAAGCAGATAGATCATAGAATTGCAGAGCTGGAAGGGACCATGAGGGTCACCAGCCCCCTGCAATGCAATAATCTTTTCGCCCGACACGGGGATCAAACCCACGGTCCTGAGATTAAGAGCCTCTAGATGGGGAGATACAAGTCAGTGATGTCAGCACATCTGTAATGGGTAATTTTAGCTGCGCTTTCAAAAGCCATTACCCAGAGGTTTCACAAGTGCAAGCAAGCAATGGGCAGAAAACCCCAGTAAATTACAGAATACAACCAAAAATAAACAATCCCATCATATTTATACAACCAGTGCTGGTTTTGACCTAAAAAGCTTCATAAGGCCCCAATACCTTAAGGGACTGCCTCTCCCTTCATGAACCTACCTGGACCCTGCATTGATCATCCAATAATCATCTTGTGCCCTTCTAAAGGAAGTGTGGAAGGTAACAACACTAGAACGGGTCATTTCAGGAGTGGTTCATTGATTACGTATTGATTTTGCCAAAGAGATGTGCCTGGCATCACCATTATCAACGTTTAGGTGCCAGGCAAAGACATTCCTGGCTCTTAGTTGGGGTCATAGGGCATACCCTCCAACATTTCTCCAATGAAAATAGGGGCATCCCAAGGAAAAGCGGGACAATCGGAAATTGGGACAGCTTCCTTAAATTAGGAATGTCCCTGGAAAATAGGGACACTTGGAGGGTCTGATAACGTATGATGATACCCAAATCTGTATTGGTGTCCATCTGTTTAGGTTATTGCAGAATGAGCACTTTTAGTCGGTTAACGTTCTTTTATCCTTTTGATGCATTTTAAATTTTGTATCATGTATGCTTTTATCATTGTCGTTTTGAGACATTTTTGTAGTGACAAATAAATGCAGTGATGTAACAGTAATAATAATACCACCAGCATCGAATTGGAACTCAGATTGGAACTAACTCCGCACATCTTTAGAATGAGACAATACAGCCATTTGGGAAATTATTAGTAAATATGTAGGTGTTCGCACATTCCATTTTCTGTTCCAAAGCTGGAGGCTTCGCTGTGCCAAGAAAGGAAAGCTATGGATGAAAGGATTCTTTAGATTGCAGCAAGAAGCCTTTCCAAAACTGGCCACGCAGTCTTTACATCATAGAGAAAAATACTGACTCATGCTTGTCCTCCCACGCAACCCTTACGAAAATAAAAAGCTGAAGTGATTCAAGATTCACCCACACAACGTTGGAAGAAAGTGTAAGCCTCACATTTGTGCTGCACAAACAGTTAGCAAATACTCGGTGTACAGAAAGAAATTATCTTCCCACACACAGCCTCCACAGAGACATTCTTGAAAATACGGTGACTTCATCTCATTGAGTGCAACGTTTTGATTATGCACGAGAAATTGAAATGGCGAGCGGGGGGGGGGGGGGGAGAATAGAAGAATCATTTTTACTAAAAGCAAGAAGAGGTCATATCTATAAAAGAAATGGGAGGCCCAATTTGAAAACTTAAGTTAGAGCAAAACTTCCAATATCTTAATTTATGAGAG
This sequence comes from Podarcis gaigeae, assembly GCF_964106915.1. Classification (NCBI taxonomy): domain Eukaryota; kingdom Metazoa; phylum Chordata; class Lepidosauria; order Squamata; family Lacertidae; genus Podarcis; species Podarcis gaigeae. The sequence continues at coordinate 22,608,834 of NC_139686.1, read as the reverse complement.
GCAGCATCGAAACACACACACACACACCTGCCGAATCCTGGGAATGGTAGTTTACCTCTCTCACAAAGCTAAAATTCCCAGCATGTTTAGCAAACTGCAGTTCCCAGGATTTTCTAGTAAAATGTGCTTTGAATGTATAGTGTGTCTGCAGCAGAATACATTGATGCAAACCCAGAATGAAAAACCCCAAAATTATCACTGAAGCCTGGCAGAACATTTCTACCAAAGGAGGGGTGTGGGGCAGGGAGGAGGAATCCAAGTTGGGGGAACTGCCAAATTCAGAGTCCCGCTGGGCTCATACTAGCAGGGCAAAAGATAGTGCCGGAGGCACTCTTTTTCTGCTTTTCCACCTCACCTAGCCAAGTTGTTTTGGATTTTCCTTTCAGGTCATCTCAGTGGGAGGGGAAAAAAGCATATGGGCTGGTTGTATTATGCCTCCTGTTGGGGGTGGGGGCTATTGAGGGGAACAAGAGGGCTTTATATTCAGCCAGTCCAAAAACTTCCCCAGATTGCCCCATTTTGCTGTCACGCAAAGCAGCAGGCGTGAGGGATGTCCGGTGCCCACAACACAGAGGTTTGCAAATGTGGTTCGCATTATGCGGGCTGAGAAGAGGAGGAGGAGGAGGAGGAGCTTGGACTTGATATTCCGCCTTTCACTTCCTTAAGGAGTCTCAAAGCGGCTAACAATCTCCTTTCCCTTCCTCCCCTACAACAAACACTCTGAGGTGAGTGAGGCTGAGAGACTTCAGAGAAGTGTGACTGGCCCAAGGTCACCCAGCAGCTGCATGTGGAGGAGCGGGGAAGCGAACCCGGTTCACCAGATTACGAGCCCACCACTTAACCACTACACCACGCTGGGATGAGCAGTCTATCCTTTGGCCCTGAGATGTCTCTTCAGGGACAGGTCCATTATTTTCACCCTACGCCGGTGCTTCCACACTGGGCCTTCCACCCCACACACGCCGCGGCGTTCCACCTGGCTATATCAGATGGAGAGGCGAGATCACAAGACTCCTCCATCGGCCTTGCTGGGAACCTGAGTACCTTTTTGTTCCTCACTTTCCAGGTTTTTCCCCATCTGCAGCCACGTGGCTGCCTTAAGGAGAAAAAGGAGACAGCCGAAAGTCCCCTTTGTTGGCTCAGCTGAGATTCCCTTCCCTCTTGCAACCACCTTCTGCACCTCCATTACTTTATAACCTCATCCTGCAATATTATGTACCCTTTTCTGTTGCATTACCTACATTGTAAACTACCACTGCAAATGTGTGTGCATGGGGGGGGGGGAATAAGGAGGCCCTGAATGAGCCCCATCCCTTACTTTTCCCAATTTTACCTCAAGCATTCCCCTCATAGCCTTCTCAGAACAGTAGCTAGAAAGCTATCCCAAAAGATGAGGAGGCCAGGGGCCCTCTGCCTCACCCCTGTAACTTGAGCCCTGAATGTTTGTGAACATGCCAAGAACTGACAGATGAATTTGTAAGGAAGCAGGGAAATAGCTACTTCCCTTCTCCCCTGTCCTCTCTCTGGCTGTAACATCCCATTAATTAACATTACCTTATCAAGTGCAGTGTAGGTTTCTTCTTATGGTAGCTCGATAGCCAGAATAAATTGTTTTCTGCTAATAATAGCTGGCGCATACTGAAAGATTAATGCGTAAACTCTGCTGCACGTAAGTGGCTTGCCCTTACTTTTAGTGGCCCGGAAGTTGTACCTAAGTAATTTGTGCTTGCAGCGTGGCCACATTATGCAATTGTCAAATGCCAAAGGCTGCAGCAGCACTGCAGAACGACTCACCCATGGTACACACCCAATTTAATTCAGCTTTTAAAACAATGAAGCACTTTCAAATATGGTTCTTCTGGAACACTGACATTTCTGGCTCCCCCCACCCCCACCCCCGCCTCCAACTGCTGAGGATTGGATCCAAACCTACAGTGCAGTCCTAAATGCTGTCTACTCAGAAGTAAAGCACATTGACTTTGATGGAGCCTACTCCCATATAAGTGGAGTTAGGACTGCGGTTTTAGTTACCAGTATTCTTTTTTTATATAAATGTTTTTATTAGCAATTTCAACGTAACAGCATATCAAAACATATAATATTCATTATTTTTCCCCGTTTCCCCCACCCCCTCAAACCCTCCCTCCCCTCCCCCAGAGACTTCCCTCAGCTCCTCTCTCTGATTTCTCAGCACATATTATTCTCCGCATGTTATAAAATTATACGAATCCTTACATTATCTATCTACTATGCTGTCAATCAATAAATTTGTGTTTGTTTATTCAAAACCTGCCAAGGAGTCCAATTCATTTTGTTGTCTTTTTAAGTAATTTGTGAAAAGTTCCCGTTCTTCTTTGAAGTCACAGTTGTCCTTATCTCGTGGTTTTAGTTATTCTTAAAGGAGACCCCCCTGAAATCTATAGGACCTCTGTAGAATAGTGGGTAGACATGGCAGATGACACAGCGATGTCTCCAAAGCAGCTCTTTATTTTGTAAGCTGGAACAGCAAACTGAACAGCAAACAGCTCAGCCGGCCTGCTTTTACAGGCAGGCTGCCCAGAGTTTCCCGCCTAAAATAACTGACGTGGACCTGAGTGAAAACTATCTACAGACCTGAGTGAAAACTATCTACAGTATCCCCCTGCTGGCCCAGGGGGAACTTCACTACATAACAACCTCACCAATTTCAGCGGGTCTAATTCCAACTCAGAGAAGTGATTGTAACAAACAGTTAAATGGCCCTGTGTTGTGCATGACATATCCCTTCTGGCAAACAATCATCAGTGGGGGGCTGCTTCTACATTGCTATAATAATGAAGTCCAAATGGGAACTGCAGTGGGTGGGTGGGGAGTTGCAATATATAATGTGACCTGTTCTGAACTGCAGCCATGCCATTCTATTCCACCACCCAGGTGTGAACCATCTTGTTTCACCACCTGAGGCAAAACAAGAATGGCGACCTCCTGCCCTCCCTGCCACTGAGCCCCACTTTTGGCACCGTCACCACACCTTGGCTTTCGCCAAACTTGGAGGGAGCCAGGGCGCTCCGCACAGTGTTGCCACTCCCTTGGTTTCTCTTGAATTTAATAGGTGGCGCTGTGGGTTAAACCACAGAGCCTAGGACTTGCCGATCAGAAGGTCGGCAGTACGAATCCCCGCGACGGGGTGAGCTCCCGTTGCTTGGTCCCTGCTCCTGCCAACCTAGCAGTTCGAAAGCACGTCAAAGTGCAAGTAGATAAATAGGTACCGCTCCAGCGGGAAGGTAAACAACATTTCCGTGCGCTGCTCTGGTTCGCCAGAAGCGGCTTAGTCATGCTGGCCACATGACCCGGAAGCTGTATGCCGGCTCCCTTGGCCAATAAAGCGAGATGAGTGCCGAAAGCCCAGAGTCGGCCACGACTGGACCTAATGGTCAGGGGTCCCTTTACCTTAAGTGGGCCTTATGCTCTCAAGCTTACAGGCCATCAGGTGTACTGCAGCGTCAGTTTTTTTTTATCCTAGACCATTACTTGCTTCATCAAAGAGCAGATTTGTTTCCAAATGCCAGCAATTCCCTCTGGGCCTACAAATAACAGGGTGGAGTGGGCAATGAGACACAACAGAGCAGAGAACAATGTAGTGAGCAGCCAAAGATCCCTCTTTCTCAAAAGCATCTGCCAGGAAGCATTTTATAGTCGGCATTCTTATTTGCCTCCAAAAATAAATTTCGACCGTAAGATTTTTATTTGTTTTAATATTGCCTTTCAGACCTAACGAAGGCGCCCAAGTGGTGTTGTTTTTTTACAAAAATAGAATATAAAAAAAAATCAGAAATGTAAATACAGTAACAGAATTAAAACTGTGATGCACACACCCCAAAAAGCAATGCAAGACCGTTGAATGTCACATTAAAAGCAAATAAAAGCCAGGCAAAATATAAATGCTTTTGGTGCCTGCTGAGAAGTAATGAAGGGCGGGGAATTCCATTTCAGGGCACTACCACAGAAAAGGCCCTGTCCTGCATTACCACCAACCAAAGTTCTTTTGGTGGTAGGACAGACAATAATAACTTGGAATACGACACAGTTTGTCCATGTGGTGCCTGTGCCCACATAGCCTCTGAACCCTCTTGGTCATGACATGGAGCTGAAGGAGGAAGTTGGAAAAGTGACACTCTTTCCCACTTCCTCTTTCAACTCTATGTACTTCCCAAGGCTCAGATTAATATTACCTAAGTGACCGGACAGGGTGGCGTTCATGGCACTCTCTCAAAAAACCAAATATGCTCCTGGGCCTATAACATTCGGCAGTCCCAAGAATATAGTCTCAGCATATTGGCAGATTGACAGGGAAGAGGCTGTCTTTCAGATATCTTGACCCGAAGCTTGTTAAGGCTTCTTGTTTGCCTTAGTACTTCTCCAAAGTGTCCCAAAATATTTGCAGTTTTATTTCATAATCTAGAATTTCAGTTCTCTTTTTGGTTTTCACAATTAGCATGGGAAAAGGCAACTGAAGCCTGAGGGCAGCATAGAGAGCCAACAAACAAACAAACAAACAAACAAACAAACAAACCCCAAGAGAAAAATGATTTGGGTTGTATTTTTTTTCTTTTTCTTAAAAAAAAAGATGATTAAAATGCAAAGAGTGTACCTTGTGACTTTTGGTACAGGGGAAGCAGTTGCTTTTGCACTTGGAACCCTTGTCTTCCCACCTCTGCATCTTTCCAGAGAACTGTGAAACAGGGAATTCATTGCCCCAAATAATAATAATAATAAATTGTGCTGCACAGTGATTGGCAGGTTTCTTCTCTTATTGCCGTGGAAACCTAGACATCTCTATCAGACAAGAAGTTCAGGCAGACCCTGGGCCAAGGTGCAAATTGCCTTGATAGACCAAGAAAAGCGATAGCATCCCAGATCCAGAGGCAGACAATAGCTATTGTCATTTGTGTTGTTGTTCCAACAGCCCACCCCAAATACAGGAAGGTGGGGCAAATCAAGTCAAATGTATCTTTATGACCGGCTGGGGCCCTTTCTGAAAACACAGCTGCTAAAAACAGCACAATTCTCTCTCCTTGTTTGTTATGTACTGAGTTGAATAGGATCCAAACTGCAGCAGTCTGATTGGTCCTAGAACAATAGGCTCCAAAAGGCAACAGTCTGATTGGTCCTAGAACAATAGGATTCAGAATGCAGCAGTCTGATTGGTCCTAGAACAATGCAGCAGTATGATTGGTTAGCAGGAACCACCCAATCATGCTCCAGATAGAAGTGAATCCACAACCTGATTGGCTTACAGTAGAATTCCGGAATTAGCCAATCATGTGCAGCCCATTGTGTAAATAATGTATATAAAGCAGATACTTTGAGGGGACATTTTCATTCCTCCTCACCACTATGAGCTGAATAAAGAGCATGAAATCACTTTGCGACTCTGAGTATATTTCATTGTTCCTTGCTAATATCTGCTCAGCTGTGATCTATGTATGTAACTTGACAGGTCGCACACTTTATTGCCAATGCAGGATGGTTCAAGGGAAGTTTTTTTGTCATGTAGGTTTTGCATCTCTATTTCAGTCCTGTGGAATGGCAGCGGGAACAAAACACAGAGGGGAAGGGGCCACCGACTAGCAAACTGCCAGGCAGGGAAGGAGGAGGGGAGAAGTCAAATGCTCCTACATTTGCTGCAAGGCGTTTGAAGAATCCTCCCTGATTCCTATTATTATATTGTTTTAATTCTTTTGACTGTGGCAAAGCGGCTGCGAGAAGGGTTTTTAGAACAAGACGGAAAAGAGGGCTTCTTTGCACAACTCCCCGTCATCAAGCATTTATTGAAATTTAAACATAATGAATTTTAGCTTTATTAAATATTTTGTTCGCACGAAAAAAGGATCATGTTCAAAAACAAAAGGGGGTCAAAATAGCGTTGGCTTGTTTTCACACCTCATTCCGTTATGGTGCTTTAAAAGGAATTCACAAGGTTTATTTTTATTTTGGCATTTCTGACAATGATCAAATCATGTTGTTATAGAGAACCTTCCAGCCAAAGAACATAGTCTGAGGAGAACTTCAAAAGGAGAGCAGTTCTGACTCTCAACATACTGGTATAATCTATATTGTTTTAACGCTGTGTAATGATAAAGTAACAAGACTCTCTGAACACACTAGAGCACTATACCAATACCAAACATTATCACTATTAATAAAACTGCATAGCATCAAAAAATGGCTCTTGAGTGTTCAAAGCAGTTCCCGCACATTAATTCAGTAAACCTAACAACAGTTCTATAAGGAAGGCCAGTATTATTTCCTCTATTTAAAAAACCCTCAGGTGGTAAATCCTGAGAGAAATGGTGGCATAACAGAGCCACTGAGAGATGTACCATCAGTCAAGGGAACCCTAATATTTGCAAAAATACAAAAACTCCTTTCTTTTTAAATTCTAAGGGGTAATGCCATCAACACCACACAGCCCAATGCGGACTGAGCATGTTTGACAGAGGCAGAACATTGGCTGTCAGCTGGAAAAGAGAAACAAGGAAGAGAGAGAGTGTGTGTATACTGCCTTTCTCACAAGGAATGCCTTTGTTAAATGCTGAAAAAGAGAAGTTCCTTTAGGAGGGAGCAGTGGTGTAGCATGGGGGGGGGGGGACAGGGCAGTTGCCCCAAGCACAAAATTGTTAGGGGGTGCAAAATAACAACACCCTGCACTGCCTCAATACAGCTGTGTGCGTCCATCGCTGGGCTCCACTGAAAACGGCTTCTCCATGCGAACCATGAAGCAACCTCTCCAGACGACAGAACGACTCTTCTTTTCTTATCTCTGCAGCTGCGATCCCCTAGGTGATGCAGCCGCCCTTAGGCCGTTGAATGTGCATGCGTACTCCCTCCCTCTCCCGCTTCTGTGCAGCCCCGGGCACCAGCAACCCATGCTACACCACTGGGAGGGAGGCCTCCCTTATTATCCCTGTAGTGCAATGAGGGGCTGAGGAAGAGAGAGACCAACTACTGAGCTAATGACAGTGGCAAGTTTTAAACTAGGGTCCATCTTGGGAAGTGTTTGCAAGTTTATAAATGATCCACAAGGACTTGGTTAGAAGGAACTGGGAGTAAAACTGAGACTAGCCAGATACCCCTTAGCTTGCTTTCCTTGCTGGTCTCACCCAGAACTGAAGGTGTGTATGCAAGACTCGGACGCAGGTGGCGCTGTGGGTTAAAGCCTCAGCACCTAGGACTTGCCGATCGAAAGGTCGGCGGTTCGAATCCCTGCGGCGGGGTGCGCTCCCGTTGCTCGGTCCCAGCGCCTGCCAACCTAGCAGTTCGAAAGCACCTCCGGGTGCAAGTAGATAAATAGGGACCGCTTACCAGCGGGAAGGTAAACGGCGTTTCCGTGTGCGGCTCTGGCTCGCCAGAGCAGCGATGTCACGCTGGCCACGTGACCCGGAAGTGTCTCCGGACAGCGCTGGCCCCTGGCCTCTTGAGTGAGATGGGCGCACAACCCCAGAGTCTGTCAAGACTGGCCCGTACGGGCAGGGGTACCTTTACCTTTACCTTTATGCAAGACTCACAAACAGGAGCAGGGGCTGGGCAGCCTGCCTGTAATTTGTAGTGGAGCACCCAATAACTGATGGTGGAATACATACAGGAGAGCATCTGCAAGGATTTTTCCATGGGGGTTAGGTGGAGCAAAGTAAACAAACAGACATTGGCATCAGAGAACTGGTCTACCTTTTCTGAGAGATCTGGTGCTGACAGAGCGTTATTTTGCCATATAGATCAGGTTCTAGTAAACTTACCATGTGTTTTTAAAAGAAAGACAGGCTTATGGTTCATCGGGGTAAGAAGTGGCAACTGCCCCCCCTGTGCTTGTCCATGAGGACAGACCCAGAACAGGAAGGGATTAGTGGATAAGGCACCTTATGGAGATTTCGAAGACCACCCATGAAGCAGATCTTTCTAGTCTGAATTCCAATTCCTTGAGACCCTTGTGAATCACCCTGTTGAGTCTGAAGCGACCAGGAAGCTGTAGGAACTTGGACTTAAATTAATGGGGGAAAGCTGATGAATGGAAGAGGCTGTCAGTCTCCAAAGGAAATGCTTCTGTTCAGGAAGTGGAGTGAACATGAAGGAGGAGTACCTGGCCTGTGTGTACTTAAAACTCTGGTGCACAGGAAGTTAGAGGGGCTTTGATGGGGCGCCAGTTGCGGGCCTTTTGTAACAGAGATTAATGTCCTGTATGAACTGACTGGCTTTACTATATTACGGGTCATCAAAGGAAGCAATAGAAAGATAGGATCACACGGCAAGGCTTGGAAGTGGAAACTGTTGGGAACATTTCATTAACAAAAAAGGAAACGGAAAGGCTACCAGTATTTTCCAGTAAATGGACTCTTTTTAATTAGATAGCCTCTATATTGGCGTTTTTAAGACGCAAATGCTCTTGATGTTTTTAAGGTACTTGAGTGCTGTTCTGCAAAAACAAACAAACAAAAAACCTCTGTTAATTTTAGAATCCACTGGTTTGTAACCCACAACCTGCCTTTGTGCAGCAAGCAGCTAGAACTATTTCCAAGTAAACAGTGCAGGCTGGCAACAGATTCCTTAAAGGAAAACAGGCACTACACCAATTTAAAACTTGCTTAAATGTTATTATCAAACTATCCCATTTAAGACAGTAGGGTCATGGCTTGATCTAGGCATAGAGGACGATAGTTGCATTGTACACAAAATATACTAAGGTTTTGGTTGTTGTTTTTTTACTGGCAATGCTTTGGCAAGTTTTCAAGTTACACAGAACAGTTTATCAAGGGCCGGTGTTCTGAATAACTATCAGGTGTACAATCCTGTCAGCAGATGGTTTTCATGGAGGGAGCAGTATTAATGTAAAGGAAATGGATGGGAAATAGTCTAGTGCTCACTGAAAGAAACTGTGGCCCTTCTTTCTTGTTAGACCGTGACTACAGCTCCCATCATCCATGGCTATAGGTCCTGCTGGTTGGGGCTAATCGGAGTTGGAGTCCAACAACATTTGGAGGGGCACAGGTGTCCCCTCTTTGCCATAAGTGAACTGCTTAACAAGTTCTGTTGCTACAGACACTGTTTCCTTCAGACCTTTTTTCACTTTTAAGATGATAACAGGAAGGCCATGACGAGGCTCCTTTCAACATGCAACCAGAAGAAGCTCTTTCTGCACCAGGCATCAGCTGATGCTTCTGAATAAGAGGTGTATTTAATCATTCTGTGCTGGTCCAGTTCTGGACACAGCCAAAAAGCTCTGGCTTGGTTCCATAGACTGAAAGTTAATCAAACTCACAGAATCATAGAGTTAGAAGGGACCCTCAGAATCATCTACTCCAGTGTTTTCCAAACTTAAATCTCCAGCAGTTTTTGGAGTACAATTCCCATCACCCCTGGCAATTGGTACTGCTAGCTTGGGGACGTTGGGAAACACTGATCTAGTCCATCCCCCGACAGTGCAGGAATATGTAGCTGTCCTATATGGGGATCGAACCCGCAACCTTGGTGTTATCAGCACCATGCTCTAACCAATTGAGCTATCTGGGCTGACCTACAGCAAGAACAAGTGCACAATAGAAGTCATCATTCCTTAAGTCCCTTAAGTCCCACTGATAATATAGTCGGGATCCAAGCCTACGTATTCTGCAATTCCCATTGTTTTTGAGATAACAGAAGAGACACTAAGGGGAAGGGGTAACTTCCAAGCCCATGGGCTCTGATATGGTCGAAGATTACCCAGACAGCCAGAGGGATCTGAATACAAATGGTATACACTAGGCCAGAGGATCCTTTCAGCAGCTCTAGTGGTTTGCAAGAAAAATGCTAATGCAACAGGCTTGTTCACATGAAACGTAATCGCAAACGGAAGTATCCCAAGCCAGGGTTGCAAAGGCTATCAGTGTGCATCGCACGGGTCAAACACTCATCAATAAAGAAGAAATATTTTCTGGGAAAAATCTGATCCCTGCGGACACCTTTGATTTACCGTCTCCTCTATCTGTGCTGTAAATTGATCTCTCGCCGACTTCCCATCTCCTCTCAAATGGAACCAGCTTCCGCCTGGGTGCTACGAGAGTCATTTACATTGACAAGTGTATCCAGCTCAGGAATCAGTGAATCTTTTTTCTCTCGCTCAACAAAACAGCTTTTGTGCCTTTAAAGCCTGGAGCAGTCTATGATTTCAGCAGGAGCCATTCTGTCTAAAAGTCAGCTCTGCTTGGCTTTCTGAATGAGAGGAGTGGATTTGTCAAGACAGGAAGCACAGCGTTTCCTTTGTGCCTGGAAGTTGCCACTGCGTCAGGCGCGCTGTTGCATCCAGTGGCCTATTTTCCCCCACCATGAATTATGTCACTTTAAAAATTAATGCCCTCATGCCGCTCAGCAGATTCCAAGTGTCTAAGCTGGTGAGCACAGATCTTTTTGTTATAGCTATCGTGGGCAAAGAGATTGGCCCAGTTTCCTTTAATGGTTGGTAGCAGACCTCCTTACCAGCAGAGGCGCCAACTTGCGAGGAAGATGGGGGGGGCAATGATGCGTGTGTGACATCACAATGCAATGTCAGGAGGAACCAGGGGGCAGAGCTGACCGTGGCGGCAGCGTGGCTTCAATGGCTGGTGGCTCCTCCTCTCTGGTGTTCGGCCTCCTTCTTCTGCCACCACCAATGGCCAGGGGCTGCTTCCCTCTCCTTCCCTTCTGTGACAGGAGGAGGAGAAGGAGTCTTTAACATTGGGGGTGCCAGTCCCCCCCCCAAATTATTGGGGCCCCCTAAAGAGCTGGGCCCCTAGGAGTTGACAGTTTTGCTTGCCAGTCTGTAGTCACAGTGGGAACAGGAATATTCTATGCCCTTTCTATTTATATAGCCTTTTAATCTTTTATTCAGAGATATAAAGCAACATGTACAGACCACATTCAATCCCAAGAATGGTGTTCTCCAGATGTTGGAGGACTCTAAATCCCATCATCCCAGCCAGCATGGCCAGGTGGCCAGGAATGATGGGAGTTGGAGTCCAGCAACATCTGGAGGGAATCATGTTGATTACACCTGTTCTATCCAATGGCTAAGTCAAACTGGCATTGCTATTGCCTTCCCACCTTCTGGCCAACAAATACAAAGGCACTGGGATTACTGGCAAGTGCTGATCATACGTTTAAAATTTTATAAAATGGTGATGATTTTATTTATTGTTGCCTTTATATTTACCTTTCCTCTGAGGAGGTCCGGGTAGCTTTTTCTCCTCACAACAACACTGCGAGGTAGGCTGAGAGCCAGTGACTGGCTCAAGGAGATCCAGCTGTCGTTCCCAAGGTAGTTAACAATCCATGCTCCTTCACAGGGAATTTTAGCTCCCCTAAAGTCTCCTAAGGACTCTCAGCATCCTTAACAAACTGCAGCTCCCAGAATTCTCTGAGGGAAGCCAAGGCTGTTTATAGTGGTATCATAGTGTTTTAAATGTATGGTGTACATGTGGTCGACAAATGTGCGAGTGCGGGGAAAGTGAGATTGTGTCTGGTAACCATCTTTCCCCCATTGCTCACACACCTGCTGGCTCCCTGGTGGCTACATGACAGACACATGACTAGCGCATTGAGTCCTTTTCTCCCCTCATGCATTCACTGAATACACAGACAGTTCTCTAAAGACTGGCTACTGGTGTTGTGCAACCATATACACATATTACCAGTACCCCCCTCTGCACAACATTTCCCGCCCTGGGCTAGTTCATTAGCTCCTCATGCATACTAGCTTTAGGAGTGTCGAACAAGACATTTTACTTCCTAGAGAGCAATCTCTCACATAGTGCAGCAATTCACCCAGGTTTCCCACTTAGATGGAGCATGCCCAGTTGGACCCACAAGCACCAGTTCCCTGACAGGCATAGCTGTATACCTATAGGATATACTCACTGCTGAATGCCTGTTTGTCACATTCACACTTTAATATTTCTAGATTTCTCACTAAAAAAAAGAACTCCAGTATCCTTAATCAAAGTGTGTACAGTGGTACCTCGGGTTAAGAACTTAATTCGTTCCAGAGGTCCGTTCTTAACCTGAAACTGTTCTTAACCTGAAGTACCACTTTAACTAATGGGGCCACCCGCTGCTGCCGTGCCGCCACCGCATGATTTCTGTTCTCATTCTGAAGTAAAGTTCTTAACCTGAGGTACTATTTCTGGGTTAGCGGAGTCTGTAACCTGAAGCGTCCGTAACCTGAAGCGTCCATAACCTGAGGTACCACTGTATATGAAGAACCATCTTCAAATGCAGTAATTCAGCTTACATTTAGCCAGTAGCAAATTTAATATGATTGCATTTCTTGTAGTGACCAAAGAAAACAGCCACTCTTTAAATGTCTGCCTGACCAAAGAGGAGAGGTCGAAGGATGCATGCTGCTTGCATTATTCTTAATTATTCCTAATGCACTGGCTAAGGCACTATAACTTGGTTTGTAATCCAATATTTGTAGGAAACTGGAATTCAGTTCAATCAAGCCCATGCAATACTCCAACCTTTGTTGACTTTAAGCCCATTAAGGACTACGATTTCAGTAATATTTCACACGATGCACCAATTATCCAGCCTGCAATTAGGCGGGCAACAACGACAGCTTTAAAGGCCAGGGGACACTTAATCCATAGAGGTTTTGTTTTTTTCCACTTTTCAATTGCAAGAGAAAAACTCTAAATGATATAATTCTATGGCTAACTAGGAATTTGTCTAATACTGTACCAAGTCAGAGATCCATCTAGGACTGTCTGCATGAAGGCTGTGTTCATGTTCCTGTGCATTTCCTGCAAGGTGTTTTTAATCCGTGTTCACACATTACCCAACATGCATATGTATCTTGTTGTTGTTGTTTAGTCGTTTAGTCGTGTCCAACTCTTCATGACCCCATGGACCAGAGCACGCCAGGCATTCCTGTCTTCCACTGCCTCCTGCAGTTTGGTCAAACTCATGCTGGTAGCTTCAAGAACACTGTCCAACCATCTCGTCCTCTGTCGTCCCCTTCTCCTTGTGCCCTCCATCTTTCCCAACATCAGGGTCTTTTCCAGGGAGTCCTCTCTTCTCATGAGGTGGCCAAAGTATTGGAGCCTCAGCTTCAGGATCTGTCCTTCCAGTGAGCACTCAGGGCTGATTTCCTTCAGAATGGATAGGTTTGATCTTCTTGCAGTCCATGGGACTCTCAAGAATCTCCTCCAACACCATAATTCAAAATAAAACACAGACAACTCCAGCAGACTGAGTGGACAAGACCAATAGTGGGTCCAACGGACAAGAAGGCGGTTTCTGCACATTCTGTAGAGAGGGAAGTGAGGGGCAAATGGGGCTTGTCAACCTGGGGAGGCATCAGGGAAAATGCAACAGGAAGGCCAGTGGGGTACAACCCTCATACTTTAACGAATAGTTCCCAATATGTTTCATTTCTCTTTTGTGAAAGGGAATTCAAAAGGTAAAGGGACCCCTGACCATTAGGTCCAGTCTCTGGGGTTGCGGCGCTCATCTCGCTTTTACTGGCCAAGGGAGCCAGCGTACAGCTTCCGGCTCAAGTGGCCAGCATGACTAAGCTGCTTCTGGAGAACCAGAGCAGCACACGGAAAGGCCATTTACCTTCCTGCCAGAGTGGTACCTATTTATCTACTTGACTTTGATGTGCTTTTGAACTGCTAGGTGGGCAGGAGCAGGGACCGAACAACAGGAGCTCACCCTGTCGCGAGGATTTGAACCACCAACCTTCTGATCGGCAAGTCCTAGGCTCTGTGATTTAACCCACAGCGCCCCCTGCGTCCCTAAGAGGGAATCACTCAGCAGTTAAATAGAAACTCGGCTGCATCTCCATCTAAGCATTTCACTGATGAAGCAGCTGTGGTTTCAAGCATGAAACTGTACTCCCCTGTACATAATGAAGATATCTAAAATCTGCCGGGACCTGTTGACAAAAATGCAGTCGCACTTCATTAGCTTTGCATGTTGCATTTCTCCCCCTTGTCTGGCCTACAGCAGACTTGTATAGATATGGATTTGCGTGGCACTTATAAAGAGAACGGGGGAGATCAAGGCCTAGTGAAAGATTAAGGTAGATAGATAAATAGATAGATAGATGATAGATAGATAGATGATAAATAGATAGATAGATAGATAGATAGATAGATAGATATTAGAGATAGAAAGAGATGGTTGTACTTGGTTTATTAGGGACTGCAGAATTAATAAGCGGAATTTGCTTATGTCTGTGCTTGTACAGAGAGCTTGGTCCCTCTGGGAATAGGGTTATCACAAGTCACTGTGTCATTGCAATGCTTAGTCCAGAGCCCAGCTGACATTTGTGTCCATCAGCAACACCTACTACAGGAGCAGAGCAGATCTGGAGCACTAAGAGGCTCAATAAGGAGCTGTACAGAATCACGGTGGAGGGCACTAGGTTAGAGAAGGTTGCTCTAGACCAGGGTTTGCCAAACTTGGGTCTCCAGCTGCTATGGGACTACAGTTTCCATCTTCCCTGACAACTGCTCCTGCTAGCTAGGGATGATGGTGATATAAGTAAAAAAAAACTGCTCCTTTTCCCTTATGGGGTACCCAAGAGCCCATATAGAGTCCTTCTGTAGGTTCTCTATCGGTAGGAGAAAATAACGGAGACCAACCAGAGAATATTGAGAAGCAAAGCAGCTAGTAAGCCTGATCTTTATTGATCTGTTGCAACAGGGTCCTCACTCACCACACAGAGGAGGGAGGAGGAACTCAGTGCAAGCCCTTATATAGACATTTCAAATTACCCACCCTGGAGTCCAAGACCGCCCCCAGAAGCATCATACATACATCACAGAAGGGGTGTAGCCCAAGACCACCCCCCAGATACATCATACGAATATCACAGAAAAGGCGGTCTACAATAGAAATCTGAGTGTGTTTTTTATCTCCTGTCTGGCAAGTTGCCTGATTGCATTATCTGGATTTTGGCCACTCTTTTGTAATTATAACTACTTAATTCTTGAACTGGCAAGTTACCTGATTGCATTATCTGGATTTTGGCCACTCTTTCATTATTAGAACTACTTAATTCCTGCACAGGTCACAGGCTCACACCCTGGTCATATCTTGAATGTGCCCTTAAGACAGGATTTGTGAGGAAAGAGACAATGGGGAGGTTTTCCACTTTGACCTTGCAGAGAAATATTTGAGGTCAATTTGTTCAGGACCTAATCTGTGGGGTTTCAGACATGTGGTTTATATATACAGTTATGAACATTTAAATTTTTTATATATGACCTTAAAATTCTTGTAACAATGGGATTTGTAGTCCAACAACAGCTGGGGACCCACGTTTGGGAAACCCTGATCTAGGTCCAGGGGCAGAACAGCAAACAGTGATCCTGCCCTTCATGTCAAGGTACGTTTACTGTAAACTATGTCAATATTTATTTTTTTGAATAGCAGTATGCAAATGCTTTAAAAGTGCATTGGGTGTCCCTTAAATGTTTGGTGTGAATCTGTCCTTGGGGTATCAGCATTCTGAGGGCTCAAGTCTGAAAATGCAGGATGCTCAATTTACGTGTGTGTGTGTGTGTGTGTGTGTGTGTGTGTGTGTGTTAAGATGTATGTATGTATGGGAGTTGCTTTTGACTGTTTTTCAACTGAAGCTGCTGAAAGCTGAACCGTGTCCCCTGGGGTGTTTCCGTGTACGATTAGGGTTGGGTGACAGTTCTGAATGGCAAAGCCACAGGTCATGTTACAAAGTAAACGCCTCCAAGGTACCAGCCCCGGTATGTGTCAGACAAACGAGACCGCTAATGTGATCATTAAACACTCCAGGCCTTTAAAAGAGAGTCAGCAAGAGGTTGCCGTCCCCACCAGTGACCTGGAAAAGCAAACATCCTGAGGCTACTTGCTGCTTCGCTGGTTACATTTTTCCCACATAGAGATAAGAATCTCTGAAGGTAGGAAGTGCTCCATCCTGAGTCGGACCATGGACCCGTCACAGTTCAGGATTGCCTTGTCAACCGGCAGTGACTTGCCAGGGTACAGGACAGGACTCTTCACCAGCAGGTTCACCAACAACCTGGATGGCTCAGCTGGTAAAGCATAAGACTCTTAATCTCAGATTCATGGGTTTGAGCCCCAGGGTGGGACAAAGACTCTTCCAGTTCTATGATTCTATGAAACACCTACCTGGAGATAGCACTGAAAATGCACAACTTCATGAATATTATAGAATGGCGAATGAACGCAAAGCTCACCAGGCAGGGCTTGGCCACTTTCCTCTCAACCTCACCTCTGTCTCCCTCCTTCCTCCAAACATCAGCTCTCAGCTCGCCTCGCTCTCCATAGCGAAGCTCCACACTTAGTTGGCAGGTCCTAGAAAACTGGCTGCACCTCTTCCTCTTCTTTATCAATTTTCCTTGACCAAAACAGTAGGGTTTTTTTTTGCTGCGGTGCTGTGTGTGGTGGTCAGCTCAGTGGAATCCCATCCTTGTTGCCAGTGAAATATACTCAGAGTCGAGTGTGGATTTCATGCTCTTTATTCAGCTCATAGTAGTGAGGAATGCCAGTTCCCCCGAAATGTCTGCTTTATATACATTATTTACACAATGGGCCCCACATGATTGGCTAATTCCGGGATTCTCCTGTAGGCCAATCAGGTTGCGGATTCACTTCCACCTGGAGTTGGATTGGGTGGCTCCTGCGGACCAATCAGACTGCTGCATTCTGGATCCTATTGTTCTGGGACTAATCAGACTGCTGCATTCTGAATCCTATTGCTCTAGGACCAATCTGAGTGCTGCATTCTGAATCCTATTGTTCTGGGACCAATCAGACTGCTACATTCTGGATCCTATTGTTCTAGGACCAATCAGACTGCTGCATTCTGAATCCTATTTCTAGGACAAATCAGACTGCTGCATTTTGGATCCTATTCAACTCAATACATAACACCGTGAGTATGTGTATGTCTAGTTATCTTGGAGGCAATTCGGCTACACCTGGGCATTCTGGGATGCGTGTGTGACCTTTAGCCCCCTCCTTCCCCTCTCAACCAGGGTCCTTGATTCAACAGCTGGAGCGAATGCTTAGTGTTGGTTAAAATACAGCTTTGCTCCCATATTGGACAGATATGTCCTTCATTCCCTTGGTTTTGTCTGCCTGATCCATTTAGCAGAACTTCAGAAGATAAAAGGTCTCTCGTCTTGGGTTTGTGCCTTGTCTGTAACTCCCAGGCCTTGTCTCACTGCAGGGTCGTTAAGTTCTCTGCCAGAAGGCAAGTAATGACTATTTTGAAAAAGGGAGATAGATAGTAATGAAGGTACGACAGGTTGGACTCTTTGCGTTGTATTACTCCCTCATGCTTTTTATTGCATTCTGCCACATCCACTCTGCTTTCCCCTTTCTCTCTTTTTACTTGGGTGGATCTGTCTACATGATGAAGAAGACCGCCTGAGTTAAGACAGGTTGCCTCACTTCAAAAACAGAGCATTCAGGGAAGCGAAGCTCTTACCGTGGTATGAAAGCAAGGCTGTGAACTATCTCTCTGGAAAGAAAGAAGGAGAAATCCTCCGAGGATGTAAGCCTGGCACTCTCCTGCTCTGTAAAAGAGAGCTGGAGGCAATCTGTACTTTTTGCAGCTGCCTTAGAACGCGAGGGGCAGGGGGAGAACCAGAATCTCTGTCTCTATTTATTACATTCATATCCTACCTTTCCTCAAGGCAGTATACAGGGTCCTTCTCAAAGGCAATCACTTTATACATCATCATCAACAGCAACAAAGGAAACATATCACCCCCAAAGAGGACAACAATTTGCTTATGCTAAATCGATGCAAACGTGCAAATTTAGAAGTAATGACTGTAATCTGGATAGAAATATATCTTGCCACAATGGAGAAGATGACGACCAGGGTCACACTCACAACATGCTTTTAAGGGACAACAATGCCATTTAGGCAGTCATGGCTTCTACCAAAGAATTCTGGGAGCTTTCCTTGGTTAAGGGTGCTGAGAGCTGTTTTAGAGACCCCTAACCTCCTGGCAAATAGAAGGGGAAGAAATGGAGGCAGTGAGAGATTTTACTTTCTTGGGCTCCATGATCACTGCAGATGGTGGCAGCAGCCACGAAATTAAAAGACGCCTGCTTCTTGGGAGAAAAGCAATGACAAACCTAGACAGCATCTTAAAAAGCAGAGACATCACCTTGCCAACAAAGGTCCGTATAGTTAAAGCTATGGTTTTCCCAGTAGTGATGTATGGAAGTGAGAGCTGGACCATAAAGAAGGCTGCTCGCCAAAGAATTTATGCTTTTGAATTATGGTGCTGGAGGAGACTCCTATGGACTGCAAGAAGATCAAACCTATCCATTCTGAAGGAAATCAGCCCTGAGTGCTCACTGGAAGGACAGATCCTGAAGCTGAGGCTCCAATACTTTGGCCACCTCATGAGAAGTGAGGACTCCCTGGAAAAGACCCTGATGTTGGGAAAGATGGAGGGCACAAGAAGAAGGGGACGACAGAGAACGAGATGGTTGCACAGTGTTCTTGAAGCTACCAGCATGAGTTTGACCAAACTGCAGGAGGCAGTGGAAGACAGGAGTGCCTGGCGTGCTCTGGTCCATGGGTCATGAAGAGTCGGACATGACTAAACGACTAAACAACAACAACAACCACATCGAAGAGCTAACATTGCCAGGGTTCTCTGGGAAGAGGGATTGCAGCTGAGAATTGTATCTCTGTGAGGGGAATTGGAGTTTCCTAGCAATTCTCAGGCCCCTTAGAGAACTACAGCTCCCAGAATTCCTTGGGGAAGCCAGGCCCATAGTGCTTTAAATGTATGGTGCTAATGTGGCCCTTAGGACCTGTGTGCCTGCTCAGTCTTCTGCCTAGGTGTTAAGCACTGATGGGCAACTTGGACCAGACAGCCAGACCTTGAAGCAGAGCTGGTGTGCAGAACCTTTAGCCCTCCTGAGGCTGCTGAAATACAGCTCCCATCATCCCTGGCCATTGCTCATACTTGAAGGGACAGATGGGAGCTGGAGTTCTACAACATCTGGAGGACCAAATTTCCCCCCACACCTGAAAGAGAGGATGCCTTGAAATAGGGGGCTGTCTTCTGTGCCTCCTTAGTTGCAGTCTGGCATTTTTAATGCTATGCCATACTGGCTCTCAAAACGTATAGAAAGATGGAATTCCCTCTCCAAAGAAGCTTATCTGGCAACAACCTTGTTATCAGGGGAATACTTCTTTTCCTTTCCCAGGTCTTTTTGATGTGCCAGTGCTTGTTTTATCTTACTAGGCACTGTGTGAAACACTTCCTGGATTCTCAAATGATCAGCCTCATGGGATGTCAATGAGTTCTGGTGTTATGAAAGAGCAGGAGAATTTCCTTTATTCACTTCTATCATGTTGCCTCTGACATGCCTTTTCTTTAAACTAAAGAGTCCCAAATGCTTCCGCCTTTCCTCACAGGTGTGGGAATGTTCAGGGAGGCAGGAGAGGATATATTGTTTATTAATATCCTTCCTAACTTGTGCTAGCAAGTTCTATAACTTAGCAGAGTTTTAAATCATTTTGCTTGCCCTTTTTTTAAACTTTTCCAACTCTGCAATATCCTTTCTGAGGTGAGGCAACCAGAACTGTACACACAGTATTCCTAATGTGGTTGCACCACAGATTTCCATAATGGCATCATGATATCAGCAGTTGAAAGGAAGGACAAGATCATAAACAGGGTTATTGATAAAGGGAAACGTTTAACAAATTCGAAAGAGATAGGAAAAGCCTTTGTAAAATTCTACACAGCATTATATCGGCGTGAGAAGGAAGAACCAGAGAAAATGGAAACTTATTTGAATAATTGCAATATATCCAAAGTTGCTAAGGAAGACTTTAAGACTTTAAATGCACCCATATCAATGTTGGAACTGCGGTTGGAAATTTAGCCGAATGAAAACAGGTGATGCACTTGATCCAGATGGAATTTCTGCAATTTATTTTATATATATATATATATATATATATATATATATATATATATATAAAATAAAAATGCATTAACTGAACCACTTAAGGGCACTATGAATAGAATTTTGGTGAAAGGAGAGGTGCCTGAATTGTGGAAAAATGCATTTATCACCCTGATCCTAAAACAAGACTGCGATTTAACGGTCCCAGCTCCTGCCCACCTAGCAGTTCAAAAGCACTCTTAAGTGCAAGTAGATAAATAGGTACCACTTTATAGCGCATAGGCGCCGACTCCATGGGGCCTGAGGGGGCCCGAGCCCCCTTAAAAATTTGTTTGGGGGGGCTCCGCCCCCCCAATAATTTAAGAAAATTTTTAGTTATATTATGCTTTGTAAAATCACAAAATTATGTTGGTATTTTTTATTTTCCTTGTTTGACGATAGTTACCTTTTAAAATACATTCAGTAATGAGTTAAAACAAAGCCACTCCCGATCTAGAGAGGGGGTGGGGTTGCGGGCTCTCGACCCATCAACAATCTCGCAGGGCTGGCGTCAGCCCCGCGAGAAGCGGGGATTCCCCCTAGCTCATTAATATTCACCACCCACGGCGGCAGCCAATCGGCTGCCGCAAAGGGCGGGCCCTCACAGGTTCACTTAAGGTTGGGGCAGCCCGGGGCTCGCCCCTTTAGTTCCCCCAGCAGCAGCGGTTTGGAGGTCTTGGGCCCCCCAATATTTTTTATAAGTCGGTATGGGCCCCCGCCCCCCCAATATTTTTTATAAGTCGGCGCCCCTGTTATAGCGGGAAGGTAAACGGCGTTTCCGTGTGCTGTGCTAGTGCTGGCTCGCCAGAGCAGCTTCATCACGCTGGCCACGTGACCCGGAAGTGTCTCCGGACAGCGCTGGTCCCTGGCCTCTTAAGCAAGATGGGCGCACAACCCCAGAGTCTGTCACAACTGGCCCGTACGGGCAGGGGTACCTTTACCTTTAAGAACTATAGACTGATTTCTTTATATTTAATTGTGACTATAAACTACAGGTATTTGCTGCAATTTTAGCTAGTAGATTGAAACAGTGCAGTTGCTACTTTGAAACACATCAGGTTAAATGCATTCACTTATTTAGGGCTACAGTCCTATACACACTTGCCGTGGGGTACACTCAGTGCTTTTTTTCTTAAAAAAATGGTTGGGGTACTCTCATTTTGACTCAAGAAAATCACCATTTTATAGTTCAAATCAGGAAAAATAAATACAGTAAATGGACAAAAGTACAAAGATTCACAAAATGTTTAGGGGTATGAGTGCCCTTGTGTCCCCCCAAGAAAAAAGCAATGGGCTGAAAAGAGTTGTAAGCAAATGTATTCACAGAGACCAAACAGGTTTCCTTCCAGGACGTCAATTGAAAAATAACATAAGGAATGTAATTAATTTGATCGAATATCTGTAAGTAAGAAATGAAAAACAAGCAGCATAAATTTTTTTAGATGCTGAGAAAGCCTTTCATAATAAGGTCCTAGAGATGATGGAGATTGGTGACTCTTTCCTAGCAGGAATTAAAGCAGTTTATACTGAACTATCTGCAAATATATTAGTAAATAACAATCTCTCAGACAAATGCCCAATAAGTAAAAGGACTAGACAAGGCTGCCTATTATCCCCACTGTTGTTAATTTTGACGCTGGAAATATTATTACATAATAGAAGGGGAAATAGGGAAATTAAAGGAATAGAGCTGGGGAAAATGTTGGGGGGGGGGGGTTGGACCAAAGCTCACAATTTGAAAAAAGAGCTACTGCTGAATAAGGAAAAATGATTGTCTAAAATATACAAATTATTATTGGAATGGGAAACAAAAGATGAGTTGGTTAAAAGCATCAATGACCCGCTGGGCAATAGATATAGGATACAATATAGAATTAAACCTCTGGGAGAAACTTTGGAAGAACTATTTGAAATTCACTGGATGCTTCACACTGAAAAAGAATTACATGAAAATGATTCATAGATGGTATTTAACCCCGAGGAGACTGGCTAAGATGTATAATGTGGAATCAAACTTGTGTTGGAAATGTAGAGAAGTAGAAGGAACCTTTTACATATGTGGTGGGCATGCAAAAAAGTTAAAGAATATTTGGAAATGATATATAATGAGTTTTTAAAAAGTTTAAAATAACTTCCCACCCAAAAAACAAAACAACCAGAGGCATTTCTGTTAGAAATTGTTCAGATTGAGGTTCTCAGTAGTCAGAAAAAAATATTTATGTATGCAACAACAGCAGCTCAAATTTTGTTCACCCAAAAATGGAAAGTGAGAGAGGTCTCTAGTAAGTAGTGTAGCAGGAACCCCCCCACCCCAATCATTCTGTTTGTATAAACTTCACACACACACACACACACACACTACATACGCCACATTTCTGTTATAAATTCATAGAAAATCAACCATACATCGGATTTGCACTGTTCCATTTTTTATTTTACTCCATATGACAAGAACTAACAAAGGGGGGTGACTTAGTCCTGGTCAACCATAATCCCTTAATCTCAGCACATCCACAGGAGCCCTGCCCATGCCAACCCTGATGATCCCAGACAGAAGACAATCAAGATCACAAAGAACTTGCATATGGGAGTGGATTCAGCATGGACTGAAACAAAGGACAATGATCAGATCTTCCCTCTGGGGGCAGGAAACTGCAAACTCCCCTTTGTCTCCTGGAAGTGACTCAGGGGGAGGGGGGAAGGGAGGAACCAGCCAGGTGACAAGACACTCAGGTTACCACCAACTCCTCCCTCAACCCCTCCTTTCTGTAATGTATGCATGATGTTACCACCACAACTCCTCCCTCAACCCCTCCTTTCTGTAATGTATGCATGATGTTTCTGGGGGTGGGCTTGATCTAGAGGAGGGGAATTTCAAAAGTTTTTATAAGACCTTGCACACTATTCTTCTGGGTCTTTCCTCTCTCCTGCAAGTGAGGGGAATACCCTGTTGCAACAGTTCAATAAAGACCAAGCCTACAGGCTACTGTTTTGCTCCAAGTTATCCTGGTTGGTGTCTTTGTTTTGTCCAAGGGAGCCCTCGGATTTTTCCTGTAACAGTTGGACTGGCAATTTAAGATATGCAGAGTTAGCAGATCTAAGAAGCAGAATAAGAGAACAAAAAGAACATGTATTTAAAGAGGAGTGGAAAATCTTCATTGAGTACATTGAAAATAATTGTGCACAGTTAAAAACGCTGGCAGTATTGAAGTAATTCAACAGTACTGCATATTTTGAAGTGATGTAAGAAAGGTAAATTGAATTAGATGGATTTATTAAAATATGCAGGAATGCTGGATTAGTTAAATGAACTTTGGAAGGGGAGGTAGAGAAGTCAATGAATGTTTGGTATAATAAAAGATGTTTAATTTGGAAGGTAAAACTTGAAAATTTAATAAAAATTATAGACATAATTAAAATGCATCTCTGGGTTATTTGTGGGGCATAGGAATTCGTTCATTCTCCCCCCCCCCCAAAAAAAAATATATAGTCGGGACCGGCCCATGGCTGAAAAAGATTGCTGACTCCTGACCTATTCATTCAGCTACTACCCCAACAACTCATTCCTGGTCAATCAGTACCAGTTCAGACTCCCTGAGCACACATGTGAAATTACGATTATTATTATTATTGCCCCAGCATGTCTCACTTTACACTTGCCTACATTGAATTGCATTTGGTATTTTACCATCCATTCACTCAGTTTGGGGAGGTGTTTTTGGAGCCCTTCTGAATATCTATTTGTTTTCGCCACCCTGAAAAAATGAGCATCGTCAGCAAACTTGACCGGCTAACTGCTCACCCATAACTCTAGATCTTTTTATGAAACGCCCCCAAACGTCTTTATCATTTCAGACTGGTCTGGGGTCAGTGTCCAAGCCTCTAATCTGGCTACAGACAAACAACCTTCCTGTCATTGTCTCTTCTTGTGTAAACCCCAAAGTTAAACAAACCCAAGACCAGCAGACAACATTTATCACCTACTTTATAAAAACAGTCCTTCTTGGCATCAGTGGCTCCCCCCAACCACCCCTCACTCCCCCCTCAGCCAGGACTCCTCAAGAGGCAGGTTTATAGGGATGTGACAGAAACCAACCTGGGAGCTAGAAAGGTATTTTTCAGACATCAAAGGCGGCATTAAGGTGAGCTGCCCCAAAGCTGCCTCCACTTTAATGGAGGAGATTAGGCCCTGTTCCCTCACCTCCTTCCAAGTGCCTAAATAAATGTTTAATCCCCATTTATGTCCTCTCTGATGGTCTACCTTAAAAACGACACAACGGCTGTCTACTGTTGCAGACATGCGTGCTTCAGTTAGATGCGGCTGGGTTCGCCCTCATAATTGGCCATCTCCCCCACCCCCTTTC
This sequence comes from Podarcis gaigeae, assembly GCF_964106915.1. Classification (NCBI taxonomy): domain Eukaryota; kingdom Metazoa; phylum Chordata; class Lepidosauria; order Squamata; family Lacertidae; genus Podarcis; species Podarcis gaigeae. The sequence goes on along the minus strand of NC_139686.1, from coordinate 22,584,493 downwards.
CTGTACCCCCAATTACAGATCCCGCATAACACAATTTGCAAAGAAGCCAAACGTTTTTATGGTCTGCGCGCAGAGCCAGCAGCAATTGAATTTACTCTTGTAATGCAGATTGGCATTAGGGAAGTCACTTAGGCTGTGGACACGCTGCTGGCTTAAAACACAGGTCGTTCCTTTTCCCTCAATTTGGATCGAAGCTGGTTTGGAGGGAAGGGCAGCGTTTCAGAAGAAGTGATGGGATAGATACACAGGCTGCATCTAGACACATCAAATAAGCGATTCACTTAAATGTGTCATAAGCTTTGCATGAGAAATTGGGTTGGAAAAAATGGAACTCCACACCGCCATCTGGTGTCCCAGTGTTATAATGCACATACAATGCCTATAAAGCGCTTTTTCTTTGCCAATGTAGCTGAGTCTGCAGTGTGGCTAATGTCGTGGGTGCTTCCCGATTCAGCGATGGTGGGAGCAAAGCCTTCAGATTGGGTCTCCATTCTCACCCCACTTGCTGCATTTTATAGAATCATAGAATCTCCTTCCTTGGAGGTTTTTAAGCAGAGGTTAGATGGCCATCTGTCATGGATGCTTTAGCTGAGATTCCTGCACTGCAGGGAGTTGGACTAGATGAGCCTCGGGGTATCTTCCAACTCTGCAATTCTGTGATTCTACTTTTCTAGATCCTATTCACATATTTGCATCTATACATATAAATTGGTAGACGTGAAACGATATGCAAACCTGCTTCCTCCTTTGTCTTGCATTTCTTCTTTGTGTAAATGCTCCCATTTGGTTTGGTTTTCTTGTGTCACAACAAAAGACAATTCATATAGAGCAGGGTGAGGTACAGTGTTATCTCCACCTTTCCTTCACAACAACCCTGTGTGGTAGGATCACACTGAAAGAGAGTGAGTGGCCCGAGGTCACCCAGTGAGCTTCACGATCCTTTGCAAGTAAATTGACATCACCAACTGAGTTTGCTCCCGTATAAATTGATTTAGAACCACAATATAGTGGTACCTCGGGTTAAGAACTTAATTTGTTCTGGAGGTCCGTTCTTAACCTGAAACTGTTCTTAACCTGAGGTACCACTTTAGCTAATGGGGCCTCCCGCTGCTGCTGTGCTGCCGCCATCGTGCAATTTCTGTTCTCATCCTGAAGCAGAGTTCTTAAACCAGAGGTACTATTTCTGGGTTAGTGGAGTCTGTAACCTGAAGTGTCTGTAGCCCGAGGTACCACTGTATAGTATGTTGTTTACTCTTTTGGGATCTGCCCTAGTAACCGAAGAGTTTGTGGGATTAGATTTACTCCTTTCTTTTTAGGAAGGGAGCATTTGGCCCTTTGATGATCACACTCCCAGTCACTGAAAGGAGCTCCTCCACCCCTTTCCCTTCTTATCTTGCTAATCCACACCCACATTTGCATACAGGGTTTATTTCCTCATTTGCTCTGGCAGAGAATCAAAAGCATTGCTAAATAAAATATTTGGTTGTGTATCTACAGTGCATAAATAGCTTAATCAAATGCCATTGCTTGCCTGGCTTACGCTGGCGCTGTACCAAGAGGAGCTAGTCAGAACAAGATTTCAAAAAGAAAGGGAGCAGCGAGTTGGGGAAGCAGGGATGGGCTGTGCTCACCACTGGCTAGGGCTGCTCCCTGATTCTTTGTCTTAGCACTGAACCCAGGAAGCTGCTAAACTCTCACCACTGGTGCATCTAGCTTTGTACTGTCTGCGCTGACTGGCAGAGGCTCTCCAGGATTGAACCAGGGACCTTCAACACCCACCCACCCACACACACACACTTATGGGCACTTTATCGCAGTGTGTGCATTTTTGTAAACGTTACTTGGCGTGAGAACTGCACAACCAAATTCTGAAAGTGTGAATTTTGAACGATGCTTGTGTTTCGGAAGAGGAAAATTACATAAGTCTGCCTTGAAATGAGAAATGAATCAGATTTCTCCCCCATCCTTACTTAGATTCTACATTAAAGGCTGTGAAGCCTCAATTGAATTTTCAGCTCTCTTAAAAATAAGGACCTGCTTCTTACTAGCCTCAGACCACGTGGAGACCCACAACTTAACCTGGGACTGTAGGGAGGAATCCCCATTGACCCAACTGCACTATGGCTTCGAATGCTGAGGGCTGGCATCAGACCTGGCATCCCTGAACAGCTGCCAGGGCCCCCTTGGGAGGGCCAACCATTGAGGCCTGCTGTGGGCCCTCCTTTAATTCTTCATGGACCTGTCTGATACACTGGGCAGCACCACATGACTGGATCTAGCCACCATTTTAATTTCCCACAATGCTCCTATGGCATTGTGGGAGATTTAAGTGGCCACTCCCCAGCCAACCAGTTCTGCTGCTGCTTCCCAATAAGTCGGCACGCCTGCCAGAGAGCAGTTTTTGCATGCCCACCTCACCCCTGAAGCCCCATGAGCAACATGCTTGAAGAACTACCTCTTAGATTCCAAATTCTATTTCACAACAATTAAAAACACTGCATAGTCCGATGTAACATATTTTTCTCTGCCACCTGCAAACTCCTTTCGGTGTTTTGGCAGCTGTAGCCTCCCCTAAAACCCAGCATTGCCTCTGGGCGTTTTAAGGCATTCTCCAGGGCCTTGGCACAAACAACAACAGGCAAGGATGGGTGGTTTCTCCTGGCGCCATGGCAACCCGGGTCACGCTGACACAGCCAAACCATCCGACGCCTGTGCTTTAGTCAAGCGCACAGCAAATATGTCAACCACACTTGGTAATGGCAGCAGTGATGAGGGGAATCAAACCCCAACCCCTTTCCAGACAACATGGCCCACTGCAAAGTCTGCAAATTCAACACACTGGGAATACATTTGTGACAAAATCACCCTGTATGGAAACAGAGTGGGCCGTTCTCGCCCGACAACAATTGTCACTGATTTCAGTGGCATTTAGAAGCAACACAATTAGGTTAAGATACGATACAGAACAACAAAGTTGGAAAAATATCTACATCAGACATTCAAAAACCCACAAGCCTGCAATCTCAGCTATCCCAGCCTGGTTAACCCCCTAAAAACTCTGATACCCCATAACTGAATACAATATACTCCCACAGAGACTACCTTACACTGCATTTAAAACCAAAATCGTATTTGAATAGAAACTGTTTTTCAGGTGGCTAGTCCTAGTCCTATCAGGTGGCTAGTCCTGTACCTTCTTCCAGAAGGCAGAAGCTGAAAGAGATCATATCCTGCACTATCTCTGCAGCTTTCTTATGACATCTGGAAGCGTAGATTTGATCCAAGGTGGGAAGAGTGCACCCAATTATTCTCTCCGCAGTCTTTACAACCCTGGACAGCATTGTTTTTCCCTGACAGTGCAGCTCCCAAACCACACACAGAGACCATACATTAAGACACTCTCAACAGTACAATGGTAAAATGCCATCAACAGGTCCTTTGGGAGATTATGTTTCCAGAGGATTCTCAGAAAATATAACCTCTGCTATGCTCTCTTCATCAGGTCTTTGCGGTTTTCTCCCCAGGTTAGATCATCTCTCAACTCCATTCCCAGAAATCAAAACACTGAGACCTGTTCCACACACTTCCCCTCAATAATAAGTGGCTGGTTATTCAATTTACATTTCCTAAAGTCCTCAACAATCTCTTTTGTTTTCTTTAAGTTAAGAGTAGTAGAGATGAGAGAAGAAACTGGCTAACAGGTGCGTTATTAAGAAATGCCAGCATCTAGAGAACGAAGCAAATGAAGGCTAAGTGGAGCAAGGTGACGTAATAGCATATGATGAGCCGGCAGTGCTGGATCAAACCAAAGACCTATCTACTCTCACATCCTGTAGCCAACCAGATATCTCCATGAAGACCATGAGCATAACATGACCCCTCTTCCACTTGTGTTCCCCAGCAAATAGCATCCAGAGCCATGCTGCTTCTGATACTGGGTGTAAGCAGTCCTTCACACAGCACTTAATTGAACTGTGGAACTCACTCCCACATGAGGCGGTGATGGCCAGCAACTTAAGATGGCTTGAAAAGAGAATGAGACAAATCCTGGAGAAGGCTACAATGGCTACTAGTTATGATGACTGATGCTCTGACTATAGTTCCTGGGATTATTTAGTGGAAGCCACAAATGTTTAAATATTGCTTTAAATGTATTGTGCAGGTGGAGTCCAGGTGTTACTCCACACACCCTCTTCATAACTAGATTCCAGGTTCCCCCGGAGGCGAGAGAACGACTCCTTAATTAATTTGAGGGTGTAACGTCAATGTGACCACAAGATTCATTACACCTGCAAACACCTGTTTGCCAAAACTCCTTCCTCAACCATATGGCATGAGCAAACGATCAGTGAATGTGCACAGGGTCTAACTATTAGTTACAGAATTTTGGAAATTAAAGCTTGCCATTGGGTCAAGGTCGAATTACTGCATCCTTGGCTTGCCACAAGAGATTTCCAGCCATTTATAAGAGCTGGAACAAAGGTTAAAGTGCTAGTTAGGGATTAGCTCTACAGATAATATTTCATTCTATGTTAATTTCCCAAGTTAAATTATACTCCACTCTCCAGTTCCTGTCAACACAACCCTATGGATGTTTTTGTCTGAAAGTAAGTACTATGACATTCAAGAAGGCTTACTCATGGGCAAGTGTGTCTAGGATTGCAGCCTAAATGAGTTTCGTCCATGTGCTCAGATCAAGAGGAAAGTCTCAGGCTATATCCACACCATACATTTAAAACACGACAATACCACTTTAAGCAGTCATGGCTTCCTCTAAGGAATCCTGGGATCTGTTGCTTGTTAAGGTTGCTGGGAGCTTTTAGCAGATCCTTGTTAAATGTTGATCAAAAGTAAAAATGTACAAATGTATGGAAAAAGGTAGTGTTGTCAAAAGGGAGGGGGTTTTAACTCCCCCATCCCATGTTCAGACAGATGAGAAGAGAAGTAAGGGGGTTACGGGGACAAAGCAGTAAATCATCCCCCTTGCAGTGTCTGTGTTTAACACAGAAACAAAGACGCTATGCAGCCCTTGGTGGAGTTTGGAAACCAGGTTAAAATGGGGCCAGAGAACACTAAGGAAAATTACAAATTACCAAATATTGCATAGCAATATTTAAATTCAACCAAAATTGATTTTTGCACTACCTTTATATTTTTGAAATGTGTATAATATTTTTATTTGTAAAAGGGATGAACAATTGTATGCAGAAGGTGAAGTAGTGGTCTGTCGGAGAAGGCTCTTCTTTTGAAGAGAGGTGTATGCAGAAGGTGAAGTAGTGGTCTGGGCTGGAGAAGGTAGAGGGAAGTAGAAAAGGTGAGAGGTAGAGGGTAGAGAAGTGAGAATGTTGGAACAGGAGGAAAGTTGGGCAACTGCACCCGGGACCTCTCGCACTCTGTGACCTACAGATGCTTTGGGAGGAGTACCCCTCCTCCCTGTGCCTTGGAATGAGTCCTCAGTTACGGCCCCGATTTTGGGTTCCACCGGATTTTGGGCTGCGTTAAATTTGACAGAAGGAGCCTGTGGCTTTAACACTTCTGACCATGGTGTAGCTATTCAACACCTGGCAACAGAAAGAGAGAAAGTAGCCCATGTTCCTGTCCCAACCTGGAACGGATAGGACATGTCTTGGTTGACTGAGTGGCTTCCAAACCTTGGGTGGCTTAGAGGACTTGTAATGATGTTAATAGGGAAATAGAGTGGAAGATCAAACTAATGAAACAAAAAACTTTTGAATCAGCAAACAAATGTGGGAAACTGCTGGCTTGGCAGTTGAAGAAGAGACAAAAGTTAAATGTAGTCACAAATTTGGAAATCGAAGGAAGAAACATTCAGAACCCCGTGGAGATTAGAAAGTGTTTTCAGAAATATTTCAAAAAATTATACACTCAAGGGCCGCAGGATGAGGCTGAGATTAAACACTTTTTGGAAAAAAATGGACTTAAAAAACTTTCACAAGAAAATAGATCACTCCTGAACAGCAAAATAACACGACAAGAGATCAAACAAGCCATTCAGAACATGAAATTGGGCAAATCTCCAGGGCCAGACGGCCTGACCTCCAAGTATTATAAGACATTAAAAGATTATTTGATACAACCATTGATGGAGGTCAGTAACGAAATTATGGAGGGAAAGAAGGCGCCGGAATCGTGGAAGGAAGCTTTCATCACATTGATACCAAAATCGGAAATTGAGAAGACACAACTCAAGAACTATCGTCCCATCTCCCTTTTAAATGTGGATTACAAAATATTTGCAGATATTTTGGCAAGCAGACTTAAAAGAGTTTTAAATGAAGTAATTCATAAAGATCAGGCAGGCTTTCTCCCAGGTAGACATATGTTTGCTAACACAAGGAACATCATTGACATTTTGGAACTTTTGCAAACAAACATAAATACAAAAGCAGTGTTAATTTTTATAGATGCGGAGAAGGCCTTTGATAATATCTCTTGGAAAATTTATGAAGGGAAACTTAAAAGAAATGGGAGTGGGACGGGGTTTTGAGAATGGGATTGATGCAATATACTCAGAACAGAAGGCAAAATTGATAGTTAACAATGTGGTTACAGAAGAGTTTAAAATCGAAAAAGGTACACGACAAGGCTGCCCGATTTCCCCTCTGTTATTTATTTCGGTTCTGGAGGTGCTCTTGAACAGGATTAGAGGGGACCGGTTGGTGCAAGGGATTCAGGTCGGAGCGAAACAATATAAACTTAAAGCTTTTGCAGATGACCTAGTCTTGACTTTGCAGGAGCCAGAATCTAGTACAAAAAGAGTATTACAACTGATTCAAGACTTTGGTCGGGTGGCGGGATTCAAACTAAATAAACAGAAAACCAAGGTGTTGGGGAAAAACAGATACAGAGTCAGAACGGTTTCAGAGGGAAACAGAACTAACTGTGGTTAAAAAAGTAAAGTACCTAGGGGTAAACATAACAGCAAAAAATCTGAGTCTATTTAAGGATAACTATGAAAAATGTTGGTCTGAAATTAAGAGAGACTTGGACAGTTGGACAAAATTGAAGCTTTCTTTGTTAGGCCGAATTGCTGCTATTAAGATGAATGTATTGCCAAAGATGTTGTTTTTGTTTCAAACATTGCAAATTGTGGACAAGACGGAGTGTTTCCGGAAGTGGCAGAGAGATATCTCTAAATTTGTCTGGCAGGGCAAAAAGCCCAGAATTAAGTTTAAGATTTTAACTGACGCGAAAGAAAGAGGGGGCTTTGCCCTGCCAGACTTAAAACTGTACTATGAAGCCGCAGCTTTCTGCTGGCTAAAAGACTGGCTACTTCTTGAAGACACTGATGTGTTGGATTTGGAAGGTTTTAACAATGCTTTTGGTTGGCATGCATACTTATGGTATGACAAAGTTAAGATCAATAAGGCCTTTAAGAACCATATTGTCAGGAAAGCAGTATTCAATGTCTGGACAAAATACAAAGACTTATTGGAAAACAAAACTCCGAGGTGGCTGTCCCCTCTGGAAGCTAAGGCCCGAAAAAGACCCAATATGGAGGCCAAATGGCCAAAATATTGGGAAATATTAGAAAAAGACGGTGACAATTGGAAACTGCAGAGTTTGGAGAAAATGGAGGGTAAAGTGCGAGACTGGTTACATTACGCCCAGATTAAAGAAGTTTTTAAAAATGACAAAAAACTAGGGTTCCAGGTGGAGAAATCGAAGTTGGAGACAGAATTGTTAGAACCAAAGACTAAGGTACTATCAAGAATGTATAACTTGCTGCTAAAATGGAACACACAAGACGAAATGGTTAAATCTGCTATGATAAAGTGGGCACAGGATATTGGGCATAACATTATGTTTGAGGACTGGGAAAGGTTGTGGACGACTGGGCTGAACTTCACTGCATGTAATGCTTTGAAGGAAAATGTAATGAAAATGATATACAGATGGTACATGACCCCAGTTAAACTTGCCAAAATATACCATTCGTCTGATAATAAATGCTGGAAATGTAAAGAAAATGAAGGAACATTCTTTCACCTCTGGTGGACCTGCCCTAAAGTGAAGGCCTTCTGGGAAATGATATATAACGAGTTGAAAAAGGTATTTAAGTATACCTTCACTAAGAAACCAGAGGCCTTCCTCCTGGGTATTGTCGGCCAGAAGGTGTTAAAGAAGGACCGAACTTTCTTTATGTACGCAACAACGGCAGCAAGGATACTCATTGCCAAGAATTGGAAGACTCAAGATCTACCCACACTGGAAGAATGGCAGATGCAGCTGATAGACTACATGCAACTGGCGGAGATGACTGGCAGAATCCGAGACCTGGGAGAAGAAAGGATTGAAGAAGATTGGAAGAAATTTAAGATTTATTTACAAAAATATTGTAACTTGATTGAATGTTAAGAAGGATGCTTGATCATAAATAATAGGCCACCACTAAATTAGACTGGAATTTGATGATAAGTGAGATTAAGGAAAAGACAAACCCTCTGGGAGAAGTATTAGATTATATTTAAATGAGTGGATATAAGATTGTAAACAAGATGATAATTTGCTTGGAAAAAACTTTCCAACAATGTAAGTGGGAGCAGGAGACGTGAGGAAGTCTAAACAAGTTATGAAATTTTGTTATGATATAAGCAATGTTGTTGATTACTTATGTTTTTCTTTTACAAAAAATCTTAATAAATATTTATATTAAAAAAATGTAATGATGTTAATAGACCAATCTTGCTGCTTTTCTGCTCCTGTATACCCTGCTTAACGCAATGCCTGCAAAATATGATGCATAAAATGATGTTATGAATGATTCGGCCCCAGATTACAGCACTGACACGAGAATACCAGCCAGTACCTTGGGACGAGCCGAAAGGCTGTCCAAAAGAAGAGTAGGGAATGAAGGAATGGGTTTCCCAAACCCCAAAACTGACTGTGCAGGCAGTTTTTAAACTGCACCAAAATCCCCATTTCTCCTTAGCTAAAATGCATAAACTTTAGCCGTTGAGCAAATGCAAAACAAGAACACAGCTCTCTCCCTTATCAGTTTGACGGCAAAACTGGCCTTGACTTTACCAGTAGAACAGACACAGACATATGTCCTGACCACAAATGACGCAGAGACCCAAGTCTGGGACTAACGCCAGAGCATGTTCTCGGAAGTAGTGACCTCTTGCTCCAAGATAGGAGTAGGAACAGGAATATCCTTTTATGGTCAGAAGTACAGGAAGGAAGATCCTTTTATGGTTGAGAGTACCAGAGCAGGAACATATGTGATGTCAACCTGTGTACGTACGCCGACGTGGTTGGGCTCCTAGGGGAGGAGTGAGAGGGTGCCTGGAGGATATATAAACTGCATGAAACCTGTCATTTCTTTGTACTTGCTGTGGACTCACCATGCAGGTGCCTTCTGCTATCCAGAGAGCAGAATAAACTCTTTCTTTGAAACAACCTCGGTGTCATTTTGACTTCCTTCCTCCTATCCCGGAGCAACGCAGACCCAATCGGTGAACTCCAATAAGGCTACACCATTTTCCTCACAGAGCTATGATTTCCAGAGTGGTTTTGCAATTAATCCCTCTCCCTAGGAAACTCCAGAGGTTGGTAGTGTTATATATCAGATGTTCATAAATTTACAAGGTAAACACATACATAAGTATTGTAAACCACATGTCTGAAATAGTACAGGAGAGCAATCCTGAAACCATTTTGACGGTCCCAAACTGACCTCAAATATTTCTCTGCAAAGAGGAAGGGAATGGGAAAGCCTGTCCATTGTCTTTTTCTTACCTGTCATAAGGGTGCATGTGTGTATTAATAGGCTGAGCCTGTGACCTGGATTCAGGAATTAAAGTATTTACCATCAACAAAAGAATGGCTGGGCTGTCTGGATAATGCAACCAGTGACCATTATCAGGTATCCTGGCAGATAGGATTTCTGCTGTAGACTGCCTCTTTCTGTGATGTACGTATGATGTTTTGGGGATGGTCTCTGGCTACAGTGTGGGCAATTTCAAAAGTCTATACAGTGGTACGTCTAGTTTTGGACTTAATCCGTTTCAGGGTGCTGTTCGCACCCCAAAAAGTCCACAACTAGAGCACCTCTTCCGTGCATGTGCGTGGCACAATTGAATGTTTCTGCACATGCGCTAAGCACACAGATCGCTTTTGCACATGTGCGAAGCACACAAATAGCTTCTGCGCATGCATGCGTGGTGAACGCAGAAGTAAACACTTCCAGGTTTGTTGCGTTCGTAAGCTGAAAGTCCATAACAAGAGTGGAACGTAACTAGAGGTACCACTGTATAAGGGCTTGCGCACCATTGTTCTGGGTCCCTCCTGCCTCCTGCGTGTGGCGAGTGAGCACCCTGTTACAACAGTTAATAAAGATCAGGCTTGCTAGCCGCCTTGCTTCTCAAGATTCTCTGGTTGGCCTCTGTTATTTCATCCTTTTGACAGGGGACCTACTTAACGACACTATACAGATTCTTGGATAAGGGAAAGGGAGCAGTACTTTTCTTATAACAGTAGACTACAAGTCCCATCAGGTCTGGACATTTGCCATGCTTGCTGAGGCTGATGGGAGTTGGAAGTTCGACCTCAATCGTTTCTTTTTTCCTTTCCTTTTTCTCGGCTGAGTCAGCCCAGCAGTCTTTGTGGCCCAGCAACCTCATGTTAGCTTGTGCCCAGAGCAGCTGAAAAGTGTGTCAGGTGCTGTCCGTAAACTGTGAGTGCTGATCTATGGGGAGTGGGAAGACACAAGACCAGTTTCGGCAGCCCTCCTCATGTACTGACCCTGTGGCTGGCAGGAGGAGGCAGAAAAGGCCAGTTACAACACTGCTGGGTAAAGGGCCTCTCTCTACTAAAGAGAATGCCCACCCCCTCTCAAAGGTACTTTTGCATGTACCCAGGAATACGATCTTTTCAAGGCAACACACAAGAACATTAAAAGCAACCACAGGAAGTACTCCACGCCACCAGCGTTTTTAACTTCCCTTGATGGAGGGTTTTATTTCTGTGCCTATAGAAATGATTCTGAATAAGTCTCCTGATGAACTGGGAGCGTACGCTGGCCCACCCAAGTTGCTGCTGGGTGGAAGTAATCCAAGCGATCAGATGCAGCCCCCGCGATTCTTCCTTTCATTGCTGCTCCGTAGAAGCAGCGGAACTGCGTGCTTTGCCAAGAGATAAAACTTCGGTGCTCAGTCAGGGCTGCAGGCACTGCTGCAAACTTTTTCACCTGCCAAGTACTGTAATTCTATCTTTTTTCTTCTTTATGCTAATCATTTTCAAAGCATGCAAAAGAGGTACACTGTGTATACACAAATGAAGTCAAACAGACAAAAAGCAGGCATCTTCAGGCATCATGTAGATAAAATGAATACTTTCAACACAAATGCCATTATGGACAGTTATTATACCTAAGTGGCTCCCTTACATCTTATTCTCATGACCCCCCCTGTAGAGTAGCTTAAGCTAAGAGGCAATGCCTGGCCTTAGGTTACCCAACAAATGTCATGGCTTAGGGGAGATTTGAACCTGGGTCTCCTCAGCCATTCTCATGGCTACAACATACCGCCTTGTCAACAAAAGAGGAAATACAGCCTGAATGATATGTTAGAAAGTTCACAGTGCTAAGCTGTTCTGGATTCTGTGCAAGCCCCAAGAGATGTAATATATCATGCCTACTTTCTGAGAAGAGGAATTACCAGAGAGGCGAGCTTTCTTTACTAAGTAATGGAACACACATGGGCATGAATTAACTGCCTCTAAAAAAATTAAGGCAATCTTCTCTCCCATTCTAAACATAGATACATAGATAGATAGAGTGATGAGCAAGCTCTCCAGCGACGCATTTCTGAGACCAAGGTGTATGCTTGCAGGATGCATGGAGGAATAGCTTAACAAATGAAGAAACAGAAGTGGAGCGATTTGCAAGCTCAGATAAACATGGGGGCAGGGGCAAGAGTATCAGATGTGTTTTGGCTGCCTTATCAGAAACCATTAATCACCACGGCCTCTGTTCCTTAGGTAAAGCAAACTTATGAAACGGAGCAGGAAATCTGCCAGATCAACAAGCGGCAAGATAATGACTAGGTTGCAAGGCTACCGGACTCTGAGAACGGAGGAGGGAAACAGAAAAGGTGAAGGCTTATCTAGATAATCAGTTCAAAATGTGCTCCGTAATTGCGCAAGTTCCAATACAAAGGCTAACAGTGCAGTATCTAGCACACAGCAATAAAAGGAGGGACGGTTCCATGTGCTTGTTTTTAAAAGGGGCTAATTTTGTACATGATCTAGGAAAGGGAATGCCCTCCAGATATCAGGCACCAGCTCCCATCAGCCTCAGCCAGCATGGTTTTCCAAGCTGACAAACACACTTCCCCCTCTACATTTTGTTCTCATAACAACTCAGCAAGGTAGGTTAGGCTGAGTGGGGATTTGAACCCTAGTCTCCCAGTTCCTGGGACGCGGGTGGCGCTGTGGGTTAAATCACAGAGCCTAGGACTTGACGAACAGAAGGTCGGTGGTTCGAATCCCCGTGACGGGATGAGCTCCCATTGCTCGGTCCCTGCTCCTGCCAACCTAGCAGTTCAAAAGCACATCAAGTGCAAGTAGATAAATAGGTACCACTCTGGCGGGAAGGTAAACAGCGTTTCCGTGCACTGCTCTGGTTTGCCAGAAGCAGCTTAGTCATGCTGGCCACATGACCCGGAAGCTGGCTCCCTCGGCCAATAAAGCGAGATGAGCACCGCAACCCCAGAGTCGGCCACGACTGGACCTAATGTCAGGGGTCCCTTTACCTTTACCTTACCTCCCAGTTCCTAGTCTAACACTCTGACCGCTACACCACACAGTAGTCCAACCGTTTGTGGAGGGAACCATATTGGCTATCCCAATCTAGAATGCAGTTCAGCCTTCTCAAGAATGACCTCTAGAATCCTCCCCTCTGCAACACACATCCTCCCCAAAGTGTCCTGCATTTCAGCAGCTCTCTGCCCTGTGGCACATAAGGACTGCTATCCAGGAAAGTGTGAAACTTTGTCCCCCTGGGTGCAATGTGCTAACTCGCTGCAGAGCTCTTTGGATCCGAGCCAAACTCTACAGAAACCTTTGCCTGGCAGCAACTCCCATCAAGGCGAAAAGACAAAAGTTCCCGAACCAAAAACATGTAGGCCATTCTTGTTAAAAGAAACAAAAAACCCCGCAAACACACTGATCAAACATCTGATGACCATGAGGGCTAAAATCCAGTTCTCCTCGGTGCAGTTTGTTTTATGGGGGCAACAGAAGTATAGATGCACAGCCCACACTTTGCCTGAGGTCTTTAGCTCTTTTGCAAGTTCCTACTTTATAGGCTGAGCAATGGCAAAAATATCATGCCTTAGCAAAGGATTGCATATTGTTGCCCATCCACAATTTTGCAGCAACTATCCTGGAATTCAGTCACCAGTGTGGCATAACTACCACAATGCCTTTAGATACCCACTCTCTTGGCATCTACCTCGATCCACCCAATTGTAAATATATATCTGTATTTTAATAGGGTGCACTTTATTTGTAGCTGTACAGTGGATGCTCAGGCTGCGAACATAATCCGTGTGGGAGGTACGTTCGCAACCAGCAGTGTTCGCAACCCGCAGCGCCACGTCTGCGTGGGTTGCAATTTGGTGCTTCTGTGCATGCATGAGTGCCAAAACCCGGAAGTAACCCGTTCTGGTACACATGTAGATGCAGACAGAGACACGTCCAAAACAGCATCATCTGTGCACCATAAAATGTAATTAGCCCTATACCTTTTAAGAACACCTTTGTGATTGGTAGTCATTTTAGTTACAACTTTGGTTGATAGCTGTCATTCTTTTCTTTTATCCCCCCCCCCACCCCTTATATATACTGCATTTATTAATTCCTTTGGACTTTTTTTAAAAGGCTGGTTGATACATACATAAAGCTATTTGTATGGGCTATATTACATTTATATGCCACTTTTTCTTCCAAAGATCTCAAGGTGATGTACATGGTTCTCTCCTACCTCCCCTGTTATCATCGCCAGCCTGCGTGGCAGGTTAGGCTAAGGGACTGTGACTGATCCAAGGTCACCCACTGAGCTTCCCACCCCAGGTCCTAGCCCAACAGTCAAATCCTACAAATATGATAGCCAACGTGACACCAGGTGCACAGAGAAAGGAGGCTCACATGTAATTCCCCACTGCGAGCGGAAGAAAAAAAGTCTGCACAGGACAACTGATTGCTGCAAAAACATGTTGTACTTCAGTCTTCATCACATCCTGTCACAACACCGACCTCTGAAACAGTTGCATAATTTGGTGCAATCTAAACAGAACGTAAACAAACAGATTTCTTCCAATTTGCCAAAAAATAATTTATTCATGTGAAAACCGATTTGGAAAGTTGACAGCGTTTCCCCAATTGACACAAAGCAGAGTGTAACAAACAGTAATACTGAAGCTGGGGGGGGGGGGGAGAGAGGTAAAATGTCTAACGTTGTCAGTTAAGCAAGGGCAGTGTGTTTCGAAGCACCCCTGGAACAGCCAGGCAATAAGTCTTTGAAAAGGACTGCCTTGAAAGAGGACTAATGCAGCGTGGAGCCCAACCGCTTGTGCTGAAGCTTACAGCTATGCAGGCTCAAGGCAGAACTTCGCAATGTGGCAGAAGTGGATTGGGCACACTTACTTCCTTGGAATATAGCCTTAAAGAGGGATACAAGGACAAGCACGCTATCTCAGCCCTAACCCACCCTGCCACACCCCCCAAGTTGGAAGGACCCCTTTCTACTCTTCTGGGGTTTCCAAATTGTGCGGGGATCTGGCATGCTCCGGCAGAGATATTCAGCCTTCACCACGCGCAAAGGCTATGGGAGGGGCAACAGTGAGGGGCTGGAGGCAGTGTGGCCAAGGAGCACTGCCCCCATTTCTCCATCACATGACAGGGATCAAGTAAGGGCCTGTGTCAAAATCGCTTTCCTCACAGGTTAGCGCTGTTGTCTGTCTTCACCCCTAGGAAGCCGAAACCATGTGGGCAACCATCTTGAATTTCTGAGGCGGTTCTCACACAACTCCTCCCCCCCCCCCAGCCACGCTGTGCAAAGCAGGGAGCAGAACGAAGTACTGCAGCCTTTCTCAACCTGTGGGTCCCCAGATGTTGTTGAACTACAACTCCCATCACCCCTAGCTAGCAAGGCCAGAGCTCAGGGATGATGGGAGCTGTAGTCCAACAACATCTGGGGACCCACAGGTTGAGAACCGCTGAAGTACTGGATCTACGTCAAAGACCCTGCTCTTTGTGGATCTCCTCAATCGAGCTACCGAATATCTTTTTTTTGGGGGGGGGGGAGAGAAGAGAATGGCAGTGTGTGTGGTACATCCTGAAACTTGGAAAAGGTAAAATAAAAAAATGGAGGTTGCGCCAACACGGTGCCCTGCAGATGTTGCTAGACTCCCTTCGGCTCCAGCCGGCACGGCCAAGGGACAATGATGCTGACACCATCCAGCAGTCCTGCAGGGCGCCATGTTGGCTCAAACATTGGAGCTTGTGGCTTTCCTATTAGGCCACGTCAGCGTCTTCTAAAAAGTACCTCAGGGATAAAAACAAAAGTGGAAGCATGAAGTACCACAGGCTGCCTGATGCTGCAGCCGAGGGGGAAGGAGCAAGGTCTTCCTACCTCTCACACAGCCTTTGCCAACATGAAGCTACCCAGACGTTTTGGACTACAACCCCCTTCAGTCCCAGCCACCACAGCACTGGCAGGGGCTGATGGGATTGGTAGTCCTAGGCCTTTGGAGGTACACTCTGCTTTCTCTTCAGGGCATAGAAAATCTTTTCTACATGTGTGGCTGTCAACAGGCTGGAAAAAGCTGCTCTGATGCATAGGACGGCCAAACTAAAAGCAAAGGGGAAATAATGTTTTAGAAGGGGGGGGGGGGAGTCTTTTCTTTTTTTTAAGGAGACGCCTAGGAATCAAGCCACCACATACTGAAGATGGTGGAACTGAGCAACACACTGCTGGGGAAGCATACAGAGCAGTTGAGCGACACAAGTCAAGGAGAGGCCTTTAAGGTAGCCGTAACATGATTCAACAATGACATTCATAAATAAAAACATGTTTTTTTCTTTTTTTAAAAAGATATCACTGTACATTAAGTTTGTATAAAGGCATTATTAGAAAAAGAACAGGAAACAAAACCCCTTTCCCCAAATTCATGCCTTAACAATTAAGTGTTTCTTCCCCTTCGGTCTCAGCAGCACACAAAGAAAACTGAGGTGAAAATTCATCGGCAAGGAGACATGCAAGTCAGCAGACACGGAGTAAGTAAGGTTTTCTGAGGTGGGTTGAGGGTTGGACAGTCCCAAGCGTCCCAAAGAATTTTGTGGTGCATTTTTTAGATCCAATTTAAATAATCTCTCCTTTTTGCAATCTATGCTGACCCGTTTCCCTGCCACCAAATCCAATCAAAGAACAGGTAAGGTAGCAAGCAGTGAGCTGGATCAAACCAGAGAAACCCACAGATCTATTCCATAGGTGCCCACTATCCCACGGGCATAATGAACAGAGCTTATTTGGGCAAAACTCTTAAGACACATGGGAATGGACAGCACACTGCTTTGCTAAACAAAACCTGGGGAAGTCGCTGCTTGAAACGAACCTATGTATGTTGACTTTTACACGCAGATGCCCTGGGTTGATGTCAGATAAAAAGGCAGGCACAGCACTGGATTTGACGACAGGTATCATCCAGAGCCCAGTGGCCTTCTACTCCCATGCCATGAACTTCCAGGGCAGACCTAGACCTTAAGCAAAAGAACATGCCAAAACCAGCTGAGCTCTCCTCTTTCCTGCGGTAATTTCTAGATCGATTTGCCACAAGCCCCAGTACCGCTAAACTGAGCACTTTCCTGGTCTCATTCCAGAGTGTTGTTGCTGCTAGCAAGGCTCAGTGTGACAACATCAGGATGCTAACCTAGTTGAACTAGAGATTATGGAGAAGGGAAGACCTCAACATAGAAAGTCTGCATTCTTTTTTGTCCTTGTAATGCCCAAGGATCACTCAGATCACTCCGTCAGGGTTGTGACTTGGATGACTCCCTAATGAGAAATTAGATCTTTACTTCTCTCGCAGGATACTGAAAAGTATAAATCACCCCAGCTGATTGGAGAAGGACAATATCAGATGATTACCCCTTCCCTTTTGATTGCTCTGAAGCCCATTCAAACTCCTAACATCCTAAATTTTAAGGACTCTGGTAAAACTTTTGATTATCACCCTCCTCTGGGAAATATTTGGCTTTGCACCTCTCCCAGAGACGCAGCCTCATTCTCGTACATCAGGCAGTTAAGAGAAGAATAAATCAAGTATGGAATGCAACTGCACTGTTAAGACACGGACAGGTTAAATTAACACAGGCAACCTGGACAGGACAAACATTCGTAAATCAAAATAAAAACACAACAACCATTCTTTATACAAGAGCGGGCTAAGGATCTGGGCTGCTTCCAAAGGTTCCTGCTGTGTATTTTGTAAATACAGGGCCAGGTAGAAACCAGGAGGCAGGTGCTTGGCACAACGCGTTTACAACACACACATACACACACACACACCAAAACCCTGCAGTGGACTGGCCCAAGCCTGATTTATAGTGTCAAGTAATGAAACAGCTTTCCCCTGACTTTGCTATTAAAAAAGCTGCAAAAAGGGGGTGTCAGTTGTAGCTATCTGGCTGCTGTCAGGTGTCCAGATGCAATTTACAAGCGACTGGTAAGAGCGAGTTTATAAAGTTATCAGCATCAAGTGGAGAGGCATGCCCCAGATTGTTCCATCTCAGGCTGCAGGTGGGGTGGGGCGGGGTTTGCACATTTATATGATTCCTACCTCCACCGATAAAATTCCCTCCACTGAGACAATTAGCATAATAGGAAGACAGCAGATTTGAACTCCTCTCTTGGATTTGCTCATTTTCTACCCGCAAGTTTTATTTTGTGGAGGGCGTATTCAAAGCTGAAATCACCCACCTGCAGCCCAAAATGTTGTAGTCCGAGCAGGGGAGTGGGAGATGAGTTTTAAGATTTGATCCTGGTGATTGCCGAAACTGGCTCCAAGAACTGGGGGGTGGGAGGATGTCTCTCTGGCCAGTTCTGCAAGCCCACTATAAACATACAGACACCTCCAGGTTGCAGGCAGCTGCAGCGTATCTTCAAATGATATTAGGGCATTCAGACACAAACTTCGCAGCAGCAAATTCTTTTGTGGCCATCAACCGAGGATGTAAGTGACAAAGTAAACATTAGCTGCTTGATGTCCTGAAACTCCCTTCCGCTTAGTGGTCCTTCCTTGGACAGTTCCGTTGAGCGGCACAGAGAAGGGGGAGGTCAGCCAGCCAACCTGCGTAAACGCCTCTCTGCCCGCAGCATCTTTATTTCATTTACTATTAAAGGCGTGATGAAGAGCACCGTTAAACCGATCTGCGAGAAGAAAAGGGGTTCAGGATGTTAGCATGGCTGCACACTGGTTCAACGCCATCGTGGCATTTGCTCCCCATTTCACACACAGCGGTGAAAACAAGGAAGCTGCCTTGTGCCAGGTCTGTCTAAATCCAGGGCTGGCCATTCCGGACTGGCAGCAGCTCTGCGGCAAAGACTTTCCCTATCGCGTATGTGATCCCTTTTAACTGGCAACGCCAGGGATGGACCTGAGACTTTTGCAGATGAAGAATATACTTTGCCACTGAGCTATTCCCCGTAAGTGAAACACTCATATTGGCATGGTTCCATGGAGAGTGTGCTTGTATGGTGTGTGCATTTGTCACACCTGCATTTCATCCATTTCCCTCTTTTTCCCCAGACACTCTAAAATGTTTGTACAGCACAATTTTGTGTGCATGGACTCAAGAGATCAGCCCCACAATGTTCAATGAGGCTTGTAAGCCTGTAGAGGATTTCAGCCTGAGCATGCAGCAAGGCCTTCAAACACATTCTCTGCATTTTATTGTGCTATGTCACTTAGATATTTTTTGGGGGGGCATAGAAAGCTACCAACGAATGCAATAAATAGCGGCAGCGGCAGATCGATTACAGGCCAAGGTTTCTAGTCAACCAACTTTCTGAGAGACACATTTTCACATTACTGCTGCACAGGATACAACTCAAACACAAAAAGGTAGCATCCCAATTTCACATGAAAAATGTTTAGGATGAAATAACATGTGCCATGTGGGCAGGAGGCGGTAGAAGAAACCTGACCAATGACCACATTTTGAGAGCTGAGGGGCTTAAATGCCAATGAAGTCAAGTTGCCATTTCTGCTCACCTTGGGGGATCATTCACAGAAATGACTCCACGTGTGAAATGGAGGCGAAACAATCTGTGTGAGAGAACTGCACCATGGCAAAACTTATGTGTCAGAATTAACTGCCAGGGTCAATCAGTTAAGGCAAGGCGACTGTGTGGTTTGGTAGAACAGTCTTGAAACAGCGACTGTGGGAATCTCTCCCACCATGCCTAACTTCTCTAGATGAGCATAAGACTCTCTGCTTGTTGCTTCCCGACTTATATCAACCTGTCTAAAGTAAATTTGCAATTTTCCAATGGCGTTGTGGAAAGCAATGAAGGGGTATGAATAAAAAGAACAGGTGGAGCAATCCATCATACCTGCCCCCTTTTTCCCATCCCACCCAAACACTGTCAGCCTCCACATGCATTGTTCTCATACTGATGCTCACCTACCTCATTTGGTTGCTGTAAATTTATAGCAGTTTGTACGTGAAGCAGAGAAGATATGTGAAGTGTTATGTGAAGCGTATCTGAACACTTGAAAGCGCAATACAAATGTTTAGTATCTTTAATCTAAAAATCCCACGTTGCATCAGTTTTCAATTAAAAACAAAAAACAACAACCAGGGCTCTTACCATCAGGCTGAAGAAATAGAAAACCGACATCCATTCCAATTTATCGTGAATCAAAGATACCAGTGACTGAAAAGAGAAGAAAATATGAGAGCTATTAAGGCTGTCAAGGGGTGGAGAACACAAAGAGACTCTCTCCTCCCCCCCATATGTTATGTCTCTCTTGCTTTTCCTTATTCAAAACACAACCCAGCACCTTGCTTCCAAAGCTGTCAGGTTTCATCTTATGAACTCTGCTGCTATCCCCCAAAGGCCTGTTGACATTATTATTTATCAATCATTTATACAGTGCCTACAATTTTGTAGGTGCTGCAGAGAGATTTAAAAAACAGCACAGTCTCCGCCTGCAGGTTCAAAATCTAACAGACAAGATGTAGAGAGGTGGAAATGTGCCAGGAACCTTTCAAATTTGCTGTGCGGAAGGGGGGTGGAAGGAAAAACAAGCAAAATCAGGTATCAATTCTTAAACATGATAATCCCTAAATATAACCTTTCAAATTTGCTCTAACCTCTGAGTTACTGCCGCCATCCAGGGTTAACCAGAAGCTGTAGCAAATGGGAAGAAGAACCCCTGAAGAACCGAGGGACTCTTTCCTTCCCTCTTCTCAGTATAATAAAAGACATACAACTAACAGAACTGGCAGAAAAGTTGACATGGTACAAACAGATAGATCTTCATTTAGAATCATAGAATTGGGAGGGAACCAACCCCCTGCAATGCAGGAATCCTTTGCCCAACGTGGAGCTTGAACCCACAACCCTGAGATTAAGAGTCTCCATTTAGTAAGGATATAAAGCTGCCTGATATTTATTCATCCATCTTGAACATTTTCTATCCTGCTTTTCTCTTAAAGGGAACTCAGAGGGGCTAAGAGCAGGGCAGGGGAGGAGCGTCTGGCTCAGGGCCCAAATACACCCCCCATCCAAGGCCTACAGTGGTACCTCGAGTTAAGAACTTAATTCGTTCTGGAGGTCTTAACCTGAAACCGTTCTTAACCTGAGGTACCACTTTAGCTAATGGGGCCTCCCACTGCCGCCGCCACGCGATTTCTGTTCTCATCCTGAAGCAAAGTTCTTAACCCAAGGTACTATTTCTGGGTTAGCAGAGTCTAACCCGAAGCGTCTGTAACCTGAAGCATCTGTAACCCGAGGTACCACTGTATCTATCTGACTCTTGGGACCCTCTCCAGGCCCACCTCCTTTCCCTAGGTCACACCCCTCACCCATCGCACTGGAATGTGTCCTTCAACACTGGCAATGCCTGGACAGTGGGGAGAGAGGGTGTGAGTGTGTGTGGAGACACATCCATTCTGCAAAAGCAACATTTGCTATTGTTGCTTTGCTTCCTTTTGCCTCTGGCCTCAACCACCACCATCATGTGCCCCCCCCCCCCAGGGAAGGTAATGTGGTCCTCAGGCTGAAAAAGGTTCCTCACTCCTGTTTTAGGCGGGCAGAACATTTTTCCTTGGGCTAGAAGCAGAGTAGAGCAGCTTCATCCCTCTTCAGAAATGAAACCAAGTGCTTATACTGAGATTCTGCCCCAAAGTATGTCTTTTACATCACCGTGCACTCCGACACGTTCGACGGGATGTGCGCACTGGGGTGGGCGAGTGGGAAAGGCCATGCGCCTCACAAGCAGCCTTTAAGCCTCTCTCTTTTCCAAGATGTTTGACATACTCCTGCTGTTAGCTTCCCACTATGGAAGACAGCCCCGCTTGCGGAATCTCAGCTGGTTGCTATGGAGACGCATTGTCAAGAGATAACGGCAACCTCAGGTAGAGAAAGAAGCGGAGGATGCAATTCATCAGGCACAAAAAGCATCCCCCCCCCCCGGCCCGGTTCCTTCAGGAACGGGTTCAAGTTCAAAAACTGGAGAGCGGTGGGGTTAAAGAACTGGAATTCTAAAGAGGATGCTTGCCATTGTGATCTTCAGGCAAGAGAATCATCTGAGAATCCTCACGCTGCCTTGATCGGAGAGGAGAGGCGTCCGCTTCTGAAGGGAAAGGCACTCCAGAGACAGCGCAAAGCCAAGAGGGAATTTCCTTCCCCCTCCCACAGATCAGCGCTACTGATAAGTTGCTGGAATGCTCCCTGGGGCCAATTCAAAACCTACTTACAAACAAAGATGTGAACTCCGGCCCCAGCGGGCTCCTTGGCACTCCATTACGGAAACCGTAATGGTTACCTTTGCCAGAATGTTAGCTGCAGTCTCGTGCCATACGGACGTTTCCCCAGCTTGCCCTGTGTTCTCTTTGGCTTGCACTTCTCTGCTCCTGTTACGCAGGGCGTCAGTAACAGCATCACAGAGACATCCAAGTGCCTCTGGTTTCCACATAATTTTAAGGAGTCTCTCAGGAGGGCAACGGGGACGCGGGTGGCGCTGTGGGTTAAAGCCTCAGCGCCTAGGACTTGCCGATCGAAAGGTCGGTGGTTCGAATCCCCGCTGCGGGGTGCGCTCCCGTTGCTCGGTCCCAGCGCCTGCCAACCTAGCAGTTCGAAAGCACCTCCGGGTGCAAGTAGATAAATAGGGACCGCTTACAGGCGTGAAGGTAAACGGCGTTTCCGTGTGCAGCTCTGGCTCGCCAAGAGCAGCGATGTCACGCTGGCCACGTGACCCGGAAGTGTCTTCGGACAGCGCTGGCCCCTGGCCTCTTAAGTGAGATGGGCGCACAACCCCAGAGTCTGGCAAGACTGGCCCGTACGGGCAGGGGTACCTTTACCTTTACCTTTACAGGAGGGCAACACCATTAGAACCTTCCTGACTCTCAGGATCCCTCCCAATGCTACAATGCTATGATTCTCCCTAACCACTTTCTCCATGGATCATTTTATACATCTCTCATATATCCACCTTTCACTCACCTATTTGTCCTATACTAAAAAAACCCCTCCTAACTTGGTAACTTTTCCTTGTAGGTGGAATAGCTCCAGTCCCTTGAACCTTTTGGCTACGCTTTTCTAGCCGTACAATATTTTTTATCAGGATTGATGCAGTGAAATGTTACTGGAAGGAAGATCTTCATGGTGGCTAAATCTTAAAACCCTCTGGCAGCTCATTTCACCCTTTAAAAATGTGGAATATCAAAGCCGTCTGCTCTTTGATCCTTCTCAGGTAAAATTTTAACAGGTGCTTCTGAACCCTTCTGAATCTCACCTGGCCCACAGCTGCACCAATGCTCCCAGTGCCATCCACAATCCCCGTCACAGTCGCCAGAGCCTCGCTGCTTCCTTTCACCATCTCCTGACGCCCCAGGTCTGCAGAAATGGCGGAACTGATCATATTGGAAGGGCCTCCGATGAAAAAGCCTAAGGAACATCGAAAGAGATTAAAGGAAAGAATTGAGACCACTGCAAAGGATGGGCCCGGTCTCTGTCAGGGAGCCAAAACGTTTTTCATCTGAACTTCTTAACCCTGCCATATACCCTACAAATACCCATGAAGGCACCTTTAATCGAAACGACTCAATTGAAAAGCAGGGAGTTCCACGATTATGCAAAAATTGTGTGTTATTTTTGATGGCTCCTTCACAAATCAAAGAACCTTGCAGCACCTTAAAAGAATGAAGAATTTATTACGGCATAAACTCTCATGGATTAAAGTCCCCTTCACTGCAGGCATGAACCTTTATCCCACATTGGCAGGTTTGTGTATGCACAAATCAGCCAGGGAAGGGTGGCTTACAGGTAAGCCAATGCAATGTCTCCCTATGTGACGTCCTCCAGCCTGGCCAATGGTCAAGGATGAAGAGAGCTTTGATGCAGCAGCATCTGGAGAATGCCATGTTGGCTATCTCTGCTCTAGCCCATCTGGTCCATCTCCATGAGAGGAAAGGAGACGAGAATATCCACCATCCCCTTATAGCTATGGCCAGGTGAGAATTGCAGTGCCCTAGAAACCTAACAAATCACACTTTTACTCCAATACAGATGGTAGGATGAGATCTGCCTTGTGTCCAGCCACACCCTTTCCCCTTACCTGTTATTGCCATGAGAACCGCATTGATAAGTTTGTCGTTTGGTGAACCTATAAAAAGAAAGGAATCATAGAATCACTGAATTGTAGAGTTGGAAGGGACCATGAGGATCATCTGGGCCAACCTCCTGCAATGCAGGGATCTTTTGCCCAACATGGGACTCTGAGATTAAGAGAAGAAAGAAATGCTTCAAGTTTGTAACTACCCTTTGGCGCGAGTCTGAAAAGATCAGGAAGGAATGAGAAGCTGATCATTAAAGCTGCTTCACCAAGGCTATCTGGGAAAGTAGCTTGATCCAGCAGTGCTCTTATGTCCTCATGATCAACCAAAAACTCAACCTGGCCAAGGCGATGGGACACTACACTGAATACAAGGCTAGTACAGTGGCACTTGGGTTCCTGAACAGCTTAGTTGTCAAACAAATCGGCTCCCAAAAACTGCAAACCCAGAAGTAAGTGTTCCAATTTGCAAACGTTTTTCAAAAGCTGAATGTCCAACAAGACTTCCACAGCTTCTGACTGAGTGCAGGAAGATCCTGCAGCCAATTGGAAGCCACGCCTTGGTTTTTGAACGGTTTTGGGAGTCGAACGGACTCCCAGAACAGATTAAGTTTTGAGAACCAAGATACCACTTTATGGGCCTGTGAACTGCTGGAATCACATCAGTTCTTTTGATCATTAGGAAAGGGATTGAAAATGATATGCAGATATACGGAATGATCCACAGCAAACTTGGGTCCCCAAAACACTTCTAACGACTGGCTGTTTCGGATGAATTCTGAAGAACAGAACCATTAGGAAGGACTCTGAAACAAGTACAGTGGTACCTCGGGTTAAGTACTTAATTCGTTCCAGAGGTCCGTTCTTAACCTGAAACTGTTCTTAACCTGAAGCACCACTTTAGCTAATGAGGCCTCCTGCTGCTGCCGTGCTGCCGGAGCACAATTTCTGTTCTTATCCTGAAGCAAAGTTCTTAACCTGAAGCACTATTTCTGGGTTAGTGGAGTCTGTAACCTGAAGCGTATGTAACCTGAAGTACCACTGTACATATTTCTGTTTTCTTTTGTTAAATTATTTTGGATAACTCTAAGGATACAAATGTTTTGGCATCTTGTAAGTTTATTTACTTTTTAACAGCCTACTTAGAAAACGAGCAAAAAAAATATTATTTTTTTAAGGGAAGGAATTGAAATCAAAACAATCAGTATCATAGCAGTGTTATAAAAATCTACGGGGCACCTGCACTCTGAATACTATGCACAGTTCTGGCCTCTTCATCTCAGTAAGGATATTGTAGAGCGGAAAAGGCTACACAAAAAGGGGAACCAAAATGATCAAGGGATAAAAAAAACTGGGGCTTTTTAGTTTGGAGAAAAAAATGGCGAGTAAAAGAGGGCATGACAGAGATGCATGCAATTATGCATATTGTGGAGAAAGGGATCGCAGGTAAGCTTTCCTCCCTTTCTCGTAATACTAGAACTCTAAAGAAGCTTAATGTGGGAACATACAGGACAACAAACACTTTTCCCACACAGTATGTAGTTAAACCATGGAATTCACTCCAACGAAACCCTAATCGCTACTAGTCTCTACTACCTGCACTGTCTTGAGGCAACGTGCCTCTCAATGCTACTTCGCAGGAATCCCTGTTGAAGAGAGTGCCGAAATACACAATTCTGTACTTCCCACAGGCATCTGGTTTGCCATGTAAGAACAGGATGCAGGCTAGATGGTTCTTTGTCTTGATTCAGCAGGACCTTTACTCCTAAAACAGCCTTTGCAGGACTAATAGACTAGAGCAGGGTTTCCCAAACGGGGGTCTCCAGCTGCTTTGGGAGGACAGTTCTCATAATCCCCGACTCACTGGTCCTGCTAGCTAGGAATGATGGGAGTTGTAGTGCAACAACAGGTTGGAGACCCAAGTTTGCAAACCCTGGGGCTGGAGGTTTCCCACTGCGAATTTATGCATTACAGTTTCTCAGACCGAGAATGGAAGACTTTCCACAATCGCCCATTGCATTCCTGGAGCAATTATTCCCAAATCCAGGAAGCCGCTCCACAATACCTGCCTCAGCACAGTAAGCAGGAGCAATACTGCTACTTTTCACTGCCATCTAGCTGGCGTAAAATTTGAAATGCATCAGCACCTGCTCTTATTGGTACCATGGCATTTACTTGAGAAACATGCAAGAAAGAGGAAATGTGATCTTTCTCTTGCCAGAAGAAGATGGCCCATTACACAACACTCTTAAGGTGCAGAATTCTGCCCATTAAAGAGTTTGGTGTGTCTCACAAGAGCAGACTGCATAATCCTATGCCTGCAATATCTGCATGCAGTGAAAGACATTTTAAACAGTTTGTCTTGCAATCTGTGGGATGCAACAGATGGTCCTTGAGCTATATCCTAAAGGAATGGGGTCAGGAGGAAGATTCTATTTGTGTGATTTTTGCAGCTGATGTTAAAATTGCAAAACAATGAGGGACGGAGCAATGGAGAACTTCTGAAACAACTATGGGATATTAGCTCCACCCAAGGCATGATGGAGAACAGCAACAACCGGGAAAAGATAGACACAGTGTTTTACAAGGACAGGAAGAAACACCACGTACAAAATAATTGTAGCACACAGGAAGAACAAGGATGTGGTTTGAATGCTTCACCTGTAGGATTTATTAATCATTTAATGTGTCACTAAGAATGGCAGTCATTAATATTGCAGTTGTTGCATAAGGGATTGTTACATTTGACTGGAGTGCAATTGAAATTAATAAGAGTTTGGAACGCAGAAATAAAGTAAATCATCAAACCATCAATTCTAGCACACGGGGGCCATCTAAATTATATAATTTGGCATCTGAATGATTGGTATTAGTAATTGTATTATAATTTGGAATTGTTATAACGAGGCTATTATTGGATTATTGTAACTGAAAACTAATACAAATTATTATCAGTGGGGGTGGGAATTCTGTTTGTACATAGCATCAATCCTTTCTGGCCAGATGAAAAACTTACAGGGAGATCCGACAATACAGCAAGAAAAGCTCCGTAAGCTAGAGTGGTAACACTACCTGATCCCTACAAAAAAGTCTCCAAGTCTGGCTTGCTCACTCATCTGAGCCAATGGTGGAAACTACTTCTGATGGCTAGAAAGCTCTCACCTACCCCACTTTAAAGGAGGTAGATGTGGCACATGGAATGCACAAATGGATGCAGATATGTCTGTGTACAGATGCAACACACAATGGTGTTTCATCCATGCAGGCCACCCTGTATGGCCTTGTTCTCGCTCCCCACAAAAAGCAACATGCAATGCTTTTGTTTGGGGGCTTCCCCAAAGGGCTGCCCACTGTTAGGACCCCTGGGTCTGATCATCCAGCAAGCTCTTCTGATATACTTCATCTGAACTCAAGGCGACCCCAAACCCTTGCCTTATTAGACAATGAAGCACCGTCATAACACATTTCAGCTGTCTCCTTGATTACGTATCATTGTAGCCACACCATGTGTTGAACTAGAGAAGACAACGTGCAAGTTACACATGACCCCACACTATTAAACCCTGTACCAAGCAGAGAAGTACTCACGGCTGTATCCCAAGAGAGATGCAATAGCCAAGATGAGGCTAACGGCTAACACCGGGGCTCTCTTTTGCAGCTTGTCAGAGATGAAGCCTTGGATGGTGCCACCTGCAGAAATAAAAGTGACATGGGGCCTTCTGGATAGAAGTGCAGAAGACACTCACTGATGTGCCTTCAATGGTAACTGCAATAGCAGGCTAGAGTTTACTGCAAGCAAAATACAACACAAACGGAGGACTGGCTGTCACTCTTTAAAAGCAATGTGGCCTAGACATTGAGGCCTGACCATCCTGTACAGCTTCATGGGTCTCCTCGTGACTCTGAATTCATGCCCAGATTCCAGACGTGGAAGAACACATCACCCCACAGATGTTGCTGAACTCCAACTCCCCCCAGCCCTAGCTAGCAGTGTCAATGAGAGACGTAACCCAACATCTTGTGGGGGGCCAAAGCTTCTCCATTCCAGTCTCTCATCCCATCCCAGACCTCTGCCTCCTGAACTCACTATCATACTAGGTCTTAATAAATATACCCTAAATGCAGCAAAACATATCATGAATAACAGGCAAATGGAAAGCAATTTAAACCACTGAGTCAGTGCAAAAATGGTGCTTGCTTTTCCCCTCCCACCCAAATCTATACTCAAGGAAGGAAAAAAGGGGGGAGGCAATTCCATGTTGTTCTGCATACCTATAATCCCTCCGACATCATACCAGATCGACAGCTCATCAGCTTCCGCCTCCTTCCATCCAAAATTGTCGTAGAGGTACAAAGGCAGCCAGAAGAAAAAGGAGTAGTTCACCAGCTTCAAGCAGGCATAGGCCAAGGAATACTGAAAGACAACCCAATGGAAAGCTGTTAGAACTGAAGCAACGTGAGCATAGCAAGCACACCATAATGGAGGAAGGAGGCCTGGGTTCAAATGCCCAGCTCTACCACAAGGGTCACTGGGTGGGCTTTAGGTAAAGTCTTACAGAATCACAGAGTTGGAAGGGACCCTGACGACCACCCAGTCCAACCCCCTGCAATGCAGGAATATGCAGCTGTTCCTTACGGGGACTGAACCTGCAACCTTGGTGTTATCAGCACCAGGCTCTAATCAGCTGAGCTACCTTGTGTCGTGCATCTCTCTGTCCAAGCGGCTTTGCTATTGTGAATACAAAAAGGGAAGCCTCAAGAAAGCGGACTTTTACAAGACATCTGAAGGCAGACCTGTTTAGGGAAGTTTTAGATGTTTGATTGTGCTTTTAATATTCTGTTGGGAGCCGCCCAGAGTGGCTGGGGAAACCCAGCCAGATGTATGTATGTATGTATGTATAAATAAATAAAAAGAAGGAATTTTTGAAGTCTCAGAGACCCCAGATTGAAAGATGCTGGTTGCCCTCACTAAATGATTGTCCTCCAAGCAGGTTATTTCCAGATGTTGTTGCCCTGCATCGTTGCCTGAGGCCCATGAGTCTTGACAACATCTGGAGGGCACCAAGTCAGGGAAAGCTGTAGAGATCCTTATGGAGTACACAGACCAGGGTGCCACATATTCCTAACAACATCAGGAGCCCTTACCAATATAACCCCAGGTAGACAACAAGCCTGAAAAAATCCAATAGCCTTGGGCTGGCGTGTGTTGCTGCTGCTGCCACTGTTGCTCAGATCAGCTGCCTGAATGGAGTAATTCTGATCATCGTCGTCGTCGTCACTGCTACCAATCAATGGCTCACTGACATCTTCTTCAGTAGAACTATCGCCCTCTTCGCCAACGTCAGGGAGGCCTAGAAGAGCAGAAGGGGCCGCAAATTAAAAAGAAAGGACAACACCATCCCCTCTCCCAGCGATCGCTTTTTTGGGTCATTTTCTCCTCCCTTCTGATTGGCTCGCTTGCTCTCCCATACCTCAGTCCTCCTCCTTTGGCTTAGAAACTCTTCTAGATGGTGTTCTGCAGAGTCGCCAGTTTCTACCCCTGGTCTTCTAGAGCACTCGAAAGTATCCTGTCTGATCCTGGCGTCGGCTCTCTCTGCTTTGAGTGTCTGGCCATTAGTTGGAAGACACAACAAATTAGTGCATTCCCTATATGGCTGCGGCTGAATGTCCCCAAACTGCAAGTTCTGCATCGCTGACGGTGCTGATGGCACTCAGAAAGCAGAGATACTTTAAGTCTCTCAGCAGCAGTTCTAGCGGAGGAACAGGGAGGAAGACTCTGTGCTGTAGGCTTGCTAAGCAGCTACTTGAGTTAGTTTGCAACACATCCAATGTTAACCTGTCTCCAAATCTGTCCTGCCTCTACAACTTCCTCTGCCCTTAGCAGACACACACACGTGTGCATACATGGGCATCCCACCCCAATCTCATCATTGAATTTGGAAACTCCTAACTTTGGAAAGACTTAGCAGCTTCAGGGAACAAGAATGTGGGAGAATGTAAGAATAGCCTCACTCATATTCCTCCATCAGCAGCCATTCTATCTGGTTACAACGCTTTGGGCTTAGAAACTCTTCTAAGATGGGTGTTCTGCAGAGTCACCAGTTTCTACCCCTGCAATGCAGGAATCTCAACAAATATGCATCCATGACAGAAGGCCATACAGTTGCCCTAGGTCAGGGTTTCCAAAACTTGGGTCTCCGGCTATTTTTGGACTAGCAGGAGCCAGTGGTCAGGGATGATGGGAAACTGTAGTCCATAAACAGCTGAGGATCAGAGTTTGGGAAATCTTGTTCTAGACACTCTTTTCAAACGGATGTTTGATTGGAAACAAAAATAAAAAAGGGAAAAATCAAAACAAAACAGGTCTTGCCTCCTGCCTCCTGCCATTGCTACTTACTCAAAAGTAGCTCTCCACCTGCCTCCTGCCTCTGTGCTCACACAGTTTTGCTGCTAGTGTTTTGTTGCATATTTGTGTTTTCATCTCTCTCTACTGCCCTGCTTTTGCCTGGCTAATTGACTCGACTTTGTGAGAAATGGGGTATGTAAATGGTTTAAATAAATAGCTCCTGCACCCCACTGGTTCTCAGTGCCACTGCCGAAGATGCAGTTTATAATAATAGCAGGAGCTGAGCACATGCAGAAAAAGTTTTGGAGTTTTAGCAACGTATTAGAGGAATGTCTAACCCACCTTTTAGGGCCCTATGGTTTCACACGATGGTTCACAAACAGTTTAGTGCACATGACATCGTCATGAAACAAAAAACAATAAATGCAACAAATTACATCAAACCTATCCGTTAAACAAAAACAAAACAGCAGCAACTAAAACTTTTTCCAAGTCCAAGGACACCATTTTTAAAAAAAGTCTTCAAATTTCATTTAAAAAGCAGCAGAAATGAAGCCAGGTGGACTTCCCCAGGGCTAGAGCTCCAAAGGTGTGGGGCAAGCACTGAAAAGGCCTTGTTCCTGATGCGAACCTTGCAATCCTTACCTGCAGGGCAGAGCAGGGCCTCTGAGGCTGATCTTAACACTCTGTCCCTGAGATAACCTCGCCTCAATTTTTTTTTTTTTAGGGCTTTAAAGGCCAAAAAGTGTTTTAAGTAGGATCTGGAAATGTATAGGCAGCTGTGTAACCAGTACAGAGTTGGTGGAATGTGAACTGAACCACTATCATCCACAAGCTATACACTTAATGCAATAAAAGGAAATTGGGTTGCAAGTAGGAAAGTTAGAGGATGTGGTCACCTCACTGCTACTCACCTACTTCCTTGGGGGAAATCACCAGGCCAAAGAAGACAATGATTCCTCCAGCAAACTGGACTGAAGCTGTCACCAGGAAGGCATACTGAAAGAGGGGAAACAAATGCAGAGCTCTTACATGTGTATTTTTAGTCTCCTCGTCTTAAATTAAGAAAACATCACCCCATTTTTCAGCACTTCATGCCAGTAAAACAGATTTACAAGTTCCTTAAAAACAGCAAAACCTAAGAGATGTACAGAACATGAAAAATGGCACAAATAAACACAATGGAAAAACTTTAACAGAACTACTTAGTTTGCTGTGGCCAAAAAAAAAAAGACAAACAAAATAAATGGAGTTTTGTGTTTATGTATTTATTTAGACTGTCTTTCAGCCCGCTTGTCAATCCTATCAGGTTCACAGTTACCAGGTTTTAAACAATACAACTTAAATTACAAGTAGAGACATGAGGTAAAATAGAAAAACAACCAAAAAACCTAATTCTTAAGATGATTTTGAAGCTTAGGGGCCATCCCAAAAAAGGCCCATTCTGTCTGTAGGATCAGAAGAAGGTTACTTATACCCATCTCTTAGTGATCAGGAAGGTTCCTAAGGAAGAAGGAACTCAAATATCCTTGACCTAGACAATAAAGGGTTTAGAAGCAAGTGGTAGCAGTATGAATATAGATCAGGAACAAATCTGCAGCAGCTGAAGTTAACAGAGAACAGTGGCATAGCTAATGCCAAATACTAGTCTAGTTGCCATGTTTTGGTGCAGGTGGTTTACTGACAGCTTTCAACGGGAGCCCCATGTAGACTGAATTGTAGTACTCCAGATTATGCACCCTGATATTAGGTGCTTCTTTTCCAGGAAGATATTGATTAAAGAATCAGCCAAAACTGACAGAACTTCCTTCTTGGCCACAGCTCCAATCTGGGCATCCAGGAGAAGGTCCAGACCCAGGAATAGCCCTACATTAAGAACGTTCTCTTTGGGTTGGAGGGGACAAACAGACATTCCCATCACCAGAGCCACAGCTGCCCACCATGAACAACCCAACCAGTGGTTTCATGTAAATATTAAGACAACGCTGGAGACAGCATCTCCCTCGAAAATGAGCTCCAGTAGGGGGACCCATGGTTTTCAGTCTTGCATATCAAGACTAGCTCTAGTCCATGGGGAAGGCAAACAGCAAGCAGCTCCACTCACTTCGTAGCCATACTGCAGAACTGAAGAGGCAAGGAAAGCTCCAAAGATGTTGCCCACCGAGGCACAAGCACTCCAGAGACCAAACACAAGCCCCCTCCTGAGTGTCCAAGAAAGAAAGAAAAAATTGGTTAACTGCTGAAAATGAAGACAGAGTCCAATTTATGAGGCACACACAGTGAAATGCTCCTCTCCACACTCCCTTAACAGAACTTGCATGCATGGTTAAGCCTTCACAGGTCTGTCTACTTCATTGGGAATACCAACATTGCTAGCAGAGAGATGCTCTGTGCGCGTCACCCAATCATTCTTGGATTCCAGGCTTCCTAGAAATACTGACCCAAGAGGTCTGTTTTCAGTGAACTGGGCACTTCATCCAATGCTGCACACCTGAGATAATGCTGCCATTTTACCCTTGTCTCTTCTTACAATGAAAACTAAGGCAGACCGAGAGCTTCTGACAAAACAAATGATTCTGTTTACACAGAAACCTGAGGAAGATTCAGAAATTACCTCAGGACTGCAGCTCATGCAAACACATATTACTTATATATGCATATGTGTATTTATTCATTAGTGTTTTTGTTAAGTTTGAAGATCTACTCCAGTGCCTATCACAGGGATGGGGAACTTGTGCCCCCCCCCCCAGGTTGTTGGACTCAAAACTCCCATGAGCCCTTGCCAGCATATCCAATGGCTGAGGATGGTGGGAATTGTAGTTCAGCAACATCTGAGAGCACCACAGGTACATTGCAAAATGCACACACAGAGGAGAGACAAGGCACAAATGAATAGGAAGTGACTGAGGAGCAGCAAACATACCCAGCTTTGCCAAACCAGTTTCCCATGACAGCTACGACACATGGCCAGCCAGTCGACTGCAGCAAGCCGTTCACAATCCATAGGAAGCAATAGAACCACTTGTTGTAGAAATGCAGCCATTCAGTGACAGTGCCAAAAACGAACACCTGGGAGGAAAGAAGGTGACGCGGTTAACAGCAAGGTGAAAGCAGCCTTGCAAACAAGCCTACAAAACTCACTGGCCCACTGTATTAATCACTTGTGACCTAAAAGAAAAGAAGTAGCAACACTTCTGTAAAATATTTCCCTGGTTAGG
Organism: Podarcis gaigeae; assembly: GCF_964106915.1. Classification (NCBI taxonomy): domain Eukaryota; kingdom Metazoa; phylum Chordata; class Lepidosauria; order Squamata; family Lacertidae; genus Podarcis; species Podarcis gaigeae. The sequence continues at coordinate 22,551,062 of NC_139686.1, read as the reverse complement.
ATCACCTGGAACTGATCCTTGCTCACTACAGGAGACAAAGCAAAGAGGGCACTAATTTATAAGGTCGTGGGTTAAGAGAATAGATGTTTTGTGGCTGCTAAATGACAATGGAAGGTGGAAGAAACGAACCAGTATAAAAGGAAGGAGGAATGTTGAGGACAAAGAGAACCACACAGGTGAGCCACGCAGACCTAGTAGGTCAATATCAATCTAGGCTGCATTCAGAAGGAATGTAAACCTAATTACTAAGGCTGAAAACAAGTAATTCCAGCCAATTATTTCTAGATGCTATAATAACCCGGTGCTTCCCAATCTCTTGACTGAATTACCAACTAAGACATGAAGCATATAGACATGTGCAAGCAATGGAACTGAGATCCCAGTTGAACCAGCTTAATTTGGAAAGGCCAAAAAAGATCTCACTCCAGCCTGCATGAACAATATGCACTGCAGTCAGGTTTCATGTCTTTTCTTTACTAGCTTGGTTGTGTTTAACCAGCTGAAGCCTTGCAGTATCTGAACATGTGCAGTATTGAGGATTTTTTCATGAATCTAACAGCTCCCCTTGGCCAGAGGATACAAATTTACCATACACAAAATCAAAAGATGCTGAAAATCCTAGACAACTCATTGCCTCAGGAATAAGTCTGACTACAATGAAATTTTCCATGTCAAAGACCAAGTATTGTAGGAACTGCATATCTCTTCCCAACTTGAGCTGAGATTTCCCAGCTTACCACGACTGCAGAGGAACACATGCCGAATGACAGGACCCAGCGCATATTCAGACGATCCCCAACAATACCGCTGATAAAAAGACCCTTAAAAAAGAGAGGAAAATATTACCATTTAACAATATGATGTAGTCTTTGAATTATGAATGCTTTCAACACAGTAGGCTTCAAGGTACCGCACTATTCTTTGTGGTTTCCATTCTAGAAGAGGCTATCTTGTATTCTAGAATTCTATATTGTATTCTAGAAGAGTTCAAACCTCTGAAGGGCACCAAGTTAGGGAAGGCAGGAATTCATCCATGCCCTGGCTTCTGCAAAGCCACACAAGCATTTGGTGGATCCAGAGCTTAATTCACTGGGAAGGATTGTAGATGGGTGGTGGAGCACCAGCCTTATCCACAGAATGTCCCAGCATCAGCCCCGGCATCTTGAGGAAGGGCAGGTGGACTCCTGTCTGAAACCATGGCAGTCTACTGTCAGTCCACATAGGCAATACTGAGTCAGATGGACCAAAGATGTCATTCGGGGTAAGGCTAGGTTCTTAAGATCTTACAAATGTACACACACCCCACACCAGACCTGAGGGGGTTGTGATCTTCCCTCTCTCTCTCTTGACAGGCTTTTAGAGTTTGATGGGGAAAAGGTTTCACTCACCACAGCGTACGAGAACAGGAAGATGGTGTCCAAAGTTCCAAGGAAGAGTGTGGCTTTCCTAGTATCGGGAAACATATGGCTATTGTTCCAGAGCTGCAGAGAAGCAAAAATCACCCCCAAATAGGGATCTCAAATGTACTGATGGGATAACTTAAAAATGACCAGGGATAACCAGCACAATGCATCTTCAATGCCCCAGCCTTCATCAGAAGCACGGAAGCAATCTCAGTACTGTAACACTGACTCCAACCACTAGAGGTCAGTCCCTTTTGCATTTTAAAGATGTTAATGTTTTTATTCCTAAGGGCTCTACTGAAGAGGTCCTATACTGTCTTACTTTTCAAAGTACAAACACACCCCACCTGGAATTACCCAGAAAGGGCTGCTTCACATTTGACACTTACTCTTAACTTTTTTTTTGTTGGGGGGACATTGACACCATGATTCTGGTGCATGTCTCCACTGAGTGTCGATTGGTTGGCAGACCCAGATCTGTGCCATGTCGTGATGTTAAGCAACTTTTTACTTTGAACACAACTTTTTGAATGTAACCATCAACTCTTTGGGGACATGGGGCACATATGAAAATTGGAGACGCTATTGCAGACACTATGCATGCAAAGCAGCCATATGCATGTACACAATACAATACACACTCTCCTCCCCCCTCCATACCAGTAATTAAAATGGGAGGGGTTGGGATCCCCCCTAGGCCTACTGTGTGGGCTGAGAGGTCCCACTAGAGAGATCAGCTTTTCTCCCCACCTGAAATCTGTAGGAAGACACACATACACATTGCAACCATTAGGCTTGGGGGAAGCACTTCTTTCAAGATGAACTTAACCAGGGAGCATGGAAAGAGGAAGGGGCTTTTAAGGCACAAAGGAAGCTCTCTGTGGGCACATCTCTGCCCAGAGGCACCATGTTTGTGGCCCTTACTGTGCCATTACAAACAGCACAATGTGCAATGACAGATTATATTGCTCCTTCCAAGTGACAACTTGCAAACAGCCAAGCCATTTTCCATATGGTTGTCTGGAGCACAAATCTCTAAAAGCGAGGGATATACAGTGGTACCTCGCAAGACAAAAAACGCGCAAGACGAAAGGGTTTTTCATTTTTTGAGTTGCTTCGCAAGACGATTTTCCCTATGGGCTTGCTTCGCAAGATGAAAACGTCTTGCGAGTTTGCTTCCTTTTTCTTAAAGCCATCAATACCCAAGGAATCCGCGCTCCGCAAGACGAAAGAATCGCTATACGAAACAACTCGCGGAACGAATTAATTTTGTCTTGCGAAGCACCACTGTATTAGTCTTCTGACACTACCAGAAGGCATAAATCAAGAGTGCTGATGATTGTATTGTTACCACACACACACACACACACACACACACACACAGCCTTTTGAAAGGACTAAGGGACAAGGGTATAGGTTAAGTGTGGAGCTGTGTGTACTTGCCCTGAATCAGAAAGGGAGGCAACCTGAGCTACTGCATGCCAGTGTGGTGTAGTGGTTAAGAGCGGTAGACTCGTAATCTGGTGAACCGGGTTCGCGTCTCCGCTCCTCCACATGCAGCTGCTGGGTGACCTTGGGTGGCTAGTCACACTTCTCTGAAGTCTCTCAGCCCCACTCACCTCACAGAGTGTTTGTTGTGGGGGAGGAAGGGAAAGGAGAATGTTAGCCGCTTTGAGACTCCTTTGGGTAGTGATAAAGTGGGATATAAAATCCAAACTCTTCTTCTTCTTCTTCTTCTTCTTCTACTACTCAAGAATCACTGAATGCAATTGCTTTACTCCAGAGTAAGAATGCAGAGGATCGCAGCCTTATGGCAACTTGCAGACAGCCAACTTTAGTTTTATGTCGAGTTAGGTATGGCCAACCGTTGGCCCATAAGTAAAATCTAGGCTCCCAGAGCAATTTGATCTGGTTCTTGGCAGCCCGACTCACTTCTATTCTAAGCATGCTAAAAATGTTCCCCCACCATTTCATGTGCATGGAAGAGAAAAATGTCTCCCTCCACCTTGTAAGCAAGGGAGCGATTCCACCGTGTTAATCCTCCTTTTATAGATTTTGTTATGTGGCACCCCAGCTATTCCTGAGCACTTATTCTCCACAGCTTTGACACCATGACTGGCAGACAGTACTTGTCCGCTTCTGAGAAAGGAGCCCATTTGGGTGGCAAAATACACATCTGCCACTGTCTCACTCACAGTCTGGGGGAAAGGGAGCAACCCAAGAATACAGAAGTTGGTCCCCCAAAATTATAGTGTTATCCTATTCAGGTTTGTCTGGGGGCAAGCCCCCCCCCCATTTCTATAGGATATTCCTTAGAGCAGCAGTTCCAAACCTGTGGGTCCCCAGATGTTGTTGACTACAACTCCCATCATCCCTAGTGAGCAAGGCCAGAGCTCAGGGATGATGGGAGTTGTAGTCCAACAACATCTGGGGACCCACAGGTTGAGAACCGCTGCGTTAGAGCATTTGCTGCTGCAGCTGCTAAAGGACAATAGTCATTTACCTCTCTTGCTTCCATGAAAGGAAAATTCCAGACACTACAGAGCTGGGAGAAATCTTAGAAAGCCTAGAGTGCTGAAAAACAGAACGTCGCAGAGTCTCCCTTTCCCTTGCTTTTGGCGGTTTGGATGAATACATCCAACACTGGCCAAAGTCAATATTTAATGGAGTCAAGATTACCCACGTCAGAAATCTTGTGCATTCTGCTTATTGAGAAACCAGGCTGGACTCGCACAAGCAGGAGAGAGCAAGGTGCCCCCCCCCCAGCCATTCTTTCACATCACTGCTCCTATACAGATGTCACGTGGGACACAATGCAGTGAACTCAGCCCCATGGAAGCTTCCTCCAATAGATCACTCTCCTGCGACAACAGGATGTAGTGCTTGGACGGTACCCAAAGAAAGCCCAGATGATTTGTTTTGGCTCCCACAATGGAGGAGGGAGCTTCCCCTTTCAGGTGACCAACTTTGTGAGACGAGCTACCACTTCACAAGTAACAGCTGTTGGGCCCACCCCTCCCTGGTGGACAGAAAAGCATCCCTTTTGGGGGCAACCTGCAGACCTGTGATATGAATTTTATATCCTAGGTTAGCCCTATTCAAACCTAACCCATTGAAATGGATGGATATGACTAACTTACCTCATTTGGCTGGAGGCTGGGGGAGGTGTTGTTATGGGGAAAGGGGGTCCACTGGTTGGATATGCTGACCTTGACATTGCTAAACGTCTTCCGGGAGGCATGGAGCAAAGAGTAGCTGGGGAATTTATGGGGGTGGGAAAGAGGGGAGAGAGAGAAAGAAGAAATATCAGGTTATTTTCTCATACCTACAAGAATTGCTATCTGGTTTCCTGAGAGGTGCTGCCCTTGTCACTTCCGAAGAACTTTTGGAGTTTGCCATTTTTTGTGGCAACTGGTTGTCATTTATTCTGGTGGTATCCTTACATGGGGAGTTGCCCAGGCGTTCCAATGATTTCGGATGGTGGATGTAAGATGCTCACATTAGTAGTCATAGACCTTTGTATTGCGAGGCCTCCTCCGGAGGATGTTCTGTCTGGCGGAAACCTAGTTCCTCCTCATCTAGATATCTCATTTTAGTTCAAAAGCCCGGAGAGATCTCCTTGGGGGTGGTTTTCCTTTTAGGGGGTGATATACTGCCCTCCCTTATGTGTTGTGCTTTCATAATTAAAGGCGGGTTTATCTCTGCCTTTACCTGGAGGTTATGTGGACGACAATCTGCTGAGTTATATTCCTGTGTAGGGATCATTTTGGATGAAATCTGGCCCTCCCTTGTCACTGACAAGTGCAACATTGGTTAGAGTGGGGAAGGATTTCAAAAGCTGGTTTTGGGAAGACCGCTTTTCGTATGTACGTTGTAGAAGAACAGAACCTCCCAAAATCCAAATCAGAAACTAAAATGAATAGAAGAGGAGTTGGGGCAGGGGATTGGGAACCTGTAGCACTCCTGCTATTGTTAAGAGTACTGTTCCCATTGACCCCAACCAGCATAGTCAGTGGTCAGGAATACAGGAGTTGTAGCCCAGCAACTTCTAGAGGGCCACTAATTTCTCACCACAGGCAATGAGGAGAACACCTGTTCTAGAATTAGAACATCCAAGCATCTCCATCCAGAATCAGCTTAACTGTCTCTCCACCTTCAACTTGCTCAACCGTCCACAAACCCCACAAAAATGGCTATCGTACAGACTCCGTTGCAACAACCTACCTGAAGAACGTGAGCAGGAACACGGCGACATGATGGTGTGTGCACTGCGACGTGAGGGTCCTATTTGCAGGCGGCCTCCTCCGAACTCCAGGCATAGCTCTCCTTCTGGCTTCCCCAACTCCCCTCCCCAACCCCCTTTCGCCCTTTCAGGGTAGAACGTAGATTAGGTCATTTCTCTTCTCCCTTAATAATAAAAAAGAGGAAAAGGTAAGCATAGGCAACATAATCAAAATCATTTTATTATTGCAGTCATCAGAGTCTTTGGACATTCCCAGAGCTGGATGGTCTGGTTTTTTGACAATGAGAAATCAAACCTTTTGTGTTATTGGCCCATTCCGCCAATAGATATTCAACGGGCGCCTTTTGTGTCAATTTCTGCTGAAAACTTTTCTGTTCTGCCAGGCCTTTGCAGGCATTTAAGAATACATTTCCCACAATGGTCTATTGCTGTTTGTTTCCAATTTCTTTTTGCATTTAACTTGCTTTTAACTTTTTGTGATTTTATCGTCTGGTTTTATGTTTCCATTTTGTTGTAAATCAATGTGAGATTTTTTATGATGCAGTGTTATATAAACTGTTTTATAAATAAAATTAAAAAGTTGCATAGAACTCAGTGGAACTTACCGTATTTTTTGCTCTATAAGACCCACTTTTCCCCTCCTAAAAAGTAAGGAGAAATGTGTGTGCATCTTATGGAGCGAACGCAGGCTGAGCAGCTATCCCAGAAGACAGAACAGCAAGAGGGATTGCTGCATTCACTGTGCAGCGATCCCTCTTGCTGTTCTGGCTTCTGAGATTCAGAATATTTTTATTCTTGTTTTCCTCCTCCAAAAACTAGGTGTGTCTTGTGGTCTGGTGCGTCTTATAGAGCGAAAAATACGGTACTTATGAGAAAACTGGCTTAGAAAATTATTATTTTCTCCCACTGATGAGTCCCTTTACACACAGCAGTGTGTCCAAATAACTTGCAAAATTTTAAGTGCATAAAACATAATGAAAAACCGGAAAATACAATAAAAATCATGCATAAAACAGATGCAATAACATAGAATAGCAGAGAAAATAACATCAATAGACAGCAAAATCATCATAGCCCATCAAATGCCTGGAAGAAGTTTTCATCTGGCACCAAGAGAATGTTAATTGATGGTGCTACATAGATCTCACAAGGGAGAGCATTCCACAAGCAGGGAAACACAACTGTAAAGGCCCTGTCTTTTGCTGCAACCCTTAGAAATACAGAACTGTAGAGTTTGAAGGGACCCCAAGTGTCATCTAGTCCAATCTCCTGCAATGCAGAAATCTCAACTAAAGGAACCCGGAGGAGAGCCTCAAATGAAGATTAAAAAATCTGGGTAGTTTCATATAAGGAGAGACACTCTAAAAGATTAATGAACTTAGGATCCTGTCCCACCACGATAAGAGGCCAAATACATTTATATATATCTGTGTGAAAGCAATGGACTCATTAGTAATATGTCTTTCCCAAGACCTGCCACCCCGAGTCTCAAGATCTGCCCCAAAGTCCTAGTGCAGGATGGCGATATGAGACAAGGCATGGTTGGTAGCTGTGCTCTGTTTATGGAGCTCCCACTCACTTGAGATACTAGCTATTTCTACACAATAGATGAAAACTTATTTGCCTTTGAAATCCGACGTTGAGGCTGGTTAGAGTAAAGGCTTTGTACTGCTGTATTTTTGTACTGGATGAGTGAATTTCTTCTGCTTTATAGTTTATATTACTGATTATAGGAAGAACAGAGTATGAAAACTCTGAAATAAATGCAGCCACAATACCGAAGCAGAGCACACAGGAGCACTGGCCCACATGCTGTATTCTGTTTCCAAAAGCAAGCAGATGCAACTAGCCCGTCCAGGCATTCTGCTTGAATGTATAACCCAGATAAGGATGAGTGTGCTGTCCCACTGCCATCTCCATTACATTTCAATTCTTAGAGGCTGAAGATTTGAAGCAGGAAGATTCAAGAACTCATGGAGGCTCCGGACAGGCAGGGCTCTAAATCATGCAGGGAATCTCCATGAGTATAGGAGGCTCCCCCAATCAGAAACACCTTCCATGATCTTGAGGACAACAGAGCAGGGTGGATTTGATTTTAATTTAATTCACGATTTAAATCACTAGTCGGTAAGACTTGATTTAAATCATTTTTTTTAACAGAAAGACTCATTCTCGCTGGTATAATCTTAATATTTACAACCAGATGAAGGTTTCATTTTTGGCATAATAAATTTTCAGAGACAATTTTGGTTATACTATTAGAAATACATAGATAATTATGAAATTATTGTGAGGTTTAATAAGTTAACTGTTTATATTTGGAGAACTTTTCTGCTGTACTTTATTGGAAGGAGAAAAATAAACATTTCCTTAATAACAATTTAAACAATTTCTTTAACTAAAACAATAACATTATAGCACATGTATCCATGTTTGTTAACTGATGTGGTTAAACTTAAAAAAACAAAACTTAGACTGAGTTTTAGCACACATGAAAAACTTAAAACAAATCCTTATTTCCTGATGAATAGGCTTTGGACTATAATATAACTTAAATAGAAAACTATCTTTAGAAATATTTTTCCTCCAAAAGCATTTTATTTTAAAAATCCGATTTAAATAAAAAACTCCATTTAATATATATTTTTTAAAATTGTTGATTTTTATCCACCCTTGTCCCCACTCTCTCTTCTGCATGTATGTTGTACTGTACACAGAAACAGAACTCCCAAATAGGGCTACATCTGTATCTGGCTACAGATTACATTCACTGCTTGAGACGCAGCAGCTTCAAAACCACCCCCTGCCCTACGGCTGGAGTCTCCTAGAGAGAGGCAGACAGGGAGAAAGCTGGAGGAGGCAACTGTTATTTGTCTAGGCTTATCTTATCTGTCCTTTAGTTGGCTATTTTTTCCTAGAAGTTGGGAGGGGGAGAAGGAAAATGAGCTGCTAGGAAGAGATCTTGGAGGAGATAAGCCACAGACTGCCCCTAGATCTGTGGCCCTCCAGATGTTGGATTACATCACCCTCAATGGTCAGAGATGATGGGGGTTGTAGTCCAGCAACATCTGGAAGGCCAAAGGTCAGCCACCTCTGCCTTAGGCAAACTACTGTTCTCTCAACCTCAGTGTGCCCTCTCAAATCATTAATCCGGAAATAACACAATCATCCTACCTTACAGAGCTCTTGTTAAAGATTCACCATCTTGCCCAATATTCTTAAGGATTACTGAGGTGACATGTGCTGTTCAGGTCTGAGCTACTCTTTAGGGCTATCATGGGACAAATCCAGAGCTTCTAAGCTTCCCTTCTTCTGAGCCAAGGGCCATAAAGGAGAGAGAAAGAGCCTCAACAGATCGGGGTGGAGAAAGAAGGCTCAGCTTCTGAAGCATAGGCTAGATAGTCACCACTAATTATAACGTGAAGGTTGGCTTCACTCTGAAAGATGTGAAGAAGAGGAGCTATGGCTCAGTGGTAAAGCATATTCCTTACATACAGAAGGTCTCATGTTCAGTTCTTGGCATCACCAGGTAGGGCTGGGAGAGACCCCTGCCTGAGAGCTGCTGCCAGTTTGTGTAGACAATACTGAGCTAGATGGGCCAATGGTCTGATTGAGCTCGATAGCTTCCTGTGTTCCTTCTCTTGCTAGTCAACAGAGGAACCTTGCTGAAATCAGTTCTACTCCTGTAACATTGACAGAAAAACTGAAAAAGCAAAGAATACCAAGGAGTTAGGTAGGGCTGATTAAAGGAGTTCCATTTTGCTTCCTACTCACTTTGGCAGCAGGACGCTGCGGCAATTAGCTAGATTTGACACAGGAGCATTTGGAAACAACCAGCTAAGAGCAGTCAAGACGCAGAAGGCCTCAGCGGCTCTGGCGATCACAAAGCACTTACTGGGTTAGGCTTGGATTTTCTCAAGCACACAAAGCTTGCAGGAGGCAAAAATTCTGCCAGGAACCAACAGCTGAAGAATATCCCCTTTATTACTTATATGGAAAGCTACTATATACTTTTCTGAGAATTGTACAGCACCAAACATTATCAAACACAGATTCACATTTGCACGACTCCACTACAGCATGTTGCTCCACAGCCTATGAAAATTGGGAAGGGTTCATAAGAGCTTGAAGGTTTTGCCTTCCATCTCATCACACACTGCCTTATTAACTTGATTAAGACATGCAATATTTATCCAGTAGATGCTCTCCTGCAACTCATTTTTCCTCCTCCCTTCCAGAGCTTGCTGTAACCATATTTCCATGTTATGGCCGCATCAAGGTTAACTGAGGTTAAAGCTAACAGGATTGCTTCCAATCCATTAAGTAAAATAATGGTTTGGTACCAGCTTGCAAACCAATGTCTCAGGTTGTCTTCACTGCAGTTAGCCCCCAATGCACAACTTAACTATTAAATCCACAGTGTGGCATTACCTTTATTGGAAACTACCAAAAAGTTTTTTGTTTCTGTAAGGTGGCAAGTTCTTCATCAGACAAAATACTACACAAGACAAGGGGTGACTGTGCATGGAAAAATAAGAAAAGAACAAAACTATGGTTACAGCAAGCCGAAGAAGGGAGGCAAGAATTCATACAAAAGAGGGAAGTTGGCAGCAGGAAGGAACCACAAAGGCCTGCGGTGCACCTCCAATCTCCAATCTATGTACTATTACTTGAACCAGATTGGTGCCAGCAAGTAGCTAATATCCCCAAAATGTTCCTGGTCCCATCTGGGAACAAAGATCAGATAAGACTGACTGCACATGTCTTAAAACACCCCAAGAATTAGCTGCCCCTTTTTGCCAGGAAAGCCTCTTGCTTCCTCGCCACCCCAAATAACAGAAAACATTCCCTTGAAATAAATGCCCAACACCAACCGAAACACTTGTAAATTGCTGGCGGGATTACAACCTGACCAGGCTTAAGCTAAAAACCCCCTTTTGTCTGTTTAATTCGAGAATAAATACAGAAATCCCAGACTTGTTTACTTTCCTCCGGCTTTTGACTCACGTGCCTCCAGAGCAGCATTCCCTCCTTAACCTTAACAACACGCCTTTGCAAACCTTGTCCCGACAAGGAAATAGGACTCCACCTGCTCAAACAGCTACGTGGCAGGAGGCTGCTGTTAAAAGGCACCCAGGGCCAGCACAACAAGCAGCAGCAGCTTCGGGCCATTTCCCGCTGAAGCCACGGCAAGGCAGACCCGCGTGTCCCAGGGCACGTCTGAATCCGGCCCGAAAGCAGGCGTCTTGCCTGCTTGCTTTCGAATAATAATAATAATTTTTAAAAATCACATTCAAGGACAATGACTCAAGAAACCTCGCAAACCCGGCCGTGAGCGTGGGCTTGAGCGCCAGTGGAGCCGCCCCTGCCTCCCCCAGCCCTCGTCCCCCGACCACGCCGGGGCTCCTTCCCTTCCCTCCTCGCAGCCCCCGGGAGCCTCCACGTAAACACCGCTCACCTGCCCGCATTTCCAAGGCAACTTCCAGGAAGTCACGTGAGAGCCTCCTCTTCCGAGCCGGCGCCGCTCGCGCGCCACCTCTCCCGCTCCCTCGCCAGCTCGGGCCGCGGCCCCGCCCACCTCGCCCTCGCGGTGCACTCTGGGAGTCGTAGTCCTCCTCCTCCTCCCTGCTGCCCCGCGCTTCTTCAGCTCGCGAGGGCGACGGTGAGGCTGCGGCCGCCGGAGACGGCAGCTCACCACGTTGCTTTCGATGGGCTGCGTTGTGGCGTCGTGGGATCGGGCCGCGCAGCGCCCCTGCGAGGCTGGAAAAGCCTTTGCCTGTTTCCTTCGGGGAGCAAAGCAGCGATTAACCACCACCATCTCAAACCCCGTTGAACTGAAGGGGACTGACTTCAGAGTAAACAGGCATTGGATCGGGCCGTCATTTTGCCACTGTCCAGAAGCTGGGAGGGCGAGGGCGCCTCTCCAAATCTTGCTCATTTACCCGGGAGTAAGAATAGGCATTTAACAAGAGATATATTTCCAACAAACTTTTAAAAACTCCTGTGCTTTTCAACAGCTGCCTATCACTTAGAAATCCAACAAGTTATTGTTATTATTTATTGAATTTATATACCGCCCTATACCCGGAAGTTTCATTCAGGGCGGTTCACAAAATACGATAAAAATATAAAACCACAAAATACATAATTAAAATAAAAACAACAACCCAATAACCCCCCCCCCAATTTAAGAGCATAGGATCCTCACAACATTTAAAGTAAGTTGTCTCCATCTCTGCATCTCTACCTGTGGGATGCCTGCCTTCTGCTATGCATCTCTGAGAGGTGCAAACTTTCCAGTTGCACAGAAATCTTTACCAATAGGAGTGGAAATGGAGCCAGTGAATGGACTGTTAAAAACACACACACACACACACACTTGCTCTTGCTGCAGTTATTGTGCTAGAAGGGATTTTACCTTTTGAGATTAAACAGCTCATCCTAGGGGGATACCACAGTCCCATTCCCCCACCCCTGCAAGGCTTCTGTGCTCCTAACAGTGATATATGAAAGGCAGAATTTCAACTGGCACAGCTTTTTCCTGACATGGACATGCAGCAAAAAGAATGGCTCCAGCCTCCACCTGACAGAGCTTCAGTCCGTTTTTAGATCGTGAGAACCTCAGTAGGCATCACCCATAGGTGTATGTGGTGGCATGAGGAAAAACCCACAGAATGTGCAGAGCAGGAAGAAAAGGTGGATATCGTCGTTTCTTTCTGTTGCTAGATTTGAACAATGGTTCTCTTCTGGATAACTTATTAATTATTTGACAGCTTGCTTCTCTCTTGGAGTCTAGAGACCTGTATCAGTTACTTGACTGCTGTGGGAGAAAAATTCTCAGTGCAGTTTGCAGGGGGAATATTGTTATTCTTCAATCTATAGCCAAACCAGATGCATATTTGATGTTAGTAGTAAATTAGGCTTAATAATGCAAGCAGCATTGTTACCAAAGCAAAGCTCTATGGACCTGAAAGCACATGCTACTGACTACAATAGCAATTCTGACTCAACATTTATAGGATTGGACTGGTTAATTAAGGAGGAAGTTGAGTTTTTTCTTTTAAGATATCAGGCCTGTGCTTTACTTCTCTGTATTTTCAACACAAGTGGCTTCTCACTTTTGATACTGTTTGAGAAAGTTGTGCAGACTTAAACTCTTTGTGTAGTGCAATCCTGCAAATGCCCAAGGCTGCAGTCCTATACAGTGATACCTCAGCTTAAGTACTTAATTCGTTCCAGAGGTCCGTACTTAACCTGAAACTGTTCTTAACCTGAAGCACCACTTTAGCTAATGTGGCCTCCTGCTGCCGCCATGCCGCCGGAGCACAATTTCTGTTCTCATCCTGAAGCAAAGTTCTTAACCTGGAGCACTATTTCTGGGTTAGTGGAGTCTGTAACCTGAAGCGTATGTAACCCGAGGTACCACTGTATTGGATCCACTTACCTAGGGGTAAGCTCTCCCATCCCTTGAAAAACAGTGGCACTTACCTCTTAGTGGCCAAGCGCAGAATGTTGCTGTTGGTTTCTTTATGACTGCCTGACAATGATTCACTTTTCAGCATTCATGTTATTCAGAGAAATACAACACTTCCTTTGCACTGAGCTAGGAAGTGGCTTTCATATACGGCTGTATATGAGTGCCTCTCTGGGGGTTGGTGCTCCAACTAAGTAGTTAAAGAAAAGCTCAAGGATTGAGTTGGGTAAGATTCATTTTATAAACAGAATAGCCTGAAGACGTTGAACTTGTAGGACTACATTTCCCATCAGGCTGCAAGCAAGCCCAGGAAAGGTGGGAGGGGAATACAAAGAGAGCTATACCTGGCCGTGCAGGTAAGAGAAAAGGGTGAACAACAGGTGAACAAAAGTTGGTGTCAAGGTTTACTACTGCTTTAAGATATTGTGGAGGGTTTTAATGTTGTACTGCATTGAGCAATGACTGTCCCTTCTGTGGTCTGAGGAAGGGAAATTTTTGCTGGAGCAAGAGTTGGAAGGAGGAATTGTGGAAAGGGGAAGTGATGGTGGCTTCGATGTTACTGTGATAACGAGGAAGCAGTTCTGCAAGGGGGCAGGCGCTGGAAAGAAAGGTTTCTCTTTGTTACTGATAAACCTACAAGGGGAAAATACAGGAGTGTGTGGGCTGGAAAAACTGCTCTTTCTCTCTGCCGCTCATACCGGTCCTAATGACTCATAAATGCACACTTTCTACCTGTTGTCCTTGGGTGTAAAAAGATATCTGCTCACCATGAGAGAATAGCTTCTTTGTGACAGCAGTGCTGACAAGACAGTGCCTACTTCTTCTAATTTTTCTCCCAGCAAAAGCTGACCTCTCTCTTAATACTGTGGATTATATGAATCGTGCTTTCTCAAGAGTGTCATGATAAAGAGGTTGCTTCATGCTATCGGGTGATTCATCCAGCATAGGTAGAAGTAGATCTCAGGCTTGTGTGATCTTTGTTAGTTTTTACTATAAAAAACCCCCTGAGGTGAAGCAACTGTGAGGGTGCAAAATGCCGGTTTGGGGTCAGCTAGGGCGACTAGGTATAAAGTGATTTAGGGGGATGAGCTACCTACCAAGTGCATCCAATCCTCAAATTATTTGGGGGTGGGGAGAAGTAGAGGGGTTTTTATGAAATCCACAAGCCTCAACCCTGATCACCACAACTTCTGCCCAATTCCCCACTTGTACACAGTACCTAAGAGAGTGGGACCCCCATCTGCCCACCCCACCCCAGTAATTTGAAAACTAGCTGCATTTTAAAATCCTTGTGCTAGAATGACCTGCATATAAAAGAAAAGAAAAAAGACACAGCATTTTAGACCTTTGATTGCCATTGCTAAACAACTGGGAGACAGAAACCCTTTCAAATCTACTGCATATCTCTTTGTTTTGTCCTGGCCCCAGATTTATGTGGGCACATCATGCAGAACACCCAACACCTCCAGAACAAAAGATAACAGGCAGCAGGATTAAAGTTTACCCTGCCAATGCAGATGATGTCTGTTGTTATTATTATACCCATATTGGAGCTGCGGGCTGACAGCGAATGTACACCATCCCTTCAAAGCCCATTCAACACACATATCAACCGTATGGATTCCCCCAAAGCATCTTGGGGAGTGTAGTTTTTGGGAAAGGCATGTGTTTTAAATGTGTGTTGAATGGGCTTTAAATGGAGAGAGTGGGTTGCCCAATGCTGCTACTTCCACTTCGCTGCAGGGCAGGGGGGAGTTAGAATAGTGTACGACAACCCTGAAGTGTAGTCCAGTGTTATGCTGGTGTTTTGCTTTTGTTCAGTAAGTGGGTAGGAAATGCTGAAAAGTTGAGCATAATTAATTAAGCGTTAGAGGGGGACATGGGAACTAGGGAAAATAAGGTCTTCAGCCATGGATGGAAAGATGTCTGAATGAGAAACAATGGAGAAAGCAAGTTTTTTTCTGATTTTGACAAAGAGGAATGGCTGAGGGGCTCAGAATGAAGCTAGCGGGGCAGGCTGCCTTCTGCTGTCCATCAGCATTTACTGCCTGAGATGATTGCCTCCCTCTGCCTAATGGTAGGGCCAGCCCTGATAGGATTGCAGGTTACATTGCCAGCTTCAGCTTTAAACCTAAAAAGGTATGATTTCCCTGTTACGCTGCTGCAGTGGCCTATACAAGTTTATTACTAAACAAGATGGGGCTGGACAGAGCCAGGCTGCCACTTGAAACCCTGTCATTATGAAAACCTGACCTGCTGGAGGTAGAATGAATGCCCTCTAGCAAACTCCACACACTCCTTTGCCACTCAGTAGTTAGGCAAATTTTTCCATTGTCTTTGACAGTAGCTGCAAATAACAATAACAACTAGGGACCAAAGTACCTTAAGGGCTGTCTCCTTATGCTCCATCTTGACCAGTGAGCTCTCTGTTGGGGCACTCCAGGTGCTTCCTCATGCTCCTCTGGTTTGGTTGACTGAGCCTTTAGTGCGGAAGGCCCTGTGGGACTCCCTGCCACTGGAGGTTTGGCAGCAACCATCGCTCCCTTCTTGCAGATGTCTTTTGAATAATATATTACTTCCAAAGGACTTTGCAATATGAATTTTCCCTTTTCAACTGATTGGTATTTGTTCATGCTTTTATGGAGGCTTTCTGTTGATTTTATTTTCATATGCTGCATACTGCCTTGATATTTATTAATTTTTTAATGAAAGTGCAGCGTATAAATACATAAACAGCCAAACAAACAGTAGGAAGAGGGAGTGCAGCGATGAAATGTTGCAGTGCAAAGTACTTCCGCCAGCAGACTGCCACTCTTTGGGTATCTCTTCTGAATGGTACAACATGATTAGGAAGAATATCAGCTCCTACTACTAGTTAAATGGTATTTGGAATCTGGCTGTTCTTTGCACTCATTCTTGCTCACACTATTCTAGGGCCAAGTCGCTCAGGGCTCCAGAAGATCATGGCT
Organism: Podarcis gaigeae; assembly: GCF_964106915.1. Taxonomy (NCBI): domain Eukaryota; kingdom Metazoa; phylum Chordata; class Lepidosauria; order Squamata; family Lacertidae; genus Podarcis; species Podarcis gaigeae. The sequence goes on along the minus strand of NC_139686.1, from coordinate 22,534,973 downwards.
TTCTCCGGTTCTGACATGGACGAGGCTTTTGACTACTTGTTCAAGATCATTCTGATTGGAGACTCTAACGTGGGGAAGACGTGCGTGGTCCATCGCTTCAAGTCTGGGCAATACCACGCAAAGCAGCAGAACACTATTGGAGTGGACTTCACGGTGCGTTCGCTGGAGATTGACGGCAAGAAAGTGAAGGTGAGTGGCACAGTCTCCTTTCTCCACTGGTGGGCGTGGGCAGGTGGGCATGGCTTGCCCAAAACAGCCTCACAGGCCAAACAGGAGGCCTGGTGGGTCTCAATAGACTCATGGACCAGAGGTCCCCAGCGGTAGCTGATTGTTGCATCTTAAATGGCACCTTCATTTCCCAAGGAGGCTGAAATAAATGGAAGTTCTGGAAATGATGAAATTCATGTTGATCAACTTAAACATCATTTAGGCTATAACCCTAGACTACCTGCTTACCTGAGAGCAAGTCCTTTTGAGCGCACATGGGGCTTACTTCTGATTAGACCCACAGGATTGCACTGTGTAAATAGATTAAGAGGGTGATCAACTGGAGATTTTGATGGCAATGCTTGGGATAGTTGCAAGTTGACTGTGGGCTAAATGTGATTGTGGATAAATATGACTGCAGTCTGGAAACTGTATTTCAACTCACTGCTCTTTCTGTTCAGTAAACTTAGGTTGACTTGAATGATCAGTCTCTGGGAGAAAGTTAATTTTATTTCATTCTCCCCCCAACCCCCACTCTGCCTTTCAGATACAGGTGTGGGACACAGCAGGTCAAGAACGCTTCCAGACTATAACCCAGAGTTACTATCGCAGTGCCCATGGGGCTATTCTTGCCTACGATATGACCAGGAGGTCCACTTTTGAGTCAATTCCTCACTGGATTCATGAGATTGAAAAATATGGTGCTGCCAACCTGGTCCTGATGTTGATTGGTAGGTGATAAATTCTACCACCAATAGCATGAGTTTAAACTCATCTGCTTTTTCTTGGTCTTTAATTTTGAAATTTATTTTTAAAGCTGAAGCAAGCATGCATAGTCCTTTCTTCTGAACTAGGAAGAGAGAACCAAGAGAAATGGATGAGCTCAGAAAGATACTACTACTACTAAGGGACATGGGTGGCACGGTGGTCTAAACCACTGAGTTTCTTGGGCTTGCTGATTGGAAGGTTGGGATCCCCGTGGTGGGGTGAGCTCCCATTGCTCTGTCCCAGCTTCTGCCAACCTAGAGGTTTGAAAGCACACCAGTGCAAGTAGATTAACAGGTACCGCTGCAGCGGAAAGGTAAATGGTGTTTCCATGCGCTCTGGTTTCCGTCATGGTGTCCCATTGCACCAGAAGTGGTTTATTGTCATGCTGGCCACATGACCTGGAAAGCTCTCTGTGGACAAAAACCAGATCCCTCAGCCTGAAAGTGAGATGAGTGCCGCAACACCATAGTTGCTTTGGACTGGACTTAACTGTCCAGGGATCCTTTACCTTTACCGACTACTAATTTATTACTTATACCCCACCCATTACTTATTTATTTATTACTTATACCCCATCCATCTAGCTGGGTTGCCCCAGCCACTCTGGGTGGCTTCCAACATAATAAAAACACAGCAAGACGTCAAACATTAAAAACTTCCCAATACAGGACTGCCTTTTGATGTCTTCGGAAAGTTGTGTAGTTGTTAATTTGTTTGATATCTGATGGGTGGGCGTTCCATAGGACGGGCACGACTACAAAAAAGGCCCTCTGCCTGGTTCCCTGTGACCTTGCTTCTTGCAGTGACGGAACCACCAGAAGGCCCTCAGAGCTGGACCTCCGTGTCTGGGCTAAACGCTGAGGGTGGAGATGCTCTTTCAGGTATACAGGGCTGAGGCCATTTAGGGCTTTAAAGGTCAGCACAATCACTGTGCTCAAAAATGTACTGGCAGCCAATGTAGATCTTTTATGACTAGAGATATTTGGCCCCGGTGATCACTTCTGGCTTTCCCATTTGTCAGAATAGACTCAACTGACTGCATTAAGGATCCAGTTATAAGTTAGGAGATAATACTTGCAAATAGGTAAATGGGAACCCTGCAGCAGCTCCCCACTTGTCACTTTTTTCCAGGATGACAAGAAATCATTAATGAGTCCTATTTGGGTTCAAACCACTACAAATCCACCTAACAGTTACCTCGTTCAACTCACATTTTACCAGCTTCCTCACAAGGATATCATGGGGGACTGACTTTGATTTGATAGTCGTAACTCAGGGGTTTTTTTGAATTATTTTTTATTCATTTTACAATACAAAAATATAAAAACACATAACACAATTTTTCACAAATACATTTTTTGGAGTTCCCTCAGCTCTTCTGCAAATCTTCCGTTTTAGTCCTTCTTCCACATTTCTTAATCTAATATTGCCTTTTATTAAAAACCTCCTCCCTCTTGTTCCCTTTTTTACAATATTTCTGATATTATTTTCACAGAGCCTCTTGCAAACCTACAAACAACTCAGTTTTAATCTTGTTGCAGCATGTCTCCTTTACGCCGCTTAGAGACAGCTGTGGTTGAGTGGCACGCAAATGGTTTAATAATAATAATAATAATAATAATAATAATAATAATTTATTATTTGTACCCCGCCCATCTGGCTGGATTTCCCCAGCCACTCTGGGCAGCTTCCACAAAGACCAAAAATACACTAAGATGTCACACATTAAAAACTTCTTCTGAATGTCAGGTAGTTGTTTATCTCTTTGACATCTGATGGGAGGGCGTTCCACAGGGCGGGCGCCACTACTGAGAAGGCCCTCTGCCTGGTTCCCTGTAGCTTTGCTTCTCGCAATGAGGGAACCGCCAGAAGACCCTCGGCGCTGGACCTCAGTGTCCGGGCAGAATGAAGGGGGTGGAGACATTCCTTCAGGTATACTGAGCCGAGGCCGTTTAGGTCAACACCAACACTTTGAATTGTGCTCGGAAACATATTGTTTACATAAATAAACCATGACCCACGCTGCTTGATGTATGTATCCAAAATGTCACTGAAACCTTCTTAATCCATTTCAAAGGGAACAAGTCAGATGAAGCAGAGAAGCGCCAAGTCCTGTTTGAAGATGCTTGCACTCTAGCGGAGAAGCATGGCATCCTTGCTGTATTGGAGACATCCGCCAAAGAGGCCCAGAATGTGGACGAAGTCTTCATCCTCATGGCTAAAGAGCTGATGGCCAGGAATACCTTGCAGCTGCATGGTGAGGCTGCCTATTCAGATACCATCCATCTGGACAGCAGGCCAGTGGTTTCTAATTGGGATGATGAGAAGTCCAACTGCTCATGTTGATGAGGTGCTTTCAAGGAGAAGAAGCAACCAGGGGTGATTCCTGGGTCCTGCTTTTGTTATGAGAATCCCCCTGCTAGCCTCATTTTGCCACCCTGATAACATTTCAGCCAGGCAACTTCGACTTCCTGTCGTTCTTCAGAAGCAGAGGCCACCCTTTGTTCTGACGGGTTACAGTGGCTGAGACCGGCAGTGCTACCTTTTCAGTTGAAGAGAAGGAAGGTCTATTGGAAACCATTTGCTTAAGTGGACAGTTAACTATTTTTTGCCCAGTCAGGTGTCTTGTCTGTTTCTACCAATGGCTGTGGAAAATAATGGTGAGTTTACTTGCCAGTCACTACAATCTCTTCTTGTATATGTTAGTTTCTAATTGGTGGTGCCATTGACAGCCATTGGCAGCCCGTGTAGCGAAATGTTAAAAAGAATGGCTTTGAATGGTTGCATCCCAGATGACTCCTTTACCAAGTGGCCCAGTGCTTTTGTAGCAAGCTCAGAAACTTGATTAATCGAGGGCAGTTGACTGGTCTTTTTGTCAGTTTTCTTAGGATTCTCCCCACCTCTCCTTGCCATCAATGGCTAGCCTTTATGAAGAACATATGTTTTAAGGGGGGGGTTTTGTGTGCCTGTTTCCTTTCCTCACTCTGATTGATGGCAAACAATTCAAAGTAAAAAGCGTTTATATGATGTTCCCTTTTGGAAATTTGAATCGACTGAAGTTGTTACACCAGAGTTTTCCAACTATGTGTAATATTGTTTTACATCTACTACAAGTTTTATCAAAGAAATCCCTGGTTTAGCCTAAGGGGGCATCTGGTCCATAGGCCTCTTTTTAGGCCTTGTGGCACATTTGCAGTTTTTAGCAAGTGCGGTGGGTGTCGTTTGTCTCTCCCTCCACCCCACAAAAAGCCAGTGGAAGAGAGCACATCTGCACACAATTCACTTTTCGTGGGATATGGGTGAAAATTAGATTCAGTAGAATTTGAGTCATGGAAAGCCCATAGATCTGAAAGAGGAAGTGGCAAAGAACACGACTCTTCCAACTTCCTCCTATGCACTTACTAAGGGAGAAAATGGTAATCACCCTAAGCCCCTCATGACCAAAGGGGGAGAGTTTTGTGGGTTCCACAGAAGCCACATTGGTGACCTGTGATGTAGTCTAACATTCTCTTGTCAGGCAGTTGCCTCAAGTAAGTTTGCCCATAGGGCCTGAAATACAGCAGCCATTGTCCTCCTTATGCCCCGAGCATCTGCATGCAGTAATGTAGGAGGATAAAATCTAAGACAGGAGCCACAACCACATCCTGTGGCAGTGGATTCTATACAGTGATGTGTTAAATAGTACTTCCCTTTCTTTCTTTCTGTCTGTCCGGAAGCAATGGAGTCTCAACTTCATGCTGTGACCTTGAGGTCTCTTCTTATGAGGGACGGAAATCTCTGTCCGTTATCAGTGCATGATGTTGGCTCAGGAATAAATAAGTATATAGAAAGGAGAATTCCTGGATTGCAAGATCCAAGTTTGGGGCTCATTGGTGAGAGAACCCCAGCAGAGATTTAAAACCACAAAGCGTTGCAGCAACATAAGGCATGGAAATATAGGCTGTTAAGACTTTAAAAATATGTCTTTCTATGTGAGTTCCAAAATAGTTGCCTCTTCTCCCAGCATAGGAAAAGATCATGTTTAGTACGTTAAAAATGGTTTACTTACAAACTCTCCAAAGGTCAGATTCACATGCTTTTGCATACATCAGTCAGAAAGGCTGCACAGGCCTTTCTTAGTTTAGTTCCAAGGTGGTGAAAGTTATTGGTAATAATTATTGGTTTAGGACAGGGGTCTGCAACCTTTAAGACAAAAAGAGCCACTTGGACCTGTTTCCGAAGGAAAAAAAACATGGGAGCCGCAAAACTGGGAAGGTGACGTCAGGACGGTGCGTGACTAACGCACGCACCGCCCCCATGCGACATCACAGCCAGTACAGCGCCCACCACAGTGGGGAGTGTCGGGGCGCACAATGCGCCTCCTCCCCTCGCTAGTATCTGCCCCGGAGCCATGGCAAAGGTGTAAAAGAGCCACATGCGGCTGTGGAGCCACGGGTTGCAGACCCCTGGTTTAGGAACTCAAGAGTGGCTTGAGAGAGCCACGTGGTCTGAACTGGAGAAACCAGTTCGGACCTCACACATTGAGCTTCTCAGGTAGACCTCCTCCCAAGGTGAAGGGGAACGACCTAGGCTAAGCCTGACAGGATATCTTGCTCTTAACCCCTTCATGCATTACTTAAGACTTAAGCATGTTGGTTAAATAAGAATGAGACTGGTTATCCCACACGTGAAGGGAGCCCCACACAGAATTGCTGGAGTAGCTCAAGGCCCTCCTAGCCAGCAACAGTGACAGCCACTTGTATCCACCTAATTATTTCCACATTAGCGAAGTCCCCAAATAAACAGGACAGCTAGCTCATGCTTCTGCCTCTATAGTTTATGCATGTGCATAATGCTTGGACTACAGTGGATATGAAAATCTGTGAAATTAGTTTTTACTGTTGCTGATAAGTTGTAAAAAGTGCTGCTGACATCAATGGTGGGGGGAGGAGAGAAAAGAAATAAATTAGGCAATTGCTGTTCACCCCACCACCACTTCTCATGACCCAGTTTGTGCATACATGTGAACTGAATTGCAACCACTTTGACTGTGTTCAGCCTGAGGGTAGAGCGAGTCTTTTTTTAGCAATCTGTATGCTGTTCTGGGAGTGTTTTTTGGGTTAACGCCTGAAATAAGGCTGTTTCTCTCATCCTTCCAAGGCACTCTCATGCAACTACTATGGATGACCACATAATCTGAAAGGTGTACTGAGGCACAAAATGCCTATGAAAAGGGATACAGCATGTAAACAGATAGCACTGTACTAATTTCAATAGTTTATACCACCATATTTATCTCTGAATACTTGTGTGTCTGAACACATGCCTCAACCTAGGGGAACATTTTACCCAACATCTTAACAAATCTCACTCATTCTGATAGTAGCACCTGCCTTTGAAACACAGATTAGGTCAGCATTTTCTGATTTAAGGCAGTTAGGTTTCATTGGCTACAAAGTGACAACCTGACGTTACATGTTTTACTCCCAAGTGGCAAGGATTAAAGCATAGGTCTCATGCCATTACTCAAAAAAATGTTTTTGTCTCTCTCATACAAAGCTTCTCTCTTCTCTATACCATTGCAATTAGTTGAAATCTATATGTTGATATTAAACATGAGGGGGATGGAAATATCCAGATGACCAGTTGCTACTGGTGACTAAAAACTGTAGGCAGAGGTCAGGAAACACATTTTCATCCTAAATTTTGCAGGCTTTTTTGCAGCCCACATTTGAGAGAACAGCTATTACGACAAAATCGAGAGCACATGGGAAGGTAACTAAAATATAGGAGGTCCAAAATTGAAAACGAATTTGCTTTTCGGTTGTTGTTTTTTATTATTATTTGGGAAAAGTGCTTCTTACAAAAGGCAGCTGCAAAGTAACACAGACTTCAGCAACAGTTTCCGATTCCATTTAAAAGTGAAAGGAGACGCAATCCAAAGGACATGAGCAGCAGAACAGTTTTAAAGACAATCCAGCAGCATTAAATGTAAATGGAAAGTGAAAATTCCATTAAAGAGACAGTGGGAAGAGGGAGAAAAAGGGTAGAGGGGCTGGGGGCATCTGGAGTTTTTTCTTGGCAGAACTGGAGCCTGATTGTGTGGCTGCTTGTTTGATGGGAACAGCCAAGAGGTAATGTGGGTTCTTTTAAACAGAGAGAGAGAGAGAGAGAAAGAGAAAGAGATAGAAGTGTTTTCCTGATAAAACTCTTCGGTGATTGCTAATGATGATCTCAAACATGTCTAAGAGGAAGGAAATACAGGGATTCTAAGATGCTGGTGCCCTAACTGGGTATTAGGCTGGTCAGAACCCTCTTTGGCTAACCATATCCCTGTGCCTGTGCAGCCCAAAAGGAGTGTAAAGGTGGCTGGGAAGATATAAGAGTGCTGGTGTCATTAAGGAGATGCCTATCACCAAGTTAAATGAGCTGGTTTCGAGACCACTTCAAAAAAAAAAAAAAACTTGGTTGAGACCACGGCTGCTTCAAAGCTTGCAGGGACTTCAGACTTCATGCGCCAAGAAAAGGGGTGGTGGTGGGGTCTAAAGTGGGCGATAGTGTAAGAGAAAAGAAGAGAGAAGCGAAAGGGTTTAATACACACATATACTAAGTTGTCCAGCCCTTGGGATACAACTCTGCATTTTATTTGTATATACATACATAGAAAGTTCTCCTTTCACACACAAAAAAACCACATTTCCCTCTCATGCCGAACAGTAAAAACCCGGAACATTCGCGCCTGGTTCTGGTTACACAGTAGTAAATAGTAATGTGCAAGTAAACAAGTGACCAAAACCACAAATGAACACGTGTACATGGGGTGGGAGTCGGGTCTGGAATGGAACTGAAGCCGGCCAAGGGAAAAGAACGAACAGACGACACCGCTGGCCCGAAATCTGAAGTAGTAAAAAATAAATGTTTCCGAAGTCCGTAATGGAAAGAGGCCATTGGCCAACTCCTGCCCATCCCTGCCCCTGCCGCACAACCGCCGCTCTCACATTTGTCTCTGGGCTCTTCAAGATGAGTGTGGAAGTCCTGTAAACACTTGAATCTTGGAACTGGGTGAATCCCCGACAGGAACACAGATATGAAGCAACAAGTCTAATCTAACTGTCTGACAGTTAAATTCCTTTTTTTTTTTACAAAAAAAAAACCCTAACGTTTTAAAGGTTTATTACATGTCATTTGTTTAACAGAGAAGAAAAAAACACACACTCCTGGGGTTGGGGGAGCTTTGAGGCCGGGAGAAAGGAGGGCGGGGTGGGGTTCAGGGAGAGGAGGAGACAGACCCTGGGTAAAAAGTTATTACAACAGCAGCACCTGGAATGGATAGGCCTGCCTAGAGGAGAAAAAAACACAGGCACTGCCACAACACCACAGGAAAAAGAGCTACTGCCTGAAAACTGGAGCAGGCAGTCCAAAACTCCACAAAGAGGTGCTATAGAGCCAAGTCGTAATAGTCTTCCAGCTCATCGTGAAACAAGTCCCATTCGTCCTCTGAGTCTGTCAGGTCATCGTCGCCTCCTGCTGCCAACAGCATGAGAAGCATCTCGCCCAGCTCAAAGGTCACCACCTCGTCCTCGTCGTTCTCAAAGGGATCGCTGCCCTCCCTGTCCTCAATGAACTCCCAAAACCGGTTTCTCCGTTGGGCCTGCAAGGGAAGCATAAGAGATTGCCCTCAGGTGTCTCACATTTCCCATACTCTTTCTTGTAAGGCAGCGCAAAGGGACATCTTTCTCTCTCTCTCAAGTTCCATGTTCCTCTACCAAACACTGGGCAAAACTGGTAACATTCAGGGCACCTCTAGGCAGAGAGATTTTGGGTGCCTGGTATGCTGACTGAGCGCTACCGATCCCGCAAGCCGCAGAGGGCAGACTGTTGTGCTGATCCCAGCCAGCACACAATGGCAGTCTGAGGGACATGGAGAAGGCAATAGCTATGCAAATGCTCCCAAGTTCAGTCCCTGGCATCTCCAGATATGGCTCGGAAAGACGCTTGCACGAAACATGAGACACTGACAGTCAGTGTTGAGAATAATGGAGTTAGATAGACCCACAATCTGGCTCAGTGTGAGGCAGCTTGACTGAGCGGCTTTGTACGACCTTTTCTTATTGGATGTTATTATTATTGATCATTAAAATTCTATACATCTGAGGATTAAAGGGCACTTTACAATATTCCTTGCGCCTCTTCAACATCAAATTGTTTAAGTAGTGTGGACAGTTAGACAAAGTTTTCACAGGAATGCCACCAGTTGCAACAGGCCTGCAAAACCTGTGATCCACCAAGCAGACGACACTAATAATAATAATAATAATAATAATAATAATAATAATAATAATAATAATGTTATCATCACTCCAAAGGCAGCAATAAAACAGTGAACGATACACAGCAGGTTGGCTGCAATTTGGCTCAATGGATCACCAGTAGTTCAGATCTGCATAATTTATTTCTGATGGAGGAACCAACTCAGCATTTCCAACTCAGGAAGGAAGGATGTGCTCTATCCATATACAAGTGTGATTATGTTCAAGGCAGTAGGACTACCATGTCAACACACTCCTTCTCTTCCCAAATCAGATGGAGTTTTGCATTATTTTCTTTCCACTGCTTTAAAGTAACTCAGTTGAAGCTGCTCCCTGGGCAAAGGAAATCTGAAATAGTATTTTGGTTAGGGTTAAAAAGGAGATTGCAGTAGGAAGTAGCACAAAAAAACTCTCTTCCTGCAAACTGCATCAACTCTCATCGCCACCCCATTTCACAATTTTTCATGGATGCTCATTTAGAGCAAAGGCAGGAAGCATTGGGCCTTATTCCAATTTGGCTTTGGGCTATCAAATAGCCAAGTCTGATTGGCTATGTGATGCCATTATGTGGTCTAAATGATGCCTGATTGGCTGGGAAGAAGTCCATTTTTAAAAAATAGCACCCAAGTTGCAGATTGGAAATGGGACGCAGGTGGCGCTGTGGGTTAAAGCCTCAGCGCCTAGGACTTGCCAATCGAAAGGTCGGCGGTGCAAATCCCTGCGGCGGGGTGCGCTCCCGCTGCTCGGTCCCAGCGCCTGCCAACCTAGCAGTTCGAAAGCACATCAAAGTGCAAGTAGATAAATAGGGACCGCTTACCAGTGGGAAGGTAAACGGCGTTTCCGTGTGCAGCTCTGGCTCGCCAGATGCTGCTTTGTCACGCTGGCCCCATGACCCGGAAGTGTCTCCGGACAGCGCTGGCCCCTGGCCTCTTAAGTGAGATGGGTGCACAACCCCAGAGTCTGTCAAGACTGGCCCGTACGGGCAGGGGTACCTTTACCTTTACCTTTTTTGCAGATTGGAAAAAGCAGCATCCATTAGCGTGCATATGTGTGCACGTACACACACATTATTTATTTATTATTATTATTATTTCAACTTATACACCACCCTATACCTTCAACTTATACACCACCCTATACCTAGAGGCCTCAGGGTGGTTCACAACAAGACCACAACATATAAAATCAAATAAAAAGCAGTAACCCAATAACACCCCCCCAAAGTCACATTCTAAAAGGGTGTCTATCAGATCAAAGGCCTGGTTAAAAAGGAATCTTTTTGCCTGGTGCCTAAATGAAGGCGCCAGGCGAACTTCCCTGGGGAGAGCATTCCACAGCCCATTCTCGTGTTGCCACCCTCTGGACCTCTCGTTGAGGAGGCACACGAAGGAGGGCCTCAGAAGATGATCTCAGGGACCAGGTAAGTTCATATGCATATATTTAATCTTGCCTCCCCCAACCTTGCCCTTTTGATCTCCAACATTTTGTGAGTGAAAAGAAGGCACTGTCCTAATTTTCCTGCACTTTTGCACACACATCCTCCAACATCTTTTTTTAAAAAAATGAATCATCAAAAGCTGTGGGACTTACTCTGTATCTACTCGAAGTTCCCACTTTCTGCCTCTGGGGCTCCTCTCGGCGGCCATCGGGATATGCGTGTTTGTAAAAACAGTTCCCTCCAAATGGGCAGCTCCCACGGCCTTCATCAAAATACCTGCATGGCTTGTTGCTGGAAAGGAAAATATCGCAACCCTTACTCACAGCATAGCCAATCAGAATTCAGTACTGCATTTGCTTTATAATCCAGGTGATTTTGTTTTCTTTTCTTTAAAAGAAAGAAGAAGAGGTATTGCTTGCCGCCAAAGCCATTTAAAACCAACTAACACATGTACACAATGGATTACATCGATGTGCATACTCAAAGGGTGTGCGCATGGGTAGGTGCATGCAGAGGAAAACACCTGTATTAGCCTGTGCTGTCATTTTAAGGCAAGGTTGTGGTTGGGTAGACAAGGGAAGAGCATGTGAGGTTGTCTGGCGCAAAAGAGTGACCAAGTAGCTTGTGTGGTCTGCATGCATCTACCAGTGGTTAGATAAAGATGCATTTCACACACAGAAAGGGGTAGGAAGGAGGTATGAGGGCTTTAGGTAACACCGTGCTTTTCTCCGTGTACGCCCTTAATGTCTGCAGTCAAACTTGGCCCGAGGCTGCAGGGCTCATACCTCATTGCCTCCTTGTATTTCTGAATGAGTTTCTGCTTCTCCTCCTTCTCCTCCACCCAGTACTCACTTGGAATGACAAAGTTAGATGTGATCCGACATTCTGGGCAGGACCTGGGGAACGAACAGACTGCACTGCAAAATTCCACATGACAGGGGCGCTATCTCCAGCTACAGACATACCATGGTATATGCCCCCCTTTTAAAAGCAGTCTATCGCACCTCAGAATCTTTGCACCGCGGTTCTTTCACCATCTAAAAGCTCTCCCCACCCCCACCCCATTTCCTGAAGTTCTAAATTTTGCAGCTTGTCCGTTTCTTAAGAGCAATGGGGGGTAAAAAAAAAAAACATTTCACACACAGACTCATTTTTCTTTAGATATAAATAAATTTATTTTTGTAACTTTGCTTTCTTGGAAGTCCATATTGGTTTGGGTTTGATTTTTCCAAGCAGACTTTAAAGAGGGATGGGTCACTGGCTCAGTAATGAACTAGAAGAGCGAAGGCTTAGGAAACACACATTTGGAACTGATCGGTCTCTTTTCACCATCTGAACCCAAATGATTTTGTATGGTAACCAATAGGACAGCATGTTGCTACCATTCAACAAAAAGAAGTTATGACTTAACATTCAAACTAAATGGATCTTGCTGACCAGTCACAAGTACCAAGGTCAGAAGAATATCCAATAAAACCCTCAATTCTGAATAACGTTACTTATGTATTAAACGCAGTCTTAGGACGAAAGAGGGGCGATGTTGCAAGTTCACACAACATACTAACATCTTCCCAAGAAACAAAGCACAACGGACATGGGGAAGTGCCTCACTTTATGATCTTGCTCTCAAATTGTTTAGCGCTCCTCCACTTGCGGATGCACTTGAGACAGTAAGTATGATTGCAGTTGGAGAGGATCCCAAAGCGACGCTCGCTGGGGTTGGCTTTTTCATACACCACCTCCATGCAGATGCCACACACCATGTCTTTGCTACGCTGGACGGCAAAGGAGAGCTCCATGTCCTTCTCGTGAGCCTCGATGCAAGACTGCAAGGGAAAGAGGAAGAAAATGACAGACAATGTCTTCCAAATACAAGGTTAACTTTGGAGGACCAACCTTGCCTTGTTCCCGTCAATGGGAACTCAATGCAACAAACTCTTCTGCTTGAAAACTCAAAAATATAATATATACATGATCTTCCAGGGGTTAAGCAAGGTGTGAAAGTTATGGGAGATAAGTTTTTCTCCCTCTTATAATACTAGAAACCAGGGCTACTCAATGAAGCAAAAAATGGGAAGATTCAGGATAGACAAAATTACTTCTTCCTGCAACACACAGTTAAAACTCTGGAATATGCTACTGCAAGATGTTGTAACTACCACCAACCCTGATGGCTTTGAAACAGATTCAGACAAATTCATGGAAGGTACAGGCTATTGGTGGCTAAGTGTTCCCTCCACTGTTGGAGAGAGAATGGTATCCCAAGTACTGGAACCATAAAGCAAGGATGGGGAACCTGGTGCCCTCCAGATATAGTGGGAGTCCCAACTATGTACAAGGCCAACAGTCATGGACAGCGGGAGTTGCAGTCCTACACTGGGAGGGTTACAAGCTTCCCATCCCTGCTTTAAAACTTGCCATGGTGCCATGCATCTCCTCTCACTCACATCGTGCTCCTTGATCTACTTTCCATCTTGGCTGGAAGGTAAGAACTGCCAAGGTGTCTGAAAACCATGGGAGGATTGAATGGTTGCCTTCTTGCCTTGGGGAGACTCACAAATTATCTTGAGAACCCAAAGACAGAAGGAAGCCTAATCTAACATGACACATTCTGCTACATTTATTTTTTAAACTTTATATATTGTTCCTGAAACATTTTAGCCATTCTCTTGGGCAATGTCTATTACCACTTGGCTGTTCTGAACAAGGTCCATAGAGCAGCACACCCAGGCCATCAGCCAACAGTCTGGACCTGTAACAACTTGTTTGAAGGACTTGTGGAGTCAAGCAAGCTTGCAAGGGCTTAAAAGTTTGATCTTTTGTGGGGTCAGCTAGTTATTTTGCCCGTTCTTCCCGCCTTACCTTTATGTGCAAAGATCTCTGTGCGGCATCAGCGGGATGGAGGACCTGCAAGCCACACATGTCACACACATCTCCATGGATATATACACAGTTTTCTCCATAGCGGCATTCTCCCACTGCGGCATAGGGACATAATTGTTTCTTCATCTCCAGGTTGGTGTGCTGTTTTTCATATTCCTCTTCAATTACCATTCTCTGCATGGGAGTTTCAGTGCAGGATGGAGCAGCTGGAAAACATCAGAATGCAGAATGCTACTCTTAAAGTTTGCATGTAATCATCTGCGCAACTAAGGAAAACAATTGCAGATGGTTAAGACTCTTGCCTTGATGCTGTTTGTCCCCAACATAAAACTGCTACCATCTTGCCATTATTTTGCACCAGAAAATACTTAACTCAAAACTATGAAGGCCACCACAAACCAAGTACAGCGGTACCTCCGTTTTCAAACATAATCCGTTCTAGAAGAATGAGTTCCGAAACATTCAAAAACCAAAAACTCAAAATGGAAGCCTCGAAACAGAAATCTCAATATGGAAACCACATTTCTGTTTCGACTTCCAAGGCGCTCTGAAAAAACAAAGCATTTGCTTCCGGGTTTAAGGCGTTTGAGTTTCGAAACATTCGTCAACTGAGACGTTCGAAAACCAAGGTATCACTATACTTATTTTGTTGCAACTCATTTTGTTGCTCAGTGCAACAGGCGAAACCCTTGAAAGGGAACTCACCCCGTCTGCCAGCATGTGATCACAAATGTTGCATGAACACAAGCTGGCATCCCAAGTCACACCTGCACATGGAACACTGCCATGGTTAGGCTGATTTTGGTGGCTTCTACAGAATATGGGGACTGCCACTGCAAGGCCATCTTCAGAACTCAGAATCAGGTACTGGCAGACCGGCCGACAAAGCTCAATCTAGACGTTGCAACCACCTCTTCCCAGCCATCAAATGCTGACATGCGGCACCTCGATCACAATGACACAAACGAGATCCCTAGAAAAGTAAGGGCTGTTTCACTCTGCTGATTCCATCACATGGTTGTGGCTGTTGATCCATGGCCATGTGAGAACAGGTCAGCATGAACAGGGCTGCACAACAGCACATTCACCAGCAGCTACAAGAACAGAAATGGCTGCTGGCTCACACCAGGTCTATAGACCAGGCCACACTCATGTTTAGCTAGACAGTCATGTGCAGGAGAAATGGTAATTACTGGGTTAGGCACATTTGGCTGTCTGTACCCTTTTTTAAATCGTGTTATACGTTGACTTCATCAGAACTCTCTTAGAAGGAAGTCATGTACTTGGGAACAGAGTGGCAGTTACTAATCTAGCACTTGGATGGAATGAGAATTGGAGTCACTTGAGCAAAGGCTATTCAACAAGATCTGCAGACCAGTGGCAAGGAAAATGAGTCTTCAGCCAGCTAAATCATGGCAGATTTTAATCAGCTGCAAAACAAACTCAGGAATCAACACAACATAAAAGGAAATTAATTAAGAAAAGAGCCTTTCCCAAGCCTCCACTCCTTGTGACTTGAATGTGCTACTTAAGCTTGTGGCCGAGGGGCAGAGCTGCAATACAGCACAAGGGTAGCTAACTTTTTTGGCTTGAGGACATCGTTCACCCTTGACTATCTCTCTTAGGCAGGCTTCCTCAAGCTCGGCCCTCCAGATGTTTTTGGTCTACAACTCCCATGATCCCTAGCTAGCAGGACCAGTGGTCAGGGATGATGGGAATTGTAGTCTCAAAACATCTGGAGGGCCGAGTTTGAGGAAGCCTGCTCTTAGGATTACATTTCAGAAGTGGGTATGGCTACCCCACACTCACACACAAAGCCTGAGGAGGGGGGTTATTGCCCCTTCCCTGCTCATCAATCTGATGACTGGGAAGGGGCGATTGGCATCCCCATTATGAGAGTGGACACTGTCTACTTTCTTTTTTACAGACACCACAGCACTCTGTCTACTGGATAGGAAAGGGATTAGCCACCCCTTGTTGTAGCAAGTCACCATGGCCACAGGACAGTTGCTCAGGAACAAACTCCACAGCATCCACCCAATCTCTAAGTGCAAATATGGGAGGAACAGATTGAGCATTGCTACAACCCAAACGGTCTGGGGGAATTTTGAGTGGAAATCCAAACCAGCTTCAAGTCTACCTCTGAAACGAGGTATTAATAGTATAGAACTGTTGAAAGCTGCTCTGTCTCACTAACATTCACCAACCTGTTGTATATTACCCTTTCAGGCCAACCTGAAATGTGGCAGTAAAAGCTTTGGAGAACTTTATAGGGCAGTTGCATGCAGCAATATTAGCTTCAACGCAACCCTCAAACTGACTGCAATGGGTTCCATTCCTGTGGACAAGACTAAAGAGTTGTTGTAAACTCTGAGAACCATCATAAACCACTCTCTTCTGGCCACAGTTCCCTCCAGCCGGCCAAATGAGGACAATAAACTGCATTTGCTTTGGATCCTGCATTAGGAGGACTATTTTTAAAATGTTTTAAATTAAACAAGTCCTGAATTAGAAAAAACTCTTATATTTGCTGCTGCCTTGGGGGTTCTTCTCTCGGAGGTGGAGTTGACACAGTGCTGCCCAATCCCACATATTTTTTTTTTTTAAATTTCCCCACTGATACTCATGGGCAGTTTTCATTTCCATCTCCGGGGACATTTAAAAATAACTTTTCAATGCAAACCAGTAAATTACTTATCCAGACAGAAAGATTGTTCTGTGTCCTTTTTATATCTATTTGTCTCTAACCCCATCCCCCCATTGCTCCATTTCCCATAGAGAAGAAAAGAGGAGAGAAACCGAGTGAAGGGCAAATGATGGAAATAAAGTCCTAGCTAAGAACTTTGATAGTTGTTGCAAAAGTGTAGCAGCGCAATGGAAGTTGTCAAGCTCTCTGTTATTTGCAGAATGCTTAAGAAAAACACGACCACATAAATCAATACATTGGGCTCATAGGTCTTCTAAATGGACCTGGAAGTTGAGATGATCCCATTTTATAGATACTGGATAGCTACTAGAGCCTTGCAGCTATTATTTTGCCAGATAAATTCCCTGCAGCGTGATCACACACTTTCTCAGCCTGATTGCACCCATGTTTACTTGGAAGTAAGCCTCAATGACTTCAGTGGACTCTGCTCCCAGGTGACTAGCTGTGCCTCTCCAGGGTTTCAGACAGGGGACATTTCCAGCCCTGCCTGGAGATGCCAGGGATTGAAACCAGACCTCCTGCAAGCAAGGAAGATGCTCTACCTCTAAACTATGGCTCTTCTCCACTCACTATAGGGCAGTCTCCTATGTTCCTAGTATAAGAGAACAATGTTCACATCAATATAGTTCTTTACTGAAACACTACTCTTAATGAGACAATAAGAACATGAAGCGCCAGTGCTGACTGACATTTATCACTATTGTAGTAAGTCCACTTACCACGGCCACAGTATGGCTGCCCAGGGACAAACTCCACAGCATTCACCCAATCTTCAGCCCTAGCTCCGGCGGCTGCCAGGTCTTTGTCTTCAACTTCAGTTTCACCAGTGCTCACTTCAAGTGTTCCAGGGGACGGGCTCACATCTGTAGAAGCTGAAGGGTAGGTTTTTATAGCTGGACTCACAGTAGTCACTTCTTCCCTTTTCAATGGCTTGGTATGTTCGTATCTGGTAAGGAAAGTCAGAATTTTACTTTCCTCCCCGAGGAAGAATAATGACATACATAGACATTGCACTAAATGTGGACCTTTTCCTAAGAAACTGCTGGCAACAGGAGCGCGATATGGAATGGAAAGCGATTCCACTGCTATACATGAGGAACTTGTGGTTGATTTTTTTTTGCCATGCAGAGCCCACAGCATCTTTGTCAAGGGTGTGCCTATCTGTTAAGCTTGAGAAGGCTAAGTATTTTGTACCTCTGGCACTAGCATGAGATCCAAGGTCCCTTTAAAAAAAACACAAGGTAGCAAAAAGTCTGTCTGCTTCCCTGTTCCCAATAGCTTCATTTTAAGCACACCTACAAACGTAACTCGTTACCAAATGGCTGACGGCCAACTCACCTTTCACATGTGTATCCCATTGTTCAGCCGAAGAGCACAGGGTGGCAAACATGGGATCATCACATTTTATCCTCACAACTTGCCCACAGCAGCCTGTCAGCTTCATAGCTGGTCTGGGCAGAGAGCTTTTGAACCAAAGTCTTTCTGGCCCAAGGCTAACATTCTATTTGCTACACCACACCAGTACTCTTATCTCACTAAAATAATATTCAATCCCAGGCATTCAAAGTCAACTGGAGGATATAGCTGTCGTCTCGTTGGTCTAAAATCCCACACACTACGGCTCAAGTTCTTTAGTGCAGGACATCCAACATCATGCAGAACAGGAATGCAGCTAGTTCTCATAAGGTGGTTGAGGTTATTTTCCCCTGTAGCTTTTTAGAATTAACTGTATGATAAAACTTACACTTGATATACTCACATTTGTTACATTTACACCTTGTCTTTCTTCTGAGGAGTTAAAGGCAGTGACCATGACTGCCCATTTTATCCTCACAACCCTGTGAGGTAAATTAGGCTGAGCGACTGAGAGTGGTCCAAGGCCAAGCAAGGTGTTTTGTGGCCTGAGCCATGAACCAGGGTCTCCCTGTACCAGGATTGGCCTTCCAGTTACTACAGTACATCTCCCTGACATCAGATCCACCCTGTACACATTACTGTGCTTTAATGTCAAGACTTCTGTTCAAGATCACAACCTATGCATTAAGGTATTTAAATTCTTAAAAGGCAGGTTTGTTTTTAGGATGGAAAGAAATCAGGAATGACTATGTTGGCAGAATAAGCTCATTTACAGGTTACAAGATTGAGGGGGAGGGGTTTGGCTGATGATCATGCTCCATATAAATTCTTATATGAACTTAAACAATAGCCTCAACCACACATTCCCATCGCCCTACATCACTATTACCTATAAAACCCCTCATAATTTGGCTCTGCACATCAGCCATTACCATTTTTTGAAAATTGTCTCAAACAAACTATGACCTGAAGCCACACCACAATTTCCAATTCCAACGTAATGCTAAGCTAAGGACTGTGGCTTGTTGCTCCTGCTGAAGGAGGAGCAAAGAGGGAGTGACAAACGTATTCATGCTGAGCCATGAGCACGGTGATTATTACATCCACAATGGTGTTTGACAACTGTAGAAAGGAGATTGTTCAAGATGCGAGTGCCCCACAGATGCTCACAGCCATTAGACTGAGACCTCCCCAGTCATATAAGAGACAGGGAGGGAAGTCACTGAGGGTAAGGGTCACGAAGAAATGGAATTGACTGTTAGTTCAAGGCTAAAACATTCAGCAGCATTTCTATACCTGCAACGATCTCCGTAAGCACAGCATCCTCGCTGAAAATACCTGCACACCATGGCAGACTGACTAGTGTAGAGATCATGGGAGTAACGGCAGTTGTCTCCCTCCTTGCAAACGCCATGCATGAAATACCTGAAAGACAGAGCATTGCAAATATGGCTCAAGCAGAAACATCAACATCCTGTGAGAGTTCTAAAGGCATTTCATTCTGCTTGATGCAAATAAATAATAAACCAATGCTGAATAATCCTCTTAAAAGTTCTAAAGCATCATACTAATACTAGTACTAATAGCCATTAATAAACTCATCCTTTTCTTCCATCAATTTATATAATCCCATTTTAAATCCATCTAAACCAATGACCATCACTACATTTTGTGACTGCAAATTCCACAAATACACATCATGTGAATAAGTATTTTCTTTTTTCTATCCTGAACCTGCTGCCTTTAAATTTCACTGGATAATTTCCTCCCCCAACTTTGTAAAGTAAAATAAAAAAATAGTTAACACATTAAGATACCAGACATGGAAAAGATGGCAGAGAAGGACGATCAAAATGATCAAGCCGCAACACCAATGAGCACCAGCCATCATGGCAAATGGGCAGTCCCTGCAAATATTAAATTATGCAGTTTCTCTACTGTGTAAGGAAAGATACCTTTCTCCCTCTTCCATAATTCTAGAACTCGAGACCATTCAACAAAATTGATGAGCCGTAGATCAAGCACTATTTATAGAATTCATTGCCACAATATTTGGTAATAACCGCTGACACAGACGGTATTGAAATGAGATTAGACAAATTAATGGAGAATAACAGACCCACCAGCAACTACTGGCTATGGCAACCTAAAAGTCTCTGTGTTCAATGAATTCCTAACCAGTAGCTTGGGGGCAACTGTGGGGGGGAGACTGTTGCTTTTATGACCTGAATATGGACTTCCTAGAAGCATCTAGTTGGCTACTGTTGGAAACAAGAAGCTGAACTGCCGCATTTTTCGCTCTATAAGACACACCAGACCACAAGACGCACCTAGTTTTTGGAGGAGGAAAACAAGAAAAAAAATATTCTGAATCTCAGAAGCCAGAACAGCAAGAGGGATCGCTGCGCAGTGAAAGCAGCAATCCCTCTTGCTGTTCTGGCTTCTGGGATAGCTGCGCAGCCTGCATTCGCTCCATAAGATGCACACACATTTCCCCTTACTTTTTAGGAGGGAAAAAGTGAGTCTTATAGAGCAAAAAATACGGTATATAGGTTCTTGGTCTGACCTGGCAGGGCTCATCTTATATTCTTATTTTAACATCTTATTCATCTCTGGAAAAGGCCACTTTTAACATTTTAATTTTCTTTGCCAGTTAGGTGCAGAGATCCCAGTTGTCTTCAGACAAAAAAAATGTGAAAGAGGATGCAAACAGGGTGTTATCTGTTCTCTTTTTTTGTACTGCTACACAGTGCTGGGAAGAACAACCTGGACTATTTAAGCAAAGGGTGCAACTGGAGCACTAATTCACTTACTATCCCAATCGCAAACGCAAACAGTCCCAGTTTGCAACCAAAACTGCCTTCGTGGATGACCTACACCAGGAACTAGAGAGGGAGCTGTTGGTTCTGGTGTGCCTCTTAGCGGCTTTCAGTTTATTGTCTTGATGCCAAGGAAGCAGTGGAAGTTTTGGACCACTGTTTGAGTGCAGTAGCATATTTGTTACATGGGCTAATAAGATGAAATTTAATCCAGACAAGACAAATGTGCCATCAGTCAGCAGGAGAACAGAACCTGGAGTACTGAAAAGTCCTGTTCTGGACAGGGTTGCACTCCCCTTGAAAGACCAAGTTTGCAACTTGGAAATGTTCCTGGATGCTCTGGTGGTGCCTGTGAAGGAGTGTTTTGCACAACTTTGGGTAATTCCCTGGAATAAAGCAGACAGAGGTGGAATCTACACACGTGTTAAAAACTTTGTGAAAATGCTTTTTTGAAAAAATCGTTTTGAAAAATGCATTGAATTTGCTGTAGTTCACAATTGTATACTGCACTTTACAACACATTTCAAGGCATTTGATTTGCAGCTGTATAGCTGAGCCCCTGGTCACAGTACCACAAGTCCTGGCCACATCCAGACAAATCACTGTAATATGCTTCTCTGCAAAATGTTTGCCAATTTAGCTTGTGCAAAATGTGGCAACCAGACTAATTTCTGGAGCCTGCTTTGCTGATCATACTCCTACAATGCCTTTTAATTCTGCCCAAGCTTTTGGGTAGGTTCTGGGACCCTACTTTTATGCTGATCTGTTTTATCATTCTCTTGATTTTACTGCATGAAACTGATTTTAGTCATCTGTTGTTGTTGTTTATAAACATTTCTGCAAGGTGCATTGAGTTTATTTTATAAAGAAGGTTTAATTTTTTAAAAAAATAGCAAAAAAAGAAGCACTTAAAGGGGCGGTGGCATTCTAAGCATGTTGACTTAAAGGGAAGTTCTGTGGAAATGAAACAGGACTCGTGTTTTAATCAGGGCTGCAAGCTTTGATTGGTTTACTGAATGATT
Source organism: Podarcis gaigeae (assembly GCF_964106915.1). Lineage (NCBI taxonomy): Eukaryota > Metazoa > Chordata > Lepidosauria > Squamata > Lacertidae > Podarcis > Podarcis gaigeae. The sequence continues at coordinate 22,513,485 of NC_139686.1, read as the reverse complement.
AATCTACCTAAAGCTTTAGCTGCCCCCTTCCCCAACCTGGTGCCCTCCCCAAAAGCTGTTAAGACTCCAGCTCCCATCAGCTCCAGTCACAGCATGGCCAATGTTCAGAGATGAAAAGAGCTTTAGCCTAAAACATCTGAAGAGCACCAAGTTGGTGAAGGCTGCTTTAGTTGATTAATGGTGGCACCACATTTTAATTTGGGGCTATAAATTAAGAACACATTTGCTTACTATTGAAGCCATTTTGATTCCAGCATATTATTTTACAGGAAACAAAAAAAGATGTTGAAGTTGTGTTTTCCAGCTAAAATGAATTAACAGCTTTTGTTTATTAAATGCTAAGTTGTGCCTTCAACTGCTTTCAGCATTTCATACCCTCGTTGTTGTTTTTTTACAATGCATTTTCTTAAACTCAAATCCATTGCCACTGGAAGAAAAACAATTTAACTAAAAACACTACTACTGTAACACTAGAATGAAAGCTTCAAGTACAAGAGTGAGTTCTTTGTCAGAAGAAGTCTAGCCTGAAGCAAAAAATAAAATAAAATAAAAATGATACAAATCATTAAAGGAAAGGAAAATAATGTTCTCCTAATGAAAATCATGCTATCGGCACCCAATGACCTCAAAAGCTTTATCCCTCTAAAAATAGAAGAAAAACAGAAGATTTGCTCATTTCAGCCAGTAAGCGTTTCATGAATTAAAGCCTTTCTGTCATCATACAATCTTAAGAGCAGAGTCTGACATGCTGAATATTCCTCAGACATCTTCTAGTAATTTTAGAATCAAAGTAAATTAGTCTTTAAAAATACAAACATTTCTTCAAATACACCCAATGCCCCAATGTTACAATTCCTAGACCTTTACCCCTGTTGCACCACCTGGTTTTATTTTACACTATTAATCTGGCTCTCAATAGAGCATGAGGAATGCTGCTATGTGATAAACTTGAAAAATGAACTTGACGTCTGCTATGTGCCCTGGACTGGGTTTAAGATATCGGTTCAACTGAATTGGAAGCATCAGTCAGCTTGGCCAGCCTTAGACTATAATGGTTATATAGACTTTCTACTCAGAGTAGACAGACTGAAATTAATGTACTCAGTTACAGTAGATCCATTAATGGACATGACTGAGTATGCCTAATACTAGATACAACCCTAAGCCTTCCAAGTTTGAACTACATCACCATTAACGGTGCCAAAAGCAGCAGGGGTGCCCCACAAATACCTACTGTGATAGTGGAAAATCAAATAAATCCATTTAAAAAATAGCATTTGCCAGCCCAGTGCCCTCCAGATGTTTAAAAGACAACTCCCATCGGCATAGGACTGATAGGATCTGTCTGCCAAAACATCTGGAGGGCACAAGGTCGGCAAATGCTGATCTAGCAGCATATGACCTACACCTTCCTTTATGTGTGGAAAAGAGCTGTTCACACACAGAGAGAAAAAGAACCAGACCACTTTAGTCCAGAGGTGAATGTATCTCACAAGTACTCAAAACAAAATATTTTTCTGTAGGAAGTTCTTTTGGAAGCTCGTCCTTACACATGCCCAAACTGCTACTTTCAAATTTGGAAATGCAGTCCTAAATTTAGTAAGCTTCTAATGCGCACGCGCACACACACACACACACGTGCGACAGAACTGCCACCACCACCCCACTAGAATACAGATGCAAGTTCAGTTTATGTAGAGAAAGGGGGGGAAAGCCGAACACACAATATACTGCTCCTGGACCTGACCATGAAATGCAGTTCAGTGTAACAAGTGCACAGCAATGGATAAAGGGCAAAAAAAAATATCTTAATTTTACGTGAATGCTCATGTGGTCTGAACTAGTGGAGTGTCTGACAAAGAATGAGAGCTTGGGGTGAAGATGCTGACCCATTGTGTGGGAGTTGTGAATAAGGAAATTCCATGCTAGGGTTCATTAAAACTGCTGATATCATAATGCCATTGTACAAATTTATGGTGCAACCACATTTGGAATACATACTGTGTACAATTCTGGCCACCTCATCTCACAAAAACATATTGTTAAGTTGGAAAGGTTCAAAACGCTCAAGCAAAATAAATGATCAAGGGGATGGAGCAACTTCCCAATGGAGACAGGCTGCAGTATTTGGGGCTTTGAAGTTTAGAGAAAATGCGAATAAGAGACAATAAGATAGAAGTGTATAGAATCGCGAATGGCACATAGAAAGTGGATAGAGAAAAGGTTTTCTCCTTGTCCCATAAAACTAGAACTCAGGGACATCCCATGAAGCAGAATGCTGCAAGATTCAGGACAGATGAAAGAAAGTTCTTCTTCACTCAGTTAACAACTGAATTCACTTCCACAGACACAGTAATTGCCACCATTTGGGATGCCTTTAAAAGACAATTAGACTAATGCATGGAAGATAAGGCTATCAATGGCTAATGGTCACAATGGCTATGCTCTAACTCCACAGTTGCAAGCTGTATGCTTCTGAACACCAATTTCTGGAAACTGCATGAAGGGAGCATGCTCTTGTTCTTGGGTCCGGGTGGGATTCCCACGGGCACCTGACTGGCCACCAAAAGAACAGGATGCTGAACTAGATGGGTCATTGGCCTGATCCAACAGGCACTTCTTATGGTCTTAAAAGAGCCATGGAAGCGCATTGTATGGTACTGCAAGGAGGGTTAATCACTTATAACTGTTTGTCAATTGGACAGCATCTCATTTCCCAAATATAAAAAGGCATCATTCGTTTCACAATGGAGCTGGAGCCGTAGTAGTCATTCTTTTATAGAGCACCTGGATTCATCTCACATTCTAGAAGGTAAATTGAAGCCCTAAACTCATACGAAGAGCCAGATGCCTTACTTAAGAGTACATTTTGGCATCAGTAAGCAATGTATTAGTGCTTGAAATAGCAGGTGTAAGAAACACCAATACAGTATGCAACTCAATATTAAAATACCACTATAGCTTTTTCTAAATTTAGGTACTTCAATACCACCTCCATATATACTGGAGTACCCTGGTATCCTATTAAGCACAGTACATACAACTCCCCACTTGAGCGCAGCACTAGGAACCCAGTGGGTAGCTCACAAGGACATCCTCTTCGGGCTGCGGGAAAGGTCTCCTTGTGAGCCGCAGGCTGTTCAGCTGACATGTGGGAAAGCAGCAGTGGTAGCGGCGGCTGCTGCTGCGCTACTCTGCATGTCAGTTGTTTGGCAGGGAGACTGAGCAGCCTCAACAAAGCCCTGTTGTACCTCCGGCTTGCAAGTAGACCCTCCCTGAAGAATGTCCTCTTCAGGCTCTGAGGAGAGTCTCCTTACAAGCCACAAGGACTCTCCAGGGTGCTCCTCACTTATGTGCATTTCACTTATGCATACAGGGGCCCAGAATGTAACCGCCGTGTAAGTGGGGAGTTGCCTATACTGCAATTTGGCACCAATTTATATCAGGAATAAACAACACAAAGACCGACCACCTAGGTCAACAATATCACTATCAAATTCATTATTGAATCTTTTGAAACTGTGTCGTCTATGCAATACCATATAAGCTGCACGATTTTCACTTCAACACCCCCCCACAAAATTTGATCATGTATTCAGAAAAGATGCATTCAACCAGCTGGGTAAATCCAATTCAATTTAGTAATAACCTGGAATGAACCCATAATATAGCCAAGCCTGAAGTTTTTAGCAATTTCATAGTTTGGAACACCCTCAGCCTAAGGCTATATACCCTAATTAACCTGTCTCTCATCCTCTCTGTATTTGCTTAACCCATTCTGTTCTTTATGTGAAGTCGTTTTTCCAAAGTAAATAGATAGCACACGTTCTGCCTAACATTCTCTTTTTAAAATTGGCAGGTTTGAAGAGTTTACGAGTGATATCAAGTGGATTCTACAGTACCCACACCCTTTAATTAGGTGTTGCTATTTTAGATAACATGACTATCACTCAACTGTTCACTCTTCAGAATTAAGAAAAGCACAAATGACAGAGAATATCTTTGCTGTGAGGCCCCAGAAGAGGAAAGACTGCATTGTTACCTACTCTAAAGAACTGTGCCCCATTTGCTCTGCAACAAACAACACTATGGGCTTTTGTTCAAGGGTCGTATGTGAAACCTTATGTGAAACCTCATGACTTTTCTGCTACATTCTGTTGCAGATTCACACTCCAACTCAGATGGCATCAATCAAGTTCAACAAACTACTAGCAACCACCTGAGGACAACTTGTGAGGAATCAACACAATAGGGAGAATAAGCTTCAGAGGTTAGAAGATTATTGCTACCTGGTGGGCACACCATGGCTTCGTTCTTATGTGATCCAGCAGTATGGAGGGGAGATAATTAATCTATCATGCCAGTCAAGGGTTACTCATAACAGGGGAAACTATAATGTTCCTTTAGAATGAACTGGGCAGGCATAAACCTGGAGGTGCCCATTTCCAGAAAATTTTATTAGCATCTGTCTGTCTCAAGAGACAAAGGAGTGCACCGCCAGGGGTGAAGTAAAACCGCTGAATTAACAGCACCGAAGTGACCTCCCTGGGGCACAAGCCTGGGCAGTGAGTATGGAGGTCCTGTGCTACCCAGATGACTAGACCCCTCTCTCACCCTCGCTGATGTGGTCCGAAGGAAAGCAGAGCAAAACGTTTCACACCAGCCTGGCTGCAGGAGTTGCCAGAGGGAGGTGTACAAGATGCTATCCAACAGTCATAGGAATTGTATAGGGTTTACTCCTCAGTCTCCCACAGATATCCCAAAAGGCAGTGGAGGTTTAGAACCAGAGTTTTCCTAGATCAGGGGTCGGCAACCTGCGGCTCCGGAGCCGCATGCGGCTCTTTAACGCCTTTGCCGCGGCTCCGGCAAGCCTCGCGCCCCAAGCCTCGCGCGCCCGACGGGAGCTCCTGCCGGGCGCGCAAGGCTTGCAGACACTCGCCTGAAGCACGGGGAGCCCTCCGGAGGGCTCCCTGTGCTTCGGGCGGCAGGCTGCCGCCCCAAGCCTCGCGCGCCCGACGGGAGCTCCTGCCGGGCGCGCAAGGCTTGCATACACTCGCCCGAAGCACGGGGAGCCCTCCGGAGGGCTCCCTGTGCTTCGGGCGGCAGGCTGCCGCCCCAAGCCTCGCGCGCCCGACGGGAGCTCCTGCCGGGCGCGCAAGGCTTGCATACACTCGCCCGAAGCACGGGGAGCCCTCCGGAGGGCTCCCTGTGCTTCGGGCGGCAGGCTGCCGCCCCAAGCCTCGCGCGCCCGACGGGAGCTCCTGCCGGGCGCGCAAGGCTTGCAGACACTCGCCCGAAGCACGGGGAGCCCTCCGGAGGGCTCCCTGTGCTTCGGGCGGCAGGCTGCCGCCCCAAGCCTCGCGCGCCCGACGGGAGCTCCTGCCAGGCGCGCAAGGCTTGCACACACTCGCCCGAAGCACGGGGAGCCCTCCGGAGGGCTCCGCGTGCTTCGGGCGGCAGGCTGCCGCCCCAAGCCTCGCGCTCCCGACGGGAGCTCCTGCCGGGCGCGCAAGGCTTGCAGACACTCGCCCGAAGCACGGGGAGCCCTCCGGAGGGCTCCCTGTGCTTCGGGCGGCAGGCTGCCGCCCCAAGCCTCGCGCGCCCGACGGGAGCTCCTGCCGGGCGCGCAAGGCTTGCATACACTCGCCCGAAGCACGGGGAGCCCTCCGGAGGGCTCCCTGTGCTTCGGGCGGCAGGCTGCCGCCCCAAGCCTCGCGCGCCCGACGGGAGCTCCTGCCGGGCGCGCAAGGCTTGCATACACTCGCCCGAAGCACGGGGAGCCCTCCGGAGGGCTCCCTGTGCTTCGGGCGGCAGGCTGCCGCCCCAAGCCTCGCGCGCCCGACGGGAGCTCCTGCCGGGCGCGCAAGGCTTGCATACACTCGCCCGAAGCACGGGGAGCCCTCCGGAGGGCTCCCTGTGCTTCGGGCGGCAGGCTGCCGCCCCAAGCCTCGCGCGCCCGACGGGAGCTCCTGCCGGGCGCGCAAGGCTTGCAGACACTCGCCCGAAGCACGGGGAGCCCTCCGGAGGGCTCCCTGTGCTTCGGGCGGCAGGCTGCCGCCCCAAGCCTCGCGCGCCCGACGGGAGCTCCTGCCAGGCGCGCAAGGCTTGCACACACTCGCCCGAAGCACGGGGAGCCCTCCGGAGGGCTCCGCGTGCTTCGGGCGGCAGGCTGCCGCCCCAAGCCTCGCGCTCCCGACGGGAGCTCCTGCCGGGCGCGCAAGGCTTGCAGACACTCGCCCGAAGCACGGGGAGCCCTCCGGAGGGCTCCGCGTGCTTCGGGCGGCAGGCTGCCGCCCCAAGCCTCGCGCGCCCGACGGGAGCTCCTGCCGGGCGCGCAAGGCTTGCAGACACTCGCCTGAAGCACGGGGAGCCCTCCGGAGGGCTCCCTGTGCTTCGGGCAACAGGCTGCCGCCCCAAGCCTCGCGCGCCTGGCGGGAGCTCCCGCCAGGCGCGCAAGGCTTGCGGACACTCGCTGGGGCTGCAGGCTGCTGCCCGCAAGCCTTGTGAGCCTGTGGGAACTCCCGCCGGGCTTGCAAGGCTTGCGGATAGCTTCCTGAAGCCTGGAGAGCGAGAGGGGTCGGTGCGCACCGATGCCTCTCGCTCTCCAGGCTTCAGCAAAAGCCTGCATTCGCACCATAGGACGCACACAGATTTCCCCTTCATTTTTGGAGGGGAAAAGTGCGTCCTATGGAGCGAAAAATACGGTATATAGCATGTCTTTGTTGCTGGCTGATTTGCTGCTATTGCTTTGCAATTTGCAGCTACTGTTTTGAAGGGGAGTGAAGAACACACACTCAAAAAAAGGTAACTTGTTAATATAACGTTTATTTCTATGAGGAGGAGTAATTCTGAGGGGTCAAACAAAAAATAATTAAAAAGTGTTAAAAAAGTTATTTTTATAATGACGAGGATAACATTGGGCTAAGAAACAATGTATGCAGTGTTATATTTGTTTTAAATGTCGCAATGGTTTTGCGGCTCCCAGTTGTTGTTTTTTCTTCGGAAACAGGTCCAAGTGGCTCTTTTTGTCTTAAAGGTTGCAGACCCCTGTCCTAGATGGACTACCTTCCCAGACTGACAACTCCATCTACCTCTCACTTTCCTCTACAGCACATGCAGAAACCACCTTCTTGACCATTGGACCCACTATTGGTCTTGTCCACTCAAACTGCCAGAGGTTGTCTTTGCATGCAGGGGAAGTCCCTAAATCACGACCAAGGGTGAGAACAAACATGCCACTGAAGGAGCTTAGTATCACCTCTTTTATCAGACTATCCATTCAATTAGTTTGCTATGGTGCTTGCTATTTTCCAAAATAGTAAACTTTTATTTCTCAGCTTGACATTTTAAAAATGTAGTTTACATAAAAGCTGGAATGAGGAAATTCCTAATGCCTTGCCTGGCTGCCCAAGCTCCTATAAATTAGAGTATGTTCCTATGAATTAGAAATGGCTTTCTAGCTGCGCATAGCACTGAAAAAAACAGATATTACACTTCTGTGGATGTCCCACACCTCAGACTAGGAAGGATATATGTGAAGCATCTGTTGTCTCTTACATTCCAAAGAACAAAATGAAACCTTGATAAGCATTGAAAGTTTTGTTGTGACACAGTACTGCACAAATCATCACTGATTATACAGACTTTTTACTTGGCATAGGTACATGGTATGCACAATAGTATTTCACATACTTTGCATTTGCATGAAAATACATAAATAGAAGAGAGGGCTATGAAGTTTTCTGAACTACATATTTCAGCAGCTGGTTGAATGCTGAAATATTTATTTCTATGCATCACTAGTGAAAGGTGTTCGGAACAGGTACAAGATCAATTAAAGCCTTGCATCTTCTGTGACAGTCTGCATACAATCATAATACTGTTTACTATTTTTTTCAAATTAAGAAGACACTGTTGTGTTCATTCCATATCATCATCTTACATGGATGTTAATTTCCAGATGGCCTTCCTATCATAATTATTTTATTTTAAATATGTATATACCACCCATGCAACCAAGTCCTCTGGATAGACAAAAGCACACTGATTGTTGTTATTAGCTATTTGTGGACATAAACCACCAGAGCAGCAGCTCAAAAGCATAATTATATTAACGGATAGACTGACATCCTCTAACTTCCATAAATATGCAGCAAGAACATATGCAGTGGTACCTCGGGTTAAGTACTTAATTCGTTCCGGAGGTCCGTTCTTAATCTGAAACTGTTCTTAACCTGAAGCACCACTTTAGATAATGGGTCCTCCTGCTGCCGCCATGCCGCCGGAGCACAATTTCTGTTCTCATCCTGAAGCAAAGTTCTTAACCCGAGGTACTATTTCTGGGTTAGCGGAGTCTGTAACCTGAAGTGTATGTAACCCGAGGTATCACTGTATTAACTAGAAATTGTTTCCTATCCACTTTTCTACCCTGCTTTCCAAAGTTCTGCACTTCCCAGGCAATCTCTTGTCTCTGTTCCCTTATGTTCTCAGAAGCTACAGGTTACATCTCTCAAACTGCCCTAGATTTCCTGCAACAATAAAATAATTATGAAAACTTCCAACAAGCCCTAATATAGCGAGGAAAACAATAACTGGGTAATTCTTAGGTTTGACTGAGAACAATCTGAGCGATAGGTAGGCAAGAAGGAAGTCCAAGTTACACTGGTCCAAGAATGATCTAAAGGACTGCAAATCAAAGGATCCAGGGAAGTAAAGCCATTTTCAAATAATGAGGACTCAATCTTGTTCCCTTATATAGGGAACAAAAAATGAGATCTCACACTTCTCTGACTGGAAGATGGTGCAGTGGGTACTAAATACACCCACTTTGGGAGATGGCAACTACATTCATGCCTCCTGTGCACCTGTGGCCATTTTCTTAAGATAACTTGAGGACAACGGTGAACCTCAAGAACTTGCACTGTATGAAAATAATTTAAGATATAGGTATGGTGTTATGATACATCTCCAACGACAAAAGATTATGATTCAATTGCATATAATTAAGGGAAACACGACAGGCTCAGTGTCTGTTGTTTTTCTTTGTACTCTACTTAAAGCTATGACAGATTTTTTAATCTAGCCCTTGAAAACTTGGAAGCCATCAGCGTTGTCCTGTCACACATTTCACTACATCATACACAATGATCGTTACCCAAAGATGTCAATGTGTTTTACAAGCTCCATGTACCTCTTAGGGTTAAAAAGTGGGGTGTCTTTGTTTATACAGATGGATTAATGGTATCTGTCCACATTTCCCCACTGCTTTCCTCCTCTATTTTCGATTGTATAATCCTTGCAAAACAAAGAGCTATTTCAATTGCCTACACAACTCTATAAAGGTGCAATGTGCAGCAACACACACACAATCAATCAATCAATCAATCAGGTGTGTCCAAGATTACACAGATACCTCTTCGGATAACCAAATCCTAAATGCTGGACTTAATTTAAGGACTGAAAGTACTAAAGCTATTTCTACTGTCCCACACATTTATTTCTAAGCATGCCACTTAAATAATTATAACTGCAGCTATCACTATTATAACTACAGTACTCTTCCATTTGCAAAAGAGAACAGACCAGGATAGAGTAGTTTCAAGGTAAATGAAGAGCTGAAACTCAGAAAGCACTCAACATTACCTTGGAACAGAACTGAGAATAATGCTAAAATTCAAGTTCTACAAATTTACAGAAGCCACTCAAGTTCAAAACTCACAAAATTCATTGTTTTGCGAATTATTTATGTTAGGACCTGTAAAGTGACCAGAAACAAAACGAAGACCTCTGGACAAGAACTATGCCACTTCTATGTGTTCACTACAGCATCTGGCACAGAACACAGCATTAAGAATTAAAACAGTGATCTCACTTACTTGATCTGATTAGAGATGGTCAACTTGAATCCCTCCCAAATGGGATGGGAAATTTTTATCCAGCTTCATTCATGAGAAAACTGTTTCCAAAACATATGAACAAGAAAAATATCCTGTACTAATAAAACACATGAGGTTTGTATACAATGCCCCATGTTTGCCCAAACGTGTGTGCTTCCTACTTATTTACAATGCCCTATATTTATTCTAAAACTTCCTATCCCAACAAGGTGCCTACACAAATTGTGGGACTACAATTAGCATCATCCCTGACCATTAATTATGCTGGTATGGGCTGAAGGGAGTTGCAATCAAACAACCTCTGAAAGGTCAGGTGTTGGGGAAGGCTGTTCTAATGTCTCAGCACCTGTAAAAGGGGCTCAGGGCCTATGCAACGAAATACACTTCCATCCCAGACCACTGCTGAGGAATTAAATAACCTAATCTAGCAAAGAATTACAGTAGATCAAACCAGAAGACATGCAGTGTAGCCCTAATTAAGTTTACTTCAAAGCAACTCCCTAGTAAAGGACTGCAATCTAAGTTTGTTTCAGCCTAGGACTTCAAACACTGCTGCCAGAGAATCCTTTTCATTTTGCTCCCACATACACATCTTATGTTATCAGTCTGCAGTTAAGGCTTACGTGTACATACAGATCAGTGCCACCTTTAGTCACAGGCGAGCATCACCGAGGGGAACAAGCAAGTGAAGTGAACCCGGGGAGCAGAAATGGTTGCGTTGGGTGTTAATTGGGAAGCACACGGAGGAATACATTGCTGTCATCATATGGGGGGGGGGTGGCAGAGAGAGAGATCTGCGTCTAGGAAAATGAAAACTAATAGTATTTAGGATGGATGAGGAGCGAGTAGTAAACAAAGGATCCAGGCAGCATTTTACAAAGGGCGCATGGAGGACTAGCGGCGGAGGAGCCGGAAAACCCCCCAAAACCAAAACATCTCGGAGGACACGTGACAAGAAAACCTACCCGGCTTCTAAAAAAAGAAGATAAGAGACAGACGGGGGCAGTGGGCAACAATGGTGACATACCGACACACACACACAAACCACCACCACCCCGACCCGTTTCTGCTTCGGAAAAAGGAAGGACCCTGGCCAGGATCGGGGCGCGCTTGTTCTGCCAGTGGAGGATAAAGGACCCGAGGGTGGCGGGGGGGCACGAAGGTCCGAGGAGCACGAGCGGGGCTCCGAGGGCGGTTGGGGACGGGAGGGAGGGGGGAGGCACGGGCGCCATCACCCGCCACTGCCTCTGCACGTTACCTGCAGGCGACTTGCTTAGTCCAACCGCCGCTGCTTCCCCCTCCGGCTCCGGCCGGCGGCGGCTGAGGCTCGGCTGTGGGGAGGCTGGGGGCCGTGGCGGTGGCGGCGGAGATGGTGGCAGCGGCGGCGCCGGCGGGGCTGGGGGCCGCGACAGCCGCTGCCGCGGCTGTCGGGGCCGCGGCTCCGCCACCACCGGGGGCCACCGCAGCCTCCGCCATTACTGTTTACCCCACACAGCGACGGCCCCGCCGGAACTTCCGGGAGCTCATCCTTCCGGCCTGCTGGACAGGAGGGCGGGGCAAAAGCTGATGGACGGGGGAGGAGGAAGGGAGGGAGGAGAAAGGAATAGGGGTGGGCGTGGCTTACCTTACCCCTCCCTCCCCCGCTTCGCTTTGGGAGAAGAGGACAAGCGGGCCGACAGAGAAAGGGAGAGAATGGGGTGGGAGGGGGAAGTACGAGTTCGGGAGCGAAGGTTCTGATTGGTGTAGCCGTTCGTGAGGCCGCGCCCACTAGGTTAGACGGACGTGGGAGAGTTGTGACGCCAGATGCGGAGGCGGGGCTTGGGCGGGGGAACCACCTGCACACGGGCTTTGGGCTTCACTTCGCGCGAGCGGCGCTTGGCGACGGAGGGCTCGGGAGTGTTGGGTGCCTTTTCTCTGTCGCGGCTCCCTGGGGAGCTCGCTCGGTTACGGGGGAGAGGCTTTGGGGTCTCAAAGCCCAAATACACACCGGGAACATGGACGAGTCTTTATGTGGTATCCTAAAGACGAACATAAGAACCCACTTCAGTTAGAGGCCTAAAGTGTTCTCTTCAGCTTCCAATTGTTACTATCACAATACATTTCTTTATTTATTTTTATTTATTTCAGATTTGTATGCTTGCTCGATTGTAATAAAACCTCAAAGCGGTTTACACAAAACAATAAATTATCGGGAAAAAGCTTAGGAACCGCTATATAAAACATTAAAATAAATTTTAAAATCAGCATAAGCTGAAAACCAGATTGCAGTGGCGTAGCGTGGGTTGTCAGCACCCAGGGCAAGGCAAGTAATTTGCGCCCCCTAACCCTAACCCCCAGATGTTGCGCCCGGTGCGGCCCCCCCCTCCACCCCCCACGCTACGCCACTGCCAGATTGCAATGCATGTTGACATTGTCCGGATATGCTTGTCTAAACGTAGGTGTTTTGAGCAGGCACCCAAAATGGTACGGTGAAAGCACCTCCCTGACACCTACAGACGGTGGGTTCCAAAGTGTGGAACAAAGGTGGCATTCTGTAACAATGCCGTTTCCTCAGACTGAAGCAGTCAGCGGGTAAGAAGATATTGCAAGTAATCTGGTCCCAAACTGTAAAGGGCTTTGCATACTACCGGTAATAGTCGTGTGGGAAATCTCACATCCTAACACAGTGTGTGTTATCCAAGTGGGACTATACAAATAGAGACCAAATCTAAATGCAAAAGTACCTGGGAGGGTGATCTGATGGCCAAGAAAGATGGAGGCAAGAATTGCCCTGGCAATGTATCCTCAAACAAAGAACTTGAAGCTATTTCGTTACATTTTGTTGCCGTTTTCCTACATTGCTCATGTACACTTATCAGCGGCTACATTCCTAGTCTATCAGGGTTCCTTTGAAGTAGACTCTGTTCCATGGCCTAGAGAGCAGCTCCTCCTGCTTATCTTCAGCCTCCCTTCCCATCCTTCTCGCAACTATCAGGTCGCATAAACATTAGGCATTCCACATGTCCGCCTGTGGCCTTTCTCAGATTGCAAGCTACATAGTTTCACATCATTTCTGCACAATAGTCAAGCCTAGAACTTGGCCTGGTAGCAAATCAGCAACCAATGCAGGACTCTCACCAGAGATATTATATGTTAACAGGGTTAAAGGCTGATTTACATGCAAGTATATAGAGAAGGTTTGGGGGAACAGTCTTTCGGTGTAAAGTTTTAATGTGCACAGAATAACGTACATCACCATTCACATCAGCGATAATGGAAGATTAAACAACCAACCTAGCTTTACTATACAACTGAACATCTATAGTGGGAGAAGAAAGCATTTTCACATTTAATGCCAAATTGATAGACTCAAACTTCTTAGTAAAATTCTTGCTTGCTTTTTTTTAATTTTAAAAATATAATTTTACTTTTTTGTTTTCAAACATAAAATATACACCACCACTATAGCAAACTTATTTACAGTAAGAGGTCAGATACAAAACAAAAGCTAGGTCAAGATTATGTAAGCAGTACATTGTTTGGTCATATTTTCAGTAAAAACGGTTCTTTTATTTTCATTAAAGAAGTTTCCTGGTAGTATAGAAAATTAACCTAAAGCATTGTCCCATTAGAGGCCATGCATGTTTAGAGGACACAATGCATTTTCATTATATGTTATATGTTTAATAAGGCAAAACCAAGTTGTTTTAATGCATTCTTAGAACATGGATTATGTAATGGTCCTTATTTGTTTTGTTTTATTTTTAATACTTTTGCAGGTAGCACTATTACATCATGTTGGCACCAGATTTTTCTAGTGTCTTGCAATGGTTTGGTGGGCAGCTTCCAAGAAGAATCTCAAGAAATATTTATGTAACTTTTCTTCCCCATTTCCATTGAAAATAGAAAGAAGAGCCTTTTGTGGTATTTATCTTATTTTTCTGTTTTATTTTTCTTCTTTTAATAAGCTGTATAAGCCTCTAGGCAATGCACATCACTAATTTAAAAAATCCCAAGATCTAAAAAGACATCAATACAGTGGTACCTCGGGTTAAGTACTTAATTCGTTCCAGAGGTCCGTTCTTAACTTGAAACTGTTCTTAACCTGAAGCACCACTTTAGCTAATGGGGCCTCCTGCTGCTGCTGCGCTGCCGGAGCACGATTTCTGTTCTCATCCTGAAGCAAAGTTCTTAACCCGAGGTAATATTTCTGGGTTAGCGGAGTCTGTAACCTGAAGCGTATGTAACCTGAAACGTATGTAACCCGATGTACCACTGTAAACAGATAATTCATACTAATAACTAAGCCAAGCTGCAAAAATAAATAAATAAAGATTTGCAGCAGTAATGATCACAAGTCAGTAATTTCTTTGAAGTCTCTTTGTTGAAAAATGGCAACCTTCAGTTCAGCAGCAGAGTGTCCTGGGGTACCACAATGTTCTGTCCCTGCTTTCTGAATGTTGCCATTTTTAAATATATTTGTGCCCACTTATTCTTTCTCACACCGACCTGCTGTATAAGAAACACAGTAATGAGTGAGGGGAACAGCATAACAAAAAAAACCAAACAAAAAAAACCCACACTGGTGAGTGATCCTTACATATGTTTTCAAATACATGTTCATTTCAGTAACCCTTTACATGTTCAGGTGTGCTTAATGTGTGATGAGATTCATCATTCACTCCATGGCTCCTCCATGTGTTGTCATCATTTGTTAGTATTTCACTTATCAGGCTCTATCACAATCAAAACTGGGCAAACTGCGGCCTTGTTCATTCCAAGGAACTGTTATTGTAACATTGGAGTCTTAATTTTCTGTTGTAATACAGAATGTATTGACAATGGAGGGCAGCAATCCAGCGTGGCTGATTAATGTTAAAACGTACCCCACCTTTTAAAAATTGCACAGCTAGGAAGAGAAGTATAACAACAGGAGGCGGCGCGAACGGCAATGGCGGTCCTTTCTCCTTTGTGAGGAGGAAGCTCCGCAGAAAAAGGGTCGCCCGTTACGGCGAAACGGAGACCCGCTTTGGAGACCCACAGGCAGCAAGAGCCTGTGGTCCTGAGACTCGGCGGGCACCAGGAGCGACCCCCAAATCGCTGAAGGAACCCCGTAAGGGGCTCTGGATCGGTGGAGGGGGCTGCGGTGCTGTGAGTCGGTTCACGATCTGCGGAGTGAAGCCGCGCTGCTGCTGCCGGTGAGCGCTGACCTCTTTTCCTGCAAAATTGGAGTTGAAAAAGCTACAACCCGTGAGTAAGGATCATACTTTATTGGAGATTTGAATTTAAATTGAATTTGGCCGAAAGCGGAGAGACGAAAAGCAGGAAGTCCGTCTTCCGCTCCCACTGAATATCAAAGCAAAGAGCTGGAGAGTGAAGGTAAAGAGAGACTTTTTGAGCTACTTGATTTGAGCACCCATTGAACTCTATATTAAGTGGATTTAGAGCTGTGAATGGTGGATTTTTTGTTTCTTATTGGCATGGTGATATCTTCTTCTTATGGGATTTACATTATAAGCAAGAAACCCAGGTGCTGGAGCTGCCTGTGCAACTGAACTGTCAGTCTGCTGACATGGTTACTTTGAATCTGAACTTTGAAACAATCTGAGAACCTGCTATTTTGAAACATTGAGAATACCAGCTAGCACTATTTGAAACACTGTCATTGTTTAACAGCAAATTCTGACTCTGCTGGGAACTATTTGTGAGGGCTTTTGGACTTTGAATTTTAAACAGTTAAACAGTTATTAATTGTACTGGACTGAATTTTATTTCTTCCTCAAAACTATTACAAACTCCCCCTAGAGGATTTGGAATTTACAACAGAGACTTTTATTTTACTTTCTATTTCCCGGCCTCCTGTATGACTGTTACCATCTGGGCCGTTGCTTTCTCATGGGAACTCAGCCTGACCTTGACTTTTAGATAACTTTGGAATGAGTGGCGCAAAAAGAAAGGGGGGACCAAGAACCAGACAAACAACTCTAACAACTGTAACTGCAGCCTCACAGGCACGCAGATCATCTGTGCCTACTTTACCATCTGAGGAAAAAGCTGCCTCTCTGCCACAGGCAGGGGAGGAAGAAACGGAGGAATTACAATTAGAAGAGATGGCCTCAGGAGCATCTGGCTCTGTTCTAGAAAGAATCCTAGAGAAATTGGAATCTTTGGATAGGAAAGTGGACCAGCAAACAGCAAAAATAGATTTAAACACAGAAACTTTAAACAAATTGTCTGGGCAAGTTGCACAGAATGCACAAGCTATTGGACAACTGAAGGAGGCTGCAGGTGAAAATCAGAAATTGGCTGAAGACACCAGCCAAAGATTGGGTGAGCTGGAAAAAGAAGTAAGGCCACTCACTAAACAAGTAGGTGAACATCAGAACTATCTTTCTATGATTGAACTTCGGAATAGGGAGACCAACTTAAGGATAAGGGCAATACCAGAAGTGGAAGAAGGCAACTTAGCTGAGTTCCTGACCAGAGAATTTTCCAAGTTTTGGAATTTAGAGGAAAAAGATTTTAAAATTGTGTCAGCTTTTAGACTTGGAAGACTTATAAAGAAAGAGAAGCCCAGAGACTGTTTGATAACATTGAGATCAAAGGAGGAGAGGGACAAGATTTTAGGCCTTCACTACGGGAAGTCTCTGGACATTTTGGACAGAAGAATTGAAATTTACAAGGACATTCCTAAACAACTGTTGTAGATCTGAATATTTGGAGCTTGTAAAATTGTTGAGAGGCAACTCAATCATCTTTAGGTGGGATTTTCCACAAGGCTTGTCCTTTACCTTCAGAGGAAGGAAGATTAAAATTAGAACTTTGGAAGATAGAGATAAATTTCTGATTGCCCACGGAGAAGACCTTCATAAAGGACTTGAACTACCCCCAGGGCCCGAACCACCAGAGGTACCTACACCTGTGGACTCTAAAGACCCACAGAACCAAACACCATCCCAAGGAAAATAACCAGATTTATCCAGGATGTCCCTGCAACTTTTGAGCTGGAATATTAATGGCTGCAACAGCCCGGAAAAAAGGAGGAAAATCTTTCACATATTAAAGAAGGAACAATTGGATATCATCTGCTTACAAGAAACACATGTGACTAGGCTACACAGAAAAGTATTAATAAATAAAAGGCTTGGCCAGGAATTTATATCTTCGGACAAAGTTAAGAAGAGAGGAGTGGTGATATATGCAAAAGAGAGCCTTTCACCTAAATTTTTATTTAAAGACGACCATGGAAGAATTTTGGCAATTGAAATACAGCATCAAGGAGAGAAAATTATGATATTAGGAATCTATGCTCCAAATGAAGGGAAATCAGAATTTTACAAGAAGTTGCATGGGATTATGTTGGAATATCTGGACTTTGATAACATCATTATGATGGGAGATATGAATGGGATCGTATCGACCAATATGGATAAGTCACAAAGACAAAATGTTACCAAAGACGGCAGACTACCAAAGACCTTTTTTGAAATGACAGATAATATGGACTGGATTGATATATGGAGAACAAAGAACCCCTTGGGAAAAGAAGGAACATTCTTTTCTGAAGCCCAGCTGACATGGACAAGAATCGACCAAATATGGATTTCTAGAGGTCTGGCACCTAAGGTGAGAAAAGTGGAAATCTGCCCAAAGACCTGCTCCGACCATAACGCTTTGAAAATGGACATGATACTAGTACCAACCGGTTCCTTTAGATGGAAGATGAATGACAATTTGTTCAGAGATCAAGAGATCATTAAGAAGGCCCAAAAAGTTATAAAGGACTATTTTGAAATAAATTTGAATACGACGGTGGAAAAAAGAACAATCTGGGATGCAAGTAAAGCGGTCATGAGAGGGTTCTTGATACAACAGAATTCTATAAAGAAAAGAACACAGAATGAAAAGAAAGACAGGATTTTGGAGAAAATCAAAGAACTAGAGAAGAAGTTAAGAGCAAATCCAAAATCGCAGCCGATCTTGAGAGAAATTAAACTCCACCAGGCACAATATTCTAAATTGATAAATCAGGAAATTGAATGGAAGATTAAGTTGATGAGACAAAAAACGTTTGAATCGGCAAACAAATGTGGGAAACTGCTGGCTTGGCAGTTGAAAAAGAGGCAAAAGTTGAATACAGTAACAAATTTGGAAATTGAAGGAAGAAATATCCAGAACCCCGTGGAAATTAGAAAGTGCTTCCAGAAATATTTCAAAAAACTATACACTCAAGGGCCGCAAAATGAGATGGAAATTAAACAATTCTTGGGGAAAAATGGGCTCAAAAAACTGTCACAGGAAAATAGAACACTCTTGAATAGCAAAATAACTCGACAAGAGATTGAACTTGCCATTCAGAACATGAAATTGGGCAAATCTCCAGGGCCAGATGGTTTGACCTCCAAGTATTATAAGACATTAAATGACTATCTGATACAACCACTGATGGAGGTCAGCAATGAGATTATGGAGGGGAAGAAGGCGCCGGAATCGTGGAAAGAAGCCTTTATCACATTGATACCAAAATCAGAAACTGAAAAGACACAGCTTAAGAACTACCGTCCCATCTCCCTTCTAAATGTGGATTACAAAATATTTGCTGAAGTCTTGGCAAACAGACTTAAAAGAGTTTTAAGTGAAGTAATACACAAGGACCAAGCAGGCTTTCTCCCAGGTAGACACATGTTTGCTAATACAAGGAATATTATTGACATTTTGGAGCTGTTGCAAACAGAAATTAATACCAAAGCAGTGTTAGTTTTTATAGATGCGGAGAAGGCCTTTGACAATATCTCTTGGAAGTTTATGAAGGGAAATTTAAAAGAAATGGGAGTGGGGAGGGGTTTTGAAAACGGGATTGATGCGATATATTCAGAACAAAAGGCAAAACTGATAGTCAACAATGTGGTTACGGAAGGGTTTAAAATTGAAAAAGGAACACGACAAGGCTGCCCAATTTCCCCGCTGTTGTTTATTACAGTCCTGGAGGTGCTCCTGAATCTTATCAGAGGGGACCGGTTGGTGCAAGGGATTCAGGTCGGAGCGAAACAATACAAACTTAAAGCTTTTGCAGATGACCTAGTCTTGACCCTGCAGGAGCCAGAATCTAGTACAAAAAGAGTTTTGGAATTGATTCAAGATTTTGGTCGGGTGGCGGGATTTAAATTAAATAAACAGAAAACTAAAGTATTAGGGAAAAACTTGACAGACTTAGAGTCAGAACGGTTTCAGAAAGAAACAGAACTAACATTGGTGAAAAAAGTTAAGTACCTAGGGGTAAATTTAACAGCAAAAAATCTGAGTCTATTTAAGGATAATTATGAAAAATGCTGGTCTGAAATTAAGAGAGACTTGGACTGTTGGACAAAATTGAAACTTTCTTTGTTAGGCCGAATTGCCGCTATTAAGATGAATGTATTGCCAAAGATGTTGTTTTTTTTTCAAACATTACAAATTGTGGATAAGACGGAGTGCTTCAGGAAGTGGCAGAGAGATATTTCTAAATTTGTCTGGCAGGGCAAAAAGCCTAGAATTAAGTTTAAGATACTAACTGATGCGAAAGAAAGAGGTGGCTTTGCCCTGCCGGACTTAAAGTTGTACTATGAAGCAGCAGCTTTCTGCTGGCTTAAGGACTGGCTACTTCTTGAAGACACGGACGTGTTGGATCTGGAAGGTTTTAACAATGCATTTGGCTGGCATGCATATCTATGGTATGACAAAGTTAAGACCAATAAGGCCTTTAAGAACCATATTGTCAGGAAAGCTGTATTTAATGTCTGGACAAAATACAAAGACTTGTTGGAAAACAAAACCCCAAGGTGGCTTTCACCTCTGGAGGCTAAAGCCCGGAAGAGACTCAATATGGAGGCCAATTGGCCAAAGTATTGGGAAATATTAGAAAAAGATGGTGACAATTGGAAATTGCAGAGTTTGGAGAAAATGAAGGGTAAAGTGCTAGACTGGTTACATTATGCTCAGATTAAAGAAGTTTTTAAAAATGACAAAAAGTTAGGATTCCAGGTGGAAAAATCGAAGTTAGAAACAGAACTGTTAGAACCAAAGAGTAAGATATTATCAAGAATGTATAACTTGCTGTTGAAATGGAACACACAAGATGAAATGGTTAAATCTGCTATGATAAGATGGGCACAGGACATTGGGTATAATATTATGTTTGAAGACTGGGAAAGGTTGTGGACCACTGGGCTGAACTTCACTGCATGTAATGCTCTGAAGGAAAATGTAATGAAAATGATATATAGATGGTACATGACCCCTGTTAAACTTGCTAAAATATACCACTTGTCCGAAAATAAATGTTGGAAATGTAAGGAAAATGAAGGAACATTCTTTCATCTCTGGTGGACTTGCCCGAAAGTGAAGGCCTTCTGGGAAATGATATATAATGAGCTGAAAAAAGTATTTAAGTATACTTTCACTAAGAAACCAGAGGCCTTCCTCCTGGGTATAGTCGGCCAGAAGGTGTTAAAGAAGGACCGAACATTCTTTATGTATGCTACAACGGCAGCAAGGATACTTATCGCTAAGAATTGGAAAACTCAAGATTTACCCACACTGGAAGAATGGCAGACGCAGCTGATGGACTATATGCAATTGGCGGAAATGACCGGCAGAATCCGAGACTTGGGAGAAGAAAAGGTTGAAGAAGATTGGAGGAAATTTAAGATTTATTTACAAAAATATTGTAATTTGGTGGAATGTTAAGAAGGGTGCTTGATTATAAAAAACTGGCCATCACTAATCTGGATTTGAATTGGAAGATAAGTGAGATTTTAGAAAACAAAAATTGCTGAAGAATTGTTATTTATCATTTAAAAGAGCGACTATAAATTACATGATAATTTGCTTGGAAAAATGTATTGATAATGTAAGTGTGAACGGGAAACGTGAGGAAGTCCAAAAAGGTTTGAAAATTTGTTAAGACGAAAGGAATGTTGTTTATTATTTTTGTAATTTTTATAAAAAACCCTAATAAATATCTTTATAAAAAAAAGAGAAGTATAACAACAGGAGAGTATAACTGGAGACCTACAAACATTTGCAGATGTGAATTGTGTGTAAAATGGCTTCTGTCAATCCACTCCTCCCACTGTCACACTTATTCATTCACATCCATATAAGTACATCTACACTATTTGCATCCAAAATTTAATTCAAAGGTTACTCTCACCATTTAACACATACAGTACACACAGCCTAACAACTGAATAGTGCTTTGATGGCACAGCTTTCTACCTATTCTGAATTGTGACCCTTGAACACAACACAGCCCCATCTGTCCCTGAGACTTAGGCATGCACAATTTGTTTGTTTTTTCATGAAACAAAACTGAGGAGTTCATAAACATTGCATAACAGCTCAGCAGCTGAGCAATGTTTAGGGGAAAGGGGCTCATTTCAAACAGAGCTAGTACAGCTGATATCTATGGCAGTTTCAAAGAGTGCAGCCTGTGTTAATCTCAGATTCCACCCCCTCCCCTTTCGTCAAATTTACCTGATTTTGGGTGGCAAATGGCAAAACCAGTATTTTCCTGCTGTATTGCATGTTTTGTGCTCTTGCCTAAAACCACCATAGGAACTCTGAAATATTATCCAAAACTGGCTTTGACTTCTCCAGAGAGATACATGAAATCGATGGTGCTGAGCATGGAAAAGCACCAAAAGTCATGGAGATCACAGATGTTTTCTCCAATTTGACAACAGCCTTCCCTTTCCCCAAGGCAGAGAGTGGTTCCAGAATGCCAGCTGCTTTATCCTGTTAATGATAAATGGACTTGCTTGGCGTGGAGTCCATGGCTGGAATGCAGGACAGCTGGAGCCAAGATCAGTCTGTTGCAATTCCCAACAGGCTCATCTTCTTGCAGCGCTGGTCATATGGAAAGTTCAGCCAGCATATGGTGGAAACAAGGAGTGCTCGTAGAGGTAAGGAACCAGACACATTGCCACCTTCTTCTGCTGTCAAAGGCCAATGCTAATTAAATACCAGATTGCTAAGAGGGTGGGAAGAATCAGAGGTGCAGCTGGGTGAAACCTGAAATAAAAATGAGGTTCCTATCATTAAATGCAGGGTTTGCTCAGGAGAGTAGCGTAAGATAATTTTTAAAAATACATTGGTGACTCTTGCTTAGTTTCAACAAAGTGTAGACAGTTTTTAAAAGGACTCATAGTGAAACCAAACTGCATTTGCCTGAAAGGTAAACTTAGTTGATATTTAGTTTTTAGTATTTCACATCAGGGTGGCTAGCACACAAAATTTCCTGTGTGCAATGCCAGCAACAATTTGTATGCCTTTAAAATGATATACGTAAATACTGTAGTATACTTGGTGCTGAGCTAACTAAGCTGAGCAGTATAAACCTCACCATGTAACTCAGTCCTTAACTCGAATGGAGAAATCACTCTAATTTTGGATAAATTGTTCTAGGAACTCTAATTATAGTGATCCTGTAATGCAAGGCCGAGAGCACTAAATTGTGTGGTTGGTCCTGGACTAGTTACCTGAATATTTAGCTTGTGTCTTTTGTAATTCTATTATAGTTAGAAATGTAGGAAGCTGCCTTATACTCTGTCAGACCACTGACTGGCAGCAGCTCTTGAGGATTCTAGCTAGGAACCACTCCCAGGCCTCGTATGAGATGCTGAGGGCAGGACCAGAGACCTTCTGCATGCCAGGCAGATGCTCTTCCCGTGAGCTTCCATTTGGGCTGGAAAACTTTGAAAAAGGAAGGTTGAGGTTTAATCTGAGGTTCTCTGTTTCATTTCCATTCTCCCTTAGTTTCTCTTTTATCATGAATACTATGCAGTTTTATAAATTGATGGGTTGATTTGTGGTCTTTGACTACACATTCGAAGCCACTTTTGAGGGGCATGATGTGGTGATACAACAAAATAAATGCCTAAATAAATGATAAGGAAGGGACTAGCTTGCAAGTCAATGAAAGTCTGAGAACAGACACAAACATTGCTCCTTTCAGACCCACTTTTTGACAGCGTTGGTCTTCATGAATTGGCCTTCTCTTCAATCAAAGAATGATTTTGAAACCTGCCTTCACCTCGGGAGGCCGTGTGGCTTCTGTGGCTTGTCGTATTCTCCAAATAAGAAGATACTTGAACAGTGAGTGTTTCTCAAAGAGATTGCATTCTCTTTTTTAATGCCACCCTTGTGTGCGGTATTAAGGCTGGTTCATGCATACATGTACATCACCTGATAGCTCATTATCAGTCAGGGTTCCTTCAGACTGCCATTATTTTGCAGGGTGGATTCAAGTGCACACCGGAGCATTTAATTTGTGCATTTGTAGTGGATTGATGCTCTCTGTCACCCTAGTTCAGAGGCAGTGTTAGGGTAGCGCGACTAGTTTGGCCGCATGGAGCACCGCACTGCAGGGAGCACCACAGCAGTGCTGCAGAACGGAGCACGAGAAGGGGAAGCATACGCCAAATTTTAGTGTTGCACAGGGTGCTGCTTGAATTTGAGAGCCCAAAGTCTGCCACTGTCCTAATGGAGCAAATCTGCTTTCAAAACCCAGGCTTTTTGTAGTTCAGAATGCACATCATGAGTAGTCGTATAGTTAGGTATTTTTAAATCTACTGCACTGGAGGGGGTTTGGATGAGGCCACAGTGTCCCTCTGTCCCCCTCTGTTTGGCTGTGCTGGGCTCTGCCAGTGGAGTAGCTCTGCTGCCTCAGAAGCCCCAACTGCACCCAGACAAAACTGTTAGAATTCCTGCTCCATGATTGCAGTCATAGGATTGTTGTCTTTCACATGACGGTAAATGTTTTGACTCCACAGAGTGGGAAGTGATGGAGACAGGATGTTTGTGTTACTGTGTTCCGTCAAGTGGGACTATTGTCCTTTGTTCTTTTTCTCTTTGCTGTCTGATGCTAGAGAGAGGGAACCATGTTGCAGTACTCTGTGTGTGTTTATATGTAAATAAAGTAGATTAGCCAAAATGCTGAGTTGCTGAGGTCTGTTATGCAAAGCTGCGAAGACTCTGCAGATCCCTAAATGTGCCGATGTCTGTTGGCATCGGTCGCTGTGATGTTTGGGCTGAAGAAAGCTTATGAAGCTCCCGAACGATCGACCAGGAGGGAGGGAACATGCCAGTCAGGCGTGTGTCTCTGCCAGGGTCCTACTCGAGTGTAGGCTGAACTCCTGACAAAAACAACACATTGGCAGCAGCTGCCACTGAAGTTTTCCACAGGTGGTAGCTGGTACATGTGTCCCCCCCCCCATATGGGGCATTTCAGGAGTGGGAGGAGGGCAGAGGGTGGATCTCAGCTAGCCAAGGACCCACTGGATCCCAAACTATTGGCATGTTGTAGCAATGGCCCCAATCTAGTTTTCTGCTATGGCAGCCTTGAGCAGGTGCATCAAAAGTACAAAATTTCTCGGTGGAGGAGGACTGGAAGGTGGAGGAGGACTGGAAGAAATTTAAGGATTATCTACAAAAACATTGTAAATTGTATGAATGTTAAGAAAGATGTAAGATTTGTAATAACATGGCTCCAACAAATTAGTAATAAGGAATACAAATTTGAAGGTAATTGAAAGAAAAGACAAACTTTGGATAAACAGTATTTTATAATTGAGTTCCAATAAGAGAGTTGTTAAATTTCAAAGCTTGAGATATTAATAGTGGAAAATTTTATTATATATACTAAATTAAGTTAATAATTTGCTGGCAAAATTTTTATGAGTTTAGAAAGCAGGAACAAGAGGCGTGAGGAAGTCCAAGGAAGTGTATGAAATGTGGATATTGGAAAATGTTATGTTACTATGTGTCTTTATTGTTAAACAAAAATTTAATAAACATTATTTTTTTAAAAAAACAAAAGTACAAAATTTCTCACTCCTCCCCCACCTTGCCTTCTGTTTTGGATGGCGCGAGCGGTGGGGGCTACAGATGTGGCTGTGGTTCCCACATTCCCTTAAGCCCAGCTGCTGTTCACCAGAGTTTGGACTGCACCCTTAATGGCCTTACAGGGGCTCCCTCTTTAAATGATCATGTGTGTCCCTTCACTTACATTTCAAAATGCAAGCAAAGCCCTGCTGTGTTTGGAGCCCTTCTGCTCTTTGAGGCCCTGGACTCCTGCCCCAAAGTCCTGCCCTGATTGTCACACTTTCCCATTAGATATCGACAGTGTTTATATTTTGCTCTAGGCAGCGACTTCTGCATCCATCCTTTGGTGAGGGAGGCCCTGGACAGTAGGAGGCCTGTTGTTGCCTTTGAGAGCACCATCATTACACACGGCATGCCATATCCCCAGAATCTGAGGTAGGCAGAGACTATAATTTTCTTGCACAGCAAAAGCTGCAAGCTGGACTAGGCCAGAGACTGATGCACACATTCACACACCTCTCCTGACATCTCATTGCTTGTTGATCTGCAGCTAAACTGAACTCATGAACTGCCTTCATTGAAAAGGACTATTTCTGGGGTCACCAGGTCAGGGGCATTGCTAGGTATTTAAAGGACTCGGGGGCAGAGGCCCCTGACACAAATCTACATAGAATTTGCATATGCTAATTTATGTAGACAGCCCTGGGAAGCTGAGGTGGTGGCTGAGTGGCAGGGGTCTTCACCAATAATGCATTTTGCATTGTACCCAGCCACTGGGTGAGTGGCTTTTGGGGAAAATTTTAAGAAAATGGAAGTGGCAGAAAATATGGGACCCACCACAAGAGCCCCCCCCCCAGCCACCCCGTAGCAATGCTGAGGTCATCAGGAAAAAATACAGCTCTGTCAATTACATTAGACCTTTGATGGCTGCTTCAAAAGTTCTAGCTATTGCCTGAAGTTGCAGTCACCAAGTAATAAACATATACATGCAGGGTAGGATCCACTTAAGCCTGTTTCGTAGTCCTATAACCATACATTTTTGATGGTAGTGAAGCTTGATAAGCCTATCTGGGGCAGTCTTTGCACAGCAAATGAACAGATGGCACAGTCTCTTTAGGAATAAGCTACCACTGCAGATTGCAAGTGAGGGAATTGCATGCTTGAACACTCCTCTGGGTGGAAAAAGTTCATTGCAATTAGAAAAGCAGCGCATCAGGGAATGTGTAGAATCTGAGGAAGGATACACCAAATGATTTCTCTCTGTGCAGATTGCCATTCAGAATAGATAAAACCAGGGCATTTTTTTCAGCCGGAGCTCACCAGAACTCAGTCCCGGCACCTCTCAGGTGGGCTCCATTGCCATTATAAGAGAACAGGGGAGGGGGTCATGGTGAGTTCCGGCACCTCGTTTTCTAGAAAAATAGCACAGGTCAATAACCTTGACATACTAGAGAATAGGTTTTATGTTGGCTAAAGGCAGGGCTATTAGGACAGTGGGGGTCCCAAATTGCCACCTACATTTTTGAGCAGGGATTGGGGAACCTTTGGCACTCTAGATGTTGTTGGACTCCAACTCCCATCAGCCTCAGCCAGCATTGCAGAATGGTCAGAGGTGATGAAAACTGTACTCCCAACAACACCTGAAAGGCCAAGGGTTCCCCATATCTGATTTTTCCCTGTGCTGGCACTCTGGCCATAAATTGATAACGCAAGAACCTCACTGCCATTAAAAACTAACCCAAGATTTGTTAGGCATCAGGTTATGTAGCCACAGGGGAAGGAAATGAAATGTAAATGAGGGTGTGGTGAGGGATTGGGTGATGGAGTACAGTTTTTAATACCATGGCAACTTATTTTGCCTTCTTTTTCTTTTGCGTTGCTCGCAATGCACCAGCATGGCCAGAGAGGTAGAAGAAATAATAAGAGCAAATGGGTCTGTGCCAGCAACTATCGGCATTTTAAGTGGTCGCATCCATGTGGGCCTCCAGAATGAACAGCTTGAGACTTTGGCCAAGAGCAAAAATGCAATAAAGGTGTCTCGGAGAGATCTTCCCTACGTTCTCAGTCAGGTATTGGACTAAATTCTCGGGGTGGTGGTGGTTTGATTTCTTTTATGTTCCCGTGGTTCAAATCTCTATAGAGCACACATAATCTCTGAACATAACATAAGAACATGAGAAGAACCTGCCAGATCAGTAGGACTGGAACCACTGCAAAGCAGTGCCACCTACCCCCAACTCAGACAGCCACTCCAGAAGGATACAGTGCTTGATAGTTTTGAAAGCTGCTGAGAGGTAGAGGATAATTAACAGACATATTTCCCCTGAATCTCTCCTAGCGGAGGTCATCATGCAGGGTGACCAAAGCAGTTACTTGCGGGCCAAATGGGGTAACCTAGTAAGCTTAATTAGGTCCAGGTTCCCCACCTCTGTAGTTTACAGTTCTTATGACTAGTAGCAATGGATTGCCTTGTCTCCATCAATTTGCCTAGTCTCCTTTTCGAGCCACCCAGGTTGGCTTACATTGCTATATTTTGCCCCGTGGTGGAATGATGTGAGAGGGTTGGAATCTAAGCACTCCTTGCTGAGGGTCTTGTGCAATCTCGATTATGACTGGCTGTTCCACACAGGGCTTGTCTGGTGGTACAACTGTAGCTGGAACCATGATTGTGGCACACAAAGCAAAGATCCCTGTATTTGTGACAGGAGGAATTGGAGGGGTTCACCGCGGAGGAGAGAAGAGTAAGAGAATTAATTTTAAAACTAGAAATTAAATTCCAAGTGCTGTTTTGATTTTATAACCAGAGATTAAATGCTAAATGCTATTTATATGAATATATATATGTGAATTCTAGGCCTATAACCACATACCATTTTATGGATCTCCTCTAGGAATGGGAAACTTGGGGACTTTCAGATACTTTTGCATGCTAATTCCCATAAGATCAGCCTACAAAGATGATGGGAGTTATAGTCCAGCAGCATCTGCAGGGCACCACATGGGCTACAAGGGATGAGGGTAGGGAGAGCAAGGATTACACACCTC
The DNA here is from genome assembly GCF_964106915.1 of Podarcis gaigeae. NCBI lineage: Eukaryota > Metazoa > Chordata > Lepidosauria > Squamata > Lacertidae > Podarcis > Podarcis gaigeae. The sequence goes on along the minus strand of NC_139686.1, from coordinate 22,485,703 downwards.
CGTCATTGGTGCTGTGCAATGCCAGGTCCATAGGCAACAAAACCGCCACCATGCGTGACTTTTTTGTCTCGCAGGGGATTGACTTGGCTTGCATGACGGAGACCTGGGTACGGGAAGGCGAAGTAGTCTCCCTACATGAGATAACACCCCCAGGTTTCTCTGTCCTCCATCAATCGCGGACTGTGGGTCGGGGGGGAGGAGTAGCGTTGTTATTCCGGGAGGATTGCTCTTTCAGAGCTCTGCCATCACCGGCGATCTCCGGCATTGAATGTGTTGGTCTCGTGTGGGGCACCAAGGAGAGCTTGGCTGTCTGGCTGGTGTACCGACCACCCAGCACACCTGCAGCCACCCTGTCAGACCTGCTGGAGGTGGTGGCGGGCTGGGCCTTGGAGTTCCCAAACCTACTGGTTTTGGGAGACTTCAACGTCCATGCCGATGCCGCTCCCTCCTCACAGGCTCTGGACCTAGTGACTTCCATGGCAACACTAGGGCTCTCCCAGGTTGTTTTGGGCCCCACTCATCAAGCAGGCCACACATTGGATCTGATCTTTGGGGCTGGCATAGATGTGATCATGCTCCCTGCTGTGGAAGTGCCATGGTCTGATCACTACGCTCTGAAAGCCAAGATACACTTCCCGCTCCTCCCCAGCTCGGGTGGCGAACCCATTTGGGCTCGTCCGCGAAAACTGACGGATCCTGATAGATTCCGACAAGCCTTGCGGAACCCTGCTCTTCCTGGCGACTCATTAGATGACCTTGTTGAGGACTGGAATAACCGGCTCTTGGCAGCCATTGATGAGATCGCGCCTAAGCGCCCTCTGCGACCCCGTCGAAACCGGGCCCCTTGGTTTACTGAGGAGCTCCGGAAAATGAAGCGGGATCTCAGACGGCTAGAACGAGTATGGCGATGGACTCGTGACGGAGCCTCAAGAACATCTTATAGGACGCTTATGAAAGCCTATGAGATGGCTATGAAAGCTGCTAAGAAATCTTACTTTGCAGCTTCCATTGCATCCGCTAGCTCTCACCCGGCACAACTTTTTAAAATAATTAGGTCAATAACGTCCTTAGGAGGACAACCAAATTTAAGCACAAATTTGACCCACAGCTGTGAGGCATTCGCTAGTTTTTTTGCGGAGAAAGTCCTGTTGCTCCGCCGTGACCTCCCTGCCAATTTAGATACAGTGACTGAACTGGAGGCCCCCCGACTGACTTCAGGTCCAGTGTTGGACCATTTCGATCGGATACTCCCCACTGATGTGGATAGATTCCTCCAAGTTGGTAGGCCCACCACCTGCCTCCTTGATCCGTGCCCGTCTTGGCTGATTAGGGAGTGTCCAGATGTTGTGCGGACCCCCCTGGTTGAAATTATCAATTTGTCCCTTGACACGGGGACATTCCCAGGGGAATTGAAGGAAGCAGTGGTGTGTCCACTCTTAAAAAAAACTTCATTAGATCCCTTAGACCTATCCAATTACCGCCCAGTTTCAAATCTTCCATACCTGGGTAAGGTAATTGAGAGAGCGGTTGCTGAACAGCTTGGTAGGTTTCTGGAGGAAACATTGGCATTAGATCCATTTCAGTCCGGTTTCCGTCCTGGTTTTGGGACGGAGACGGCTCTGGTTGCCCTAACAGATGATCTCCGTAGACAACTGGATCGAGGCGGGTCAGGACTGCTGATCCTTTTAGATTTGTCAGCAGCCTTTGACATGGTCGATCATGATCTTCTGGACCACTGCCTTGCAGACGTAGGGATACAGGGCATAGCCCGTAACTGGTTGTGCTCTTTTATCTCTGGTAGGGGACAGAGGGTGGCATTAGGGAGGGAAATGTCGTCACGCCACTCCTTGGTGTGTGGAGTGCCGCAGGGTGCAATTCTCTCCCCAATGCTTTTTAACATCTTTATGCGCCCCCTTGCCCAGATTATCCAGAGCTTTGGGCTGGGCTGTCACCAATATGCTGATGACACTCAGCTCTATCTGCTGATGGATGGCCACACTGACTCGGCCCCAAACACACTGACCAGATGCTTGGAAGTTGTGGCTGGATGGTTTCGTGGGAGCCGATTGAAACTAAATCCTTCAAAGACAGAGGTCCTATGGCTAGGTCGGGATGGCATGGGGATGAGGGACCAACTCCCTTCTCTTGCGGGGGCCCAATTAGTGCCATTGCCTTCCGTTAAGAGTTTGGGTGTAATCCTTGATGCCTCCCTTTCCATGGAGGTGCAAGTTACAGCAACAGCCAAGGCGACATTTTTCCACCTTCGCCGCATCAAGCAGTTGGTTCCTTACCTTTCCCGCCCCGACCTGGCCACAGTGATCCATGCGACGGTCATCTCCAGGCTTGACTACTGTAATTCGCTCTATGTGGGGCTGCCCTTGAAGCTGTCCCAGAAACTCCAGCGGGTACAGAATGCTGCAGCGAGGCTCCTCACGGGGTCTCTGCCATGGGAGCATATTCACCCAGTGCTTTTCAAGCTGCACTGGCTCCCGGTGGAGTACAGGGTCAGATTTAAGGTGCTGCTTTTGACCTTTAAAGCCCTTCACGGCCTAGGACCCTCGTACCTACGGGACCGCCTCTCCTGGTATGCCCCACGGAGAGCCTCAAGGTCCATAAGTAACAACACCCTAGTGGTCCCAGGCCCTAAAGAAGTTAGATTGGCTTCAACCAGAGCCAGGGCCTTTTCAACTCTGGCTCCGGCCTGGTGGAACGCTCTGCCTCATGAGACCAGGGCCCTGCAGGATCTGATTTCTTTCCGCAGGGCCTGTAAGACAGAGTTGTTCTGCCTGGCCTTTGGCTTGGAGCCAATTTGATTCCCTCCCTCCCTCCCTCTCTCTCTCTTTTTCCCCCCCTCTTTCTTTCTTTTCCTTCTCCTCCTGCGATGAGGCTACATTTTAATATTTTAATGTTCCATTATTTTAATGTTGTATTTTATTTTTGTTTTTAAGTTGTAATCATTCATCTTGTTTTTCTTATTGCTTGTAAGCCGTTCTGAGCCCGGCCTTGGCTGGGGAGGGCGGGGTATAAATAAAAAATTATTATTATTATTATTATTATTATCTGAGTTAATGGTGTTTCTCCACATTCTTCCCTCCCTACCCTGCTTTCTCTCTGTTCTAGAGGTGAGAACCAGGACACACACACCCTAAGTCAAATACAGTCTCAAATCTGATCCACCCCACACACTTGCAGTTGCTATTTCGAAACACATCGGGTTAAATGCATTCACTCATTTAGGGCTACAATCCTATACACACTTGCTATGGGGTACACTCAGTGCTTTTTTTCTTAAAAAATGGTTAGGGGTACTCTCATTTTGACTCAAGAAAATCACCATTTTATAGTTCAGACTGGGAAAAAGAAATACAGTAAATGGACAAAAGAACAAAGATTCACAAAATGTTTAGGGGTATGTGTACCCCTGCGTCCCCCAGAAAAAAGCACTGGGTACACTTCACTGAAACCAACACGACTTATTTTGGAGTAGCCATGTATAGGATTAATCCAGGGCCGGCCAACTCATGAGGTGGGCTGAGGCAGCTGCCTCAGGCAGCAGAAGCCCATGAGACAGTGCCTCTGCAGGCATGCTGTCCACCCCACCCCACCCCACCCCCTCTGCCACTGATGGAGAAGCAGCAGTGCCGAGATCTCACCGAAATACCACAAAATCTCATGAATTCTCATTTGGTCCATGAGATCTCGCCACTGCCGTTTTGTGGATGCTGCCAAACAACCCAGGTAAGGGAGGCTTCAGCAGGGACGGTGGCGGCGAAAGGGCAGGGTGGCACTTTCCTGTTTCACCTCTGGAGGCAACATGGAATGCACCACTCTTGGATTCTTCTGCTGAAGTTGCATCTTGTTTGACCCTCAGACCGTAGAAAGCCACAGCCAATTAGAGTGGATGGTACTGGCAAGATGAGCCAATGGTCTGACTCATTATAAGGCAACTTCATATGTTACTTTAATACAGAATTATGATGGTTCCCACCCCCACCAGTTTGCCCATTTTGGTGGCTATGAAATTTGGCAGGGCCACTGTCTTTTCAGTCTTTTCTTCCTGTCCTTTTCAGCTTTGGATGTGAGTGCGGACCTGACAGAATTAGGCCGTACTCCAGTGGCCGTGATTTCTGCAGGTGTGAAGTCTATACTGGATATTGGCAGGACATTGGAATATCTGGTAAGGAGCCACAAATGCAGTGCAGAGGGAAGGAACAAGAGACAGAAGGCTGGTTAATCTGGCCTTTCTCAGTTCTGTTGTTCCAGCTTCAAGTAGAATTTACTCCCATATTTCAATGGATAGTTGTACTGTCATGGCTGTCCTGCTCAGAACTCTGATATTCTGAAGTAGGGATAGTGGAGAATTTGATAAAGTTCACATTTAAAGGCAAGCCCCCGTAATTTATACTTTCCAAAGTGATATGCAAACCAAAACATAACCAGCTTCCAGAATTTTCACTTCTCCGAATTTTGCAATGTGGTTCTCTGCCCAAAAAAGCATATACTGGGGCAAAGTATGCATATGCTAGTGAAAATAATCTACAAAAATGTTAGGGAACATTGCTTTGCAAAAAATTCTATATTAGGCAAAATTGCATGTGAATGTAATTTGCACTAAAATGCTTAGTAACTTTCATGAGAACTTTAAAAAGTGCAAACTTATGTGGAAATGTGGAAAACTGAACTTAACATTGGGAAAAGGAGAAACTGAACCTGACAGATATGCCTATCCCTCTTTTGAGCGTAGTGGAGGTGAAGGAGGCAAATTATCTGTTTTTATGAATGTTTCTATGCAACCAAAGTATTTATCAAATTGATTTGAAACTGGCTTAAGTTTCTAACACAGAAACATTCTTACCTATTTTATTTTAAAAGTAGTTGGGTGGCTTGTGCACCCACAGTGGGCTGCAATGAATACATCCATGAGCCACAGGCAGCCCACATGCATTATAGAGATTATAGCAATTAAAATGTATATATTTTGAGGTTGTAGACACAGTTCAAAGACAAAACAAGAAAGAGATTTGCATCTAGTTCATGAGATCGGATTCTATCAAGTCCATGGAGCTGGAGGAAAGGGCATGTATTTTATCCTTTTGTGTGAGAGTGCTAAGGGTTCCCTGCTTGGGGAGGGGCTGTACCTCAGTGATACAGCTTGTGTCATGGGTGCAAAAGTCCCTAAGTCCTGACATCTCCAGGCAGCAGAGCCCTCAGCTAGTCAATCTAAGAAAGACACCTGTCCATTGCAGCAGACAGTGAAGAGCTAGCTGGACCAATGGTCTCACCTGGGATCATGGAAATGTCATTTGATTCTGTAGAGTGGCAAGTGATTTGGTCCATAACCCAGCAAAGATGGCTTTTGCTTTCATATCACATACAGTATTTTCATTTTGCCCCCGCTCTTCACCTCTGCAGGAGACTCAAGGTGTCTGTGTGGCCACCTTTGGAGACTCCAGGGAGTTCCCAGCCTTCTTCTGCCATCAAAGCGGCTTCCAGGCCCCATATCATGTGCAGAATGAGGAGGATGCTGCACAGCTGATTGGTGAGCTGTCTGTGGAACAAAGCGCTTTTTGAGAATGGAGTGTTTGAGTTTCAACCAATGAGCTTCTCAGTTTCCCTGAGGCGGCAGTTCATTGCCCACATAGTGGGGAACAAAGCCCATTGTAGTCCGTTGGGTTTACTTTTGAAGAAATGCGCATGGGATCAGGACAAATCCGTCCCACGTGCTCCTTTCCATCCTTGGATATCTTCTCTTGTTTTCAGTATCCTGTTCTTAACAGCAGGGCTGGTGTTGAGGCTTGGCAGGGGCAGCAGCCCTGGGAACCTTTCACACCCCAAGTGACAAGAGCCCCCGAACCCAGGGCTTTTTTTTCCTGCTGATAGAAGCTCAGCAACTTAGGGTTGTCTGTCCAAAAATGGTGGGGGTTCCTGCACCTCTTCTTCCAGAAAAAAGCACTGCCTGGACCTACTGAAGTTAGTGGTGGGTGGCCACCTTGTTTCAACCTGCTCTTTAGAGTGAATATGCCTGTTTCACTGTCTTGGCTCTGCGCGTGGATTGGAATGTAACGTAAGTGAAATAATTATTATCTATAATTATTTATTTTTAAAACATTCTGTTGTGACTTGGAGCTGCTAAGTAGCAGGATGCTACGCTGGTAAAATCTCTTTCAGAATGGTCCAGGAAGTGACTGTATGTCATAACGTGCCACCCGTTTCCAGGGAAATTGTACAGAAAAAAAGGGTGGCTGCCCCCACGTATCTATGCACTCACTGGGGCTGATGGGAGTTGTAGTCCAAAACGTCTGGACAGCAGCAAGTTAGTGACGGCTGCATTAAACCTCGTTGGGTGCAAAGCAGTTGACACCAGGGCTACTGGGATGATGAAGAAACAAATTGCAAGCACAGGCATATACACCAGGGCTACTGGGATGATGAAGAAACAAATTGCAAGCACAGGCATATACATCTATAAGCGATGAAATTTGTGGTGCCACCTTTGTTACCTGTTTCAGCAGAGAAACACAGTTAATGACCTTTCTTCCTCAGCCAGGTCCATGAATTTGCAGTTGGGCAGTGGAGTGCTGATTGCAGTGCCCTGCCCTGAAGATCAAGCTGCTTCAGGACAGCTTATTGAAGAAGCAATCCAGCAGGCTTTGAGAGAGGCTCGGTAAGCTGCTGCTGCTTCTGAAATTCCATAACTTTTGATAACACAAATGTCCTGGGTTTGTTTTGTTTGTCTTCCTTTTGTCTCCCATAGCTCTGCCAGAGCACCAGTCAGAGGGAGGGGAGCAGTTGTCCACAGATCCCTGCAGCCTCTGACACCCAAGCTCCAGCCAGTGGGTGCCCTCTAGGGGCAGGTTTTCTCCAATCAAGTCCCTGCACTTAAAAGCCTGAGCTGAGCTCACCTTGGATAACCAATGCATATATTTATTAAGTTTGTAGCATAGATAGGGCCACCTGATGTGTTTTCCACTTTTTATGGATAGAAAGATGATTAATTTGTGCTCTTCTCATATACAAATATAAAATTACTGGTTCTCATCCAGATTGCTCTTCTTACATTTGCAGGGAAAAAGGGATTACAGGAAAGGAGCTTACACCCTTCTTGCTGCAGAAGCTAAACAAGTTATCTCGTGGGGAGTCACTTAGATCCAGTATCCTTTCCTGAAAATGCTCGCTTCTTACTCCCCCTCCTCAAAATCCAATTGCATAATTTTTTCCCATGTTCTCCGTACTTTCTGGGAATCTTACACTGCCCCAGCGCAACATTACATTGACAGCATTCTGAGAAATTAAAATAGAGGGGGATCTTTGCACCAATTTTTTACACCTACTTTTCTTTTAGTTCTTGGGTTCTTCTGCTTTTATTTTCCTTTCATCATACCCTTCCCCATTATCAGATATTGCCTTGATCAAGAACAATGCCAAGGTGGGCAGCCGCATAGCTGTGGCCCTGAACAAGATCCAAAGAGCCCAGGGCTGGGGAGACGACTTGGCTCAAAATGAAAATGTATCTCCTGCACCAAGACCGGTGAGTGGCCTGCTCCGTAAGGGTCGCCACTCTCTCAGAGAGAAACAGCTTGGCTGCTGCAGCTCATTTGCACATCGCCTTAGCCTTGTGGTCTTGGCCTCGGGTTCCTCCAGGCAATGTGATGATTGAGCATTCATCCAGATTTCTTTGCACAAAGCTTACCTGGTGGTTAGACTATGTTAAATGAGGGTCTTTAGGTCAGCCACCACTTTTGCCTTCTCTAAGACTAGCAGTGCTTCCCTGCAAAATATTTTTTCTCAAATGGAGATAATCTCAGTGTAGGTAAAACAACACAAAAAGTCACAAATGTGGAGCTGAAATGAAGAGATCTTAAAAGTCATCTTGTCAAACTCCTCACTGATGCCAGTTTATAATGTATGTACACCAATCGTGCATGAAAACAGAATGTCTCTTTTGTCACAATGATGCTTGCTTGGAAATGCAAATGTTGCAGTCATCGAACAAGAAGAGCAAGGAGGCATGCCTCAAGGAAGTGCTTTTAAAAGCAGTAACTTATTTTGGTAGGAATGCCTAATGCATTTTCAACCACAGTCCATCCACAGGGGCACTAACACAAACTAACACATCCTTTTTAAAATGGATACTCAAACATAACCTCCAGCAAACATGTTGAGTTGTTTATCAGCTGTCTAATGTTGCATGAATATTGGACAGTGACTATCTTGAGAGTTTTTAAAAATGCAATTTGACATTCATTTTGTACTTTCTCTCTGGAGGTTGTTTATTTACAATTTGCATTAGGGCTTTGCATTTATTTACTTTTTTCAATATGTTCTTTGTTTTACTGCTCCTAAGGAAAACCTTTTGGTTGAAAAGCACTGACCATTCTTCTGCGGACAAAGTTGATTTATTTGCTCCCACTGCCTTTCAGGGAACCATCTCAAGGTGGCCTATGGAAGACTTTGAAAAGGCAACGTAATGTGAGGCACATATAGATAACAAGGTGCCCCCATGTTATGGACTACAACTCCCACCAACCTTTACCATTGGTCATGTTGGCTGAGGCTGATGAAAGTTGTAGTCCACAATATATACAACATATGCCACCACATTGCCTGTCCTTGCTGTGAATTTACTACTTTCAAGCATTGCTTGATACATGCCTCCTCCTTCTCTTGTCCGATAACTGCACACCAAGCTTTCAGTAATATGAGGGGCGTATCTAGATCAGCTTTTGCGCAACTTCTGATCCACCAAGCCAAGTGTTGATCATTATTAGCCCACCAAGGACTCAATAACCCTCCTTTGTTTCTACTGCCTCGGTGGCACTACAAAAACTGTGGTTGTCTTCTGCTTTGAGCAGGGCTGGGGAGACTGTGGCCCTCCAGATGGTGCTAGACCCCAGCACCCCTAAGGACCAATCCCCATGGCCAAAGGTCAGATTTGATGGAAGCTGGTGTTCAACGATGTCTGGACGGTTGCAGGTTCCTCAGCCTTGGCTTTGTGGGCATGTCCTGGAAGTAGGGCTCTGGAAGAAAGCTCTGCTGATGGCTTTCTTCCTCCCACCCACCCACCCACCCACCTCTTGTTTTCCTTTCAGGTGGTCATTGGTGGCATCAACGTTGATTTCATAGCCAAGGCAAGAGATGCAACAATAGTGGTAATTGCACCTAGCAATATTTAAGCTGCATTTTCCTTACCTTAACCTGTTGCTGTAAAGCTCATCGGATGCAAGGAGCTCACATGTCATCTTTCCAGACTATTAGGAAGTATAAGGGCTGGCAGTCTGGAGGCAGGCAGGTACTACCCAGGCAGGTAACCAAGCCTAAAAGGTGTTAGGCAAGCAAAAAGGTGTATAGGTGGTTAGAAATGGGCTGATCTGGGCAGAAAGAATTGGGCCATCTGAGGATTTATACCAGGCATAGGCAAACTCAGCCCTCCAGATGTTTTGAGACTACAATTCCCATCATCCCTGACCACTGGTCCTGTTAGCTAGGGATGATGGGAGTTGTAGTCCCAAAACATCTGGAGGGCTGAGTTTGCCTGTGCCTGATTTCTACAGATGTTGATGATGTTGATGTGAAGGCTGAATTTGTGTCATCAGAGAAGTGAAGGCGAGGGAAAGCAGTCTTCAGGGTGCAATAGAAAAGCCCTAGCTCACTACTTTTCCCAGGTATGTCTGTCTGCCCCACGAGAGCAGCTCAATAATTCATTTATTTAACAAGATTTATAACCCACCTAATCAACAAAAACCTCTAAGTGGTTTACATAAAACAATATGAAATATCCATAAGAAGCATACCATTAAAATATAGCTTTAGAAAGGTAGATCTAAGATTTATTGAAATATACCGTATTTTTCGCCCTATAGGACACACCATCCCATAAGGTGCACCTAGTTTTTTTGGGGGGAAATAAAGGGGGGGAATTTTTTTTTTCCCAGGCGCGGGGCTGGGGCAGGGGAAGCCCGAGCTTCCCCCGACCCCCAGCCCCCAAACAGGCAGCTCTCTGCAAGCCGTGGGAGCCCAGCGCCGGGCTCCCGCTGCTTGTGGAGAGGTCTGCGAAGCCTGGACGCTCTGAGCTGAGCGCGCGCAGGCTTCAGCATGCAGGCAACTCTCTGCAAACGGCGGGAGCCCAGCGCCGGGCTCCCGCAGCTTGCGGAGAGGTCCGTGAAGCCTGGAGAGCAAGAGGGGTCGGTGCGCACCAACCCCTCTCGCTCTCTGGGCTTCAGCGAAAGCCTGCATTCGCCCCATAGGACTCACACACATTTCCCCTTCATTTTTGGAGGGGAAAAAGTGCGTCCTATAGGGCGAAAAATACTGTAAGTAAAACCAGCAGTTTTGGAACACATGCCTAATAAGTTGGTGTTTGGGTGGTGTCCTACCACCCTTCTGAGTAATACCCCTCCCCACCTTCTCACTATATAGAAGGGTCTGGAAACTTCTGTTTCAGTGTATCTGAAGAAGTGTGCATGCACACGAAAGCTCATACCAAGAACTGACTTAGTTGGTCTTTAAGGTGCTACTGGAAGGAATTTTTTTTGTTTTGTAATGCAGTAGTTTGTCTGGCAATTTACCACAGTGGTGCAGAGAGTAAGCTACTTGTTTCCTGCTGCCAGAGATGCCAGCGCCCTACAGGAGAAAAGAAGGGAGCATTCTTCCATAGGCAGGTAGCAGCAGCAGCAGCAGCAGCAGCAGCAGCTTAACACTGCCTTATGGTGCCTAGGTGTGGTACAACTTGCCTCCCAGCCACTTCTTATGGGTCACAGGTGTTGCTATGATAAAAATGATGGTTGTCATCATCATACACATGGACCCATGAGGTAAGAGAAATAAAAACGTTCCATAATAAGTGATGAAAACTCTGCAGAGTGCGGAAAAAGAAGAGGGTTTAAAGCTGATAAATAGAGTTGTTCGCCCTATGTCATCTAGTGGAACATTTGATGCCAAGTGATGCGACACACCTCTTTGGTGAAAGTGAGCAGAGTTCCCTAGCCAAATGTCTGGCCACCTTTCTGATTAGCTGACAAGTGGATGAAGACAGAAATGGAAGATTGTGATGGTTGTTTAATTAACAATTAACTAAGAAAACACTTCTTAATCCTTGGAGACAGAGAAGAAAAAAAGTACAAACCATGATGAATGTTGGCCTAGTAGACAATTGGATTTTATAGATTTTCCATTTCTAGAAGAAATATGGGAACCTCAGCAGATGACAGAAATAAGTTTAGTGTAAGGAATGGCTATAGCCTAGCTCATTTTGGATGGGGAAGGACCATAGGTGATTGTCAGAGCACCTGCCTTGCATGCAGAAGTTTTGAGGCTCAATCCCTAGTCTCTTCTTATCGGGCTGGAAAAAGCTCCTTTCCGAAATCCTTAAGAGCTGCTGCCAGTCAGAGTAGACAATGCTAACTAGATGGATCAATAGTCTAAACTTGGCAGCTTCCTGTGTTCCAGTCCCATGAGATCACATAAAATGGAATAGTCTCCGGAGAACTTGGGTTTAACTTGAGCCAGTGTTGACATCAGTAGCATTATGGTACCATCTGAGAAAATCAAGGCATATCTCATTTTTGCCCCGTTCTGTTGATTTCTCTGCATTTGCAGGGTGGAGGACAGACAAATCCATCAACAGTGAGACAGTCGTTTGGTGGTGTGGGAAGAAATCTAGCAGGTAATTCATTCTAATTTTGCTCTCTGCAGGGATATACTTGGTCCAGCATATTGCTATGCTCAGCCCCCACATCACTGAGCTAGAAAGTTCCAGGGTCTCAGCTCTCCCCAGGTTTGTTGGGAAGGAGGTCATTGGATGGTCTTGTTTGGTGCTTTTTGATATTTGCTTTTTATTTACAAATAGACAGGTTGAGCATAGTTGGAGATCTAATGTGGGGCCAAGTCCATTGCTCCCAGATCTCTATGGAGACAGCCGGCACCCCAAAACACTCTCTTCTGGCACTTCCACATGACCTGTTTATTGAACATTCATCCTCATTTGTTTGCAGGGAGATTAGACAATGTGTTCTTTATTGCAAAAGGTCCAATCTTTTGGGGATGTGGATTTGTTGCGCAAGACCTCCCAACCAACAACATTTGTGCAACTTGAATCTGTCAGTATGCGCTTGAATCCTGCCAGAACATAATGAGTCTGAGAGTGTTACATCTTTCGTAGTCTCCCTCTCAAACTGCACCCTCTCCTCACATGCAGACCTAGACTGCATCATCCTCAGTAAGGAGTGGGGAAAGGGCATCTCTCAGGTATTTCCTAGCTGTTCAAAAGACAGATTATTGATCCTGAGCTAGATGGATAGTTTGGCCTGGTAAAAGGCACTTTCCTATATAAATTAAAAAGAGTGCAGTAGATATTTCACTGACAGATGACCCCAGAATGCTTCTACCTTGACTTTCAGATTCTAGGGTTGTTGGCAGATAATCCAGCTTTGTTCCATTTCTCTTCCATTTTCAGATTGCTTAAGTCGTCTTGGGAAGACCCCGTTCTTTATCTCTGTCATGGGGAAGGATGAGCATTCAGAGTCCGTCCTACGCTACTGCAAGCATATGGTAGCTGACAGCTTATGGTTATTCTAAACTAATCCATAGCAGGGTGGCTGTTTTTCATACTGCAGATCACAAAATTTCATCATTCCAGTCCCAGGGACCCACTCTCTGCTTACTATGAGATTCCTTATGGGAGCTCTTCATTTTAGGGACACAGGAAGCTGCCTCATAACTAGTCAGAGGTGAGGTCCATATATAATAATAAGAATGTTATTAATTATACCCCACCCATCTGGCTGGATTTCCATAGCCACTCTGTGCTGCTCAGTATTGCCTTGGTCCTGTATACCTGAAGGAGCGTTGCCACCTCCATCGTTCAGCCCGGACACTGAGATCCAGCACCGAGGGCCTTCTGGTGGTTCCCTCATGGTGAGAAGTAAAGTTACAGGCAACCAGACAGAGGGCCTTCTTGGTGGTGGCGCCCGCCCTGTGGAATGCCCTCCCATCAGATGTCAAGGAAATAAGCAGCTATCTTATTTTTAAAAGACATCTGAAGGTAGCCCTGTTTAGGGAAGTTTTTAATATTTAATGCTGTATTGTTTTTAACACTCGATAGGGAGCCGCCCAGTGGCTGGGGAAACTCAGCCAGATGGGCGGGGTATGAATAAATAATAATAATAATTATTATTATTATATAACTAGAGATGCCAGGGATTGAAGCAGGGACCTTCTGTAGGCAAATCAGATGCTCTGCCACTGAGCTACAGCCTTTCCATAGGAGGGAAGTTAGAGGAGGGGAATCTCAGATCCACCTGACCCTCCAAACTCTCCCCAAACTACATCTGCCTCACTCCAGGTCACAGCCCTGAGTAAGCAAGGGCTGGCTGGAATGTGTCTTTGAAGTCTGATAATGGCTCTTCCTTGTCTGGACAGAGGACCAAGAGGGGTGTGTATATAGAAAGCAGCCCACTGTACCAATTTTACATTCCTTTTTCTCCCCATTGGTGTGTCAGTCCTCCACCCACCACTGGAATGTCACCCTCAGAAGGATGTCCAGAAGGGATGCGGCTCTCTGGCCTAGAATGATTCATCGCCCCTCTTTTAAGCTAAAGAGAATGTGGAATTGAGGCAGCAGATTTAGAAGGCAGCAGGAACGAGCTGGGGAAAGTTGAGAGGCCTGCATGCTCCAGGGCCAGGGATATCAGTGAGACCCAGGTGCATCTGGGATGTGCCTACCTGTCCCAGTCTGCTCCTATGTGACGTTTCCTGCATTAACATTTGCTTCGTGGTGTTATTCAAAGGTCTCCTTGAACTGGAGGCCAGATTCATCATGCAGATGAGGAAGCACATTCACTAGCTGGGCAGGCGCCGGTGCATTTTGCTCTGAATGAGCTGCAGTGAACAGAACACTAAATTTGTCTTTCTCCCCTTACCTTGAGGACATGAGAGGTGTCTTGCGACTGGAAGGGCACAGCACAGCCACCTATTGTTCCGTGTTCACAGGCAGCGGAGAGCTCTCCCTGGGCTTGGGAGACATGGACATCCACCAGCAGATCACCGAGCAATACGTAAGGCCCTTCTGCGTGCGGCGTGAAATCTCAGTGCCTCTTTTCTGCTTATGGTGCCCTCTGCTTTCCTAAGGGGCAGAGGATATTTTCTCAGGGTACCTAGGAGGGAAACAAAGGGGAAATCCAGAATTGGGTAATTCTGGAAGGCGGCACTGGGATGGAGTGCTGAAAGCCACCTTTCTGCCACTGCCGCCTCCACCCACAACTCCTTCCAGACTCTGTGTTTTTAGGACGTGCCGAGCTGTAGAAACGCAGCTAAACACAGCCTCCTTGGTGGCTGAGGCGTATTTTTGGGACACTTAATGGAAGGGGTGATTAGGAGTGATTCAGGTGCAACCCCACCCTTTCCCCCATTAATAAAAAAAAGCTTGTTGGAGGAAAAAACTCAAGTCTGCACTTAACAGCTGATACTGTTTGGTTAAGAAGGTATGAATGCCTACCAGTAATCCACTTATCAACAAGACCCTTAAAAGACTGGAGCTTAGCTCCTGGAAAGAAAAAAGTGGTCATTGTTCCCACCCTCTCTCCACCTTTTTCCGATCCCCATTTCATTATTAAAGGAAGGAAAAAAGGAGGCACAGCTATTAAAACAATATATGATTCCCTTGGATTCCCACAGAATAACACAGCAACAAAAGCACCTCAGAATTTCTGCCGGCTTCTGTTGATGGACGCTGATTGCAATGTCGCCTTCAGTGAATGCAAGAGGCTGCTGGAGCAGGAGTGGGGAGCCTGCTGGACTACAAATCCCATCAGCCTGAGCCAGGGATGATAGGAATGGCAAGCCAGCAACCTCTGTATGATCAGAGGTTTCCTACCCCTGACTAGGATGCTGGGCAAAACATTAGAAAAGTCTACACTACTTAACTCATATAGCAGGATTGGGACTGCAATCTTATGCCTACTTACCAAGGGGTATCCCACTGAAACCAGCAGGCCTTACTTCTAAGTAACCATATGCTTCTACTGCTTGTTTTAAAATAACGTGAATGCCTTGGATTTGTTGGATCCAGTTCATGTTTGTTGAGAACTAAGCCCCATTATTTCAGTGGGGAAGGCATCTGCCTAGACCAGGCTTCCTCAGCCTCGGCCCTCCAGATGTTTTGAGACTACAGTTCATATCATCCCTGACCACTGGTCCTGCTAGCTAGGGATCATGGGAGTTGTAGGCCGAAAACTTCTGGAGGGCCGAGGTTGAGGAAGCCTGGCCTAGACCTTGGAGACCTCCTTCTGAGGCTCTGCCAGATGACCTGGTCATGGAGCATCCTGAATTGCTTGTGCAAAGATGGCTCAATATCTGCTCCTTACTAAGCATCCTGATGTGTTTGTAGGTTGGCTATATGCCGTCTCATCACCATCCCACATTTTTATAGTGTTTCCCCATCACTTTCCTATCCACAAAAAGTTCATTTTTGTCCTAGCTCCAGTCCCAGTGTGAGTAAGAATGTAAGCTTTTTTCCAAGGCTTACAATGGCATAACTCAGGCTACAGATACAGATCATCTTAAGGCACAGCTGTAGAGTTCAAGAATGACATCAGGGTTCTTGAGACCAGGACTATGGAGATGATTCAGCAGCTGGTCCCACTCATCCCACCAGAATTTAAAGCTGAGTCATGGCAACACTCACTTGTGGGACTCACTTTCCTTTGAGTTTGGTGCACTTGGAGCTGCCTGCTTCTGCAAGGGACCTGCGTCTGTTGCTGATGGTGGATCTGCAGCAGAGTGATGTCACTGGGAGCAGCCAGAAGACCCTGGCCAAGCGGAATATGCCCAGCCACAGAATTTCCTTCTTTTACTTTAGGAAAAGAGGAACATCTCATTCCTGGAATAAACATGAATTTCCAATTGCCAATATTGTCTGTCTCTCATGCAATTTCCTTCAGGTGTCCACGTTCAAGGAGACTCTGTGCTCAGCCCCACTTGTGTGCATTGATGGGAATGTGCCCGTGTCCACTATTCAGTATGTCTGTCAGATTGCCAGGGAACATCACCTAGCAGGTAAGAAGGGACACTCACAAAGCACAGCCTAAAATGCATTGTGTTTTGTCTATCTACCTCAGTATTGTCCACACTGACTGGCAGTGGCTCTCGAGTTTCAAGCAGGGGCCTCTCTCAGCCCTGTGTGGCAACATTGTGGATATTACTGTCAGGAGCTTGGCCTGCACTCGAGTAGGACCCTGGCAGAGACACATGCCCAACTGGCATGTTCTCTCCCTCCTGGTCAATCGTTTATTTACATATAAACACACACGGAGCACTGCAACATGGCTCCCTCTCTCTCTAGCATCAGACAGCAAAGAGAAAAAGAACAAAGGGCAATAGTCCCACTTCATAGAACACAGTAACAGAAACATCCTGTCTCCATCACTTCCCACTCTGTGGAGTCAAAACATATACCATCTTGTGATAGACAAAAATCCCATGACTGCAATCATGGAGCAGGAATTCTAACAATTACCTGAGACCTTCTGCCTGCAAAGCAGCTGCTCTATCACTGAGCTACATCCCTTTCCACCTTCTCCTAGTAAGGGAATGTTCCCGGCATCATCTCACTCTGGCTTATTTTGCTACTTATTTCCAAATCGCAGAAAAACTATTAAACTATTACACTCAACGCCCTGTGTTCTGAGAGAGGGTGGCATATAAATAGAATCTTGATGACAATGATATATATATATTCTTTGCATTTAGCTCTTGTACAGTAAATCAACATTTTAAGAATGCAATGTGATGAAATCTCAAGTGAATATGAACCCTTGTATTTGAATAGTGACATCTGTAAATGTCAGTGGAGGGCTCATCCGGGCTTCCTTTTGTGCTGTGTTTCTAGGCATAGGTCTGGACCTTAAAGCTCTATGTCCAAGCTGGTTTTTTGTGTGTGCCCTGGTGCTTTTCTCAGCAGCCAACCAGATTTATAGCATTGGTAGTGCCTTGGACATTTTAATAGGAAGGCAATGTCTGTAAACTAGACAGATGCATCATTGAATACGTATGATTCACGTTTGTCGGGTCAGATCGACTAACCCCATTTGATGCTTTTCTGAAGTGTGTTACGAGCCGACAGATGAGGACAAGGCTTCTAAGCCATTCCTTTCAGAAAGCTGGAGAGCCCTGACCTGCATATCTCCCAATCTACGGGAACTAAGAGCAATCAACCGGACCCTGGGACATCCTGTTTCGGCAGGTGAGGCACTGTTGAGAGTGGAGGCTAGGAATCTTTTGTCCCCTCCATCAAAGCTAGGAATATACTGCATTTGCTTTATATACTGAGTCAGACTGTGGCCAAACTATCTTAGTATTGTTTGTCCCAGGTTGGGAACCTGTGTGCTCCAGGCCACACCTGCCATCAGCCCTGATCATTGGCCATGCTGGCTGGGGATGATGGGAATTGTAGTCCAGTAGCACTATGGGTTAAACCACAGAGCCTAGGGCTTGCTGATCAGAAGGTTGGCTGTTCGAATCCCCGCAACGGGATGAGCTACAATTGCTCGGTCCCTGCTCCTGCCAACCTAGCTGTTCGAAAGCATGTCAAAGTGCAAGTAGATAAATAGGTACCACTCCGGTGGGAAGGTAAATGGCATTTCCGTGCGCTGCTCTGGTTCACCAGAAGCAGCTTAGTCATGCTGGCCACACAACCTGTACGCTGGCTCCCTCGGGCAGTAAAGCGAGATGAGCACCGCAACCCGAGTCGGCCATGACTGGACCTAATGGTCAGGGGTCCCTTTACCTTTGACACCTGGAGGGCCACAGGTTCCCCATTATTGATGTAGAACCATGCAGTCTTACAAACACATCTGTCACTGGATCACCATCTGTCCACCACCACCATTGGTGGTGCCAGTGCGGTATAGTGATTAAGAGCGGTAGACTCGTAATCTGGTGAACCGGGTTCGTATCTCCGCTCCTCCACCTGCAGCTGCTGGGTGACCTTGGGCCAGTCACACTTCTTTGAAGTCTCTCAGCCCCACTCACCTCACAGAGTGTTTGTTGTGGGGGAGGAAGGGAAAGGAGAATGTTAGCCGCTTTGAGACTCCTTAAAGGGAGTGAAAGGCGGGATATCAAATCCAAACTCTTCTTAGTCCCTTCCAGCTGACTTTTCCTACCATGACCCTACCTAGGAAAAAGGTTCCCCACTTGTAGCCCAGAATGACAAGACAATGACGACAATATTATGTATAAAAATACTTGTTTGTCGCCATTCCGTAAAATATATCAAAGCTGTTTACAGCAAAACTCTGTGACACAATGGCTCAGCGCGTCTGGCTGTTAACCAGGAGGTTGGTGATTCAAGCCCAGCCAGGGATAGCTGTGGGCAGGATTCCTGCACTGCAAGACTAGATGACTCTAGGGGTCCCAATCCTATGGGTGGCACTGATGCTCTGTGACTAATTTTCCTTCATTCTTAAAGATATGCCATCTACATTGGAAGATGCTGTCAAAACCTCTCTGACCCTGGCCCGGCCCTTGCTGGGAGAGTTGCATTGCGTAGTTGTGACACTTGGCCAACATGGTGTCCTGGTTTGTGGCCGGAACATGGATGGGAGGCTCTCTCTTCGCCCTGGAACTTTCAACAAGGTAGGAGCAAGAGGCAGCAAACGTGAAGGGATAAAAACAGTGAAGGCGGGAGCTACAGGTAAAAGGTGCTTGACAGGCAGGGAAGTCTGACGCAAAATTCTACATCAAGCACAATTTCCCAGAGTTCCTTGGGAGGAAATCTTTGACAGTTAAGCATTAAAAATCTAGGGATATTGTGGCAACTTAAGCTGATGTTTAGCTTGCAGATTTAATATACAGAATAAGAGAACAAGAAGAACATACGTTTAGAGATGATTGGAAAATGTTTATTGAATATATGGGGGGAAATTGTGTACACTTGAAAGTGTTGGCAGCATTAAGATAAATTCAGCAGTGTAAATAAGTTTTGATGCGATGTAATAATGGAGTACTGAATGGTTTAGTATATGTAAAATATACAGGGATTTATGATCGGCAAAATGAACCATGGCAAGAGAAGAAGGGAAGTCATTGGTATTTTAAGGATGATTAAATGAGTATTCTAAATTGTAACACAGAAAATTTAATAAGAATTCTGTCTATCTAGGGATAATGTCAGTGTAGGCAGAAATTTGACCCTGGGAGACGGAATTCAAATATTGCAGAGAAACTGAAGCTATTAAAAATGTTGTCCCATCCTCACTTTGGTTTTTGAGTTTTCAGTAGATTGTGTAGGCAAAGGGAAGTTTTTCTCCGTCTTTCATAACACTAGAACTCATGGACGTCCCATGAAGCTGAATGTGGGAAAATTCAGGACGGATAAAAGAATGGACTTCTTAAAAAAAAAAAAATAGTTATTAAATTTTCCAATAAGAACATACAAATTCAAAACAACTACAATAAAAACAAACACAAACAAAAAACAACAAGTATAATTTCAAAACTTATTTTCTCAACCTTATTTCCCCGACTTCCTCAAAGCTCACCGTTTTGTATTCTAGTTTCATTATCCCATCAGCAACTCCATTCCCTTATTTCCCCAAAATTTCTTACTAATTCCATTCCTTTTCTTACTCTAATGTCTCTGAAAACCAATATTTTTAAATCCATGTCAATCTAGCATTCTTTAATCTTATAATAATTGTTAAGATAGTCCTTAAATTTCTTCCAATCTTCTTCCACTGTCTCTTTCTCCTGGTCAAAAGAATGGACTTCTTCCCACAGTGCATAGTTAAATCTATGGAGTTTGCTTCCAGACAAGGCAACGATGGCCACCAACTTGGATGGCTTTAAGGGAGGAGAATAAGACAAAGGCTATCACCGGCTACCATACCAATCCACCACAATGCTGTGCCTCCACTGCTGGTCAGAGTATGCCTCTGAATGCCAGCTGCTGGGAGTCACAAGTTGGAAAGAGAGCTGCTGTACTTGGGTCCTCCTCTCAGTCTTCCCACAGGCATCTTGCCTGGTTGCTGTGAGAACAGGATTCTGGATTAGAAGGACC
Source organism: Podarcis gaigeae (assembly GCF_964106915.1). Taxonomy (NCBI): domain Eukaryota; kingdom Metazoa; phylum Chordata; class Lepidosauria; order Squamata; family Lacertidae; genus Podarcis; species Podarcis gaigeae. Next base: position 22,465,653 of record NC_139686.1, on the reverse strand, counting down.
ATTGGCCTGATCTGGCAGGACTCAACCTTTGCGAACATGAGGACCAGTAACTTTTCTCAGAAAAAAATGATAACCTGAGATTTTCAGAGTAGTCAATATTGCTGTTATGGACCAGTTTCAGTCTAAGAAAGGATTCATGAAGCAGAGTACATGTGTATACCCCTTAAAAAACAAATAAATCCAGAAATCCCACTTTTCAGCTATTTGGTGAAGGGAACTTTTCAATCTTGTTATTTCCGTACTTTTTAGATCTGTTGTACTGACTCTGCTGTCAAGTTGATGGTTTTATTCAGGACAAGATTTAATCTTTGTTTTATGGTTTTAATTGTTGACTTGCAAACCCCCAAACTTTTGTTATTGTGTGGTACCCATCAAAATGTGTTGGGGGGGGGGCGGCGGAACTTAGCCATATTTGCAAATAGATTTCTGGATGTCCATTTGCAAGTATGGCATTTGAGAATGAATTTTCTTGGGTTATCACTCCTAAAATAGAAATCAGCTTCACCTGTGGAGGTACTCCTGACCTGATCCCTGGGGTAATAACTGCTTACTAGTATGACACAATCCTTTATCAAGCAGAGCTTATTACCCGCTCTACTACTGTTACATTTCTATCTCATCTTTATTCCAAATAGCTCTAGGAAGTGTACATTTGTACCTTGAAAGCTGAACGGAATCCATTCCGGAAATCCTTTCAACTTCCAAAATGTTCCGAAACCAAAGCGCGGCTTCTGATTGCCTGCAGGAGCTTCCTGCAGCCAATTGGAAGCCGTGGAAGCCCCATCGGAAATTTGGCTTCCAAAAATAGTTCACAAACCGGAACAGTCACTTCTGGGTTTACGGCGTTCAGGAGCCAAAACGTCCGAGAACTATGCTGTTTGAAAACCAAGGTACGACTGAACTGAGTTCTCATCCCCATTTTACCATCAAAACCCTATGAGGTTGTAATAGGCTGAGCAACTGTGAATGGCCCAAGGCCAGCCAGTGAGCTTTGTGACCCAAGTGGGGATTTGAACCCTGGACTCTCATGTCCTGGTCCAGCATGCTAACCTCTTCACTGCACTGGCTTCTCCTGAAATGAATGAGAAGTTCCCTTCTCGTGCCAACTCCATGCGTAGTTTGGTTGGGTCTCTGGCTCCCCACCTCTAGGGTCTTTTCTACCTCTAGCATTCACCTGACAGTGTATAAAAGGAGCTGGCATTCGTCTTACACTTCTCCAGGTTCAGGGTGTCTCCCCCATTCTCTCTCCTATCTCACCTTGCAGGCCACTGTTGTAGATAAGCTGTGTGCTGTTCACTACCCAGCGATCCCTGTCCCCGCGGAGGAGATAGTCAATGTCTCTGGAGCAGGCGACAGGTATGTTACGAACTGCCCAGAGAGGTTCCTGCCACAGCATCAGGCTCCTCCACCTTCCTCTCCTTGGCCCCTGCCCCCCTGGTTGCTGTGACAACATAACAGTGCCAGCATGTACGCGGCATTGCTAAGGAATCGCTAGTCCAAATATTTATCCGGAGGTGGTGAGAGAAACGGGAAGGTTTATTGTGAGCTGTCATTTTCCTGAGCCTTTATATGAAAGAAAGAGAAATGGAGGCAATTAAGTCTCAACAAGACATTGACATCTTTGCTCCACGTGCCTCCAGACGCCGCAATTGGAAAAAGCACCTGGAGCCTCTTAGTGGGGCAGCTGGGCTTTGCTGAAATGGGAGCCTTCAAGACCTCGACGTCTCAAAAGGTTCTCCATCAACTACTCATGGTGGTGCCAGCACCACAGTCATCCTCTGATGCCAGGGAAATGTGGGTCTGGGAGAGGGACAAGGGGTTTATACTGGGGTGCAGGATGAGAACACTAAAATAAAACCACCATAAACGGTGAAATTCAGTTGCTGAAGAGCTTAGTCTTTTTCCTTTGGTGAGCTGAGTTGGCCTCTTCTCTCTTCAGCTTAATGGCTGGAATCCTCGCTGGGCTGCTTGCTGGAGAAGACATGGATGATTGTGTCCAGATGGGCCTCTTGTCTGCCAGCTTCTCTCTCCGTTCTTATGAGCCAGTTTCTCCAGACATCTGTGCCACCAGCGTGAATGTGGCAAGGCTCAAGGCTCAGCAGTGGCCTGTGGCAAAGCGCTGGAAGATGACTTAAGAGTCGGGCAGCCCCTTCTGCACCCTGAAATGGGCAGATGCATCAACATCTCTCTCTCCTACCTGGGCCTGCTTTTGAACTGAATCAGGTGGGCTCCGTGATTGCATCAGGAGAAGAGGAAGGGAGGCTGGCTGGGTCTCGCCATCTTCGCTTTACCCCTTCACCATTCTTTATTGCTAGGCCCAGTGCTTTTTTTTCCTTAAAAAATGTTTAGGGGTACTCTCATTTTGACTCAAGAAAATCACCATTTTATAGTTCAAATTGGGAAAAATAATGTGGACAAAACTACAAAGATTCACAAAATGTTTAGGGGTATGTGTACCCCCAGAAAAAAAGCACTGGCTAGGCCTATGACCTAAAAAATTTAAAAATGGAAACCCTGCACCAAGAAAACTTGAATTATGCAACCTGTCCCCCATGAAGAACTATTAGAAATAAAAAAAAAAATTAACAGATGGTGCAATGTTAGTAGTAGAAGATGCAAGAAGCTCATTTTGAAACTGAATGTAACGATTTTAATTTTACTTTAATTTTAATTTTACCTTCAAGCCAAAAGGCGGCATTTAGCCTGGTTACACAGTCGAGACACTGCTACCTCTATCATGTTACGTGACTCTGATTTATGTATGTGGGAGGTGGGCTCAAATGTGTTTTAACTCAATTAAGCGGTGGTGGACTTTGGGCTCCCAAATTTCAGCAGCACCCTGTGCTCTCATGCTCCGTTCTACAGCATCGTTGTGGAGACCCCTGTGGTGTGGCACCCAATGTGGCGACCTAATCGGTTGCCCTCCAACTCTGTACTTTATCACAGATATGCAGCATTTTGTTTTGTCCTATGACTCCCATCCGCCCTAGGCAGTGTGGCCATCAGTCAAGGATGGTGGGGGATGCAGTCCACAACATTTGGAACGTACCACCAGTGGCGTAGCGTGGGGGGTGCAGGGGGGGCCGGCCGCACCGGGCACAACATCTGGGGGTTAGGGTTAGGGGGCGCAAATTACTTGCCTTGCCCCGGGTGCTGACAACCCACGCTACGCCACTGCGTACCACATTGGCCACCTCTGCCTTAGGCTGTTTTCTGCAAGTGATGGTTTGAACCAATTTTCTCAAAGGTGGGGTGTGCCAACCAAATTGTATTCCCGGACTAGGAGCTCTTGTAGTGTCACAGAGGCTGCTGGGAACAGCAGTGTGGCAAAATGGACCCTAGTGAGGGCATTGCCCCAAGTTACATGTCACGGTGGTGACTCAAGAGAGCAATAGGCATGTAGTGTCTCTGCTCCAATGCTTGCAGGGGGGGAAGGATTTCTTCAGCAGCATACAAGATGGCTCAAAGGAAACGTCCCACAAAAGGGCAGTTGTGGTTTTCCTCTCCAAGGTACTGTACCAGGCACAGTGGTAGGCTAAAACTCCAGGCCAGCCTCCTTCAGGGGGCCTGAAACACTTTCTGCCACCAAGCTTAGATCAGAGCTCAGTTTAGGGTAGTGCCTGTGATCTGAAGATGCTTCACAGCCGACATTCCTATCCAGTAGAACAAAACGAGTTGAAAATGCCAAGGAGGGGTGACAAACAGGACTGATCAATACATCTAAAATAAGGCATTGAGTGCAAGAAAGTACCTTTAATCTGTAAGGTAAGGGTAAAAAAGGTAAAGGACCCCTGGACGGTTAAGTCCAGTCAAAGGCGACTTTCAGGCCAAGGGAACTGGAGTTTGTCCACAGACAGCTTTAATCTGTGCACACAGGTGACACACTTTTGCCCAGCCTAGGAAAGCTTTTTTTTTTTAAACCAGCCCAGCTCACTCAGTACCTTGCAGCACCTGCTTAGCTAAAATAATAAAAATCAAATTGTTCCATAACCACAATGGGGAAAGGTGGCATTGAGCGGGAAGGACATGCTTGCATTTGACAAAGGAGTTGGGTGTTGCTGCTGAGGGGTGGGGGCGTAAAGGAAAGAGGGAGGGAGGATTTTCCAAGCAGGAGGCACGAGCTAGAATTTCAATATCACAAAAAGGGGGGAAAAGGGGGTGGGGTAGGGGTTAAGCTGGGAATCCAGATGCATAAAAGGGCTCCCACTCTTGACGCAGATACATCACCCACATGCATGTGTGGCTGGTTTTAATCTCTCCAGCAAGCTCCAAGGCAACAGCAGCCCTTTGCCCAGAGAGAAAACCCAGGCAGGAAGAGAGGATGAGAGTTTCCACAGTGGCTACCTTTGCTGTCCTGTCCGTTCAGTTTTGCACCCTGGCTCAAGTCCATGGGAAATGGGCTGGGAAAGGGCTGGTGGACCCAGCAGGGGCTGGAGGAGCCAAGAAGCCTCTCCACGCACCCCGTGAAGGAGACAGAGAGGCGGAAGCCCAAAGGCTGCCTTCTGCCAGGTTGCGGAAGATGGAGGCAGGAGCTGGAGCAGGTGGCAGAGCCCACAGCAGAGCGGCAAGCAAACCCCAAACGGGACATGTCAAACAGAAGGCCAGCGGCAAGAAGCAGGTTCCCCAGCTGTCCCCTCCGAGAAGTATGAGCCCAGGACTTCAGAACTACTTGAAAGGACATGGGAAATTTAACACGGATACGGTGAGTAAAAGCCCTCCTTATGGCAGTGGGGACTAGGGCCCTCCAGATGTTGCTGAACTACAACTCCCATCAGGACAAGCAAGCATGGTGGATGGTCAGGGATGGTGGGCACTGTAGTCCAACAAGAGCTAGAGAGCCACACGTTCTCCAACCCTGCCTTAGAGGGACAGAGAAAGCAGCCTGGAACCAAATCAGAGCACTGGGTCCGTCTGACGGGAAGTGGTTTCCAGTTCTGTCTTGAGATGCCAGGGACTGAACTTGAGGCCTTCTGTATGCAGATAATAAATGAATATATTGTTGGTTTTTGCACTCTGCACCACCCAGAGGCTTTTGAACCATTAAGTGGTTCATAAAGACTTTTAAACAGACAGACATCTCCAGGATCAGGGACAGTCTGTGTCTAAATTTCTGGGAATCACAGGCAGGCAGTGTGCTGCTGCCATGTGAGAAGATAGTGTTGGATGCAGCAGGCCAAGCTCTTCTTAATGCCTTTAGCACTGGTGCCTAAAGGGATTCTCCTTTCCTTTCCTTCTCAGTATTCCTGTCCTGGGATTCAGTCAAAGGCCTGCAGAAAACCCTCAGACTGTGATGGCTGCCTGGGCCTCTATACCTGCAAGCTGCCGAGAGGGAAGTGCGACCTGAAAGCAGTTTCCCGTGAAACAGGTAATACATAAAACACAGCAGAAAGCCTAAGACACAAGTGAAAGGGAGGGGCTGGCTTCTGTTGGACATACTGAAATAAATCTCCTTTGTGTGAAAGTTCTCAATGAAAGGTCAAGCTCTTATTGTGGAGCTAATTCTGTATTTGGGGCTGCACCACTTTAAGTGATTCTGTGTGCAAGGGAAGTGTGTCATGTATTTTGAATCCTCCCTGCAAAAATAAAATAGAAAATTAAATAGCAGGGGGAATGGTTCTATCCAAGCATTCTCCTCCTTAAAATGTTGCTTTCTATATGTGGAGGGGATGCGGGTGGCGCTGTGGGTTAAACCACAGAGCCTAGAGCTTGCCGATCAGAAGGTCGGCCGTTCGAATCCCCGTGACAGGGTGAGCTCCCATCGCTCGGTCCCTGCTCCTGCCAACCTAGCAGTTCGAAAGCACGTCAAAGTGCAAGTAGATAAATAGGTACCACTCTGGCAGGAAGGTAAATGGCGTTTGTGTGCTTCTCTGGTTTGCCAGAAGCAGTTTAGTCATGCTGGCCACATGACCCGGAAGCTGTACGCTGGCTCCCTCGGCCGATAAAGCGAGATGAGCGCCGCAACCCCAGAGTCAGTCACAACTGGACCTAAGGGTCAGGGGTCCCTTTACCTTTATATGCAGAGGTTACAGGTGTTTTAAATATACAGAGGAGCATTTCATCATCTGAGCCTACCTGTGGTGATAGATAAGAGTCTAGAAACTAGCTTATCAGTCACAGGAAGAGATGCGGTTCTCAAATGATGTTTTTGAAACATGGACACCATGTGGCATCATCCACTGTTAGCTAGCAGGAGGCACTGCAGCCACAAAATAAGGAAACAGATTTAGGGTGTTCCCACTTACAATCTGCACATCTCATTCCATGCCACACAAACCTTTAAAACCATAGACATTGTTGCTACGGGGTCTGGCATTGGGCCCATTGTACTAGAAATGAATGAAATGGGAAATGACAAGGTAGCATTACTGAGCCATACTGAAAGGTATGAATGAACGAATTGATTTATTTCGGTCACTGACCAGAGTGCATACTGAAAGGTAGTATTGAGGACAGGGATTGGGACGTAGGGCAGTAGAATCCTTGCAGGTTACTCCATTCAAGTCACACTCAGCTACAAAATGAATTGTGCTGGCTACCTACTATGTAGATGCAATCTGAATGTTAAGGAGGCAAACTTTGGATCTGTCGTTGCACTTAATATCTCCACCACCAAGATTCAAGTATTAAGTCAGTTGTGATTTCCTACTGAATGCATTCAGATACCTCGCTTTCAAAACTTCCTCTGTGTTCTTTGATAACACAGGTCTAACCTTTCGGCTCATCTGTGTGTGCTTTTTTTTAAAAAAATAAAGGTAGTAGTACATTGATAAATGGATATTTTATTTAATGGATACCTCAGATAATCCATGTCTGCTTGTAGGAAGATATTGAGGTTGGTGTCTCATCAAGGAGAGTTCCCCTGATGATTTGTCTGTCTGCTCTCTCCCACAGGTGGTTTCTTCCAGAATATCCAGAACAGATAAAAGACACTGAGTTCCTGTCAGACTTTTAAAAAAGGAGCTGCCAACAAACCCCAACAGGTGTTCATGCTTCTAAAGCTGTACAATTTGGGGGAGGGAGAGAGAGAGAATTAAAAAAAAACTGATTTTAAGTGGCATTCTGTTCAAACGTTGCAAGTTATGTTTGCTCACATTATCTAAACTGATACAGTACAATCTCTTAATAAAGAAAGACTTTCAGTTTATTTTGACTGTTTTGATTTCGGTTACCCCATCAGCACTTCCCATGAGGAGGGACCTTCAACAGGTATCCCTTCTCAGCTTGAAGGTGAATGAGCAAAGAGACAGAGCTTTTTTGTCTTCACATTTCCTGGAGAAACCCAAGAACTATGGCTGCTGCTGCTGCTGCAACTTGTCTCAAGGTCCAGGTCTACTCTGGCACAAGGGCACCAGTTGTGATCTTGCAGCTAGGCAGAAAACCTTGATATATTCAAACTTTGGCAACAGGGTATAGGATCCTAAGTTTAGGCTACAACATGTAAGTCATCACTGGCCTCTGTCCCAGAGCCCAGGTGTAAAAGGAAAAGGCACAAGGTGTGCACGGACCTATGCAAGCTTTAAAAAAGTCCTGGGGAATGGACCCTGAGAAGACAAACGGCTTGCAAAACATACAGGTTTCCCTACTGACACAGTGTGCCCCTAGGGAGGGACCATCGCTCACTGATAAGAGTCACCTGAATGCAGCAGGTCCCAGAGTCATTCCCTGGTATATCCACTTCAAAGGATTAAGTAGCAGGTAATAGGAGAGACCTTTTGGTGGCTGAGATGATGGAGAGCTTCTGCCAGTCACAGTAAACAGTACAGGGCTAGATGGGCAAGTAGTCTGACCTGGCAGAAGGCAAACTCCCAGTGTTCCTACGGCCAACTTTCATTCTCAGCACTGACAACAGACAGAAGGGCTGGGGGAAACACGACCTTCCGTTTTGAATCCGCCATGAGCAGGAGGATAAAATAGGAGCTTCCTTTTGATACAAAGAGTCCAGACGTGCTCTGGGGGAGACGTCAGGAAGCAAACCTCCGCCACATCTTATTTCTGTGAGAAACACAAGAATAAGGTGGGGTGGGGAGAAGGAGCCTTAAGTAAAAATGGAAGCTAACGAAACTGGAGCCTTTCAGTGAATTTTTGACAAAACCTCTGCCAACACAAAACAGCAGAGTTGGCTCCTCAAGCACCTTGAGTCAGATTTTAGGTCCCAAATTTTACTGTTGTAGGAAGCTGCTTTGTATAAAGTTGGACCATTGGTCCATCTAGCTCAGTATGGTCTACATTGATTGGCAGCAGCTCTCCATGCAGGAGATATTCCCAGCCCTACCTGGAGATGCCAGGAATTGAACCTGAGACCCTCAGTGGGAAAAGGAACTGAGCTACAGATGTCTCTCCCCTCCCAATTGTTGAATTCCCTCCCAGGGTACCGTTACTATTTCCACGGCCAGTACTCCCCCATCCCCATTGTTAAGCACAGGTGTGATATATGGTTCTGGCCTACTGATGAGTTTTCAGCATGACATCTTCCACCCAACAGAGTAACTGGAGGGGCCTCTTATCTGGGGCTGTCCATGAAAGTAGAAGACATAATGGAAAAGGTTCATCGCTCGGTGAGTGCATGAACAAATCACCACAGGTTTCAAATCATCGATGCAATTTTTGTGCCACACAAATGCAGCACTTTTCAGCAGAGTGGCTTCACACATTCAGCAGTCACTAAGCCAGAGCTTTCCAAACTTTTCATACGGGTGTCACACTTTTTAGAAATAAGCATTTCGCGACATGGTAATTCAGTTTTACTAGCAAAATGGAGGTTAAACTAACCCCTTTCCAGCCCCCCCCCCCAGGAGGAGCGTTCACGTGACACACCTACACACTGCAGCTGACACACACTTTGGAAAGCTCTGCACTAAGCATAGGCAAGCTTAGAGAAACCAAATGATATGCAAGCCTGTGTTGAAAGATCCACATGAGAAAGCAACCGATTTACACTTTTTTGGCCACCAGGGGGCCTAAGACCCCATAACAACATCATCAATATTATTCTGATAACAGCTCCCAACGTTATCTCTTTGGACCAGCCCGGGCTGTTGTTGTTTTTATATATGGATGTTGCAGAACATTGCCATTGATGTAATCATAATGCATTAATGGCTTTATACGGAACTGTCTACACATCACTCCACTTATGATGCTTTCCCCACTGTTCCCACATTATTTCCACCTGGAGGGGCCACTTTTGCCGTACAAAGAAAACTGCAGAACATTTGTGATATGAAGGGTTGCATTTCAGCAGGCAAATATGGAACACGAGCTCTGTGGAACTGTCCTGAGATCTGCAAAGAAAGGGCGGTATGCATATTTAATAGATAATAACAACAAGCTCTGTCCTGAGATGTTTGCAGGGGCAAACTGAATTGAAAGCAGGATTGTGTAAAACAACCCCAAGTACCATCACAAGCCCAAATAGTCCTGAACGCACAATGAAAAGGACATCTGGAGGCTCTCCCTTTCATGCAAAACTGTTTGGAGCAGAGAGAAACGAAAGAGGAAAAGAACAAAGTCAGGTCAAAGCCACTTGTGAATGGTAAGAATGACTGGACACATTTTCTTTAACATCACTCACTTTTAATTACATCGCATCAGCCTCTCAGCTTACTCCGAGAAAGGATGCCCACTAGGAGGGACGGCAAATCTTCCATCCCATAGTGGTTGCTGGAGTGGGTATCAAATTCTCAGCAGCTTCAGTGGTTCCCCTGCCTCACCTTCCCTCTAACTGCCTCCTGCTTCGCCCCCTTTTCATCATATGGTCCCCGTCAGTATCTGAGAGTCCAGGTTAATGCAGCTTCCATCCAGCAACCTCCTTGCTGCCATTTGAGAGAGGAGCCCGGGGCAAGTGTCATTGGCTAATACTCTTCTTAACCTCAATATAAATAAAAAACAACATTTAAAAATGTTTAATAGCTAAGAAATAGGGGGAAAAACAAACCACCGTGAAATCTGCAAAGCGCCAATGGAGAGAGTCTCAAGAATGCTTTGTCCAGTGCATGTTCTTGGTAGAAGCTGAGAGTCCCCTCCCAGCAGCCTCTTTGTCTGTGTCCCCCTTAGCACCATTCTAGGAGACCAGAGGCCAGCTCTTCATCTAAGCACAACTCCCGGACACCCTGCTTCCTGGGTTGGGCTTTCCCCTCCTTGGGAGCAGGCAAAATGGGAATGGGGAAAAACTGGTCCATTTTCCGTCTGCTGAACTGTGAAAGAAATCACTTCTCCCTGCAACAGTGGCACTCTAAGGTCTCATTTCTTGTGGAGAAATTTCATTCTGCTACCTGGAAGGGATTGAAGGGTGGGAGGCAAAAAACAAAGAAAGAAAGATATAGAAACCATGTGATTCTGGCACAATGGGATTGGATTAAAATCCCCCGTCTCCAGAAAACAGATAAAAACCAACCTCACCACATTTCCCCACCTGCATTCTACACGGCCCAGTATTTATAAACAAGTGCAATACCCAGGTTCCTCACTATACACACCATAAAGTTTGCAAAATGGCACGTTGCAAAGTTTACACAACATAGCAATGACATAAATCCCATCCAAAGACGGCTGATGACATTTATGGAGCCACAACGCAGATGGTAAAACATACGAAAAGTAGCAGCATGCTTTGCTTACAAGTTAACTGCATTTCCCCAGCAGCTGGGGATTTTGCTTTAAAAAGCCCAATATTCCCAGCAATGGAAGCAATACCTGATACAAGAAGCTATCAATTATACCTGCAAAACAAGGAGATTTTGCCAGGCACGGGAAGAGACCCTTTCAAACCTTTGCAACACTGCCGTATGAGAAGAAGCAGTTCCCTCTTGTACAGAACTATAAAAGAGGCAATAGCCTTCAAACTGGAAGGATAGCCATCCCTGATTTACATCTAATACCTGTAATCCCTCATCCTTAGTTAAAACATACCCAAAACACATTTCCTCATGTTCATCCCCTGTTATCACTCCCATCCACAGTAAACCTGTCCTCACCCATCAGAAATTACATTTAGAATGCAGTGTCCTTGGGGTAAGGATCTGCCCTTTTTCTTTTATTACTGTGCATAACATAAATACAGCAGTGATGGTGCTTATATTGCAAATAAACCCACACGCATTGTGATTTGACTTTAGGACACGCGATGGGATATAAAAGCACACTGCAATCCAAAGCAGCAGCCAGGATCTCTTACCTAACCCTTTCAGGAATTTATTGACTCCACTCTGCTCTCCACTGGGAAGGGTTTCTAGGTACTCTTGGGCACGTACCTCAAACAAACCTACAAAGGGGTGGGAAACAGAACGCAGAAAGAAAGAAAAACCTGGTGAGTTCCAGTTGCAGGTGCTGTGGGATGTAACATCACAAAAGCAGTCAAATACAACATTTCCTGTTTGCCCAGAGTGGACACACAGGGGAATGTTGCTCCAGCCAGGAGGACTTCCTGTCACACCTGGTCTGGAGCATCCTCCCCCTGCATGTGACCAGGTAGATGGGCGTGACCCTGGCAGACCCTACAAGGGGCCAGTCTTCCTCTTCTCTATCTCACTCTCTTTTGCTACTGCTCTTTTGCTGTGTGCTGGCTCTCAGCCAGCAGCACATGGGCTCATCCCTCACAAGAAGATGAACCCACACTTTTCTCTGTAACTAAAAGGTAAAGCCTGCCTTCAGGATCATACTGTGAACTGAATGTAAGCAAACCTTATCATTACTTTCTAAAAGAAGACTGGTGTCGTTGTTGCTTTTAAAAGGGAACAAAAGGGGATTTACCAGGAACAATCCAATATGGACAAGCCAGACTGGATTGCTTAACTCAAATGGTTCTAACGAATCTATCAACTAGCTTTCTGCTATGTACAAGGGATGTGCGCTGCTACTAGCTCACTAGCGTGAGTGAGGAAGGATAATATTTAATCCATATATCCTCTCCGGTTTGAATCCCTGCGATGGGGTGAGCTCCTATTGTTCAGTCCCAGCTCCTGCCAACCTAGCAGTTCGAAAGCACGTCAAAGTGCAAGTAGATAAATAGGTATCGCTCTGGCGGGAAGGTAAACGGCGTTTCCATGAGCTGCTCTGGTTCGCCAGAAGCGGCTTAGTCATGCTGGCCACATGACCCGGAAGCTGTACGCCGGCTCCCTCGGCCAATAAAGCGAGATGAGCGCCGCAACCCCAGAGTCGGCCATGACTGGATCTAATGGTTAGGGGTCCCTTTACCTTTACCTTTTTACTATCCTCAACATTCCCACAGATGCCACCTGATCAGCTCTTACATGATGAAAGGGCCAAAGCGGGGGAGGGGGGGGGACTGATGAAAAACACACTTAATTAATTGTATGCCCCTTTCACCGTCCTCCTGCTCTCTCACCTTTAGCACCCTGTTTCCGCAACTCTCGCTCCTGAATGAAGCCCCCAAACATTTGCGTCTCCATGAAGACCTCCAAGAAACGCCGGAGGCTCTTGGAAGAGACCGACTTCCGGAAGGCCTCCCGCTGCAGGGTCCTCTCTTCCCTCTCGGCGGGAGTCAGGAAGAGGGAGTAGTGCCCCACAATCTCCACAAAGAAGCGGACGAATGCTTCCGACACCACTTCGTTCAAGGGGCTGGACTCTGGATGGGGGAGGCAAAAGGAGCAGGGAAAACATTGGTTAGCAGAAGACCTGGCCTTAACCTGTTCTCTTCCAGTCCCATCCTTAGAACTCGCCGGGGTGTAGATTTGGGATGGGAGGACCGTAGCTCAGTAGCAGAACACCTGCTCTGCACACAGGAAGACCCGAGTTCAATTCCTGGCATCTCCAGGAAGGTTTGGGAAAGGCTTCAGCCTGGAACCCTACAAAGTTGCAGCCAGTGTTGTGGACACAGACACTTGGAAGCTGCCGTATTTAGAGCCAGACCATTGTTCCATCTAGATTAGTACTGTCCACCCCAACTGGCAGCAGCTCTTTGGGATTCCAGATGGGTTCTCTCCCAGCCCTACCTAGAGTTGCTGTGGATTGAACCTAGTAGTGCGACTCATGCAACACGTTGGTGATTAATATACAGAACAATAATTATACATACTTTATCAACCTTCTGAGAAAAATACAAAACTTTAAACAAAGCCACAGAGACTTGCGAACTACCCAGCCTAAAATGTACTTATAATGTCTGGTTTCAATAGATTTTTCAAATGCTTAACTGAGTCTTTTAGATAAGTTCATGTAGATACCAACAAAAGGTAAGTTTGTTGTTATTCACAATACTGAGAGATGCTAGTAGAATTGTAGATAGATGTTAATAGACGGGGTACTTATAGAGAATACTCTTTCTTGGCTTAAGCTTAAGAGACTCTCCCAGAGCTGTGGATCTTCCCCAACACTGAGCCAGGTGAACAAATGGTCTGACTTGACATAAGGAAGGTTTCATGCGCAGGTTCAGCCACATGGTTAAGCCCATCCTTGTGGAATCTCCACACCCACGCAGAGGGGCTATGAAGTGGACATCATGAAATATTTGGTATATTCCAGTCATCTCATATGAAAAAAGGATACCAGGCTCTGATCCGTCCAATCTCTCACAATGACAATAAAAATAAATAAATATACAAATGAAGGACCTACCCAAGTGATGCTGACACCATACACTACACCAGTGTTTCCCAACCTTTTTTGGGCAAAGGCACACTTGTTTCATGAAAAAAATTTCGAGGCACACCACCATTAGAAAATGTTTAAAAAATTAACTCTGTGCCTATATTGACTATATGCCGCTTGGGGCGGCAGCCTGTTGCCCGAAGCACAGGGAGCCCTACGGAGGGCTCCCCGTGCTTCCGGCGAGTGTCTGCAACCCTGCGAGCCCGGCAGGAGCTCCTGCCAAGCGCGCAAGGCTTGGGGCGGCAGCTTGTTGCCCGAAGCACAGGGAGCCCTACGGAGGGCTCCCCGTGCTTCGGGCGAGTGTCTGCAACCCTGCGCGCCCGGCAGGAGCTCCTGCCAGGCGCGCAAGGCTTGGGGCGGCAGCCTGTTGCCCGAAGCACAGGGAGCCCTACGGAGGGCTCCCCGTGCTTCGGGCGAGTGTCTGCAACCCTGCGCGCCCGGCAGGAGCTCCTGCCAGGCGCGCAAGGCTTGGGGCGGCAGCCTGTTGCCCGAAGCACAGGGAGCCCTACGGAGGGCTGCCCGTGCTTCGGGCGAGTGTCTGCAAGCCTTGCGCGCCCGGCAGGAGCTCCTGCCAGGCGCGCAAGGCTTGGGGCGGCAGCCTGTTGCCCGAAGCACAGGGAGCCCTACGGAGGGCTCCCCGTGCTTCGGGCGAGTGTCTGCAAGCCTTGCGCGCCCGGCAGGAGCTCCTGCCAGGCGCGCAAGGCTTGGGGCGGCAGCCTGTTGCCCGAAGCACAGGGAGCCCTACGGAGGGCTGCCCGTGCTTCGGGCGAGTGTCTGCAAGCCTTGCGCGCCCGGCAGGAGCTCCTGCCAGGCGCGCAAGGCTTGGGGCGGCAGCCTGTTGCCCGAAGCACAGGGAGCCCTACGGAGGGCTGCCCGTGCTTCGGGCGAGTGTCTGCAAGCCTTGCGCGCCCGGCAGGAGCTCCTGCCAGGCGCGCAAGGCTTGGGGCGGCAGCCTGTTGCCCGAAGCACAGGGAGCCCTACGGAGGGCTCCCCGTGCTTCGGGCGAGTGTCTGCAAGCCTTGCGCGCCCGGCAGGAGCTCCTGCCAGGCGCGCAAGGCTTGGGGCGGCAGCCTGTTGCCCGAAGCACAGGGAGCCCTACGGAGGGCTCCCCGTGCTTCGGGCGAGTGTCTGCAACCCTGTGCGCCCGGCAGGAGCTCCTGCCGGGCGGCAAGGCTTGGGGCGGCAGCCTGTTGTCCGAAGCACAGGGAGCCCTACAGAGGGCTCCCCGTGCTTCGGGCGAGTGTCTGCAACCCTGCGCGCCCGGCAGGAGCTCCTGCCAGGCGCGCAAGGCTTGGGGCGGCAGCCTGTTGCCCGAAGCACAGGGAGCCCTACGGAGGGCTGCCCGTGCTTCGGGCGAGTGTCTGCAAGCCTTGCGCGCCCGGCAGGAGCTCCTGCCAGGCGCGCAAGGCTTGGGGCGGCAGCCTGTTGCCCGAAGCACAGGGAGCCCTACGGAGGGCTCCCCGTGCTTCGGGCGAGTGTCTGCAACCCTGCGCGCCCGGCAGGAGCTCCTGCCAGGCGGCAAGGCTTGGGGCGGCAGCCTGTTGTCCGAAGCACAGGGAGCCCTACGGAGGGCTGCCCGTGCTTCGGGCGAGTGTCTGCAAGCCTTGCGCGCCCGGCAGGAGCTCCTGCCAGGCGCGCAAGGCTTGGGGCGGCAGCCTGTTGCCCGAAGCACAGGGAGCCCTACGGAGGGCTCCCCGTGCTTCGGGCGAGTGTCTGCAAGCCTTGCGCGCCCGGCAGGAGCTCCTGCCAGGCGCGCAAGGCTTGGGGCGGCAGCCTGTTGCCCGAAGCACAGGGAGCCCTACGGAGGGCTCCCCGTGCTTCGGGCGAGTGTCTGCAAGCCTTGCGCGCCCGGCAGGAGCTCCTGCCAGGCGCGCAAGGCTTGGGGCGGCAGCCTGTTGCCCGAAGCACAGGGAGCCCGCCTCCCTCCCACGGCACACCAGGCAAAGTCTCGCGGCACACTAGTGTGCCGCGGAACACCGGTTGGGAAACACTGCACTACACAAACACTATGCAGAATAGAGAACAAAGGAAGGCTACCCTCCCATCTCTCTCCTCTCTCTTTACCCCCAACTGCATGGTGTCAATGACGATAATGTCTCATACAGTATGTAAACAAACTGAAAATGACTATGAATCAAAAATGGAGATGCCTTGTTTATTTGTTTGTTTTGTAACACAAGAAAATTTTAAATAAAAGCTATTTTTTTTTAAAAAAAAGGAGGATACTGAGAGTTGGGAAAGGGCAACCCACGTGCTGAAGCACCTTTGCTCCGAGGAAAGGCTAATTTTTTTGGCCTTTTTACTTTTTGGAAGGGGAATGACATGGTAGAGGTTTATAAAAGCTCAGTGTGATTTTCCCCGGCGAAAAATAAAAAGGTGAGAGGTTTTAAACCTTACCTTGCTTGCCGTTGGGAGCACCCTCTTCCTTGTCACTTGCCAGCTCGTTCCTTTGCTCCAGAATGTGTTCGAGCGCTGCTTGCAACTTCCGAGGTAAAATAGAGTCCTCATCTTCCATCTTAAAAAGAGAGAGGGCATGTTCTTAGGCATAGGGTGAGACCAAACTGCACACTCTGGGATAAAAGGTAAAGGTAAAGGGCCCCCTAACTGTTAGGTCTAGTCACAGACGACTCTGGGGTTGCGGCGCTCATCTTGCTTTACTGGCCAAGGAAGCCGGCGTACAACTTCCGGGTCATGTGGCCAGCATGACTAAGCCACTTCTGATGAACCAGAGCAGCGCACGGAAACACCGTTTACCTTCCCACCCGAGTGGTACCTATTTATCTACTCGCACTGGCATGCTTTCAAACTGCTAGGTTGGCAGGAGCAGAAACTGAGCAACGGGGGCTCACCCTGTTGCGAAGATTCGAACCGCCGACCTTCTGATCGGCAAGCCCTAGACTCTGTGGTTTAACCCACTTCCCACACTCTGGGATAAACACTCTAAAAGCAAGCTTGGCCAGCCGGTGACCCTCCAGATGTTATTAGACCTCAACTCCCAAGACAGCATGACCAATAGTCAAGGTAGCACACCAGCACCTGGAGGGTAAAAGGCTAGACCCCTCTAAAGGATCCAGTTTTAAACCCTTGCAAATGGTCATTGCACACTGGAAGGCAGCATCAAATCAGCCAAAGATGAGCAGAGAACTAGCACATAGTTCAGTCTTGGCATGGAGCAATGACTGAGGTGAGCCTTTTGCGATGGTCACCTGGCAGCCACAGATACTGGAAGGAGGAGAAGCACCTCCACACGGGGAGACAACAGAAAGTGGCACCAAAAAGTTGGGCCTTGCAAGAGACCGCTCTTGCACTCACTGCATTAACTATAGCTCATGGTCTGCATGCTGAGCAGATCTTGTTGCTGTGTGTCTTTGAAACAGAGATCTCATACGTACAAAGCGTGCTCTTCGCCTCTGAGATACATACTGCCCCTAAAGAATGATGTAGGCATGGACGTCCCAAAGCATTGGACTTAGGAAGCAAAAGTGTGTTTTGCCTGAATCCAAGGTGGGATGCACCACTGGCACAACCATCTCCTTTCAGTTTTGCAGAGAGTTGGAGTTCTCCTCATCCACAGCATTCCCTCATCGCAGTCACCTTTCCTGTATCTTCACTTTTGTACTAATACATTCATGCATTTTTTTTTTTGCTGCTTATGATATATCCACTTACCCTCCTTTGACCCCTGGTTAATAGGTCTGGCAGGTTTTGGAAGTTTCAAAAACCTGCAGACCCCTTTGACTTGAGGATGGAGGAAGACGTGAAGAAACATATGCACAAACACCATGGAAATCAAAGCCTCTTGCAAATGATTTCCAACTCTCTCAATGACCATTTGTCTTCAGGCTCCATTTGCCATCACCCTCTCCAGTGCTACTTTTCTAGAAAAAGAGGTGCTGGAACTCACCATGAGCGCCTCCCTTGTTCTCTTATAATGGCAATGGCGCCCGTCTCAGTGCCAGAACTGAGTTCCGGTGAGTTATGGCCAGAAAAAAGCGCTGCTGAGCATCCAGCAACGAAACAGAGCAGACTTCCTTGTTCTTATTCTTTCCTGTTCCTCCCTCCCGCAGACAGAACCAGTGTGGGGAACATTTGGCTCGCCAGAAGTTGCACTCAGGCCAATGAGCATGCTTGCTAGGGCTGATGGGAGCGTAGTTTAGCAACATCTAGAGGGCCAAAGGTTCCCCACACCAGAGATTAAATGGACATGACTGGAAGCAAGTTGTTCTTACCTGCCTGAGAAACCGGTTATTCACAAGGTCAACCACAAGGACCTGCTTGGACAGAAATACACAGAAAGAAAAAGGGGAGAAGAACATTACTGGGAATGGTCATCAACCTCCTTGGGAAAATGGCGGCCTTGTATACAGCTTTTTTGAGGTGGGGGGGGGGGAGAAAGGCCCTGCCTTATTTATCTGAAGGGTTTTTACTCTTCTCTTCGGCCCAGAAAGGCTCCCAAAGGCCTTGCCCTACCCCAATTCCACCAGGCCTCAAAGAGATATGAAAACCAGCCCAATCCCAGGGTGGTTTTTATGACTTTTACCACGAACCACAGAATGACAACTTTAAACATAGGGAAGCTGTTCCTCTCGAGTCTCTTACACACACTTTCCCCTCCTTTCCCTGACTGAGAAACCACACAAGTTATTCCACACAACAGGGAAGAAGCAATAATTGGGTGGGGAATCAGAGATAGGAGCATGCTCTTATCTAGCACTTTTTAAAAAAGAGATATTCAATGCAAGTATGGTATCAGCAACTTATAGCCTGGAGGAGCACCCCTTGGACTTTAAAACAAAGATATTTTGGTGCTTGGAGGTAAAAAAAAACCCCAAATGCTAAGGATGAGACAATTAAGCAGAAATAGATCCAAGTGTTTGCAGATTTCCTGGTCTTATTCTGGTGACTCTTCTTTCTGGATCTCATTGTAGGGCTGCCTTTGTATAGGTTAGAGTTATCGCCCTGCCCATGTGGGGCTTGAACCCAGTACTGTGGCTGAAGTGCCCCACCCCAGTCTCTTCCCACTGGCTGCTGGGGGCTGCTCCATCCAGTCCTTGCATTTACTATCACCCAAAGGAGAAAAGGGCCTCTTACCCAATCTCCAGCTCAGATGCTCTCTACATCTAAGTTAGAGGTGATGAATTATAGATATCATATCATCCCTAAGCCCACCTGCCCCGGATCATCTTTCATGCGGACGTACCATGGTTAAAACAAAAGCCACAGGGGCACTCTCAACGCTATGTGCTGTTAATAAGCAACTGCTGAGGAAAGATGCCAGCAAGTGTTTCACATCACAGCCAGTTGGCCCCTTCTCCAGCCTAGCAGGATCTGCCATGAATAAACCCTGGCCCCAAAGCTCCTCCTCACACCCCCAAAACCTGTGTCCTGTGAGGACGGTGCTCTCTTGAACCCAGCACTGTTGTATCAAACAATATCCATTCTGCCGCCCTCCCTTTCCCATACTCTGGCCTCACCTCTTCCACGGGCAGCTCCTTGAGGCGGGACAGCGAACTGGAGAGCAGGCCGATCAGAAAGGGGGTTGGCGAGCACACAATGTCAATCATCGAAGGGGGAAGCACAGGGATGTAGGTGTGCTGCCACGTGAAGGGATAGAGAAGGGCCACCATGGCGTGGCAGCATTTCGACAAGGTGCTAGGAGGAGGAAACAGACGCAAGGGTCAGTCTGAAACTCTCAGGGCCCCTTTGAGATAAGAGACATAAATTAATAGGTGGTAACTGAGAAGGTGAGGTGGGGGAAAGACAGCTGGCCGCATGCATTGACACCTGGCTAGGTTTTATCCTGGGACCATGCCAAGCTTCCCAAGAACCTAAGCTTTAAAGGAGAAATCAAATTAACAGTCCTCATGACTGCAAAGAGGCGAACTGGAATCTGTCCCCTGGAGATGATCGAAGTGCCTAGAGACAGTCAGTCAGGTTGTGTATCCACAGCAGTGACCAGAGGAGGAATGACTGCTGGGAGGAGCACAGAGAGAAGAAACACCATGGGACATCTGCAACAGCACAACGGGACTCCTGCCTCTGCCCCAGCTGCAACAAAACATGTCGCTCCTGCATCAGTCTCTACAGCCACAGCTGGTGCTGAAACCTTCCAACAGTTTGACCTCACCCCTAAAGGTGCACTCCTACACAGTCTCCCGAGACAGATGGAGGCCAACCATCTACTAAATGTTCACTTTCAAGGTCAGGCAGGTACATAGGAGTGTTGTTGAGGTCATTCTTCTCCCCCCTACCACCTCCATCCAAGTTTTTAGATCTGATGATTCCTCCTCCATCACCCACAGGTCTTTTCTCTCTTACTTCCAGAGGCATACAAATTTGCAGGAATATTTTTGTTAAACCAGTATTTTTGTGCGTGCAAATTTACCTTGCATGGTTTCTTTTGAACTCAAGAGACTGCCCTTCTCTTTAGATTGTGCAGATTGCATCTGCAGTACAGTTTGCCACACGGAACATCCCCAACTCTGTCAAAGATATAATGTGAGCTGCTTCCTTCAGTTTGAGTGGCCAGAGTTTAGCCTGGAGCTCTCTCTCAAAAGCGTGTTGTGGGGCTCGCATAGTTTTTGCACATGCTTCCCTCCATACAGGCACAGCCAGCGAATGGACTCCTGGAGTCATGGGATTAATGGAGAGTCTCTGTTTTCACACTGTGGTCTCTTAAATATGGGGAGGCGTGGAACTGACCCAGAATTCTTCCTTTTTTCCTGCTAGCTAAGCAATCTGCTAGAAAAGCCAAGCATATACCTCTGCTGAGGTCATCTCTGCATGGGAAGACGGCACCAGAAAGGAACAAAAAGAGAGAAGAAACCAAGGAGCAGACATACTGCTCAGGGCATAGTCAGACAGCAGGCTCTTCTCAGCTACCCTCATACCTTCATGAGTGAGGGACCTGAGAATTCAATCGGTCCATTACCTGCACCTACATGAGGACTCTGCCACTCCCATCAAGTGATAATCGCTAGTTCACATGGAAAAGCAGGATCAGCACAGGCATTACAGCAGTCGTGGCGTAAAACAGGCTTGGGGGACTTGCGGCCCTCCAAATATTATTGGACTACAACTCCCATCATCCCTGGCCATTGGCTGTGCTAGCCGGGCCAACTGAAGTTGGAGTCCAACAAAATTCTGGAGGACCACAGGTCCCCCGTACCTTAAGATCAGCCTTTCTCAACCTTGGGTCCCCAGGTGTTCTTGAACTACAACTCCCAATAATTCCTAAGGCACTGGCCATGCTGGCTAGGAATGATGGGAGTCGTAGTCCCAACAACATCTAGGAACCCAAGGTTGAGAAAGGCTGCCTTAGAGAGCAACAAACATGGAGGAACTTCCATTCATTCCTTGGCTTGGAATGCCCAGGCATTCGGGAAGCTCAAGTCTGGAAGCAAAGATGTCACTGTGGTCCTATGAGCTAGAACAGGGGTGAGGAGCCGCTGGCCTGGAGGTCTGAAGTTCAAATGTAGGTAAAATGTGGTTCTCTAAGCCAGGGGTGGGGGCCCTTTTAAGCCCAGCAAGCCAGACTCATCTCCCCACACCCAGACAAAGTCCTACATAATGACACCAGATATCCTTTTCAGAGTGCTATTTTGCCCAATGCTTTGAAAGAGGCCTCTGAAGAACTGACAGCCACCTGACTAGGCAAGACTGCAGGAGATGTGTGACCAGTCTCCCCGTGGCTTAGGCGAATCTCAGCCATGTGGGCTGGTGTGGGCATGTGCTCACATGTGTGCGCTTTCCCTTTGGACTGCACTCCCCACCCCCCACAAAAAACCTTTCAGGCTCTCTCATGCTTCTTGCCTTCCTACCAAGAGGGAGATGATACAGGATACCCATATCTGATCACATACCTACCGGCAGCTCCTAACAAACGATTGGGAAATGGAGGGAAAATAAAATGACGTAAATGCATGTGTATGTGTGCATGCGTGGAATTTGGGCGAAGGATGATGTTGCTTTCCAATAACGAGAAACGGATGCGACTACAAATGCCTCGCTGGCAGACGTAGATTTTCAAGGAAGATTCTGCCCTGGAGCCTTCACTTCTGCGGCATTAAGCAGAATCAAGCAACGCTGTTTTCACACGAAAACAAAAGCCAAGCATCACACACCACCCTCAGAGGCAGGTAAAGGCCACTGGTAACTCATCAGCTATGTAGGACTGCAAACTCCTTCGAGCATCTGGGGGAGGGCTGGTATGTTATTAAGCCATGCACATCACGTCATTGGGTTTTATGAGCCAAATCTTGAATGGGAGAGAGGGAGGGAGGGAGGGAGACCGTGCAGCCTGAAGGAATCATATGGCCAGGAAACCACTCACAGCTGGCTTGAGTTAAGCACCATGAGGGAATATACACTGAGCAAGAGAAGGAGAAGGGGAAGTGTGTGTGTGTGTGTGTGTGTGTGTGTGTGTGTGTGTAGTTTTACAAGGGAAATAGAAAGGATGCTTGTTGAGTATGAACTTATTTAAAAAAAACCAAAACAGGACTGTTTATATTTAGTACACATGCTGAGTTGCAAGAAATTCCGGCTTCCCAGGAATCTTTCGAGTTCTCTTGCTTTTGTTTTTTAAAGGAGGTTTCTAGTCCTCATGGCTGAAAATTAAATTGTTGAGAAGACAATAAAATAAATAAATGAATAAATATTATAATAAAAAAAATAGACAATGCCGGCACTCAAGGGTTTTGTAACCACACTGGCATAATTTGGGTGCTCCACACATAGGGGAACAGACGTGTGCCCAATTGGCAGCAGTAAGGGAATGTTTGACCTGTTGCCCCTGAGCCTGGCTTCCCTAGGTGGGAAATCCTTTCCGACCCAAGGGCTGGATGGAGCAATAAATGCAATTGTGTCTTTCTGTAGTAGGCACACCCACACGCAACCTACTCTTATCCTGAATCCAGGCCAGCAAATTCCATCAGAATTTGAGGACACATTCCAGATAAGGCAAACACCCGAACAGACTGTGAAGCTGGGGCAGTGAAGAGTGTGGCCTGGACTGAAGAGTCTCTTGGGCCATATTTGGCCCATGGTTCCCCACTCCTGGGCTACTTGCTGCTAAATTCAGCCTTGGGGATGAAGGAGAAATAGTGCTTTGACAGAATGAGTCCCTCAGGGCACTTCTGAGTACCATTCTGCACCACTGAATCCTACAGAGATAGTGAGAGGCCAGGCAGAACGAGTTTTCTTCAAACCACCACGGCAATCAAGGAGGGATTGGGGAGGGAGAAAAAGAGGCTTACTCTCTCCACTCAACTGGCTTTCGTTTCGTTTTCTTTTTGCAGGTGCCCACTTGCTCACTAGGAAACCTCTTCTGGGGGTCTGGCAGTAGGCATTGGCCTGTATCCCAAATAACTTTCCCTTATTCTCCTCTCCAACCCCTGAGGATCTGCTCCAGAGGATGCTCTGGTTGCTGCAGGAGATGAGGAAGGTCCCCCTGTGCAAACTGAAATCTGTTGCATGAGTGGAACAGGTACAACCCACTGTATGGACCATGCTAAGAGGAAACAAAACAAAGCAGTAAAAACTTCTGAACGTAACAGTTGCATTTGAAACCTTTTTTTTAAAAAAAAAATTAAAGTACTGTCGTACCTCTGAAGTTGAATGGAATCCGTTCCGGAAGTCCATTCAACTTCCAAAATGTTCAGAAACCAAGGTGTGGCTTCCAATTGGCTGCAGAACCCGTGGAACCTGCGTCGGACGTTTGGGTTCCAAAGAATGTTTGCAAACCGAAACAGTCACTTCCGGGTTTGTGGTGTTCGGGAGCCAAAACGTTCAACTTGCAAGGTGCTCAGGCTCCAAGGTACGACTGTACTTTTATAATCCCCTGTATTTTGCAAAGATGTTAGCTGAGCTGACCACTGAAACGGGACACAATTTTTAAAATTAAAACCAAACAGGTTCACTTGGCTTTTTCTTTCAGCCTCAAAGCAAGATTCACTGAGGACCTCCTCACCACACTTGCCACTCTGACGCCTTTACTGATTATTTGATATCATCTTGTGGGCTCTCCTTCCTTGGAGGTTTTCAAGCAGAGGTTGGACAGCCATCTCTCCTGGATGCATGAGCTGAGAGTCCTGCATTGCAGGGGGTTGGACTAGATGACCATTAGGGTCACCTCTATTGGCTGTGTGATCTGCACCATCCTATTTGTGTCTTCTAAGAAGGAATTCCCACTGAATTCAGTGGGGCTTACTTCCAGGGAAGTGGATACAGGGTTGCAGCCAAAAGAAGAAGAAGGGAAAAAAGAACTACCTTGGCCTCCACAATTTATTTCAGTCACAAATTATTGGAATCTTTCCCTGCTCAGAGCTTGTGCATCATTTGCAAGTCTAACAGAAAGATTAATTTAATAGACTGGATTGGCTTTTTACAAAATTAAGTTATTTTCCCGAGTTGAAAAGGGACGTTTACTATAGTTACTATGGTAAGGGGGAGGGGGAGGGGCAAAGGATCAAGACTTTCTTTCCTTTTCTGCTGGCAAGGTTTTCGGAGTGACAGATCTTTACAGAAAAGGATAGAAAAGGGGGAAAGAAAAACAACGTTTGGCAGGAGGCCCTCAGACAGCCAATTTTTGCAGCAGTGGAGAGATGTAACAAATCACACAAGCGCACACCCCCCTTCGCATTGTCCACACACGAGATGTGTGCAGATACACAAATGATTCACGCACCGAGGGCATCTGTATGATCAACTGCGGAGGAGCGTGATAAATACGATCTATCATATGCCTTTCTTCACCTGCACAGGCTCATTAAATAACCTCTGCTGAATTACATCGAGCATTCCAAACCTCTGAGCAACTTCAAGCAGCTGCCTTAGCTTAAAGAGAGAGACAGAGAGAAAAGTAAAACAAGAAACTTGCTGCACAGAGATCTTAAATTTCTTTCTTCAGAAATGTAAAACAACCCCCTCTTTCCCAAATAATCATCATCTGCGAATTTGTTACTTATGCTCTTGGACTGATGTGCCATCCTTCTCTCAAATCATCAAGGCCCTCAATAAACTATACAGTTTTAAACAGAATAAAACAAGTACATAAAAATAAGCTGAATGCAGCAAATCTATAAAAACAAAATTAATATACACGGCAGAATAAAAGAGATCATCTTTTAAAAAATTAATTGGGAGAGGGGCACATGATTTTGGCTGGTGCCAGAAATATTTCCGAGTGGATGCCAGCAAAACCTTTCTAGCGACTGAGATTAAGTGGGCTGGTCTCCTGGGCATGGTCGGCAGTTGGTGTCAAAGAAGGATAGAACTTTTTTTATGTATGCAACAACAGCAGCAAGAATACTTATAGCAAAGTATTGGAAGACACAAGATCTACCCACCCGGGAAGAATGGCAGATGAAGGTGATGGACTATATGGAACTGGCGGAAATGACTGGCAGAATCTGAGACCAGGGAGAAGAGTCGGTAGAAGAAGATTGGAAGAAATGTAAAGACTATCTACAGAAACACTGTAAAATTCAGGAATGCTAAAAGGATGTTGGAATGAAGTAATGTGGTTTTTGCAGTAATGCTATATAGTGTTAAGGAAGAATGGATTGTTAACAGGTCAGAATGTAAAGTTACAATATATTAAGATAAATTAGTAAGATAAAAACAAGAATGGAAAGGATTTGCTGAAATAATCAATTGAACTAGAATACAAAAAAGGGAGGTGTGGGGAGGTCAAGGAAACAAGTAAATGAAAGACAAGCCATGGAAAGATGGATTGCTTTTTAACTGTTTTTACTTTTTCTGTATTTTGTATTTTCTGTTTTTCTTTTTGTAATCTTTTGAAACTTTAATAAATATTATTTTTTAAAAAAAGAGATTAAGTGGGCTGCAGACCGTGGAAGCTTATGCCTTAATAAAGATGTCAGCCTTTAAGGCATCTTTGGAAGACACCTGAAGGCAGCCCTGGATAGGGAAGCTGTTAATGTTTGATGCTTTATTATGCTTTCATATTTGTTGGAAGCCGTCCAGAGTGGCTAGGGCAACCCAGTCAGATGAGGAGTGTGTGTGTGTGTGTGTGTGTGTGTACAAATAATAATAATAATAATATTGTAACAACAACAACAAGCCACAAGACTGTCCATCCCCTCCACTCTGGGAAGAGCATTTCAAAGCTGGAGTCCCACCAATAAATACGTAATGACTCCAATAACCACTATCACCACACCTGAGATGGTGGGGCATATTTGAAGAAGGTCCTTGGATGATCAAGAATCATTTCACATCTTACAAGCCTGACTCCAGAACAAACACACATTACATTGGTAGAAAAACGGCAGGGCTGAAAAGGATGTGATGTTCTCCTTATGGGAGCAAACAAATTTCTGATGAGATTGTACTTCTGGCTGTAGAAAGTGGTGACTCTGATGACACTTTCCTACTAAGTAAAGGTAAAGGGACCCCTGACCATTAGGTCCAGTCATGACCGACTCTGGGGTTGCGGTGCTCATCTCGCTTTATTGGCCGAGGGAGCCGGCGTACAGCTTCCAGGTCATGTGGCCAGCATGACTAAGCTGCTTCTGGCGAACCAGAGCAGCACACGGAAACGCCGTTTACCTTCCCACCGGAGTGGTACCTATTTATCTACTTGCACTTTGACGTGCTTTTGAACTGGGAGGAGCAGGGAACGAGCAACGGGAGCTCACCCCATAACGGGGATTCGAACCACAGACCTTCTGATCGGCAAGTCCTAGGCTCTGTGGTTTAACCCACAGCGCCACCCACATCCCTACTAGACCACACATTCTGATGTCCGCCACTTCAATGATCTGCACTGTTGCATAATGTGGTTCATGAAGCTCCTCAAGCTCCTCTTTTAAATTCAAAATGAACTGCACCGGTCTGCAAGACCTCAAATGAAAACCAGCCCACTCCTGTCAGCCCTGAGTGTTCCTGCTAGATGCTGCCAACACAGAAAACTTTGCAAGTTTCCCCTCTGACTCTCAAGGCTAGAAGCTTGCTTAAGGGAAGCTGACATTGTAATGTTTTAACTATCTTCCATTTTATGTCTTTAATCCCCCCAAATCAAAGCCAGGTTTACTACTTGATATCTTTATTTTATATGAGTATATATATAAATATACCCTGTCCTAATACAAACACATCACTCAAGGTGGCTTGCAGTAATTAAATTCACATCGTCATACCACAATGTCAAGCAAAACACAATGAAGACAAACTTCAGGTAAAACATAACATGGAAACAGCATCTGCTTCCCAGAGCAAAAGCCTCCTGGAATTTTTTTCTGCCCTTCCTTTCCATCACTCTGTTTTATATTGTTTTCATTTCTGTGCCCCACATCCCTGCTGCCAGCCTGCTCAACTTCTCTTCCTCCAAACTCTCCACACCTGCATGAAATTAGACTGAGGGTCAGGTAGTTCAATGATACAACAGTAAATTGAGTGAATGGATAACCTCTAGATGGTTTCTGGTGAATTTCTGAGCATAACTGAAAGTGCCGATTTCAACTTTTTAAAGTCTTCGCTATCTTGGCCGTCATCTCTCAGAAAGCTGCCTAGTCATTAAACCCCTAGTCTGAGGACTTTATTCAAGCCTTCCTGCCTCTGGAAGTAAGGCAGGTAGGTGGTGACCACAACAGGGCCTTCTCAGTGGTGGCACCTTGCATTTAGAATTCATTGCCCAGGCAGGTTCAGAGGCCAATGTCCTGGCTTCCTTTTTGGCTCCAACCAGGTGAAAATCTGTTTTTTCAGCCATGGTCTTAGGAGATCTATTGGTTTTACTACTTATTTTGTTTAATGCTTGCATATATTCTTTTCCTATTCTGATCCTTGTGTTAATATTGTTTACCCATATAATATATAATTTTACTGTCTGTAACCTGAGGTACCACTGCACTCTGTCATTCTCTGCTCTATTTTCCCATAGCTTGCCTGAATATTGTTCTTGTCCACCTTAAAAACAACCCACCCAAACCTGACGGATGAATGAATTTTTGGCTCCCCTTTATGGCAGAGACCTCTACAGCTTTTCCCTTCCTTCTCTCAGCCCCATGGATGCAGCAGGACTTTCTGGGAATTGTGAAAACAGACAGGCTGTTGAAAGCTGATCTTGAGCTTATAAGCGTCATTACTCATCTGTTAAGTTTTGCCTTGCTGGCTGGAAGAGCGAATTCAACTCCCTCCATCCTCAAGTGTTTAAGAAATGGCCGTGTGCCAAGCACCAGCTGAAGAAAATCTTAAAGAAATCTGGCCCCCCTTTCTCCCCCCTGTAACGTGTGGGTGGAAAAAGTTTTGCTTGGATTGCTTGCGGACAATAAACTAACAGCCACCTAAGCTAGTGGTAAGAATGCTAAGAATTGCATTGCCACATTAAACGAAGGTCCAACAAATTTAGTGAATCTTCTCAAGCAGTGGCTAACTTTGAAAAGCTCACAAATATGGTGTGAAAGGCGTGAGTATCAGATGCTACATATCCCCAGGTTCTGGTACTTAGGTAGGGGTGTTACACTGGAGACTTTTAAAATATGAAATTTTCTGTTAGTTGTTATGTTGAATAGCTGCTGACATTCCTATTCTCCTCAAATCTGTCTTAATACTTTTTAAAAAACCACACATTTAATTTTAGTTAAAGCCATATAAGCCTTCACACATAACCACTGACAGTGTAATCTCAATTATCTCTCAACCATGATACAGTACAGACACCACTAAGATGACATTTCAGTGATAAATAAGGGTTGGGGGTGTGTCTGCCTGCAAGGAGAAAGCAATCTTGCTCCACACCCATCCACAGGAAGCTCGGCCAAGATGCCCCACACACCCATGTAGGTTATGCACAGCTGTGGGTAAACTGAAAGGCTTCCCAACAATTAAAAAAGAAAACTATTTGTGCAACGTATTGCCCTTTGAACAACTGGAAAAGCAAAATCCCTGAGATAGTCCCTGAAATGGACTAGAAACCAGTAAGTCGGGGGTGGAAACCTTTTTCTGCCTAAGGTCTCCATTACCTCATAGGCAACTGACCGGGGTGGGGGTGGATGGAGAGGACATCCGTGGTGGGTGGGACCTGAGGTTAAAGTGGGCGGAGCAACAGCTCTAACACCTAACCTTTCTAAGGTAGGGTACGTTCCAGCCACGCAAGAAGCCACACACATCTCTCTCTAGGAGCGAGCCGGCAGTAAATGACACCGTGCCAGTTATTAACAACAACAACAACAATTGTACAGTGGTATCTCGGGTTACAGATGCTTCAGGTTACAGACTCCACTAACCCAGAAATAGTACCTCAGATTAAGAACTTTGCTTCAGGATGAGAACAGTAATTGTGCTCCGGAGGCGCGGTGGTAGCGGGAGGCCCTATTAGCTAAAGTGGTACCTCAGGTTAGGAACAGTTTCAGGTTAAGAACGGACCTCCAGAACAAATTAAGTTCTTAACCAGAGGTAGCACTGTATACCGCCCTATACCTGCAGGTATCAGGGCAGTTCACAGGATAAAACCACAATATAAAATCACAAAATACATAATCAAAATAAAAACAAGAACAACCCAATAACCCCCTCCACACACACCCATTTTAAAAGGGCACTGAATGTCAGTCAACCAAAGGCCTGGTTAAAGAGGAACGTTTTTGCCTAGCCAGTTGAGGTGATTAGCAAAAACAGTATCTGCACAGATGTGGCTGAGAATCATGAACACAACAGCTCCTCCCCAGTACGTCTTGCCTCCAAGAAGCAGTTGCCGAGGCTGAAGGTCCCTGTCTCCCCACAGATGCCTAAGTCTTCTCCTCTCCAGGGGTTTCTCCAAGCAATCGGAGACTGCATCCATGTGCCACCTCTCCTCCTTCCTTTTCATGCCTCTTCTGATTCTGGGACACCAGCAGAGAGGGGAGCTTGTTGCAGCAGGAGGGGGAGACACCCGTGACTCTTCCCCAGCCTGACTCATCTCTGCTTCTTGGCCTCCCTCCTGCTTCAGCTTCAGCCTCTGATTCTGGACTTCTTTCTGACACACACTCTCCCAGCTCACTGCCCCTCCAGCTTCCAACACCTCCTTTTCCCAGTCTTCTCCTTCTGACCACTCACTGTTGTCCTACCACCACTCCCCTGCCTCTGAGCCGCCTTTTCCGGGTGGTTCCCCAGCCGATTCCTCCCACCATTCCTCCGCATCCAACCAGCCATTAACACCAGGCAAGCGATTGGCAGCATCACAGTTCAAGGACACATTCCTGACAAGCAAAGGCACTCAAAGAAAGGCGCGGGGTAAAGGCTGATAAAAGGTGGAGCCTGGAGGGCTCCTGCAATGAGCACACTTAGTGGAGGTGGTGTGGAAATATCTGCTTGTACAGAAAGGCCGCCTGAAATAAGGAAGGAGTGGTTGGTAGTGGAGAGCAGTCAGGAAATATGCACTCCGGAAATCTGAGCTGCAGAGGTATTGTTTTGCAGCTTCATTTATCCCTCTTATGGGAGTAAGCTGGCACTCTTGATATCTAGGCCACATTGGAATACTGGGTTCAAGAACGGAGATGTGAGAATGAATGAATGGGCATCAGAAAGGGGGAACCCAAGCAGAACAGATAGTAAATTTTCTATACAATGTGAGGCACAGAAAAAAAGCAGCAAAAGCCTGTTACCTGAGTTTGTCTGCTATAAATATCACCCTCCTCTCTAGCAGCAGGGAAGCAAAGACTCTGCTTAAGTGCCGGATGCTGAGCGAGGAGAACAGGGACTCAAAGTCAACGTGCTCAAGCCTCGAGTCAAGTGGTCGGCGCAGCTCTATTACCTGAAAAGGATAAAGAATGCAGCTAATGCAGAGTCTGTTTTGTGCATAAATAGTCCCAGGTTCAACCCCCAACATCTCCAGGTCCTCTCTCTGAAACACTGGAGGTCTGCTGCCAATCAGTGCAAACCATACTGAGCTTTGGTGGACCAATGGTCTGGCCTGGTATAAAGGCAGCTTCCTATGATGGCCAAAGTCTGGTGCCTAAAATCTCACCCGAGGTACTTAAGGAGCCATCTTTGCCTGTTAACATTGACTTCTCTTTGAACTACCACTCTACTTGCTGTCTCACTCTGGTTTTGAGCTTACTTCTGTCCCGGAGCCAGGTAGGAAGTTCTTGATGCTGATGGTTCGGCCCAGAGCTGGAAAAGGAGCCTCCATGACGCTTCTCATAAGGGGCTGTACCAAAGCAGGGGAAATCCCACGCCTTTTCTCAACCTCATCCAAGATCTAAAAAGGCAGAAAAGCTGGTATGTATAACATCTTCTACAAAAGACATGTCTGTTTCGTAAGTTTGTCCTCTCCTCTTACTGAGTTCTCACTTCTCTTCCAGTTTTTCCTCTCTCTTTAGGATCCAACAAGACATTCTTTCTTTAAAAAAAATCTAACTTTGGGAGATTCTAATCCAATGATTTCTTTTTTGTTTTTTGTTTTTGTTTTTTTTAAAGAGGAATAGAGGGGAGAGGATTCATAACATATTTCTAGAGCTGTCTCTTAGATATACTTAAGAATTAAACCACAAAAAAGCTGGTGGATCTTAAGAACTTTGGAAAAAGTCCTTACTTCATACCTGCTAATAACTACAGCAAGGTTATCCACATAAGACTTAACAGACGTACAGTGGTACCTTGGTTTTCGAATGGCTTAGTTGTCGAACAACTTGGAACCCAAACGCTGCAAACCTGGAAGTAAGTGTTCCAGTTTGTAAACTTTTTTCAGAAGCTGAAGTGTTACAGTTCGGATTTGAGTGCCACACTTCCTTTCCGAGTGCAACACTGAGGTCTGTCTGTGTTTGCTATTTATTTTAGGGGTTGTTTATAAAAGTCTGGAACGGATTAATCCATTTTGCATTACTTTCTATGGGAAAGTAATGCCTTGGTTTTGGAACGCTTTGGTTCTGGAACGGATTTCCGGAATGGATTAAGTTTGAGAACCAAGGTACCACTGTACTTGTTTCTTTGCGAATTGAAGTCCAGGACCACTGGGCTATCGAGAGAGATAATCTAGATAAACGTTCTCATGGAATCAGAACACAGGTGAGGGCAAGTCTCTATTCTCCACCCTGCTCTAAATGATGTCCCACAAGCATAAACCATCATCTTCATCCAGTGCCCCCTTTATGTATAGCCCACATCATCCATCTCCTTCTCAATCTACCTTAGAAAAGAGATTGAAACATCCAAGACGGCTCACAATGCAGTAAACTTCAGGAAGTCGCTTCCCTTTCCCACTGGGCTTTCAAGAGAGACAGAAAAAAACACACCCACACAGATGCACAGTAGTTAATAAGGAGAAACAAGGCGGTGTTCAGCACAGAAGTCAGCTTCCCCCAAACTAATTCCCCTTCCAAAAGCTTGAAGTACGAAGTATTAAAAAAACATTATTCACGTTTTCTAGAAATCTCATTACTTCTCCAACTAAATGATACTCAATATTGAGAGTTCATAGCATCTTAAAGATATGTGGTTACCAAAAGAAAATTGTGGTACTGTGATGAAATACTGAAAGCTATAATAATAATAACAATAATAGAAGTGTGAGATAAACATATGAACAGTTTGTTCTGGACATTTCCTTATCATCACCAACACTAGATTTATAGCACAGTATCAAGCAGCAGGAGCAATTGGTGGTTTTGATACTTGGCTGGAACATAGTGTGTCTAGTTTAACCTAGGACGGAACAATTACAATGGGTTGTATCCAACCAAGTTCTTCTCAAGAGCTGACTCACTGAATTTAATGGACCTAAATTAGTCATGTCTATTAGTGCCAATGGCAGTACTCAAGAGTATGACTAACAATGAATAGGACCCTGTGTTTAATTGGTTCAAGGATCTGATGGCTTTGCTCAGCCCCCGCCCCCAATAATCCAAAATTAGGGTGCAATTCAAACTCTTTTTGCATCAGGTTTCACAGCAGTTCTGGGGGTGGGGAGAAGCTGTGATGTGATTGTGTCAGACTGGACTGCAGCAGCAGCAACTGAAGGCTGGTACAGCAATCTGCTTCCTCCTCTTGCCTTCTAAATTGGCTAAGTGCATGGCAGGGGCATGGGTGCAAGTGTTGCCCTGCTGCTCCATTGAGGCCATTGGACAGAGGTTGAGGTGAGGATTGAACCTTGGAAGCTGATTCCAAGAAAGAAAGAAAAAACATATTCCATGCACCACTGATAAATCTGGAAAAATGGTTTCTGTTTTCTCAAAAAGGATTACACCCTAAAATAGATAGATCAATTTCATTTTAGATTAAAAAGGAGGCAGATTCCAGGTACATTTGATGGTAGTGTAAACTTATAAAAAGTTATTGTTTTTTTTAAAACTATGGTAATTTTAATGAAGGATGTTACTGGGTGTAAACTTCTGTGTGATCCAGAAGGATTTCTTTTGAGAGTCCTTGAAAATGCAGTCAGTGAAGTAACATTGGCTTGTTTCAAAGTAAGCACTGCCAAGTTTGTTTGGGTTTGGATGCTACAATGAGCTGTGGCTAACCAAAAGTAGAAACAAGAGCTTCCCAACTCCTCCTTGCTGCACCAGAAAAGGAGAGGGCGGGGGGAATAAAGTAAAAAGGTAAAGGACCCCTAGATGATTAAGTCCAGTCAAAGGCGACTGTGGGGTGTGGCACTCATCTCGCTTCAGGCCAAAGGAGCTGGTGTTTGTCCACAGACAGATTTCCAGGTCCTGTGGCCAGCATGACTAAACGGCTTCTGGTGCAACTTAACACCATGACAAAAGCCAGAGTGCACGGAAACACCGTTTACCTTCCCGCTGCAGCAGAATCTATTTATCTACTTGCACTGGTGTGTTTTCAAACTGCTAGGTTGACAGAGGCTAGGACAGAGCAACAGGAGCTCAGCCCATCGCAGAGATTCAAACCTCCACCCTTCTAATCGGCACGCCCAAGGGGCTCAGAGCCTGAGGGATGGTGGGGCTTGTCCCCATCAAAATAAACTTTGGCCTATTTTTACATCTAAACACAGCCATTCTGCGAGCAGATTTGTTCAGTTACCTTTTTCACTTTGGAAAAGAGGTGAGTGTTGACAGCACAGAAGGGTTGCTACCTTTTTTGATACCATGCTGTTTTTAGAAGGGTTTTCTTTTTATTATTCTTAAAGATAGTTACCAGTAGCCTTCTGCAGTATCCAAACCTTCGACTGCCATCTTCACTAGTCAAGACAAATGAGAAAGTCTCACTGAAAGGAGAGAGATAAATAGAAGATAAAAATGACTTCTGCCTTGACAAGGCTTTCTTTTACACATACAGTGGTACCTCAGGTTACATACGCTTCAGGTTACATACGCTTCAAGTTACAGATTCCGCTAACCCAGAAATAGTGCTTCAGGTTAAGAACTTTGCTTCAGGTTGAGAACAGAAATCGTGCTCCAGCGGCGCGGCAGCAGCGGGAGGCCCCATTAGCTAAAGTGGGGCTTCCAGTTAAGAACAATTTCAGGTTAAGTACAGACCTCCGGAACGAATTAAGTACTTAACCCGAGGTACCACTGTACTTTAGTAGGAGAGTTGGGAAACCTTTGGCCCTCCAGATGTTACCAAACTACAACTCCCATCGTCCTTAGCCCTGCTTGCTGGGGCTGATGAGAGTTATGGGAATTTCTGAAACTGCCCTTCAGATTGCTAGAAGGGAGCTCTATGTTTGAATGCTAGGTCGGTAGAAGGAGTGTACTTGGGTATCTTGTCTTTCTTACAAGTCGGTTAGGGCAACATAAACAGGACCCAGCTTATCTTCACAACAACCCTATGAAGTAGGTGAGGCTGAAAGATCGAGACTGGCTCATAGACACCCAGCAATCATCAGGGATGAGTGGGGGATTTTAGTCTGGATCTCCAAGCCTGAAACTGTCACCCTGCAATGGGGAAAGGATGGCTATCCAGAGGTTATTGGTCTCCATTGCCCATCAACCCCAGCCAGCATGGCCAATAGCAAGAGATGGTGGGAGTTGTAGTCTGGTGGCAACATCTAGAGGGCCACAGGTTCCCCATCCCTGCTCTAACCACTACACAACTCAGGGGATAAAGGTTCCAGGTTGGCCATTTCTACCATGCCCACCTGCAACCTTCCTAAAGGTTGGCCACTTTCTTGTGCTAGATTAGGTGGTCTTCTAACCTGAATCTGGGACAAGACAATTGTTTTGGCTTTCTCTCGTTGGCCTTACATAAAGTGAGCTTGCTTCTCCAGCTGGTTTCTTCTGGTTGAGCCTCACTGTTCCCCACTGGGCAGCACTATTTTGGATGACGGGAAGGTGCTATTGGTGGGTGTGTGAGAGAGAGAGAGAGAGCAGAAGAAAGAAAAACCTATGATGCAACTTGCCTGCTAAACTGGCAGACGGGTGTCCAGTCTTTAGCGTCAGGGAAGCAAAACTGAGGGATGGCTTTTAGCTGGTCCTCTGCTTCCCTCATGAATTTGAAGGAACGTTCAAGCTAGTGGAAAAAGAAGAGAGATTAGTTTCAGATTAGTGAAGAAGAGAGTGAAACAGTTTGAACAACTGTCCTCTCTACCCAGCTCTGAGATGAAACAAAGAGGTGATGGCAGAGACTGAGCTTCTGCCTGGACAGTTGCTTGTCTAGTGTACCTGACCTTTGTGTATTTTCCCCTCCAGCTGCCAACCAAAGCTTATGGAGTCTTCCATGCAGTCAGCTTCAAAATGCACCAAGTTCCTTGGTGCCATCCCTACCACACCATCAGAGGTAATGCTAACATTTTAAAAGCCATACCTTCACAGTTAGGGTGCTTGGTGATCTAAGAACAGAGGGATCTGCCTTGCACCAGGTAAAGACTGTTGATCCCTGTTGATCCTCTGTGTCCAGTGCTGTTTTCTCTAAGAAGTACCAGCTTTCTAAAGGCCTCAGTCAGAGGACTTTCCCATCACCTGTTACCTTGTTCTCTTTAACTGGAGACAAAGAACTGAAACAAGGACCCAGGGCTGGATTTAGGTTTGATGGGGTCCTAAGTACTGAAGGCAATGGGGCCCTTTATATGTCCAGCTGTCCTTTGTCAACAACAAATTGCCACTGTTTGTTGTGTTGAATATATGTTATATGGTAATTTATGGACTTAATAGGTATCTAAAGCCATTTGCACATAACAAAATATGTATTTTATCAAAGTAATTGTTGAACTTATCTTTAATTTTGGAAATGTACATCCAGTTTTTTTCCTTTAATTTTTTGGGGGGCCCCAAGAGAGTGGGGCCCTAAGCTACTGTATAGCTTGTTTAACTTATAATCTGGCACTGCAAGGACCCCTTACATGCGAAGTATGTGTGACTCTATTGGATCATCCCCTCTTTGGATATTTCCAACCATATCTCTGAAGCAAGTACTTCTCACCCCAGGAAAAAGAAAATCCTTGTGGTGTCTCTGTCCAGCTACCAACTTGAGGTGGCCAAAGTCTGCAATAGCACCTTCACTCACATGGCCCACCTTTAATGGAAACTGCTGGGTGACTTCAGGGATATACGGGGCACAAGCCTGCTTCTTGTGCAACGAGACCACTACAAAGTACTCAAAGAGTTGCCTTTCTTGGTACTCGATGAGATCCCGCTCCAAGGTTTGGTATCTGGGGGCTTGTTTCAGGCGAGACTTCACATGGACCAGGCGCTGGCTGTGAGCTATGCAAAGACAGGCAAAGGAAGTCAGGTCTGTGTCACTGTTTTGCATACTTAGTATTCCCATAATGCTTTGCAGTCCCTCCACCCCTTTTCTCAATGTATTCTCCATGATCCAAAGGGTTTGGTATTACTTCATGCCATGATGAGGACAGAAAAATGTCCAAACTATGCCACAGAAACTGTAAAGCGATATTATATGGAGGAGTCAAAGCATGTCAGGAGTTGAGCATGTATATATTTAACTGCATAATTCAAGATCATTTTCTGAAAAGAAAAATATAAAAGGCTAGAAATATTTTCTGGGTTGGTTTAATGCTACCATTAATTTTTAAAAATTGGTTGGACCCAAACTATGTTCATTGCAGTTAGTTGTTAATATTGCAATCAATGGGCCTTAATTACAACTTACTTTTCACATTGATTTCAGTGGGCCCTACATGCAAGTCACTTAGCCTGACCCAACCGATTAAGTCTACAAATTATTAAATAAAACAGGCATATTAAACACCCCCACCCAAATGTGATTTCCCCACGCTCTGATCCTTTGGCAGGCCCCTCCCACACTTCATTACATGTGTGCGTGCACACAGAAAAGAAAATTAAGTCGAAATCCAAAATATTAAGGTAGAACCTTATTTCCACCTTATCAAGCTTGTAAACCTGAATGCATGCACTCAGGAGGGAGTAGAACCCAGGGAACATTCTAAGACTTATTTCTCAGTAGACCTGCACAGGGATGCACTACACATAATAATAATAATAATAATAATAATAATAATAATAATAATAATAATAATTTATAACCCACCCATCTGGCTGGGCCCGCCCCCCAGCCACTCTGGGCGGCTTCCAAAAGAATATTAAAATACTGTGATACATCAAACATGAGTTGCAAAGATAATGAGCTTCTCTGCAAACTGTGATTCTGGAGAGCAGCATCGGCTGTGTAGCTCTCAGAAACTAGGTAAATTGCATTTTCATTTTTACAGTATCTGAATGTCTATGCAAGCACAAAAAGAAATCTTGGTGCCTTTGGGAAAGAAAGAGTCTTGGGTGTAAATCATTCCTCAAACCCATAAGTTCCATTGCAAAAATCTCTCTCTTTTTCTCACACTCCTGTTTTCTTACCTTTAAGCTTCTCTTCAGTGTCGCTGTCCGATTCGCTATTCTCATCTGTAACTAGCAGAAAATAGAGAGGAAGAGAATAAAGATCTTCTACACTTTACGAACAAAAATAGTAACTGCCTCCTAAATCAAAATGCAAATGCCCTTCAAGAGGCTCATTTCCCTGAATTTTGTGGTGCAGCCCTCCCTCCAACCAAACAATGTGTACAAAACTGTGTAATATTAAAGTGTGCATAAAGATGCACATAGAAGTGAAAACAACATACAGAAAAGCACATTGGGAGAAATGGCTTGCAAAAAAGGGTGTATGCTAGGCAGTAATTGAACACAAAAATGTGTTTATTGAGAAGGACTTTCTTAAAACAAACAAATAAAGAACTGATGCAGAAAACTGCAGACCTGAAGTTACGATTAGAAAACTGAGAAACTGAATGTGTGTTTGAGTGTTTGCCAGAATGGGCATCCACTCAAAGTGTGGATTGGGGGGGGGGGGGCTGAGACACTCCCACAAGCCCTGATCCCAACACCCTCACATGCATCACACCCCTTATTAGTTCCCGACCATCCCAGTGATGAATGGAGAAGATCCACAGGGAGCTTCACTTGAACACACGCCAATGCCTTTAGCACTCACGACCTTTGTTTATCCCCAATGCGCATGGGCACTTATGTGCAGGCTGCCCCCGCCCACAGATACAGAGCTGGCGGGCTCAGTGCATGAATGCACCTTGAGAAATAAGACAGATTTGTCCAGCCCTTTCAGATATTTAATATTAGAAAGCGTGCTGGCAGTGGGGTGGGGTGGGGGTGAGAAACAAGAACAAAACCACAATGAACCCCCAAACACAGTTCAAGCAAACACCCCAAAACTTCTCTGTCCCCTCCCTACAAACTTCCTCTTTACCTCTTCCTGAGCTGCTCTCTGTGGACTGTGACAACCTCTTGACTCGCTTCTTCCCTCTGCGCGCTTCATAGATGGCATTGATTTTTAACACCAGCTGCTTAACATAGAGAGGAAAAGTCAGCGTTTTCTCCATCCACAAGTCAAGGTAACTGAAAATCCTTCCTGCTTCTTTCCTCACGGTTATTTTCCTTTGGCCCTTTCTAGCCTTCTGCTCCAAGTATTCTTTCTCTTGGTGAGAATTTTCCACAATTCTGTATTTTTATTTTTTTTAAGTAGTGTGCAAGTTAAGCAAATCTTAGAAAAACATTTAATCCACACAGCTAATTTGTAAAATACCTTTAATCTGTAAATTTGGGATGTGAAAGTGACTCTCTCCGGTTTGGTGGAGGTAGGCTTACCAGGTGCATTTAACATGTATATTTTACCTTCCTGCACATACTATTTAATGTACATTTAACCTGTAAAACTAATTTGGAATGTGCTATTACTTTGGAGGTATTTTTCTTCCAATTTAGACTTAAAGTAATGGATCAAGGGCTGTTATGGCTATCGGGTGGTTGCTCGAGAGCGATCAGGGAAGATGCCTTACTGGTCTTTTCAAAAGCTTTAGTATTGGTGCTAAAACCTTTACAAAGGCAGAGCGCCTCTATTCCATGTCTTGCTCACTCGCTGGCAAAATCTGAGAGTGGGTGGTCCTTAAACCTTCCCCAGCAGAGTAGTTTCTTGACCCCCAGCCTACGCCTCCCCTCTCTGCGCGGAAGCCTACTGCGCAAAGAAGGCGTGGATAATGGGGGACCTCTCTCCTCCCCGCTTTGCCCCGGCAAGGTGTCCTGGCACCGGCTCACCTCCTCCAAGCCCTGCATCTCCTCCCCACTAGAGGCGTGGCTTCCTTCCTCCGCTGAGGAAGTGCTGCTTCCCATGATCTTTGGGGGCTCTCTGTAATCCATCCGCCTTCCCCCCTCTTGCCCCTGAGCCGATGCCAGTTCCCTGACAAGGGCCTTCGTTACACATCACAAACTTTGATTCTTATCTTAGGTCTGGTATGGGGAACTTGTGGCTCTCCAGATGTTGCCCGAGAACAATTCCCAACATCCCTGACCATTGGCCTTGCTGTCTGGAGTTGATATGAATTGGAGCCCCCCAACATCTGGAGAGCCACCAGTTCTCCACCTTCTGGCTTAGGCACATCAGCCATACATCCTTTCACAAGACTGGCTCAACCCAAAGCGGGGAGGGGGAACATGCGATCCATTTTACACCCACAATAGGTGGTTATTTCAATAGCAGACAACTTAAATTTACAACTTCATCTCACAATGATCCATAAAGTTTTTGGCTGGGCCTCTACAGAGTGAACAGAAATTAAAATTCCAAGCCCTTCAGCATATCCTGTTAAGATTGATGACATCATATCCATATGCTTATTCTCAGTCTTCACTATCACTATCTGCCTGCCCCTCCCCTAAAAAAACAACAATCGAGAGAGAGAGAGAGAGAGAATATCTGTGTGGGTTACCTTAGGAATTTTTCTCCTCCTCTTGCCATTTTGTGTATCACCCAAGGAGAAGAAAGTATCGTCAGGGCTACTAGGGGTGGAAGGGGGACTGATTCTAGAAGGAGAACATGTCCCGTCTCGGTTTGATTTCCGTATGTCTAATAGCTTGAAACTCCGCCGTTCTGAATTCTGCCGAAAGAAGATGGGCTTGGAGAGCAGCTGCAGAGGCCAGACAGGAATAGGAAAAAAAGGCGGCAGCATTTAATTGGAGATGCAGCATTTATCCACGGCAAAAGTAACTCCCACCACAAGCGGGCAAAACAGAAACGTTAGTTACAATACTCCTTGGCAGATTATCTCTGGCCTAATAAATTTCAGCAGTTACTTTGATTTTCACAGGAAGGCCCAGCAAGATAATAGGAGAGGCTCTGATTCCGCATCGTGACAAACTCACAGCGGAGCCTCGTCCTCATAAGAGAAATAACTCTTTTTGCTTGTGCAATGCAGGCTGGCAAGCCTTGTAGCAGCAGCAACAAAAAAGCCAGCAAAACCAAGCAACCAAAGTCATTTGTATGGGAGAATGAAAGAGCTACTGTACCACATCGGACCAAAAGTAACACGGGCCAGTAGTCTGTCAGGCTGTGGCCGTTTAACAATTGCTTCAGAGAAAAGTTTAAGCAGCCCTGAAGTTGCATATTTAGGGATTGCTACATTCCCTAACCCTGTCATTTAGCAATTGATTCTACCCAGTAATAATAGAGTGGTCTGGCACCTGTTCGTGGGTCTTCTGATGTTCAAGTCCTGGGTTTCGACATGGGAAACCCAAATGCGAATCCTGACTTAGCCATGAAACTTACTCAGTGGCCTTTGGAACTGTTGAAAGGTCGGTGTGAGCACAAATAAGCTCTCTGTGTACTGGTAACTGCTCCAGAAATGATTCCTTTCCATTCTCAAAACCCCAAACCCCGAGGGAACAGCCAGCCTCATCTTAATCTGGGGAACAGCAGCGGGAAAGAATTATTATAAGCTGACAGCCAAACTGGAAAAAAACCCTCAATGAATGCAATGGGTACTTAGCTTGGTTTCTTTGTTAATGCAAACAAACTAAGACTACTTTTTCAACATTTTGGGGAAATAGCAGTACCTTTTTGCAATAACAAGATTGTTTTGCAATCCAACGGGTGACATTGAAAACATCTGAAAACATTTTGTACCGCATATCCATATATGTAACAATTAATAGCACCAGTATTGCAATACCTCTTTTTACAAGCTCGCCACAGAGATGGGCTCTCAACTTCT
Source organism: Podarcis gaigeae (assembly GCF_964106915.1). Classification (NCBI taxonomy): domain Eukaryota; kingdom Metazoa; phylum Chordata; class Lepidosauria; order Squamata; family Lacertidae; genus Podarcis; species Podarcis gaigeae. The sequence goes on along the minus strand of NC_139686.1, from coordinate 22,424,633 downwards.
CAGCACTTCTCCCTGCTGGTTGTGCCTTCAGCCTCATCTTCAGTGCAAGAGGATTCCCACCTCCCACCCCTTCAGTCGAAACACTTTGGAAAAGACTATGCGTGTCCGCTGCACTCTGTGCAGCACCTAGCACACTTTAGCAACATCAAACCATGTTGCAAGGCATCCGGCAACCCGCACCTCTCTATTCTGACTCATCCAGGGTCCAGTTTCTAAATCTGATCCATGTGCCTGGGGTCTGGAGCTCCCTGATTTAATGACACTGAGCTAGGTGCCATGGTCAGTTTCCTCAGCAGCTCATCCCCCACCCCAAGCCTGCAATTGGCAGTGATTTCAACAGAGTCTCTTCTCCAGACTTAACAAAACCAGAGACTGTGATTGCCAGCTCATTCCCAAAGAGAAACAGAATGCCTCTCCTCATGCAACTAGGAAGGTCTGCATTTCCCTGCATTTCCCTACTCCTATATATCACCCACAAAACAGGTAGGAATTAGGACATGCCCCAACACAGAGTTTGCTCCCTAGATGACAACAACTTATTGTGATGTGCTCAAGACACTCCACCCAGGTGTGTCCTGTGTGCCCATATTTCCTGGACTCCCAGAAAAGTCAGTGCAATAGCACAGCTGCAGCAGAACATGACTCTCTACATACTCAACAGTTCAAGGGCAGCTCCCAAGTGCTCTTATGCTGTCTGTACCAATGGAAGGTTTCCCACATTTTTGCTCTATTGTCGCTCATTCACTTTACTACTTTATGGCAAGGGCGGCCAGGCTTCAGCTTTGTGAAATCTACTTTTGCTTTTTTTTTTTATAAGAAGCCGGAGATCCAGCAGCCAGAGCCAGAGCCAGGAGCAACAGATATGTGCATAACATTTTAAAATTATGAGCTTGGGAATTTGCCCTGAGTCCCAGAAGTGACCTTTGCTCCCAGTCCTTCCACACAAAAATGATGACCCTCCCTTTTGGTATTTCAGCATGATAAAGGAAGGGGTAATTTGTGTCATTGCTATGGTTAATCAATGAGGTTGCAGAAATTCTTGTTTATCTGCTGTAAGTCACACCCTGGTATCTACCAGTAGAACCCAATTCACCTTCTGCACACTTCTCTTTTATGCCCATTATTTTGCCAATAGTTTTCCCAGTAGTGATGTATGGAAGTGAGAGCTGGACCATAAAGAAGGTTGATCACTGAAGAATTGATGCTTTTGAATTATGGTGTTGGAGGAAACTCTTGAGAGTCCCATGGATTGCAAGAAGATCAAACCTATCCATTCTTAAGGAAATCAGCCCTGAGTGCTCACTGGAAGGACAGATCCTGAAGCTGAGGCTCCAATACTTTGGCCACCTCATGAGAAGAGAAGACTCCCTGGAAAAGACCCTGATGTTGGGAAAGATGGAGGGCACAAGGAGAAGGGGACAGCAGAGGACGAGATGCTTGGACAGTGTTCTTGAAGCTACCAGCATGAGTTTGACCAAACTGCGGGAGGCAGTGGAAGACAGGAGCACCTGGCGTGCTCTGGTCCATGGGGTCACGAAGAGTCGGACACGACTAAACAACAACAATATTTTGCCAATAGTTAAAAAAGAGAAAGAAAACAAGCACCACCAATAACAGCCCCAGGCTGTTGGTGAAGCAGGGTAGAAAAATTAAAGATGGCAGCGTCAGAGGAGTAAGAATTGAGACAGCAGTAGAATGCAGAAACAGGATGATACCCACCAAAAGGGACAAAAAAGGAGCAAACAACCCACAGCTTTGTAACAAAGTGCTTACAAGCCTAGAGATCCCGATGCTAGGCAGCTTGTAGCCAAAGAAAAATGCCAACAGGTTTAAAAAAAAGGAGGCGGGGTTGTGTCCCATTTTCCTAGCACCATTCCTTCCCACCACATTGACACAGTCTCTTATATGATCTTGTAGTGTTCTTGCATGCCTTTGGCTGTGGGCTGCTAAGGGCTGCCAATTAAAGCCCACAGTGAGAGGGAATCCAGAATGCACCATCCCAGAACCCATCAGGATTCAAGAGACATAGAATTCTCTCTTTCTTAACATCACAGAACTCGTTGGGCATGAAGTAAACTACACCAGGGAGTTAATCCAAGACAGGAAACCACATCAGAGGGCGAATCAGTAATCTTGTTCCCTGCAGGGCATCCATTTTCTCACCACTCTGCCTTCACAATGCCAGCCAAAACATATAACTTTGGGGCACTGGGTTTTCAAGTTACACTGGTTAGACCAGGATACCTTTGTGGGTGTGCCAGGGACGGAAGATGAAGGAGACGCTTGGAAGTTCAGGACACATTTCTTCCCCAAGCAGCGGCTATTTGTCTCAATATCTTCATAGGGGTTCTCTTTTGCTGGTGGATCTGGAATAGGAAGTCAGAGGCAGCAGATAATCAGCACACAACACTGTGAGCCTTTCAGCAGCTCAAGGAGAACTTGGGTGCTGCCTTTACCAGATCAGTGTTTTTAAGGTCGAGGTCCAGCTAGTCTTTTCCCGCCCACTACAGGCAACCGGAAGATTTATCGTTGGACAGTTTAGCATGTTGCAAAGTATGTGAAGCTTCTCCCCCGCCATTGCTTAAACTCTATGCATGGAAAATCTTCACCTGCTGAATTTATGTATGTTGAGCAACTGTACAAACAACCTGGAAGCACTGAAGTCCAGTGCTTCAATATACTATGGCCACAATCCAACACACAGAGTCAAGTGTGCTTAAGTCTATTAATCTCCACTCCTCTGCCTTGGATTGTGACCTGTACTTCAAATGCAAGACAAACATTAACAAGTCACTCAAACCCCATTAACTATTCCCCAACAGCCTCAGATCAAGTGAATCACTTTTAGATCATCTTTTAGCTGGGGATTAACATAAACATCCAACTTGATCTATGCCGTGTGTTTGTGTGTGCGTGCGCATGTACCCTTTGAGATATGCTATGTACATGCAATGTTATAATTGTCAGTATATATTCTTCAGCTCTTACTACTTTTCTATTACTAGTCAAAATATAGTGCCCGTGTTGTAATCTTGTAATGTACATGATTTCTGCTGGCAAGGCAATTCCAAGCATCAACAGGAACCCTCGTCCCCCCGCACCTCAACACCCCCCCTCATAACACACACAACAACTACTTCAAACAGAACACTGCCCTAAATTCTGGCTGCTTTAAAATAGACTTTAACATAAAGTTAGGAGATCAAATGAACTGAGATTTAACTAAAAGGTAAAGGTACCCCTGCCCGTACGGGCCAGTCATGTCCGACTCTAGGGTTGTGCGCTCATCTCACTTAAGAGGCCGGGAGCTAGCGCTGTCCATGGACACGTCTGGGTCACGTGGCCAGCGTGATGAAGCTGTTCTGGCGAGCCTGCACCAGCGCAGCACACGGAAACGCCGTTTACCTTCCCGCTATAAAGCGGTACCTATTTATCTACTTGCACTTAGGGGTGCTTTCGAACTGCTAGGTGGGCAGGAGCTGGGACCGAAAGACAGGAGCTCACCCCGCCGCAGGGATTCGAACCGCTGACCATACGATCGGCAAGTAATAGGCACTGTGGTTTTACCCACAGCGCCACGCGCGTCCCTGAGATTTAACTACTTAGGTCTTAAATATCAGGCTGCCCATCACCTGCCTCTGCTACCCAAATGCCTACCTAAAATATCTTCATAGACATTTTCCTCTGATAAAGTGCGCGTTAGGGCCAGCTTGGTCTGGGCATACCAATCTACCCGGCCATTCTCGGAAGAGGACTGCAACAAATCTTCAAACTCATAGGACTTCCTGTGGCATTTGTGGGGTAGAGAGAGAAGCACAGCTTTTAATAAGTTGACATATGTAATACTATTTACAGGTTTAGTCAGCAGGGTAGGAACTGCATCTTCACACATTTGTCTCATGTTAAACCACGACTGTAAAGGTCTCTCCCCCCACCCCCAGATACTGTAGATCTCATTTCTGTGATCTTAAATTGTTCTAAACTGTTTTCAACATTGTGTTTTAACTGTTGTAACCTGCCCTAGGATGAAGGGTGGGTTGATAATTATGAGCCACCCATGATCCCCACATCTCTCCATTCTTATATCCTGGCACATCTTTCCTTCTTGAGATCCACCACTCAAAGATCTCTTGTTCACCCAAAAGATTCTGCCCCTTCTCCCTTGCTCTTCTATGCACTTGGAACTGCCTCTCAGAACCCCTGCATGATGCCACCTCTTTCCATTCCTTCAAGTCACTTCCCCAAATCTAAATGTGCCTTGAAGCCTTTGATACATTAGTCTGCATACTCACTGAAATACATCCACTTGGTTTGTCTATTTACTCTGCCTCCATTTCTTCCCTCTCTGTTGCCTCCTAGGTGTCAACATTTAGACTGCTAACTCCTCAGGGAAGGGACCCATCCTCTTGGTACTTTAGTGAAGTGCCATGTATGTTGATGGGCAAGCTAACATAAAACGAACATAGGTCAATTTGATGCACTTGAGTCTGCTCCGTGCTTTAGCTGTGATGCAGGCCAATACTGGATCAGGAAAGGTCAGGGAGGAGCTTGCATCTCTTTACAAAAACCTGCTTAACTGTTGGAGAGCCATGGAGTTAAATGGTTCCTTACTTCTGGGAGTGGCCTAATTTAGAGGCCCTTAACCCTTCTGGGCTGAAGGCAAAATTACAGATTCCAACATCAACCATCATGTTAACTATAGCCCTTTTGTTGCACATAATAGGTAATAGAATATAATCACAGAATTTGAAAGGACCTCAAGGATCATCTAGTTCAACCCCTTGCAATGCCCAATGTGGGGCTCAAATCCAGGGCCCTGAGATTAAGTCTCAGGCTCTACTGACTGAGTTACCCACTATAAATAGCCCTTCCCTTGCCAACTGCTTCCCTCCCCCGTCCCACACTGGAAATCACCCTCTCCCCCAATGAACTGGTTTCAGCAGGATCTGTGTCTGCAAGTTACACTGAGATCTGGGGTTTTGGTGGTGGGAGCAAGGAGGGAGCAGCTAGAAAAGGAAGGGTTATGCAACACATCTGCAGCACTTAAGGGGGTTAAGTTCACATATAGGCTGGATCTCAGATAGGCAGAGAGAGGCCTCTGCACAGTTCTGCTAAGAAAGGTGTAGGATTCTTTTGGTCCTAGAAGTTGCTGAACTACAACTCCCATCAGCCCCAGCAAGTGTGTGAGCTGCAGCTCAGCAACCTCTAGATGAGCAAAGGTTTCCCACACCTAGCCTAAATCCTCAGGCAGCCTCTGCCAGTCAAGATATACAATGCCGGGCTAGATAGTCACCTTGGGTTTGGAGGCATTGGACTAACCCTGTTGCCCTCTAGGTCTTGTTGGAATGAAACTCCTATTGTTGCTGACTATTGGGGCTGGTGGAAGCTGGGAGTCCAACAACATCTGGAGGGTCACAGATCAACCACCGCTGCTTGAGAAGTTCATATGCATGAAACTTCAAAGAGGGGAAAATGCACTGAGTCCTCTCTTTCCATCAGTTTACAAACAAAAGCAGAGTGTGTGCCACTCAGTCCCTTGCCAAACTCTCCCTCAAAGCAAACTAGCAATTCACCATATAAACTGCTTCTCCAATTTATGCTCTATTTCCCTCCCCCATGTATGTTTTCCAGCACACAGTGAAGTCTAGCAGAAAATCAGTCTTGGCACATAGCAAGCCAATTCTGATCAGAACTGAACCCCAAGCTTTTTGGCTGCATCGAGCCACATCAAAATGCTGGCCGTTATCAAATGAGGAAAACATGGTCCACACATACCTGGCCAACAGTTTGAAAGGAATCAACACATATTGGATGTAGGAGTTATATGAAGAATTCCATATTCAGCAGTTTAAAACAAAAAGTAGGAATGATACCTGTGATCCGTGTTCGCCTTATGCTTCCCATTCCTCAGTCTTCTGCTGACGGCCGAAGGAGGGGGTGAAGAAGGGAGGGGAGGAGGTGGAATAGAAGGCAGAGGGGGCAAATTCCGCTTATTCCTAACTGGCGGAATCCACCCCTCTTCGCCCTCGTGCTTGAAAGTCCGCCGAGGCTTGGGCAGCGGATTGATAAAAGGCTTCTTATCAAGCAATCCTGGCTCTGTGTAGACATTTTCCTCATTCCCGGGCTTGCATTTTGCACGGGATGCTTTCACCTCTTCCAGAGTCCCAAAGATAGGCTCACCAGCTTCGGAGTCCCAGCTGAGAAGCCGTTTCCCGAGCTCTGTCCGGCTTTCCTGGCCTTCAGAGGGACTCTGCCCCTCGTCCGCCTTCTCTTGCAGGCAGTGCGGGGAATAGTAAGTACCTGGCAACTGGGGCTGCAGCTCTGCCGATGCTCCTCCCTTCAAGGCCTGCTCCAGCTTCTTGACCTGACTCAGGACAGACACGTTCTCCTTCTGGACCTCTTTCTTCCCTTCCTTCAACTCGGTGCTCCTGCCAGTGTTGGAAGCAGGTTCTTCTTCCTTGAGCTTCATGTCTGCTTTCCTGTCCCCAACACATTTCAGAACCCCGATTCTCCTCTCGTTCTCTTTGCTCGCGCCTTTGCATTCCAGCTGCCAGTTTACAAGCCTCTTGGCATCCATGTCTCTCACCGCTGCATTTTCCCTGGTCATCTTCTCCACCGCGCCCAAAAATGAACTGAGCTCCTCTTTAACTCCTTGCTCTTCCTCCTTCCACGCCAACGCAGGAGACAGAGCTTCCTTCTTGCCTTCCCACTCCGAAATCTTGTCCTTGATGCTCGAAGGCTTGCTTTTCAAACTTGCTTTCCCAACAGCCCGCAGGCTTGGAGCACCTCCCAGTTGCTTCCTTATAATCTTGCTGCTTTCTCGGATGTTTAGTTCTACAGAAGGGTCGCCAATGATCATCTTGGGACTGAGCATGTTCTGCTGAATGCAGTCTATCCTCGGATCCAACATCAAGTTCTCCAGCGCCTTCAGTGTGCTCTCTACCACAGGAGATGGCTCTGCTTTCTGTACCAGTTTGGGCGTGGTGGTAACAGTCTCCGAGCACTTCCTCTTTGAAGGCCTGCACCAAAGTTCTGCCTTTGTGGTTGTATTATTTAGACTTTTAAACCTGCTCCTATGAAATGAAGGTAGAAAAATTGGCAGAGGAACTTTACCTCCACATTCCTTGCTCTCTGTTTGGCCATGAGCTTATAGCATAACTCTTAAACTTCCTGAAATCTTCATAGGTTTGCTCACCTCCCTCTGCCTTTACTTTTCCCTTGAAAGAGGCGTACTTGTGTCCCCACCCCCTTTCCTCACTAAAACAACCTTTGTCGACCTAGCATCCTCCAAATGTTTTGGACAACAACTCCCATTAGCCCAAGCCAGCACAGCTATGCTGCCTGAAGCTGATGAGGGTTGCAAAAGTACAAAACATCTGGAGAGTGCCAGGCTGCAGTAAATCCAGCTGCATCTTTACCTCACTCATCTAAAGATCTTAATCATCCAATTTTATTCTGCATCTCCCTCCCCTTATCTCTGCACTAATGTGAGCCTGTGTTTTGAGACTTTAAGTGGGTTCTTCAGATCAACAGAATCCCATTTTGTGTAGCGCATGTTCAAAACCTTTCCACAAGCTTGTTAAAAAAAAACGGTATTGCTATAGCAGTACACTGTGTGCAGCTAGCTTAAGGGGTAATGGTAAAGGGACCCCTGACCATTAGGTCCAGTCGTGGCCAACTGAGGTTGCGGCGCTCATCTCACTTTACTGGCCAAGGGAGCCGGCGTACAGCTTCCAGGTCATGTGGCCAGCATGACTAAGCCACTTCTGGCAAACCAGAGCAGCGCACGGAAACGCCGTTTACCTTCCCGCCAGCGCAGTACCTATTTATCTACTTGCACTTTGACGTGCTTTCAAACTCCTAGGTTGGCAGGAGATGGGACTGAACAACAGGAGCTCACCCCGTTGTGGTGATTCAAACCGCTGACCTTCTGATCGGCAAGTCCTAGGCTCTGTGGTTTAAACCACAGCGCCACCCGCGTCCCTAGCTTAAGGGGTACAGCAGGCCATATACACATTATGAACCAGCTGCTTCCTCTCTCCCAGCTATTCCTGCCATGTATTTTAATTATAAAAAACCTTTCTACCCAACTTTTCACCTCTATAGTGGTATCTCCAGGGCTACAGTGGTGCCTCGCAAGATGAAATTAATTCGTTCCGCAAGTTTTTTCTTCTTGCGAGTTTTTCGTCTTGCGAAGCACAGTTTCCCATAGGAATGCATTGAAAATCAATTAATGCGTTCCTATGGAGACCGCTTGCCAGGCTGGCGGTGCGGAGAAGGGCTTTTCTCCCCACCGCAAGCCTTCAGGACAGGTACGGGAACAGAGGGGAAGGCACGCAGCGCTTCTCCTCTGTTCCCGGGGCTTGCGGTGGGAGGAGGGTTTTTCCTCCCCACCGCCAACATTCAGAACAGCATTCTGAATGTTGGCGGTGGGAAGGAAAACCCTCCTCCCACCGCAAGTCTTCAGGAGAGCCATCCGAAGGCTGGCGCGGGGAGAAGGTCTCTCTGCCCCACTGCCAGCCTTCGGAGCAGCCTTCCGAAGGCTGCCGGCGCGAGGAGGTCTCTCCGCCCCACCGCCAGCCTTCGGAGCAGCCTTCCGAAGGCTGGCGGCGGGAGGAGGTCTCTCCGCCCCACCGCCAGCCTTCGGAGCAGCCATCCGAAGGCTGGCGGCGGGAGGATGTCTCTCCGCCCCACCGCCAGCCTTCGGAGGAGGTCCGAGGACAGTGGGGAAGACGTGCTGCGCTTCCCCACTGTCCCGGAGATTTCCCTATGGGCTTTCGTCTTGCGAAGGAAGCCCATAGGGAAATTCGTTTTGCGAAGCGCCTCCAAAACGGAAAACCCTTTCGTCTAGCGGGTTTTCCGTCTTGCGAGGCGTTCGTCTTGCGGGGCACCACTGTATTTACAGTGGCAATAAGACAATAAACATGGGTAGCAGCTACCATCACTGACAGATACTAAAATTAACCACCACCCACTTTATAAACAGAAGTCAAGTCAACAGAACATGTCCCTGAAAAGTGCATGTAATTAAAAAAACCAAAAGAAAACATTTGACATCTAGCACACCTACGAAGGAGGGATGCAGCAAACCAGAATGGCCAAAGCTCAGTGGTAGGACACAGAGTGCAGAGGTCTTACTCCCAGCTACATGTATTTAGGCTCACAGTGCTTGTCTCTAGTTTAGAAAATGGGAAGTGAGGGGCAACTACTCAAACTGTTCTCATTTCAGAAGCGCAATTTAGGACCAATGAGACGTCATTTCTTTCCTTACACTCCTTAGAAGTCAATTTGAAAGGGACGTTAAAAATTACCCACCTCTCAATAGCGTTGCAAACACTGGTCTTAGGCTTGATGCTCACGCCGGCGACTGTGTTCGCTGTCATTGTGTCAGCACATGGCATGACTGCAGTCTACCTAGGATGGGGGGGAAATCAGAAAAACACATCAAGTACAGTCATAATGGTCTATGGACAGCAATAAAGTTTTGTGTGTGTGTGTGTGTGTGTGTGTGTTTGTTAAAAAAAATAATACAGCGCCATGCATTCCAAATTCCAGCATAATAGGACAATGGATTCTTACTCTGGTCCTTATTGCTAACATAAAAAAATACGTGAGTGCCAAGTCAAAACAAATTTATTTGATTTTTTTAATACCATGAAGAAATATCATTTTGGGTCACTATTTCCACGAGGGCTAAATATCACACCTGTAGTCCAATAGCACACATTATATGTCTCTCCAGTGTTTGGGCAATGTCAGTCTGGCTGCAATGAACAAGTGGCCAATTAATGGTTTAGCTTTTTTTTTTTTTTATTTCAGTGCTTTTAGCTTGCTTGGACAAAGGGAAGCAAATGTTTCAGTAAATGGAAAGCCAGATGATGATCCCAGACAAAGCCACTAAATGAACAAGCTTTCGTTGAAGAACTTTAAAATAAGCTAAATTTAAAAGATGGAAGTAGTTGTAGCACTAAAGCAACAATGCGATTCTTCCAGGGATAAATCCAGAACTCCTTACCCGGAGGAGTCTACATATTCTTCACATGCTGCCAACATTTGCACAGCTTGCCTTGCCAAGTAAACCCATTAAAATACCGTAGACTCAAGGAATACTATCTGTCCAAGAGGTAGGATGCATTCAAACCACAGCAATGCTTTGACATCCTTCAACATCCAAATGTCGCTCTCAGCATAAATATAGCTCCTGAAGCCTTTCTGCTTTGATGGCTGAAAATGGGACACAAGTGCATTTTAGTGACTGAGTCAGGAGGGGATGGGAAAAGCTGCAGGGCTCACATTTCACTTTAGTCGGTCGCCCCACGTTTTTCTTTGATTGGAAGTAGTGCAGAGAGTGAGCACGCCGATTTAAAAACCCACCGAATTTTTAAAATGCCTTTAAAAAAAAAAAAACATACAAAATGCTATGAGCACTGTTGAATTAGGGCCGGGGAAGCAAAATAAAAGTCCAGATGTTTGCTTCCACTTAGAAATCGTAAGCAGGAGAAGTAAAATAATTGGTTACATTTCTATTCGTCTTTCCTCCAAGGAGCTCAAGATGACACATGTGGTTCTCTTCCTCTCACCCACTTTATCGCCACAACATCCCTGCAAGGGAGGTTTGGCTGAGAGCGAGTGATAGTAACATAGCGGGCTTAATGACAAAGGTTTTGAACCTGGGTCTCCCCCATCCTGGTGCAACCCTCTAACCATTATGCAACACTTGCTCATATGGGCACCGTAAGAGGAAGGCACAGGTCCCCAAGCCATTGAAAGTAACATTTGAAAACTCTTAAAACAACAGGAGTAGCTGCGGCATTGCCTGCCTCTAATTGCAACGCAAACCGTAATCATTTGGTGCTCAAGGCTTTGATGCAAATGCGCTCCACTCCATAGAGCTGAAGCAAACCAATTCTCTAAGCCAGGGCTCCCCACTCCAGGTACCATATTTTTTGCTCTATAAGACGCACCAGACCACAAGACACACCTAGTTTTTGGAGGAGGAAAACAAGAAAAAAAATTCCAAATCCCAGAAGCCAGAACAGCAAGAGGGATCGCTGCGCAGTGAAAGCAGCGATCCCTCTTGCTGTTCTGGCTTCTGGGATAGCTGCGCAGCCTGCATTCGCTCCATAAGACGCACACACATTTCCCCTTACTTTTTAGGAGGGAAAAAGTGAGTCTTATAGAGCAAAAAATACGGTATACAAAAAGATCGTGCTTTGGAAGTGCAGCACCACAAGTGGGAGGACAGCCCTCTGGTGACCTGCTGCCAACTAGATGGAATTAACACACATTTAATCACACAGCAGACTGATCAGGCAGAAAGGCTCCTAATGAGCCAAACACATTCCCAGGGCAACAGAGCATCATCCACAGGGCTGTTCAGGCCAAGAATGAATATTGCCTCTAAGAAGGATCTTCTAATGAAGGGCTGCTCAGGTCACTGTTCATTTTTCTTTCCAAAGCAATTTCAGAGAAGGTTGTTTTTTTTTAGGTGGGGCTGTCCTGCAGGTGAGTGTGCTTCTGTACTATATTCAATGCAATTGTGGCGAAAGGAGAATTTACTTGCTTTCAAAAGTAGCTCTGGGCCTTTAAGAAGCCCCTCTCCTCTCTCCCACCCCCTGCTCTCTCATTACTTCTGAAGGCAGCATTATACAAAGCCAGTGAACTAAAGAAAAAAGAAAAAAAGTTTTCCATGCTGGGGGGGGGGGGGAGCGCATTGTCTCTTACACAATACTTGTTGAAGAAGAGAAAGAAAGAAAAAAATAACCCAAAGCCTCTAGAGTCTGTCCACTTGGGAAATTTGTTAGAAGCAACCGTGCCATGGACAGAGCCTGGCAGGAAAAAAAGAAGTATAGTTAGCAGTTCTTCTCACTTACGTGTATACAACAGAAATAGCAGCTTCATTTATGGGAGTCCAAGATTTGGGATGGGGGTTGGGGAAGAGGATAAGAAGAAAATGAAATTTATGGGATGTAGCTTGGTTGGTTATGCGGTCTAAACCACTGAGCCTCTTGAGCTTGACTATCAGAAGGTTGGTGGTTCGAATCCCCGCAACGGGGTGAGTTCCTGTTGGCTCTGTCTCAGCTTCTGCCCACCCTAGCAGTTTGAAAGCACACCAGTGCAAATAGATAAATAGGTACTGCTGTGGCGGGAAGGTAAATGGCGTTTTGTCACGGTGTTCCGTTGCGCCAGAAGCAGTTTAGTCATGTTGGACACATGACCCGGAAAGCTGTCTGTGGACAAGCGCCGGCTCCCTTGGCCTGAAAGCGAGATGAGCACTGCCACTGGCAGATGAAGGTGGGGGTGGGGGGGGCAGTCCACCCTGGGTGCCATCCGGGGGTGACATCACGGCCACCCCCGGGACGCTTGGTGCTCGCCGCGCAGCCCTGGGACACTTGCCGCTGGGACGCTCACCACTCATGTCCCAGGACGCTCGCCGCTTGACAAGCGCCATGCCCCCCGCCCGCAGGTGGCACGCCCCACCCCTTGGGATGCGTGCCAGCCATGCCCCCGGATGTACGCCATTCCCAGTGCTTCGCCACTGAGCACTGCAACCCCATAGTCGCCTTTGACTGGACTTAACCGTTCAGGGGTCATTTACCTTTACACAGAAGGAGAAAGGCAGGGACACCCATCATCCTGGGGAGATCTAGAAACAGCAGGAGCGGAGTTTGGCCTTGTGGTTAACTTTCATGGGCCATAAATTGGCAATGGGAGAGGGCAGGATGTCAAGTCCCAGCTGGAGGCCCCTCACCATTACAATGACCTGAGGAATGCCCAAAGCATTGTTGGGACGGATGTGGAAGGGGACAAAGCAGCCATCTGATACTGTCACACAACTGTCCAGAAGGGGATGGGAGGAAGAGGGCAGGAGAAGAAACGAGATCGCTTATCTATAGGGTGGATGGTAGAAAGGATGAAGAAGAAAAAATCGGCTCAATTCTCTCTCACATGCACACAAGGCTACAGATTCCCAGGGCCATGTGATCTGGAGCTTCCTCTTGCCAGGCCAAGTTAGACCCTGCTGTGACCCTTCTCTTCCACACACTAGTTCCTGCCTGTTTCTGTGCTTCCGAAGAGGCGTTTGTTTACTGTCCTATCATAGGCATGCAGGAAGTGGCCTTGAAATGAGCTGTAATCATCTTTCACCAGCAGCAGCTCTTTGGCTCCTTTTCTAATTTCAGTTCCCCCTTCCTTCCTTTCTTCCTATCCCAACATATGCAACACACACACACACACACACACACACCACCCCCGCAATCCACAGGAGCCACTGAAAAAAAAAAGTCAAACCACACAGGGTTTTCCCCTAATCAGGAGGCTCAAAAAGAAGCTCTAAGACTCCAAGGTTAGATCTGCACCAGAAACACTTGCAACAGATTGCTATCAAGATGGACAACTGGACTTTTGGGGAACCAGGACAGGCCAAGTGAACGCCTGAAATTCATTAGGCAGGAATCTGTGTACATCAAATTGCACCAAGTTTCTCAGAAATCAAATGTGGCTCGATATTGGGGGAAGAGCTCTCTCTTCTTTTATTTGTGCAAAGTAATCCAGAGTAACGCAAAGTAACACTGGGAACAATTCAAAGGAAATTCTGTGTGGATTCTGCTCTTAAATTTTCAATGAAGCCAGTGCAGTTACATTTTCTGAACTTAAGTTGATATAAGGATTCCCCACCCCAAAGTTAATAGGACAGGGAAGTAGGGGCAGAAATTCATAATGAAAGGAACACACCTGCATAATATGCAAAAGTCCAAATATGAAGCAGATTTTCAGAAATGAAACCACACTCTTACAAGCTGTACGTCTTCCAACCTCAAATTACAGCAGCTTATTCTTTTACTCTAGATGGTCTGATCTAAATGGTCAACACAGTATTCACTGCAGAAATCTTCCTCTCCTCCTCCATATTTATACTAATAAATACTGTTCTCCATACGTGGTCATGCATTTCACATGCACACAATAATCCTTATAAAAAATGATCAGTTAGACAAGCCAGTAGTGTGTGACTGAGCTAAAGAAAGAAATGAGTCACTAGATAAATAGTAGTAAAGACACCTGGAGAAACTAAGATTGCAGGTTTTAAGTTTTCCCCATCTTACAAAACAGAGGTTTTTACTGGTGTCATAGTTACAGCAGCACAGCATACTGACGGTTAGTTGGGAATGCAAATAGTTTTACTCAACAAATAGAGAGGTAAGAATACCAAGATGTTAGGGTACATATCTTCAAAGTATAACCAAAATGTTACTGAAACTCAATGTGAATTATATGAATGGAGCATTCTGCTATTCATGTGTCTGTCATTCAGTACCTTTGTTAAAGGTGTGCATGTTTCTCCTCGGGAATAAAACCATTGAACACAGTGGGACCGACTTCTAAGTAAATATGCAAAAGATTGTTTTGCAGATTGATTGCTCTTGTAAAAACGGTTAGATTGGTGGCCTGATTCAGGGTAGGGATGCTATTGTAGACATGCCTTGGTGTTCACTGAGAGCATCTTCCTAGCAGTTCCTTTACTACACCATTAACTATTTCCAAGCATTGCCATTAAAATTAATATCCAGGTAAGGTCTTGCTTAGAAATAGTTTGTTTTCATTAATGGTAGAATCATCTCTTTCCATTAGGCGCTATCTCTGCAACATTTTATAAAACTATGTCAATTTCCCCAGCTGTCCCCCCCACCCAAAAAATAAATGCTCCAAACCACTATTTCTGTATCTCCCCACAATCTTGCATTTTTTGGATGGAGCGGCAGCAGCTACAGCCATACTTAGCATGTTAGATAAAGCCATGATGCAACAGAGATTGTATAATGGCATTAAGGTTTATCCTTATTCTCTTACCCAATTCCTTGTTTGAATTTTTCCTGCTTTACAGCTGCACTATGCAGCCTCTCAATTAAACCTTCCAAGAACTCTTTTGTGTGAAATACAACCAATTTATTCACCTTTGGGTTACATTAGAGCCATTTATTTGGGAATTTTCAAAATCCAACATAGAAGACCCCACACACCTTCAAAAAGATGGCGTCGTTCCTAGTTTTACTCCTTGTTAAGTATCAAATTGATGCCACTCATTTGTTAAGAAAATGGCATCCTCTTCCTCAGTCATAAGTGGATGTGTGTTTAGATATCTAACCACAGCCACGGGCTTAGATAATACATTATTTAGGTTTGAGCCACTTCAAAATGCTTAAAGAAAGACACACTGTGTCACCGTTTAGGATTCCTAGAGGGAATTTAAACAAAGCAAAACAAAACAAAGCTTCAAGGTTATCAGACTATGCAAAACACAAAAAGTGACATTCGAGACAACAATAAGTTTATATGTAGAAGACGGATGTGCAGAAGACAAAACGCTAACAGGAAAACCAGGAGTGGTGCTCAGCTCTCATCTGGGAAGAACATAGCTCTAAACTCCTTCCACCCCATCCTTTTCTCTATTTACAGCATTTCCTGTGACAAGGAAGCAGACACACAAAAGCCCTGCTATGGCCTGTGTGCAGAAGCTGGGTCCCCCATTCTTCCACACAGGTCAGAAAGATTCATTTCCTCCGGGATCTCAGCAAAAAAGAAGCTTGACCTACATTGTATAGAATCAGAAAAGATGGAGAGGAAGTTCCCCAAATAAGCAAATAATGTTCTAGCAAAGTGGCAGGATTTAGGGTTGGGGGCGAAAGAAAATACACAGCATCTGTTCAACTAACGTATGTGTGTAAAGGTTGGAACTTGCTGATGAGGTGCTACATAAAAGTTTCAAAGTTTCTGGGTTCCAATTCACATCGGCCCCAACGAGAATGGCAATAGTCAGAGATGATGGGAGCTGGGAGTCTGTGGCATCTGGAGGGCACCATGTTGGCAGCAGGGATAGCCAAGTACAGTGGTACCTCGGGTTAAGTACTTAATTCGTTCCGGAGGACCGTTCTTAATCTGAAACTGTTCTTAACCTGAAGCACCACTTTAGCTAATGGGGCCTCCCGCTGCCGGAGCACAATTTCTGTTCTCATCCTGAAGCAAAGTTCTTAACCCGAGGTATTATTTCTGGGTTAGCGGAGTCTGTAACCTGAAGCGTATGTAACCCGAGGTACCACTGTACATATGGAGGAGAAAGAAATACCCAAACCCTTATTTATCCAGTTCTATTAAGGTGATGCTCTGTAAAGGGTGAGTGACATACGGTATATCACAGTCAAATATAATACAGTGGTACCTCGGATTAAGTACTTAATTCATTCCGGAGGTCCGTTCTTAACCTGAAGCACCACTTTAGCTAATGGGGCTTCCAGCTGCCGCTGCACTGCCGGAGCACGATTTCTGTTCTCATCCTGAAGCAAAGTTCTTAACCTGAGGTACTATTTCTCGGTTAGCAGAGTCTGTAACCTGAAGCGTAGGTAAACTGAAGCGTATGTTACCCGAGGTACCACTGTATTTCAAAAGGGTACAACATGTGAATGCAGTGCATATATGACTCCCATTTCTTTATGAACTAAATACAAAGCCTAGTGAAGAATGGATCGCACCATATAAATCAGTGTAGTGGGAACTCGAAAGCCATCCAATTCCCTGAATCCAGGCAGAATCTCCAGAACACGAACATAGAATTCTTTCAGGTAGGAACATCAACTTCCCTGAAATCCACCTCTTCCATGAGGTCTCTGACTTGGTCTTAGTTCACATCCCATGGTAAACAAAGCTAAGCACAGAGCTGCATTTGCAGCACATTAATCTCTAATCCTGGTTATCTTGTCCATTCTTGCCCTCTCTCTGCTGCTTTGTTAACCTTGTCTTGCCCCCCTTCCTACTTTCCCCTTCTCAAACGTCTCTTTCTCTGTTGAAATTTAGATTGTAAGATAGATCCTCAGGGCAGTGGGTTGTCTTTTGCTACTCTTATAAGGTACTAATGTACTGATGGAACTAGATAGACAAATGCGGTGGCCATAATTCTGTGGTACAGCACATATTTGTATATACGGGCAACAACCAATTGATACGCGTCCAACTGAAGCAAGACGGCGCATGCGACGATCATGCCAAAACCAGAAGTGACTTTAAAAATGGCAAAAACAGTCCCAAAAGAGTCCAGAAAGGGCAAAAAAGACACAAAAACAGCACCTAACAATCCTACAAGCCTTTGCAAATGCAATCCCAGGAGCCCTTGTATTGACTGTTGAGGCCGGTGGAGAGTTGGGAGTTTGAGCAAGGAGGTTTGGAAGGAGTGGCTGTAGTGGAGTTTGGCATCTGGTAAGTGCTGCTGGTTTTAAAAGGGTTTTTTAAAGGGTTTCAGGAGGTTTAGAGGGTGTCTGCAGGCTTTTCCAATGGTGTTTCAAATATGCGAGATTGTACATAAACTTGTGGTGCCTTGGAACGTAACCCCCGTGCAAACGGGGAGTTGTCTGTTCAGTCCCCAGCATCCTCACTTAAAAATTAGTTTAGGAAAAGACGTCTGCCTGAGATATTTAAAATATCAGCACTGCTGATCCTAGAAGATGCTTTCATGCTAAGACCAATAGTCAGATTCGGCATATGGTAGCTTTGTATGTTCACACACACACAAAAAAACAAATCAATATGATAGTGTGGTCAAAGGAGAAAACTGTAAGAAAGGAACACTTCATACAAAACTTTATTAATATGTGGGTATGTTGAGACATTTGAGAGTATGGTTTCCGTCACAAAGAGAGAACCAACTGGGAAATCTACTAAGATAAAAAACACCTGCTGGCATAGTAAGAACCTCGCAATTATAAATGCAAACTCCATTACTAGAGACATCTGAAAGACAATGGAGAAAGTCAGGAATATGCTAGATCTAGGTTTCCCATTTCTTGCTGCACTTTTTTATAACGTGAAGACAGAGGTGAGAGAGCTTATGATTTTAAGACAAAACGAAAAAGCTAACGTCATTATCAGCAGGCAAAGGGGCACTTTTAAAGGTCTGCCTTTTTTGTTCACCCCTGCAACATCACAGCTGAACCGAGGCCGCTTTGGAAAATGAGAAGCAGCACTGGTGCATGCGCATGCATTCAGATACCGAGTGTGTCGGCATTGTGCTATAACTGCCTCTAGTCACAGTCGGCCATCTGCTACTACGGCCAAAGGGAGCACGTTCCCCGCTTTGCTTTTCCAAAGGAATGTAGCTCTGAGAAGCACCATTCCTCCTGAACTAGGGAGGGAAATTTGAGAGTGCAGAGTCCTGCCAGGGGAAAGGAAGTGTGGGGGAGGGAGCATACTGTGATGCCGCAGTTAACTGGGTCATTGTACTGATGGCCAATAAGACAAAAGCAAAACACAGCAGCCTAAAAAGAGCATGCTAGAGGAGGAGGAGAGAGAGGTCTTTCCTCCTCCTTTCACGCATCTCTCTCTTTTAGCCTCCCCCATGCATACGTGTGCCCACACAGTGTCATAGATTCACAGCGCTATTCTCCAAAACAAAACCAATACAGGATAAGGAACTGAAGACCCCAGCAATGAAGATGCAAAGCCCTTGAAATCTGCAAATGCAATTTTTGGAAGCAAAGAACGGTATGGCCTGGAGATAAAGAGGTTTTTGGTTTTAAGCCTCTGAAATGTATGTTTTAAAACACCACAGTGAGGGGAACAGGAAGGTCCTACATCTGGTATGCTATTTTCAGAAGCCTCTTATTTTCCACCTTTGCAGAACTGCAGGGATATTTCTGTACTTCCAAGATATCACAGCATCCAAAAAAGAAAGTGCTTTGACCATCCCATGATGATCAGGACTGAGGTCTATTTCACATGTCATGGATCTATCAAACTATGGCTTACAAGCCTGCTGGCTTCCAGAGAGGGGTCCGTACCCACTCTACTCCTCCCTAGACCTTTTCAGTCAGAGCGGTGCAGCTGCTAAGATGAGGCTTGGGATCATGTGCTGTCTGAAGCCGGAATCACGGTTTAACAGCATCCCTCCTCCTTTACAAGGATCTGTAACCACAGGACAAACCTTGGCCACAGAGTTTAGGAGGAGACCTTAACCACAACTGCAGCTTTGGACAGCAAGTGAAGCCAAGCTGCACTGTGCTTTAAAGGAATGGGGAAGGAACAAAGGGGTGTGTGAGCTCCTCTCTGGGAGCTGTAGAACATTTGAATGGCTCCAGCAAGTCATTCTTTGGCTTACTGCTATGAGTGTGAAGTCATTAACATGGCTAATGTTTTGCCATTAGGGCATGGCTGCTTGTATCTGCCATACCCCACCCAACAAATTCCAGGAGGCTTCATAAGGGAGCTGCCAATGGAAGAATTGCAAGGCAGTTCTTCACTTTTGAGTTTAGATAAAAGGATGTGTGTGCATTGTTAGTTAACCATTGACATTAGCTTTACTTAGGGATATTAACAGAACTATTGGCAAGCTTTATCCTCAATAATTTTATTCGATCTGTTTTAAATGAATTATTACTTACTGATGGGTGTCATATTATAGTGACAATACAATACAATACAATGAATACAGTATTTCGTCATCATCCACCCTTCACCAGCTGTTATCAGGGCAGGTTATAACAATTTCAAATTCATAATTAAAAACAGTTTTAATGTTTTATATCCACGAGATTAGGGTGGGTCCTGAAAACACAGTATCTCAGGTGCCAAAGCCCCTGGTAAAGAGCCAAAAGCTCTATGTTGAAGAAGCCAGACACCCCTCTATGGGGAGGGAATTCCACAACTTAGGGACTGACACAGAGAATTCCTTCTCCTAGGCCGCGCCACCACCACCGCTGAACTTCTGAGGGATGTGGAACTACCAAGAGGGTCCACTCTGCTGATCTTAACGCCTGGGGTGGTCTGTAGGGAAAGAGCTGGTTTTTCAGATATGTTGGTGCATTTAGACTGTTGTTTTTGCAAACTGTTGTGAGCACAACTCTGTAGAAAATGCAGTAAATAAATAAACCTATGACTATCATGGAAAGACAAACACCACTATCCTAAATGTGTGTGTGTGTAGGTAGGTAGGTATTAGTAGATACAGTGGTACCTCGGGTTAAGAACTTAATTCGTTCCAGAGGTCCGTTCTTAACCTGAAACTGTTCTTAACCTGAAGCACCACTTTAGCTAAGGGGGCCTCCCGCTGCCGCTGTGCTGCCGCCACACGATTTCTGTTCTCATCCTGAAGCAAAGTACTTAACCCGAGGTAATATTTCTGGGTTAGTGGAGTCTGTAACTTGAAGCCTATGTAACCCGAGGTACCACTGTACAAAGTTCTTTTCTTACTAAAAGTTATACAGTGGTTTAAGAACAGTCTGGTTTAAGAACGATTTGGTTTACAAACTCCGCAAAACCGGAAACAGTGTCCTGGTTTGAGAACTTTACCTTGGTCTAAGAACAGAATCTGAATGGTGGAAGGGCACTAAATAGTGGGAGGCCTCATTTGGGAAAGCACGCCTCAGTTTAAGAACGGTTTCTGTTTAAGAACGGACTTCTGGAACGGATTAAGTTCGTAAAGCAAGGTACCACTGTACTTAGAAACTTGGAGGAAAGGTGGCAATTGGCATTTAAGAGAAAGAGATTACCACACATAAAATAAAATTACAGGAACATAAGAGCAGCCCTGCTGGATCCGGACAGTGGCCCATCTAGTCCTGCCAACAGGATGCCCTTGGGAAGCCAACAAGCAGGGCCTGAGCACAAGGGCACTCTGCACCCCACCCTCTTGTGGTTTCCAGCAACTGGTACTCAGAAGCATCACTGACTCCAACTCTGGAGATAGAACAAAGCCAATTGTGAGCAAGGTAGCAAGGGACAGAGAGTGGGGCGGGGGGCGGGGCGGGTGAGCACAATATGCAAAACAGAGCCTCTACATCCAGCCATGTAAAGAATTTAGAATCTCACAAATATTAACTTCCCCAAATATCTACAGACACTTAAAAATGGAACTGAGCATATGTCAGAGAGAATAACTAAGACCTATCTATTTAGGAAACTGCTGCTAGTCTCCCATTCCTAATCAGTACATTCCCTCCAGCCAATAATACAGAAAGAAAACACATCCATGAAAACAAATAGAAACCCGGAAAGAAAACTGAAAAATGAACCGCTTTGCTATCACATGCAACATTTTTATTATTATTTTATTTTAAAAAAAACATTACTAAAGTGTTTAAAAATGCAAACAAATAAAATCAAGAAATTTATTTCAATGGCCCAAGTATCTTATGAGCATCCAAGCCAGCTGAATATACTCGGGAATAGACAAGAGAACAAAAGTTTTCTCTTCCCTCACTGGTGGTTCCCCCCGCCCCCATCCGTGGACAGATTAAAGGTCAGATAATACTTAAGGCACACAGACTTATCCATTCACTCACTTAATCATTTTACTAAATTTATGCCCAACATTTTCTCCAAGAAGCTATTCAAGTTAGTGCACATAGTCCCTTGCTCCAATTTTATCCTCACACAGCCCTGCGCAGTAAGGTAGGCTGAGACAGTGACACTTGGCAAGCTTCATGGCCAAGTCCAGGTCTCCCTGGCCTACGTTCAACACTTGAACCACAAAACCAAATAGGTAGCTAATGATATTTCAGGAGGTGATCTGCCATTTTGCTAAGAGGCTGTGACAGGTCCCATCAGCACACAGCCCAATACCCAAGAGGAAATGTGGACTCTTGTTTAAAAGTATTATGTATGTGTGTCCACCATCAGCCTCATGCCATTTCCCCCGATTTAAGTCATCCTCTCCATTTAGGGGGGGAAGATGCAGGCTTTCATTGGTTTATAATGATCATTGACTATGTGAGTGTTTGGATTCACCTCGATTTTAAGATGATGGTTCCCTTTCAGGATACCCCACCCTCCAAAGAAAGGAAAATTCCAACAAATGAGCAGGAATTCCTCCGGCTAGGAACTGGAACATTTCTAGCACCTTATAAAGTAATGTTTGGCTGAGGCTGGCTATTAAAGAAGCTGCTAAGAAACAGCAGTATTGTCCTGTGAAGTTTGCATCATTCTGCTCCATAAATGAAAAAAACAACAACAACCTGGATTTTGTTCCCTTTTTTTAAAAAAAAAGGAGGAGGAATCCCAAGAGGCTGATTACCCAGAAGACTTCCACCCTTCCTGCTTTGTTATATTGTGTATACACAGAGGCATGCACTGCATACTCCTCTCTTGGCTGCTACAAAACTATTGCTTGGCGAGAAACCAGCTGAACATCTGCAAAGGAGAGGGAGGGTCTACCCTCCTCTTCTCTTCCAGAACAACCTTAGCACTTGTACCTTGGTACGAGCTTTGTATCCCCCTAACGCAGAAGCCACACCCTAGGCCTACGCAACCATCCTGTTATGCTCATCCTCACCACCCACAATTCCTGCCCAGCTGAAAGCCTTTTCAAGTTATCAGAATGTAATTGCAACCATTTCACTTATTAAGGCTGGGTGTTTAGTCTTCATCCACCCTGCTGAACATGTAACAAAGCCTTGTCTTCAACTTTGACTCCTCACTCACCATATCAAGTCCGCTGCCAAGTCATATTACCCTCTCTTTACAAAAATATGAACACTCTCAGCAAAAAACCAAGTTCACACCCTGATCGCCTCTCACCTGGACTAGAATAGCCTCCTCTTTTATTGTCTCAGCTCAACCCAGCGTTCTGTTTACCCTACTCCATTTCCAGCTCCATCCTCTGTTAACTCCTGTATGTTGATTTGAAATGGTATACAGCTCAGGGAACAGAACTTTGAAAAGCACCACCATCACATATTAACGGTATTAAGTATTCCTCCTGCTATATGCATTTTACTTCTTCGTCAGAAATTGCATTCATGTGCCAATCTGATTTATTAATGGACTAGATTTTCTTAATTGGATGGTACCATTTGGATAATAACATCACAGCTTACCTATTTTGTGTGTCCCGCTAAACACTATTAACCTTGAACACAACATTCCGATTACTCTCCCTCCCCTAAAAAAGGAAAATAAAGAAAGGGAAAGGAAAACCACTTTAAGTGGGTCGTGAGGGTCTAATCCTTTTCACTGCCCATTGGTTTCTGTACCCCCTACTTGCCAACCCTGGACCATAAAGAAGGCTGATCGCCGAAGAATTGATGCTTTTGAATTATGGTGCTGGAGGAGACTCTTGAGAGTCCCATGGACTGCAAGAAGATCAAACGCATCCATTCTTAAGGAAATTAGCCCTGAGTGCTCACTGGAAGGACAGATCGTGAAGCTGAGGCTCCAATACTTTGGCCACTTCATGAGAAGAGAAGACTCCCTGGAAAAGACCCTGATGTTGGGAAAGATGGAGGGCACAAGGAGAAGGGGACGACAGAGGACGAGATGGTTGGATAGTGTTCTCGAAGCTACCAGCATGAGTTTGACCAAACTGCGGGAGGCAGAGGAAGACAGGAGTGCCTGGCGTGCTCTGGTCCATGGGGTCACGAAGAGTCGGACACGACTAAACGACTAAACAACAACAACACTTGCCAACCCACTCCTCCACCCTGGGTTTTTAGACACCTGCCTACTCTAAACAAAAATAACAGTCTTTGTCAGGGGTTTGCTAGAAGCATGCAACATGTCTTTGTATGTTAAATGTTTTGCTAGGTCCTTAGAAATGTCTTTCAAGCTAGCTCAAAACCGCAACTGGTGCCCTTTCCACCTCTCTTGGCACTCATTATTTCCCCTTAAACCAAACTCCAGACTGGCTTTGCATGCAGACTACAAATGTTTGCAACAGCTTATGGCACTTTTGCCCCATCAGGCAACATCAAGCCTATCAGGGAAAGAGACACCTTGGATGAAAATGAAAAAAGCATCTCTCTTTTTTCAAAAAAAACAACAACACAACAATATCTCAGGCGTGTGTTATTGTGATACATTAAGGATAATCAGCAGATTTTAAATGGTTTTCTTTCCATTTAAATTTTCCCTTTAAATTTTAATCTTAATTGCTAGTTGGGTGCCTCTTGCAGAGTTCAAAGGCTACTCAACAAGTCAGTTACAACTAACACCTGAACTCTCGCCAGGCCTCCGGGCTTTGATCTAGCAGCTCAATTTTTGCAAAGCTTGTCCTAATTGCAAACATTATTGCTTAGGGAGTGTAACAAACAGCTGCATCTGCACAGGCACCCTGTAGCTCCCAGCAACATCCCTCAACTGCTAGCCAGGGGAGTAGGGAACAGGCCACTATTGATGTCCTTACTGACCACAGCTGCGAAGTGACACCTGAAAAAGGACAAGGTGGTGTTTGCCCTGTGTGGACGCTGACATAAATAATTGCAACAGGCTGCTCAAACAGACGTGTGCAGGTGGGTGCACCTGCACTGGTCAAAACAGAGGCACTGGCTGGGAATTTCAACGGCCACTATGCTGCTGCTGCTTGCTAAACAATAACTTTAGATGATACCACCAGAAAGAAAAAGAAAAGAGGATGCTGCTGCTCAAAACCAGAAGTGGATGAGCCCTAATAGGAGCAACTTCCCTCCTAAAGAGGTGCTATGGACCTGCCAGCACTCTCTTATTCCAACATGCTATCAGGCTGATGTAATCATTGCTATATGCAAGCCTATTCATCCTCAGTCCTGGCAGAGGAGCAGCGCAATTATCGCTCTTGCCTGAGCTGCTTGCAGTAATGCAGTTTGTCAGCCAAGATTGTAGGAAGGAAATGGGGAGGTTAACTCTGATGATTTCATGGCTTTGTAAATGCAGTTCATTAAAAAGGCACACAACTGAGAAGATAAGGAATATACGTCTAAGCCAGGCCGATGCTTCATCTAGCCCAGCGCTATCAATCCTAACTAACCTTGGCTTCAGGCATGCATTAGTTGCAGGAAAGCATGATCTCATGGAACTCACCAAATCTTTGACAGATGGAGGGCTGGTTCACAGACATGTATGCTCCAGTTACCCCTATTTATCAGAGGCAGTCACAACATCCTGGATCTTGTACCTAGTAAATGTATCCCCATTTTTGCCTTTGGAGGGGCACGTTAAAATTCTGTTAGTTGAGCTTGATTTATCATTCCTTAGAGGTCCAGCTCCTGAAGAGAAATCTTGGATCCAGATCCACCTTATCTCTAGTGTGTATCTGCAGATACATGCACATCTATGCTAAGGCACCATGTAGTGCACAGCCTGCGATTTCACATGGCAACAAAGATCATCTTGAACTGTTAGGCAAAGGCAATTATGCTTTCCTAGTACAGTCGTACCTTGGTTGTCGAATGGAATCCATTCCAGAAGTCCGTTCCACTTCTGAAAACGTTCAAAAACCAAGGTGCAGCTTCCGGTTGGCTGCAGGAGCTTCCTGCACTCAATTGGAAGCTGTGGAAGCCATGCTGGACGTTCGGGTTCCAAAGAACATTCACAAACCGGAACACTCATTTCCAGGTTTGCAGCGTTCAGGAGCTAAAACGTTCAAGTCGTAAGGTGTTTGAGAACCAATGTACATGTCTCTAACCAAAAGAACAGGCACTGTCATAGCTTATCACTTGAAAAGTAAATAAACTGTTCATCATGATGGGAACTAGCCTAGCCTCCCCCTCTTTTCTCCTCTGGTGTGACTGTGATGAGGTGACCAGGAGCCTTTGCTTCCCATTTTGATTAACCACAGTTTAGTGATACATTGGACGCGGGTGGCGCTGTGGGTTAAACCACAGGGCCTAGGGCTTGCCGATCAGAAGGTCGGCGGTTTGAATCCCTGCGACGGGGTGAACTCCCGTTGCTCGGTCCCTGCTCCTGCAACCTAGCAGTTCGGAAGGACCTCAAAGTGCAAGTAGATAAATAGGTACCGCTCTGGCGGGAAGGTAAATGGCATTTCCTTGTGCTGCTCTGGTTCACCACAAGCGGCTTAGTCATGCTGGCTACATAAAGCGAGATGAGCGCCGCAACCCCAGAGTCGGTCACGACTGGACCTAATGGTCAGGGGTCCCTTTACCTTTACCTAGTGATACATTGGAGCCCTAAACTGTGATGAAATCCTAACCACTGTTTGCTGAAACAAGCCAGCTTCATCAATCACATACTGAAGTTGACTTGTTTCAAACAAACCATAGTTAAGATTATTCACATTTTGAGGAGGTCATACAAATATGAGAAGCTGCAGTCAAACAAAAAAGGAAGCAAACCTTTTGAACTGCTCCTCTCAGTTCAGAAGTGGAGAAGGAGGGGGGGAAATGTGCAGGCCTGGGGAAGGGAGGCTGGCTGGGCTTGTTCCCATTGCGATAAACCAGGGCTGAATCATGACTTATGAACACAGTCATAGGAGCTGCATATGTTTCCTGCTCCCTCAATTAGATTCTGGGTTCGGAAGGATTAATGCTCCATCTTCCAAAAGTAGCCCACTTAGAATTACCCATGTGTGAGTGCTCTAGGACCTAGAGCATTCCCCGCATGAACTACAGTACAGATTCAAAGCTCAGCCTGGCCAGATATTCACTTGCTTTTTGTTTTTCCACCGCCTCATCCCCATTTTCTCTTGTTGTGGGCCTCTTTCCTCACACCCACTCTCCTCCTGTCATGTGAGCAGAGTTTCCAGCATGGTTGGCCAGTAGCCAACGCACAAGAGAGAAGAAATCATTCGGGGAAAGCAATTTTCTGCTCCTTTCCATCACATAAACGTCACCCCCTCCCCTCTCCCCAGCTTGCAAGACTACTGCAGAGCAAGAACTTTTACAGCTGTTTGGATAGCCTGGAAATCTCTTGCTCCAAGCAAGGCAGCAGTGAGCTCAGCCCTTCAGTGTTTGGTGAACAAAGCAGCATGTTCGCTGCATCACCACTTCCTTTTCTCAGGCCTATCCAATCAGTCCCAAGTCGTTCCCCCACAGTGGCGCACAAATCTCATGCATCTGTTCGCATCAGCCCCATTCCTGCCTTATGCACCCACAAGTAGAGATGGCTCAACGTTCCACTGTGGCCACATTTCACCTTACTGGGCCTCAGCAGAATCTGCGCACCTTCCTTGAATCTTCCACACTACGACCCTGACTGTCCTTATTCCAAGACCAAGCTGCATGAAGAACAGTCACTTGTCAATCAAGTCGCCCATTGATACAACTGCAGCTGAACAGGATTTCCTGGGACTGTGCCATCGCAGTGGCTGAAAGACTGCAATCACTGGAGTTGCCATCAGAAAGTTGCATCTATTGTCTATGCAGATCTCCATTGACATGATATTGTTCACCATTATCAGGACATATATCACATGAACCATCTTCCCCGCTCCAGAAACTCTTCCACACAAAATAAATAGCCTATGCACTGAGCACCACACAGATATCTCCAAATCAATCCTATCGCTTAAATTTACACATTTGTAGAGGAGTCAACTGCAGCTGGTTCCACTTCACTGTCTTATAATTTCTAAGCTGCAACCAAGCTATCAGTATTCAGACATGAAAAGCCTAAATTGACTATTTATAATTTTGGAGTGTGTGTGTATGTGTGTGTGTGCGTGCGTGTGTGTGTGCACATGGAGGAAAGGTTGTCATTTTCATTCCTTACGTTTCACTTTTCTAAAAAAAAGTGTTGAAGAGCATTCACAATCGCTGTCTCTTTTTTAGAGAGAGTATATGCTAACCTGTGTCTTGAGCTATGTCAAGAGGCTTTTTGAAGCTTATTCTATGAACGTCTGCGGTCTAGCTGTCGGCATAATTTATGAAACAGTGCTTCTGAAAAACCACTTGAGTTCGTACTTCAAGTGACAGGGACACCTAAGTTAAGTTTACTTAATTAAGTTCACCGTAGTTCACTTAGCATGAAACTTGCATGAGCAAGCAAAAGGAAGAAGAGGGTTTATTTTTATTTATTTGCTCTCCTTGGTTCCTCCTTATCTGAGCCAAGGACAATGGGATAGTCGTAACAGTTAAGGCATAACCCTGTTCTTTTCAGCACCCTGTTCTCAGAGTGGCCAACCAGATGCCTGTGGGAAACCTGGAAGCAGGACCCGAGTACAGTGGTACCTCAGGTTAAGTACTTAATTCGTTCCGGAGGTCCGTTCTTAACCTGAAACTGTTCTTAACCTGAAGCACCACTTTAGCTAATGGGGCCTCCTGCTGCTGCTGCGCTGCCGGAGCACGATTTCTGTTCTCATCCTGAAGCAAAGTTCTTAACCTGAGGTACTATTTCTGGGTTAACTGAGTCTGTAACCTGAAGCGTATGTAACCCAAGGTACCACTGTACAATAACACACTCTTCTCTGTTTCCAGCTACTGGTATTCAGATGCAGTACTGCCTCCAACTGTGGAGGAGGAGAGCAGCCATCATGGCTAGTAGCCTTTGATAGGCCTCTCCTCCAGGAATTTGTCTAACCCTCTTTTAAAGCCATCTTCTTAGGCTGAGGGTTATCACTGCCTCACGGAGGAGCAAGTTCCATAGTTTATCTATGCGCTTGCATGAGGTTGGACTTGGTTTTTTCTGTCCTGGCCCTTCCAACATTCAGCTTCACTGCAGGCCTGTGAGTTCCATGAGAGATGGAGAAAAACCTTTCTCTACCCACTTTCTCCATGCCATGCAAAAATTGTTAAATTTCTATCACTTCTTCTGCTTGCCTTTTCTGTAAACTAAAAAGTCACAAGCACCGTAACCTTTTTTCATGGCTCTATCGCCTTGATTGCGCGGGTTGCCCTTTTCTGACCTTACAATATCCTTTTTGAGGTGATTACCTTGCTGGTGTAACCCTACAATGGAAACTAATAAAGGGGAAGGAGGGTGGGAGCCAGATCAGTGTTTGTAGGCGACTAATCAGTTGCTCAGTCTCCCTCTGCTTAGCCTTTGTTCACAACCACATTTCCCAATTAGGAAAATTTCATTACTAGCGGCTGAAGTGGTTGTCTGCATGCGCTTTGGCAAGCTCCCACATGCTGGGTGGGTGAGGCTTCGGAGAGGCGGAAACTCAGCTCTCAAAGTAAATCGATGGGGAGAGATGTAGTGTGTGCAAGGAAAAATTCCATTCAGAGGAGTAATAGTCTAACACACAATTTCCTCCTACCTTTGGAACCGGTTGCTCCTCTTAGATTCTGATCAGTCAGTGTAAATCCAGGCAATAGGAGATGGAACGTTTTTCACTCAAGTGAGTATACACAGGGAACTCAATCAGGAAATACTTGTTTTTCTTGCTATGAGATTGATCTTCACACCAGTATCTTGGTCTGAAGCTGAAATGGGGGAAGGCTGCTATCTAATATTGTTTCTTGTTTTTGAAAATCTAAAGAGATTTTAGAAGGCATCTGAAGGCAGCCCTGTTTAGGGAAGTTTTTAAGGAATGATGTTTTAATGTATTTTTAATCTCTGTTGGAAGCCGCCCAGAGTGGCCTGGGAGGCCCAGCCAAATAGGCGGGGTATAAATGATAAATTACTATTATATTATTATTACAAAGCACAAAACTGTACTCTACTACACCAGAGAAGGAGGAACATGTAAGGGCCATGACTCAGTGGTAGAAATTCATTTCGTTTAAAATCACGACATGTCTAAGCTTAGCACCCAAAGACAACAGAACAACACAGGTGCTAGATGAATGTTATTGAGGAAGGAATTCTGCAACAAGTGGGGAACCACCAATGAGAAAGAGTCCTACTTCTGAGTAAACATGCACAAGATTCTGCTGTAAGGCTGCAATCCTGTGAACACTTACTTGGGAACAACTCACAAAGTATGTAACACACTACAAAACTTCTGTCCAATCCAATTACAGGAGATACAAATAGATAAAATGAGTGCCAATATAGGTGCAGGAATATGCCAGCTTTCAGATTTCAGACCTGTACAGCACAATCCAGTGTGTTTCCTCAGAAGTAAGCTTAATTGTATTTGATGGAGCTTACATCTATTTCACAATGCAGTCTTTGACACTGAAAATTGAATACTTTTGCAGTCACCTAAGCAGGTCTATTAAAGTCTTTATAAATAATTATCTCCCTTCCTTTTGAACCAGCACAGAAATGGAATACAATGTATGTATCTTCTGTATATTTTTATCATCAATAGCCAAAGGTTTTAAACAAAAGCTCAAGTAATAAACGCAAAATAGTAAATAAGCAATAAGGGCTGGCAGGTCCTGAAAAAGTAGCCGGTTCCACGCCAACTTGCAATTGTGTTACTCCATCAGTTGTTAAATTCCTTGGCGGTTCAAGGAAAGCAGCCACAAAGTTTTACTAGGACAATAAAAACAAAACCCGTCCTAAGCACACTCAGTAACCCTCACACAGCAAAAGAGCCACATGGACTTACCGCAGGAGTATAAACAAAGATTTGTTAACCTGTCATTGGCCAGTACCAAAGTGTAGCACTTTTTTGTGGTTTATCACCCTGGCACAAACTTTCAAGGTATATCTATAGCACACTAGAGACTTAAACTGGTTCAAAGAGTCAATCCGTCTCCCAAGGGAACCCTGGGAACTGGAATTCTGTTGATCTCTAACAGAAAGTTTCAATATGCTCACCAAATAAGAACGAGGATTCTTGGGGAAGGAAAAGGAGACAGTACAAGTTACCATAGATAAACAAGTTTGTAGTCTCTCTCTCTCTCTCTCTCTCTCTCTCTCTCTCTCTCTCTCCAGTGTCTTAGCAAACCTATCCACCACCATTCCATCCAGTAAATCAGGAGTGAGGCATCTCAGTCCCAGGGGCCAAATGCAGCTTCCAGGCCTCTATCTGGCCCTCGGGAATCTCTACAGGCCGTCTGAAGGCCAGACCACCTGCTGGCCCTGCTCTGCACCTGCAAATGCTTTGGGATTTGGCTGGAGCGCATCCTGAAAGTATGATGATGCCATGTGCTTTAAAGTTAATTTTCTCTTACTTACAGAGATCGCACATTGAACCAAGAGTAAAACTTGTTAGGTATTTTGCACTAATACTGACTGGAAAAAATTACTGCCCTCTCCATTTTTTCTTAGCAAAGTGGTCTAGATGTCACACTGGAAAAGCCAAAACGCCACCCACAAATTGGCAGAGAGGAATTGCTACATCGCCGCAAGCAGCTGGGTCTTGCCCAGGTCAGTGTGCTCCTTCAACGGACCTTGCCAAACAAGGGAACAGGCAACCATGAATAAAAGCTTTGGTCTCTGAAAAATACAGTGCCAGATCTTAGGCCACCAAGGAAGCATCACAGGAGGTTTGCTCAATCAGTTGCTTCCACAGGGCACTTTCTGCAACAGATTGCAAGGGAGGCAAGGTTCGGCGAGGGTTCGGCTACCATAATCAGTTCACTCCTTTTGTTGTAGATGCCTCCACAGTTTATATGTGAATGGGAAAGACATATTAATAAAAGGAGCATGGCTCTGCCCAGTCGTATCTTGTTTAACTCTTAACACCCACAGAAAAAGTACGGGGAATGGTTTCAGTGTCTGTGATGCCATTAAAGAAAAGCAGATTTTATCCTGGTAAGTGCCTAGACAGGAGGCAGTCCTTCCTCATCATGGAGTTTCTAAAACAAGCAATGCCAATGTGATGTCTTCCAGATGCTGTTGGTCTTCAACTACCAAGATCCCCAACCAGCATGGCCAAAGGTAGAAATATATAGAGGACAAGATTCATGGGAGCTGCAGTCCCACAACATCTGGAGAATGTAATAGCGGCCACCCTCCTGCTGCAAAAGCATTGCAGCAAACTAGTGATGCTACATAAAAGAATGTTTCTGACTATCCATTGCACCACATAAAATAAAGGCTCAACGATGGCTGGAAGCACACCCAACTTTATCCTGGCACCTGTCTTCCCTAGGCCTACTAATATGTGGGCAGTTTCACCAGGGTTACAAGCAAGGAGTTGATGCTGGACCAACACATCAGTGTCAAAAGCATGACAATAGCAACTCTCCTGGGTTCTTAATCCGCCCAAGCCAATGCAAGGACAAGGCAGCTAGTTAATGGTCATCATTTAAAGGGCACCATTAGCTGGGAAGGTTATTTAGCTTACCAACTGCAACCAAATTCCAAGTGCCACGGAAAGTATTTCATTGAAACAACTATTGCAAGTTATTCAGAACGCACACACAGAGGAGTTTCTTCTTTTTCCTTCAATTTGTACAGCACATGGATATTTTAAAAAGTAATAGTAACTAAGTTCAGTCACACCCATCAATTATCTAGTGCCACCAATGAGAAGCAATGTTCATTTCCAGCTTGCCAAAAAGCACCAAGCATGTATGTTAAGATTAAGGGAATATGATATTGTGTTGACTTTGGATTGAAGTTTATACTATGAGAAGGATGAAAATCAGCCACTACTACAGCCCTCAGCTCCGAGAGACCCCCTGCCCCACCCCAAAACAAAATTATTACTACTTTCCCTCTCTATAATTTGGGCAGAAAAAAATGTGTCTGTCTCAGTTGTTCCACTTTGGAATCTGGTGCTGGAAATTTAAAGCTTCTCAAAAAAATATGGAACATTTCATAGCTACATCCAAGACGAAGCTCTGTTGTGATGCAAGCACCACTGTCGCAATTTTCTAGACAATGGAAATGTGCCATTTGCTACTATATACATGCGTAATATTTTTTTTGGAGTGGGTAAAATACTTTACAGCCATACAATCCCACTCCCCTCTATGGTAGTCAATTGATCCCATACTATGGTTGGATCTAAAGGCCAGAGATTACTCTAAACACCGAATCACTTGGGGGCAGAAGATCCGAGGTATGCCTCCATGGTGGCAATTGTATAATTTATTTTAAAAAATTAACATCATTATATTTTTCTGCCCTTTAAAACAATACAGCACAAAACCTGCTTGAGGCAGGTCACCTCACAATGTCCAATGGTAGGAATGGCCATGGATGAACTTGGAGACTTTACATTTGTGTAAAATTAGAACACTGTTCACTGAACTACAGCAGGTTCTGGTGACGTTGTTAGAAAAAACGGGTGTATTTGTGGGGGGGAATGGAGGGGAAGAGATTGGATGGGTGGGCTTAAGGAAGTTAAAATGGCATTGTACAAACGTTTCATCAATCCCAGGCTGTAACTTTGCTTTCCAAGTGAATTGAGAAATTTGGGGGTTATTACAAAACCATTCCGTTTTTTAAAACCTAGCGAATTCCACTTGAGTTTTTTCCTGCGGCCTCCCCATTATTTTTTTTACAATCTTTTTAAAACAACAACAGTTATCCCTATTTTTTAATAGCAGGCTTGTGAAGACCTTCATCAAGCCTCTCTCTTTTTAACAAGATGAATGGAGAGAAGATGGATTATTTCCATGCAAAGATTTACTCATCACTTCAGTTTACCTTCCATAGAAAGAGAAAAATCCTTACAGAACAGTGTGATATGAAACTCCTAATTGGACTCAATTCTCTAAATAGGGTTTAAAAGTTAATACAGTAAAACTAAAGCACACTGCAGTAAGTTTGAACAGACCTGGAATCAGCTAGGCTGAACCCCTTTTATCTGCTGCTCCTGAAAACGGAAAGGCAAACTCAGCAGCTTTTATGCCAGAAAGTTTTATCTGCATTCCTAAGAGCACCGAAAATGTGGGTGAAAAGGGAGGAGGGTTCCCCACGCCCACTGGTGTGACCCACACAATTCCTCTTAGCCAAGCCTGTGGATTTGGTAAGGAGACTTTCCCTTCTTTGATATTGGGGGGGGGGGGGGATCCAACAAGATTTTGAGGTAGCCATATCCATGCCGATTCACAGCTTTTCGCAATAAGTCACCCTTTCTCCACTGTGGAAACGTCTCCCGCCTTCAAGCGAGTCAGAATACCCCCAGATCTCCATAAATCCCAACCCTGCAGATCAGTTCCAGACGATCCCGCCACGCACAGATTTCCATAGGGCAACCCGACCTGCTCTCCTCCTTTTCGATCCTCCTCTTCTAAGCCAAAAGCCGAGAGACCATT
The DNA here is from genome assembly GCF_964106915.1 of Podarcis gaigeae. Taxonomy (NCBI): domain Eukaryota; kingdom Metazoa; phylum Chordata; class Lepidosauria; order Squamata; family Lacertidae; genus Podarcis; species Podarcis gaigeae. Next base: position 22,390,839 of record NC_139686.1, on the reverse strand, counting down.
AGTCAACTACGGGCAGCAGCGGTGCAGTTAGGTACTACTTAAAAAAAAAAACAAAAAACAACTCTGGCTTTAAGAATATTTGCAAAAAGGGGTGTTCGTCAGATGCTCACATGCATTTCTTCACGTACTGTACTGCAGTTCCCCATGCGGTCCGCCAGCCCAGCTACGGAGAGTGGGGAGCAGTGCCTTCCTGTTGGTCACCTCCCCACCGCAGCCAAAAGCGACCCGGTCATTTTGCACAAGCAGATCCCTTCCCCTCCCCCTCCCCCGCAAACTTTGAAGGGATCCCAAGACAGAGCCTTCCCCAACCTCCCCCTCCCACCACAAGCTGTAGGATTTCGCACATGAAGCCAGACCCCCCCCCCAAAAAAAATAAGAAACCATCCGCGCGGCAGAGGCAGAACCGCCCCCCCCCCGCCTGCCTACCTTGCTCAATGGCCGTAGCCGGCCTGTCCCCCCATCTGCCTTCTGTTCTCATCTTGGGAAACTCCAGCCTGGCGACTCCAGCAGCAACAGCAACAGCAGCAGCGACCGAAGCAGCCTCTGCTTGCATAGTTCCCTTTGCTCTGCTCCGCTCGCCCCCGCCGTAGTTCCTCCCTTTTGTTAACAGAGCCCCCTCACGGATTTTCAAAGGATTTCCCTCTCTCTTTGCAACTCTGTCTGCTCCATTAGAAGGATCAGCTTCTTCCACGGCGAAATCTTCCCAAGTTTCCCTTTCCTCCTCTTGCTGTCGCTGCTGCAATTCTCTCCCCCCTCAAAAAAACCCCATCAGCTGCTTTTCTCCCCGCCCCCCCATCCCGACCGCTTCTTTTCCTGACTTTATGGCGCTCTCGCTCTCTCTCTTCCTTCCCCCTCCAAAGCCCAATACCACCCCCTTTCTTTCCCCCCTCCCCCTCTTTTCTTTTCTCCTCCTCCTGTGTCTTTCTTCCCACCCTCCCCTAGCCTGACCCATCCTGACTCTTTCCCAGTGAGCTAATCTGCAGCTGGCTGAAGAGCAGGCCGCATTGCCATGGCAACCCAAAATACTAGAGGATTTACGGGGTGGGGAGGGCCGCAAACAGGACATGCTTGGGGACAACATTTGGGGGTCAGGGTGTGGTGGGGAACTACGGAAGGGGGCTATCCGTTTCAATTCCTCCACTTCTGTCATTAAAAAAAAATCATTAAAAAAAATTATTATTATTATTATCACGTTTCAAGTGCATCCCAAGCCAAAGTTGCTTTGCAAAGTTGCTCAGAGGACTTTTATCAAAATTAACGTTTCCCCTCCTGCTAAAGATCCGTGCCTGAGAACACTTATTCTCAGATTATTTACCTTGAAAATGATGTGGCCACATATATAGCCGTAAACACACACCCCTGGGCATAAGAGGGGTGAAATAATTCATTTCTTCAGGAACTGTTTGTGTATGGCATAAGGACTGTGGCTCCACAGAAATGGAAGCACGCCCAGATTTCTTGAGGTGGAGGTGAAGAGATGAGGGGCCCCGTGCCCTGGAGATATTGGGGAATTGCGCTGGTGGTTTAGTGGGAAGAGATCTTAAGAGCGGTACACTCTTGATATATTCCAGGTCCCTTCCTGGATAAACATATCAGATTGCCATTTGCCAAGCTGTAATTTATCACAAGGTACATATAACCATTTGGAAACCTGGTGGTGATATCCTGCCAAGCAGCGAAACGGCATCCCCATATTTTTGATTAGGTGAATACAGGCAGTTAGAAAACTCTACAATTAATGTCGTTCCATTACAAAATGCGTTAAGTGGTTTTCTCACTGTCTCTGGCAGCACAGACACCATGCATTTAAAACACATTTGCCACCCGTCCCGCAAAGAATCCTGGGAACTGTAGCTAGTAAAAGGGATTGGGAATTGTAGCTCTTGCGGGATAAACTACAGCTCTAAGGATTTGGGGGTGGGGCTTTAAATACACAGCACCTCGTCTCTCTCGCATACTCCATCTCTCTGGTTATAATTTCCACTAGGGTATTCATCTATAAAATCATTTACATGTCACCTTTGGGGCCATAGCCTACCGTACAATGTCATAAAAACTAACATTGCAATGGGCAGCCATGTTGGCCTAACTGGGGATAGAACAGATGCAAAAGTTCCCAGGTGTCTGCAGGTAGGGCTGAGACAAACTCCTGCTTGAAACAACCACTGCCAGCCCGTGTCAACAATCCTAAATTCAATGGGCCAATGACAGCTTCCTAGGTTCCTATTGCAGTCAAGAAGGTTTGGGGGTGGGGAAGTGTCTTGTAGTACCTTGAAGTCTTAAATTTATTATGGCACAACCTTTCAGAAAATGAAATTACTCAAGAACCGGTAGGGTAACTTTTCACCTCCAAGTGCCCTTTGTTGCCAACCTGAACAACTGAACTTCAGAAGGGATTGGCACTGACCTAAAAACTCCACATATATACCAAGCTGACAAAACGACAAGATAGTGTGCAAGTTGACCACCCGCCCTTTGCCCCTACCTTTGGATATCATATTGTTTTACATTTTTCATTGAACGTAACCAAAAGACTTTATAATCTGAGAGAGAGAGGGGTGGGGGAGGGAGGGAGATAGATTGCACGTTCTTTGTAGTTCATGGAAATCTTTTAATACAAATTATTTCAAAAAAACAAAAGCAAGACTCCAATATGAAAGTGCCAAATTATCAGTAAATTCTTATCAGTAAATTCAGTTCTGAAAGCTGTGGCTTGAATTGTACTGTTTCCGGCCTCATTGATTCAATTTAATTAATTAGTTAACCAATTAACTACTTTTAGCAATGTTAAAGGTGTTTTTCTTCTCACCAAATATTGCTGTTGATTGTCCTTTTAAAATCGCTATATCAGACTGTAATTTTTGCTTTGCGCTTCCATGTGATCTCACTGTTTATATATATTTCTCTCTCTCTCTATGCTCATGTGTAGCTGTTTCCTGACACCTGGGAGTAGTACTTAATGAACTGGATGCTAATTTAGAAAAGCTCTTGCCATAATAAATTTGTCAAATCTTTAAAGTGTCACAACACTCATTTTAATTTTTTCCCTGCATTTGGTTATGTGTTCTTTACCACGTATTTGTGGATTCAGAAGAAGGAACTGTTTGACATTCTGAGCAGTTGCCGAGTATACATTCAAATACAATTTCATGAACAGCGTAAATTCATCCATTTTTCACATCAGCACCTGTTTAATGGATTCACTCCCCACCCCTCGCTTCAGTTTCCCTTAATTAGCACAATTCATTCACATGCACCTACCACCCCCTTACCAGAGACATATTTCTAATTGATCAGAAATACAAACAGTACAATGCATCAGGCTCTTTTCTAAATCAAGGCTTCTGGTATGGAAACAATTGACGCTGCCCTAAACTGATTTTCACAAACTGAAGATAAAGCACCAATGCTGTTACTATACTTCTGCTGGGGCTTAATGACACATCAAACCCTACATAAGGTTCTATGATCGCCATCTACTGGAACTAGTCAGAACTCCAGGACACAGGGTGCTTTCAGCCTATCACTCTTCTGCAGCAGAGATTCTAGCTTATAGTAGAACTTTAGGCTTATGCCATTAAAGTAGTTTAATGAGCTTTGTTGCCCTTGCACAGCTATGGGGAGCCTTTGACCCTCCAGTCGTTGCTGAACACACTCCCGTCATCCCTGTCCAGATTTAAAAATAGGGCAACACCAGACCTCAGTGCAACCTGAAATCGGCTTTGCGTCTGGCAGAATCTAACACCATCCTATACGTGTCTACTCAGAAGTGACTTCGAAGTATTTAAGTCAATGTAAGTGGGAACAGGATTTCAGCCTAAGACTGCATTTTGTTTTAAGAATGTTGGAAACTGCAAGCTTTGGGATTTAACATCATGCCTGTTTTGATCTCACTCTCCTACGCATTTGTCTCCACCATGGCTAAATTATTCCTGGTTAAATGTGTTCAGGATTGCAACTGAAATCTCTGAGTAGGGAAGGAATATATTGTCTCCAAACACACAAGCACATAGGCATTGCGCAATGCACAGTGTGCCATTGTAAACACAGCTGCCGGGTATTTTCTACCCCACTGATAATAAGTGGTAAGATTATTCTACTTTTCTAGCATACTTCAAAAGAAAACCTTCCTGGTTTTTCAATCAGTGGAGGACAGAAGTATTACAGAGGAAAGGCAGAACAGAGCTTTCAATAACAGTGTGTAACAGTTGGGGGTGGGGCCAGGGTTAATGGCTGGGGGCCAGAAGGGCAATTCGGATCCTGGGCCTCAAGTAGACACATCTTTAGACACTTCTCAAATTTAGACACTTCTTAATTTTTTTGCCGTTTGATTAGTTCTGCAACTTGTTTTTATGTAAAGGTAAAGGGACCCCTGACCGTTAGATCCAGTCGTGGCCAACTCTGGGGTTGCGGCGCTCATCTCGCTTTATTGGCCGAGGGAGTGTACAGCTTCCAGGTCATGTGGCCAGCATGACTAAGCTGCTTCTGGCGAACCAGAGCAGCACACGGAAACGCCGTTTACCTTCCCACCGGAGTGGTACCTATTTATCTACTTGCACTTTGACGTGCTTTCGAACTGGGAGGAGCACTACCGAGCAACGGGAGCTCACCCCATCACAGGGATTCGAACCACAGACCTTCTGATCGGCAAGTCCTAGGCTCTGTGGTTTAACCCACAGCGCCACCCGCATCCCTACTTTGACATGCTTTTGAACTGCTAGGTTGGCAGGAGCAGGGACTGAGCAACGGGAGCTCACCCCGTCATGGGGATTCAAACTGCCGACCTTCTGATCGGCAAACCCTAGGCTCTGTGGTTTAGACTACAGTGCCACCCGCATCCCTTTGTTTTTATGTGTATCAGATCAAACTGGGGTATCCTCTCAATCCAGAGCTACAAATTTAAGCAAATAAGAGATGTGATTTGGTAAAAGAGAACTTTTTTGTTAACTGATACAGAGGTTGTCATATGCTTAATATCAACTTTGACATTGCAGGAAAGCAAGATTTCCCCTTAACAAGTAATGCATTTCAAGAGAAAAAGGCTAGAAAAGCATTTGGTTATTTTTTTTATTAAAAAAAATCAATTTGTGTTTCACTCTTCTTAATTTTTGTGTGCTTTATTTTGTTTTCGAGTGTCATTATTTTTCCATGGCAGCATTTATTATGGTTTGGGGCCTCAGAGGCCAGAAAAGGCCAGGGCTTCTTTAAGCCTCTGAGAGGACCAGGATGGGGCTTGTGCAAATTTCCTTGGTGTGAGAATTAAGATACAACAAATATGCTGAAGTCATACACATGACCATCTAAAGAGTCATCCTCTCCCCCACCTTTGGTAAGCGTCTGAAAATTATTTCACTGAGCAACCCCGAGGAATTCCCATTCTTGGCACAGGATACATTTCTGGTGGATTGTGTCCATCATGTTGCTGGAAGATGATGGCATTTCTCTATGCCTATATGAATCCAAGCTCTGTGTAGCAGCATTCTAGACTTATTTTATAGAACAGTGTCCAAGAGACCCAAACATCACAGACAAAGACCCTATTGTGTCTGACAATACGGAGTATAGTTTTCACCCCCAGGGCCTTTGTGCTTTACAAAAGGAGCCTCGGCTAGCCTTTGACACAACACAGAAGCAAGTTCTTTGGGAAAGCCTGTTCTTTTTCTGTATTTTGCTGGCAGAGATAAGCACAAGAAAGAAGACAGCCTCTATACTGGATGTACGTACATTAACTGTAGGTGATGGCTGTAAATCAGCAGCATTCGTGGAGAGTCATTTCTCATACCTTATATGCTTATTAAAGGCCACTTTTCTTTCCTCCCCTTGAACACTCCCAGAATCTGCTCTGGAGCGCCACAGCTGTTTAGTTTTTTCAATGTGAAACTAGCATTTTATCTCTCTCTCTGATTAGCTTTTTGGTGGTTTTGTGTGCTGGTGTGTTTAATAATTGGAGTGATAGCCAAATACGTCTTACTCAGAATAGGCCTATTAAAATAAATGAATTTAAATGACTAAGTCTATCAGTTCAACAGGTCAACTCGGAATACAACTAAGGCAGTGTAAATCCGAGACAATATAGAAATATATATTGCAATAGAGAAACATAGAAATAAAATAGAGAAAATACATGACCGCTGAACCCTGTAGAGGAAACAAAATATATTGTGCATTGCATTTGTCATCTTGCTGCTGATCTTTTTCTGATTCCCAATATTTTTAATCAGGAAATGGTGTGGTCATAATGTAAATAAATAATTTTGGGCACCAGCAAGGTTATATTCCAGAACAAGGTAACTGAGATTTAGCTTGAATCTTAGAATTTAAAGGGTCCCTGAGGATCATCTAGTCAACTGTGATGCAGGAATATGCAGCTCTCCCTCACGGGGTTCAAACCTGCAACCTTGGCGTTATCAGCACCATGCTCTAACTAACTGAGCTATCTAGCTTGATTTAAGTTATTGCACCTCCAGTTCATTCCATGCAATCAGCTTTCAGAGGTTCCCTGCTTCTAGGTAGTGGCAGCTGCACCAATCCAGCAGTGGCAATTATCAGCATGGGGGCCTCATAAAGCACAGGGCCCAGGCTGCTACACCGATTCACCCACGGCCGGCAGGATTGGGCTGGGGCCAGTGAGGGGTCCGTCTGAGTTCCTTGGCCCACTGCCAGTGACCCACCTGGCCCATTGCTGGAACCTGCCCTGAATGATTGCTGCTGGGAAACATTACGGAAGGCAATATATTATGTGGAACAACTGGCATCTCAGTTTTGACTCGCAGGAGCCAGAAAAGTTATTCAGTTGCCTGAGAGATTCAGGATTTTCTGCATTCTTGAAGCTATCGTCCCTTCAAAAAACTGCGGCTGTTTTGCAGCCTTTGAAACTACAAGTCTTATCAGCTCCAGGCAGCAAGGGCAGCAGGTGTGTTGTCCTTACAGTGGGATGTGGGTGGGTGGGAAGGCCCCAAGCTAAGATACTTTTTTCATTAAAAAGGTAAAGGGACCCCTGACCATGAGGTCCAGTCGTGGCTGACTCTGGGGTTGCGGCGCTCATTTGGCTTTATTGGCTGAGGGAGCCAGCGTACAGCTTTCGGGTCATGTGGCCAGCATGACTAAGCCGCTTCTGGCAAACCAGAGCACGGAAACAACGCCGTTTACCTTCCCGTCAGAGCTATTTACTTGCACTTTGATGTGCTTTTGAACTGCTAGGTTGGCAGGAGCAGGGACCGAGCACGGGAGCTCACCCCGTCGCGGGGATTCGAACCACCGACCTTCTGATCAACAAGCCCTAGGCTCTGTGGTTTAACCCACAGCGCCACCAGCGTCCCCACTTTTTTTCATTAGAGGGGGGCAAATTAACCCTGGAGGTCTAACTGATCACAACAATTCAGCACCTGGAAACAAAACCAGTCCTACAATTCAAAAGCCTACATATGCTTCCATCTAGTGGCCCTACCATCTATTGTACAACACCGTTTTTTAAAGCAGTCGTTTATACTGACTGACAGTAGTACTTTTCGGGTGTTGAAGGCAAGGCGCCAAAACCAGATCCCAATTCTCCCTGTAGAAAGAGATGTGGCTCAGTGGGCAGCAGCGGCTGACTCTAGATACTTCCAGGCTTGAGTGACAAAGGAAATGCATAACGCCAATAAGGAGTTTCAGAGCCTTACATCACACCAGAGAAAATCCTGCAAATAGACGAGCTGTAAGGAAGGGCATCTGAAACGGACAAAAAAAGCTCATCCTAAGGTTCGGTTGCTGAAACTTAAAACCATCCCGTGGGGCCAATTTGAATAAAATGGGGGGGGGGCAGGTAAGTCCCGCCTCGCATAATCGATCACATGACACGGTGCACACACTATTTGAATGGCAATGCCCATCATCTTGGGGGGGGGGGCGGACCCCCTCAAATATTTTATTGGGGTGGGGGGCGAAGGGACCTCAGCCCCCTTGGAGTTGGCTCCTACGCAGCCATCATAGAACGCATTTCTCTAACAAGGAGAGATTCCCCCACCCCCAGTGGCCGATACCGTATTCCGTCGCAGGTATAGTCTGTGAAGGTTGTGGTAGCACCATTCAAATGAAAACAGTATTTTAAATAATTCCATACACAGCCTGTGGAAGCCCGCGACAGCTGGCTAGGAGAGAAGACGTATGCAAGAGTCATAAATCAGGGTAACTACAGTAGAATGAAAAACCGATTAAGCGAAAGTTTATTCAAGGCTCTTTGGCCATTGGCCACAGAAACAATTGGCGATGATACAATCTTCCTAGTTTGCTGTGCTAATATGAAATGCCGGCAGTGGAAAACTGCGATCTCGGTTGGGGCCTAAGCAGTAAGACTCAAACTTACTGGAAAACTCTAGTTCTGAGCGGACAAAGCATTGCTTTTATTTTAAAAAGAGAGACAGTCCTTTCTTCCGGAAAGCCCTTGCTTTTTTTCTCATCGCGTTGCTTCTGCAGGGATATACTGTGGCCACCTCCCACTCCCAAGCTCTGGCCAGATGCATCTGCGCTGTATCTTTAAGAGGCGGAGTCTCCGCCCCGCAAGTCTGTCTTTGCGGAAGTCCCTGGAACTGGAACGCTGTGTATCGTTTTGGTTCTATCCGCTCCCCCGCGAGGCAAAGCCGGTGAAAGAGCACGTGGGAGTTCTACGGACGGAGCCTTCAATCCGCCGGCTGTGGGTCCAGCTCAGATTCACAGTTGCGATTTGATAATGCTGAGTATTTCCACCTCTTTCTGCTCTTCACGACACCGACGAAGAGCAGCGGATGAATGAGCGGGTTCCCGCGGAAGAAGACCAAGCGCATAAAAAGGAAGGCTAACTCGTGATGAGTGAAATCCAGACGAACCCGTGGCAACGCGGGTCTTCGTTGGTCACGCCCCGGTAGTGGATCCAGTGACCTCTGCATCTCCAGATCTCGTTACCCCTGCATGAAATTCGGGCTGATGGATTCCAGGATCGCTGGTGGGTGAAGGGCCGTGGGATGATGACGCCACCACGCCCGCTCATGCCTGAGATTAAATGATGTAAACGCAGATATTCAGGTGCTGAAATGCCTAGGGAGTAGGCGGGAGTCTCCCTTTGTTTTGCGACGCAGCAACCGCCTCTGTTTCAAGGTTGCCGATTGCCTGTTTGTAAACTCGTTCTGCAGTCTATTCTCAAATGCTTTCCAAAGTGGGGGCCGGGAACATAAGCAGCGCCCCCTCCAGGCGTCTCCCTCCTGCTCCTTGATGTCTCCAGGACTATGACTACATGGTATTGCTATTCCGCTGTCCGGATTTTCCTTTCTAATGCCAGAATCCTCACTGTGAGAAGCTCTCTGTGTACAGGAAGGACATTGGTTAGGAGGCCTCGTCTCTGGTTCTTCGCTAGTGAGGCTCCAAGCTGCTTTCCATGCAAAGCCTTGGTAAAGACCTCTCTGGTGTGCTGGGGGGCTGTGGGATTACCTTGGGGTGCAAGGTGCGAAGGGGCACCCAATGGAGGAGCCCAAATAAAAGGAGATGTCTGTCTCAACACAGGGGGCCTTTCTCCAGCTGGTTTCCTCCAGCGTTTAGGACTAGCCTTTTCCCTTGCGATCCGAGCCTGCGTCCTCCTGCTGAAGTTTGGGCCTTTGATTTGGCTTTACCCCTTGAGCTACGTCTCCCCGGGTTTTGCATCGCTCTGGCTCCGCCTTCTGCTCAAGGCGACGGAGTCTTCGGGCCCCACCTACATCAAACTGGGGCAGTGGGCAAGCACAAGGAGGGACCTCTTCTCCGAAGAGTTCTGCGCCAAGTTCTCCAAGCTCCACATCAAGGTGGTCCCTCACCCTTGGGGCTACACCCAACGTTCTTTGGAGAAATATCTGGGGGAAGGCTGGGAAAAGGTCTTCACCTTTGACAGCCAGGAACCTGTTGGGTCTGGCTGCATCGCTCAAGTGTACAAAGCTTACATGGACACCTCCGCTCTTGGACAGCCGGTGCTGAAGGAACTCTCCAAGGGCACTGTGGTGGAGTCTGCTCTGGAAGCCTGGCAGGTGTCTGGTCTTAAGGGAGTCCTCAGGTGGCTTTGGAAGAGGAAGGATGGAAGCATTTCTGAAGGAGGTGGTGTCCGTCAGTTGCTTCCCAGTGATGGCTTTGATGGACACGTTAAGCAGAATTCTGTTTCTGGATACCTGGACACAGCTTTATCCTGTCCCAAGAGCCTTGTTCCAGTAGCCATTAAAGTAAGACCACAATTCTGTGCTTCCTTAGCTCGGAGTTAGTCCTATTGCACTTAGTATGACTGGCTTCTGACTTAGATATCATAGGGCTGGAAAGGGACCCTGAGGATCATCTTAGTTCAACCCCCTGCAATGCAGGAATAGGCAGATGTCCCTTATGGGGACTGAACCTGTAAAGTTGGCATTTTGGCACCATGCTCTAGCCAACTAAGCTATCCATTTGACTTAACAGATACTAAAACCATTTCATATTCTTGGAAGGAAAAGGTCCAAAATGGTGGTGGTGATTAGGAAGAGACTGACAAGATGGATTTACCTCAAGGACCGCCTCTCCCCTTATGAACTGACCCAGACACTGCAATCATAATCAGAGGCCCTTCTTCGTGTGAGAGGTCTGGAGGGTGGTGACATTAAAACAGGCCTCTTCTGCAGTGGCCCCCCATTTGTGGAATGCTCTCCCCAGGGAGGCTAGCCTAGTGCCTTCATTATATAGCTTTAGCCGCCAGGCGAAAACATTCCTCTTCTCCTATGCCTTTGGATAATTCAATTTATGGCCTTTTAAACTGTGGGTGGGTGGTGGTGGGTGTTATTTTGTTTGTTTGTTATTATGATATGTATTTTTTTTGTTTCTATATTGTAAGCTACCCTGTGACCCTTGAAGGGCTGTATATAAATAATTATAATATAACAATATAATATAATATATAATATGCTCCCTAAGTCCGACCATTGGTCAGTATTATCAACATTGACTTGCAGTAACCCTCCAGGATTTAAGGGAGGAATCTGTCTCAGACCTACCTGGAGTTGGCAGAGATCGAACATGATACCTTCTGTGCTCTATTGAGCTTTGGCCTTTCCCAAGCATCTGCTGGTTTCCCCACTGGTGGCAGCCAATGGCAGCTCATAAATGGGGTGCATGATCCACTTGCAAGTTCCCCCTTGCTCTTGTGAATCTTCTGCTCAGTTCAGTCTGGTCATCTTATCCCTATAAAACAGGGGTGTGGAACTTGGGGTGCTCCAGATGTTGTTGCACTCCAACTCCCGTCAGCCCCAGCCAGCAAGGCCAATAGTTAGGGATGATGGGAGCTGTAGTCTAGCAACATCTGGAGGGCCACAGGTTACCCATCCCAACTGGCTTGACGACAGTGCATGCCATAAGGAATTATCCAGCTACCTTTTGTCGTTTGTATAGGTGCTGCACCCTGGATTAGCTGACCAGGTCCAAATGGACCTGTTTCTGATGAAGACTGGCAGTCGACTCCTTGAGCTTCTCCCGGGGGTCAAGTGGCTCAGCCTGACGGAGATTGTGGAGGAGTTTGAGAAACTAATGATTCAGCAGGTGGGAAGAACTTTGGTTTGGGGTCTGCTTGATCAGTGGAGGCTGGTTCATGGGGCTCTGCACCTTAACTTCTGCCTACCCTCAGCCAGCTCCCACTTGCCTGACTTCTTACTGACCCTGCCTTGTTAGTTTCCTCCTCCTCCATCCCTGTGTTGTCCTTGTACAACTCAGCAGGGAAGAGGATGGGCACAAAACTGGAAATAGCTGGCTTTGCTTGGGTCCTCACTCCCTGTCTTCGGCCCCTACGGGCACCACTGCTCTTGATTCTCTGCAGTTTGTTTCTTTAGATTGACTTGCGCTATGAAGCAAGGAACCTGGAACGCTTCCGTCTTAACTTCCAGGATGTGGATTATGTGAAGTTCCCAGTTCCTCTTCGCCCTTTCGTGACGAGAAACATCCTCGTGGAAACATATGAGGTGAGAATGTGGAATGTGCAGGGCAGCGAGAGCTGGCTTATCTTTTGTCCAGACAGCTGCAGGAGGTTTCGTTGGCCTAGTAAGCAGACCCCTTTATGAGCAGCTGGGCTGCTTAATAAAGTTGACACCCTCACAGCAGTTTGGGTGTGAAAAAGGGGGTGCACAGAGCAGTGTCACTTCTGCTGATCATCACTCTTGACAAAAGTGTTCTGGCCTCAGAAGGCTTGTTGTTTAGTCGTTTAGTCGTGTCCGACTCTTCGTGAACCCATGGACCAGAGCACGCCAGGCACTCCTGTCTTCCACTGCCTCCCACAGTTTGGTCAGATTCATGTTTGTAGCTTCGAGAACACTGTCCAACCATCTCGTCCTCTGTCGTCCCCTTCTCCTTGTGCCCTCCATCTTTCCCAACATCAGGGTCTTTTCCAGGGAGTCTTCTCTTCTCATGAGGTGGCCAGAGTATTGGAGACTCAGCTTCAGGATCTGTCCTTCCAGTGAACACTCAGGGCTGATTTCCTTAAGAATGGAAAGGTTTGATCTTCTTGCAATCCATGGGACTCTCAAGAGTCTCCTCCAACACCATAATTCAAAAGCATCAATTCTTCAGCGATCAACCTTCTTTATGGTCCAGCTCTCACTTTCATACATCACTACCGGGAAAACTATTGGCAAAATAATGGGCATAAAAGAGAAGTGGGCAGAAGGTGAATTGGGTTCTACTGGTAGATACCAGGGTGTGACTTACAGCAGATAAACAAGAATTTCTGCAACCTCATTGATTAACCATAGCAATGACACAAATTACCCCTTCCTTTATCATGCTGAAATACCAAAAGGGAGGGTCATCATTTTTGTGTGGAAGGACTGGGAGCAAAGGTCACTTCTGGGACTCAGGGCAAATTCCCAAGCTCATAATTTTAAAATTTTATGCATTTTAAACAACATATCTGTTGCTCCTGGCTCTGGCTCTGGCTGCCGGATCTCCGGCTTCTTATAAAAACAAAAGTAGATTTCACAAAGCTGAAGCCTGGCCGCCCTTGCACTCAGGGCTGATTTCCTTAACAATGGATACATTTGATCTTCTTGCAGTCCATGGGACTCTCAAGAGTCTCCTCCAGCACCATAATTCAAAAGCATCCATTCTTCATCGATCAGCCTTCTTTATGGTCCTTCTCTCACTTCCATACATCACTACTGGGAAAACCATGGCTTTAACTATACAGACCTTTGTTGGTAAGGTGATGTCTCTGCTTTTTAAGATGCTGTCAAGGTTTGCCATCGCCTTTCTCCCAAGGAGCAGGCATCTTTTAATTTTGTGACTGCTGTCACCATCTGCAGTGATCATGGAGCCCAAGAAAGTAAAATATCTCACTGCCTCCATTTCTTCCCCTTCTATTTGCCAGGAGGTGAAGGGACCAGTGGCCATGATCTTCGCTTTTTTGATGTTGAGCTTCAGACCATATTTTGCGCTCTCCTCTTTCACCCTCATTAAAAGGTTCTTTAATTCCTCCTCACTTTCTGCCATCAAGGTTGTGTCATCTGCATATTTGAGGTTGTTGATATTTCTTCCGGCGATCTTAATTCCAGCTTGGGATTCATCCAGACCAGCTTGGGATTCATCCAGCCCAATCTCAGAAGGCTACAAAACCCTGATAACATTTCTATGTTGTGCAGGACTAGCACGAGGATAGGATGTCTCCAACCCTCAGGGGCTGAGACTTCGCAGCCTCAAAAATTCATGAATGACAGTAGGAGGAGAAAGCTGGATCACATCAGGTGGTCAGCAACAGAGTATACTCTTCCCCTTTGATCTCCTTCCCCCCTTAAAAAGTATCCCCATTGTCCTCCAAAAGGCTTATTAATGTGCCCCTGACAAGCTCAAAGGGCTTTCCTGATTTAGGTTCTTTCTGCTTCAGGAGAGCACGCCTATAGCCCAGTACCTGCAGACTGAGGCCACAAAGGAACTGCGCTGGAAAATAGCTCAGATGGGTATGGACATGATTCTAAAGATGGTAAGAGGCCTCTGTTGGTTGGTTTGCAATTTAGGATTGGCTTGCCTCTGCAGTCAGCCTGCAAGGCAAAGAATCTGTTGTATGAATTTTCAAGTTTTTGATCAGAAAGCCCCTCAGTTACACGATTGGAATCAACTCTCTGAGGGCCCGTACTTAGCCCAAATGACAACACCCAGTCACAAGAGGGGGGCTTTTTGGCAAACCTGAAGGTGGTGGAAGCAAAACCTTTAGTTAGGAAAAGCCTAAGGGGTGAGGGAATCTCAAAACAGTTCAAGAAATGCTGCTGGCATGTTGTGTGGTGAGTAGACCTAGAAAACTGGGTGGGAGAAATGGAATGGAGGACTGTAGAGGAGTGAATAGCTGAACTGCAAACAGAAGCATTCTATGCAGCAACATTTTAATGCAGCTCCTGCTCGCCCAGTTCAATACACTATGTCCCCTGTCTGGTAGTAGGTATCTCCCAGCCCTGCTACTTCCTGGCAGCCTTGATATGGTGATCCAAGAGATTAAACCCAGGAGTTTCCATATGTGCAGAGCAAAATATCCTACTACTCACCAAGAGCCCGTCCTCTTAATTAATTAGTTCATCGATTTGAGAAGCTTTTGGGCTGCCATTTTTTCAACCAAGTTGTGATTTTTCAATCCTTCAGGTGTTTGTTGATAACTTTGTCCATGCTGACCTGCACCCTGGGAATATCCTGGTCCAGGGTGCAGAGGGCTTCCGTGATCACCCCGAGGACCGGACCACCATTGTGGACCTGTTGGACACACTCATTCTGGAAGTGCAGCCTTCTCGCCCCCCACTTTGCCTGGTGCTTCTGGATGCGGGAATCATAGCAGAGCTGCAGGGTCCAGATCTCAAGAACTTCCGGGCGGTCTTCACTGCTGTGGTATTAGGGCAGGTATTAGCTCTTTTCAACCATTTCTCATAGCAGCTGGTAATGGAGATCCTGTTTGGCTTTGGGCTGGACATGGCAGCTTCTAGGGCTGGATTCAGCTACTCTGTTCTGCTAGCAGAAGCCGGAGCAGGGACTCTTGCTGATGCAGTGGGGCTTCCTCTACCCCACAATTCACTCTAGAGGGTTTGGACATCTCACAAAACAGCATGAATGGGGAGAAGGAAAATGCTTCCGTTGGGCAAGCAGAAATGCTTGTGCTGATTGAACAATCTCCTTAGCGCTGTGTTGAATTCCACCCAGAGTATATTTCTTTCTTATTTATTTATGCCATAAAATTGGTAAACCGCTTGATTGTAATAATAATAATAATAATAATAATAATAATAATAATAATAATAATAAATTTATTATTTATACCCCACACATCTGGTTGGGCTTCCCCACCCAGTCTGGGCGGCTTCCAACAAAATATTAAAATACAGTAATGCATCAAACATTAAAAGCTTCCCTAAACTGGGCTGCCTTCAGATGTCCTCTAAAAGTCTGGTAGTTGTTGTTCCCTTTGACACCTGGTGGGAGGGCGTTCCACAGGGCGGGCGCCACTACCGAGAAGGCCCTCTGCCTGGTTCCCTGTAACCTCATTTCTCGCAGGGAGGGAACCGCCAGAAGGCCCTCGGCGCTGGACCTCAGTGTCCGGGTAGAACGATGGGGGTGGAGACACTCCTTCAGGTATACTGGGCCAAGGCCATTTAGAGCTTTAAAGGTCAGCACCAACACTTTGAATTGTGCTTGGAAACGTACTGGGAGCCAATGTAGGTTGTAAAACAAAACAAAACATCTTGTCCAATTGTAGCCTCACAGAATAGCTTCCTTTGCAATAATTTTCAAGCTCAGCTCTATTTTAACTAGACTAGAAGCTCTGTCTCTGTAAATTTTGCTCAACGAGGAAGAGTACCTGAGTCTTGCTTGGGTGAATAGGCTGCCTGATTTATTTCGCAGGGGGAGAGAGTGGCAGAGTTAATCCTTCATCACTCCAGAGCTAACCGGTGCAAGGATGTGGAGAGATTCAAAGCTGACATGGCAGAGCTGGTGACAAAGGCCAGGGACAGCACTGTAGCTTTGGGAAAGGTCAGTAGCCCACATCAAAGCTTGGTCTTCTCTCTTGAGTTGCTGCGTGATAATTCAAAGTAGAAAATGCTTTATTCTACAGATTGCTCAAGTCTACCGTAAGTGATAATCCCACCTCTAGGAAATACAATTTCTGATATGCATGTATCACACACTGATATATATAATTTTATTATGCATGTAACAAATTCCAAAAATTAAAGCAATGAAAAACAATGACTGTTTCTTCTCTTGTTAAACCAACACTATATATAATTCTAAACATTCCAATATGAGTATACAGTGCAAATATATGACTACATAAATTAATAAATGCAATATATCCAGATTTTTATATCTCTGTATCACAGACAACAAGATGTAATAATGAAAGCCTGCTGTATCAGGCCAATGGACCATCTATTGCAGTTACAGCGTCTGGATGAATGAAATGAATGACATTTTAAACCCCTTTGCATTCTAGTTCCAAGTAGCAAGCCTGCTGTCCAGTGTTTTCAAGTTACTGATGACGTATCAGGTGAGATCATCTCTGTGTTAGGTTTATTCTTCTTCACAGCTACACCAGGCCATGTCACCTGAAGGATGTTTAACCAGAGTTTAACTTGGAATGGGGAACTTACTGGAACAGAAAAAGCTTGAAAGATTGCATATTCTAATCCTAGTCCAAAATTCAAAAGCACCAAAAAGCCTTAAAAATGAGTCAGTGTTATGCTCAGAAGCTGCTATGTTGTGCATTGAAACCCAGAAGTGTAAGTTAAATTGAATTTCCTTGCTCCTCTTCCCTATCTACACACACACTGGAAATTATACACAGCCAGCTGGATTGAAGAGAATATATAAGGATGCTAGGTTTAAATGTTAGAAGTGTTTAGCAGTGAACATATGAGAATAATCAATGAAAGCAACAGGGGGGGAAATGTTTGCATTGTTAGGGATCTCACTATGTGGTCACATATACTGTAATCTCTTTCTTGCCTTGCAGAGCAAATAAGACTTGGTATTGATTTCTGTACAGCAATAATCCACTTTTACCTTATTGATGTCTTTTGTACTTCCAGGTAAAGCTGGAGAGCAACTTTGCCTCTGTGGTCTTTGCCATTATGGTTTTGGAAGGCCTTGGACGCTCACTGGACCCTGAACTGGATATCCTCAAGGCAGCTAAACCTTTTCTAATCAAAGCTCCAAGTCCCCTCCTGGCACAGTGACGGACACTAGTTAGGGTGGTCTTTTGAGGCCCTTTCATTGAAGAACTGCTCATTTGCTACCAGTCAGGTGGCTTTCAACCTCTATGTTTAAAACCGGAAGACTTGGCTGAGAACTGCTGTTCAGTTTATCCATATTGAGACCAGAAGTGTTCAGGGGCTGAAACATCTCCATTTGGATTGTGATCATTGATATCTATTCCCATTACGGCAAGAGTGGGGAAACTGTAGCCCTCCAGGAAACTACAACTCCCATTATCTCTGACCATTGGTTGTGCTGGCCTGGGGCTAATGGGGTACAGCAAGGTCTGGAGGGAGCCACAGGTGGTTTTAGGGAATGCAGTTCTCCTGTAGTTCAAAGGAAATTATTGCCCTGTGTGGGTTGGGCTCCCTATAGAGTCACCTCTAGATAGGTGAGCCTACCAGAGACTGTTCCCATCTCCCCAATATTACAAGCTTTAAGGACATCATGCCTGTTTACAGCCTCAACACTTGCCTTGCTCCATTGCCAAGAATCGGAAAGGTAAAGGCAGCTTATACATCAAATTGTATTTTCAGTATGAAAAGCAAACACTCTTCATTTAATATTGGTATGGTGCATGATAAGAATATTGCCTATCTTCTGTTAAACTTGTCTAAAATGTGCTTGGAACATGACATGTTTGAAATTCTGTCTTGGTGCTCTTTGCTCTTATGCTGCTAAGCAGCTGCTTCTGTCCACATGGGGAATTAAAAAATACTTGTTTTTACAAATGGATCGACTTGGTTCTAAATGTCACCTTTGATACTGGGGAAACCGGATTTATGAATAAACAGTTTTGAAGGGGAAGAGGCCCTTTGTGTGGTTCAGCATTGCTTAGACGAAGAGGACGGCAGCCCCTCACACTGCTTTTCTGTGACGTATTGCTTGTGGCACGGGACACACAATGGACTTGCTAATCGGCCGCAGAGAAAGATGCCTGAACATTGCTGCTGAACTTGAGCTTGTTGCACCATGTTGATATGATGGACTACCCACTTGACAGGTCTGTAGTGGAAACTGTCCTGCGTCTGCTCCACCTGGTCTGCAGGGCTGGCCTTAGAGGATGGTGTCCTTGGCAGCTGCTGAGGCCTTAGAGCCCTGGGAGAGCCTGACACTGACCTGAGTGCAACAAGGCAGCCATCTTTTCTTTCCTAGATGGTGGCAGCACTGGGCACCCCATGCAGTTAGCACTCCTGGTCCTGTGCTGTTGTCCGGATGAGGAGGAGCTGCTATTGCAACAGGTGGCAGCATGGCTAGTGGGCATTTTGGCCAAGATGCTACTCCTCAAAACCTGGAGCCAGCTCTGCTGGTCTCTGCTTACTTTTGACACTGAGAAACTCCAGACTTCAATTAGAATCACAGAGTCATAGAATTGTAGTGTTGGACCCCGAGGGTCATCTAGTTCAATCTAGGAGAGCCAGTCTGATGTAGTGGTTAAGAGCAGTAGACTCTTCCCAGTAGTGATGTATGGAAATGAGAGCTGGACCATAAAGAAGGCTGATCGCCCAAGAATTGATGCTTTTGAATTATGGTGCTGGAGGAGACTCTTGAGAGTCCCATGGACTGCAAGAAGATCAAACCTATCTATTCTTAAGGAAATCAGCCCTGAGTGTTCACTGGAAGGACAGATCGTGAAGCTGAGGCTACAATACTCTGGCCCCCTCTTGAGAAGAGAAGACTCCCTGGAAAAGACCCTGATGTTGAGAAATATTGAGGGCACAAGGAGAAGGGGACGACAGAGGACGAGATGGTTGGACAGTGTTCTCGAAGCTACCAGCATGAGTTTGACCAAACTGCGGGAGGCAGTGGAGGACAGAAGTGCCTGGCCCATGGGGTCCATGGGGTCACGAAGAGTCGGACATGACTAAACAACAACAACAATTCTCAGATAAGCCATTGTCTGAAGATGGCCTCAGTGGGGCCATTTCTACGGCACTCAACATCACACTGCCTTGCACATGCGAACATTAGTAAGAGCAGCTTTGTTCCAGAAGTGGGCTTATTCAGACGACAATGTTTTTATGGTAACAGTGAGGCACGTAGCACCAGGAGACTCTGCTCTCTGAGATACTGTTGGAGGTCTTTGTGTTTCTGCTCCTCTTTCTCCACCTGCTGGGACATCCGGTCCTGATTTCGGAGCTTTTGCAGTTTGGCAGCAGCCTTCTCTTTCCTCTGTGTGTCCTGCTCCTGAGCTGTGGCTTCCAAGTTGTTTTGCATGGATTTCATTCTGTTCCTGAGCAGCTCCTGCAGAAAAGGACACAAAAAAGGGACTTTAAGCTCTTTCCCCCCTTACGGCATATTTGCAGTCGAAATACGTACACTGTGCAAATAAAGCAGTTCTGAAGATACATTTGCTTGACCTAATTTATCTGAGTGCAGAGTCAGGTTTTCCTTGGCTCAGAATCTCGCTCCATGTGATTAGAATATTTTGAGAAACTGGAGAAGAGCCAAAGAGAACAGCCCTCACCAGTCTTTTTTTCTCATGCTCATCAATTCTTTCCTGGTGTTCTGCCAGCCGCTTTTCCCTCTGCTTGCGCTGTGCCTTTAAGAACTCCAGCCTTTGTTCCTCTTTGTTCTTTAGGTCTTCCTGGAAGCGGGATTCCCCTCTCCCTGTCTTGGCTCTTGCAGCCCTCAGCTGCTGCTTCGTGTGCCACTTGGTCCAGCTCCCAATGTTCTCCTGCTGCTTTTGAGAGCCTTCCAAGGTTCGCTGGAGTGACCTCTGCCTATTTTGAAGAAGTTCCAGAGAAAGTAAAGTGCTATTTAGTCTGTCATGCTCAGCCTGTTGCATAAAACAGAGGATCTGCCTAAAGCAGTGGCGGACCTACATTTTGGGGGCCCTGAAGCTTGGACTGTTACAGGGCGGGGGGCTTTGTGACCAGCAATGAGGTCTGGGTAACCCACTGTCATCTTCTTCAATAGGGTTGTTCCATAACAGATCACCACATTTTAAAAACAAATTTACTATTACATCTCGGATTTTGCTTAAAATTGCTGTACCACGGTACTTCAACGCCTTTACATCATTTGTGCTACTGACTCTCAAACGTTGGGATTGTTGAAATATATACAGCAAAAAATTAATCAATTTGAGTTGTGTGGCTCAAATTGGGTCTACTAGGCCCCAAAATTTTAAGCAATGTGGACTGAAGTCACTTCTGGGGCCCCTCTAGGATGGAAGAGGTTCCCTTAACCCTTTCCTTTCATTACCTCTTGTTGTCAAGCAGCAGCTCTCTTCTGAGATGCTCCTCTTCCTGCCTCTGCTCCTCCTTAAGCCGCCTCTGCTCCATCTTCTGACGTTTGAACTCCATCCTGGCTGTGTTGATGCCCATCTCTCTTGGACCATCTCGCACCACTATTCTCTGAAAGGGAATAAGGGATTCCTTCATAATGGGATGGGCTTCTCTGGAGTGGACTAATCTCTTATTGGCTTTTGTTCCAAACTAACACCAAAATTGAGGGACGCGGGTGGCGCTGTGGGTTAAACCACAAAGCCTAGGGCCTGCCGATCAGAAGGTCGGCGGTTTGAATCCCTGCGACAGGGTGAGCTCCCGTTGCTCGATCCCTGCTCCTGCCAACCTAGCAGTTCGAAAGCACGTCAAAGTGCAAGTAGATAAATAGGTACCGTTCTGGTGGGAAGGTAAACGGCGTTTCCGTGCACTGCTCTGGTTCGCCAGAAGCGGCTTAGTCATGCTGGCCACATGACTCAGAAGCTGTCTGCGGACAAACGCCGGCTCCCTCGGCCTATAGAGCGAGATGAGTGCACAACCCCAGAGTCGGTCATGACTGGACCTAATGTAAACTCCACCTTTACTTTTAACACCAAAATGCTTGCTCATGCTAAGTCAGGTCTGGTCATTTGCTTAGAAAGGCTGAGACAGAGGGGTTTCCTCACCTGTATGGGAGGTGCACTATGGCTTCTTCTGATAGGCAAAACTGATTTGACAGCAGAATAGTCTTCCTTCAGTGACTGGTCCACCCAGTTAAAGATTGCCTGGAGCTGGGAAGGATCTGCAACGTACTTCTTCCGAGAAGGACTCCTTTGGCATGGCTGGGCAGAAAGTGGGATTTTGTTGAACTGGGAAAGGGTTACTGTATGAAAAAAAAGTCCATGTTAGAGTAAGGCAAGTCATTAAAAATAACGGCACAGATATATGAAGACTTTGATCTGATGAGACACATTCAAGAAAATGCTTGAATCTACAGAAACCTGAAAGTGACTAGTCAATTATTGTGGGAAACAAGACGCCAGGCTAGATGAGCCTTTGACTGGTCCAGGAGGGCACTCCTGGTTGTCAGCAGAAGGAAGCTGAATGCGCACTTGCTGGTTTGTGTATCAAGGAGCAGCCTGGGGGGTTGGCAGACATGAAAGGGGAAGGAGCATGTGATGTGCCAACAATAAATCTGATTATGCCAATCTGCCGGCTGATACACTTATATTTCAATACCTATCGGAAAGTCACTGTGAGACTGGATTGCCTTCATCACAGCTGCCTACCTCTTCGTCTTTGCTGTTTATGCTGAGTTAAGCATTTGTCTGTGTTGACAGCTACATCAACCATGGTGCCAGGGCCTTCCTGTGAAGCTTCTGACACTCCCTCTCTCAAATGGTCCTGTAAAATGAATAAAGAATAAAAAGCTAAAGAGCACACAGGAGAGTGACAGTGATTGAAACACTAATTGACTTTGTGTGGTTGGGCTGGGAAAACTTACTATACTGTGCTGAGTTTCTACAGCATCATCACATAGTACATGGCACATTATAAAGGCAACATTCACCTGGAAATTTGCCTGTGATCTGACTATGACAGTGAATCCTTGGTTTTTTCAACAACGTTTATAACATTGTGTGACCGTACTCTGGGGGAAAACAAATCCTTACCCAAGATAAAGGGACCAAGGATTATAATACTTTTGCAGCCGTCATAAACATGACGACATACCTTGTTTGGTTTTGTAAATGTGCTTTCCATCTCTTCTCGGGATTTTAAATCTGCAATGCCGTCTGCTTCCTTCAGCTTCTTGCTCTGTTCCTTCTCATTACTTCCTGAAATAGGAAGCCTTCCCTTTGAAAGCTGCTCCTCTATCTTCCTGCTCAGTTCTTCGTTTGTCAGTTGGGTTCCAGGGATCAAGGCATCATCTCGTTGCACTGTGCAAATGGGAGACCTAAAGGACTCCCAAGCCTGAAAGCAGCAGTGGCAAAGCGGGTGATGGGCAGAACTGCAGCCAGCACCAACACAGCAGTCCTTTGGAGTATCTTGCCAGTGCATCTCACCTAAATAATTCTGCTGGCAAGGCCCTGAAGCTCTGTATCCAGGTGGCACAACATAGGGATAATCTGGATTCTGCTCCACTAGCATCTGCCTGGCTGCTAATGGCATCTGAAGCTCAAGGACGATGCGTTCACTCAAAGAAGGAGGGATCTTCAGAGCAACATCTGCAGACATGTTCTTAGTCTGCCCATTCCAGAAATTCACCAGCACTTTGCTGTTTTTAAAGGCTGTAAACAGAAATATATATGAAACCATATTTTAGAAGCACGCACAATGTATGCCACCCTGCTAGGACAGCAGTTGTATTCCCCAAACCAAACCAAGGCACGGCTTCTGATTGGCTGCAGGAGCTTATGGACAATATGTTTTTAGATAATCTTTGAATATTTTCCATTCTTTGTATACTTTCTGGTTTGAGAGCCCTCTTTCCCCGTCATCTTTGCCAGTTCGAGGTATTCAATCAGAAGAGTCTGCCATTCTATTATCGTGGGTGTTGTTTCATTTTTCCAATTTCTTGCCACTAATATTCTGGCTGCTGTTGTTCCGTACATAAACAATGGTTAATATCTTTTCTGATTTCCACTGACATTATTCCTAGGAGGAAGGCTTCTGGTCTTTTTCTGAATGTAAATCTGAATAGCTTTGAATTTATTATATAATTTGTCCCAAAATTCCCAGATGACTGTGCAATTCCACCACATGTGTAAGAATATCCCTGTCTCTTTTTTGCACCTCCAGCAGGTTGGTGATCTACCTTTATACATTTTAGCAAGTTTTGTTGGAGTGTGGTACAAGCTAATAAAGCATTTTCATTACATTCTCCCTAAGATTATAGCACGCCGTGAATTTTATATCCTTCCTCCATAATCTTTCCCATTGTTCCATATTGATATTATATCCAAGATCTTGTGCCCATCTCACCATTACAACTTTAACTTGCTCTTCTTTCACTTCCCATTCTAATAAATAGTTGTATATTCCTGAGATATGTTTTCCTTTATTGTGAGTTAGCTCTTTTTCAAACTTGGATGTTTCTTTTGCCAGATGTTTCCTTTGTTGTGTTTTGTCATTAAAAAAACACACATTTAAATGAAAAGGGAAGGAAAAGGAAAGGGCACAAAACAAGCAGCACCTGAATGAGAAGGCCCAGCCTCTGCAACCTGAAGGATCACGCCTGGACCGTATCGTTCACCTTTCTTGTCCCACGGAGCCAGGACTGCATCTCCTGGACCTAAGGGCTGCCACCTGGCATCCTCATAATGGATGACATCGTAAAGGGGCGTTTCTTGCATCTGACATAGGATCTTGCCTTTCCGCGACTGTCGAGATCTTTGGAACTCAAGCAGAACGTGTTCTCTGGAGCCCTGCAAGATTAAGCCAGCAATGTTGCCACGTATTCATTCATTTATTAAATTTCTATACCACCCTTCATCCAAGGATTACTATATATATATATATATATATATGCAGGTTTTGGTGTCCTCGGGTGTCTTCCCGTGTAAAAGTTGGGGTGTCTAGGCGACGTTTCGACGAGGTCTCACTCGTCATCTTCAGGCTGGTGCTTTCGGCTTCTTGTTACTGGAACAGAGCGGGATCTCAATGTTTGAGTTCTTATAAATACTGTAGAGGGGGTGTGGTGTCTAGCCTCCAATGTTCTGGGCAGAGAGGAAGTTCCCAGGCTAGTGTGCCTTTTCTTCTTTTGTTCCTTAATTACTTGAGAGATACCTTGAGTGATTTCTTGAGTGATATCCTGAGTACCACTTAGGTGGGTCATTAGGTGTGGATTAATCCACACCTAATGACCCACCTAAGTGGTACTCAGGATATCACTCAAGAAATCACTCAAGGTATCTCTCAAGTAATTAAGGAACAAAAGAAGAAAAGGCACACTAGCCTGGGAACTTCCTCTCTGCCCAGAACATTGGAGGCTAGACACCACACCCCCTCTACAGTATTTATAAGAACTCAAACATTGAGATCCCGCTCTGTTCCAGTAACAAGAAGCCGAAAGCACCAGCCTGAAGATGACGAGTGAGACCTCGTCGAAACGTCGCCTAGACACCCCAACTTTTACACGGGAAGACACCCGAGGACACCAAAACCTGCATTCCTGTACCCGTGAAAATCTACGAAAGCATATATATATATATATATATATATATATATATATATATATATACACACACACACACACACACACACACACACATAATATAGTAACACACAGTTTAAAAGGCCATAGATTGTTTAATTAGCCAAAGGCTTGGTTGAAGAAGGAACGTTTTCATCTGGCACCTAAAGGTGTATAAGGAAGGTGTCAGCCAAACCTGCCTGGGGGGAACATTATACAAATGGGGAGCTGCCACCAAAAAGGCCTTTTCTTGTGTTGCCACGCTCCAGCCCTCTCGTGGAGGAGGCACAGAAATAAGGATCTCATATGATGGCATAGATAAATAAATAGTTAAACTTCCCTTCCTCGTGGTCTTGAGGGCAACCGACATGGTACTGGTGAGCACCATCACAAAAAAACTCACTGCTTGTAATCTTACTTTATCTTTTGAGCCCCATTCCACTCCACTCCCCCACCCCCCAACAGAAAATGCAATGATATCACTTCACTAGTTAACATTATTATTTTATATATAGGAGACAGCATTTAAGCATGACATTTAGATTCTAGAGAATAAGGTTAGAAGGGAGTGAGCAAAGCTATCTGCTAAAACCCAGTTTGAGAAGCACTACTTTAGTTAAATGAGCTCACCTTAACCTCTTGGACAATGTGACCCAGATAGTAAAACCCATCTGTCTCTCTTCTGGCAAGGACTTGAACTCCCCTCTGCAAATTGTAAACCTCTGGAGACCAGTCAACAAAATCCTCCTTTACTGGGCTCCAAGCACCCGAAGGAAATCTGCGGGTATAGAAAATTAACATGTGCCGGGACAAGATTGACGAAGGGTTCTGCAGAACCCCAAAGTTTACACATTATTTTGTGACATTTTGCTTGCCCTAATAAAAAGGTACGTACTGCCCAATGATGGATTTTGAACTTTTTCTTGTGGACCACCACTGGCGCCTTTACTTTTTACATATAACTTTGCTTTTAGATGATTAGGATAACTCAGACTTATGTAAATCAAGGCTGAAGAAACATGGAAGCCGATACGGATTCAGTTGCCATTCTAAGGACTTACTAACCTAAAAGATCCACAGTCCTTAAACTTACCGTGCTGTAGCATGATGGCCTATCAACAGAGAGGAACAGGGCTGCTTGCACATACAATCAGAGTGGCAAATGCTTTCACTGCAGCCAGGAATATCCTAGAAAATTGCGGAAATACAGAATCACAAAGTAGTAAGAGATCTGAAAGATCCGTTACAATTACTTGCATTGTTAGGACTTCATGCCATCCTTTCCAACAATTTGATTCTCTCGATTTGCACATGCATGTCCATCACTTGACCGTTAAAATATCAAGCGATGACTTGCATGTCTAAAGGAGTCATCATAGATCTAAAGCCACAAAAAGATCACAAAAAGTGAGTGCACTTTTTTCCAATAGAGACTAGCTCACACATATCAAGTGGTGCCCAGACATGTATGAATGAGCCCTCAGAGTCAACGTTGCTTCATCCAATTTTCATTTACCTCATCAGAGCTGAGGCTGATTGCTTGAAAGGAACCAGCAGACGCCTTGGCCACTTCTTCCATTATTTCTTGTGTCCCGTGTTCATTTTCTCCTCTGCTTCCTACCAAGTATACGATGTGCACTGGGTGCGCTTGCTCTGCCTCCTTAAGATGACTACTGATTTCCTTTACAGCATGCTCAGGTAGCCCACTGGTGAACAGGTACACAGCTTGGCAAAGGGGGTCTTCCAGCGCTGCTGCCACAGCCATCACAGGACTGGCCCCACTGCTGCTCTGAAGGGCTCTGATCCAGGCAGCTGCTTCAGTGACACTGTGGAGGGAACATTCTACCAAACTTTTCTGCCATTTTAACACCTGGAGGGGAAATGAAAGAGTGAAAACAAAGGCCAAAGTACAATTAAGAAGGTTGCACATTTCCGGGAGTCCACCCACCCACATTTCCAGGAGTCCATAAGTGGTGTACTGATTATTGTTGTTCTGATTCAGAGTGCCAATTGCTCACAAAGCTGCTTGTGGTACATACCCCTAGAACAGGTATGCAGAACCTGAGGCCCTCCATAGGTTGTTGGACTCCAGTGGGAATGCTGGCCAGGGTTGATGGCAGTTTGGCATTCAACATCCTTGGGAAGAGTCACAGATGGTTTTTCTATACTACTTTAATAATACTTTCCCCATTACCTGCTGGTTGGCACAGCTGACAATGCCAAACATGGAATCGGTTGGTTTGTGGGCCAGCGAAAAAAGAGTCTTTATGAGGAGTTCTTTCAAGATACATAGGCCGGCGGTCTTAGTTTCTGAGGTGCAAAGCACAAAGGCCACATTCTGCTCGTGGATGTCAGCCAACAATGGTAATGTACTAGAACAGCGATGGGACATTCTGGACATTTCTGAATGACAAACAACAACAGCACCAGGATCGTTATTACTATGTTTACTACTTTACACACTTCAAAATGTGATAAGCCAGCCTAGTTGTGTTTGGGGCACCTTCTGCTCAGCAGACCCTTAATTCTTCTAACGGGGGTATATAACGGTAATAATTATGGTAATAATCACTTGTGGCAGCACTACTGAGGGAGAGGGAGAGCTCTGAATCAGTGTGTGCATTCTACTCCGAGTAGAGCCATTGAAATTAATGGGGTGAAGTCAGCCATGGCTAGTCATTTTAGTGAGTTGATTACACTGAGCAGAACTAGCACTGGATTCAGATTTGGGTGCTCCTTGGGAATGAGAACACAATGCCAAAGTTGGTTATTGTTGCTTATTATATTAGACATCGTGTGCCAAAGTTTACTTGCTCAGGGACATATAAACTTTAGTTCTTTTTCAGTGTTTTGAACTTTCATGCAATAAATAACCAGGAACTAGTAAAGCAACCTCAGCGAATTACTGAGGCTGCAATTCTAAGCATTTCGGGGCATGTCCCACGTGGAAGCTGCAAGACCTCAATGGGACTGACTGTTATTTCTCCTCCCGCATAGGATACATTCTTTCTCTCTCCCCCCCCCCCCACTTCGTCTTGTTCTCTCCCGCATCTCACCTGATTCCCCCCTTCTTCTCCTGTAGGATACTGAAGTCTCAGCCCGTTGCCCGGCAACCAGATATCACAGACGGAACCATCTTCAACACCTGAACAGGGGGGATGAGAAGGAAGCCCTTCTTTTCATTTACGAAGCCCTCAAATAATATGAAAGGCCTTACATTTCCTAACAGGGGCATGTCTGTTCCGTCTCGGATGTGAGAACCAAGCCCACCGCTGTGTGGGGAAAAACAGCCACGAACCACGTACACACCCCTCCCCTAGCGAAAAGCTTTGGTTGTTTCCAGGCTGGTCCATTCTACGGAAGGGGGGAAGCATCGCTTGGAAAGTGTAGGAAGCTCTGGAAGGACAACTCGCGCTTCTCTTCAGCTTTTTAAAATATATATCCACGGAAAAAGAAGCGGGAAATGTATGCTGACCTTCTTTAGCGGGAATATTTCAACGGTGATTCCTTTTGCTTCCCCCCCTCTCCGTGACTAGAATTGGAACGCGCCAAAGAGAGCCGGAGCTACGGCAGCCAATCAGAGCGCGGTTTATTGGGAGCCGAGGCCTACCCGGTAGCGGAGAGTGACATTGTGGCGGGTTGAAGGGCTCCGCCGGCGGCAGCCAGGATGGCGGGGTCTCTGTGGCGGATGGGCGGCGGGTTGCGCTTGGCCGCCCGGGTCCTACGTGCCCAAAGCGGTTCTGGCGCGACTACGGGAGTCCGGCGGTAAGCGGGGGGGGGGGGGGCAGGCGGGACGGCGCACCGTGCGTGCCAGGGGGCGGGGCGAATTATGCAAAGCAGTGGCACGGAGGGACGGAATGTTCGGGGACCCTTCCTTCTGGAGCTACATGACACAACAACCCCGCATGGTAGGCTCCTCGCAACATAGGGTCGCCGCAGTAATACGTGCAGCCTGCAGCCCGGTTCTAAACAAACATTACATAGAGTAGAGGTATTCCTGGGGGCCGCACGCCAGAGGTGGTCTGGGCCCGATCTGTAGGTGCGACTCTTACAATGGGTTATGCTACCCTCGTGGAAAAGTCGGAGGTTTCTGCAGAGGCGCGCGAACCACATCATCTCGCCATCCTCCTTCCAGGCATTATGGCAGCTCAATTGCGCATTCCAACCAGGAAAAACCACACAAGGAGCTTGTGCCCTGGAGAGAGTTCTGGGGGACAAATAGAGTAGCCTGGAAGGCCATATTTGGCATCCCAATACCATACAGTGGTACCTCGGGTTACAGATGCTTCAGGTTACAGACTCCGCTAACCCAGAAATAGTACCTCGGGTTAAGAACTTTGCTTCAGGATGAGAACAGAAATTGTGCTCCAGCGCGGCGGCGGCAGCAGGACACCCCATTAGCTAAAGCGGCATCTCAGGTTAAGAACAGTTTCAGGTTAAGAACGGACCTCCAGAACGAATTAAGTTCTTAACCCAAGGTACCACTGTATTCTGCACAATTTCTGCTCTTCTGTGGCCCTGATTGTTCATGACACTTGCTTGCTTCTATGTACATATGTTTGTCCTGCAGCGCAAGTGGAGAGGTGCGTGTCTTCAAGTACCGCCAATATGTAGAGCCTCCGCCGTCCCATCAGATAAAGGGGGAAGTGCTCAGTGCGCTCATGTGGTTCTGGATCCTGTGGAACTTCTGGCATGATCCTGATGTTGTGCTGGTGAGAGCTTGAATGGGCTGGGAAAGACTATAAAGCAGTAGCATCAGGGTTATCTTCTCTAATGAGGTGAAGAAGTATTGAATGTGATTGAAAAATAATGTCCCATTTCCTAGCTGTGTGCACGAGATAGATTTGAGATTACTGTACAGAAAAAGCCTGCTGCTGAGAAGATCATAAAGAAGGTTCCAGTCAGGCCTCTCTGGGGAAGATATTTCATAGATGGGGTGTCAGCTCCAAGAAGACTCATTTCCTAATAGCCACCCTCTTTGCTTCCATTGGGGACACACAGAGCAGGGTCTCTGAAGAGCATCTTGGTATATATGGGAGGTGATATTTCAGGTGACCTGGCTTCAAACCAACTGACCAGAAGCCACTACATTTGACATAGAACAGGTGTAATATGATTGAAAGACCAAGTCCTAGGTAACAATATTGTGGCCCAATTTTGGAACATCTGGTTTCAGAACCATTTTTAAAGGCTGCTGCTGAAGAGAGGTTACATAAAAGTCTTTTAAGTACACCTAAAGTACTCCTGGCTTAAAGCTTTACTCATTAGCTGAGACTCTTGTAGTTATATCTGTCTCTTTACATAGAAGCCAGAGTGTTCGGCAGACTTTGTCCCAAAACATATTTCTGTATCCTTGGTAGTGTAAAGTGTTCAATCGTTTCTCTTTTTCCCATCCGACACAGGGTCACTTTCCTTATCCAGATGCTTCTCAGTGGACAGATGAAGAGCTGGGAATCCCTCCTGATGATGAAGAATAACTTGAATAGTTTGTGCTAAGCAAGTTTAGGTATGATGGCACTTCTACATGACTATCACTTCCTAGGCTAAACTAATGAAGTGGCTCTGGAATACTGCCACCTATCCCCTTCATACCCATTCCCAGTTACAGTATAAGCATGTTTGAGGTACATGTCATTGCAATTTCCCACTTTTATCTCCATTTCCCCCACCATCCATTTTAGGTTCCTGGCCCCCCAGGAACTCACAAACAATATGCTTTTCTCCGGATCCAAGATGTTATGTAAACTGATGGTGCTGTCTTAGATTAACAAATTAGTTTTCACTGATGGTAGAAATTGACTGGCAATTAATGAAGCTATGTGAAGGTGACAGTGAGCTAGGTGAAGGTGAGCAGACATTGGGTCATGTCCAATACTGCTGTTCTGCTACTGCAGATGTGCATTTGCACAACAGAATTTCCCACTCATCTCTCCAGCCCCCTGCACACCCTCAAAGTCCATCTCGGGAGCAGATTTTGAGGTGTGCAGAGAAGTCCTACTGTGTGAACAGAACTCTGCATGTGCAGCACTGAATACCACTCCCCCCCCAACCATGCAGTTGAAATATTAATCTCTCCCATTTTCTATATTGAAAAATCAGCAAGAAACTTCAGTGTGGCAAGATGTGCTTGCCTTGCTCACGGCCTATTTTTCTTGTTTCTAGTTATTAAGATTTGTGCACTTTAAAGCAAATCAGCCCAACTAACCCATCTGTCCTTACTGCTTGCAGGCTTCTGGGAGATCTACAAATGGCTTCATTTTACAGAGACTTTAATTCAGGTTGTAAATAAAATTAACTAACCAGATCACAGCTGTTTGAGGATGTGCTGGTGTTTTCAAACCGGGGTGTGGGTGTGTGTTTACAACGTATTGTATCTTAAAACTCATGTGCATTTGGTACTAGAACTTCAATTGTGTAAAAGTCCCGACTTCCATATATACCTTCTAGATAATAACAGTCAGAACTAAGGGTCTGCTGCAGCTTAGTGTGGCTACATGTTCTCTTTCAGAAACACTTATTTCGGGGTTTGACTAGGAAAGGGATTGTACAGAGGAAGCAGCCTTATACCAAGTTGTACTACCAGCCCATTTTGTTCAGTATTGTTTACACTGCCTGGCAATGGCTCTCCAGGGTTTCAGGCAGGAGACCTTTCCAACCCTACCTGGAGATGCCAGGGACTGGGCCTTTCTGCATGCAAAAAAATAGGTGTTCTACCACTGGGCCATGGCCCTTCCCATGTAGAGCGAAGCCATTTGGTTACACGTGAGGTGTTTGCATCTTGCTTCTCACCTGCATTCTTCAGCTGCAGCTGAGCTATATACAACTGAGAGCAGTACTGGGTCCTGCATGTTAAGGATACAGACAAGTTCGAACATGTTTAGAAGTATGGAAAACAATTCCTGTGAAGAAAGATGGAAGAAACTGGGTACAGGTAGCTTGGAGAAGAGATCCACTATGATCCGGCACCTACTAAAAACTCCTTTGTGCTCAGCTTTTGCTGACCATTGCATACAAATTTGCTGTTAACGGTTATTCCAAATTAATTTTTGTCCTGACTTTAACACTGCTGAATTTACTTGAATGTATTTTCCGTTACTTTTGTTGGAAGACAATCTGCGATGATTTTATGAAAGGTGCTATAGAATACTTAAAATAAGACAGGTAGGTAGAATATAATTGCCCTCTTCAGACTTCGGCTTTTAAAGAAGTGCTGAGACATGTTCTCCGCTGCCACAAACGGCAGAACTAGATCCAATGGGCTGAAGTTACAGGAGGATAAATCTCAGTTGGACATCTGGATTATCCTCTTGATGGTAACAGCAATTTGATAATGGGAGCAGGAACCTAGAGGGGTGATGGACTCGCTCTCAATTGAAGGTCTTCAAAGCAGAGGTTGGACAGCCATCTGTTGGAGATGCTCTCTGAGTTTCCTGGAGAGTAGAGCGAGGGGAACCTTTGGCTCTTCAGATGTTGAAGTCAAAACTACCATCATCCCTGGCCATTGGCCACACTTGATAGCACTGATAGAAGCTGTAGTTCACCAACACCTGGAGGGGCAAAGCTCCACTCCTGGAGTAAGGGGCTGGACTAGGTGGCTTACAAGGACCCATCCAATTCTGATTTCAGCTGTGAATTAGCCCCCTTTATTAACACTCTTACACAGACTCCATGCAGTCAATCTTTATTATAGCAGTATTCACATCAAATACATAGAACTTTTTAACTTTTTATATAATACAGAGTTCTTTAAATAACTTTACACAAATAGTTCTTCAATCTCTGTTTTCAGCTATCAAACTTTAGTTTATGTCTCCATGCTTTCTAAACCAAACTGGACAATATTTCCCACTGTACAAATTTACATGAGAGAAAAAAGCTCCAAAATACAAATGAAGGGAGTTTAGGCTAAGGGGTTAAACATGGGAGGAAAACAACCGAAATTAATCTGTGTCAGCATTTACAGTGAATAACAGGGGAGAAGGAAAAAAAAAATGGAGGCAGGGAGGAAAAGCTGCAGTGATCCATGAGACAGAAAGCTGAAAATAA
This sequence comes from Podarcis gaigeae, assembly GCF_964106915.1. Lineage (NCBI taxonomy): Eukaryota > Metazoa > Chordata > Lepidosauria > Squamata > Lacertidae > Podarcis > Podarcis gaigeae. Next base: position 22,358,181 of record NC_139686.1, on the reverse strand, counting down.
ACATTTTCCTATGAGTTTAGAAATACAGGCCTTTAAACATTTAGTTACTCCATTGTCATTTTTAAAAAGTAAGCTATGGATATCAATTGTCTTCTGAAGAAAGAACAGACTTTAAAAATTGCAGACTTGTGGAGGCTCAAAACATCTTGTGGCAAACACAGCTTCAAGGAATGCTGGGTTGGGATATGAATTTCACTGCACTAATTAAAAACACTATACACATTTCTCCTTTCTAGAGTAACTGTTTAAACATTTTTTTGTCATCTGACTTGCGCAATCACTTCCATTGGGTCTAACTGTACAGTGCTTAGGGTTGGCAAGTTCTACTCGAAAGACTCTGCCCGTCACTATAAAGGTGGGGAGCACACAATGACAGCAAGTTTATACCAGTGGCAGCTCCCCCCGCCCCACAATGCATCAACAGTCTCATCTGTCTTTACACCAAGTATGATTGCAGGGGATAACTAAAGTCCTGGTTGCTATAGTAGAGAAAGATGGGCATAGGGGCCATTAAAAGCAACAACCTTACGAACTGCCTATTCCCTTGCAACAGCCAGACCCTTGAAGTTGTTTGCAGGTAGGCACCTGTTAGTTCTTAGTGTTACAATGAAATAACAGATTGGAATGCTATTGTTGAAGGAATGGAGAGAATGATCAACTACAGTGCATTTTCCCAATCTCATTGGAAAGTAGTGTGGTCTAGGAGAAAAAGGACAGCACATGTAAAATCTCCTAAAGGAAATGGGAGCAATGAAAGGAAAAGCCTGTGTGTATTTCAGAGAGAATACAAAGCAAGGATGTTGACTACTGTTTTCAGCTGCTTAGAAACAACTGTTTTGCCCTTCACTGGTCCCTAGTAGCCAGGAGAGGTGCTGGTTACATAAACTTCCGACTCAGGCTAGAAGGGCTATTGCAGTCCAGTGGATGGGCAAGCAATGCTCAGCTTTCAATTGGCTCTCCGTTCTTCAATCACAATGTGCTCCCTACTCAAAATGCAGGGCGGCGTGAGCTAGTAGCATTGGCCAACATCAGTCACATGGCAAGGGAATTATTTTGTGAGAATGAAACGGGTAAAATTGCTGTCGGGTCAATTATAACAGAATTCGAACAAACTGCAGGTCTACGTGATGAAAAAGAAAGCTGGAGCAAGGGTGAGCTTCTGTTTGGTCATTGTGTAAACTGAACATGGGAACCTGCCCAAGGTTTGGGGGTTGGGGCTAAATCTACGGGATACATGCAAGCTGGTCACTGCCCAATTTTAGTCACAGGAAGGGGTGAGGAAGGAGGAGAATATGGAAGGAATTAGGTGTGTTTCTTTGAACCTTTCACAGCTTTGAATTTCAAAGTACATTTATTGCACTTAGGTTTTTTATTTAATCATTTAAATCAAAGGTTATTCAGACTCGGACCTATACTCTCAACCTAAACAACAATTCCCACATCCCCCCCCCTCAAATTGGTCCATTTTATCCTCCTACTTCAATACATGCCTAAATGAATGCTTGCCCTTCCATCCTCCAACCCTTCCCTGCCCATAAGCCTGTAGGTCCTAACGCTCTTGTTGGAACCCCCCAAACAGCATAAAACCAGTGGAAGGGTATTAACTAGGCAGAGCACAAATGAAGCACAAAACCTTAGATGTCAAAAAGAAACAAACCCCCAGACAAATCCATAATCCGAAAAATGGCACAGTCTCCCGCTCTGCATTTCCCTAGCTCAGAAAGGGGGAGGTAGAGTAATTCTGTTTAATTACGGTTCCAAGGTAATTGCAGAAAGAGTACATATCAGAGGCTGAATGGAACAGATGGATATTGCTTTGGCAATTGCAAAATGAATGCCTAGAAAGTTTCAGAATGCTCTCAAACCCACCCCAGCTGCCAAAAACTGGGTCTGAAATAGACAACTATAGCTGCAACCCTGTACACATCTAGCTGTGAGTAAACAGAGTGGGACTTGCTTCCGTGTAATTATGCATATGATTGTGTTGCATCAGACATATTTTTTTGGAGGGGTGGAATGGGCCACAGCTCAGTGGTGCAGTACATGCTAAGCAGGCAGGAAGCCCAGGGTTCAATTGCAGAATCCCTTGCTGCAAGTTTTGGAGAAATTTGGACGGCTGGCTGCCAGTCAGACTGGACTTTTCTTGCTAAGACAGAAAAAATGTTCTGACTCACTGTAAAGCAGCTTTGTGTGTTACCATTATTATCCATGTGCTCTTTTAAGAAAGGGGCCTATCTCAGGGCTATCTGGGCTTTTGCGTTTCTATCCTAATTCATACACTTAATGTCAATTCTACATAAATCATAATAGCGGGCCAAGAACCTAAAGGGTAGGAAAGAAACTGGAAAAGCCAGTTCAAAATCCAACCCATACTTTTTCCCTAGGCAGGTGAATGGAAGACAGCATCACTATGGAAGATACAACCTCAGCACTTTAGTCCACTGACTGCTGCTCTGCTATTTATCCATGATTTTTCAACTTAAATGCCAGACAAAACTGGCTGGGGTTTATAGACAGGTTACCTGTAACAATAGGAAGCCTGAAGAAGATCGGACACCTCTCTCAATCAGAGAAAAGGGTCTTGGCAATCCTGGGTTGTAATCCTGTTTATGGTTCCAAACATAACCACCCCTCCTATTCCAGTAATATCAGCAATCAAACAGGTCCCCCCCCCCCCGTTACAGTGAAGTCTCAAAAAAGGTACTCTTCTTCACCTTCATGCTAAAATTCCTTTTATAAAATGGTTGGCTCTCAGAGGAGGCAATGGTGTCTCCATTTTTTTCCTCCTTTACAAGTGCCATCGGTTCTTTTTATATAATTGGTTTAAGGTGTGTTTTTTCCCAACTCAACAACATATAGGGGTGTTGGGGAGAGAACACTTCAACTTGGAAACACAAGATAAGTGTTCTTCTTACCAGAAAAAGCTCAACTAAGATAAAATGACATTTCTGCTGCAGGTCTACTAGCGCCATTTGTTTCAGTGGTCAGGAGATCCTGTTCCATGATCGGTTTCACCCACATTTGAAAATGGAAGAAATGCAAAGCCACTGCTCTAGTTAGATAAAGCACCTACACAGGTATCTCTAGAATCTCTCTCAAAGTCACAAAAGGCACAGGTCATTTGGCAAATTGCAATTTTGTATCTCAAAGCTAACCTAGCCAAAGTTGGTTCAGAGTGAATCCAGATCATAGTCCCGCAAGGCTCAATGGGGTCATTCCCTTCAGGTAACATTTTTCCTTTTCTTTTCCAATGGACGGAAAGTTATGTAGCTACAGTACTATGAACTGTCTGTGCTACACATGCTGCACTCGCGGTCCAAAAAGTAATTCACTGTAACACACCTGCAAACACATACCCAATACCAGAACTCTTTCACTAAGCCTTCTGCTACAAAACCCCCCAAACCAAACCAGAAGCAACTGCTCCCTCACAGAAGATCAAAACATAACGATGTTTCACAGTGGAAATTACAGTATAGCAATGCCCTTCACAAATAGTAGCAGACACTTATAGCAGGTATGAGCAGGGTGTAGGTTAAGGTGGATCTTGAACTAGGTTTTGGTCAACTGCTGCCCATACTGTCTCCCAGCATTGAAAAAATCCGCCAAACAAGCCAGGCGGCGAAGCAACTAACAGCACTGAAAACAATTTTTGCATAAATATTCCCAGTGCCAATGCAGGGATGGTGTCAATGCACAACATGTTGTGCCAGTACAAAGATGGCATCAAGTCTCATGTGTGCATTGTTGCCTTCTTTGCTGAGGAATTTAGCAGTTAGACCACGGGGCAATAGTGTCTAAGAAAAAACAAACCCGCTGTTGGAGCCTACCTACCTATCTTCAGGAGAGCTCAAGGCGGATTCTTCATTTTCAAATTTAAGGGCAATTTCAAGCAAGTGAGAGCACAGAATTAAAGTGACCTGCACTGTGTTTTATCAGATTGTGGAGATTCAGGGACGACAGCAGGAAGGAGAAAAAGGAAGCTTCAGCATAGATGTCCTACTGAAGCATCAGCCAAATGACCTACAGTATGTTCAGATGCAAGTGGAGAAAAGTCAAAGCGTATGTAGCTCATTCTAAAGTGCTTTGTGGGAACAAGACCCTTTTCCTACCGCTTTATCTATATATTTTTATTATTAAAAAAAAAAAGCTTACTGCACATGAATGAATAACGAAGTTGTAATACAATCAAGCCAGGATACACACACACATTCCACATTCCAAAAGCCCAAAGAGAATTGTGTATTTTCAGTTACAGATAGGTAGCCGTGTTGGTCTGCCATAGTCAAAACAAAAAAAATTCCTTCCAGTAGCACCTTAAAGACCAACTAAGTCAGTTCTTGGTATGAGCTTTCGTGTGCATGCACACGAAAGCTCATACCAAGAACTGACTTAGTTGGTCTTTAAGGTGCTACTGGAAGGAATTTTTTTTGTTTTGTGTATTTTCAGTTAGTATTTCCAATGCACTAAGCAGGTAAGGATAGAACTTAGCAGAATTTGGTCTCCTGTAAATGATTCAAAATTTGGCAGAGAAGAAGAGCTGGCCTTCGCACTAGCAGACCTTAGAAGGGCAGCATATTTGGAGAGAAGCAAAGGGGCTGTTGCCTCCCCATGTTGCTTCAGGGCACTTCTTATTGCTGTTCAGGAACAATGAAAGATGGGATAGGCCTTGTTTGCACGTCACCTTAAAGCATACCGTATTTTTTGCACCATAACACTCACTTTTTTCCTCCTAGAAAGTAAAGGGAAATGTCTGTGCGTGTTATGGAGGAAATGCCTACGGGTGGCATGCCTATGGATTTTCATCCTCTAAAAACTACGTGCGTGTTATGGTCGGGTGCGTGTTATAGAGCGAAAAATACGGTAGTTTAAACAAAACAATGACTTTAAGTTAAGGAGCAATATCCTGGCATACAGTAGCTCACAAGATCCCTACAGGCTCTTGCTGTTCCTTCCTTCAGTGCCCTGGGAAGGAAACAGAACAGAACTGCCTTGCCACTATGTGTGGACTGGAGCTTGTTGTTTATTTTACTCCTAACAAAGTATGATGGTAAGTCAAGAAGAAAACTTGGCTTACCATCATGGCCTGTTAGCCACGATGTCAAGGAGATAAAGATGTCGAGGAGATTAAAAAAACTGCACAACTTTTAAAAGACATCTGAAGGCAGCCCTCTAATGGGAGGTTTTTAATGTTTGACGTTTTATTATATTTTTATAATTTGCTGGAATGCATCCCGAGTGTCTGGGGAAACCCAACTAGATGGGCAGGGTATGTTGTTGCCAGTCAGTGCATCAAAAATACTGAGCAGAGGGACCAACAGTCTGGCTGGGTTTGAGGCAGACTTGGTATACAAGTATGATTTCATGTGATGTGCAAAACGGGCCAATGGCTGCAAACATCAGGAGGAAGATGAAAGGGTGGGCCAACTGTGAAGTGCAATGGATTGGCCAGCAGTCAACATGCAAGCTGTAATTTGGGGGGGAGGGGCAAAGGGAAGAGGCACCAGAGTGACTGGTTGCTCTGAAGAAACCTCTGGCTGTGAACAGGATCCGTTCCAGAGCCCTGTTCGCATCATGAGCAGAATGCAACCCGCGTCTGTGCATTTCGTGATTTGCCGCGTCTGTGCATGCGTATGATGTCATTCTGAGCATCTGCGCATGTGGCGAAACCTGGAAGTAACCCGTTCCGTTACTTACGGGTCGCCGTGGGACGCAACCTGAAAAGATTTAACCCAAAACGACTTTAACCTGAGGTATGGCTGTAGGGGCATGAAAGATGTCACATGCTCAACAAGTATCAGGCTAGGCAGAAGGGGCAACAGAACTATAAGACTGTGGAGAACAAGTGGAAATGCCAGAGGTTTCTAAGGTTTTGCCTAGGCTAGCGCTGGAATATCCCCACATCCTAAACAGCAGCAACAGAACTCCGAAAGCCCTAACAACCTGGATGCTTAAGCATTTTCTAGATCTAAGATGCTTGCACATCAGAAAGTTAAGCACTACAACCTGCGTGTGGGAAACCCACATCCTCTTTCTTGCAACTACCAAACATCTCTAAATGACCCGTTCTTCCATGGTGATGCTTGCCAGCACTCAAGTCCTGAGAAACAAAAATGAGGTTTACTAATGTAGGAAAATTCTACAGCCAAAAAGTATGGGAAGCTGATGGTGCCTTCACTCCCCACCAATTAGGAGGTGGGTGGACTAAATGTTCCCTGGCAGAAATTTGCACTGATTTGTGTTGGATTTATGGGTGTGACTGCATATTCACTGCCCCATTACCCCAATGCGATTTGGAATGTACAGGTCTCAAAGAGCTACTGCTTGGTTTTTATTTGTCTTGCATGGTTTTAAGATGATGACAGGAGACGTCTTGCTATTTTCCTCATACTCCAAGCGTCTCTGTGCATTGTAGTGCGCACACACATGAGCAACTGTAAGGATCTCCTATGTTCATCTCTGTAACAGACCTCTCGCCTCTCCAGGTTCAGCTGTTGGGTGGTGGCAGTCGTGATAAGAAGAGGCAAGGTCAGTCTGGAAGAATGGTCCATATTTAGAAAGTTTGAGAAACACTGCTCTCAAACCAAATCTGCACACCAACACACACAAAGACAGCTGAGAAAAGCACAGCAAACCAAAATTGTGCTTTTCTGGTTTAGAGTTATCGTAGGTCTGGCACACAAGTTGCTTTATTCTCATTACACTGCCCACATCCACTGGAATTCTCTCTAGCACAACCAGCCGCAGAAGTGAAAAGGAACTGCCCAAGAACTTTCATAGCTTCAGTAGCACTTGTGCAGAGAAGGCATGAAATGTGACCCAGTGACTTCTAACCACTTGCTATTGCTACCTGGATTATATCCCATATTTCAGTTGTTTCTTGGTCTAATTTCTGTTAAGCACCCTGGTGCTCAACAAGATTTAACAATCCAATGAAATGACGCTTGTGTGGTTTTGAAGAACAAGGACCACAACAGGGTATGCTTGCTTTCCATGAACATACCTTCTTTCTGAGAAAGACAGTTCCCTTTCTCTTAGCTTTCCTAAAAACAGAGCTGAGGTATTTATCAATCACTGCTTAAACTCTCTCATCAGACGACCTGCTTCCATTAGAAATGTTTAGTGAAGGAGAGGTTGTCTCCAGCCTCCTATCTTCTGGAACTGGGCAAAAATGCACTAAATGTCAAGGCTTTGGTGGACGTTGAGCTTCTTTCTAGTGGCATCTAAGTTGCCTCTTTAATAAAAAGAAATAAAATAAAATTTAAATAAATCTATGTTATATTAATCAACACAGCAAAGAATTCTGCTAACTGACAGCATTCTGATTCCAACTAGAGGTAACTTTGACCCCCCCTTTTTCTGGATAAAAATAAGAATTAGGACCCATTTTGCAAATGAGAATTAAGAGCAAGACAAAAAGAGAAAGCAAAATGCAATCGCCACCATTTTTAAGCCACAAGACATAGGGCAAGAAAAGGAGTGACATAGAAAAAGTTGGGGATAGGCAAACAGTGAGCGAAGATGTCAATGTTGATCCAGCAAGTACCATTTCTTAACAAAACCTTCCTAGCAGACTGCCATTTAAGACAACTTACTGCATATTAAAACATACACACACTTGCTGAGTTTGCAAATTTAACATGTTTTAAAGTTCTTTTTCAAAAAGTACCAAAGCACAATTTTTGGAATGTGTAATTCTTTCAGAGAGGGGCTGCAGATGGAGTTTCCTTTTTAAAACATATTCAGTTCAACCTGAGAACTCCCGTTTATGAAAAATTAGGTACCTGACATTACCTTGCACCTTTTAAAATAGGTACATTTGTTTTTCATAGTCTGCATTAGACCTTTTGGACACCCCCCAAAAAAGGCCACACACAAACATACAGAGTGAAATGATATCAGCAAAAAATGAAAAGAAGCTACGTGTTTTAACACTTTGATGTAATTTTGTAAAAACGTTTGTTGCTGGACTGACGAGAGAGGGGGGGAAAAAGCCTCCCAACCCTTTCTGAAAGTGTACAAAAAGGAAAGATAGGGGAAAGGGTGGCTCTGAACAAGAGATAAAAGCAAATCTGGAAAGAGAAGGTGCAGCATCCCCTTTTCCTTCAAATTAATCCGTTCTCAGACTCCCCCTTCTATGTATCTGCCAATTTGGCCATGTTCCTGTTGTCGTGTTTTTTACCCGAAAGAGCAGGTACTCCTTCAGCTGAAAAGGATATACTGCATTTATCCCACTGATTGGTAAGCACACCAGGAAAAAAAGACCACACATAACCCTAGGAAAAAAAAAAAAATCAGACCCGAGGATGATTGTTTGGATTAGCTCTGCCTCGTCAGATGTCCAGCCTTTGATAACTCGTTGTTAGAGGGAGAAAGCCGACCAGCAGACCATCCCAAGCCAATGATGCAGTAGGAGTTCCAATCTCATCATGCCAGAGCACCAGAAAGTCAAAGCACGAGCCCTCCTCTCTCCTGGGAATGATGCCAATGGAACAGGCAGCCACAGGGTGGGGGAAGGGGGTCTCCAAATGCACATGGTGTTTAGACTGGAGGTGAACATACAGGCAGCATAGATTCTGGTTCCTAACAAGGGATTTTCCCTTCCTACCCAAAGTTGGATTGGTAATTCCATTCTGCTCTCCTCTAAGCATATAGATCTCTTTCCTCTAAATTTCCTTTTCTTTCCTTTTTTTATTTTTTTTTGAGGGGCAGAAGAGAGTCTGGATGTTATAAAAAGAAACCGTAGGAACACAAGACTTTTTTTAAAAAAAATGAGAGTGGATTTGCTGCCAATGTTGCCGTGGCTACTTGAACGCTGCAAATTCGCCTGTAGAGGGAGGACAAGAGCTGAGTTTAAAAAGTTGGGTTTCATTCATCAGCAAGACAGAAATGTTATCCAGCATAAATTTGACACTATATACCGGGTGCAGCAGGTGTTAGGAGAAATGCAATTGTTAATAATTAAATGTACAGAAGGATATCATTGGCAGAGACAGAAGACAAAATTACTTTCCCCAAATCTCTTAACTATGGGTTTCCAAAAAAGCAAACTTGGACCATATGGCAGGATATTAAGAGCCCGCATGCTCTCATGAAGAATGTGCAAATGTAAAGTTTTATCATCATTCACATTTCTAAGATTATTCTCAACATGTTTTACACAATGGCAGCTGCTCTCTTGGGGTCAAAAAAGCAAGGATTTATTGGCATGGCTCTCTGCTCTCCAAACCTCCATACTAATTTAGGAATATCTAGGAAAATAAAAAAAAGTCCAGTAGCACCTTAGAGACCAACTAAGTTGGTTCTTGGTATAAGCTTTCGTTTGCATGCACATGAAAGCTTATACCAAGAACCAACTTAGTTGGTCTCTAAGGTGCTACTGGACAATTTTTATAATATATTTCGACTGCGTCAGACCAACACGGCTACCTAACTGATTTAGGAGACAAGAGAATGGATGGAGCTTCCATTTCCTGTCGCATCGTGGAGTTAAGAGTGTTCATCTGAAGAAGCTACATTCTGGAAAACTTTAAAAGGTTGACTTTCTAGTAGCTCTACTTCAGAGCAGCAGGCTAAATAAATACCATACTATTAGCATATATGTACCCTATTAAACCTACCCAAATGAGAAATTTTGTCCTCTGATGTCAAAAGCAGGTACGGCTGGGTTCTACTTTCTCCAGCTTATTATACAGGTCTCTGGTCTCTTATCTTACCAAGGCCCTGGCCGAACTAACAGCTTCACCATTGGTTGCAGCAGAAAAAGCAAAACCTTGTGCTTTGGGGCTAATTTTAAGAGCATTCATGCTCTTTCACCCATTCCAAACTACAGGCTTTGGTTACCACCTTCAGTCCATTTAACACTGATTGCTGGCTAGTCTGTAAATAAGAAATTACACCCCCACTGATCCTCTGGTCTTCCTGATTCAGCTTATCATTTGGAGTGTTAATTGGTGTCACAGGATTGTGAAGATAAAAATGTGTTAATTTGGAAAGGCAGGGCTCCGCTAGACATTCCATCTAGCCATAGACTAAGAGCATTCGCTCAGAGTCTTCCTCACCCCCAAGCTATGCAAAACATAAGAGGGGGAAAATCCTAAGCCCATTTTAAGACTTGTTAGAATTCACAGTCATCGGTATCAGGTTCAAAACATCTGAAAGTTTAAATTTAAGGCGGTGGTGGTGATAAATAATCAGGACAGTAGTATCCTGAAATTCTGTCAGCTAGCAGAAAAACAAATGCTTAGAATTATTTAGTTCACCGATTCTCTCAACGGAGAACCTCCACGGAACCGCTATGCAGAAGCAACATAACCTAGTAAGGTGCCCATCAAAACTTTCTGCCCTGTCCTGGATGCAAAACCTGCAACTGCTCACAAGGCAGCTTACTGGAGGTATAAAGGCAGCCACTGCTGGGCAATGATCAAGGGCAAGGGACACCTGATACCCAAGAACCAGAAAAAGTCACAAGGAGGAGACAGGCAAGCTGCCGCCTTCACATTGTGCAGGCGTGTGACCGATGATGGACTAGCAGGCACAAGCCTTGGCTTCATCAGTTCAGACTGGACACTGCAAGTCGCTTCAGATAAGCCATGGGCACTCATAGTGCTGAGGCAGCAGCCCCCGCACTTCTGCTACCTATGGGCATTTCAGGAAATTTAAATGGCGACCACTCAACTCAATCAGCTGCATACTAGCTTGTAGGGGGATTTCCCTACTTCCATATGTCTGACAATGAAGAATAGCAAGAACATTCCTTGTCTGAGACATGAACCATGCTGAGCAGTTTACAATTGATCAGGAATAACAAAGCAAGCAAGATCATTGTCACCTAGACAAAAAAGCTTGACACATACATACGGCGGATGAAGGTTATTATTTAAATACTTGTCACCAGAGGTGAATGTAGCACGAAGCAATGAAGAGCAGGTTTACCTGCTCAAGGTAGATACTCCCAATGTGGAAAAAAGGGTCCTTGACTTCAGGGTCCTTGACTTCCACATTACTTTAGGTAAAGGGACCCCTGACCATTAGGTCCAGTCGCGGATGACTCTGGGGTTGCAGCACTCATCTCTTTATTGGCCAAGGGAGCTGGTGTACAGCTTCTGGGTCACGTGGCCAGCATGACTTAGCTGCTTCTGGTGAACCAGAGCAGCGCACGGAAACACCATTTGCCTTCCCGCTGGAGCGGTACCTATATCTACTTGCACTCTGACATGCTTTCGAACTGCTAGGTTGGCATCCACATTACCTTACTGGAGATCTAATCAGACAAATTCTATACACAAGCATAAAACGTTTTCTCCACATAAAGGAGAACTGAGTAGAAATATCGACTCATATAAAGCTGAGCATTAGCAGCAAGCCATTGACTTTGTAAGAGAGCCGGTGGCGAAATTTTCTTTTCCCACCTTTAAACAACTTTTAAAGTTTACTACTCTTGCTTTTACAAGGCCATTTCCTCCTATTATGAGCATCACTGCTTTCAAGCATGGCCACACAGAAAAAAAGCAATATTCACTTTTTAAAAAATGTCCCTTCTAACCTGTTAAAAGTCGAGCAATGCTTATTAACATGCCTGAAGCAGACCGGCGCAAAGGCATGGGTCCAGCACTGATTTTAAACAGCCGAAAAGGGGTGTTAAGCAAGAGCAGTGCCAGAACAGAACAGAGGCAGTAAGAAAGGACAAAAACAAACAAACAAACCCAAGAATAAAATGAAACAAAAACACAAAGAGACTTCCAATTCCAAGTAAGCAACAGGTTTCAACGAGCAGGAAGTTCAGAAAAAAGGCACTCCCTGCCAAAGTCTTTTATGCTCTGTTCACCTTTGCTCACTGAAACGAGGGTGGATGCAGCTGGCCTGTTGAATCCAAGTTCATCTTGCCTTACGTTTGCCCACTGTCAGCAACGCTGCCGACTTGAGAAGCTAACATGATTGCTACCACATGACACTGACTGAAGGGACAAAACAGGCAGCTTAAAATGCAAAAATAGAACTCTACCAGCTACCTGTGCAGCAGAGATGGCAAAAGAAGAGAAGGAAATTTGACCTACAATCCAAACATAAATGGAGATGCATTTGTGTGTGTGTGTGTGTGTGTGAGAGAGAGAGAGAGAGAGAGAGAGAGAGAGCGCACTAGCTGCTTTCAATGAACTTTTCCCTTTTCTACTGAGCAGCTTTTCATGGTTGGCAATTGCCAGGCCATCCATCGCCAGCAACAGATGCCATGCTGGGAATATATACAAGACTGAGTTTAAAAGGTTAGTTCTTTTTCAGTCCGTACACCTTCCCCAAAAACAAAGCGAACCAGCTCATTGGAATGTGAAACATATGCACACATGAAGGGAGTCAGGGGGAGCACACTAAACACACAGGCACATGCTTTCAGCTTTTCAGATTACAGAAAACCCACCGTATCCCCCTGCCTGGATGGGTGTTTTTGGAGAAGCGCAAGCATACAGACTAAAATCCTCTGTCTGGAAACCAGCTCGGTTCAAGGAGGGCTCAGATGCACTGCGGTGAATTTTTGGCAACGACCGGGCCAGGAGCTCAATAGAGGCGAGGATCTGAAAACAAAGAGAGAAAAGAGAGAGTGGGTGTTGCGGAGCGAAGACAACAGAGCAGTTCCAACCTGGAACAAATTAATTCTTGACGAATTATAATTCTGTCAATTCTGAGAAGGGCTGTCGCTGTGTAGTAGAACGCCTGTTTTGCATGCAGGTTCCATCCCTTGTGTCTCCCGGTGGTGCTGAGAAAGAATTCTGTCTGGAACTACCGAGAGCTGCTGCCAGGGTTGGCGATATTGGGTTAGATGAAACAATGGTCTGACTTAGTAGAGATTGCGTCCCATGTACCTATGCAATGTTCACTTGGAAACCTAGTAAAAGAGAGAAGAAACTGCCCTTCAGGACTTAAAGCTGCCCCTCCCACAAAGTTGGCATTGCAGCTGCTTGATTTGGCACTCTCTGTTTAAGAGGCAGGGCTGGAATTAAAGGTTTTAGAAATGTCTTTCTGCTTTAAGCACTACTAGAAAGCAAAACAGGAACACTGCCATTTAAGCACTGAAATGATGGTGCTGAAGTAAATTCTTAAGAGCACTGATGCTGCAATTGCTCATCATGTTTTGTACCAGCCCCTGTCCAATCTTCTCAGAAAGGTTGACAGCGTGGTAGACGGGCCGTGCTCTCTATTGGGATTGTACAATCTCCCTGTTTACTAGTCTTCGGCCAGCAGGTTGTGATCCAAGTGACTCATGTCTTGATTTCATGCGAGTTGTACCAGTAACACCATTAGCCCCACCGTTTTGTTTTCCTTTGGAAAGGGATTGGGGAGAGGAGAGGGGGGAAAGAAGTGCAGACACAACAGGCTAAAAAAGGTAGAAGTTGGTCCCACAGTGCAGATTAGGCTTAACAGTGAATCCCAGATTGAAAAAGGGCTTTAGACTCTCGTCCTAGCTAACTGCTGGACTAAACGGACCCAGTGGGCCTTTATGCTGAAGCTCTACTGATTTCTTGTCATTGGAAAGAGTTGGGCATCATTCAGTATTGATGATATGCACAACAGGGACGTCCCCTAACTGTTGTTGTGTATTGATAAAATCACCTGAAGCTGCCCTGTGGAATGAAAAACCAAAACCAACAAAGGAGGTGATGGTGAAGTGTTTTGCAGCAGGAAAACGGAACTTGCAGCTATTTCACAGACTATGTTTAAAAGACCCATGGTGCTAATACTTCCATGGAGACAGTCACGTAGACAAAGAGAGGCAGAAACTAGTGCGTCTCTAGCAACAATTCTATTATTCCACATGCAGAGCAGGCTATTATTACCATTATGCGATTCCCAAGGCAGGTACATGCCAAAGGGCAAGCCATTCATTTTCTGCTCTAAAAGAAGATGCATTTCTGATAAGAAACTCATTTAGACTCCCTTAGAGCCAGTCTAAATGAAATATGAATTCTCTCCTCCCCATTTTATTGGAAAGGTAAAGCTACCACGGTGAGGGCTGAGCACGATTTGAGGGTGGATGAAGAAGGACCTTTAATAAAGCAATGTAGTGCTGCCTTTTAAAAATTACTTTTTGCAGCAGGAAAACATGCCACTTGCAGCAGTACCAGTGGGTTTTCCATTTATTTTGGCAGCCGGAGCTCTCTGCTTCGGCTGCCACTTCACTTCCCCGAACAATGACCCTGAACGATGCTTGCAACCTTAGCATCACCCAGTGCCATTGCACTGCTAACATCTTCCAAGCTGTTCAGGACAGAGATGGGACGACCAGAGCAGAGAAGGCCTCCTTCCACTGTTACCCCTAAGAATGTTTGGAAGCAATTACCCTGTGAGGAAGAACGACAGGATCATCTGCTATGGGGTTTTTGGCACTGTGACCCATAACTGCTGCAGAAGGAATGACAAGAAGCCAGCAGATTCCAGTTATGCCTACAAGGCCTCACACTGTGAGGTCAACAACTTCTGGCTGCATTGCAGACACTTCTGGGAAGGCTAGGTCACCAGGCCTCAAGGCCCTACCAAGGCCTGTCTTTGAATGGCGAACAACCTACTTCCATGCAGCTGGTTATTATAGCTACTTGTAACACTAAGTTTGCTTGTTTTCCTCTTTCCTTCCCATCCCTTTTTTCCTTTTGTGTCGTGCCTTGTAAGCCCAAGGGCAGGGACTTTGCTGTCTTTACTGATGTGAAAGCTGGTCCCAGAGTGAGGAATAAATATTTTAAATAAATAAGGCTTCTGTTAGAACAGCCAGCTCTTCTTTCTTTACAGTGAGAAGAGAAAAGCAACGGCACTGTAGCCACAGGAAGCATCCCATCCTGGGCCATGAAACTACCCAAACAATTTCATCCTCCACCCTCTGAAAGCCTAAGAATTGGCCTTGTGCCCTTGGATGCCATGAATTGCACTGGGGAGGTCATTTCGGCATAGCCCTTTCAGCTGGTGCTTGCTGACCCTAGCAAGGCAATTTGTCCAATTTGAATGTAGTCAAATATTAGGAATATTTCTTACCTGTGGGAAGAGGGGTCGTTCATCCCTTTTCTTTTTCAAGCATTCTGCCATTAGCCTCTTCATTGCTTTGGGACAGTTACTTCGCACTTTGCTGAGATCTGGAGAGAGGTATCCTCGCCCCACCATAAAAATGATCTTTGTTTGCAGCAGGGAGGAAAAGAAGAGTGGGAATGAGGAGGTTCCAGCAAACATCTACTTTCTACATTAAACTGGGCAAGGGGGAAGTGTTAATGTAAAATAATAATAATAATAACCCTGAACTCCAGGTTTGCACAGAGCTTGTGATCTTTCAGTCCATCCTATATTTCAAAGAGTTTCTAAACCCAAATTTAAAATTCTTTTCACACTGGAGGGTAACAGTAATTTCACAATAAGGTGTGCAACATACTCATCAATGGTAGCTTGGTACCCAGTTATATTCTGATTGGAATGAATTAATATGAATACATACACTCAGATATACATACATATCTGCAATGTGGCATCAGTATTGAATAAATTATGCTGCCTGCTAGACAACTCAAAGGTAGACACTAAATTAACCTATGTGCAACTCAATTTTAATATTCATTCTGTACAAGCTGTCTGCCAGCCCACTGGATATTGTCGAAACTCAAGAAATAGCCAGTCACCCTGTTCTGCAGGGATAGCCAGGATCCAAAGATCTACTTTAGGTATGTCCATATGGTTGAGCACACCCAGTGGGATTTCTTAATCTCACTTAAAGAGAAGACCATGTGCCACAACACAAGCTGAGTCTGAAAGCCCTCTCAAATTTCAAAAACCATGGAGGTTGTTAGTTGGGGGGGGGGGACCAAGCCCAAAGACCCTCAGCCCTAAATTATTTGTGTTATTCTTTGAATCTTGACCATAATGTTGCTCACTTGCCAGTTGTTCAGTGTAATGTGATACCCAGTTGTGCAGAACCAGATCTCATCAAAAAGGGCAAAAATATCCCAAATATTGAAGTACTCAAGGATGTGGTATGGATCAAAGAAAAACAAATTAGGGACTTGGCATTTCATCCTCTGGGTTTCTTACTAGAGCACTTCACTCATTTTACCTGATGCCAAAGTTTATTTTTTCTTGCAGTCATCTCCCACCTTAACTCTGAGGAATTCAGTCAATGTACATGGGTGTGTGTGATCCCATTGTATCCCCAAAAACTTGGGAGGCTGGCTAGGCTGACAATGCATGACTTGTCCAAGGTGACATGGCCCATGCCTCTCTGGTCCAAGCCCAATACTATCAAATGCAAAACACTGGCTCTTAAGTGAGGGTCTAGTGGAAGACACCACAAGTCTATGTCCTTAAAACTTCCTGTATTTTTCTACTTCCTGATATATGACCTTTAAAAATTAGGGTCTACTTGAAGCAGGAAAAAAGGCACTTATGCCAAAAGCCATTTTAAAAATTTAAACCACTCATTAATTATTTCAGACAATGACAAATGATGAGAATGTGAAAGCACCAACAAAATTCAAGCCTCCCCGAAAGCCATGAATGCCTTACCTGGTCCCTGTTGTTGATGTTAGAATATGGTAACTGCCCAGTCATCAGCTCATAAAGAACAATCCCAAATGCATACACATCTGACTGAAAGCTATATGGGTTTTTATCTTGCATCCTAATTACCTCTGGAGCCTGTGATGTAGAAGAGAAGAAAACTGCTTTATTCTGTTGCATTGAAAAGCTATTTTCTTATGTCTTACGTCACCAACCCCGGAGACTCCATTTCTTGAAAGGGGGACATAAAAGCCTTTAATGGATGTAAGATGTCTATAATAGCCGCATATTTAGCCTACTCATTTGGCACTCATTAATACAAATTAATCCACCATTTCCCCAGGTATGCAGGTAATAAACTGCTTTAAGGAGAGTTATTATCACTTTTCAGTGATTATAACAGGGAAATCTACCGGGCTAACATTTTGTATGAACACAGAGTTGACTGCAAAATAGAGCCTCCTATTGGATAAAATACGGCAAGGGATCTGTGCACTGGGATTTCACCTCCAGAAAGAGGAGAAAGGAGAACTCCCTTGCAATACCATACAAAAAGCAGAAGGTTCCATGTGCAGCCGAGTGCAGTCCTCTATTACGGTGCCTTATAAATGTTGCTATCCCTGTCCTAGAGGCACAATGAATATACATCTACACAGGAGATGGTGTCAAATATTGGGTGGATCAAAAAATAGTTCAGAGAATACCCCCTTTATTTACCATCCATAGAATTGATCCAGACAACTGTTCAAACTGATGGGACCCGCTCCATCGTGATTTCACTGTTGCTAGACCAAAGTCACCTATTTTTACTGTGAGGTCTTCATGAAGAAATATATCTGAACAGAGGATGTAAAGAAAAAAAGGGGAGAAAGAGGCAATCCTAATTTCCCATCAGAGTACATATTGTGCCCATTCAACTACAGTGGTGCCCCGCAAGACGAACGCCTCACAAGACGGAAAACCCGCTAGACGAAAGGGTTTTCCATTTTGGAGGCGCTTCGCAAAACAAATTTCTTTATGGGCTTGCTTCGCAAGACTGATCCACTGATAAGCCGCTTAACAGCTGATCGCTAAAAGCCGTTAAACCGCTAATAGCGCTAATCCGCTAAGCTGTCAATGGGCTTGCTTCGCAAGACGAAAAAACCGCTATACGAAGAGCCTCACGGAACGGATTAATTTCGTCTTGCGAGGCACCACTGTACTACAAAAGCCCAGATCATCATCCTGCATTATTATCTAGTCGCTACTTATAGATTCTAAGCTGAAATTTGAACAGTGCTCCTATTATCTAATAGTAAGCACAATAAACAAACTAAGGAAGAGTCTCTATAACTGGGTTGACTGTATGGGGTCTTCAAAATCTGAAAAGGCTAGTGGGAGTTTCCGGCATGTCAAATGTTGGTTTGAGAGGAAGCCAGCACAGTGCTTCCATGGTGTCACATAATAAAATACATCACTTGTGTGCATGATATTTCTTCAATCAAGACTTGATTTGTTTTTGGCTTGATGTCATCATGCAACAAAGAACAAATCACCCTGATTTATCAAAGAAGAACCATGTGCATATTGCCTGCTGGACTAGTAATTACAAGGATAAACTAAAATATGAATCAGAATGTAGATATGGATTTATTCACACTTCACATTTTCAGTAAGATACGAATTAGGATGTACATCCTCACTTCTCCTCCACTGCCGCTAGTTAGGCATAAACCCTTCAAAAAGCCTTGAGTGGGACAACTACCTTGCCCACAGATCATCAGCTGATCTCACCTAACCACACTTTTTTCTCTCATGTTTTTAGAACAGATACTCACTTTAGGGATGTGGGAAGGGAAGGAAGAACAATAAAGGTCAGGTCTCTTAGAAAAAGGATACTATTACTCTTGAGGTCTCTGTGGATGATTGACTTGGCATGCAAGTAACTGGAAAGCAAGAAAATATTAGATAGAAAGTTGACTATATATTTCTGCTTATCAAGAGCCTGCGTGATACTGAATGATCTCAAAGATGACACAAACATATGGCAAAAGGTAGTCTCTAAGATGTACAGTGTCTAAGCCATTTGTTTATTTACTGCATCTGTCTCTCATTCTTCCTTCAAGGAATCAGCTTGATATGTCAGCTTGCACCTATCATTGGCTCCCAGTACATTTCTGAGCACAATTCAAAGTGCTGGTGTTGACCTTTAAAGCCCTAAACAGCCTCAGCCCAGTATACCTGAAGGAGCGTCTCCACCCCCATCGTTCTGCCAGGACACTGAGGTCAGCGCCGAGGGCCTTCTGGTGGTTCCCTCATTGCGAGAAGCAAAGCTACAGGGAACCAGGCAGAGGGCCTTCTCGGTAGTGGCGCCCACCCTGTGGAACACCCTCCCATCAGATGTCAAAGCACTAAACAACTACCTGACATTCAGAAGACATCTTAAGGCAGCCCTGTTCAGGGAAGTTTTTAATGTGTGATATTTTAGTGTATTTTTGGTTTCTATGGAAGCCGCCCAGAGTGGCTGGAGAAACCCAGCCAGATGGGCGGGGTACAAATAAATACTAATACTAATACTACTACTACTACTACTACTTCTTCTTCTTCTTCTTCTTCTTCTTCTTCTTCTTCTTCTTCTTCTTCTTAGCACCTGCAACGCCCCAGCTTTTTAAGACAACTGAATTGCAAACCTACACACCATGCACAAATCTGCAGCTCTTTCTGCCCACTCCCCTTTGGGAGGAACAGCCTGGAGCTTAGACTTTGCCAGGGCCCAAACATCTCCTAATCTCTCTAATACACTGGTTGCCAATCAAGGGTTTGGGGACTGCTGGGGGTCCATGGAACGCACCCAGGGGGTCCGTGGCCCCATCCCTTGCGTCCCCCCAACTAAATATTTGTCATTTTTGCATGATAATAATCTGTTTTCAGTAGACCTAAAATCCTTTGTTCAAAAAATTGCTTTGCTGAGGTACCTATCGTAGAGTTATCAAAATTTTCAGAAGTAGGTGGTCTGTGGCTTGGCTTTTGAAAAACAGGGGGTCCTCAGTAGTTAGCTAATTGGGAACCACTGCTCTAATATATTGTAAATTTCATTTTAATAGTGGGTTTTCAGTGCAATCTGTTTTTGGGTGCCAATCCCAGCTGAAAAGCAGGTAAAAATACAAAAACGAATTACTTGGCAGTAAGTTGTCTGGAAATTAATGCAATTCAAACCAAGTAGACAAGCTTAGGATTGGGCAGCCGGAAGATATCAGCTATAAGACAGCTTCATATTTATTAGCCTAAGTGACATTTATGGTTCCATCATATTCCACCCCTCTAGTATCATGAGGCACTGCTGCCAATTTCTTCACACCCACTTGAAATGTTTTAGGAGAAAAGGGAAGATGAGAAATCATTCTCCTTTATATCAGAACACTGTAGAGCAACACAAATCACACACTCATTGTTCCTGTTACTGGGAAGACTGTTAAAACATGCTGGTATTACATGAATGCCAATCTGCAGCAAGGCTTGACTTGGGGAAGAGGGCATATCACAGCAGGCCATATGCATGCTGGAGGAAGCCTGAAGGCAATGCAGCTCAGTTACTTGTTTCTGTGCAGATATGCCAGGAAGCAGCACTAGAAAAAATGTGAGCTTCCATTCTAAGCCCTTCCAGCTTAGCCCTTCTGTGTTATCAGGAATGGGAATTAAAATGCTAAACCTATTCATTTTTTTCCCCTCTCGGAAAAGCAGCGCTTTGGGTATAAACTCCTTTAGCACCATAGTTATATTTAAAATGTCTTGGTAAGAGCTTCTCTCCCGTGATAGTCACCCAAATACAGCTACTGATCAGTCTTTACAGCTGTTAGTGTTTTATGACAGGACACCGGATGGCTTGGTGTCAGCCCTTGTAAAACATCATGCTCTGATGTTAGCTGGCGGAAAAATGTAAGAGATTTCATTCTAGCTGTCTTCAGTAAAAAGTAAAAATGATGAAAATCTTTAAACAATGTGCTAAGTTTGAACAAAAGACTAGTAAGGAAAAAACTGCTTGCCATAGGGGGGGGAAATGCCCACTTAGAAATAGTATTGGAGTTGTATAAAACACTTCAAAGTGAGACCTCAATTTTAAGCAAACACTCGACATAATATTGGAGAGCTTTTAAACACTACCAAACAATAATCACTGTCAAGTCATATTAAAAAGAAGGGACTTCATGTCAATTTCCAAGTGTCTATGCCACCAGACAAAGTATCTGGAAGAATTTACGAGAATGCATCCCCACTGATTCTATGACGCTGTCATATTAACCTCATGTGTTAGGGATGGGGAACCTGCGATTCTCCAGATGCTGATAGTTACAACTCCCATCATCACTGATCACTGGCCATTCCTGCTGAGGCTGATGGGAGCTGTAGTCCAACAACGTCTGGTTGTCTATCCCTGCCACATGCACCGGCAAGATCAGTGTGTGGAGATCTCTCTTTTCCCTCCTTCTCTCCTAATGAGTATATGATACTATACTTACTCCATTCCTTGTGCTGTCTGCCGTGCAATATCTATCAGCTTGATCATCTCAAATTTGGTCTCAATGATGTGTAGATGGTGGTAAAGACTGGAGCCTTCACACCACTGCGTAACTATAGCCAACTGCGGCTTTGTTGAATAACCCATGAAAAGCAATATATTCACGTGTCTTGTTTTCCTGTGGAAAGAAAGGAGTGCTTAAAATCACTGAAAACACTTTTGATGGATTGAAGGGCTCGAACAATGAATGCCCTGATATATGATTAATCTTGTTGGCTCGACCAAAGTCCATCTAGTGCAGATTCCATATGGACATCATGGCTGAAATTGTCAAATCCCCTTTAAAGCCATCTAAAGCTAGTAACCACTGCCACATCCTGTAGCAGCTATTTCATTAAATGTATTATATATTCTGCACACCACCCAGTGGCTGGAGAAACCCAGCCAGATGGGCAGGGTATAAATAATAAAATTGTTGTTGTTGCTGTTTTGCATCATAGGTTGCATTCAACAGTGGTTAAGCCTTAGTGCCCTGCAGATGTTGTTACACTCCAACTCCCATCTGCCCTCCGCTGTACAGCTAAATGACCAAGGATGATGGCCATCCTCTTTAGAGGACCTCAGCTTACCTATCCCTGCCACTACGTACTCAGCTTGGGGTACACAACTGTTACCTACCCACCTACCGCAGCCCTCTGCCCAATATCCTGTTCTCATATGGAAGGTCTTCTAAACCTTGAGAACAGGTTTTCAGGGAGCCACGGAGATGCTCCATCCCAACTTGGGCAAGCAGAAGTGCTTTCCGCAAAGGCAAAGGCAAAACTCGATACAACCCCATATGAAATAATTGCTGTCTGTACAGATTCTCCTGCCAATCAATTTAATTGAATGACCTGAAGTCTGAAAGATGGAGTAAAACTTCTGTCTACTGTGACAGACACTTTGAAGAATGAGCACAGACTGTGCCTAGAAGGCTCACAGCTGGCATCTGACAAGACACTGGGAACCTGCAATGTTACAAGGGATTCTTGCCTCACGACAGGAATGCTTCGGCTCAGAGTTCCAGTTAGCCACAACCTCTTCTGGGACCCATCGTGTTACCTTTTCACTCCCTGCCCTGGGATTGGCTGCTGTTCTTTTCTATTGACACCTAGCATTCTTCGGGCTTCTGAACAGACTCAGTGCTCATCCCGCTATTTTTCATTTGTTTTTTCGGGGGGAGTGCCCCTACAGATTTTTTTTTTAATGATTTTTGTACTCAGGCTTCTCCCAAGCATGTTGATACCTCCCTCTTGTTTCTCAATGACTCCATTTTGGGTATGTAGTTCTTGGTATTCAGCACATGAATTTACTATGAGAGGGAGCGATGGGGGAAAGGTTATCAAGCAGAGCAGAGCCAGGGAAAACAAGGATCCATGAAGGCTGAGAAGGAAGTGCAGGAAAGATTTGCTTTCTCTCTCGTGGTAACATGGATTGACAATGCAGAAGCATCCAGTATTCCCTCACTGTGTGGGCATGAAGACATGTTTATAAGGGATAACACAGGACCAGAAAATATCAGGAAAACACAAACTGCCTTTCAGCAGAAGGACTGGGAGGAGCACAGTGTTCTGAACAAACGGCTCAAGCTCACTGGCTTCTCAAGGGAAGTCAAGCCATCAAAATGCAACTAACACAACCTTACCTGAGCACTCCTACTTCATTTTTAAAGGCTTGTAACTGCTGGGGGGTGGGGGCTGTAACATTCAACATTTTCACTGCGACATCACCTGAAAAAGCAATTTTAAAGAACATCAGCTGTATAATACAGCTGCTCAACTTTTCTTTTTAAAAAGCAGAATACAAAACTCAGATATTGTTATGTGGTGTTCTAGGTGCAAAATGTGGCTTTTCTTCCTTTTGATTACTATTGCCGTGCCGTATCACAAACTGCTTTTGGATGCCTGAGCCCTCCTTTTCGAATGTGATCTGCTATGCAGCGTAGAACACTGCTGTTCAAAAAAACCGCAAGACTAAAGCTCCACTGGGTGCATAGAAACGGCTGCACAGGATTTGGACCCCAACTACTGCGTTTTCCTTCAAAAGACACTCTTCTCACTCTAGCACACAAACTTGGGAGAGCTTTTACAGAGACAACAAAGAATAAGAAGCCTCAAAACTGAGATCGGCTTAATCTGCTAAGGTTTTGGTGTCACAAGCTTTAAAATAGAAAAAAAAAATCAACTCATAAATAAAAAATGGTTTGGTGCAGGAATTACCTACCATGCCACTTTCCCTTATAGACTGTTCCAAATGACCCAGACCCTATCCTTTGTCCAACTGTGATCTGGCCATCTGGTATTTCCCAATCATCACTTGAGTCTCGCCGACCAAGAGTTTTCTGCAAGAAAAGCAACCTTAGTAATACATCCATATGTTTTCCTAACGCAGAAAGCCTTACAACTACACTGGTGTTTCGTATTTTGTTTTTGCTAACCATAAGTAGTTACAACCCATAGTTTGCAGCCATAGTGCATAATGCTACACTAAGTTTACCTCTGCAAATGAAGGGGAGGGGGAATTGGCATATAGGAGGAGGGGGAGGAATAAGTGCCCAAGTGTTTGGGGCACTCCTGATTTTCTAACCACAGTTAGAAGTTTGGGCAGCACAACGTCTACACTGAGTCTCTAACGTGGTAAAGCCTGGTTGCCAATTCAATAAACCAGCTTTGGACTTACCATTCTGCTCCGGTCTTCTGAAGAGGAGGAAGACTTCCTCTCTCGCTGAGGCCCCGGGGATTTCTGCAACGCTTTCACATTGGTGAGGGACCCGGGTAAGGAGGCAGGTGGCGTGGCAGACAAACCCGTGGTTGAGCCTGTATTTGAGATTAAAAGTCAAAAGTACTTCTGGATTTCTAAAGACATAAACATTCCCTGCTAGGCTTGTTTCACACAATAGTTAAGTGCAGAAACTGCAGTTAAGATGCAATATTTCCAAACATAAAAGGCATTTAAAAGTAAGAGGTAAGGCTTACGAAACAAGTGCACTTAACATACATTTTCAGGTTGCAATCCTAGCACACTAAATTCGGTTTTAAAAAAAATTTGCTGATTTCTGTGGGATTGTGCCTTTAATTCACAAAAGAGGAAAGATCAAGCTTGTTCAACAGCAATCACTGCAAACTGCCCAGTTGCAATTAGTTGCTTAATTATTGGACCAGCTCGCGCTACGCGTGAGCAACGTGCTGCTCAATGCTCACAAGTTCCCCCAGAGCGCCTCCCCTGTTCCTGCCACTCCAAAGATAAAACAATCCAGAGTCTGACCGGTTATCTTGTCTGAACGCTGATTTGTGACTGGTTTTCTGCAAACAAACCACAAGTCGTAAGTGAAGAGCAAGCCTCAATTACAGCTTGTGGTTTGTCTGGAGGAGACAAACCATGAGCCCGGGTTTTGACAACTGGACAAGCCAGACTCTGGCTTATTTGGTCCATGGAGCAGAATCAGGAGTGGGAAAGGAGCACCATGGGAACTTTTGAGCAATGTGGACCTGCATGTTGCTCATTCATATTAAACTATGGATTTAAACTAATGTGAAAGGGGGACTGCGCCTCTAAAACGAGTGCAAAAGGAGTTAAAGGGCTTAAAGATTTAAGGCCCACCTTAATCAAAGAACCTGAAGCACATTTTAGATTTTTCTGGGCTGTACGCATCCTTTCTTTAAGCAGGCAAGATGCGAAGTGAAACCGTGTTTGTGCACTTGGTTTGCCTGTTTTTAAGAGAAACTTCAGACTACTTTATATTTTGTTTAATTCTGCTGGCTTTCCTGACTTGCTACCACTAACTCTGCCCTAGGAGAATCTGACTACAGTTGGGCATGAAACCAACTTGGACTCAATGGAAAGAATATTAAAAGGGGAGGCCAAGATCCAGAGAACTGTAAAGTGAGTTCTGTGAACCTAACAGTGTCTATGAAATGCTTCCCCTCCTCAATTGTTAGGCTTCCCCCACCCCACACGCTACATAGCAAATAGCTCTTGAAGCTGAAGGGAGATACTCATGTAAAGAGATGAACACAAGAGCCACAAATAGGCCTAAATCTACACAGCTTTATAATGCCACCTGAAAGGGAACTAATTCAAGCGGTTGAAGTGTATCTTATAACTGGGCAAAAGATGTTACTGGCCTGGACACAAAAGCAAGGAAGCCACACACAGATGGATTTTGTGCTGAATCCTCTACGAGGCTTCAGGGATTCTGAGCCCTGCAATAACACAGTGTGGGGGGCCATGGTTTGTTCTGCTGCTGGGCTGTGAAGGAGCTGTCACAAAAGTAGTATCCAAGCAGAAGATGCCTTCTGCTCCACTATCTCATTTACCTTAAGCAGCACCCCATCCTAAAAGCATTCAATAGGAGTATTATTATTTACAGAACACTACTAGTTGGCACTACAAGAATAAAAATGCAATTTGGATATTGGAATATCAGAAGCTCAGATTTGGAGGAGTATAATCCACAACAGTACCATTTAAGTTTACAACTGTTTTCTTTTCCCAAGAGAACAATTCTGAGTGCAATCCTACACCTATTTACTTTAGAAGTAGGTCTAAAGTGTTCGAAGGGGCTTACTCCTCACAAGTGCATTTACGACTGCTGCCTTAGCAGACTAAAGGCGTCTCATATTTCCTGCATCCTGTAATGGGTTGGGGGACCTTACAGCTTTGTTCCTAGACAAACAATTTTTCTCATTGAGGGTTCTCATTGTGCTGATGGTTCAAGCTATAACGAATGCCTAGCTTTTCCCTGGTCTTCTATCCAATTTACTCTCTCCCAGTGTCCGTGATGCTTCCTTACAGATGTTCCACCTCTGGCTCAGACTGAATAATGAAGCCCAGATTTCTGCATTGAGGTCCTTAACTCCTCCTCTCTGCAACATCTTTCGGTCTGTCGTCTCAGTCTACACGTAACAGTGGTTACTTCTGCCTTTTCTGCACTTGTAGTATCCACCCTTTCCACTCCTATGATGCCGTTCCCATGCCACGGTAATGCTGCCTGTTGACTCACAATTTGCTCCTCCCCTGGTATGATTGTAATGAAAAAGCCATGAAACCTGGGCTGTCATTTCTCCCAAACCCAGGATCGGGGTTGTTTCTCTTGAACAAACCAGTGTGGCAAACCCAAGGTTTGTTTTTGGCTTTACGTTCATAGTTTATGAGACATCATGCTAAACTAAGTTTTATGCCTTGCTGGTCCTGCTTGTGCCAGGGTAAGAGTGATTGGGCAGGATGCACTAGATTGCTATTCTTTCACAGGGAGTCATTACCCGGGATTTACCTAGCAGGGCCAGTATCTATTGGGATTTGAAAATTTGAAGAAAAAGCTCTGTGTGGGGAAATGAATGTGTAAAATTACCATTGGAAATTGCTATTTTTTTAAACAAACTGCTAACTTGGTCTGAAGTGTCATCTTGACACTTTCCAGGAGTGTTGGACTAAATTTCGAAAGACACAGGACCATCAATACAATGCTAATCCTACAGCAGGAGGGGACTGCTCTTATTCACTTTTTAGAAGTGATATTATCCCTACGGTCATAATTAAAACCTGAAACTTTTGAAAAAGCTGCACTTTTTACCACAAAACATAAAACCTTATTTAGAGAGTGTTCATTCTGATTTATCTGGTTAAACTATTATGAAAGCTACGAGTGAGATCCAATGTGGGTCATACTCACAAGTAAACTAAATGAAATCAATCGACTTCAAAAACAAGTTCATCAATTTCAACAGGCTTACTCTGAGTGTGACTTAGTTGGAGATCAATCTATACATTTTGGAAATTATTTAACAAATGGGGTGAACTGCCTATTGCTTCAAAATGGAAGCATTCAGATTTGCGTATCGCTATTTTTGTATGCGCTTTATGGCTGTGCACTGCCACATCAGAATCATACTTCAGTTTAACATCTGGGCCACAATCTAGTAGAGAGAGAAAAATATCACTAAGCATGCCCAGTTCTGTGCTAGATTGCAGCCCTGATGCTTTTGCTTAGCAGAATTTGTTTAGAGGCAGCCAAACATCTACAGACTTAAGTCGAAATGGACTTGCTTGTGCTTTATTACACAAACCGAACCTGATTTCAACTGATGTCTGCAGAGTTCTGTAATATATTCCATTAGTATCCAGATTAGTCACAGCCCCAACATATCATCAGTGAGATAAATTATACTAGAAGGTAATTAATTATATACTGAAGTGAGTTGTCAGCAGAATTGTTAGTACTTTGCAACAGTTCTCTGAAAGAATATTAATTGAGGAGCTCTATCTCAAGCATTAAGTTGAAACTGACAGTCAAGGAAATTAGCAATATCAGTCTCCTCCAAAATCCTGCAAAGCCTTAACATCAGACAGACAACAGAATGGTTCTGCTGGAACCCCAGCTAGGGTTGTCAACTTTTCTACCAACCTTCGCTCTTGTGACTTTAAAAGCAGGCTGATCTGTTGCCAAGAAAAGGCTTAACCTGTTAATTTTGGCAGATGCAACCTATTGTTAAAGGTACAGGAGTAGGCTAGGCTGTTTTCTTTGGGGTGGGTGAGGTCACTAGGCAGCCTTTAACAGAGGAATCTCTTGGAGTGCAAAATAGTTTGTACAGATGTTAAGCGTTTGCAGGACCTCTCCTATCCTCATTTCCATTGCAACTAGAGACCCTTGCAACAAGCAACACTTTTTGAAAGGCAGCATGGAAAAAACATCGTCTCTACAATGCTCTATATCCAACGCAGAGTAATTTGTGAGTTTAATAAGGGTGAGTGAAAATGGGTGAAAAAGCACATTCAAAGCATTCCAGCCAGGCCAAGCCAAAAAAACACAAACAAACCCAAAAAACAAAAACAAAAAAGACAGTGTTTTGATAAACTCACACACTTACATACACACGCTGTGAGGGTGAGGCACAAACAGCATCTGTGGTTTTTATTTAGTTTGATTTGGGTGAAAACGAGAAAGAAGAGCCCAACTACCTCTGAACACTGGGCCAGGCTCAAAATCAAACACTATCTCACTGGGGACAGAATGGAGGAGGGGACTGGGAGTCCGGGATTGGTATTTCCGAAGGCAGCGCATCAGCTGGTTCATAGGGGCTGTTAGAGAGAAAGAGACGGGCAGGCAGAGACAGGAAGACAGACACACAGAAGAAATGAAAGTCATGGGACATAACTAAGGTGCTTTGACTCCTAGGCACAGATTGTTTATGACTTTGCAGGGGAGAACCCCATATTTCTACTTTTTTTGTTTTTTGTTTTAAAAAAACACACACAAAAAAAACCAAAAACAAAACCCTGAACAGCATACTTTCAAATGGCAGGGAATTGCTACATATTCTCAGATGCCCAGCAGAGAGCTTATTGACCAGAGTTTTAAAATGACATCATAGTACACAACATTTAAATGTTGGGACAAAATGGGCAAAACTGTTCAAAAGCCACAGCTACCTGGACATACACAATAGTCAAAACGGGCAATATAATTAAACTGGTGGGGTTTGCGGTTTTGATTCACACCTCCGAACTCAAAATTGCAAAGTAGTAGCCAGCTTGTCAAATGGAACCAACAGAAGAAGAAGAAGGAAATCCTGGCTGAAACAAGGTTTGTCTTGGAACAATGAAGTCGTAAATTGCAAATGGGATAAAAAGAAAGGGAGGTGGGGGTGGGACATAAAAGAAGCTATGGAAAGCGAAAAGGCCGGCTGATTAGGGACACATGCTCTCCTGCATTATATGGCAAAGCCCATACTGCGCACTCAAATGATGACGAGCCAAGTCAAAGCCTTAATGTGAAGCCTGGCAGCCAGTTAGCAAATGGAGCTCTAACCCAAACAGGTTTTGCAGCAGCAGCAGCTGCCATAAGCACGTTTGTTACAAGGTGGGGAAAGGATATAAACTCACAGCGCTGGCTTTTACTCTCAAGAGTTGGACCCATTCATGAGAAGTCAATTCAAGGCTGCTTTACTTTTTTACTGCATGGGAGCATCTTAGCCACCATACCTGTTGTCCTGGATGCATCCAGACTGAGGAGCAGCAGCTAGATGTTTAGTTCTGTATTGGCACATCAGCTCCTATGGTGTACCAGATATACACACCACTCCCTTTTAACTAGCTGCCTAGGCAAGCTCCCTCCGTGGCCCAGTTGAGAGTGGCAGTGTGGCCCTGCCGCCCCTGCTTTCTTCTACCCTTGTCTGATGCGGTGCACTCGCGCAAGCACCCAACAGCCCCTCCTTAATGGCAGCTTTGTCACTTCAAGCCCCTCCTTGAGCATGGAGACAGCAGAAGGGATTCTGAAGGCACAACTTTCTTTGGGGCTGTTGCGGGCTCTTCAGACTCCCAAGACCTCCTGCAGAATTTCCTCCGCCTCCTATTCCCCTGTTTCTCTGGCTGCCCCATATCTTCCCCCTCCCCTGGTTGCTGCCACATACATGGCCCAGAACCCTAGAAATTGCTGGCCGTTTACCCTGCATCTTCCTCCTCTGTCCGGTCCCTCAGTCTCCTGCCCATCCCTGACATCCATCTTAAATCGGTATAAATATGCAATTGGGAACAAAATCAATCAATCTATAGGAAAAAGCACACCTTGCTCTCAGACAAGGCACATGGGTCATGGCAGAAGGCTTCCTCAACTCTGTCTCTCACAACATAGAAGGAAATGTTTCCTTTAGGCTGTATTTGTAAGGATTGGTTTCAAAAAAATTATATATTGGAAACATTAAAGCCAGGTGCCCTGTTTATTGGGAGCTTGTTTTAAAAATATATCAAAATATGTGTACATCTTGTCTATTCTACTACCAAGAAAGTTATGGATATGCTAAGGACTGTTGCATTCTCAACAGTCACATAGATCAAGCCTTCGTGG
The DNA here is from genome assembly GCF_964106915.1 of Podarcis gaigeae. Lineage (NCBI taxonomy): Eukaryota > Metazoa > Chordata > Lepidosauria > Squamata > Lacertidae > Podarcis > Podarcis gaigeae. The sequence goes on along the minus strand of NC_139686.1, from coordinate 22,328,284 downwards.
TTCTGAATACCATGAGGTATTTCTAGGATGCTCCCATGTTGTAAAATTAGAGAGGAACAGTGCTCAGTATTCTGCTCACAAATTGTGCTGGCTGACAGGCCCCTAGAGAGTCCTTGTTGTGTAGGTGTTCTGGTTGTATATCAAGATAGATGGGTGGCACGTTTGGCCTTTTTAAGATAAAAGGAAGGTAAAGAAGGATAACTTTACTGAAGGTCAGTTACCTCCTACTATTCCCATCTGATAACCCACTTTAGAAAAAAACACAAAAACCACTGGCTACCACTTTGCATGATGTTCTCCCCTCCTCTTCGCCCACAATGGGAGTGAACCACTAAAACTTTTCATCAAACAAACTCAAAGGTCATGGGACAAGCAAGTGCAGCTAAATTTCACTGTTCTGTTTACATTTCTCTCTGTGTCTGTATTTTGCAAAAGAAGGTGGAACAAAGGGGAGGGGGCAAAGCAATGCATTTTTTATGCAAGAGAACAAAATCACTTACCTCCCTCTCCTCGCAACCCTTGATCTCTAATCAACTCCTACAAATCAAAAACAAAGCTGTATGCATCTTATTAATGCATTAATTCAGTTGCTTGTCATAATTACGGTGATATAACACAAATATAAGAAATGTCAACTGACAACAGTTGCATAGATAAAGAAGATGCTTCCTCCTGTCCACAAATGGTCACTTGCCTGCCAATACCTGCCCACGCGTTGGGCCATTTGAACTTTGTTGAGTATGGCAAGCTAAATGAATTAGCAAATAGGGTCTAGAAGCAGCGGGGGAAAGACGTCAGAATCATGTTCTGCTCTAAAAGATAGTCTTAAAATATTGTTCAAAAAGAGCAAGGGAAAATGAAGACTATTGATTGACACTACAAGGAGAATGATGCTCATCAATTAGCAGTGTTAAATAGGCAAGGTGTTAAGTTTATGGACCACTTCCACGACGAACAAATAGCAAGCTTCTGAGTTAATACAGATTCATCAAGCAAAATAGAAGTGGCAACTAATTCTGTTTTGGGATGTCCTAGGAGAATAGCATGAGGTAATACCAATGGATTGCAGGCGCCTGTATGCTCAGGGCTATATTCAATGTCATGCCAGTGGATGTGATGGCCCTTCCTCTCCTCCCACTACCCCCCAAAGCAGATTTTGAGGATGTGCAAGGGGCTGCAGGTAGAAGGAGTGGAAAGGGAAGTCCATTGTGAAACTAGATCACCATGGTTGGCTGTCATCCACAGTAATTTTTAGCTGCTGTGGACCGCACACACAAGATCTCACTACCTACCTTGGACTTTGTATTAGACAAATTTAAATAATTAGGGACAAAATGTTCCAGTCAAAAATTTGTTCAGGCCATGAACATGCACACAGCATGTATTAGAACACATTAGAACACATTCACCTGTTCCATTTAGTAACAACCACCAAGCTGTAATCAAAGGGTGTGAAATAGTTGGAAATCACGTAGTGTGAAATCACATCGTAATTGTTTATTTTTACCCAGCCATGGCAGCCAAGCTGGGAAAGGATTATTTTTTCTGTATTTATCCCTCCCCATTCTGAAGGCTCTGGGTGGGTAACAAACAATAACGTCTCACCCATTTATGTAGTCATGGACACAGTCTGCCAGACTATCACAGGGTTGGCTGTCACTTAAATAGAATATGTGAACTTGCCCATAACACCAATTCCTGATATTATACATGGGGACTGAAAACTCAGGCAGCATGATGTATTAAGATCCATCACTGTGTATGTGAGTTTGATCATCAGAGATAACGCAATGCATGGCTCAGAATCTGCAGCCGATTAACAAATATCCCTTTCCTTCTCCTCCAAAGAGTTCAAGAATGGACACACACACACAGTTAAAAGACAGTCTTAATTCTCTTTCCAACCCTATACACCCACTTGTTCCTCCACCCTTGGAAGAACAGGAGGTAGCGGCAAGATGGCTCTGCTACTTAAGCTGGGAGAAAGGACTTATCCAGGTTATCAAGTCCTATGGCCCATTGTTTGCCCACCCCTTCCTCAAGTAGCATAGCAAAGGAAAAGATACGTTTGGCTTCTAAAGATCAAGCTTAGGTGGCAACTTACATCAATGTTGACAGGCTCTATAGTATTGATGTGCACGTTGGGGGCAGATGAGGAACGGTCTCGTTGACCAAACTGATTCCGATGGTCTTCGTCTGCTGGTCGGAAAGGCTGGGGTATTGGAATGGATTTTGAAGGAGAAGGACCAGGGAGAACAGATGGGCTGAGAAAGTCAAGGCATAAAAAAGGTTAAGGTCTGCCAGGATCCCTAGTTGTTGCAGAGAAGATGCAACTGGGACCATCTCCACCCACTTGAATCTATTTGCCCCTGAGATTTATTTATTTAATTTATATACCACCTGGAGGTCTCAGGGTGGCTCACACAAAAGATCACAATATATAAAATTGAAATAAAAACAACAACCCAATAACCCCCCCCCCCCAAAGAGCCACAGTTTAAAAGGGTATCAATCAGGTCAACCAAAGGCCTGGTTAAAGAGGAACGTTTTTGCCTGGCACCTAAAGGTGTATAATGAAGGTGCCAGGCAAACTTCCTTGGGGAGAGCATTCCACAGATGGGGAGCCACTGCAGAGAAGGCCTGTTCTCGTGTTGCCACCCTCTGGATCTCTCGAGGAGGCGGCACATGAAGGAGGGTCTCAGATGATCTCAGGGTCTGCGTAGGTTCATATGGAAAGAGGAGGTCCTTGAGGTATTGCGGTCCTTAGCCATTTAAGGCTTTACAGGTCAAAACCAGCACTTTGAATTGGGCCCGGAAACTAATTGGTAGCCAGTGCAATCGGACCAGGATTGGTGTAATATGCTCAAACCGTCTTGTTCCAGTGAGCAACCCGGCTGCTTAATTCTGCACTAGCTGAAGTTTCCAAGCAGTCTTCAGAGGCAGCCCTACGTATAATATACTGCAGTAATATATTGTGTGGCTCTTCCATGCCCCCTGCCACCTTCTGAGGTAAGCCTGGCCTCAGCATCTGACAATTTGGGCAGCTGCCAAGATCTGGTGGGTGCTGATCCTGGCACAAGATTGTCCCTACCCACTTTTCTGCCCCCCACCCAACATCCTAGGATCAGTTTTTATATTGCTTGGTGCAAGGCTAAGACATCCACAGTCTGGAGTGATTCTGTACCAGAGCATTGCAAATCTAAAATGGTGGGCACACCATGGCTGTCTGCGCTTCAGACAACTGTTACAAATCCTGCCCCAACCCTGGCTAGTATCACAGAATACGGAACGGCTTCCTTGGTTGGCTTCTCTTCACCTGTATTTTGTCCTCAGCTGAAGACCAAATCTGTGGCTCTCTACTACTTTAAATGCTTTGTAAGAACTTTGTTTTGTTACTTCTTTTTTCCCACAGGCTTCAGCTAGTAAGACAACTGTGATTGTTCCTGGACTGGGGGGCAGCATAACCACAGCAGTTCAGGCATCGGTAGCTTAAAGATAGGACTACTGCAATGCCACTCTGCTGCGGCTTCCCTTGTGCTCAGTCTGGAAACGGCAAGTTAGTGCAACATGTTGCAGTACAAATCACTTATAGGAGTGAGTGTCAGCAGATTACACCTGTGCTCAAAGATCTGCACTAGTTGCCAGTTCACCACTGGTCCAAGTTCAAGGTGTTACCATTGGCATATAAAGCCCTTAACAGGTTGGGACCAGTTTACTTCAGGCATAACTCTGATGCGCAGAACTTGCACTTCTAAAAGTGCATCACAATCTTCGTTCTACATTTGTCAAGAGTCAGGCCTTTAGTGCTTGGAAACACCTTGCCAACTGATATTAGGCAAGCCCCATCACTGTAGTCTTTCAGACATCTACTTAAAAAGTTTCTGTTTTTATTCAACTGCATGCTTGGTTACAGGTGCTGTTGTATTTCGTTGTTTTTAGCAGTTTTTAAATGTTTCAAATATTTTGTTGTTGTTTTTAAGCCACATTTTTATTTCAGAGATGTTTGCTGCCCTGGGCTCCAATGGGAGGAAGGGTGGAACATACATTTGATAAAGACAATAAATAAAAGAATTATTTTTTACTCTTGAGTGTGCTTTTTTATAAATTGTTTTACTGATTATTTAGGCGAGTCAACTTGAGCACTTCTTTGGGAATGGAAAGGTAAGATAGAAATTTACCTCAAAATAATTCTACAAACACACACACACAACACCATTCATGGTGTCCAAAATGATGAACCAGAAAGATGAATGATGGCATCAGCCCTGCACCTCAAATATGGACCCTACTAGGGTACATGCAAAATGTTAAGTAAAGACACAGTTGCAAAAGGTTTGTATGAGAGGGCAGGCCTTTCACATACAGAAGTACATACCTAAGCTAAACACTGTGAAGTGCTAACCAGTTTTCTGTGGTGTCCGGATCTGGAATTGAGGTTAACTAAAACCAGAAATAAATGCTTCCAAAATTGTCCTCCTGGTTAAGGAGGAGGAGGAGATGGCAGAGGGGAAGCATTCCTGAACTTCCCAGTGGTTCATGCGTGTCATGTTAAACTGTGATTTGTGAACACAGCAACTGTGTCAGGGGAGCAATCTACTCACAAACAAAACTTGGGAAGGAAAAGCACTCAAGCTCCACTTTGGGCCAATGTAGAATGCTACAATAGCAACCTCCCAACAACTTCTGCTTATACAAATCAGATCCCCTTGAAAGAAAGAGAGGTTTCTCATGCCAAAGCTGACCTTTGTTGAGCAAACTGTTTAAGCCGAAGCATCTAGAGCAAGCAGTAAACAGTAGTACTGTAACCGAGGCCAGAACAAACAGATGAGTAAGGATGAATAAATGCTTCACAAAGTTTTCCTTATTATCATCGTTATTTTCTTAAGCCCTTGTATAAAAATCACTTAATTTCTATTCATTATATTGATATAAATGGGTGTAGACACCCAGTTCCCCTCCCCCTGAATCCCAAGCCTCCCTTTCAGAAACTACAAACCCACATTATTATTAGAACAGCAGGATTTAAGAGCATACCCAGGCGAATCTGAGGGGGCCACTGAAGTGTATGATCCGGATACTGGGGTCGTCTCTAAGGAGGCCTCCTCTTGCGGTATTGGGTGATGTTCAAAGAACTTGGAGACAAACAGCAAACTGTGAGGCAAAAACAAAGAAAAACCTAACTTGGGCAAGACCCAGAAGTTTCACAACGTAAAACGTATGAGGAAGAAAACATCATAGGTTAAATTACATGTTTCCAAGAGAAAATACGTTGAAAGGTGACACTACAGTTTTGTAACAGTTAAGCAGGGAAGTCAAATCTCAGCGATTTGAAACATTTTATTTAAATCAGTTCTTATCATTGTAATATAATGGCAGGACACTTTCTTCTGTGAGGTCTAAGCTGTGTCTTGCTTTTCCATGCATTGGGTGCAATGCTACACTTCCAACAGGGATTTTGCTATATAAAAAGGGGGGCTAAATATTTATGGCTAAATAAGAACATCCTCAAAGCAGTCGACTGCAATCTCTTTAATAACTCATCCGGATTTTCACTGTTGCTAGGCCAAAAAGAGAGACTTCGTGGGTTACCCTACAGTCAGTATCCAACAAAAGGTAGAAAATCTTTTGTGAAATGGTATTATAGATGGGGCAGAAAAACTGCTACTCAAAGTTTTGTTTTCCAACTTGGCAGCAACAAAACAAGTAGTCAGTTACTTTATGAGGATAATTTGATTTCATTTAGTCTACAGTCAAGTACAAGAGTTTACATATGAATATGATGAATAATCCTTCCCCTTTGCGACTGAAGTATAGTAGCTGAACTAGTTTTTAAAGCTTGTATTTTATTTTATTCTTTAAGAAATCAAAACCCCGTGAGGTCTCCCACCACACTTTTACTGCCTTAGACTCCTTTCTTGAACTTTTGAATTACTTTTGCCAAAGATAATCCTAGTTCACACAGAAAGCTTCAAGGGACAACCAACGGCTTGGTCCTATTGTGCCAGCAAAGAAAAACAGTGGCTATGGTGCAAAGGGCAGACACCCTACCGCATAACTTGGCCTACACGGTATTTAAAGCACAGGCACATTATACTGCGATAACTGTGACTGTCAGACTGTGTAGGTCATGCTTAAAGCTTTCATTTATGGGCTCTCTGGAGCACAGGGTATACTAGTCACATTTGCCTAATTCTGTGGGAGAGGCAGCCTAGGTGCAGAGATGTCCCCTTTGCATACAAAGGATGCCACCGCGGCAATATCAGTACAATACACTCGTGTGCTGTTGTGACCGCTTATGTGTGCAGATTCAGGGAAAGAGCATTTAAACTGCAGAGGAGTTTTGATTACTTACTCAAGCTGATCATAATTCACGCACATCAACGGCACCTCTGTACTACAACGCTGGTGAAATTTGTACCCACAGGTCTGACAACGGAACCCCTGGAAAAGCAGCTTTCGACAGAAGTCGCAGAACGCTAAAGTGAAGAACGTCTTTCGTACCTACGCCATCAAGAAAGCAGGCATGAGAAACAAGGCCCTCTCGCGCCCGCTAAAACTGCAATGTCATCTCGTCAGAAAAGGGCCGATTCAAGCTCCTTTTAAGTTAGATCGAAGGTATTACTCTAAAAGCCCTATGACCGAAAAGAGAGCTGTAATCCTGACAAACGGTTTGCTAATTTAACTAACAGAAGAACCCCCACAATTCTATTGTGTGCTATAATAATTTAGTGCATATTAAGTGCAATAGAAATCCTCTAATACACATTTGTGTTTACAAAGCAGTAACTCAATTTTCACTGATGTCAGGAGATCTGCCCCTTCTTGTTTTGCGCCTGCCTTCATGCAACTTTACATTTCACGTTTCTATGGCAATTTTACCAAGAAACAGTTTATGAAAGAAAATGGCTCCTGAGTTTTCAAACAGAGAACCATCACACGTGCAAGGTAACCTAGTGAGACCTGTCTTCTTTCTGGAGCAGTTTGTGAAGAGTAGGTAAAGGTAAAGGTAAAGGGACCCCTGACCATTAGGTCCAGTCATAGCGGACTCTGGGGTTGTGGCGCTCATCTCGCTTTACTGGCCAAGGGAGCCGGCTTACAGCTTCTGAGTCACGTGGCCAGCATGACTAAGCCGCTTCTGGAGAACCAGAGCAGCGCACGGAAATGCCGTTTACTTTCCCGCCGGAGTGGTACCTATTTATCTACTTGCACTATGACGTGCTTTCGAACTGCTAGGTTGGCAGGAGCTGGGACCGAACAACAGGAGCTCACCCCATCGCAGGGATTCGAACCGCCGACCTTCTGATCGGCAAGCCCTAGGCTCTGTGGCTTAACCCACAGCGCCACCCGCGTCCCTTGTGAACAGGTCCATGTAAATGATATAATACCATACCAGGCAAAGCCTCCCCATTTCTAGCTACACAAGGGGAGGGAGGAGCTCCCTGCTCTTGCAGAATTCCACCTACCAGAGCTGGCAACTAAAACTTGCACATTTGCCAAGTTCTATCTAAGCTCTGGGCAATGTTATTGTGTTTTTATCAAACAATAAAATGAGGATGCGTTTCTTTTAAAAATCATTATAGCTGAAGTACTCAAGTAGAAAAGTTATATCAAAGGTTTAGAGATCTGCACATTTTATTTAGCAGAATCTGAAAAGATTTAAAATTGGTAGAATGCGAAAGGCAGGTTAGGTAGCAATGTCTACTTAAAGCAAATAAAACAGACAAAATTCTTTAAGAGGATGCTATCCAGAGCATTTTTATGCAACTATCCTTGGGTTCCAGTGAATGAAACAAAAATGAAGTACCAAAGCTGTATTTTTAAGAAGGCCTCTCCATATAATAAACCTAAGACAGAGACGTCCTTTGGTGAAAAAGCCATCCAGATAATTTGCTTCCACCAGATTCCACTTAAATTGTCATTCCTTAGGTCAGGTTGTCTCTCAGCGCTGGCATCACTGATGCGACCAGCACAACTCTGTAACAGGTTTATTAGTTGCCTGCTGGTGTGCAGCAAGCAGGAGATCACCAAACACATTCTTTTCATAACACAATAATATACAACAAGCAGATTTTTGCTGCTCTTTCATGCTCCGGTGTATTTAAAAATCTGGTTCACATAGGCATTTTATTAAATTCCCCATGAGAATGCTGCTATTTCTAAAGAGCCACACTTTATTTAATGACAAGTAAATTGCTCTCAATCATGGACAATTTACATAATTCTTCCTGCAATTATGGCTTCAGCCTTGAGATTACAATGATATGGAAGCAGACTGCATGATTAAAATAAGCATGCAAAATGAACTAAAGGTCATCTCGTCCAGATCCTACTTTTAAAACAAGATTCTAAATACATTTGGGCCATTGATTTACCCTCATCATACAGATTACGCTTATAGTCTCACCATTATTCACCTAGAAGTACTGTAGATTCATCTGGAGGTAGAACCTCAACTCAGCAATAAGTACAACGTTGCATACAATTCACCCCAATCTGCATTTCACAATGTGGCTTAACCAGGCTTGTAAGAAGATACTTGCCTGCTTGCCTGTGGTGAGTGAGAATTGCCTCTAGGAGACTAAGAAGACAAACTTGTATATGGGGGAAAAAGTTTTTTTTTTTAATATACTGAGTTTGCTGAAATGTACAAATGGCTATCAGATGTGTACACATGTAAGAAGGTGGCTGTAGCGAAGGGGAAATGTGTTGTATAAAACACGAATATTCTACTCAAAAGCAGCAGCTGTCTATGCCCATGGCACAGCAATTTATTCTGTGAAAACAATTTTTTAATTTATTTCATTTATATATTGCCCTCCAGCAGAGAATTCCAAGGCAGTTTACAGTAAAAAACACAAAAATACATACCTATTTAAAAGGCCATAGACCGTTTAATTAGCCAAAGTCCTGGGAGAAGAGGAATGTTTTCCCCTGGCGCCTAAAGATACATAATGAAGGCACTAGGCGAGCTTCCCTGGGGAGGGCATTCCAGAAACAGGGAGCCACTGAAGAAAAGGCCCATTCTCGTGCTGCCAATTTTTCTTTTCAGAACATAATAAAACCAGATGCAACACCAGCAGGCGTTGTAGGAAAATACTTACAAAGTTGTGTGTCGTAAGAGGTACATTCTCCAAGACTTCCACATGCAGTTCTTCGCCTGTGAGCCAGGAAATGTCTGTATCCCAGCCAATGGGCTTTTTCTCCCTGCAGTGCAAATGAACTCCATGAGCAGATATGGGGGGCGGGTGGAGGACAGTAGTTCGGATTTGTTTTTAAGCCTTCCATCGTTAGAAGCTTCAAATGGCAAGTTAGCATGGATTTATCACAATTAACTGTGCTACAAATTACAAGATAGAGACTTAACTCTCTCCTGCAATTAAGATCACAAGATCTAATGCAGGAATGAAGAACTTTTTGCCCTGCAGATGTTATGGCTACAGCTCCCATCCCACTTGCTGATGGTCATGTTGGATAGGGCTGCTAGAAGCTGGAGACCAACAACATCTGGAGGGCCACAAGTCTCCCATCCCTGATACACAGCATTAAGGAATGGATGGCTCTTGAGCTCCACAACCTAAAGTAAATCTCACTGCTTTGCTAGGTAAAGAATATTTCTCGGGTATTTGCCTCCACTATTTAAAAAGTCTACAAAAAGTTTAGTTAATGAGAAGGGCACAGTTTATACAGAAAAAAACAAAGGGAAGCAACTGGGAAGCTGCTAACTATCTACGATATATTTTCTGAAGTTGTTTGTATGCATTAGGACACCTCTTAAGATGTCATAACCAAATATTGAATGATAATTTGTGAGATCAAGAAGCAGGTTTTCTCCTATGTTTCGATACAAACGGGTACTGTTTTGAATCAAGATGGTGGACTGAACCTTTCAAAACTGCACATATGTTTTTGGTTTCTTAGAAACCCTGAGAAACACCAGATACAAGGCTGCTAGTATACAAGAGAGAGCACTGTGAGCAAATCTACTAGCAGGAACAAAGAAAAGGATTCTCTCCCACTCTCAACCCACAACCACTGCTAAGGGGCATAGAGTGAGATTTTGCCTATGCTTTGGAAAACAATTTGTTTAAAATATGAAGAGAATTGTTTTTATCTTGATTATTCATGCACTTAAAACACCCAGAAAGAATCACTTTAGCAATCATTCCCTCTTCAACTCCTACCCCAAACCATACTACATACAAACCATACCCATCCTGTATTCGGTAAACTGCACAGCACTCTGGGATGAGACCTCTCATCATCAAAGCTTTCTTTAAACTGTCACGGACTGTAACTCCACATCTTGCTGGAACCTGCGAAATCAAAATCAAACCATTAGCACTACTTCAGCTTAATGTAGTTCTGAAGCCTTAAAAGCATGCTGCAGTTTACAAGTGGGTCCATGTGAGCATCTACTTCGGAGGTCCGGCTCTGGGCGCCCCCAACATCAAATAAAGAGAGATGGCAACCAGAAAGAGAAAGAGAGAGGGGCTTCTCAGTTGTGAAATATCCTCCCTAGCAAGACTCACCTGGTTGTTTTGGGCGCCAGATAAGGTATTTTTAAAAATTCTCCTAGCAGTCTAAAAACTGTGATTTTAAAGTTTTGAATTGTAACCCGCTGTTTACATGCTGATGATTTTTGGCCATGCTGTGAATCTGTCTTGTCTTGAAAGGTTTTGTAAATCATGCAGAGATGGTTATTGGGCAGCCTCAATCAAGGCTGTAAATAAATAAAAGCTCTACTGAACCTGATTGGCTGGTGTTCAATGGTATACTGCCTCTAAATATGGACCATACATCTAGCTATCACAGCTGTTGATAGACCCTTCACAAATTAGTCTAAACCAGGGATGAGAACCAGCGGTCCTCTGTATGTTTTTGGTCAACAACAATGCCTGTCACCCCGAACATTGCCTCTGCTGGCTGGGGCTGACGAGAGTTGGAGGTGAGCAATATCCGGAGGGTCACAGGTTGCCCTTCCTGCTCTGCTCTAACCCCTTCCCAAGGGGTCTAAGGTTGTAGTTATCAGCACGTTTTAGGGCAGTGGATTCATGTTTCCATTGGGTAATACATGAAGGAATGCTTCTCTAACTCCTGCCCTGCCCTTTGGTGTGGGCTGAGTTTAGCTGCTGCCTCAAAACTGCCAGGAAAAGAGGATGAGTCCTCCCCACCTGACCCCCATTATAATATTAATAAAATTTATTACTACTACTACTACTACTACTACTACTACTACTACTACTACTATATACCCTGCTTTTCCCCCTGGTGGGACTCAAGGTGGCTTACAGATAAAAACAAGAACTACTAAAAACATAGAAAAGCCCATCATTATGGGTTGAGTGAGTTCTAGTTGATGCCCCACTCATCTTTGTTTCCAACAAGGACTAAGGGACTTCCAGCTACTTAATGCCTCAGAAGTTCTTAGTGGGGCTGCTGCCTCATACAGCACCAGGGAAAACCAAGTACAACGGCAGTATATGACTTCTGAACAATCCTGGCTTCATCTGGTCTCCATCTGGTCACCATTTCTGTTCCTCTACCAGATCTGAGTACAGTGGTACCTTGGTTTCCGAACAGCTTAGCTGTCGAACAAATCAGCTCCCGAACGCCGCAAACCCAGACGTTAAGTGTTCCAGTTTGCAAATGTTTTTCAGAAGCTGAACGTCCAATGCGGCGTCTGCTTAAGTGCAGGAAGCACCTGCAGCCAATCAGAAGCCGCACCTTGGTTTTCGAACAGTTTGGGAATCGAATAGACTCCCGGAACGGATTAAGTTTGAGAACCAAGGTACCACTGTATTCTATTTTCAGAATCTTTTTTTTCTAATGCTTAAGAGCGCCTTTGGGGGTTATAAAGTGGGATATAAGTATTTCGCAATAAATAAATGAATACTGTAAATGAATGTTATTGGTCATAAATACAATTTTTCCAAAGTTCTTTGCCTCTTCCCAATGTGCACCCATGAAGTAAAGTTGTACGGTTGACATTTAATGTGACTATTTTCAAATTCCTTTCAGGTAAGCTCACACTGCCCTCTCTTCTTCTTAAGTCATGAAGGGACAGCAGAACAGTTTATACCCAAGTACTGACAACTGTTGTTAAGAAGGAGCCTGGTCACCACTGGCAACTGGAAGCTGTCCTCAGGTAACCATGTGGTGACTCAGAGCCCCTTATTTATAGCACATTCCCAAGAAGTACAACACTTTTTTTAAAAAAAAAGTCATCTAAACATGTCATTTCTGCATTGATTGGCCTCTGCAATTACTCATCTTAGTCAGCGCCCAGTCAGAAGCCTCTTGCAAAGCCTTTCGCAAGAGAGTACTGCTGCTTGTATGCTTTCCGTGCCTAATAAATACTCAATAAATTAAGCTACGTTAGCAGATTGTTAGGCTTGACACATGTTTCTTCAGAAGGAGATCTCATCTCTTCCTGTTTATATTTTCCTTGTTCCGAGCTTGAGTCAGAGCTAAGTGTTCATGTGCTCATTGGCTAGTTGCATCTTCTTAAGCAGCAGCATGTCTGAACTATGTTATTAAGAGGAAACAGTCTCAAAATTGCCTTTGTATGAAGTCTGAGAACTATGCAAAATTAACCATCTTTACATTTATGTCCTGTTGGTGAACATGGGGCTCCCAGGCAGTCACTGATTCAGGCCCAGATCTACATTGCTTTAAGAAAAGTGGTGGCCTCACATGCCTTCAGACTATATACTGGACTATTCCATTAGAGAATGAGGAGCTTGAGTAATGCTTAGAGGCCATCTTGTCCTTCTTGGGCTTAGCCCTGGCAGTTAAAAATAAAGGCTTGGGCCTAAATTCTAGCAAACCCTAGCTCAACATAAAGAAGGGAGGAGGCATGTATCCTTGCAAAGCGCCACACAGCTTTCTTGTAAATAGGTGCCTGCCAGTTTAGGCAAAAAGAAATTTGTTTGGTCTTTGGCCAATTAGAATCTGAAGGCAAGTGGGGAAAGAAAAGCTCCTCTGATTCCCCCCCCCCCTCCTGTATTTTTCTTTGTGCTGCTTCAAAGAAACATCATGGGGTTTCTTTCTTAAAAAGTTCCCATCTTTTAGGCTTTTTCTAAATGCTATTTTGCAATCCCAGAAGAGGTCTTTTTTAAACATACACAGCAACAACAGTGTTTTCTCAAGCCTGAGGCCAGAATCCCCCGCATCAAAGCAATTATAAAATTTAAATATGGCAGGATAGTAACTTGCAAAGCTACATTTACTTCATCATTCCATCAATATGCCCTTTTGGACTGATGTGTTCTGATGAATTTTGACCAACTCTCACCCAGTATCTGGTGCAATCTTCTGCTGACTACAACCATCTCTAGTGGAGGAAAACTAGAGATGGAAATATGTGGTTGAGATAATATGCCCTCCTCAATTCCCCCATTCTCTGATGCCTAAACCACACAGTAGCAGACGCTAACTGCAAACCTCATGGGGAGAAGTTCCTGGCCTGCAAATTCACCAATCTGAGAGGATCTCAAAATTAAGGCTTCGATTCTATGTATATTTACAAGGAAGTAAGTGCTCCTGAAATTTGTAGGACTCTCTTCCAAGTAAAACACGCATAGGATCCAGCTGTAAGAAGTTTATTTAGGATGCACAGGTCCAATGTAAGAGAAATTTCTCCAGTCCGGTGGGCTTTCAGAAATCTACCTCTGGGAGAGGATTGCACACATATACTGGGCAAGGCAAGTAAAGTGTGGAGCACATACTGCAGATATCACCCATCCTGCACAGGACAGTTAATAAATACAAAGGATAGAGGAAGCTTCGGCTACTTGAGACAGCTTCTGTGGGACTGTCTTGAATATGTATATTCCACACCCTCTGTTTACATTCATCCAAACCAGGTTGCGTATGCACCAGGAAAGGCACACTACAGTGGTACCTCTGATTACGAACTTAATTCTTTCTGGAGGTCCATTCTTAACCTGAAACCATTCTTAACCTGAGGTACCACTTTAGCTAATGGGGCCTTCCGCTGCCGCCACTGTGTGATTTCTGTTCTCATCTTGAGGTAAAGTTCTTAACCCGAGGTACTACTTCCGGGTTAGCGGAGCCTGTAACCTGAAGTGTTTGTAACCCGAGGTACCACTGTACCTTAGAAAGCTAGAAAATCAAAACTGGGTCCTAGAAAATAGATTCCTATAGCAAAACAGGACTCTTCTTCACAGATTTCCCTCAGAGATAGATATCCATCCTGTGTTCCATTTGCTCTGTTCTTACCACCCGCCCCTTGCAAATTCATGATTCAGCTGCTACAACAACGGCCAGCTGGTCACCCCCTCGGAGGAGGGAATCCTGGCTTGGGACCAGCAGCAAGAGTAGGGATATATGCAATATTAAAGAGGCAGCACAACAGGGGTTGATGCATGTGCTTTTTCCCTTATGAACTATATTCCCCAAAGCTTTTTCTATGCTGAAGTGTTAGATCTATTACATAGTGCAATTACGCAGCAACCTCAGCTCACCCTGTGTAGCCAGCTGTAATTTCTTTGGGCACATGTGTTTTAATTAACGTAACGTAGGAGACCAACTTTCCTCATTGCCTTATTTTTTTTTGAAAAAAGTCACTTTATGTTATGACAGTGTGCTGCCCAGAACCTTTTGAAGCACGTCCGCAATTAGATAGAAGTTCAGGAGATGTACAGAAGCTGTTGTGTGTGATAGTTGCCTAGTCAAATCTCAGAAGTCAGAGACAGATCTGAGCAAGATTCCCAGGGACTGGAAAACAAGGTTTCGATTCCCAAGATAGGACTTCCCACAACCAGCAAAATATTTCCCGCATGAGCAGCTAAGAGCCATACAGGCTCTTAGATGCATAAAGTGACTTCTGCAAACAAATTTTGCTCAACTTAATCTCCCTATTAGGATACTTCTCATATTTAAAAGCAATGTATTCTTGAAAGCAGGTTAGGTTACTAAGGCAATCCACAAAGCATCTTTGCCATAACCTATCTATTAAAAAATGAAACCGGAAAAAGAAAGCCAAGCATATTGTTTAAAAGAAGAGACACTTGATATTAAATTAGAAATATTTTTTAAAAATCTACTATGTAGGAATGAACTACTGAGAATTAAAACCAACAGGTGTCAAACCAGTCAAAATGGGGTTTCAACCCTGTGATCACATAGCTGGGAGTAACTATCACTGAACTCAGCCTTAATCTTGAGCAGACATATGTTAGATTGCACCATTAAGATTGCTAAGTAACACTGGTTTCACTAAGAGCAGAAGACTGCAGCCTTAGACATACACAATATTGCAGTTAAGCACATGCTTAAATCTCCCTCACTGAAAGCAATCAGAACTAAAAGTCCTTTGGCTTCACTAAGTTTTACCCTATAACTGAAATTAAACTCTAAGTGGCCCTAAACTCAATTTCCTTTCCCCCCAGCCATGCCCCTTCTATTTTGCTCCTTCATTTTTGTCTTGTCTCCGCTCTTAAAATACCACTGTTTTCCTTGTCTGAACCATTGGTAATTACAGTTTCAGCTTGTCACCTCACATCTTTTATGTAGCCTGCCCCCCCAAAAGGAAGCACGTCTTCACTCTTCTCTCATTCCTAGCCTTCATGGTCTCCTTGGCAACAATAAGCCTTAAATGTGCACTAGAAAATTTCTAGAAAGGGGGATGGATTAGCAATGTGCATTCTCTGTGTACCAAAAGCAGGTCCAGTGTCAAAGTCTAGGATCTTTTTTAAAAAAGCCCACAGTATTTTATTTTGTGCAAATGACTCTCCCCCGCCACCCATGACCCTAGAAGGATAGCCCTGTTCAATTCACCTTACCACAGTGGTACCTCGGAAGTCAAACAGAATCTGTTCTGGAAGTCTATACGACTTCCAAAGCGTTTGGAAACCAAGGCTCGGCTTCTGATTGGCTCCAGGAAGATCCTGCAGCCAATTGGAAGCCGCTGAAGCTGCATTTGGCATTCGAATTCCAAAGAACGTTCACAAACCGGAACGCTTGCTTCCAGGTTTGCAGCATTCAGGAGCCAAAACGTTTGAATCGCAAGGCATTTGTCAACCAAGGTACAACTGTATACCTGTCTTACTTGCTCTGTTAAAAGTTCACCTGTGTCCAGGAACCTCTCTCCTTCTTCCGACTCCCTCGCACTATACTGCACCCTACTGTCTAAAACAATTTCCTGTGCGCTATGCAAAAGCTCATCTCCCCACCAAACGTCAAGAATTCTTCAACACTGGTGAGCCCTTCCCTGCCCAATTCTTACTGCCTGTCTACGCATTTGCTTTCCATGTTCCTCCTCCATTTGACTTTCTTGGGCTCCTTGAGAAGAAGCATGGGCTGCAAAGCTGCTCTGTTTGCAGAAAGGCCCCATGTGCTGGGAGGAGGAGAGTTTGCTGGGCCAGCATTCTCCTCTCGTTTGCCACTCAGCGATGACAGCTTCAGCCACAAGGCCCCCAATTCCTCATTTCTGCTCCTGGAAGGCACGGCGCACATAAGTGGAACTTTGGGCACTTCATGCGCTAAAGGGAGGAGCAGATGGCTTCAGGTTCTTCTGTGCCATCGTGTACTGCTGTGCACAACATGGCTGCAGCCCAACTACCCAGCCCATTGCGCGTGGAGAGCGTGAACACATTCCAAGTCGTTTCTACATTCTGTACAGCATGTGGCACAAACTTGGCATTGAAAACCATTGAACAGAAGTAATCCCCCCCCCCACTCTCATAAAAGAGGTTGTGTCTCACAAGAACAACAGCAGCAAAATAAGCCTGTGTTGCAACTCTTCAATTGCATTTGTAGTCAAGCTCTGCATTCAGGATCCCTCAAATAAAACACTTTGCTTACTCCACTACTTAGTGTATTATGCTGTGGCAATGTATAAGACAGGGGTTATCAACCTAGTCCCTACTGCCCAGTAGTGGGCATTTCAGGATTCTAGGTGGGCGGTAGGGAGTTCTACGGCACAAGCTGAATCCTCCTTCCATCGAGCCCTGGTGGGCGGTAAGGAAATTTTACCATCAAGAAAGAAGCATTAGTGGGCGGTAGGTATAAAAAGGTTGACTACCCCCGGTATAAGGATTATACTATACATTTCTTTGTTTTCCCTTTGTTTTAAATAACATGCTTTCCTTTGACAAGGGGACAGAAAGTAAATTTCTGACAGATGTGCTTACCACTGTCCTCTGTTTGTTGGGTAGGAAGACTCTAACAGTAGGCTTCTGTGGAGATTTAGGGTTATTCCGTGACAAATCTGTAGGGTTCTGATAAACTGAGAGGGAAGAAGGTGCTACAGAGAGACTAGAAGATGACGATGATGTGACGGTATCTGTTGAAGCTGAACTGGAGACAGAGAAATCAGTTCCATTGCCCATGGATTCCAGTAATTGCTGCTCCCTCTGTTGCAGTGCATCTAACTTGCTGGTGTACTCTTCATAGGCCTTTAGAAGGAAAAAGTAAATTTAAAACAGTGATAACCTGGATGTACACTTCTGAGATATTTATAGCCTCTTAAGCACTGTGAATACGATCACTGGGACAGTACCCAACCCAATCTTCCAAAGAACGCATTCAGGGATGATTTATGACCAGTGCTTTTTTTCAGGGGTGCTGAAGGGTATGCAGTACCGGCACCTCATTTTTGTTGCTGTTAAAAAGTGTGGCACTTACTGTAACAACTTCATGGTGAGTGCCAGCACTTATTTTTCTAGGAAAAAAAGCACAGATTCTAACAAAGAAGGAAATGATGGAACCAATATTATTCATTCAAAAACCGTTCTAGTACTAAGCCTCTACCCCTACACTGTCCATACATGTGTCACGATAACCTTCAAGGGAAATTCCATGAAGGATCATGAATAAACAGCTCTACTTCTTCTTTGCAGCAGAACTACATGCTTACAAGGCATCGTAATATAACTGAAGCCTGGAGAGAGGTTTGCAATGAGGAATTAATGGGAGGTTGGGGGAAGAGTTCAGAAATTTAGAGACTGAGAGAAGTGACAGGAATATGAATATCTAAAAGAGAGTTATGTCCAAATAAATTTACAGCAGAATTTGACTTTGTACATATATTTTAAATGTGGTATTTTAATTCTAATACGGGATTCTCTCCCCATTCTTCTTTTCATGAAAATGTTGTCATCCTGCACCCAAGTATGTATGCATGCTCAGGTTTCCCTGAAATAACAAGCGTGCTGGAATGCATAAGTGAGCACAGAACTGATGCAGTAATTAAGAAAGACAATTACATCAGAAGCAGAATAGCAAGCTATTATGGCCATTTTGTCAATATTCCTTTCACTTTTTTCCATATGTTCTTCTTTTTGGCTTGAGATGTATTTTGCAAAATGTTTGTGCAATGTTTTAACCCAGTTTCAAGACCAAGTTTAGAAACTTTCCACAACACTTCAAATCTAAAATCAGAGGGGCCATTTCCATGGGTTGGTATGTTTACCAGCAACCAGCCAGAGTCTGCCTGTACAGCTCATTCTAGCTCATCCCTCTGGAGTGAAGGGCCTTAAACCTGGACTGTTACATCAATGGCCAGAGACCAGGAGAAACTGTCAGAAACACTAAAGGGATATTCAGAATTGTAGGTGCAGTATCTTCTGGTTCCTGGCTGTTGACCACAATCACAAACCCAGTGGCTTATACAAAATACAGGGAGACAGGTCTAGTGAGTTACTGTAATCTTATACTGATTTTGTTGAAGAAGAAATTGCTTTATGCTAAAGTGGGACATCGGACAACTCGAGAAAATAAAAACACTATCTCAGGCGTAATTGCAAAAAAAGACTTGTGCATGCCTAAAATGGCTAACCTAAGGGTTGTTTCTAGTTTTCTAATAGGTGGAAAGAAAAGATATGTTTTTGAGTATTGCTTGTGCAGACAGGACAACACATAGGGTTGTACTGCATATAACCAAGTTCTGCCGAATAACCTCTGCTCACAAAACAGATTAAGTACTTCTCTTAGCACAAGAACTACCACCTGCTTAATGGAACTTTCCCTGCCTCTCCTCTCCACACCCCTGCCCCACACTGCCTCTGG
Source organism: Podarcis gaigeae (assembly GCF_964106915.1). Classification (NCBI taxonomy): domain Eukaryota; kingdom Metazoa; phylum Chordata; class Lepidosauria; order Squamata; family Lacertidae; genus Podarcis; species Podarcis gaigeae. The sequence goes on along the minus strand of NC_139686.1, from coordinate 22,309,252 downwards.
GTGGCTGCAGGTAAAACCCAGAACAGGTGATTTGGGGGGCGGGGCGGGACAGAAATGAAGTTCCATTGTGCAGCCAAAATTCCTTGCACTAGTAGGACTACTTCCTTGGGTAACACTCAGAACCACCCCTCCCCAAGTCTACTTTAGAGGGTTGAGTAAACCCCCAAAGCATAACAAAAAAAATTCCTTCCAGTAGCACCTTAAAGACCAGCTAAGTCAGTTCTTGGTATGAGCTTTCGTGTGCATGCACACTTCTTCAATGAGCTTTCGTGTGCATGCACACTTCTTCAATGAAGAAGTGTCAAAGCATATTTGACTCTTTGGGCAGCCTGTGTGACAGTCCAGGAAAGTTCTCATTGGAGCATATTATTGAATAACAATCCCACCCGCACCCCCTCGCAAACAAACATTACAATGGTTCAAGTCAGACACTCCTCACAACCATTGTTTGAAAGACCATAAATAAGCCACCCACTCACATGCGCCATGCTTCCCTCTCACAGCTTCTTTCTCCTTAAGCTGTTCAACACTAACCAGAGTTTGCAGAAATGTTTAACTCAACAAACTTGTCCTCAAAACCAGAAACAGAAACCATGGTCTGCTGATTCAAAGTCAGAACAAACTATGGCTGATGCTAAAGAGGACATGCAGAAGAGAAAAACCTCACGTGAAAGGGGAGGGCGGAACATGCGGCACATATCCAATCCTTTTAGCCACTGATTTAGTGGACACTCTCTCTCTCTCTCTCTCTCTCTCTGTGTGTGTGTGTGTGTGTGTGTGTGTGTGTGAGAGAGAGAGAGAGAGAGAGAGAGATTGATTCTATTTCTTCTTTGCTGGAAACATGCCCCACTGGAGTTTTTTCTTTCTTTAAAGACTGAAGAAAATCAAACACTATTTGAGATTATGTTATCAATCCTAACCCTGCACAACCATCCAGAAAGTGCTGCAGAGTTGTCCACTTCTGAGACATAATATAAAATAGCCTTTTGAATGTTTAAATAGATTATGTGTACTACTTTACCCTTGTCAGCTTTCATTGTCACTTGCTTAAAGGAGATAATCAGATTTGTTAAGCATGACCTGTCCTTTACAGAGCTAGGCAAAGTCCTTTTAAGCAGGCAGTACCTGTACAACGGTGATCTTCAGCTACAATGAGGACTGTGTGACAATGGATTTAAATCCCACCGCCCAAGATGTTCTTATAACAAGGTGTGTCAATTTTTCACAGAGCAGGTGATATTTGTGTGTGTGTGTGTGTGTGTGTGTGTGTGTGTGTGTGTGTAAATGTTAAGCAAAACTACATTAAGAAATACTTTAAACAACTAAAAACATTTCCTAGTCTCTTACTCAATATATACATTATTCCATAACCAGATATGGAACACCTGCAACTCAGCACTTACCTCCAGGTATATAGAAGGTGGATTATGCTCCCCTCCAAACTTGTCCAGCAGGGCTTCTATGTGTTCTTGTGTTAATTTAATCATTTGTTTTATATTCCACACCTAAAAATAAACAGGCATATGTTTCAAAAAAAAAGCCTGAACAAGAACGGTGGAAAGTTTTAAGCCCACAGTTGATACACTTCAGAGAAATATTGAAGGTCAGTTCACCTTTGATACAGTCAGCACTCCTCTCTGCTGGCAAAGGTGCCGGTCTACCTGTACCTACTGGTACAACATGACACATGCAACACTCAATTCACATCATCGACCCTGCCTTCCGCTGGCTCGCAGAAATGAATCCAGCAAAGAACTACAGGCTGTGGAGTGCGGGTCTGTGCACACCCACCACAGAGCGCACAAAATGAATGTGTGACATGTGGCCCATGTGCAAACTTGTCAAAATAACACACAAACCTGTGAACACATCCCAGAGATTCCCAGTAAGATATCATTAAAAGTTTACACTACTCCGGTACTAAGCATGAAACTATTTATAGAAGACGCACAAGGGTAACAGTAACAGTTAGCCAAAAGTCAACACCTAAGAATTTAAATACTTCCTCCTGTAAAAAAAAAAAAAGCTACAATACATTTATCACCTCCAGACTTAGCCATCTGTCTGTGGAAAACAGTGCTAGTCAGCTTCACCCAGGAACCAACATGACTGCTTGAAAAGATTTTTCCCTCTTCAACTGTAACCAAAATCTAAGCATTCTTACACTGCAAAATTCTACATCGAGTTTATGTTGCAGAATTAAATTATGAAGGCTTGGGTTCTTTAGACAGGGCATTGACGAGACCCCCTAAGTACTCTTCCCTCACAAATAATGCAGTATGAATTCAATTTTATAAAGCTGCTTTCTCCATGCAAGTTACAAGGATCTAGATATTTATACTGCAAACCCCATGAATTCATTGTTGAACTTCATAGTGAAATGTTGGCAAGACCTAAGGAAGGCTGTTACGTAATATTGTGAACAAGTCAAGTTTTGAGTCAAGGCTCAATGGGCACAAATCATACTTAGAGAAGCAAGAATGCTATGAAACCAGTGGGTGATCATTTAAATCTTCAGGAACACATTAGAGTTGCAGACCTAAGAGTTACCATTCTTAGGATGCATGGAATGTGAAACAATGGAACAGGAGTTTATAAAGAAATTTGACCGGACAGTATTAACAAATGGCTTAAAAAAGAATATGATTTATTTTTCCACTATAAAAATTCCACATAACTTAACACTATTACCTGTCACTCTAAGAACTTTATAATGTTTACTCTTAGGTCAGCTTTTAACTAATTTTTCCATGTTACTTTCAGTTCCAACTCATTATCTGTCACCATCAAAGGTTTAAGCCATTTTATAATAAAAAGCTTCTGAAAAGTTAATCTCAGATGCACCCTTCTATGTATTATAACATGTGAGAAGATTACACCTACATGCCTACACGTGAGGAGCTAACCTCAAGTGTTACCTTTGGCGAGGGAACATCTGTTCCTGTTTCATAAAAATACAACTACTAACGAGGTAAGTGTGTGAAAAGGTATCAATAATAATATAGAACAAAGCTTTGATTTATAAAGCTACTTCTTGTGTTTCTAAAATCAGGTGGTAAGACATGGGAGCCAAAGCAGGACCACTGAGAAACAAGAGGAGGGCATCAGCACACCCTGGTTTGGAAGGTGTGCTGAGCATCCTGGGGTTTGAAGAAGTAGAAAAACTCTTAAAACAAAAACTAAGAGGGTGAGCTCAGTGAGGACTGAGCATGCTCAGCAGCCATGAAATGGCAAGTATCAACTGCAAAATGAAGTGGAAAACTAAGAGAGGGGAGGTAGATATCGGAGGATATGACTAGCAGAGGACACAACATATACAGCAGCACTTCTGTTAAAAGACAATGATATGTTTAAAAGTTTTGTTGCAAATCCAACTTGTACCATTTAAAAAGCTTGTGTCTTTTAACTCCCCATTCTAAAAAACAAAAACAAGAAAACTGGTCTTACAATGGTTGATGAAGATGCTCAAACTCACTATCGACAAAGGGAGAGGACAGCCGGTATGACTGAGCCTCTGCACATTCTTATTCTTTACACCTTTACACCTGGCATGAAGAGGGTTTTCTCGACTGCCCACAGCAATCATGACAGGACACCAATGCCTTAGCTCTCTACGGCTTTGTGGGTAGAATATGCAAGTGCTGACATAACACATGCACACCCCACAACAGAATGCAGAACACCACTATGCTTATAAACTCAGAAGTAAGTCCCATTGAAACTCGTGTATTTTGCATCCGCTGAAGTTTTCACATTCCAAAAGCAGTCCCTTGTAGAGTGTGTTACAGTAACTCAACATGACATAAATGTCTGAGAATCTCACAAGCCTGCTGCCTTTTTTGGGAAGGGGCAAAATTGGCACATCAGCATACACTCCAGGGCATACATCCATGCCCCTAGGTATCCAGGAGCACCAGATTTTTCAAGTGAGCACAACTCCTTCTCAACATAAACTAGAACCTTTCCACTGGATCAGTACTTTTGCAGCACAAGAACACTTTTGTCATGTCTGGATTAAGTCCCAATTCCATTACAAACCTGAACTGTTTCACAGACAACTACAAAAAATTATTTTCTGTGGACCAACTATGCTTCCTTCAAACAAATGGGTCAGAAATTCTGAATGCAAGTATTTCAATTACAGCAACTAGAAAAAGACAATATAAACATCTACAATAAAAACATAATCACCACTTACCGCATTTTCTTATAGAATTATAAGAAAGTAATCACTTTTAAGAGATCAATTAAAATCAGTGGCCACCATTCTTAGGAAGCATTCACAGAGCAGATTCACAAGTGAATACTATCAGTTGCGTACCTCTAATCCTCCCTTCCAAAATTGGGTCAATTTAAAAGTGATCAAAAGTGTTAGTATTCATATATGTTCTGTTCTCTGTATTAAAATGTAGAGCCAGTGAGTGATACAGCTCATCTATTTTTTTATTATAGTGAACTAGGTCATATTTCTAACTGATAAGATTGATTTTAAACCTGAACAAAATTGAATTGTTCAGAGTCTGCAAACTGAGACTTTTTTTATTAAGCACTGTCCAACTCTTTCACTAGTAAAGAAGACTTTCCCTGTCTGCTATCGCTGCATAAACATGTACAACATAACAATACATCTTTTTTATTATTATTTACTAAACCTCTGCAATTAATTGGGAAAATATGCAGGGACTTTCCCACCCCCCGCCCTATGACGTTGATTATAGTAACCTTGCATTTCTTTCCAAAAAATCCTACATTACCTTTTCAAGCTGAGTTGGCAAACTATGTCATTTTCAATTTACAACTTTCCTAGAGTACCCGAACATTCTTCAGGTTGCTTGCGGGCAGTTTATCAATCTTCAATACTTGGCTGTTTGCACCCATTGATCCATTTCCAGTTGCATTCTCTTTTAGGCATCAAAAGTAACCACAACACCCAGGCTGCCTGAACAATTTATAACCCACTAAATTGAATGAAGTCTACCAGCTCTGTATAGCAGCTTAGTGGGGACAGAGGCCTTTATAAGCAAAGCCTGGCTTTGGTGGTACAGAAAAAGGGGAATATGGTAACCACTCGACAGGCCGGATTACGTGACTGAAGACTGCAGTCTGGTGGATCATTAGCCATGTGAGTCTGTCACAGATTTTTTTTTAACCTTTATAGACAACCAAAGTGCCAGATTAAAACTACATTTCATGCTATCCAGTGAAGACGCCCTATTGATTAAGCACGCCAAATTCCAGACATGTAACATAAGCCTAAGCTTTCATCGAGAGAACAAAATCAGCTGGAATCATATGGATGATCAAAATCAACAACCGCATCCTTAGCCACTGTCCAAACAATCCATCTCCAGCATCAAAATAAAAGCTTAGCTGAACTTTCTTGAAAGGCAAAGTAAGGAGACAGAAAATTCACAGCATTTCCATTTAATTATCCTTAACTCAGAGTTTCAAAAGAACTGCAACTAGACTGCAATAAGCATATTTTCCTGATGATCTGCTGAACAGCAAAGTGTGCAAGACTAAGGAAGATAGTCACAAAAGATAGGTGCATTGCTTGCTATCAATCTACCACCGTATAGTCTCACCTTTTTCTTTCTAAATATATTTATTTGCTGACATAATATCCTGGATTACAATAGTAATTATTGTTACTTAATGTTTACTTATAATCTTATAAAAACCTCCAAAGAAGGGGAGTCCACACCATCCCAAGGCAGTCTGTTCCACTGTCAAACAGCTCTTACTGTCAGAAGGTTCTTCCTGACTAAATGGAATGGTCTCCCTCAAGAGTTTGTGAGCTTTGCTTCATTGTTTTTAAGCAGAGGTTAGATGGCCATCTGTCTTGGATGGTTTAGTTGAGATTCCTGCATTGCACGAGTTGGACTAAGGTAAAAAAAAAGAAAGAGTAAAGGACCCCTGGACATTTAAGAGCAGTCAAAGGCGACTATGGGGTGCGGAGCTCATCTCACTTCAGGCTGAGGAAGCCAGAATTTGTCCGCAGACAGCTTTCCGGGTTATGTGGCCAGCATGACTGAACCGCTTCTGTGACTGAATCCAGAGCGCATGGAAACGCCATTTAGCTTCCCGCCGCAGCAGTACCTATTTATCTACTTGCACTGGTATACTTTTGAACTGCTAGCTTGGCAGAAGCTGGGACAGAACAACAGGAGTTCATCCTGTCAACTGGATTTGAACTGCTGACTTTCCAATCAGCAAGCCCAAGAGGCTCAGTGGTTTAGACCACAGACTAGATGACCATTGGGGGTCCCTTCCAACTCTACAATTCTATGATTCTTTGAATCTGATGTATTCTTGCAAATTGTGCAATTATTGTTCAGTTGTTTGTTTCTATTTATAGAATGTAACATAGAAGGACCTCACTCATCAAGAGATATCTTGAAGTGAACAACCAGAGTCAAGGAAATGTAAACAGAAATTGAGTTGCCATCCCTGCCAAAGATGCTCATAGTTTACCCTTCAGACAAAAAATGTGCTCTGTCCACTGTGGCTCCCCTTGCCTGTCTCATGACAAAGCACAAAAGGGAAATTATAAAGTGTGAGGAGTGTGAAGACACGATTATTATCTCAAAAGACAAAAATTGAGTCATCTGGTAAAAATTATTAGTGGCAGGATCGGGTCAATGAGGAGTATAAATTCACACAACATAATTAAAGAATTCATACAAGATGTGGTATTGACAACTAGTTTAGACAACTTTAAAAAGGATTAGATAAATTGGAAGGTGCCAGGTGAAATTGGAAGATGCCAGGTGAAATTACATCAGAATGTATATCACCAATAATGGGGGTGGAACAATAATATTCAGAGGTAGAATACCTCAGATTGCTTCCAACATCTGGCAAACAAGGTCCTGTTTAAGAGATTATCAAGCCACTGGTCATTGTCAGAGACAGAATAGCACTGGGCTATAAGGCCCTTTGATTGACCTAGCCATATATATTCATATGCAAAGGCCCTATTTCTTAAACAGCAACAGAGCACCTATTCATCAGTATGCAAACTGCTATGGCCAAGTATTTACTTGCATTCATGCATACAGTATATTAATGCATGGATTAGAGCGCTTACTTCAGAGGAGCTGTTTTCCGTGTGCAATATAAGGCATTTCCTTATACCAAGTCAGACCACTGGTCCATGTAGTGTATTACACTTAACAATGAATGACAGACGCTCATCAGTGTTCCAGAAAGAAGTCTTTCTCTGCCCTACCTGGAGATGCCAGCGATTGAAGCTGGGATTGTTTGAAGACAAAGCATGTGCTTTACCACTGGGCTACAACCCTTCCTTTTGAAAGCTTCAGATTTCTTTCCAAAGCCTAGTAAGCTAATAGTAATGCTTAGCATTTAGATAGTATTTTAGAGTGTTAAAGGGATTTCACATACATTATCTTGTTGGAATCCTTACAACAATGATGCTGTAAGTTAGGTCAGTATTACTATTACCATTACCATGTTACAGTTTGGAGATTTGCGTGTGAAGGGAGGCCATGATATAAGGTAGCTATGGCAGGGGAGAGATACAGAGTGGGTTATCCTGATTCACAGCTCAGCCTCTTACAGCATAATCCTAACCATAGATATTCAGAGCTAAGTCCTATTGAATTCAATGGGGCTTACTCTCAGGTTAGCAAGGGCAAGGGCAGGAGTACAATCTTGGTCACTACACTACATCAGCTCTTTCTATTTACTACATTTGCAAGCAGATCTAGTGGGTTGCTCCAGTGAAGAGAAATTTGTATCTTCCTTAGAAATTCATTGTAGCTACAGAAAGAAAAAGAGAATAAAACATGGTGTGTGTTGCCCATCTGTACTATCTACAATTTATTGATATGGTGGCCAACAGGAGACACCTATGGCTGCAATCATAAACCACCTTACCAGAGGTTGGCCCACTGAACACTGCAAGTCCGACAGGAGATGTCTTCTCTAAATGCCAGGTGTACAACAAATAATTATGTAAAGTATGTAAGAGAAAGCTGCAATTGCTGCAATACCTAACAAACTGTGCCAAGTTTAAGAATATATCATCTTGCCCTACAGAACCATACCATCAGCCTGGTGTTTGTTTGTTTGTTGTGTTGGGAGGACATGAGCTTGAAACTCCAATAACTGTGGAGAAATCACACATACAGACTTGAACTTAATCCTTATGTCTTGCCAACCATAGCTGACAATGCAACACAGAATCTACACTCGTCCTCCCCAAATGGCTTCCAATCTGTAACACAACACAAAAGTGACCGATAAGCATTGAACGTGGGATTCACGCTAAACAGATACGCAGAAAGCAAGCACTACTTAGCAAACTTAATAAGCCATGTATGCATGTATCTTCTAATCATATGTACTCCTAATACATCCCTCCCCCCAAAAAAAAAATTCCTGCCAGCTATTTTAGGAGTAATTACTTATAGAAGACATGAACCATGTCTTACTTACTTACACTTGGGTTTTGTTTTTTTAATAAAGCAGCATCACTGATTTTGCATTTTTCTATACTGGAGTCTGAATACTGAAAATTATCTGTCACCGCCACTACCTCCCCCCAAAAGGATGCAAATGCCAAGAGCCTAGCAAAGCCCACAGCCCTACGCCATCCGTGCCAAGGTGCTGTTCACAGAGCACATGTGACCGTGTTTGTTTTTAATAATATTGATGCAATCTGCTGGGAGCTTTTAATACTGCTTGGCTTAAAGGGTGGCAACCCAACCCTCATAACTCAGCTCTACAAAATTGGCCCTCTCGAAGCACAGGCGCCCAACTCCCCTCCCCCCCTTCTCTCCGATACAGACAACGAGATAAAAACAAACAAAAGGTGCCCCGTTTTCTCCCGGCACTCGCGGAATCAACTCCCTTGGCCTTCCGCGGCCACGCAACTGGGGCCCGAGGGAGTCCCTATTGCACTTGTGGGGAGAAGGGGGGTGGAGAGCTGACGAAGTGTTGCTCCAGTTCCATTAACCCTTGGCAGGCAACTGCTGTTGACGACCGTGCAGATCGGGAGAAGCAGAGGCGAGGAGGGAGAGAAAGGAGCGGAGGAGAAATCCCAGGCACTGCCTCCCCTGTGCAAACCGAGGGAGCGACCAGACAAGGCCTCAGAGGCACGCCAAGGGAATTTGGGACGGGATGGGGGCCCGAGGGGGACGGGGAGAGCCGCCCTGCTAGGAGTCCCGCCGTCGACCTCAACACCCCCCATCCCTCCGGGGGCTGCCAACCTCACCGCCGGCGCTGCAGCTGGAAAGGCGAAGGGGGCCGGGTTCTCCTCCGCGACGGGGGGAAAACTCCACCTGCTGCCAGAGGAGGAGGAGGCCGGGGCGGCTTTTGCTGGCCACCCCCGAACCTCAACCCGCCGCCCGGCCTCGCGGTTTCGCTTTGGCCTCGTCGCCTTGGCAGGGGGGGTGGGGAGGCGACCCGAGGGCCCTGATCCACCTGTCTCCCGGCCACCCGACCTGCCTCCCGCTGCCCGATGCCGGGCCTAAGTCTCCAGCAGGAGCCCCTCGCCGGACCCTCCGCAGGGAAGCGGGAGGAGGGCGAGGAGGGAAAGGGGGCGCCGTGGGATGCCAGGCCGGCCTCCCACCCCCCTCCCCACACGGTCGGGCCTCACCTCCTCCGGGATGGCGGGGTCTCCCCCTGCGCTGCCCCCCGCGTAGCAGGCCCCAGGCGGCGGCTCGGGCTCCATGTCCCCGTTGAAGAGCGAGGCCCCCTCGGCGCTGCTGCTGCTGCTCAGCGCCGCCATCTTGGATCGAAGCGCTGAGGAGGGGGAGGGGGGCAGGAGGGGGGAGGAGGACAAGGAGGGGGGCGGAGGGGAGGGGGAGCCGTGTCGCCCCTGACGACCCGGCCGCCCCCAACCGCGACCCGTAGCGGAAGAAGGGGGGTGGGACTAGAGGGGGGAGAAAAAGGAGCGGGGGGTGGGTGGGTCAGTGGGCAGCAAGAGCAGCAAAATTCCCCGAGACAAGTCTTCCAGGCGGCCAGCGGCGGCCGTACGTCACACCTCGGGCGTGACGTCACCCAGAATCGCCGCGTCGCCACTGCGCATGCCCGGGAGGACGTCACGGGAAATACCCTGACGTCACGGCGCGACACCCCCCTCCTTCTCCAGCGTCACCTAGGGAACCCGGAGGGCGCGGAACTGCTTCGCCACGCCTCCTCTCAGACCTCCCTCCCACTGCCTAGCCGCCTCGGTTGTTGATATTATTATAAAATGCACTCTTGTTTTCCTTGCACGGTCTTTTTTTTTTTTCTACCGTCAGGTACGCATTTGTGCATTTAAACGCAAGCTATATTAGTATTAGTTTGCGATGGCAAACCTAGACAGCATCTTAAAAAGCAGAGACATCACCTTACCAACAAAGGTCCGTATAGTTAAAGCCATGGTTTTCCCAGTAGTGATGTATGGAAGTGAGAGCTGGACCATCAAGAAGGCTGATCGCCGAAAAATTGATGCTTTTGAATTACGGTGCTGGAGGAGACTCTTGCAAGAAGATCAAACGTATCCATTCTTAAGGAAATCAGCCCTGAGTGTTCACTGGAAGGACAGATCGTGAAGTTGAGGCTCCAATACTTTGGCCACCTCATGAGAAGAGAAGACTCCCTGGAAAAGAACCTGATGTTGGGAAAGATGGAGGGCACAAGGAGAAGGGGACGACAGAGGACGAGATGGGTGGACAGTGTCTTCGAAGCTACAAACATGAGCCTGACCAAACTGCGTGAGGCAGTGGAAGACAGGAGTGCCTGGCGTGCTCTCGTCCATGGAGTCACGAAGAGTCAGACACGACTAAACGACTAAACAACAACAAATATTAGTATCGCATTGCAATGCTGCTGCCCAATATGAATAGTATTAATCTCAATAAATATTAGCATTAGTATCAGGTATTATGCCTGTTGAATCGATGTATGTAAATATTGACGCCATTATGGGAGCCCACCAACTGATATTGTTCTTCAAGAGCTCTGCTGGAATGTGGTCTCTACCCTGGGCTTTGTTGTTTTTTAGTTGGGCAATTAGTTTCCCCACCTCCTCTATGGAGACAGGAGGCCAATATGGTAAATTCTCGGAGTAGGCACTTGGATCATTGTGCTGAGCTTTGTCATAGAAGAGGGTTTGAAAATATTTCATCCACTCCTGGGGTTCTACAGTACATGTGGGACCAATACGCTCCTGGCCCAAGAGGCCCATAATGGTACGCCAGAAGGAGGTTGAGTCTTTCTCATTCGAGGCCTTCACTAAATTACACCAGGCCAATCTCTCAGCCTTTTGTTTTTTTACCTTTAATAGCTGTTTGTAGTTTCGTCTTAAATAGATATAAGCCATAAATAGCGAGGGTGCTCCGGTGTTTCTGTAATTCCGATAGGTTGATCTCAGACGTTTCCTTGCTTGTCTACACTCCAAATCAAACCATCTCTCTTGATCCTTTGCCTGCTTTGTAACAGAATTAAGTATCTCAGTTGTTAAGAAGGTCTTGCTAATAACTCGTTGAACGAGTCCATGGCCTTTTCCCTGGTATTAGCTGATACAATGGCTGAGTGGATGGTCTTCACGTCTTCAGTATCAGTTGTTGTTAAAAATAATAAACAAAAAAGACTACCCAAAGAATATAAGTGGTTTGGGAACCATATACTCAAATCTGGTTTTTGCTGTTGTACCCTGAAATCATAATTATTTCCCCGTGTGGAACGTCTCCAATGCACCTGTGTGAGAGATCAAATTCACCAGTTTTTCAGAACATCTTCCACGCTAGCAGACAGATCTCTAGTGCACACATATGCATGTGTAAGAGATATATGAAAAAAAAACAGTAAACTACGCATATATGAAACTAAATATTTCGCTTTCCTGAGTAAGTTGGTTGCTATTTCAAATTGTGAGCCAAGATAACACAGTTTTAAGAATACTCAGGATGGAATCATTTAGAGTGTGGCATTAAGACTCTGGGATATCAGAGTGTTGAGCAGATATAGGCTATTCTAATATCCCTAATTTTGATGGGTGCTTCATGTGAAATATCTCCAAATAAAAGAGATTGTAGCCATCAGAATTAAAATATTTTGAAAGGGTTTGAAGGGGAGGGGCCCACTAGAAACTTATTAAATCTGATAGGAAGGATAATGGTTATCTACATCTGACTCTACAGAACTTCAAAATGGTTTGCCTATTGTTATGTACTGAGTTGAATAGGATCCAAACTGCAGCAGTCTGATTGGTCCTAGAACAATAGGATCCAAATTGCAGCAGTCTAATTGGTCCTAGAACAATAGGATTCAGAATGCAGCAGTCTGATTGGTCCTAGAACAATGCAGCAGTATGATTGGTTGGCAGGAACCACCCAATCATGCTCCAGATATAAGTGAATCCATAGCCTGATTGGCTTACAGTAGAATTCCAGAATTAGCCAATCATGTGCAGCCCATTGTGTAAATAATGTATATAAAGCAGATACTTTGAAGGGACATTCATTCATTCCTCCTCACCACTATGAGCTGAATAAAGAGCATGAAATCACTTTGCAACTCTGAGTATATTTGACCTATGTTTACGGAGCAATCAAATTGCTCCACATCATATTCCAATGCTCAGCAGGGCATTTATTTATTAAGTGAGCTCCTGATTATGTTAAAAGTGGAGATAAAGGCATGTGTAATCCTATGTGGAGGTCAAAGATTTGTTTTAGAATATTAGCAACACTTGGACCTGGACACTTGGACACTTGGATCCAGGGCTGGCACAATACATTTTGGCACTGGAAGCGCACTGCACAATCCCCACCCCAATTCAGTGAGATGAGGCAAATGGTGTGAAAGAAATTTTGTTTTATCTGGGAAAAATACAGACTTCCGGGTCGGCGCCATCGCCGAATGGCGGGCTCCCTCCGAGCTCCGGAGGGAGCTGGCTTGGCAGGGGCTGGGTCCTACCGCACCGGCGATGCGGGGACCCTTAAAAACCACGGCCAGAGTGAGGCCGTGGACATGGAGACTCGGCTGGCACCGTTAGCGCCCTCCCGACTCGTGAAGGAGCCTTTTTAAAGGCTACGGATCGGGTGCCGGGGAGAAGCGTGGTGCTTTGAGTTCTCTGCTATCCCTGCCGAGCGCAGCCGCATGCCATCCGGCGGAGAGCGCTGACTTCTTCTATTGAAAATTCGGCTCTAAAGAAGAACCCGTGAGTAATTGGAATATGGACTAAAAAAAAGGGGATAAATTTTTAAAATTCGGAGCGAACGGGGGAGGTGGAAAAAAGGAAGTCAGCCCACCCCTAAATTGTAGAAGAGCCAAAACAAAGGACTGGACAACTAAGATCGAGTGTAACCTTATCTTGCCGAATCAGCAACTTCGCGAGGGAAAATTATAAGATTGAGCTGGAGGAGAAAAGTGGAATTGTTTTTTTTTAAAAAAGTAACCCCCCCGGAATCCCTGGAGCGTTTCGTGAAACTGCCTGGAGAAAAGTGATGGAGGTTTTGACAGCTGTCAAAGAGCTGTCAAAAAGGAAGATTAAAATAGAGACTTTGTTATGAGGACTTTGCCGGTTATATTTGTTATAAATTGAATACAAATTGTTTTAAATATCGGTCAACAAGTTACTTGGACTGGTGGATGTGACTCTGGAAGGGAACTTTGTTACTGCAATCCACCTAGAGGAGCTGAGGGATACTGCATGTGATTTTCACAGGAAATCTGAACAGTTGAATGGAACTTTTAATCTCCTGGGAAACTGCAGGAATGGAACATTATTTTGTCTACAGAGGTCTACATACTACAGGTAACAATGGAACTATTTGTTGGAAAATGAAAGGAACATGATGCAATGCTTTGCTTCATGAATAACAAGCCTCTGCAGAGACACTAGAAACTTTTGGAAAAAGAACATTTCTGTGGGAGAACAGAGAAATAAAAAGGAGGAGAATGATTGACAAGAACAAGGAAATAACAAGAACTGGACAGAACTGGGGGAACATTTGGGATATTCAGGTTTGACAAGCTTATGGATACAAAATTGGAGTTTTTACTCCTGGATATAAAAACCTGGATAGAAGAAATGGGCCCTTATTTGATAGACTCCTCCTACGATTGGACATCCGTAATTAAAGACTGGCAAAGAACCTGAGGGACATAGTGTAATGTGGGAACTCCAGGAAGATGTTAGAAGTGGAGGGATAGGTGAAACGCAAAGGGGAAGGAGGGGAGGGAAAATTGGAACCCAAAGGCTGTAAAATTATTATTCATATTTATCTTATTTTCATCTGTATTATGTTTGAAAGGGGGAAACTCGTGGAAGGATATAGATCGATCTTAGGGGATGAGAATTTGGATAAATTGGGTTATTGATGAAGAGTGTAATTTGGGGATAAGAACTTGTTGAATTTAATTGCTTATTTGGAAGATTTGGAACACAAGAGGGGGTAGGGAGGGGAAGTCCTAGTTATTGGCAAAAAGTTTATAGATTGGATTTAATTTGTTTTGATTTGTTTTAATTTGGAAAACCTTAATAAAAATTATTTTAAAAAAAATATCTGGGAAAAATACAAAACCAGACTTGTAAAAACAACTGCAATACACACCACTCTGTAGTCCTTCCGCCCCCCAAGAAAGCCCCCAGAATAATGTAATCTAACCTGACTAAACTAGGACATTAAACACAAGTGCTAACTCGTCCTCACCAAGCCTGTCCAAAGCACATAGTTACTCAGTAGCTCTGGCTGTGGAATACATTAAACCAGGCAAGTATCTATGGTCATTTCAACAGAATTGTGCAACACACACACACACAACACACTGCAGCCAGAACAACCAGAGGCAACACATGCATACCCCATGCCCTAGGGCACATAGCTTCCCTCAAAGAATCCTGGGAACTGTAGTTTTATAACGGTGTTGAGAAGATCCCTCACAAAGCTACAATTCCTGGTACCCTTATCAAACTACGGTTCCCAGGATTCTTTGGGGGAGGTCAGCTGCTTTAAATATAGGGCCAACCAGAAGCCTATGGGAAGCCCACAAAAGCACTCCACCCACTTGAGATTCCCAGCAACTAGCATGCAGAGGCATACTGTCTCAAAGCTGCTAAAAGATTGAGCATTAATACAGTCCAAATGCCCAGGAAAATGAAACCTTGTTGCCTTGTGTTCAGAAGAAGACAGAGCCGATACCAGGCAGCAGGGTCGGCTCATTCCATTCCACCGCCTGAGGCAAAACAGAAAAGTGTCACCCTGCCTGTGGACTGGTCATGTTGTGTGGATGCCTGATGACCCATCTTCCAAAGCAACTGCTCTATTCCGAACATAGAAATGGAAAGTGTAATGCTGGTGGTCAACAAAAGAGGTTTAAAGACTATCTCAAGGCAAATCTAAAAAAAAAAAAAGTAGTATAAGCACTGACAACTAGGAAACACTGGCCTGTGAGCGCTCGAGTTAGATAACAGCCTTTAGCAAAGGTGTCATGGGCTTTGAAGACACTTGAACTCAGGACGCAAGGGAGGAACGTGCTAAGAGGAAGGCACGCTTGGCAAATCCACACCGTGATCAACTCCCGCCCAGAAACCAATGTCCCCACTGTGGAAGGATGTGTGGATCCACAATTGGCCTCCACAGTCACTTACGGACTCATTGTTCAAACTGTGTTTATGGAAGATAATATTAACTCGGCTACGAGTGATCAAAGAAGAAGAAGAAGAAGAAGTGCCAAACACCATGCAACACACACACACACACACACACACACACACACACACACACACTTGCTACCTGCACCAAAGTCTCACTTGCTGGGGTTGTGCCGCTTTGGCATCCAGGTTTTGGCGAAATCATGCAAAAGGCATCACACGACGTTCCCGAGACCCCAGTAAGTGAGATCCTCTCATTTTTATGTTGCTGCACCTAATTACCCGATTGCTTTCTCTGTGCCTGCAACCCCACAAACTCCTATTCATTGAAGCTGTCATTTGACATCCACTGTCATCTGCACATGCACATCAGATGTCCAAAATGTTTACATCTTGATTTAACCACAGATTATGTTTTCAGAGCTGTTGATTTGAGGGAAAGCACATCAAATATCAGTCATTTTTCAACAAACTGCAAGATACCTATGGATTGTGGCCAACACCATGTGTCCTCAGCTTCAAGCAGCAGTGCTGGGAGTGTACTGGAGCCAGATTAAATGGCAGTGTGTAGACAGCTGTAGTTTAGTGCCTCATATTTCTGATTTCTCCGTCTCTCTCGTAGTGTGTGAAGTGGAAATCACTCAGCCACAGATGACTTCTGGAGTTCATGCATTAACTGCTTGGGAGAGATCTATAGATCCTCTTTCCGAGTTACAGTACAGTAGAGAATGGTGCGTGGACCACTCAAGTGCGTTAAAGCATAACCAATCTTTTCAGTGACCCTCAAAATAGTCCAGTATATGTTCCAATTCAGGTACTTGTGTGACAGCAGTTACAAATGATTGAGTGACTTATAGTTGAACAGAAAGGTGAAATTGGACTTCTTGAACCAGCAATTTCTTTCCGCTACTCGGATTTCCCTCCCTCTTCCATGAAGAGGCATAACCTGAAAACATCCAATGATAAAATAAAATAAAAGTAATGTTTCCTGCCAAGATATCCTTTTGTGCTGGGTCCAGACACTTTGCCAATAATTTTAGTAGGTCATAGGAGAATTTTTATTTTTTTTGTACCACAGTGCACCTAACGAAACCACAGTAATATTGAAATACAACAGACTCACTCGATCCTTATAGCAAATCAACTGCTTCATTGCAAATTGTTCAGTGCAGCATTTCTTAAATTGTGTGATAGATCTGGACATAAGACAAAGAGGGCATCCAGACCTCCAAATGGTCAGATCCAGCCAATCCCCTCACAACCTTATTATGCTGTGCTACCACTCCAGAGTGCCAGTTCACAGAGGCTTTTTAGCCAATCCTTTTACCAAAAACTTCCCCAATGGATTGTTGGGAGAACTTTTCTTTGAAAGAAATCTTGTCCTACTCCTCGGAAGCAAATTCATACCCTCTCGATAATGTCCCAAGGCAAACCAATAAAGTCTGATAAATCAATTTTTGTTGATATGTATCTGCCCTGAAATAAAGATGGCCTTGCTCTTAATTTGTGGGAAATGGCACAATCATATTCAGTGGAATGGTTTCATCAAAGATTACATACCTTTATCATTGGGTAAAAACACACACACTTATATGAACAGGTCTTATAGCAAAGTAGTCATGAACCTATTTGGTCTTTGACACAGATCAGTTTTTGGTGAGCAGCATCAAAATCTGTAATGGCGTCACCAAGCAGCTGGTGGTTCTTGAGACATTTAAAATATATGGTGAGGAGCAAAGAACCACATCTCAGCAAGGCTGCTGCTTCATTCTGATGATAAGAATAAGGAGCTGGCAGTTATTCCCCATTAAACCCTAAACAGATTGGGAGCAAACTGCTTGAAAGAACACATCCTCTTCTATTAATCTGGAGATAAGCTGTTGAGATGTTCTCGGATGTTCTGTTGCCTTCTGAGGCAAGGTTGGTGGCAACTCCTGATGGAACTTTTTCTGTGGTGACACCTTATATGTGGCACACCTGATGGCCCAAGCGGTTAGGTTATCTTCCTCTTTAGTTGTGCTCCACCAGCAGTTGAAAACTTTCCTTTTAAAAGAAGCTTTTGGTTCTACTGCTGTTTTGTATATTGACTGTTAATGCTGCTCCTTGTGTTTTTACTTTTTGCTACTGCTTTAAGTTTCGTTAATTTGCATTTTAACGACTGCATTACTTTCCCCTTTATGTTTGCTTCTTATTGTAAGTGTTCTTGAGAGACACTTTAGTGGAAAGCGAAAGCAGAATAGCGATGCATTTTTGAAATAAATTATATCAGCAATGGATGGCAGTTAAAATCTGATTTAGGCTGTTTATATATCAGTCACGAATGATGCTGGATGCCTTACATCATCTTCATTTCCTGACAAGACCGTGTCACCAAACCACAACGTTCTACACAAATGGGGGCAGGGGGGAGCCTGTGGCTTTCTATGTTTTCTTGGATCACAGCTCTCATCATCTCTGGCTCTTAGCTATGCTGTAGGGCAAAACATCAGGAGAGCAACAGGGTCCTCGCCATTGCTCTGCACCAGCATTACAGAAGAGCACATGTTCATCAGGTATCATGTAGTGCTCTCTGGTTAGAAGATGAGTGCTCTTTCCCTTGTTGACCATGGATGATGTTTGGGAGAAAACTGATAATACAAGGATGACTACCGCCTGGTAGTATCCTGGAACAGGGGCACTCTAGAAGGAAACAAGCAAACTCTCAAGCACTGAGGTGCTCCTGTCAGACTGTTGGGCTATCCTGCACAGACACCACTCATGTAAATGTGAGGAATGTGAGAACAATGCTGTAAGTAGCAATAAACATCGTAATTGAGAATTAAATGTGTCTGATGATGGTTTGAAAACTACTGCAATCCTTGTTGGACTTTTCCTTATTCTGCCACTGTTGGAAAACTATGGCAGCCATGTTGAAAAGGGCCGTGGTTTGCAACCCCTGGCTGTGAATCTATTGCCTATGCGTGCTGCTATTTTGTCTGTGGCTTATTACAAAGTTTCTTGCTTGAAAAGCCAAATAAAAACAACAATAACCAGCTGTGGTAACATTAAAATGAACCCCATCAAATATTTACAGCTAGTTTTAAGAGCAGTGAGACGGACAAAAGTACAGTCAAGTGTACAAAGGAAACAGCCTAATGGATATAAACCCCCAGTTCTTAGTCAACTGAGAAGTTTGTTCTAATATCTTTCCTCCCGCCTCAAAGGTTGCTATGGAAAAGCTGCTATTAGTTCACCCAAGCTTACCCTCCCAAATCCCATATAGCCATCTTGATACTATATGTAATAGTGCTTTCTCTAGTATAGCCCTGAGTGCTTCAAGCAATAAGAGAATGACCTTTGGGTCTCAGGAGATCGTTCCATACAGCCTGTTAGATCAGCCCACACTTTAAATGGAGTTTCCGTCCAATTCTGCCAAATCCATCCTCCTCCTTTTTACGACTCACTAGTCAGTCAGTAGTAACGTGACTTTTTAAAAGCCAGAAAAGCAGAGTTTTGCCAACAAACATTTCACCGTGGCTTTCCCGACTTACAGTGCTAAGTGGCACATTGCATTTGATGTGACAAGCTTGTTTGCCACAGCTGCACTATAGAAAGATGGTAAGGTGGGAAGCTGTGACTCATAATGTTCATGGACATGTTCCAGAGACCCAGATTGGCTATGAATAGCAATTGGCAAATCTGCCATTTTCAGTTTCTCTCAGTTTCTCATTTTCCAGTTCAGTTCTCCACACTTCCACAGCCAGTGTTTTTCTTCTAGAAAAAAAGGTGCCTTTAGTCAACATAAAGTTGTTACAGGAAGTGCCACAATTTAAACCAGTGCTTTTCTTCTAGAAAAAAAAAGGTGCCAGTACTGCGCACCCTTGAGTAAAGGTAAAGGGACCCCTGACCATTAGGTCCAGTCGCGGAAGACTCTGGGGTTGTGGCACTCATCTCGCTTTATTGGCCGAGGGAGCCGGCGTTTTGTCCACAGATAGCTTCCGGTTCATGTGGCCAGCATGACTAAGCTGCTTCTGGCGAACCAGAGCAGTGCACGGAAACGCCGTTTACCTTCCCGCCGGAGCGGTACCTATTTATCTACTTTCATTTTGACGTGCTTTCGTACTGCTAGGTGGGCAGGAGCTGGGACCGAGCAATGACCTTCTGATTGGCAAGCCCTAGGCTCTGCGGTTTAACCCACAGCACCACCCGTGTACCCTTGAGTACCCCAACTAAATTGTAAAGTGAAAATCAAACAAACAGGTGATTGGAAACAATGAGACCCTGAGTGCCTAACTTATGCTCTCTGTGTTGTTTTAAAAATCTGGAACCCTTTTCAAAATACAAACAACGCATTATAAGCCCAAGCACCCTTATACGGATGCTAAAACCCTTTCTGATAAAGAACTGCATTTAGACATATTTACCTATAAACAAGTATGCATTATTGTGCCGTCCTGAACAAATGAAGAGTGTGTGAGGACACCCCTTAAGGCAGGCAAAGGCAAACTCCAGCCCTTCAGATGTTTGGGACTACAATTCCCATCATTCCTGACCACTGGTCCTGTTAGCTAGGAATGGTGGGAATTGTAGTCCCAAACATCTGGAGGTCCGGAGTTTGCCTATGCCTGCCTTAAGCCCAGGGGCTTTGCAAACCGCACATTTAAAAATTACAATACTAGCTGGCTCAAACAAAACAAAAATTCCTAGTGACCACTGAATGACCCTTTTGCTGATAATCTTGGGTCATTCATGAGTCATGGTTTCTCCATGGAACAATGAACTCTTGCACTCAGACATAACTCTGATAATGTTATATAATATGACCACATTCCCCAGGAATAGAAGAAAATCGCCAGCTCTTGCTTTTATTATTCATAAAGAACAAAATATTCTCTAGGTGCTGCACAAAAATGTAAAAACAACATAGTCCCTGCCCACGGCTTACATGATAATACATGAGCTCTGCTGACTTGGCGTAATTGGGTTCTGCTGGGTGATTTTAGCAAATCTGCAAGTGTTTTTGATTCCCAATAGTTGAAACTTCCAAGTAAACTTCTAGGTTTATTTTTTAAAATCCGTAAAACTTTGTTATGGTTAGCCTTGTACTATTTATCTCAGTTACTGCATACACACCAAAGCACACATCCCTACCTGCAAAGAATTACGGGGCTTGAAGTTTACCCCTCACAGAGCTACAATTCTCAGCACCCTTAAGAAACTACATTTTCCAGGATCCTTTGGGGGGAGGGTGTGTAGGCCTTGCACCTTAGAAATAAGAGTAATCGTCTTGGACAACATCTTCCCGCAGTTGTGTGAGCCAATGTTAAGAGTTTTCTGTTGAAATCCCTACACCTGTAGTCTCTCAGATATGGATCTGTATTTGCATATGCAGATCATCACAGTGTATTGATCATGGCTTGTAGTGGGTAACTGGTTATAACCCCCCCCCCCCAGCCATCAGTTTGTATCTGGTTCAACAAACAATTATTCTGCACTGGCTCTGGTTGGAGGATAGTAAACAACAGCAGAGTAGATCCATCAAGCCTGAAGTCTGAACGCCCCAAATCTAATAAGTGTGATGAAAAAAGGAGAATGGGATTAAGGAAGGAACAGGATAACTTTCACCATCAATACAGTAAAGGTAAAGGAACCCCTGACCATTAGGTCCAGTCGTGACCGATTCTGGGGTTGCAGCGCTTATCTTGCTTTACTGGCCGAGGGAGCCGATGTACAGCTTCCAGATCATGTGGCCAGCATGACTAAGCCACTTCTGGCAGGCCAGAGCAGTGCACAGAAACGCAGTTTACCGTCCCACTGGAGCAGTACCTATTTATCTACTTGCGCTTTGTGCTTTCAAATTGTTAGGTTGGCTGTAGCAGGGACCGAGCAACGAGAACTCACCCTGTTGTGCGGATTCGAACCGTCAACCTTCTGACCTTAGGCTCTGTTGTTTAACCCACAGTGCCACCCGCGTCCCTTATCAATACAGTAGTTCATACAAAATATGACGACTCTTTCAACCTATGATTGACTTTCTCCAGAATGTAAACCAACCAAAAATTGGATTGACTTGAGATATTTCTGTTTTTTAAATCCCTGAATCGTTTATTGGCAAAATCAGCCCAAGAAACTGCATACCACCATTTGCTGTAAGGCTGAAAGCCTTTCTCCATCCCTACGTCCATCAAAGTGGTATTTCTGGGCTGTGATGCTTCAGTCTCCTTGATTCAATCCCTTCTAAACCTTAATAAGTCTCTTGTGGTACCATGGCTCATTGATAGGAGTGCATTACTCGCATGCAGAAAGTCTCTGATCCAATCGTTTGGGATCTCGAGTTAAAAGGATCAGGTAACAGGTAATATAAAAAATTGCTAACCACAGATTCTGGAGAGCTGCCGTCAGCCAGACTTGACAATTTTGGGCTAGATGGATTAGTCTGAGCTACTTTGACCTCATATAAGGCAGATTCTTATGTTCCTATTAAATTTAAATCCTTATTAAATTCAGTTATCATTCTTCTAATAATTATCATTGTCTCTTCTTGGCATAGTAGTGTTAACTATTTAGAACATGAAGTTTTCGGTAAGGGTCTTTTATTTATTTCTAACCAGTTTTCTCCAGCATCTAGCTTATTTTAAGAGCTTCGTAAACAAAACTATCCAGTGACTGTAAACGCTCCCATACAATGGGAAAAAGCAGCCCTCTGATCTAACCTTCTAAGGAAATTCAAAACTGATATCTTGGCATAGCACTCAGAGCTTGTGTAATGTAAATTAGCACAGGCTTGCCTCCAACGCAAGTGACAAGAGACCTATTGAAATATACATGACTATTTAACTCCATTGATTTCAGTTGGTCTGCTCTGAGTAGGACTTAAGGTTGACTATGTAGTTCAGCAACATCTGGCAGGCCAAAGATTCCCCACACTTTGGCACTGCATTAAAAAAACGAGACAAACACCCATGAAATTAAACACTGAAAGAGAAAAGCAGATGATCTGGGAGGTGAGGAATGAAGGAAGGAGCACAAGAGAAAGGTGAGGACCCATTTTTCCTGTTGCTGCCTCCCTCATATAAAAAAGGGGAAGGATCAGGCTGGTAGAGACATAGGGGATGGGATCTGAAGTATAGAGACCGGAATTTCCAAGTACTCCTGACAATGGGGAATGGAAGCTATAAGAAAGGTGCTCATTGTACCAGGACCTCATATTGCACACTTTGAGGAGAAATGCATATTTCAGTTAACTATGTAGTTCTTAGGCAAAGAACATGTCTTATTTCTCACAGCATATATCACTTTTCGGTATGCAACCCATTATATATATTTCAATAAAGGATGTAGGGTGACAGCCAGTGTCCTCCAGCTGAGATGCAATTAAGCCTGTGCTTTTAAAGAATGGCCTTGGCAGCCACTGTCACCTCAAGGGCAGGTTGGAGGAAACGGTAAGAGAAAGCAGGCATTCTGCCACTAAGCTACAGGTCACTCTAGAAGATAACCCTACGCCACTCCTTACCCTAGCTTTTAACACTCGAGATTTGTGTGTGTGTGTCCCCCATATTTCTGTAATCTTAAAATTGTTTTAATCAGTTTATAATATTGTGTTGTGTTTTAATTGTCACAATTCGCCCTGGGAACTTGGCATAACAAATTGTAATACAGTGGTACCTTTGGTTAAGTACCGTATTTTTCGCTCTATAACACGCACCAGACCATAACACGCACGTAGTTTTTAGAGGAGGAAAACAAGAAAAAAATATTCTAAACGAAATAGTGGATATATGATTTTTGTGGTTCATGCTGTGGCCAGACATGTGATCTGACAGTGAGTTTGGAGTAGCCCAAGGCAAAAATCCTGAGGATCCATGTGGATCCATGCTTTGTAACCACAGAGGAGGGAAGGAAGGGGAACCATGGATCCTCTGCTCACGACTGCAGCAGATCCCCACCATCACCCGCAGGCATTCGCTCCATAACACGCACAGACATTTCCCCTTACTTTCTAGGAGGAAAAAAGTGAGTGTTATGGTGCAAAAAATACGGTACTTAATTCGTTCCAGAGGTCCGTTCTTAACCTGAAGCGCCACTTTAGCTAATGAGGCTAATGAGGCCTCCTGCTGCCGCTGCGCCACTGAAGCAAGATTTCCATTCTCATCCTGAAACAAAGTTCTTAACCTGAAGCACTATTTCTCGGTTAGTGGAGTCTGTAACCTGAAGCGTATGTAACCCGAGGTACCACTGTACTACTTCCGCTACCACTACTAAACAGGACCGGCTAGCTAAACTATTTTTGCAACGTCAGGGTAGCAACTGGAATAAAATATTGGGAGGGCCCAGGTAAGCCCCACCCTGCATAATCGATCACAAGACACAGGGCATGCACACCATTTGAATGGCAATGTTTGTCAGCTATGGCCTGGCAACTTCAAATATTTTTCTTTGGGGTGGGGAAGGGACCTTTGTCCCTAGGAGTTGGCTACTCTGGGCAACATTCATCCTTGGCCCACCTCTGGAGGCCGCAAGTCCTCAGGACACCCCCTCTACTGACCCCAGCAGAGTGAATCCACCCTCTTTTTGCTATCACAACCACCAAAATTGACAGGGTCATGCAGATGAATCTGTTACAGCCTTTCTCTTCCTTATGTTATAGGGGCAAGATGTTTGCAAAGGATGCCTCATCTTGAGATAAATTCCCCGGCCTACTGAAAGTCTAGTAAACAGTCACCATCTGTCCAAGATGTGTTTATTAAATACAAGGTCTACTGCAACAACGGTGTTATTTCTTCTTTAGTGCTCTCTTTCCTTCTCCTTTCACAGGGCGTCCTTTCCCGCGCAGCTTTTTCAGACGTTTCATCTCGTCTTTGAAATCTTCATGTTCATCTCTGAAATGAAAGAAACAAAGCTGGTGAAAAGCATCGAAGCGTTGGTATCTGCAGGGATTTAATTTTTTTTTTTTAAGGGGGAGGAACATAATTGAAAAGTGGGAGCAGGCAAGTTTCAAACTAAACAATGCCTGCACATTTTGCCTCGTATTTAGTGTTCAAACATAGTTGCACTATTTTCTTACATGAAATGGGATAGCCACCATAATGTTGGATGGGTTTGAATGAGAAATAGGAGACAAGCCTCATGTTTAGTTCTTTAGCGAGTGTCTTCTCAAACAGCTCATAGGCCAGCTTTGCATATAACACTATACCATGGTTTCTTCAACAAGGTATGATTTGACTTTATTTATTAAATTTATATCCTGTTCTTTCTCCAAAAGGAGGCCTCGGGGGCAAACATGTCAGCACTAAAATAACACTATTAAAACTTCCAGAATCTGTTAAAACCAACCTTTAAGCTATCAAAGGCCTGGGTAAGCTGTAGAACAGATAACAAACCATGCGTGGCTTGTTTTGTGAAACGCTTGGGTTTGTTTTCTGGATGTTTTGCCTTTGAATCTTAATGAACATCTCCAGTGGGATGGCCCATTCAAGCCATTGCTAAAGAAGGGTGGTACATTTGTATGCAACACCAAGTCATTGTTAAAAAAATAAACCAAGATTCTTATACCAGCAACAAACCCTGGCTTCAAATCATGGTTTGTGGCAGCAAACAAGCCATAGTTAAGCTGCTGGAGAGGGTGTGGATAATCAGTCAAACCATGGTTTAACGTCATGTGTGAACCAGACCAGAACCTCAAGGGTGACCTGAAGAGGTAAGTATATGTAAGAAGGTGACATCTCACCAATCTTCTAATAAAACTAACTTCTTAGACTTATAGAGCATAAATATTTAAGTTTGACCCTTAATGGTAGCAATGCTACTGACCATAGTCCACAATTTTCAAGTCACAACCATGAGGGCTAGGAATATACTTTCATAAAATGGAAATTGAGATCAATGCCTTTCAGGAATTCAGGTTTGAGGTACAATAATGGGATGGCCTATGTAAAGACTCACAGAAATGCCTCAGCTAAGAGCAATACAAATTTCCCTTGCAGCCAAGAAAAAGATTTCCTGTGATGTACTCTTTATCCTTTACTAGTTATCCTTTTAGTTTCCCTGCTTAACACATTTTTGGAGCTTGTACCCTTCTGTCAATGTGGTATTATTAAAACTGCCAGGGATCATGCAAAAGTTTTGAAGGGGGTGGGGGGAGCTTTAATGAGACCCAAGAGAGAAATCACTTCACGTGTCTTGTTTGGCTGCAGGAAGCATTCTGCTTACACTTCATAGGATCAGAGTATGCCTTTTAATAAAGCCAACTTTGATTAAAGAGTCTTGAACTGAATTAGAGCTTTAATTTTGATTTACCTTTCCGAGTTGTTCTACTTGTCCATTAGCGAGATAATGTCGTTTGCCTAAGGCTGTCAAGCTGCTAATATTATTAGATGTTCATGAAGTACCTTTCAGGCCGTGATTTTGTTCCACCCCCATAAAATGCCTACTGACTATTTGCCTGCAGCCAAATGCATTTCTGAAAAGTGAGATTGTGAACCCATGCAGGCATCTCTGAGTAAGAGACCTGCTAAAGAAAGGTGCTTGCAAGAGCCAAGTGTGTAATTTACATCTTTCCTGCACCAAAGGGAGGCCCTCCTGTGAAATGGGCAGCTGTGACATTTTCTCCCCAGCAACAGAGAACACCAGGATGGCTGTTATACCGGATTTAAAAACAGCAGCATTCACTGTCTGTTATGTGAGAAGCATTTTGAAGCCAGTATGATGTCAAAAAAAGCTTGATTTCATGGCTTAAAATGTTGTTTGGAAGACGCTGGCCTGATAACAGAGAAAACAGGAAACCATGGCTCATATCCAGCAATAAAGCTACCTTGTGGGTCCAGTTTTATGGAACTCCCTTCCAGCTGAAGTCAGACAAGTCCCCTCCCTGTTGGGCTGAAGACTTTAATTCAGTAGGCATTTTAATTGATGTTTGATTTTATAGCTTTAACTGATTTTAAATTTTTTGTATTTATCTTCGTAAAACACTTTGATTATTGTAGTTCAGTGGTATACAAATGAATCAATAAATAAAAACTGGAGGGCAGAAAGTTCCCCTCTCTTGATTCCACTAAAAAGACCTGAATTTGGAATCTTGTGCACACAAAACATCTGGTTCCTTCCTCTCTGCCTGAAGCAAAGAAGCAGGCTCAAACCACCTTCACCAGCTGTAGATTTTAAGGAGCTACCTTCTCCTCCCAGTCCCCTATTCTCCCTTCATCATCACCCCCTTGCCTGGATCACCTGTAGAGGCCATAGTAGCGAAGTTTCGTCATGAGGTTGTGGTAGGTATTGTGCGGAGGATACCAGCCATAAACTTCCTTCCGTTTCGCATAGGGCTGCTCGCTTAGCAGCTTCACGACTTTCATGGACGATGGATCAGTTGGGCGAGCCACTTCTCCAAATATCCGAGCGCTCAAGTGGGCCATCCGTAAAGCGTAGTAGGAAAGATTGGACGACATCTCCAAGCACAAACTGGGCGGCACATGGAATTGTAGGCACCTCCTCACTAGAAATGGTGGAAGGCTGCAGTAGTGAGACAGTCCAGTATGCCAAGTTTCAATCAAACGTCTACTTCCATTTTCAATCTCTATTTTAAAAGAACATACAAAGTGCCTTGCAATTTCAATATTTTTCTTCTAAAGATTATCATTAAGCCTTCATATTCTTAAAACATTTTGTACCTTCAAAACTTACCTTTTCCATTAAGCTATCACCATAGCAGAGACATCACCTTGCCAACAAAGGTCCGTATAGTAAAAGCTATGGTTTTCCCAGTAGTGATGTATGGAATTGAAAGTTGGACCATAAAGAAGGCTGATTGCCGAAGAATTGATGCTTTTGAATTATGGTGCTGGAGGAGACTCTTGAGAGTCCCATGGACTGCATGAAGATCAAAACTATAAATTATTAAGGAAACCAGCCCTGAGTTCTCACTGGAAGGACAGATCCTGAAGCTGAGGCTCCAATACTTTGGCCACCTCATGAGAAGAGAAGACTCCCTGGAAAAGATCCTGATGTTGGGAAAGATGGAGGGCACAAGGAGAAGGGGACGACAGAGGACGAGATGGATGGATAGTGTTCTCGAAGCTACCAGTATGAGTTTGACCAAACTGCGGGAGGCAGTGGAAGACAGAAGTGCCTGGCGTGCTCTGATCCATGGGGTCACGAAGAGTCGGACACGACTAAACAACAACAACAACATTGCCATAGCCCAGCCTTCCCCAGCCTAGTGTCTTCTAGATACTTTGAACAACAGTTGCCATCATATTTGATCATTGGCTATGCAGGCTGATGCTGATGGGAGGAGCTGCAGTCCAGAATATCTAGAGGACACCAGGTTGGAGTAGCCTCCTAGTTCAAACTCTGAGCAACTAAAAAGAAGTCTAAACATTTGCATATGCAAATATGTCCCATTACTAATGGCCCTTTTTTACATCCTCTTGAGTTCTTTTGCCTGGCTTGAACTTTTATAGGCCCATCTGGACTATATATTTAAAGCAGCGTCAGATCATTTTAAAGAGTTGTGGTGGGCACTAGAGAATCTTGGAAAGTGTAGTTTGTTAAAGCTGCTGATAACTGTTAGGAGATCTTTATTCCTCTCATGGAGCTACATTTCCCAGAGTTCCCTGGGTAGAATTGGTTGTTAAACCAACCTGAGAACTGTGGCTCTGTAGTTAGATTGTCTCCTACAACTCCCAGCACCCTTTAACTACATATCCCAGGATTCTTTGGAGGGAGCCATAGCTGTTTAAAGTGCCATGATACTGCTTTAAACGTATAATGCAGATATGGCCATAATGCTTTTTGCTTTTCTGGATGGAGGACCGAGACGGGTGGGTGAGACAACGAGACTGTGTGAAGAAATTGGCACTCTGTTGAAAGGCAAAATTTGCATTTGTTGCTCCAACTGCTTTCGCCTAGGGCGCATGCCCCCATTGCTACCATGCAGCCCTGGAAAGTTGCTGAGAAGAGAAATCGGCCCCTGGACTGAAAAGGGCTAGGGAACCTGCGGCCTTCCAGATGCTGTTTCAATTGCACTCTACCTCTCACCAGCCCCAGTACAAGGATTCGATATAGCAGGGACTTCTTTTCAAGAGAGATAGCTTAGGGAAAGAAAGGAGGAAGAAGCTGCAGGAGGAGCCTGGGCGCTTTTGCTCACAAGATGCCTGCTTCTTGGGAGAAAAGCAATGACAAACCTAGACAGCATCTTAAAAAGCAGAGACATCACCTTGCCAACAAAGGTCCATAAGACCCTGATGTTGGGAAAGATGGAGGGCACAAGGAAAAGGGGACGACAGAGGACGAGTTGGTTGGATAGTGTTCTCGAAGCTACCAGCATGAGTTTGACCAACTGCGGGAGGCAGTGGAAGACAGGAGTGCCTGGCGTGCTCTGGTCCAGGGGGTCACGAAGAGTCGGACACGACTAAACGACTAAATAACAACAACAACAACTGCTATCTCTCGCTGTGTTAAACCGGGTTTAATCTCACGGGAAGGGCACGTCGGGTTGCAAACCTATACGGTATCCGTTCCCGGAAAACGGATCCTAATCATCCTGACGCAAGGCTGGACTCTGGAGCGCGTTTCCTGGAGAGTAAGTTCAGAGATCCCATCGCGATCTGTACGGATTTCAGCCTAGCGTAACGTAAGGAAGCGCGCACGGATGCGACTCGCTCCGAGGAAATGAAATTAAACGCACCCAGTTCCAAAGTTAAATGCTCCCGCAAGTCCGTGCCCAGGACTCTCTCCTGGGAGTTTGCAAACGGCTTGGCTCACAACCCTCCCGGGAAAATGAAAGCAGGAGCAACCCTTTGCAAAGCGCTCCCTCCCGCATCTCACCTGCCCAAAGCGCTCCTCCGCCTGCAGGAAGCGTGCTCCCTCCTAAGCGCTCCGGGTCCGAGTCCGCGCGCAAAATCTCGAAAGCGTAAGGCGCCGCCGAGGGGAACCTTGGAAGGTGAACACGCGCATGCGCAGTATCCCCAAAGGATGCCGCCATTCGGCCGGGCCCGGGAGTGACGTCAGCGTACGGAACCCAGAGGCTCGCGGGACTCCTCTTTCAGCAGCGAGGAGCTGCAGCGCGTTTGCTCCTTAAGTGACATCTAGGCGGCTGGCAGGCCTTGTCCCGTGTAGTAGCCAAGATCCTACGGCGCACACCTAAGCCTATTAAAGCCAAGGGGCTGGCACTCCTGTATGCACTTTACAGAGGACTAAAAACCCAATGAAGGTTTCTGTTTACACGTGCCTGCCTCTGCACAGGATCGGGATGCTGTTCATACAAACAGTCCTAAGCCTGTGGGTTTAGATGGGAATCTGGGTGCGCACTTGTTACGCTCCAATCCTATGCACTTGGGAGCAAACATTGCTGAACTCAGTGGGAATTGCTTCCGATAGACACAGGATCCAGCTGCACTTTCCGTTAATCGCTGTGGGGTTCGAACACTTCGATTTGATTTTTTTATTTTATTAAGAGTGTTACAGTCACAACAACGCCCTCTGCAAGTTTTATCTGGAAATATTACCTGCGATTGAACAAATTTGGTGTTGCTTCTGAGCAAACATGCCTAGGCTTGCAAGTGAAGACTGCCCATTCTGCACTCGCCTATGCCTGGATAATGCCCACAGGGTCAGGTTGTTAGGATGCAATTCTATCCACAGCACTTACTAGGAAGGAAATGCCACAGAATATAGTTGTTGTTTAGTTGTTTAGTCATGTCTGACTCTTCGTGACCCCTTGGCCAGGCACTTCTGTCTTCCACTGCCTCCTGCAGTTTGGTCAAACTCACGCTGGTAGCTTCGAGAACACTGTCCAACCATCTCGTTCTCTGTTGTCCCCTTCTACTTCTGCCCTCAAGCTTTCCCAACATCAGGGTCTTTTCAAGGGAGTCTTCTCTTCTCATGAGGTGGCCAAAGTATTGGAGCCTCAGAATATAGTACCACTGATCATTACCTGTAAGAATGTACGGGGTTCTGAATGGATAGCAGAAATCATACACATGGGGGGAGTGAGCCCTATTGGCTTCAGTGGGCCATATGCCTCTCTATACATCAAGATCTTCACAACAGGCTATTTTCTGCTGCTTCCTTAGGAAGAAGAAGAAGAAGAGTTTGGATTTGATATCCCGCCTTTCACTCCCCTTCAGGCGTCTCAAAGCGGCTAACATTCTCCTTTCCCTTCCTCCCCCACAACAAAGGGAAAGGGAAAGGGCCCTATCAGTAGTGCCCCCACTATTGTGGAATGTTTTCCCTGAAGAGGCTCACTGGGTGTCTGTCTTGATCATTTTGATGCCAGAGAAGGACCTTTTTATTTCCCTATACATTTTAATCTAAGCAGTTTTACTGCTATTCAGATCCTTACTTTGCTCCTTCACATTAATTTGTGGGTCAGTGCAAGGTACCGCACAACCTTAGGTGGGCAGCCTTAGATTTTTACAGGGTCCTTCCTCAGAGAGGGAGAGATATTGCAGCTGAGAGTTATGTCTGTATCCCTTTCCTAGAGTATCCATGTTTATCCCATAGAACTTCCTGTAACTTTGAAAATGAGTCCAATTTTCTGATTCAAAATATAATATTTCAGGAAGACAGGACCTTCTCATTCTGGGGTACAATCCTCTTGCTTTGATGCCGCAAGAATGCACACAGGGAGTGCTACAATTAAAATGAGGCTGCATTTTAAATTGTATTTTAACCCGTATTTTAATAAACTGGTTCCCCCCCTCCCATTATGTTTTATTGTAATTTTATTGGTGTTAGCCGCCCTGAGCCCAGCTCTGGCTGGGGAGGGCAGGGTATAAATAAATTATCATCATCATCATCATTATACTGATGTTCACCTCCCTACCCACAAAGTAAAACTGGCAGGCACTGAAAAGTGTGGAATAAGTGCTCCTGTTTTTTATTTTCAAAACAGTTGCAAACAAATCTGAAAGTTTGTTTCAATAGAAGCATGGGATGAAATAAAAGAGCCTTCTCACTGAAGCGCATTATGTGTTGATAGCGTTATTTGCTGCTTTTTATTAGGTAGCACAGTGGCTCACAAAGGCGGCAGGCGGGTGGGCGCTGTGCCGGCAAAGTGTGGCCCATAAAGCCACACCAATAAACAAAAGAGCTCACGTCATTTGCGCAAGGTGCCTTGTTTACTTCTCGGCAGAATGGAGGAGGCTTTGTATAATTCATAAAGCCATAAATGGTTTGGGGCCCCCATTTGCTCTCACTTCTGTTTTCCCACTTTCCTCAGGGAACTGCAGACTGGCTGCTTCCCAGAACAATAGTTTAAGGTTACTTTGGTATGGGGATCTGCATTTATGACCTTCTGCCATATATTCATAGCGTGGGGACCTTAAATGCCTGAGATTGTGGAGCGTTATTTCCTGTGGAATCTGCCTCTCTCTTGCATGGGCCCCATAGTGTATAGTGTATGCATTTTAAGCAGCATTATACCACATTAAACTGTTCTGGTCCCCCCCCCCCCAAAAAAAAACCCTGGGAACTGTAGTTTGTAAAAGGTGCTGGACATTGTCAGGAGACTTCTAGTCCTCACAGAACTACAATGCCCAGAGTGGTTTAACAGTTAATCCCCCTTCCCAGGGATTAGATGGGGTCCTTCCCACTTTGATCTGAAAAGCTGGGAATTTAAACTGGGACCTTTTGCTTGAAAAGCATGGGCTCTGAGCTACAGGCATTCCCCATCATCATCATCATCATCATCATCATCATCAACAACAATAATGCTCCCCCCATACACATCTAGCTGGGTTTCCCCAGCCACTCTGGACAGCTTCCAGGGAAAAAAGGGATTCCTGGCATCATCACAAGGCTTTCTAGTGATTGTTGATGCTGCAACCAAGGCTCATGAGCTGCCTGCTCTATTGTTGATTTATTGTATGCCACTATGGACAAACAGATTAATTACTGTTCCGGCCACTACCATTGCTGATAAAGGCTGGGGGTTTTTTGGGAGAGGGGGTGTATTTGTGGGCAGCACACACTGATCTCTCTCCTATCTGTCTGGCAATCTTTGGGATTGATGAGCAGCAAAGTTTACATAAGGAAAGAACTATGTTTGCATTAGTGTTGCCATCTCCTATATAATTTCATCCAGATCATGAACATGGCTCTGCAGATCCCATGATAGAATGCCTGCTTGATCAGGAGCTTCCTCCTCCTCCTCCTCCTCCTCCTCTTCTTCTTCTTCTTCTGCAATCACTCGTAGCCAAGTAAGATTGTCTTCCATAAACACGGTTTTAACAATGAGTCCGTAAGTGACTGTGGAGGCCAATTCTGGATCCACACATCTTTCCACAGTGGGGGACATTGGTTTCCGGGCAGGAGTTGATCATGGTGTGGATTTGCCAAGCGTGCCTTCCTCTTAGCACAGTTCTCCCTTGTGTCCTGAGTTCAAGTATCTTCAAAGCCCATGACACCTTTGGTTAAGGCTGTTCTCCAACTGGAGCACTCTCAGGCCAGTGTTTCCCAGTTGTCACTGTTTATACTACATTTTTTTAGATTTGCGTTGAGACAGTCTTTAAACCTCTTTTGTTGACCACCAGCATTACGCTTTCATTTTAATGTTCGGAATACAGCTGTTGCTTTGGAAGACAGTAATCAGGCATCCACACAACATGACCAGTCCAACGAAGTTGATGTTGAAGAATCGTTGCTTCAACACTGGTGATCTTTGCTTTTTCCAGTACACTGATATTAGTTCACCTGTCTTCCCAAGTGATGTCTAAACTTTTTCGGAGACACCGTTGATGGAATCTTTCGAGGAGCTGGAGATGGTGTTTATAAGTGGTCCATGTTTCACAAGCATATAGTAAGGTTGGTAGTACAATAGCTTTGTAAACAAGCATTTTGGTTTCCCCGCGAATGTCTCGGTCCTCAAACACTCTGCGCTTCATTTGGGAGAAAGCTGCATTCGCAGAGCTCAGGCGATGCTTGATTTCGGCATCAATGTTGGCCCTTGTGGAAAGATACTGTAACTGCCTAGGTAGGTGAAGTGATCAACATTTTCCAACGTTACACCATTGAGTTGGATCTGTGGCGCTTCAGAGGGGTTATTTTGTACTTGTTGGTGTAGCACTTTGATTTTTTGGATATTGAGTGATAGGCCAAGCTTTTCGTAAGCTTCTGCAAAGATATTTAGGATGGTTTGGAGGTCATCCTCTGAGCGTACACACACTACGTTGTCATCAGCATACCAAAGCTCTATGACGGAAGTTACGGTAACCTTACTCTTTGCTTTCAGCCTGCTCAGATTGAAGAGCTCACAAGGGTCATAGGAACATGCAAGCCCACTCACCATGACAAGGTGATGATCCAGCGAGTGGGGCTTGATGAGCATACACACAACAACAACAACGCAGTATTCTTACGTGCTGTGTGATCTTCCGATGCACAATATCATAGGCACACACAACAAGATACTTGAATCATCCGTCTTCACAAACCATTTTAGAGAAGATCTACATCTTAATTCTAGAAAGGGAATTTGGAACTCACAGAACACATTTCTCCAGGGGTTTCAAAACAGCATTAGATGGCCCACAAAACCCCATTATGCATTGTAGTGTACATAATGCAGAAGCTAAAGTGCTGCGAATGGGAAACTGAGTTGAAAGTGCTGCAATACATGGGGGGATGTCTGGGACTTAAGGGATCCCCGGACAACAGAGATTCATTGCAGTTGACTCGCTCAGCTGCAATCCTAACGCCAGTTACCTGGGAGTAAGCCCCATTGAAATCAGTGGGACCTACTTCTGAGTAAGCAGTCATAGGCTCATGCAGTACAACTTAGTACCCAACACACATCCCTCCACCTCTCCCTTTATAAGCTGTTTTCTCTTTAAGGAGTGGAAGAAATCAGTGGCAAAAGCATATTGATTCAGTCATCATGCACTATTGCAAAACGGAATTAAATGACAGAGCATGCTGAAAAGAAAAGGCGTAATGGAAACATCTGGCACTGTGCTGATAAAACTCTTGCAGCAACTACCCTTTTAAGAGCTCCCCTGGAAACTCACCCATTCATCATGGGCTTCCAGACTGAAGAAACGCAGCTATCTATGCCTAACTGTGTTTGCCCAAGTGTAAAAAACAAAAACAGAAATCCATAGGTAACACCCTGGGAAGATAATAGTCTCTCAAAATTAGTAGCAGCCCCCTTAGTCATCAGAGGTGTTAAGTGGTATGTTGTGTTCAGCTGTTAGCACTTGGGGGGGGGGGGGAATCTGCAAGTATGGTCAAGGCGCCTCTCTCTCATGCCAGCTAGGCTACTCCATTTTTTCAGGAGGCTTCTCTGTGGCCCGTTTTGCAAATATTGCTAAGCTATATCAAATGAGCAGGTTCACCCCTATCCATCTTCCCTCTCTCCACCCCCCTTTCTTTTCTTTTTTCCCCTTCTTCTCCCCCTAATGCCTCAACAAATGAAATGGATTTGTAAAAATGTTACATGAAAAAAACAAAAACGAGGCACTACACTTCTGTAAAACAAGAAAATCCTTAATAAAATAAAAAACTTTCTTAAAAAAAAAATGAGCAGGTTCCTTCCTTGAGTGAATATCAAGCCAATGCTCCTCACCTGGTCCTGTGGCTTAGCACAGTGTTACATCCAAACTCAGACTTGTGTCTGCCTCCCCCAGAAAAACCGCAATCAGCAAGGCCAAGAACAAATCTTAGATACAGCTCATGGATTGTATGGGGCGAGAGGCAACACTGAGCCAAACCCTAGCTTAGTCCTGGTAGCATGGCAGTGGCAGGACTGCGAGAGGAGTGGTATGGCTGTGATCTTCATTATGGGAACCTGCATGCCTGCTCTTTCATGCTAAGCCATGGTTTGGCTTAGCTTCACGTGTTAACTGAGTCATTGTGTGAGACGAGGATCAAAAAGGTCACTGAGGGAAATTGGAAGCAAGCAACACTTATATAGACCTGCTATTGCACTACTGGAGGGGAGCTATCACTCAGCAATAGAAGTTCTATGTTTGAGAAAATGGCTCTGTGGAAATCCTCATATGAATTAACCCAATCTGTGTCTCCTGGACTAATATACGAATTAGCTGTCCACTAGATCGTGTGCTTCCTGGATCGTTGCAATGAAGTTCTCAACTAAAAAATGAATTAAAAATGTATATTTAACAACTTAGCTATACTTTCATGTGCTTTTGGTTTTTGTTTTTAAATCCCAGATTAATGCAGAAATGGGACCGAATAGAAATAGTCCACCTTAATCTGGGATTTTAAATGAAAATTTGGACTTAGATATGCAGTTATGCATAATAAAGTATGCATTTCTTCCTATATAGATAAAAATGTAAGGCTGTTGTCATGCTGCAGTTTGCGTGGCCAATAGGCAGTCATGCCAACTCCAGCATAACAACAGAGTGGCAGGCTGCTCAGGTCAGGTGTTTAACAAAGACAGGGGAGGTCCTTCACAGAGTGCTTTGCCCTCCCCTGTTAAACATGGCTGCATCGAGGTTCAACAAAGTGGGGGAGGTGCTTCAGAAAACCACGCCTCCCCCTCCTTTAAAAGTGGGTGGTGCTTGGAGTGAGCTGCAATGGATGAGTAAGGTGTAAAGAGTCTGGCCAGGTATGGGAGAAGAGGGAAAACAGAGCAAGCAGGGGTGGCAGCTCCTAATAAAACACGTCTCTCCAAATACACGTTCTGTCTGAAATAGTGAGAACTGCTGCTAGTCACTGTATTCAAGGGTGCCACAACTATGACTTGGAATGGAGTGTGAGAGGTGGGGCAGGGGTGCCAAATTTGGGCAATGCACAGGGTGCCATTGAAATATAAGACCCCCAAGGTCCATCCCACGCCTGTACACAATGCTGAGCTTCATGGACCAGCAGCCCTTTTCCTCCTCACCCTCAGGGTCTTGGCCATAGAAAGCCAAAACAAGCAGTCTCTCAAAATCACAAACAGCCTCTGAGAGTGAATCATTGGCAGTGTTAAGTGGTATGTTGTGCTCAGTGTAGTTCTTGTAGGGAGATCTGGAAGTCTGGCCCAGGTGCCTTCTGGCTGTGCTATGCTGTGATCATCTCCTCCTGTTTATGGAAGGTGCCCAACTCTGACCCTTTGCTGTTGTAGGATCTGATTCAGAGGGTTCCTGGCCACCAGATTCCAAATGTCCTTATTGGACGTCTGTCCATGTGTGTATCAGAGGGGCTGAAGCATTTACTGAAGCCTCAAAACCTATGTTTTCGGGAAGATTGCTGGGAACTCGAGACTGTGCCTCTCTCTCAGATTCTGAGTTGTCAGAAACCTTTTAGCCCTAAGAGTTGTGCCCCTGCTCAGCAGCTTCAGCTTCAGAGTCAAATACAGTGGTACCTCGGGTTAAGTACTTAATTCGTTCCGGAGGTCCGTTCTTAACCTGAAACTGTTCTTAACCTGAAGCACCACTTTAGCTAATGGGGCCTCCTGCTGCCGTCGTGCCGCCGGAGCACGATTTCTGTTCTTATCCTGAAGCAAAGTTCTTAACCTGAGGTAATATTTCTGGGTTAGCAGAGTCTGTAACCTGAAGCGTATGTAACCTGAAGAGTATGTAACCCGAGGTACCACTGTACTTGGTTTCGCTCCTTAGCTGGTGACCTTACAGCGTTTGTGTCTTGAACATGGCTGACCTTTAGTGTTACTCAGGGCATTATGGGAAATCAAAACAGTAGTGGCCTGTGCCAGAGTAGTGACACCACTGCCAGGAAAGCCTGCCTGAGGGGAAGCATTGGTTTCTTTGTTGTAGGAAAAATGTGCTAAGGAACCCTTCAAGCTTGGGCCACCTATGGTCCCTCTGTACTTATAAAATTTCTCTTGAATAAGCCCTACACAACTTATGTTCTAGCATGCTTCTAAGATGAGAATAAATTACCCCACACTTGTGCATCTATCCTTTTGGTCAAATTACTGGTGTAGGCTTGCAAGAGATTGGAAAGCCAGGAGAGATGGAGAGGGGGCTTGGACCCCAGGGCTAAGCCAAGGTGTATCATTTGGAGTAATTGCTCCCATTTGTCATCCAGGCCTGTAATAGCTTTGAAGTAAAATAAATCATTAGTCGGAGGCAGGTCTATAGTATGCTTATATAAGGAAGCTATAATGTATGTGAAACCCTTTGGACTGTTTGAAATGTGCTGTATGGAGTCTAAGCATTATTTTGGGACTGCTGGTATAGATGAAAAAACTTCAACATCCATTTTAAGTTGAATTCAATCACACCTTCAGATGCCAGGATAAGGAACTACAGACATACTCACCAAGCCCTCAGCCTCTACCCATAACTTCACACTAGCTAAGTTATAAAATCGCAGTGGTTTGCACCAAGAAGGTTGAGTCAAGTGTAGTTCAAGGAGCATCAATTGTAAACATCTGCCTGTACTTACTTCAGATTTAGGGAAAGGACTTCGCTCAGTACCTGTGTCCACCACCTCCACACCCTGTTTTGGATGCTAAATTGACAGGGAACGCATTGCAATGACTTTTCTGTGGGG
Source organism: Podarcis gaigeae (assembly GCF_964106915.1). Lineage (NCBI taxonomy): Eukaryota > Metazoa > Chordata > Lepidosauria > Squamata > Lacertidae > Podarcis > Podarcis gaigeae. Next base: position 22,271,205 of record NC_139686.1, on the reverse strand, counting down.
GTCCTATGTTGCCATGCTAACCTCATCCCTAGTGTTTATTGTGGTTCAGCCTTAGTACCAAAATATAGTCTAAAGCAGCCTTTCTCAACTGTGTGCCCCCATATGTTGTTGAACTACAACTCCCATCACCCCTAGCTAGCAAGGCCAGAGCTCAGGGATGATGGGAGTTGTAGTCCAACAACATCTGGGGACCCACAGGTTGAGAACCGCTGGTCTAAAAGCACATGGAGGCTCCTTACTGAAGCATCTGCCTTGTATGCATGGAGAAGGTCCCAGGTTCAATCCCTAGCAGTCTCTAGGTAGGGCTGGGGAAAGCTTCTGCCAGAAACCCTGGAAAACGGCTGCCAGTCAGTGTAGACCAGGGGTTGTCAACCTGGTCCTTACCGCCCACTGGGCATTTCAGGATTCTAGGGGGGCGGTAGGGGGTTCTACGGCACAAGCTGAATCCTCCTTCCATCGAGCACTGGTGGGCAGTAAGGAAATTTTACCATCAAGAAAAATGCATTAGTGGGCAGTAGGTATAAAAAGGTTGACTACCCCTGGTGTAGACAAACCTGAGCTAGATGGATCGATGGTCTGGCTCAGGATAAGGCTGGTTCCTATGTTCCTATGACTAGGATTAATATAACAACAACAACAACAACAATAATTTATTATTTATACCCCGTCCATCTGGCTGAGTTTCCCCAGCCACTCTGGGCGGCTCTCAATCAAATGTTAAAAACAGTACAGCATTAAATATTAAAAACTTCCCTGAACAGGGCTGCCTTCAGATGTCTTTTAAAGATAGGATAGCTGAAGGGAGGGTGTTCCACAGGGTGGGCGCCACTACCAAGGAGGCCCTCTGTCTGGTTCCCTGTAACCTCACTTCTCACAATGAGGGAACTGCCAGAAGGCCCTCAGCGCTGGATCTCAGTGTCCGGGCTGAATGATGGGGGTGGAGATGCTCCTTCAGGTATACAGGACCGAGGCCGTTTAGGGCTTTAAAGGTCAGCACCAACACTTTGAATTGTGCTCGGAAACGTATTGGGAGCCAATGGAGTAGGCCTCACAATGGCAGCTCAGTGATCCACCTTCAAGGAACACACAGCCTCTGGGTGTAAGGCCTTAGTTCCATCATTAGGTAATTACAACAAGAAACCATTTTGGGCAGCATCCACGCTGCTGAAAATATTAAAGCATTTTTCTTCCTATACCTTTACTTCCATTCTTCATTGTGGCTTAAGAGATTCAGTGGGGAAAACAGGTCTTCTTCACTTTGAGAATTCCTCTCTCCTTTCTGTGCATTTGCCACCGCCTCAATTTATAATCTGTGCTTTGTGATCTAATCATTTTTACAGAAACCCATTGCAATATTCACAAAACTATTAGGTTTTCAGGTGGGAAAGCAGAAGCTGCAGGCACAGATGAACTCTGAAGAACCACGGAGTGCATTTTTCATGCAAATGATCCAGTCCTAAGGAACATGGGGAGGAGAAAAATTCAAAACTTGTAGATGGATGCAGTAGGCTTTTTATAAATAGATTTTTTTCATCCTCGGCATCAGCTGTTCTTATAGATATTTTCGTGCTATTGAGTAAAGCTACTCAGCTGGGACTAGCTGCCAGCAAAGATACAAAAGAATGAGGTTTTTCTTTTCTGTCCTCCTGCAAATATAAAGAACTTTGGAGGAATGCTCCTCATTGGGTCTGTGGGATTTTTCTTTCTTTCTTGTTTTCCTTCTCTCAACTCCAGACCTCCTATAGCAATTTCCTAACATTCACAAATGTTGACTAAAAATAACTGCTGCCTTGTATTTCATTGGATGCCAGCCGTTCGCAGCAAAGCAAGTCACCAGCTGGGGCTGGCATTGTGGAGACGAGGCATTCATTCTTGAGAGAGGCAGGATTAAGCTCCAGGTCTATTTCTCAATGAGTCTGTGGGTGCAATTCACATTGATCAATGGGAACACTCCCACTGAAATGTCTCTGGAGTGTTTCAAGGGGGCGGAGCACTACTGAGAATACAGTAATAGTGCCACTGTATTCTGCTCTGGTCAGACCTCACCTGGAGTACTGTGTCCAGTTCTGGGCACCACAGTTCAAGAAGGACACTGACAAACTGGAACGTGTCCAGAGGAGGGCAACCAAAATAGTCAAAGGCATGGTAACGATGCCTTATGAGGAACGGCTAAGGGAGCTGGGTATGTTTAGCCTAGAGAAGAGGAGGTTAAGGGGTGATATGATAGCCATGTTCAAATATATAAAAGGATGTCGCATAGAGGAGGGAGAAAGGTTGTTTTCTGCTGCTCCAGAGAAGCGGACACAGAGCAATGAATCCAAACTACAAGAAAGAAGATTCCACCTAAACATTAGGAAGAACTTCCTGATAGTAAGAGCTGTTCGACAGTGGAATTTGCTGCCAAGGAGTGTGGTGGAATCTCCTTCTTTGGAGGTCTTTAAGCAGAGGCTTGACAACCATATGTCAGGAGTGCTCTGATGGTGTTTCCTGCTTGGCAGGGGGTTAGACTCGATGGCCCTTGTGGTCTCTTCCAACTCTATGATTCTATGATTCTATGAGATGACCCAGCCATGCAAGTGTATATGAGTGGCATTTGCTACCATGTCTCCTTTAGTCCATAAATGCTATGTAAATCGTTGTGTTATTTTCTGCATTGCTTTTAGGTTTCCCTATTCATTGAAATTTATTCTATAATTACATCATTAGGCTCAGCCACAGCAGATGGTATTAGTGGAATATGAAGTGCAGTGGCATGGAAGCAGCAAACACAGGATGGGATGGAAATCACAGCCTCCTTCCATTCCAAGCTACTGGTCACAATGGCTCTATGCTACTCCCAAGATCAGAGGCAGTGGAAGAGGGGACTTCCGGAGGCGGCGCCTCCAACAATGGCGGATTCCCTCTGATTCAGAGGGAGACAGCTCCACAGAAATCGGGTCTTACCGCTGCAGCGAAGCGGGGACCCTTTCGAAAACCGCAGGTGGAAGAAGCCTGTGACTGTGAGACTCAGCGGGCACCGTTTGCACCCCCCCCCCGTTTGGCAAAGGGACCCTACAAAGGGCTCCGGAGTGAGACGGGGGATGGCGCGGTGATGAGTTTTTCGCTACTTCTGTGGAGCGAAGCTGCACAGCTGATGTCGGAGAGCGCTGTCCTTTTTCCTGTGATAATTCGGACTCTAAACAACAACCGTGAGTAGGATAATTGAAACTTTTGGACTTAAAAATACCCTTAAATTTGAGCTGAGACGGGAAGGTGTAAACAGGAAGTCCGCCTCCCGTTCCTTGTATAAAGAACAAAGCAAAGATTTTACAAGCTAAAAGCCGGGTAAATTGACAGCCTGGAATTTCCTGCACTCTTAACCATCAATCCCCCTAGTCAGCAGGTGGAAAGGGGGAAAAATTGACTTTTTAATCCTGCAGAGTGTGTGTCAAGAAAGTAAGTCTCCACTGTCCCTAACCTGGGGACGGAATGACAGGAAAGAAACTGCCGGTGATGCTTACAACTTGAATTTAGAAAAAATTGACAGACAGAATTGGAAAAGGGGAAAAATAACTCCAATGCTGCCTTCTGCCTGTTTGTTTTATGCTGAAAGGAAACAAAATATCTGAAAATTGAAAGTAACTTTTTCCTTTCTGGTTACATTTTAAAAATGGATGCCAAAAAGTAACTACACCCCCTAGAGGAAGTCTGCCAGTGTGTTTTGTTACAATTTATAAAGAGAACATTGTAACTGGGAAAACCAGACCGTGGGACTAGCTCCCTGACCTGAACTAGAAAGGAAGTTTTATCTGCCCTGGACAAAATATATGATGTGCTGCTGCAGCTGGATGAGAAAATGTCTTTGATGAATCAAAAGATGGACTATATAACAGCTGCAGTCAGCAAGGAGGTGCCAATGGGAGATGTAGTTACAGAAACTGCACAACAATTCATTCAGGAAGTTGGCTTAACAGAGCAAGTGCAAGGGCAGAGAAAGATGGAAGAGGTTGCAAATGCACCTCAAAAGACAAAGAGACTTCAAGTCCTACATGATCAAAAGTTGCAACATTGGGAAATGGAACTTGGAGGACACTGGCCAAATTTTGGACTTAAGAAATTTTTTATCTCTGGTGGGACTGTGAAACAGGTGGAAGATTATTTCTGGAATAATTGCTTTCTGGATTACAAACTAAATGTTGGGTAGTGCATCACCGGGGAATGGGACAACTGGATAAAAGGAAATGAAGAATATTATTGTACGGAACTCCCTGGAGACTGGCTCCCCAAAGAGAAAGAGAAGAGAATGCGAAAGAACCCAACAGGGAATAAGGATGTATGTAAATATAAACAGAAACATGAAAACCTGCAGAGGGGGCTTGGAAGTGACCTGAGGGCCTCAGATATTAGAACACCGGACTGAGGAGGACATAATGATATAAGGACTGACATTATCCGGAACCAGGAAAAGGGACGCTGGATAAACTTAGAATGAGAATTGCTTTTTGTAACAAACCTATATTTATGGAATTAGTGTAATACTAATGAAATATTAAGAGAAGCTGGAAAGGAAGCAATTGGCTTTAGCAGAAAAGCTAATTATGGTTTAAATTTAATAATTTTAAAGATTAAGAAGATAAGATTAATGAGATTAATGTAAAAAATTGAAGTGGTTTGAGTAATAAGGGTGAATTTGCTGAATAAATTTTTAATTGGAATACAAAGAGGGAGATGTGAGGAAGTCAGGAAAATAAGTAAAAGAATCTTGGAAAATTTGAAAGGAGGGATTTTATTTTTATTTTTCCTTTTTTCTTGTTTTTGTGTTGAATTTTTGGTTTTTGTATTTTTCTTGTGTTTATTTTCTTTTGTTGTCTATGTAACCTTTTTTCTTGTTGAAATTTAATAAAATATCATTAAAAAAAAACAGAGGCAGTGGAAGAGAGCTATTATTCTCACACCCTGCTTGTGGGCTTCCTAGAGGCATCGGTTGGCCAAGGTGAGAAACAGGATGCTGGATTGGCAGGGACGCTTGAACCAGCAGGATTCTTCTAATGCAGGCATAGGCAAACTCCGGCACGCCAGATGTTTGGGATTACAATTCCTATCATCCCTAGCTAACAGGACCAGTGGTCAGGGATGATGGGAATTGTAGTCCCAAACATCTGGAGTGCTGGCTTTTGCCTATGCCTGTTCTAATGCATTTAGAGAAGGGTCCTGCAAAACATAGTCCTGCTAGGAAATAAGGCAGAGAGGAAAAGAAGGAAGGCAAGAGAGCCCATTCATGCACACAGCCTCAGAGACTGCATAGAGCTAGCAAATATTCATACACCATGAATTATGACTGGAGTTATGCATTATTCAGGGGGAGTTTCCGACTGCCTTTAATGTATCTTATAGCTTTCAGCTGGTCAAAACTTTTAAGAGGGTGCCTTTCTTAACAGTACCTGCTGATCCCTGAGTTTTCCCTTTGGGCCAGAGCCCATCTTTTACCCCACTGTGCTGCCTCTTCCCTTCCAAACCTGCCATAGCTTTTGTCTGTGATACCTTCCCCTGTGACTACCGCAATCTGCTCCATTCAAATATGTGAAACAAATTGGTAGTTACAACACAGTGAAAGGGTGTTCTGCCTCTCCTTTTAAGTTTCCCTTTCTAGGAGTTTAGGACTATATGCTTGGCACTATGATCATTTTTCTGTTTTATTTCTATTTATAACCCACTCTTCATTGAATATTTCAGTCCTAGAGTGGGGCACAAAGAAATACAATTACACACACACACAGACAGAGAGACAGAGAGAGAGAAAATGCAGAATCCATAATGGCAAATCCAGTACACAACATAAACAAATTGCCATCCTCTTCATAAACTGCAGTAAGGAGAACTGTTAAGATTTCCAGTTTAACCTGGACAGAGAAAATTGTATCCAGCTGAATGAAATGAACAAATGGTCTTTAGCATTGGTTCCCATCTCATCTCTTATCTGGGGCAGCTGACTACTCTCTCTTTGTTTCTCATACAAAGGACCCTTCGCTTTGTGCCAATGGACTCCCCACTTTCATCCCCACCTTGGCTTTCGCCCTGAGTAGCATGAATCATTGCTCATCCACAGCAAGAAATCTCCCACACTAGCAAAACAGCAAATAATAATAATATAATAATATTTTTTTATTTATACCCCGCCCTTCCCAGTTCAGAAAACCAGGCTCAGGGCAGTTAACAGCAAATTTAAAACACTAATAGATGGAACAAAAAAAAGCATAAAATACAGTATAAAACATGAATAACAATAAATTCAGAATTCAAAAATCAATTTAGGGGGAAATTTATTGGATCTATCCAATAAACATTAGATGATCACTAGGGCTAGCTGGCTAAATTAGTCCTATTTGGGCCAGCAAGGAGACCAGGGGAGAATTAGCTGTGGGACCCCAGAGCAGGTAATCTTCATAAAAAGGGGAGGGGGAGGGAAGAAAGGGGAATAAAAGATCAGGCTAAGTTCAAATTGAAAGCCAGGTGGAATAGCTCTGTCTTACAGGCCCTGAGGGAGGAAGTTAAATCCTGCAGGGCCATAGGCGCAGACTCCATGGGGCCTGAGGGGGCCCGAGCCCCCTCAAAAATTCATTTGGGGGGGCTCCACCCCCCAAATAATTTAAGAAAATTATTAGTTATATTATGCTTTGTAAAATCACAAAATTATGTTGGTATTTTTTATTTTCCTTGTTTGACGATAGTTACCTTTTAAAATACATTCAGTAATGAGTTAAAACAAAGCCACTCCCGATCTAGAGAGGGGGTGGGGTTGCAGGCTCTCGACCCATCAACAATCTCGCGGGGCTGGCGTCAGCCCCGCGAGAAGCGGGGATTCCCCCTAGCTCATTAATATTCACTGCCCACGGCGGCAGCCAATCGGCTGCCGCAAAGGGCGGGCCCTCACAGGTTCACTTAAGGTCGAGGCAGCCCGGGGCTCGCCCCTTTTGTTCCCCCAGCAGCAGCAGTTTGGAGGTCTTGGGCCCCCCCAATATTTTTTATAAGTCGGTATGGGCCCCCCCAATATTTTTTATAAGTCGGCGCCCCTGTGCAGGGCCCTGGTTTCATGGGACAGAGCATTCCATCAGGTTGGAGCCATCACTGTGAAGGCCCTGGCCTGGTGGAGGATAATCTGACTTCCTTAGGGACCTCTAAACTATGATTATTCAAGGACCTTAAGGTCCTCTGCGGGGAGGTCCCATAAATAAACGTAAGAGAGTGGCACTTGCACATTTGTGGCAACACCAAAGTAGTGACTCCAAAAGCGGTAGCATCCTCTTTGGGGCAGACCAATGGCAGCTGCTTGCTAACCCACAGCAGGGCTCCTCAAATAGCAATCTCCAGGCCGAAAGCCAGTCAATAAAGCACAGCTGGTGTTTCTCTCCTCTTTCCCCCAGTTATGCCAAGACTCACAGGGCTCGAGGTAAATAGGGTTCCTAGAGAGGAATGTGTGGGTGGATGTGCTCCAAACAGCAATCAGCATGCTCAAAAACATAAAGGTCAGCCCTGAACCAAATAAAAGCAAATTCACTTTGTGCTACAGCCACATTGTTCCTTGGTGGCCACAAATGGAGAACCGGTGGCCCTCCAGATGTTCTTGGACTTCAACTCCCATCAGGCTTTAGCCAGTATGGTCAATTGTCAGACTGCCATCCAGCAACATGTCCTGAATGGCTCAGTCAGTTAGAACATGGTGCTGATAATGCCAAGATTGCAGGTTCAGTCCCTGTATGGGACAGCTGCATATTCCTGCATTGCAGGGTCCCTTCCAACTCTACACTTCTATGAGTCTAATATTTGGAGAGCACTGGGTTGGAGAAGGCAGACATTTCTGACCTAGATGGTCATCTAACTCAAAGGCAGATTCCTAGGTAAACGCTTTGAGATCCATCTGTCTTGTGTGAATTAGCTCTTACTTCCCACAAAAAGGGGAAGGCAAAAGCCATTGTTCTACATTGCCTGCCTACCACTGATCCCAGAAAAAAAGGCAGCTGCTTTTGGATTCCCAACCCCCTCCCCCACTAGATGGCACTGAACTCTTTTTATTTCAAAGGGGAAAAAATGGTGGAGGGGGAAGGAGGGAAAATACAATGAAGGTCATTTTGGTGCAAAAGGCAGAAAAAATAAATAAACGAAGGAGGTGGAAAGCGTCTCTTAAAACTAATGCTACAATCACAACCAGGTTCCCTTAGGAGGGCACAGTCATTTTGATAGAAGTTGCTTTCAAGGCTGAAATCATAAATGCACTGACACATTCTGATATATAAGCATATTTACTCAGGAGCAAGTTAAGTGGGTCTTACTTCTAGGATATATTTGCTTAGGATGTTAGCATTATCTAACAAGAAACTCAGTGAAAGTCCATAAGACATGCAGTTTAATTCAACATTATTTACTCAGAAGCAAGTTCCATTGATTTCAGTTGGGACTTACTCCCAAGTAATTACAGCTGTCAGGCTGCAATCCTTTACCACTTATTGGGAAGCCAAATCCATAGAGCTCAATTGGACTTACTTCAAATTAGGGATTTGTAGAATTGTGCAGTGAGACATGCATTTACTGTACTTAAATCCATGGCCATATGTACTCATTGGACACTACTCATTCCATGCATACAGGTGAACAGTCCACATATATATTTCTGGCCATTAGGCTTTAGATGCATACAAAATAATGATGAAAGAAGGACATAGGCTGAAGGGATTTTGGTGTGGTAGACGAATATCTAAAGAAGGGCTGATTAACCTGGAGCCCTCTAGATGTTATTGGGCTCCAGCTTGCATCAACCCATGCAGCATGGCCAATGACCAGGCATGATGGCAGTTATAATTCAGCAACATCTGGAAGGCCACATAGACTCTGTTAGATGCTAGTACTTTTTCTTCACCACTGCACATCCTCCACATCTTAGCCCAGCTTGAGAAACAACAGTTTTTCCAGGTAGTGGTCACTGGAGGAGAGACCACCCTTTCATTACCATATAAAGCCACGAGGCCCATGGTTAGCTGCTCATGTTCCCTTCCTAAGAGGGCATGCTGTGATAGAGCATTGGACTTGGCTTGGCAAATCCATGATGGGCCATCAGCCATTCACACTCTTTCAGCTTAACTAGCCTTACAGAGTCGTCATGAAAATAATATTGGAATAACCCTACAATGGCCTACAGTACTACTCAGAGCTCCTTGGGAGAAGGGTGCAAATGTGAGACAGAAGAGGGGTGGTGCTCTTCAAAACCACAAGGAAATCTTCCGGTAAGTCTCATTGTTGCAGCTGCTCTTCCAGCCACATGTCTCTTTCGCTGTTAAACTGGCAATGAAAGCAGGCATCACCATAGGGAGGGACCAGTGCTCAATATGCAGCAAGGGTGGGGAACCTTTGGCCCTCCAGATTTCGCTAGACTACAGCTCCCATCATCCATAACTATAGGCCATGCTGGCTGAGGCTGATGGGAATTGGGAGTCCAAAAACTTCTGAAACACCATGGCTTCCTCACCCTGGCATGCAACATGTGTTTTGTCTAATCGCAATCCCTTGCATCTCTAGATGAAAGTTCTGGGAAACAGGGGATGGATGGGAAATATCTCTGCTGGACATGCCTTAGGGGCACTGGTGATCAGAACAGACCAGGAATACATTGGGCTAGAGACTTTGGATATAATATCCAACTTTCATCCTGGGAAAAGTTATGGAAAGAGGAAATTAAATTTACTGCATGCTGTTTGTTGAAAGAAAAGTATATGAAAATGATGTATCATTGGTATCTAACACCGAGTAAAATTGCTAAAATGTACAAAACAAGTTTTAAGCTGTGTTGGAAATGTAAAGAGAAAGAGGGCACTTTTTGCCATATGTGGTGGACATGTACATTGGGAAAGGCTTTCTGGGAAATGATATATAATGAACTTAAGAAAATGTTTAAAAATACATTTCTTAAAAAACCAGAAGCCTTTTTACTAGGTATTATAGGTGAAGAGTTTCCAAGAGAAGAAAAAAGACTTTTTATGTATGCAACAATGGTAGTGAGAATGCTAGTAGCCCAGAGGTGGAAGGAAGGAGAAATACCAACTAAAGAAGAATGGCAGATGAAACCAATGGAGTATGAGAAAAATGGTGAAACTGACGGGAAGATCCGAAACCAGGAAGATCAAGTCTTTTCTAAAGACTGGAGTAAAAGACCAGTGTAAACAGTTAAAATATTTGGCAGGGATGTAAAGACACTTGTAATGTGGAATTGTTTTAATGGTAATTATGGTTATATAATAACTAGAGAAGGGTAAAAGATGCAGTAAATTTAATCTTAAAGATGGAACCCAGGGAGGGAGGGAAGGAGATCTAAGGGTTCGAAAGAACTCTGCATTTTAATGTTTGAAATAGCTATGTTTTATATGTATATTTTTTTCTTAATAAACAAAAAACTTAATGCAAAATTATTTTAAAAAGGAAGGGGGAATTGGTGGTCCTCTTAGTCCCATAAGTCCCAACCAGTGCAACCAATGGTCAGGGAAGATGGGGATTGTAGACCAACAATACCTGGAGCACCACAATACCCCCAGAGCAGACAGTACTGGGCTGGATGGAATATCCTTCCTTTGGATTCTCCAGGAATCACAGAATCATAGAGTCTCAACTTAGCTGATGGTCCTCTAGTTGCTAACTCTAAATGGAGGCAAACATCCACCAAGAAGCTCCAAGTGCAGCTTGCCAGACTCCATTAAGACAGGGCCAGCCAGTGCAGAACCCTCCAGTGGCGGACTCCCATCAGTCCTAGCCAGTGTGCTCTGTACACTGTAGTCCCAAACATGTGGATAGCACCACACTGACTACCCCCTGCATTAAGAAAAGGAACAGTACCCATTAAGTTCAGTGGTGCTATCTTCTCCTTTTGGGGTAGCCTTCTCCAACCTGGTTTCCTCCAGATGTTTTGGACCACCACGCCCAGCCACCTCAGCCAGCGTGATGGGGGTGGTAGCCCAAGACATCTGGAAGGGAGCAGTTGGAGGAAGACTGTGCTAGCAAATTGCTGCCTTTCCTGTATTTCTCTCTCCCCCCCCCATCCCATAGTCCAGATGCTGAGAGCCCAACTTAATGATTTGCATCAGGTCTGCTCCCGCTAACGAAATGGGCTTTCACAATCCAGGGTTATTATTTTGGGGGGCGGGGGGCTTGGGAGAGAACAGATCAATGGACTAGCTTTGTTCTTCTTCTTCCTCCTACTTTACAGTCATTTCTTCTCCGATCCACCGAGACTGCGCTCGCCTACCCGCCGCGCCGGTGGCAGCGCGGAGGTGGGGTGGGTGGCAGGGAATTTAATAATGATCTGTTTGTGCGGAGACGCGCCTCCCTTTAATAAGCCTGAGAAGAAACCCAGGAAACCTTAGTAACAAGATGGGCTGGGTCTCTCCTTCAGACAGTGAGACACACAAGCAGAAAAAAACAAAAAAGGGAAAAAGGAGAGTTTGCAAGGAGGCTGGAACCGAAGCGGAAGGGCACCCCTTTACTCGGAAGTAAGGCCGATTACGTTCAATGGGCACTACTTTCCAAGTCGACAACCTGATCCGCGCTCCCTTTCACAGTCTGTGCGCGCTTAAAGGTAATGGTAAAGGGACCCCGACCGTTAGGTCCAGTCGCGACGACTCTGGGGTTGCAGCGCTCATCTCGCTTTATTGGCCAAGGGAGCCAGTGTACAGCTTTCAGGTCATGTGGCCAGCATGACTAAGCCGCTTCTGGCGAACCAGAGCAGCGCACGGAAACGCCATTTACCTTCCTGCTGGAGTGGTACCTATTTATCTACTTGCACTTTGACGTGCTTTCGAATTGCTAGGTTGGCAGGAGCAGGGGACCGAGCAACGGGAGCTCACCCCGTTGTGGGGATTCGAATCACCGACCTTCTGATCGGCAAGCCCTAGGCTCTGTGGTTTAACCCACAGCGCCACCCGCGTCCCTCTGCGCCTGCTTACTTAGGAGTAAATCCCACTGAGTGCAATGGAGCTGACTCCCAGGGTTAAAGCGCGCTCATGACTGCAGCCTGTAAAGGGCAGTCCTGTGTTGTACTATTTACGCACTCAGTTCAACGGGCCTTACTGCTCCTAAGGAAACGTGCACAGGATCACAGCCTTAAAGCCTTTGGGGAGAAGCCCTCGGTTGTCGTTCGATGGAGGAGCAGGCGCAAGCGATGAAATAATATGCAAGGGGTGTGTGTGTGTGTGTGTGTGTGTGTGTGAGAGAGAGAGAGAGAGAGAGAGAGAGAGAGACTCCTTTTCAGCGGGCCAAAGGTAAAACCCGGACCAACCTGCATCCTGCAGAATTGTTTGGCCACAAGCCCCAGCATTGCATCATCATAAATGAAGAAGTCTAGCCTCTCCCACCTGGGAGGTGGGAGGGAGCAGGAGACATGGCTCAGCTTGGAGAAGGAGCAGAGCAAAAACCTGGTTCGGGCACCTGGCTGGATTTGGCACAACAGGATTCAGCCGCATTTTAAGACTTATTGGGGACGGATGAGGCTGCTCCCCTTGCAAAGGCAATTAGCCTTTCAGCGGCCCGCATTCTGAACCATAACCAAGGAGGAGTGTTGCATATTGTCCATAGGTGTAGCCAGGATTTTTGCTGGGGGGCAGGCCTTTTGTTGGGGGGGGGCAGATCTTCAGTTTCCTATGTATTTTTTATTGATGTTTTTTGATTTAGGGGGGCATCTGCCCTTCTCTGCCCCCCTGGCTACGCCCATGATATTGTCTAAGCAAAGAAAGGTTTATTTAAGTCATAGGGATATTCCAGTTCACCCCCCCCTCCTCCATCTGTATATGAAGGAAACCAGTATATGGAAACAAAGCAGAAAAAGAGTGATTATTCTCACAACACAGAAAATATGTTTATGGAAAGCTCAGAGGTGCGTGCAGGGATTTCCATGTTTTCCCCATTAGGGGCTTGTGTCCCTTTAATAAATGTGCAACCAGTAGAAATCTGACCGGTACTGCTTTCTCCCAACAGGGAGATGCAGTGAACAGGAGAGTTTTACCTGTTGAATGCCTGCACGTCACATAAATCTCACCACATCTGCCTGGCACATAGAGTTCCTTATGCACAAAGTTTTAAATTACTCTCCCCTCTTTTGTTTAATGCTCTGGAGTAGTATACAAACAGTCCAATCTGCAATGTTGAGAAAGCAACCAAACATTTAGGGCTGCTGGTTGTCAGGGGTGGGCAATATGCAGGGATAAGAGATGAGTAGTCATGTCTCTGATGAAACCAGTAGTCAGGACCAAAGGATAAGTCAGGGGGTTGGAGTCAGAAGCAAGCCCAAAGTGAAGGACAAGCAAAGGTTAAACTGGAGATGTGGAAAATGTGAGCCGGTTGGTAGAGTGTTGGACTAGGACTTGAGAGACAAGCGTTTCTTTCTTTTTAAAAAATAACTTTTTATTCAAAATTAAAACAAAACATATTATCCAGAAACATATCCTTATTCCCCACCAGTTTTCCTCCCTCCCCCTCCCTCCCCCCACAGAACCTACCCATCTTCACCCCTGACTTCCCTCAGTTCGTCTTTGATTTCTCTAAAAATGCTGTTTTCTGTATGTTACACAGTTGTAGAAATCCTCAAACTATCCAGCTGATTATTATCAACAAAAAGTTTGTGAATGTTTATTCAAAACCAGCCAAGGAGTCCAGTTCACTTTGTTGTGTCTTCAAATACTTTGTAAAGGGTTCCCATTCATCTTTAAAGTCACAGTTATCCTTGTCCCGTAGCTTGTTTGTCAGTTTTGCCAGTTCTGCATAGTCCATCAATTTTTCTTGCCATGATTCTTTAGTTGGGGTTTCGTCAGTCTTCCATCCTTGTGCTACCAGAACTCTCGCGGCCGTTGTCGCATACATGAATATGTTTTTCAGCTTTTTTGGCAGATCTTTCCCTACAATCCCTAATAAAAATGCTTCAGGTTTTTTATAAAAAAATATTAAATGGAACATATTCTTCAATTTGTTGTATATCATTTCCCAATTTTTAAAAATTACCTTACAATCCCACTGAGAGACAAAGGTTTCTATCCGCACTCGACCATTAAGTTTATTGGGTGACCTTGGGCCAGTCATTGCCTCTCAGCCTAACCTACCTCACAGGGTTGTTGTGAGGATTAAATGAAGCTGGGGAGAACCATGTATGTTTCCTTGGAGAAAAAAGGTGCCATATAAACACAATAAATAAAAAATATAACTGCTTCCTGAGACTGATGGGACTTGGAGTCTGACAACATCTGCATGGCTTGGGGTTCTCCACGCTGGGATACATGACCATGGCAAAGCTCAGGAAGACCTCATTTCTCAAGCAAGGCTTAACTAGGGCAGGAAACTGTCTTGCAGTCCCTTCCTGCCCAGGATAATCTGGCTGGGCAGGGTCAATTCAGGACATGGTGCTGCCCACACATATGCTATAACACAGGGATAGGCAATGTGCCGTCCTCTAGACGTTCTTGCACTACAGCACCCCATCACCTCTAACAATTGGCCCTGCTGGCTGCAGATGATGTGAATTGCAGTCCAAAACACCTGGAGGGCGCCTTTTGGGCTACCCCTGCTATAATATGTAATTCAGTGGCTCATTGTAGTGGTCAGGGCAGCCACACACAGTCCCAAAGGTTCCCCAATCAAGGCCTAACATCTTCTGATGCCTAGCTGACTATTCCTTGATTAGGCAAGTGGTTCAAGTTGATTTTTGACATTTCATCAATGAGAGCTGCTGACAGGAGATGGTCTCATGAGGCAGCTGAAGAATTTCTCTGAGCCTTTTTCAAGATGATAAAGCATTGAAGCCTGGAGAAGGTGACGACAACACTCGTTGGCAATTTTTTTTCTGAGAGAGGGAGAAGGGAGGGCCTCAGAAAAAGAAAGAGCTATGAGTTGGCTGAGGACTCAAGGCCTCTTGGCCATTCAGGGCCTCCTTCTAGGGATCAGATGTGGGGTAGTGGATCTGAAGTCTTGTAAGAACATTTCTTTGCCTCCATGGAAGGGCCATAGCCTAGTGCAGGCATGGTCAAACTTGGCCCTCCAGCTGTTTTGGGACTACAACTCCCATCATCCCTAACTAACAGGACCAGTAGTCAGGGATGATGGGAATTGTAGTCCCAAAACAGCTGGAGGGCCAAGTTTGACCATGCCTGGCCTAGTGGTATACACATGCCTTGCATGCAGAAGGCCCCACGTTCCATCCCCATAACCTCCAGGAAGGACTGAGGGGAAGACAATTTTCAGAAACTCTGGAGAGTTGCTGCCATTCAGTGTAGACAATGCTGAGCCAAGTGGCCCAATGCTCTGAGTAAGTACAACAAAGCTTCTTTTGCTTAATGCTTGTGATCACACTTATGCCCCACTGGTATGTTCTTCTACATATTTTGTCCTTTCCTGTGCCTCTGGATACCTTTCATGAGATCATAGCCAACTTTTGGTTCTGAAGATGTACGTGTTTTTGTCGTTGGATGCCATTTTGAATCAAGATGGTCAATTGAACTGCCCTGATTTTAAGTACTGATTTCAGCAAGGTTATTAGGGGAGAAATAAGGGTTTATGTGTTTGACCAAAGGTTCCCATGCCCTGCCACAACTAAGTGGCAGTACTAAAGGCATAATGGATTAAGTCATGATTTTTAATGTAGTTAGATAAAGACTCATAGATGAACTACTGTCATATTCCAAACATCGTAGCCCACTGATGTTCCATTTGTTTTAAGTCTCTAATTACTGTAAACCCCAGCCAGTATGTTTAGTGTTCTAGGATGGTGGGACTTGCAGTTCAGCAATATCTTGGAGGACCAAGGTCTAATAATCTAGCCAGCCAATGCCTCCTCTCTCTAATAGAAGTGGCTTATCAGTTTCCAAGCTAGCTATTTTGTTGGATGTTTGAAGAAAATGGAGAAAACATTCCTGCAGTTGCTAAGCATCCACGAACCTTGAGGTGGCTGCAAAGCGCATCTGGTGACATAGCAACCAGGAGGGGAAGTTGTCCTCCATCCTGATTCTAGCCACACATCTAGAACTTGGAGCCTGCAGGACTGCAACAACAAATGGACAAATCATGTCACATGGCTGTTCATACTTGGATGCGATCGGTTCCAGCAAATGCTGATATATGAAAAAAAAGGAATATTTGCCCTCTACATTTCCTTTCCAAGCATCAGATGAGAGAATGATTATGAACGCCACATAACTTTGTTTCTGAGACCTTGAAAACATCATTTCTAACATCCTGGTTTGTCTTAAAAGTCTTGCCGTACTGCGAAGTTTGGATTTTATAATGGGGCCACACAGCTATCTACAACTTTTCTGAATTTTGCGGCATAATTACACCGGTGACAAATCTGTCAATTTTGTCCTCAGGCAAGAAATCTGCGAACTGACATGACTTGTGCTTGTAAATTCAGATTCTCTCTCCCCTGCCTCCAATTTGATTCAGCTTTTGTTTCACCGCATTGGAGAGAAAGCCACATTTAATTTGTTGCCGAGGTTGACAAATATTGAAATTGTGTGTAGTTTTGGATTAAGAATTCTACGGTTTATGTTTTTAGGTTGAAACGTATCTGTTCTTTTGGAGCAAAACACTATCTCAGTACATTTGACACTTATCCCAGACAACCAGAGAGATACATTTTGTTTTTATAATAAATCGTTGGAAATGTTGATTTTTTTTGAAACCTCAGTTTTCTGTTGTGTCATGGCTGAGTTGTAAGCAGGTCTTGGAGAGGAGCTAGGACCCAGGATTGTGTACACTCCATACACATAAAGCACGGGCCTCTTTTCTAGAATCCTGGGAACTATAGTTTACCCGTAGCTGAGCCTTAAAAACTTGAGTTCCCAGGTTACTATGAGGAATGTGCTTTAAATGTATGGTATGTCCACAGCCAAGGACTTGCACCAGAGAGTCAGCGCTGAGGGGTGAAGTCCTAGGAGTCAGTTAAAAAACAACACAGCTGCATGAAGTGTTATACAGTGGTACCTCGGGTTACATACGCTTCAGGTTACAGAGTCCGCTAACCCAGAAATAGTGCTTCAGGTTAAGAACTTTGCTTCAGGATGAGAACAGAAATCGTGCTCTGGTGGCGCAGCGGCAGCGGGAGGCCTCATTAGCTAAAGTGGTGCTTCAGGTTAAGAACAGTTTCAGGTTAAATATGGACCTCCGGAATGAATTAAGTACTTAACCTGAGGTACCACTGTACTTAGTTGGCAACTACACACACACACACACACACACACACACACACGCGCGCGTACGTGTGTGTTTGTGCGTTGGTGGAGAATTGTAAGCAGTGAGGTTGAAGGGAGTAAAAAGCGAACTGTACAGATTATGACAAGTGCTTTAAAACTGTGCAGAATGATGCAAACCACCGACCCACCATGCTAGACAGGGTTTAGATGGGGGCAGAGATCCCATTCCTAAAAAGAGCCCTGCTGTTGAACTGCTGCCAACTAGAGTAAGCAACTCTGGGTTAGTTGGACAAATGGTCTTTCCTGATAGGTCGGCTTCATACTCCCAACATTTTATGGAAATACTATGTGCTGCTATTCAACAGCCAGGGTTCAAGAGACATGGCGCTCCGTTTACTTTCAATGTAATGTAGTAGGGGAAAAAAATCAGCTTGTGTTGTCTAAATACCGATGCAGGTATCTGGGTGATAGCAGAAATTCACTCCCGCCCTCACTGCAACACTCTCACAAGTTTTGTGAAGGCACCATGGAGTTCCTACATCCAAACCTTCCTCTCCTTGTATGGTTTAGTTTGCCCAATTCTCTCTATGTACTTCTGTGAGGTCCTTCTTAACACAAGGGACTTCTCTGAAAATGCAGAGTAGCTGACAACCCTATTTGTCTAAATACATGTCTGGAATATGTTTATGTATTGGTTTCATTAATAATACATATAGCTCTTTGGCTGTACATAATAATTTACAGTGCTCCTTAATCTGCACACCAGCGGTATAAATGGTAGGTGATTACGGCTGCAATATACTTACCCAGGAGTAAGTCCCCATCAGACCCAACTGGACTTACTTGTGAGTAGACTAGGCATGTATACGACTGCACCGTAATCTTCATATTCCTTTTTCTTTTTCTAACTGGGGGTCTGAGGTTGAGATATGACAACTCAGCTACCATGATCATTTGGACCACACTACTGTGTGTGTGCATGTGTACACCCCCCAAAAAAAAATGTATAGGAAAGTGGTCCTTTGTGCAAAAGTCTCACAATGATTGTGCTGCAGATTTGCAGATTTCCAAGCATGCTGAAATATTTAGATTCCGGCATGTGCATGTAACAGTGTGTAACAGGACCATTTAGGGTTTTTAGGCTGGTTTAAAGGGCATGGTGACCCCAAATCAGAAAGCCCAGCATACAGAGCCATGTTTTTATTCTGCCTGCTTTAAGGAAAGGACGAATCTCCAGGCATTTTCTCTCTCGGAGAAGGAGTGCAGTTTATCTTTAAGGAGGCTAGAGAAATAAGGAATGAGGCTCACGCTGCATGGGTGACATCACTAGCTTTTGGCTCGGCGTTCTGTATTCTCTGGCTGTAGGCTTCAGCCAAGGCTGCAGGGTGGCGTGTTTGAAGAAGGCGAGATTCCCAGGTGGGCAGAAGACTTGGAGCCGCTCTTATATTCGAGCTATTAGCGCGGGGGCATTAAAAGGGCAACAGCAGCCAGCCAGCCAGCCAGCCAGCCAGCCCTGCAAGCGGGGGGAGGGCAATGCCATTGCGAAGGCTCCCCGGCTCTCTCTATCTCACCTGCCCGGCAGCCTCTTGGCGACAATGGGCGAGTTCTTCCCGTTAGAGGAGAAAAGCGGGATGGAAGGAGGTCCGGCCCAGCAAAATGTCTGAAGAAGACAATCTCTCCAGCTGTTGACGGCAGGATCGCGCCGGGTAGGAAGCTGCTACGAAAAGGGGGAGGGAAAGCCTACAAAGGAAGATAGCGCTGCTTGCAACGGAGATCAGGCCGTGTGGCAAGGAAATGGTGCAGACCGTGAGCTATTGACAAGGCAAAGGCTTATTGCCCACCCCCTCCTCCTTTTGAGTGGAATCGGCTGGCGTTATTTATTTATTAATTTTACCCCCCCCTCCTCTCCTGCTTGGCGCCCCCTCCTTCCATTTACCATCGTGTTTTAATTCATCGGGGTGGGGTTTTTCTTTTTTGCAACGGTAAGCGGGGAGTGAACGAAGACTCCCCATTTTTTTTTGTGTGTGTGTCTGTCTGTATATATAGGATCTGTACGTTGGAAAGCCTTGCTCAACAGAAAACGGAAGCCCCGGTGTAAAAAAAAAAAAGGGGGGGGGGAGAATAGGAAAAAAGGAGGGGGGGGAGGAGGACCGCTTTGCAATAGCAGCAGCAGCAGGAGGAAACACACATCTTCCGCGGGCTGGGTCTCTCGGAAGGAAGCTGGCGCTGTCCGTGGTGCTGAATCGCGCGGCGCCTCCAAGCTCCCCGGCGCTTCTGTGCGTGCCTGTCCTCCCGCCGCCTGCCACTCGCTCCCCGGGGGAGGAACCGACAGAGAGGGCGGCAGGGTGCCCGGGTGGGTGCGCCTCCTTGCCGCTGACGATGGCCACGACGAGAGCCCAGCCGCTCTTCTTCCGCCCGTGATCCGGCGTTCTCGATCGCCGATCGCCGATTCTCCCCTTACGTTGCCGTGATCACGGGCGCAAAGCAGCACAACAAACGCGCTGAATCAGTTGGCGAAGAGGAGGAGTCGGAGCAGTCGGCAGGCAGGCAGGCAGGCAGGCAGAGCGGCGGCGGCGGCGGCGGCTCGGCGAGAGAACCAAGATGTCAGTGCATTGCTGCAAAGCTGCAGGACTTCTGGGGCGACGGAGCAGGGCGACCGGACTCCCGCGTTAGGAAGGCAAAGGACTGGCTTGGATGTGCGTTGTGTGTGTGTGTTTCAAGAAAAAGCCCAGGATTGAAATCGACCAAAGGGCAGCTTTCTTCCTTCGCTGCCTGTCCTCTGAAACAAGCAAGCATATCGACCGTGACCAGGATTCTTGCAAAATCATCACCATCATTATAAAAACACACTCTACTTCACATCGCAGGCTTCCTGGTGTTTAGAAGCAAGGTTGCTGGAGGCTGGGAAGCTGAAGATTGGGGCTTTTTTTTTTCTTGGACTTTGATTTTCAAGCGTTTCTACTCCTTGAATGTGGCCCCCTTAAAGGGCTGAGAGAGGTAGAATATCTGTCTATCTAAAGCCCCCCTCTGGTGTTTCTGGGTGGGTTCAGTCTGCAAGGGCTCAGTAGACTGATCCAGATGGCCAGACACAAGAAAGGGATGGCTGTTTACCACTGACTGCCGTTTCCTGGCCAGTGACAAGACCTCTCCGCCTTAGCAGACTGATTGAAGCTAAAGCTTCAGAATTTCCTGGCCATTTTGCCACCCCCACCTACTCTTGCCCATAGGAAAAAGCGAATGAGTGCCCAGGATTCTTTCCTTCTGGAGCATAAGTTTTTCCTCTCCTCACTTCCCCCAGAGTTTGATGTATCTCCACCTGCTTCTATGTGATCACTGAAGGAAGCCACTGTCCAGTGACACCTGCCCAAGAGCTGGGCTCATACCTGGTATCCAGTTCAAAGGGCTTTCTGCCACCTAGTGAAGATGTCCATGGTCTTTCTGTGAAGCTAAGGTATGGCTGCCGGAAGGTTATTGCTCTATGCCGGTCTCTCTTTAGCGTTGTGTGCTCTAGGCATGCTGGCTGTGGCGATCTGCTCTGACCATTGGTATGAAACTGATGCCAGGAAGCACAGGGAACGGTGCAAAAGCATCACCACCCGGAGGAATGACCCCGGCTTCATTTATAACTCTAACAACAACCTGCCCCTCAGAGCCAGCAGGTCTAGATTGGACCGTTGGGAAGGGAAACTTCTCTTGGCAAGAAACAGGAGGCAGCTCTTTGCCATGAGTGCCGTTGATGAGTGCAACAGACAGTACAACTCTACTAACATGGGGCTGTGGAGGAAATGCCACCGGCTGGGATTTGACCTGGACTTGGAGGAGCTCATTGCTAAAGGTAGGGTTTCTTTCTCAGAAGCAGTTGTCCAATATAAGTTTATTGAATAAGCTGAAACCAGGTGCAAAGATACTGTGCAATGCCGACAAGTGCACCCACTAGATTATCCCATTAGCCCAACAATCACAGTTGAGAGAGTTTTCTTTTCTGTGGGAAGGACGGTTGTTGTCTATGCTCTGAGTGACTTGACTTGGAACATATATGAAGGTCGAGACATTCTGCTGGGCTTATAGACTTTATAGGAAGGGGTCTGCATGGTCCTCAAATCTTCTGCTCTGTATAATTTTTTTTAATAAGGCCACAAATCACTGTGGCATTTAGAACTCTTTACTTAATGCATAAACAGTGCAGAAAATAACCAGATGAGCATTTTGAATTTGACCCCGATTAACTGAATCCTGCTAATTTTTGGTTGTCGCTAATCTTATGCTAGAAAGCTAGCTTACTTCTGAATAAACTAATAGACTTCTCTAAACATCAGATAGGGAGCAAGCAAGGAGAAGTGCAAGCAGGAGGTGGGGGTAGAATATGTGCATGTTCAAGCTCAGTGGTTACAGGTTATTTAAAAAGAGATCATTGAATTTCATTTGGCAAAAGTACCCTGTTAAAGCTCTAAAATGAAATAATGTTATGCCTCCTCCCCAAGGAGAGTCATATGTTGACAAAAAGCGCACATATATCATTTCCTCCTTTTTCATGCAGCATTTGGCCAACAAGGTTAGTCAATCTACTTGGATTATTTCTTCTGCTCATAGCACAGTACGCAAAAAGGTATATAATGAAGCAGCTTCAGTTAAATATTTATCTAGAAAAAAGCTATGTGAAGGAACAAGTGGATTGTTTTTGCTTGGTTTCTGCCCACGTTATTATGTCTTTTTGCTGCAAAACAGAATATCCTCCAGTAGTTCCTGGATGAATTTAAAAGATCACCTGCAAGGTTTTCTTTGCATATAGGGATTAGGCTGGTTTTTCCTTTATTTTATAGAGCTTCTGTTTAGCTAGCTTTATCCTTCTCAAGCTCTGTTAAAAATATGTTTGTCTTCAGCATAGATTCCAAGTGCATTTGCATAAATATATAACTTTGGTTCATTTGCTATACACAAAGGATTGCAAAGGTCAACACCCTGACATCAAACACTCTTTATGAATGAACAATTGGAAGCCTGTTGGTTATTTGTTATGAGTTCGAGTTCAAACGCAACTTTGAGGTTTAATGGCTAGAAGGCGTTATGAGCTAGCGGCTGTTTAGTGACTTCATGAAATGCATTCTTGGCCCTGTTGCAATTTGTAATGGGCAACTGTCCATGCTCAGAAGCTGTCATCACAACAAGCATCCTGATTGGCAGGCTCAGCAGGGAAACAAAGGATTCTTCTAGGTCAGGCTTTGGGTTTCTTGGCATAGGACCAAAAGGAATGATGGGACTACATTTTGGACAGACCTCTTCTTTTGATAAGTAACTTAGGTCTCTGTTGCTCATAGGTGCAAATAAACCCCAGCTTTTAGCTTGGCAATATACTGCCAATATTGCAATGCCTTTGTACAAATCTTTGGTGCAGCCACACTTGAAATATTGTGTATGGTTTTGGTCACTGCATCTCAAATCTAGAGCTGGAAAATGAAGACAGGAGCAACCGAAATGATCAGGGTCTGAATTGGAGCACTCCTGTAACTCCTTTATGAGGGTAGGGCACAGTATTTGGGGCTTTTTAGTTTGGGTGGGTGGGGGGACAGGTGAGTAAAGTGGGACATGGCTCTGGCAAACAAAAGTGTGTGTGTTGTAGAGAAAGAGAACAAGGATATGTTTTCCCTTCTAGAATCCAGGGACTCCCAATGAAAGTGAATGCTGGAAGATTCAGGAAAGGCAAGAGGAAATATTTATTTACACAGCACATAGTACAACTATAGAATTTGCTAGTCCATGGTGTAATGATGGCTGCCATCGTAGACTGTTTTGAAAGGGGATTAGACCAATGCTGTCAATGGCTCCCAGGCACTGATGGCTTTATTTTGCCACCAGTATGGGAAGCAACATGCCTCTGAGTACCAGTCACTGGGGAATAACAGTGCAGATGGGCCATTTTCCTCATGTCCTGCTTCTGGATTTTGCAGAGTTGTTTGGTTGGCCATTGTGAAATAGGATACTGGGCTAGACAGGCCTTTGGTCTAATTCAGCTGGGTTACTATTAAGTAGGGCAGATATTGACACAGGTGTAAATCTGGAAAATCTACATTACAAGTTGCCCCAGGCATGAGCTAACTTAGTAGCTTTGGGCAAACAACTGTGCATGGCCTCAACTGTCCATTAGCAAAATGGAAATAGTAAGAATATGGTTTTTTGAGACTGAGACTGATGGGAATGTGATAGTATGTTAGATTTTTTTGAAATCTAAAAAAGAGTCTGATACATCGAATAGGAAATGTATGGTATTTGTCTACTCTTCCCTGCCACAACTCCAATTTATTTATTTGAAACGTTTTATAAGACCTATAATACAGGTAATCTCTTAGAGCAAAGCCTTCACAAGCCATTGCATAAAATGAAATGAGATGCGTTAAGAGAGATTTTTGAGCATCAAACACCATAAGAATTTAGCACTACTGTAAAGAAGCAAGAAACAGTGGCTTTCTAGATGTTAACAAATTGCCACCAACCACAGTTAGCATAACTCATGGTCAGAGTCAATGGGAGCTGGTTTAGGATGAGGATCTCTAAATGTTTTTTTTTTTGGCCCCATTTAGCAAGGGAGGTCTGTCTTGTGGTTTCTGAGATCTAAGTTTTGTTTTACTAAAACTCTGAGATCCACCAAGGGAAGACAGGGGTGCAGAAGACATAGACTTAGAATGAAATAACATGATGTCTCAGAGTAGCCACTGAGCACAGGGTTTCATTTTGAGGATGAGAACCAAGCTTCCATACTAAAATCCATTACTGGTTACTTCAAGATTTCTTCATCTCAGCAGCCTAATATGTGTGTTAACCAATAAGATGCAACTTCACCAAGCAGAAGATGTGGGCTACTTTGAGACAGTCCAGTCTATGTGTGGATTATTTTGTTGTTGCTATTGTTAAGCAAACTGGGAAATCATGATGAAGATTGGGCGGCTATGTGGGAAAAAAAAAAACCTTATAAAATAAGCTCAGCTAGTTTAAAATAATTTATTTTGAAACAAATGCAAAAATGGCATTTAACACCTACAAAATAGCTAAAATGGATAAGTCATACTCACCTGTTTGCTGGAGGGCACGTACAGCTCACGGTTCCTTCACGCATATGTGGTGGGACTGTGCCAAAGTTACCTAGTTCTGGGATGAATTTTTTATAGAAATATTAAAAATACTGGGAAAACCAAGGAGGGGGGGGGGGACTCCACTTGAAATAGTATTGTTGGGTATATTCAGTGGAGATAACCAAGGATTATTATATAAACGTTTAATGGGTTAGTTATTAATGGCCTCAAGAATATTGATAGCTAGAAACTGGAAAGAAGCAGAAAGTTTATACGAACTAAAATGGGATAATATATATATATATATATTTTTGGGGGGGATAGAAAATCCTTAAAAAGCTGACACAAAAACTTCAACTGGCTGGAGGGCAAACCAACCAACCAACCAACCAACCAACCAACCAACCAACCCTGAGAGACTTTTATGCTGGAATGGTGGCCATTCATCCAGTGCAGAAACAAGGACTCTAGAGGACAGACTGTACCTGCCATGTTCTGCAACATATAGCTGTGTTAACATTTTCTTTCATATTGATAACAGCAACTTTCATTCTCTTGCCACTTCAGTGCTTGCATGACCCTTGCTATTATTGTTTATATCTGAGCTATGCCTTAGGGTTGGGCAAATGTGGGGAAGGGGAGATGTTCAGTTTGCAATTTTTTAATCAAAATAAATCATTGATGATCTACTGCATACCACCCAGACAACTGCCAGCAGATCTTGAGCTACCTTTTGCCGCCTCCCCCTCTATATGTGCTGCTCATCACAGTCAGCCCAAGATATTTTGCTGCCTTGGTGGAGGACTAGATGCTTGCTTCCAATTAAACATCCAGAAGTTGGCTGAAGCAGCATCTGAATCTTACTTCAACACTGGTGATGCAGTAGCATCCTCCACTGAGGCAGTGGGTTAGATTAAGGAGCCCAGTAAAGGCCATGTGGCAAGAGAGGGGGAATGGTTGGGAACTTGGGAGATATAGGCAGGGGCTCCTATTGCTGCCCCAAAGCCTCTGCCACCTGAGACAGTTGCCTCACTTTGCCTAATGGTAGGATAGGCCCTGTTGGTCATTAAGATCAACTGGGCAAGCTCTTTCTAAGGCTTGCAGTATGTCCTCAATGTTGCGTAGGAATGGAGGAGTAATTCATCACCTCTAGTAATTCATTTTTTGTTTTAGAATAAAAGAAGCAGTTTAACAACAACAACAACACTGTCTTGCATTTTTGTTTTGTTTTAATGATACTGTTTTTAGGTTGTACACCACTTAGCGGTTTATAAATGCTTTAAAATAAAATAATGAAATAAAACAACATTAAAACCCATGCTAAATTTACGTTACATGGCAAATCTACCTGTTTTAGCAGCTGCTGAAAGCAGCATAGCAAAGGTGCCCTGCTTAATACCAGTGGGCACAGAGTTTCAGAATGTAGGAAGGATCAGTTCCTTGGAAATGCAGAATACACCCCCCTACACTTTTAAGGATTCATATCCTGCTTTTAAACACTAGTTTCACAGAGGGCTAACAATCAAAGCAATAAAGCATTATAGTAAACAGTAATACAACCGCAACAAGCAGGATAACATGAAGCTATATATTGCTATAAAAGAAGATACAGACAGGGGGAGCATGAATCTCAAGGGCCAAACCACACATCATGATACCTCCCTGGTGTGGGGTGTGTTTGCATGCCGTTTTGGCTACATAAATAACGGCATTCACAGCTTGAACGTTGGAGATGGAGGTCCTAGGGATATTATGGAGCCCTAGAACATTCCCCCCCCCACTTCTTTAAAATACTCCTGAACTCCTAGCTGAATTTCCAGATACACAGTGTTCCAAGGAGCTGATCTTTTGACCTACTGCTTTCACAATAAATTGCTTTAGGAGATCTGTTAGATCTGTTTCTAGAGAGAAAGGAAATGAAGTCCATCGTGAAGGAGGAAATGGTACAAAGCAAGAATCCCAGTTCTTGATGCCAACTTCAGCTGGAGATTGCACAATACACTTCAGAGAATTTATTTGGTCTTGTTATCTCTTAATGTTTGTATCTGGATTACTCTGAGCTATTGCTTTGATACACACCTACATCTTATGAGGGGCAAAACCGAGTACCCCAATGGGTCCGCATTGGAACTAGACAAAGAGAAGATGGAATGAGTACCACAGGGAATCCCAAGGACACATGCAGTGCAACCTTGTGGATGCTTACTCAGATGTAAGCTCCAATGAATTCAGTAGGATTTACCCTCAAAAAGGTTTTTGATAATTTTTAAAGCTGAATGATGAACTCACATCTGCAGCAACACATATAGGCTTCTTATAAAAGTATGTATGAGAGAAGGGGGCAAGACAAGGTCTGAGCAGGCTTCAACCTGCAGATATCACTGTGCATAAGACAAGCTGTGAAACCAGCTTCCATCTGTGGTTGAAAAAACATGTTCTGACCCCTCTGAGAATCCCACTTCTGTTCGCCTTGAGTTATTCTCTGCCTTTTCTCGTTTGGCAGTTTTTGGGGCTCTGAGCTTAATTTTTGTTTCTTTCCTTAGCTTTTTATTGAATGACTTTGTATTGCTGCAGTTCATCCCTTTATTATATTGGTTCATATGCACATTGCCTTGGAAGATCTGGTTGGTATCCAGCTAACTCATACTATCAGCAGGAAGATCTTCATTTGTTCAATGGAACTCCCCTCCATCCAGTCCCTGCATACACCCTGTGCCCTCTCCAAATCTGCTCTTGAGAAACCCCCAGAACAGATTTGGGGAGGGAGGGAGTTTCCATTGCACAAGTGGGAATCCCCACACAGATGAAACGGGTTAGTTGGCTACTGCCTGTCATCTGGCAAGACTGTTTGTATGCTTCTTGAAACATTCCTCTTTCTAGTTTGTGGTGAAGTGGCACCCACACCAGAAACTCCTGAGAAGGGAAACTGGCCCTGGTCTTAGGGTAGTGGGTGTCTTGAACCCCTGGCCTACCTGGTGGCAAGTCAGTATGTCACCCAAAGTTCAAAGTCGGGGGGGGGGTCGGTCAATCCATGCAAGCAAAGTCCAAAGTCTGAAGGTCAGGAAACACAATCCAGGGTCCATCCAAGTAAGTCAAGTATGAAGTCCAGCAAACAGGATACAGCCCAGAGTCAAACACAAAGCACAGCCCCATAGAGGTCCAGGAGCATCCAATCAAAGGTCCATCAACATGGTCAGTTGAGCAGACACTTTTGCACCTCAGCTCTGCTTCCCTTTTGTACTTTGCATGCTGATTGCAGCATCTGGGCTCGACTACACATGTGAACCTTACGTGTTCCAAGCCTACTCCAGCTGATGAATCACACACTTCCTCCTAGAGCTAGCAAGCCTCACCTGGCCAGCTAGGGAGTTGGGCTGTGGGCCCTTGTCTGCCTGTGCCTCCTGGAGCATCCCACCCACTGCTCCCTATGCCTCAGAGATAGGGGCCCTCTGGAGATAGGGACCCCCTGGCTCTGGTGAAGGTCCTGCTGCTCTGGTTCCTATGCACTGACCTCCATTCCCTTGTCATCCTCCGTCACCCTATGAGTACTCCCTTCCCCATCCCGTGCTTGCCCCAGTGTGTCCTAGTCCTGGCTACACCCCTCACCAGGATTGCCTTCCTCCTCTTCCTCCTT
The DNA here is from genome assembly GCF_964106915.1 of Podarcis gaigeae. NCBI lineage: Eukaryota > Metazoa > Chordata > Lepidosauria > Squamata > Lacertidae > Podarcis > Podarcis gaigeae. The sequence goes on along the minus strand of NC_139686.1, from coordinate 22,243,321 downwards.
CCTATTGTTTTGTCAGTTCATGACAGTGGGTGGAATTTGCCTCCATAACTTTTGCATTGTTCTCAGCCACATGATTCCCTCCCTGTTGCTCATCTCCTCCCATATGTAAGGACATAACATAAGAGCCCTGCTGAATCAGACCAAAAGGCAATCTAGTCGAGTATCCGGTTCTCAACCATGGCCAACCAGCCATCTCTCTTGGATCCTTCCCTATAATACCTCAACCATATATAGTCACAATCTATTTATTTTATTAACAACTAAGTTTTCAGTTCACCTTTGAGGCAATTTTTTTTATTTATCAAATGGCTTCAGTGACCATTTGTTTATCTCCTTAAATATGAACCCTCTGCTAAGACAAGGACCCGCTAGGGGGAATTCTTTGTTTCTTCCTTCCTTTCTTTCATTCATTGCCATGGTATTTTCCTATCATGCGTTAAGTGATGGGTCTAACATCTGTCACATATTGTTGCTTGACTCTTTCCTCTTTTCCCCAAGGTAAGACTGAGTGCAATGCAATGTTTTGTTGGTCTGGGGAAAGATTCACATGTTTTTCTTTTTTTCTGAGTATGAAATCCTTCCAGCATCCCAAGGCAAGGCCAGCAAACTGTGCCTTGTACTTTGGGGGGGGGGGGGGGCGGGGAGAAATGCAGGGTGTTAGTACAGAAGAGATGCAATCATGGCTTACTTGCACAATGTGTACACAGAGGAAAATTCCTTTTGCCAAGTCAGAGGCCATTGCCTGCTTGTTCAGGATTGTGCGGCCACAGCTCTCCAGGGTTTCAGAAAAGGGTGCTTCTGTGCAATACCTTACAGGGTATTACAGGGAACCAGGCAGAGGGCCTTCTTGGTAGTGGCGCCTTCCCTGTGGAACGCCCTCCCACCAGATGTCAAAGAGAACAACAACTACCAGACTTTTAGAAGACATTTGAAGGCAGCCCTGTTTAGGGAAGCTTTTAATGTTTGATGTATTATAGTATTTTAATATTTTTTTGGAAGCCGCCCAGAGTGGCTGGGGAAGCCCAGCCAGATGGGCAGGGTATAAATAAATAATAATAATAATAATAATAATAATAATAATAATAATTATACCTGGAGATGCCACAAATTGAACCTGGTCCCTTCTTCATGGAAGACACATGCTACAGCCTTTCCTGCAGTATGATTTTTCTCACTATGTCGGGCATGGGTAGCTAATGTGATACCACTGAGATGTTACTGGATTACAACCTCTGACAATGGCAGACCCTCCAAGTGTCCCTGCTTCCCAGGGACAGTCCCAGATTTACAGAAATCTTCCCAGTTTCTGATTTGATCCTGGAATGTCCCACTTTTCCTTAGGACATCCCTATTTTCGTCAGAGAAATGTTGGAGGGTATGCAACAAGGAGGCATTGCAGCTATCAGCTCAGGAGAGATCAGGTGATACTGGGAAGTACTAGGTTTTCACCTGGTTCTCTAAGGTTTCTGACTATGGTCTAGCTCCAGAGTCTGAACAACTGTTGTTCAGGTACAGACGTAGCTTGTCTCAAACTGACTGTTGCTCCCACTCAGCTACTGAAGTTTCTGTCTGATGCTTGCTTGATTCCAGACTGCCTGCCCTGACAGCTATGAAGTAGATGGTAAATAACTTCAGTTGGCCACTCCAGACAGGCATAATTCTAGAGCAGGGGTGCGCAACTTGTGGCCCTCCAAATGTTGTAGAACTCCAACTCCCATCAGCCCCAGCCAGCATGGCAAAGTGATCAAGAATGATGGGAGTTGTAGTTCAACAATATCTGGAGGGACATAGGTTTCCCATCCCTGGTTTAGAGATGATGGTGCCCTTTTGGCAAAGGATTGACAGAAATATTGAGAATTCTGATCTTCTGAGTTGCAAATTACCCATTTCCCCAGGTCTTTCCCCTTGTGCTTCCAGCGGCAGAGCATATGCCCACTCTGCCCAGGGTAGGTGAACTCCTGGGGGGGGGGGGCTCCTGAGGGCGGCAGAGCACGGAGGGTGCCCTCCCAGGTGCACATTTGGCACACCACCTGCCTGCAATTCCCAAGCCTCCCCCAGCTATCAAAACAAAGGGGGAAGGGGGGAAGAAGAGTTTGGATTTGATTTCCTGTTTTATCACTACCTGAAGGAGTCTCAAAGCGGCTAACATTCTCCTTTCCCTTCCTCCCCCACAACAAACACTCTGTGAGGTGAGTGGGGCTGAGAGACTTCAGAGAAGTGTGACTAGCCCAAGGTCACCCAGCAGCTGCATGTGGAGGAGCAGAGACGCGAACCCGGTTCCCCAGATTACGAATCTACCACTCCTAACCACTACACCACACTGGCTCTCTGGCACAAGGCAAACCGGCACAGCTCCTCCCTTCCCCCATGGCTTGGGGTAGGCTTGGGAGTCGTGGGAGGGTGGTGGGCCAAATGTCACCTCCCACAGCGAAGACACCTGGGCGGTCCCTCCCCACCGCACCCCCTCCCTCTGCCCCTGTGTGCTGCTTTCCCATTTTGTTGTCCATCCTGTCACTTGCCTGTCTGCCTGCCCCCTCCCCAGGAAGAATGTGATTCCCCCACCCCACCAGCAAGATCAACCTTCTTCTTTTCTCACAGTAGCTGCACCGGGACTGACCCTTCCCTTGCAAAACGTTATGTGACATCTTCGCAGGGATGAGGCAATTGCAAAAGTCAATGCTTGTTGAGGGGAAAAAAATGGCTGTCAGACGACGTCAATGCTGTCATGTCGGGCAATGAATGCTGACTGCTGGTGTTGCCAGGTGGAGGGATTTAAGCAGAACCGGGTTGTCACAAAGTGGATCCTCATAACACTTTACTGAGTAATGGCTCCTCCAGACATGGAAGCCCCCAGATATGTGGCGGATCAGGAGTCGTGTTAGGGGGTGATGATCTAGGGGAACTTTTGCAGTGGGTCCATAGCTGTCAACTTTTCCCTTTTCTTGCGAGGAATCCTATTCGGAATAAGGGGATTTCCCTTAAAAGAAGGGAAACATTGACAGCTGTGAGTGGGTCCTGAATCTACTGCCCCTCATTCTTTTAAAAACTATTTTTAAAAACTTCATCAATAGCAAGGATGGGGAATCATGTGACTGTCAGATGGGCAGTCCTGCCCACTGTCAAAGTTGACCCACATGGTGGGGGGTGGGGTGTCCTGTTTTGCCAGGACATTCCCTGTAGGAAAAGCAATGGTGAAGCACTGGTGAACCCCCATCCCTTAGCTGATGTCATCCAGTCTTGGCAGCTGATTGGCAGGATTTTTTATTTGAGGGAAATGGCCTTGAGGGCTATATTGGACCCTCTAGCAGGTTTAGACGGGCCTGTGGCCCAGAGGTTCCCTGCTTCTGACTCATAGCTTGACTGGGCACACTGCAAAGTACTGTGTGTGAGAGACGTTGGCCATCCTTGGGTCATGGGGTCTGTGCCCTGAATCCCTTAAATACCCATCAATGCCCCTGTGGGGAACCAAGTATTACCATGGCTCCTGGTGTCTGTAAACTAGTGAGTAATGGACTGTGCAGTCACCACATTGAGAGACTAGATTTCCACTTTTTTTGAGATTTCGGCTGTTGAGTCCACTGAGGATTGGACCCTATCAGGTGAGTTAATTCCCCTTGATTCTCTGTCTGGAGGCTGCTGGACTTATTGCTTGGGTAGAAATCAGATTGTCTGAATCGTTCCTGAGTTTCTACAATCAATCAGATGGTGGATGGCTTCTTAGGTACAAGAGGGTCTCTTGCAGGCCAGGTAGTAATTCTCTGCTGCTTCCTGCACTGCCTGGGTGGCTACTCGGGGCCAAATGGATTTAAATGCAACACGGGCATTTAATAGATCTTGCTGTTAATTAACAAAATACCCCCTGCATGGGTGGACCTGGTCACGATCAAGGGGATAGAGTGTCCCCTTTGTGAGGAAAGGCTGCAGCACTTAGAACATTTTAGTGGCTAGGGCAACCCAGATAGATGGGCAGGGAATAATAATAATAATAATAATAATAATAATAATAATAATAATAATAATAATTTTTAAAAAGATTAAGTGGTGACTTGATAGAAGTTTATAAAATGGTGCATAAAGGTAAAGGTAAAGGGACCCCTGACCATTAGGTCCAGTCCGTGACCGACTCTGGGGTTGCGATTCTCATCTTGCTCTATAGGCCGAGGGAGCCGGTGTTTGTCCGCAGACAGCTTCCAGGTCAAGTGGCCAGCATGACTAAGCCGCTTCTGGTGAACCAGAGCAGCAGACGGAAATGCCGTTTACCTTCTCGCTGGAGAGGTACCTATTTATCTACTTGCACTTTGACGTGCTTTCGAACTGCTAGGTTGGCAGGAGCAGGGACTGAGCAACGGGAGCTCACCCCGTCGCGGGGATTCGAACCACCGACCTTCTAATCAGCAAGTCCTAGGCTCTGTGGTTTAACCACAAGTCCTAGGCTCTATGGAGTAAATCATAGAATTGTTGAGTTGAAGGAGACCCTGAGGATCATCTCTTCCACCCCCCTGCAAAGCAAGAATATGCAGCTGTACCACATAGGGATCAAATTTGCAACCTTGGCATTACTAGTACCATGCTCTAACCAACTGAACTATCCATGCTGATAGTTTTTCTCCCTTTCTCATAACACTAGAAGTTGTGGACAGCCAATGAAGCCAGCCATTGGGAGATTTAGGACAGATTAAAGGGGACTTGCTCCCCCAGAAGGAGATGATGGACACCAACTTAGATGGCTTTAAATGAGGATGGGACTAATTCCCGGAGGAGAGGTGCTATTGGTGGGGCTACTAGCCATGATGGCTATGCTGTGCCTCTGGAACTGCAGCCACATTGCTTCTGAATACCAGGACCAGAGGAAGGGAGAGGGCCCTTGTGCAAGGGGTTCTGCTTGTGGGTTTCCTGCATGCATCTGGTTGGCTGCTGGGAGAGCAGGATGCTGTCCAGATGGACCATTGGCCCCATCCAGCAAACAATTCTTCTGTTCTTGCAGGAGAGGGGTGTGTGTTAATTCTTCTCCTTTGCGCATCACTCCCATCGAAAATCTCCCCAAACCATTGCTACAGTCCCTTAGGGGGATGACACCTCCCAGCGAAAATGCCATTGCTAGTGCTGGTGGCATTTTTTCCTGGGATGCAGCATAGGATCTACATTGGCTCCCAGTACATTTCCGAGCACAATTCAAAGTGTTGGTGCTGACCTTTAAAGCCCTAAACAGCCTCGGTCCAGTATACCTGAAGGAGCATCTGCCACTGAGGTCCAGCGCCAAGGGCCTTCTGGCGGTTCCCTCACTGCAAGAAGCCAAGTTACAGGGAACCAGGCAGAGGGTCTTCTCAGTAGTGGCACCTGCCCTGTGGAATGCCCTCCCACCAGATGTCAAAGAGAAAAACAACCACCAGACTTTTAGAAGACATCTGAAGGCAGCCCTGTTTAGGGAAGCTTTTAATTTTTAAAAGACCACTGTATTTTAATACTTTGTTGGAAGCTGCCCAGGGTGGCTGGGGAGACCCAGCCAGATGGGCGGGGTATAAATAAATTAGTATTAGTATTAGTATTAGTATTAGTATTAGTATTAGTATTAGTATTATTTAGAAAGAAAGGGTTTAGCCCCACTTCCCCATGTGCCATGGTTCTGCTCCTGCACACTATTTTTAAAAGCACTCCATTGGATTATGTATATCGGTTTTTCTCAGTCACACAAGGGAAGCAATTGCTGCCTCATTTCAATGTGGCAGGGGCATGTGAGTTAGATGTGAATATAGCCTCTGCCTTACCCACTGCAGATGGGCAGCGATTAACAGACAACTTCTTGGGAAAGTGTTGGTTTTCAAAGGCTTTCCAAATGGCTTCCTCCTGTTTCTGATGGCCTTTGTTGCTAAGAGGGTGACTTCTTTGACATTTCAGGGTAATGATGTAAGGAACATGGATACATTTTCCTGTGGTTTCCATAGGAGACATACGGGAGCCAGCTTGTACCTGTCACAATTTTTATTTTTTTTATTTTTTTGCCAGCCAGGTTTCAAAGGGCCTTAGGAGATAATCTCCTCCAGCAAGTGCCTGCCTGATGTTCTTGATTGCTGGTGTTCAGCTTGTGTGACCTTTGCGGATGTTTGTGTAGCTTTATATGCTCATTGCTTTCATCTGGTATTGCCATTTCATAGCAGCTAATGAAGGGAGCGATTTCTTGAGTGTTCCAGTGGTCTGCATTGCTTTCCTCTGGAATCGAAAGGAAGATTTGGAAGGGGGTCACTGGAACCTGTACTTTGAATTCTTCACTTTTATTATTGGGTACACAAACATATATGGATAGATACTTGGAAGAGAACCAGAAGGCAAAACATTCTTAGATCTCTACAGGAAGGCATGCTCTCCTCACAAACCATCGTGTCAGCATGGTGTGCCATATCAATCTACCTGCCAAGCAGATAGCTCAAGCAAGTGAGCCAAGTCACAATTTACACGTGAAGGAAAAGCTGAGCTGTGACTCGTTGTATCTGTAGCCCTGCTTTTGAAACAGCAGCACTGCCATATTGTGTGCCTCTGCTATTCAACAGAGTGATTTTGAAAGGGCAGCATATTATATGATGATGACAGCATCTTTATAGCCAAGGAGTGGGAGAGGAGCTTGTTGGATTTTCTGCATCTGTTGCCAAGAAATAAGTTGGTTGGCCTTGGGTACCACTATGCACCTTGACTTGGTTGGAGGTATTTGCTGCTCTGCCTCCATCAGAAAAATGTATTGTGCCAGCCTGTATGTGAGAGATGCCTAGGGTTGCTCCAACATGGCAGCGAAACCACAAATTTGGAGAAGGAGTTTGGTTCCTGGCCAGGTGGAGCCAACCACAGAATTAGGGGAAACATCTGTTCCTGCCACCCAGTTCTCTATGCACCCCAAAGGTGTAGAAACATCCAGAGAGTCTGTGCCTGTTGTGGCTTATACAGTGCAAAATTTGGCATGTCACATTATGGGAAGGCGATGACGGTGGTTGCATGTACACCCCACCCTTTGCTCCAAAGAGCTTAAGGCAGTGTTCATGGTTTGAACCCCCTGCCCCACCGTCACTGAAGCAGGTTAGGCTGAGAGAGAGAGAGAGTTAACTGGCTCAAGGTCACCCAGTGACCTTCGTGGCTAAGTGAGAAGTTAGGAGTTGACTAAATATATAGTCCTCTTGAATGTTCTTCAGTATTCTAGTCCAAATTTCTTCTAATATAAATATGTTCACATTTCATTTTGCCTAATATGCACAGATTTGCAAAGCATCCCCCCCAATATAATGCATTTCTGCACGTTATTTTCAATAATATATGAATATCTATTCATATTGCTTCACTTTCATACATATTGCTTGGTCAGAGATGTGCAAATTTCAAAGGATGGCTGTGATTTGGTTGTGGTACTGTTTCAAAAAGTGTGTGTTAGGTGTGTATAAATGTGAAGGGAATCAAATTTCTTCTCCATCTCTAACCTGTGTCTCCTGTCTCCAAATCTGACCCTCTAACCACAACATCACACTGGTATCTATGTTACATTTTACACTTTGCAAGCCCTCAAAAGCACAGAAGCCTCTATGTCTTGGGAGCATGATGATGATGTCATTGGTATGTTGCAGGGCCCAAAAACCTGTAATCAGACCTAATGTGCCCTGACATGACATGGGATTGAATGGACTTTAGAAAGGCCACTGTTTCAATAGAGTCTGCCAGCCCCCTTGCAGTAACAGCCAATGGTATGGTTGGCATTTAAGTCTTCATTGTATTGGGCTACAGCTAAGGAACTACTTTCATACTGGGTTTGCTTTTTTATGTTACTTTCATATTCTTATTTGGTACTAACCCTACTTAGGGATTCCGTATTTGTCTTTAACCAACACACAAGAGGGGTGTTGTGATCTACTGGAGTTTCCCAAGGGGTGTTGTGATCCACCATTGAGGAGAGGTGCTCTTCTGGGCTCCTTTGGGGAAGAAGGGTGGGAAATAAATAAATGAATAAGCCCAAGCAGGGAGAGGTCAATCCTTGGTCTCCCAGGCAGTGCAACAAAAGCAACAGTCAGCACCTTGGAGAGAGATCAAAGTATAGGTCCAGCATCATAGATAGTGGTCCTGCAGCTGAGACCAACCATCCAAGTTGTCTCAGAAAGGTCCTAGACCAACTGTCCAAGTTTTACAGCTGGGTTAGGTAGATGTTGACTTGAGGCCCCACCACCTGAGTGATGCTTCCTGGCCAGTTGTAGGGCCAGTGCCATCTTTTGGGGGTCATTATGTTCTTTGATAAAATGAGGTTTTTCTCCTCAGGACTTTTTGGATCCCCAAGGAAGCAGCCATCAAAGCCTGGTGGCAGAGGTGTCTCTTTGGGGTTCAGGAAAAGGGCTTCTGTACTGGTGAACCCAAAGAAAATGGACCGGTTGCCAGAGAACTTTGCCTAAGGAGTACTGGTCTGAGGTTTCCAGCAACTGGTTTTCAGAAGCAATACTGCCTCCGACCAGATTCTCATTTTTTTTCTGCACAGGAAAAGAAGTTTGCTGGTTTCCATGTGTGCCAGTACACCTTTGAAATCTTACCTTCTTTAATTCAAAATAAAAGAAAAAAAGAATTGGCACAATGGTGGGAAGCCCTGCACAGAAATATCTTGTTTCGTTAGTCTAATAAAGGCATTACTAACCGCCCTGCTTTGAGGATTTATTGGGGGATTTTAGTAAGATAGTGTTAGCAGTGGAATTACATTCATTCCTGGGTAAGTCATTGCCAGTGCACGAGAAAATAACGTTGATGCAATCAGATATATTTTACAGGATCAATAGAATATTCTCTTGCATAATCGCAAGCAAGGAGATTACAGCCCCTGCTCTGGGAATGACAAAGGATCACTTTATAGATCAAAGCCTTGTTTGTTCCCATTGTTTTAACTCTTCAGACAGAATTGTGTTTGTGTTTTTGAGAAAAAAAGAGATGATTTCCTAATTTCCAGGGCTCCTGATGATAAGCAGAAGCAGTCGTTAAAGCAGCCTTCATCAACCTGGTGTCTCCCTGATGTTGTTGATCTCCCATCAGGCTCAGCCAGCATAGCCAATGGTAATGGATAATGGGAACTGTAGTCCAAATAATCTACAGGCCACCAGTTTGGGCAAGGGTGTCATAGACCCAGAATGATTTTCTACATGCAGTCACACATAAATTAAATACCTTTGGCTGTATGACTTTGAGAATATTTACCCACTTCCCATCTTAAAATGTAGAGAGGCTATGTTCATGAAACAGAAGATACCCATAAGGGATAAGGAGAAGGATGCAAGACATTGAAATATAATGTTCTGCAGTCTGAACATGTCAGAGAGATATTGCATAGGTCTGGCTAAGCCAATCTTGGATAAACCAAAGATTTTGCTCTGGATGTATTCCTTTTAAGACACACTTTCCCCTAATATATGTATTTTTGTACACACCACTTGATTGGAGAACTGCAATGCAAAATTCAGAGGATGTGAAGCTCAAAGGCTAGCTATGTTTGAGTTTGCAGATATGGGTTTGAGAAGTGCAAATTAGGTAGTATCTCATTAAAAGGCAAAAGAAAACTGAATTCCTCCTCCACCCCTATCTCCTTCCCGAGATCCCTTTTAACTGGAGGTGTGAGATCTTATGCCTGCAGTGCAAGAGTAGCATCACTATAGTATCCAGTATTCGACAAAGTTGGGTTGAGACAGTCCCTGGACTGTCCTGGGTTGGAGCTATCTGGAGCAGTCAAGGGGTGGGGCATTGGGTGTGGAGAAGGAGGCAGTGCTCTCCTGCCATTTCCAGATTTCAATCTATTTACAGTGGTACCTCGGGTTACATACTCTTCAGGTTACATACGCTTCAGGTTACAGACTCCGCTAACCCAGAAATAGTACCTCAGGTTAAGAACTTTGCTTCAGGATGAGAACAGAAATCGTGCTCTGGCGGCGCGGCAGCAGCAGGAGACCCCATTAGCTAAGGTGGTGCTTCAGGTTAAGAACAGTTTCAGGTTAAGAACGGACCTCCAGAACAAATTAAGTACTTAACCTGAGGTACCACTGTATTTATTTTCCAGTATGTGAGTTGATCACTCATGAGGGGATCCCTGTACTAGTTTTATATGCATATGGTGCCAGATTTAATCCCTGGCATCTCCAGCTAAAAACAGATCAGGTGAAAATATAGAGGCTCTTCACTCTATCCGGGATGGTGGTGGCGGCACTGAACAACCACCTTCAACACAGCGCCCTCCCCATGTTTTGTACTAAAATCCCCATAATCCATGACCATTGGCTGTGGAGGCTGGAAACAATGGGATTTATAGTCCAAAACACATGTAGGGCACCCAGGGGGTGGGGAGGCTGAAGTTAAAGAGCTCTGGGCTAGATAGAAAAACATTCCAACCTAGTACAAAGCTGTTTTTGTGAAGGAAAGCTGTGTTTGCATGCAGCACTCCTGAGGCAAAGTGGAAGTGAGGAGGCCATTGTCTAGATGTGGTGTGTCATCCACATCCCCCGTTTCGGCTGGAGAGAAAGAGAATAGTTTCTTCAGAGAGCTGAAGGCGGCTGGAAAGAGCAATTGCTGCTCGCAGTGTGTATACTCATCCCATTTTCATTGCTGGCAAGCAGGGAAGCTGGTTTTTGTGTTGCTTGACCAGAGGCGACGGCGAGGACAAAGGAAATGTGTTTACACCATAGGAGGCGAGGCCTCTCCCCAGCCACTTTTTGACTTCCTTAAAAGCTGTTGTCTGTCCCCCAGCCTTCCAAGATGAAATGGAAACTAAAGTACTGTTACGAAGGTTGCGCGCCAGCCCCAATCTCTGCTGAGCAGTAGCAAGAGCAGGGTTGAGTTTCCATTGGGAAATCAAGGCACAGTGGAGGCTGGTGTCTTTAAGAAATATGGTTTATTATACACACATATAGACCTAAAATCTTCAGTGGAAGGGGGTACAGAACATTATACGCCAATAGCATCTCTCATTGCCTCTCTCATAGCTTCAGCAAGCTTTGGTCCAAAGTAGCAGTCATGACTCCCAGTCTCTTAGTGCAGCCTCCTCCAGCCAGCACCAAATGGAGTTCTGCCTAATTTCCTCCTCCTTGTTCTCAGAACACCTTTACATTTCAAAAAGGACACATTTTAACAACAACACTAACACTCCACCCATCTAGGTTGCCTCCACCACTCTGGCCAGCATAATAAAACAATAAACATTAAAAACTTCCCTATGCAGGGCTGCCTTTAGATGTCTTCTAAATGTTGTATAGTTGCTTATCTCCTTGACATCTGATGGGAGGGACATCACACACCTTTGTCACCTTGGCAAACTCCCAAATCTCCTGTCCCTGTTCACTCCTTGGAGCAGGGGGGGGAGGGGGGGAAAGGGACAGCTTTTTCCATTGGCAGTTTCCTTTAATGGCTGGCTGTTTCTCATTGTTCCAGTTACAGATAGGTAGCCGTGTTGGTCTGCCATAGTCAAAACAAAAAAAAATCCTTCCAGTAGCACGAAAGTATCTGAAGAAGTGTGCATGCACACGAAAGCTCATACCAAGAACTAACTTAGTTGGTCTTTAAGGTGCTACTGGAAGGAATTTTTTTTGTTTCTCATTGGTTCTACAGTTAGCTAGCTTGGCCAGGCTGGTTTGCATAGGCTAACCCTGAGATTTCTTGTCTGGCACAGTTCTGCAGCTTATATTTTCCCTTCCTATCTCAAATATTATCTAAATGCTACCATTTATTAATTTCTACCATTCACTAACAGACTCTGGTACCCTCCATCTATGACAGCACATTGCTTGCTTCTTCTTTTTATTTTTGCTGGATATGATACTAGATCAGATCTTGAAAAACAACCACAATGGGGAATGCGGTGCTGTGAATTAATATCTTCGAGAGAGTAATCATTTAGTGTAACAGCCTAGCCTTGGCTACTGCAAAAAGTCTCAAGGTATTTATATCCCTGTAATTTATGGTTGCCTGCTGGTTATTCTGTTGGTGAGCCTGTAGAAAATCCACATCAGAAGAACAGGAGAGGGTTTCTGGCTTAAGACCATGAAAGGAAAGATAATTGGTGCAAATCCATGCTGAAGCTCTTGACCGTGGTTGCATACATTCATGGATGGGATATGAATTTTCTTGGTTAACTCATGGTTTTCAGGCTCCTTTTGGTGTCTTTATTCATATATTCAAAAACAGTTGTCTTGTTAAGGTCTCGGTCTAGCAGAGAGGCTGGCTTCTATTGGGTGTCCTCTGGTTCTGGTACAGGCAGACCAAGTTCCAAGTTGACTGAAGATGCATGGAATAGCATAGCATAGTATAGTTATGGAGCAGCCAGGGCAGATAAGTCTGTTTAGCAGCTTAGGCTAACCCTCAAGACAAGTTGCTTTGGTGACAAAACTAATGTGGATCTAGGGCAGTGTTTCCCAAAGTTGGGTCTCCAGCTGTTGTTGAACTACAACTCCCACCATCCCTTGTTAGCAGGAACAGAGGCCAGTGATGATGGGAATTGTAGTCCAAAAACAGCTGGAGACCCAAGGTTGGGAAACACTGCTCTAAGGGCTTTATATTACTAGGTGGGTGCTTATTGGCCTGTGATCTCAGCCAACAGTAGTCATGTTGACAGAGTGGCTCTGACCTACAGAACGCTCTCTACCTGGTTGGTGGAAGAACCAGATTGCGGGTGGTGGTGCAGGAGGTAAGATGCTGCAGGCTGGCTTCTGGTGGTCTTGGTTTTCAGACTTCCAGTGCCTTACTACTCTTCAAGTACATACCTTCCAACACAATGTGGCCCAAATCTGGTACGCCATCTTCCGAGTCCACCACCCATGGGCATCTGGTTGGCCAATATGAGAACAGGATGCTGGAGTTGATGGGCCATTGATCTGATCCAGCAGACTCATATTATGTTCTTGTCTTCTAACCCAGTTGCGGTTTCTACCTATTGTGTTCTAGGAGCTCATAGGTTCTTCTGTTTGTTTGTTTTTTTTGAAATACAAACAAGAGTAGGTATTTATTGTGTATTTGAAATGTGCCTCCTCTCATTGGTTGTTGCTATGAAAAATCTACCAAGGTGATGATCAGAACTTTTGAGAACTGGGGGGTGGGGGGAGTAGCAAAGGGCAAACATATTGTGTTAGCCCTTATCCAATCAATGCTGTAGTTCCAGTCAATATTTCACCCTGTGGAAGGAGGAAACCGGACCACTCCAACTGGCTCTGCCCCCAGTGTTAGCACACCATCTGTACATGTCCTGGATGTCTGCATGTTCAACATTATGCAGTTATACATCTCCATAGCATCACCTTCCAATGGTATTGGTACTCTGCCTGTTTTACACAGAACAAAGCTTTTTGGGGCAATGTCCCATTTACTTGACTGGGTCAGCCTCCACTGGATTCAGGTTGCATACATAAGCACTTTCTGACTCTACTGAAGAGCACCTTCAGTTTTAATTCAGAAAAAAAGTGCTTCCATATCCAGAATTTTCAAAACACTGGGTTATGCTGTAAATGAGGATCTTTCTTATCTATGCTCTCTAGAATGGAGGAGGATTCTTAAAAACCTTTAACAAAAGGCTGGGTGTTATTGTTGTTGCTTAAAAAAAATTAACCACCAGAAATTACTTTTAGGTAATCACTCGCAGGGGTTGAATATAAAGAAAGCAAAATATAAAAACTTGCTACTTGAGCTGCACAATGAATCAGATAAATTGCTGACTGCTTAGATTCATGGTGTGCTCTCAGGAGAGGCGAATCGCTAAGGGAAACAGCTGGAGTTTTTGAATGCTGGCAAGGGCTGGTGCACACAAAATAGCCACCACATGGAAGATGCTTTGAAACTGCTCCCTGCGGTGGAAGCTTCTACATGGCGAAGTGTTTGTGTGCAGCCGTTCCTCATGCAGATTTGGTTATTTTTCTTCGCGCCCATGACAAACCCTCCAAAACAAATGTTTTTAGGGTTGGAGAGAGGCGCCGTTTGATCCGCATTGTGAATTTGATGCAGGGAGGCAGCTGCTGCTGCTGCAGGCAAGAGATTGAAAGTGCTCCTTTTGTGGCATCTATTTTATGCGCATTGCCCTCAACCACACATTAGGGCATGGACATGTCCAAGACAATGCCAACAAGGTTAGACAACAGTGTTGAGGAGGACAGAAAAGGCACAAAGGCTACCTTTAAAAATAAATATGTAGGTCTTGCCCAAATGTGGATTAACCAGAGAGAAAATTTGGGGTAACAAATGCTGGTGGGTGATATGGTAAGAGAATGGGGCAACTGTCTCATGTAAATAATGAAGTGTGGAGAATTTTCTGATGAAGATTGTTAGAGAGGAAGAATAGAGTCTGCAGCATTTGATGCAGGCAAATCTCCTTTGGTAATTCTGTCAAAGGGAGGGGGCCAAAGCCAAAAAGACCATGCTGCAGGTTCCTGGCAGCAATGACTTCTGGGTCAGGGCACTGTTAGAGGCACAGGGAATAGAGCCGTTTGTTCTGGAATGTGGCTTGGAAATGTGGTGCTTAAGACCAGTTGCATAACTCCTTTTCAGAAAACAAGATCCTCCTTGATTCACACCTCTCTCCTGCCAACACATTTTCTGGTTGCAGTTTCAGATCTTTACTGCTTTCTCACCTGTCTAAAATAGGAATCCAAGTAATGTCACCACCCTTGTTTTCTAACTCCTATTTGTGCATTACCCCCTACGGCACAGCAGGATGGTTAACAAATTGGAGATCAAGTGGAACACATTACAAAACCAGGACTTCCTTTTCTTATTGCTTGCCTGGAGGCAGTACAATGCAGTCGTGGAAGCTGAGGATTTTAAGTGCAAGTTGGTATCTCCAGGTGGAGCCATATTTCCAAAAGAATAATACAGGCCCCAGTGGGGTGCTTAGTACAAATGTTCAGAACTACCCAGGGTTCAGAATTCAGAACTACCTAGGGTTCAGAAACTTCCCCTTGTGATACCCTGGGTCTTTTGTTTTTTAAAGGAGCAGCGGTCACATTCGCAGTGTTTGATTCCCCTGCCTGAAATCCAGCTTTTCCTTTCAGATCTCAGGCACGTTCAATGCTTGTTTAGAAATAGTAAAAATGACAGATATTGTTGACAAAATGAGTGCAGCCTAATTCGTGTTGGATCACTACTTGCACATGCTTAGCTGCTGCAGGGGTCAGCATTTGCAGGGCATCTGCTGAATCCCAGGTCCAGCAGGGGACTCGCCACCAATTCCCAGAAGCCCCCTGAGCAGGTCATTCTTAATTCTTGCAGTTGCTACTCTTTTCAAGTGAGAGAGCATCGCTAGGACCAAGCAGCAGTATTCTCTCCACTGCTTTTTGCTCCATCCCTCCGAGTAGCACTGCAGATTGAGTCCAGAGTCCAAGGAAATGGACAGCGGTTACAGGAAAAAGGAAGTGTTGGGGCCAGTTGGCAATGGGGTGGACCAGGCTTGCATATATTTTGCTAATATCCCCCTATATATTATGATGCTCTTCAAACGTGCATTGTGTGGTGTGTGCGCACTCTTCACATGCATATAGTATGGGTGTGTGTGGAATTCCTCATGCACAAAAAACTATTTCTTAAAGACATTTCTGTGTTGCCCATCAATAAAAATCCAAGGCTGGCTTTCATAGAATCGTAGGGTTGGAAAGGACCACAAGAGTAATTTAGTCCAATATTCCTGCATGGCAACACAAACATCCTGTTTCCATCACTTCCCACTCTGTGGAGTTAAAACATATACCGTCATGTGATAGACAAAAAATCCCATGACTGCAATCATGGAGTAGGAATTCTGACAGTCTAACCCTCTGCAATGCAGGAATATATAGCTGTCCCATAGGGGAATTGAACCTGTGACCATGGTGTCATCAGCACCATGCTCTAATCAACTGAACTAGCCACTCAGATTAGGAACCCTTGTACAGTATTCCAAAGTGCTGAGATTGTTTTGGGACTTCCACAGCCTGCCAGCATTCTTGCTCCTGCTTTTGCCACACTTCTGGCTGAACTTGTATGCTTATAAATAAAAACGCAGTTGATTTCAAAGGTACCGCAAGCCAGCCTGCCCTCCTCCAAAGTAAATTTAACTCTCTAAAGGTTGTCCTGAACCTCCTAAGGTGGAGAGAAGATGAATCACCAGGGTTCAGATAGTTTATTTATACGCCTCTTGTTCCAAGGACTCAGTTACAGATAGCGAAGCCAAGCCCACGTGTAAAATGCCAGATAAAATTAGACTAAAAAAGGTATGCGAAGAAGAAAGGAAGGAAGGGGTGAATTTAAACACCCAGCAAAAGATGCTAGCGACACGAAGCATCACTGCCTGATTCCGTCTTCCTCCTCCTCAGTTACACTTTGCAGAAGCCTCTACCCTATACGTGGTTTGTTTGCTGTACTCATTTACTCTGCAATAGCCCATCTTGTTCTTTTCCCTAAATATGTACTAGGAAAACATAACTGTCCTATGCTACATTGCCATGCTTAGCAGTTCATAATAGACTTCTTCAGCTGCAGTATGTCACGGCCCTGAAGCTGGACTCTTCATCTTCAGGGGAAGGAGAAAGGCATGGAGGACCAGCCCCCAGAAGTGCCCTCAAATGAACTTTCAAGGCCAAAGCCCCCTTCTTCTCTGCCTGAGGATGTGGCACTGCTATCCTCTGGCATGGAGGACTCCACTGCTGAGCGCTCAGGAAGACCTAAGGCTCCTATGCTCTGTCACAGTAGGAGATGACTAGAGAAGGCTGGGCCCTGTAAGTTAAGGGCATCCTGCAGCACAGGTGGTGACAGCTGCACCTGCTCCTACTACTTAAGGGCTCAGCTTGTTGCTTGCTGGAACAACTTGGGAGCTCTGTGTTCCCCCAGGAACAGAGCCTGAATCTTGTCCCACCTTGCCTGGTGAGCCTTGCATTGTCTTGCACCCTGATTGGGTCTTGCTTTGTTACACTGCAAATCAGTCTCTTAAGCTTAAGCCAAGAAATAGTATTCTCTATAAGACTGAATATCAATTTGCATATCTAGAATTCGAGATTAGACCACTGAAGAAGCCCGGAAAACTACCGTATTTTTCGCTCTATAAGACACACTTTTCCCCTCCTAAAAAGTAAGGGGAAATTTGTGTGCGTCTTATGGAGTGAATGCAGGCTGCGCAGCTATCCCAGAAGCCAAAACAGCAAGAGAGATCGCTGTGCAGCGAAAGCAGCGATCCCTCTTGCTATTCTGGCTTCTGGGATTCAGAATATTTTTTTCCTCGTTTTCCTCCTCCAAAAACTAGGTGCGTCTTATGGCTTGGTGCGTCTTATAGAGCGAAAAATACAGTATCTTGGGAGTGTACTACCTGCAAGCCTCAGTTAAAGGGCCCCATTGGGGGCGAACAGCGGCCTCTTGATTACTTGGAGTGCCAGGGCGAAAAAGGTGCAAAACGCCTGCACCCTGTCATCTACAGCTTCATTAACATCTACCTACAACTCCACTAGCATCTCTCGGTATTGTGAATAACACCAAACTTGCCTTTTGTTGGTATCTTCATAAACTTATCTAAAAGACTGAGTTAAGCATTTGAAAAATCTATTGAAACCAGACGTTATAAGTTCATCTTAGGTTGGGTAGTCTCTGTGGCTTTGTTTAATGTTTTGTATTTTTCTCAGAAGGTTGATAAAGAATGTATAATTTATTATTCTGTGTATATTAATCGCCAACGTGTTGCATGAGCCGCACTACTTGTTAGACTGCAGAGCAGAACACAATGGGTGAAAGAACAGGTTGTGGTCTTCCACTTGCTGCACCTGGAGAAGCATGGCATACCTTAATGCTCTCAACTGTGGCAGCCTGCGTGGATCTACCTGCACGCACACTTGAGATGCATCTGTCCCTGAGTGATGGGGCTGAAATCCAAGGAATTCTTGTACATGTGGCTGGCCACTTCCCTCGTTCTGGGAAGACTCACAGGTACATGTCTGGCTACCATTAACAGGACTTTGGAGCTCCTAAAGGAGATGCTGGGTCCCTTTGCTTACTAGCTTCATGCCAAACCCTGTAGAGTAGGTTAGGCTGAGGGTTGGTGCCTGGTCCAGGGTCTCCCAGTGAGTTTCATGGTCAGATTGGGGGTTTGACTCCTTGTCTCCCATGTCCTACTCTGGCATTTTTTCCTGTTTTCATTAGCAGCACCTCCAGCAATTGCATTTAAAACTGTTTTTTAAATTCTGTTTTTGAAAAAACAAGTTTTTTTTTTAAATCACAAGCCCTGCCTTTTTTCCCTCTCTTTTCTTTGTGCCTTTTCCCCCCTGAGCAATTTTGACATTTTCATGGAATGGGCAATTTGTGGCTGTCACTTTTATTCCTTTCATCTCCAGGGATTCCTCTTCTTTGGCTTTGTTTGTTCTGGTTTGGGGTGGACACATGAAGCCAAAGGTTGTGTGCCATTTTTAGAAGTGCTTAAGAAGAAAAAGGCTATCCAAAGGGGTGCTCCGTTTTTTTAATTCTTGCTTTTTAAATATCCCATTAAAACCAGCTGGGTTGCTTTCCTTAGATGGTGCTTTTTAAAGTGTCTGAACCAGTGCTTTTTCTGGGGGAATGCAGGGGTATGCATACCCCTAAACATTTTGTGAATCTAAGTTTGGCCTCATTGAGGGGCAGATATTTTTACTCTTGTTCTGTATTTGTTTATTTCATTTATTGTTTGATAATAATTTCATTTATAAGTATTCATTTTTTATTATTTTAGATCACTGCAGACTAGGGATGATCAGAAGACAGATGTGGATCTCCTGGTAGATCATAGAATCACAGCATAATAGAATATTAAAATTGGAAGGATATGCCAAGGGTCATCTAGTCAAACACCCTACAACTCAGGAATCTCAACTAAGGCGTCCAAGACAGATGGCCATCCAACCTCTGCTCAAAAACATCCAATTGTCATAAATGAGCCAGCCCCCAGAGAAGGTTTGTAGTCAGATCCCAGGGAAGGTATCAGATGCCTGATACCAGGTAAAAGTATTGATTCACCCAGCCAGGGCTTTTTTCCAGCTGAAACTCGCCGGAACTCAATTCTGGTAACTCTCAGGTAGGTGCCATTGCTATTATAAGAGAACAAGAGAGGCGTTCATGCTGAGTTCCGGCAGCTCTTTTTCTAGAAAAATAGCACTGCACCCAGCCCAGACTTTTCTACACTATCTGGAGTCTCACTTACTCCCTGACTCTTGTAACTGAAGATGCCAGGGATTGAATCTGACACCCTCTGTCTATGGACCACCTCTGATCTACCTCTGAAGTCCAGTCCCTTCCCATAGCTCAGTGAGAGGTGCTGGCCAGGTCACCCCTCCCTTCTGGCTGATGCCTTTTGCAGCATGAAATTAGACTGCCCGCCTGTGCCTGATGAGTCAGAAGAAGTGATTAGCTGCGCTCAAGGTGCCAGTTCTGACTCAGCAGGAGCCCCTGTGAAAAAACGAAAAAACGAAAAGATCACGCCAGAATTTTCTGCAGTTCTGTCATGTCATGGAAGGGGTCTGCTGGTCAGAAGCAGAGCCTTCTGCACTGCTAAGCATTAAACCAGGTGCTGCTTCCCACAGTAGCAGGATGCGATCTTTTTTAGCCTGGTTTGGGGTGGGGGGAGATTCTTCCTGGCAGCAAGGATGGCAGAGCTTGTCTATATTCACCACCTGATCAGTTTGGCAAAGAAGGATTTGGCATCTCATGCTGAGGGTAGCTGTGATGGAAAGGTGCTGGGTCAGCCTCCTGGAACCCTAGAAGACCAATCAGGGCTGGTTAGAGCATCAGCCAATCAAGAGGGTCTGGCAAGTCAAAACATTAGAAAGTTACAGTTAAACTGTCAGATAGGCATAAGTTAGGGCTTGGAAAAGCCACCTAGATAGGGACCTGCGAAGAGAGAGACATGTTTGGATATGAAATAGGGATTAGATAGGCAACCTGCTTCAATTCCCTGAGGAAAAGTAAAAATCCCAGAAGGACTGGATGAGTGCTGTTTGTGTAGTAATATCAATAGCTATATTAGGTGAAAATAGTCCATCCTGAGATTAGATTTAAATAAGGACACTGAATAAAGTTTTGAAGTTTTCTGTATTGTGTATACCTGAAGTTATGAATTGCGCCTCTCATGAGTAACCATCAAACTTAAAGCCCTCACTGAGTATAATTAAATAAAAAAGTCTATATTTTTGTTCCAGAAGTGTCTCTTCTTTAAACTGAACCTCTGGGTGTGGGGATAAGTGGACTCAGGGCATCCTTCTCACAAGTAAAACAACTGGCTGCAGTATAATAAAGAAGTGCTGCCACAAACAGCTAAAACAGATCTCTCTAGTGTTATTAACATGGAGATTTGAAACTTTTAAACACCCAGGAAATTGCTCACATTACTCAGGTACCATCTTGAGTGGGGAGTCGGTAGCTATCACAGGAATATAAAAAGGCACAGTAGACCAGCTTAGAGTATTTCTCTATCTAGTCCAATATTGTCTACTTTGACTGGCAGCAGCTCCCCAGAGTAGGGACTGCTACCCAATTCTTTTATCTGGTATGTCAAGAATTAGATGTAAAGGCATATGCTCTGTCACTGAGTTATGAGTGCAGAGGGACTTTGCCCCAAGCTACTGTCATCAGGATACAAGTGGGAGCCTTTGGCCCCTTGCTTGGATTAAATATATATATATGCTGGTTTTTTTAAAAAATTAAAATGGCTTTACTCACTTTAAAAAGGTCTGAAAATTGCTAAGTTTGAGCAGATATTTATCTAAGTTATTCAGTGAGCTGTGGATTGCATGCTCCATTGTCGAGTGCAGAGTTTTAAATGTTTTTCAGGCTGAGTTATTCACTGCATAAGAAATTATGAATCATTTTGAATACTGAATAAATTTGAGACTTCTTGCAATCTGTTAGGGGAGAATAAATGAACAGGAAAAAGGGCAAAATATGTTGAATAGGTTCTGCTCTGCATTATTCACTCAGTTTGTTGACATGAGAAGTTCAGAATTGATGAACCAAATATGATAGACTGCACCTCATTTTCATATCTGTGCATTGTTTAGTATTTTTGAATGGGTGCCTATCTTTTGTTTCGTTTAGAACATGCATGCATGTGTGAGAGCTCATGAACCAACTGAATGTGGATTGTGACCATGATAATAATAGAACTATAAACAGCTGACGAGTCCAGTCTCTTATCCACAACTCAGTGCTATCATCATCATCGCTTGCAAAACATGGGCTCTGCCACTGCGCTATGGCCCATGCAACCCACTTTCTGCAAATCTATAGGGCTATATCTGTTGGGAGAGACACTGCTGCAGCTCCTACATTACCCAGAAGAATATATATACATATATGGTAGCTCAGACCAAAACCATTTCCAAATCAACACCCTATCTGACTGTTGCCAGGTCCAGATTATGGGGGGTTTAGAGAGGGATGGTGCACATACTTGCTTTCTCTGATGGACCCAACTCTAAAGATGGACCCAGGGGAATCTTTAACATATACGCCACCAGGGTGCAAAGATCCGCCCAGCACCCCCTAGTCTGACAAGCGCCATTGATGTCGCCGCACGTCTTTCGTAAATGAGCGCACAAAGTCGAAAGTCCTTTAGTGAAACAGTAGGTATATATGTATTTTTGATTTTCTAGCTTGATCAAAATTATTTATTATTTCATAACAGGTAGATAGTTAAGAGCTTAGGTGGTTTCAGCGGCTGGTGCCTGGCACCCCCCTAGAATTTGGCGTCCGGGTGCCCCGCACCCCTTGCACCCCCAAGTAAAGACGGCCCTGGATGGACCAAACTTTTACAGAGGTTAGAAGCCAGGAAAATGTCTGGTCCATCAATTCTCTGAGACATGTGTGGAAAAGGTGCTAGATGCTAGCTTCCTCAATCAGAAAAGTGGTTAAAATATGGATTTCACATTACACTAAATGCAGGACTTCCTATCTCACCCTCAGCAGCCTCTAATGTATACAGATTTCACCATGTAATGTGGTGCATTTTATGCATTACAGCTGATGCCCTGCTCTAGATGGGGAACCCGAGATGGGGCAGGGGCAAAATAGACCTTCCGACCTCTCTATCTGGCCTGCAGGACTCTCCCCTGGCCACACACCCCTCAGAGCTCCTGCTGTGCACCTTCCCCCAAGTGCTTTTGCCTGGCTGGGATGTGTCATTGAATTGTGATAATATCTCTTCCTTTCCTGGATTGGGGGGGGGGTGTATGTGGTGTATGTGTAGAAACCTTTGAATTTTGTGTGGCTAGAACAGGCTTCTTCAACCTCGGCCCTCCAGATGTTTTGAGACTACAATTCCCATCATCCCTGACCACTGGTCCTGCTAGCTAGGGATCATGGGAGTTGTAGGCCAAAAACAGATGGAGGGCTCAGGTGGAGGAAGCCTGGGCTAGAATGTAGCCAAAGGTAAGTATCATGGAATCATAGAACTGTAGAGGTGGAAGGGA
Organism: Podarcis gaigeae; assembly: GCF_964106915.1. Lineage (NCBI taxonomy): Eukaryota > Metazoa > Chordata > Lepidosauria > Squamata > Lacertidae > Podarcis > Podarcis gaigeae. The sequence continues at coordinate 22,220,903 of NC_139686.1, read as the reverse complement.
CCACAAGATTCATCTAGTGTAACCCTCTGCAATGCAGGAATCTTTCACCCAACATGGAGATCAGACCCACGACCCTGAGATTAAGAGTCTCATGCTCTGTCAACTGAGCTATCACATCTATGGCTCTGCTCACTTTTCCCCACTGGCATATGGACCCCAAAACCTTTCCTACAAGGGAGCCTCAGGTTGAAAAGGGTCTCCTACCCCCTCTCTACAACTTCAGTGGTGAGGGGTGGGTGGGTTGGCTGCTGAAGACAGAACCATTTTTGTGGTGGCATCCAGGCATTGGAACAGCCTCCTGGGCTTTAGTTGTTATGTCTGCATTTTGAACTTTAAGGCATCAGTTCACCTCCTCCTCCTCCGCCGCCAACTTATTATTTGAAGCTTTTGGTAATGTTTGACCGCTCCATGGGCTTTCACTGTTATGTTTGCAACCTGTCTCTCTTCAGCGCACGTTTTATCTTTTATTTTTTATTATATGATTTTTATTAATTTTCCAATAAAAACAAATTTATAACATCATTAAACATCAAAAACTCATCACATATCTTTTTTTTCTTTTAGACTTCCATCAACATGTTTGATAATTTTCCGTAATTATCACAAATCTTCACATTTCTTAATTTATATTGTACTATATATATCTTGTCTTACCATGTTGTTTAAACAATACTTCTAGCAAATCTTCTTATAGAGCTTCTTGAAAACTTACAAACATTATATCATTATCACAAATATTTTTAATATATTCTGTAAATTTACTCCAGTCCTCAGTGAATCTTTGGTCTCATCGGTTGCAAATCCTCTCTGTCAATCTGTCCAGTTCCGCGTAATCCATTAATCTTCAGCGCACGTTTTAGTATGATTTCTTTAAAAAAGAAAAAAGATTTCTCAGAAGATACTTGGGACGCCTATATATTTATTTTTAGTAAGGTGGCATATAAATTGTAATTTAAAAACATAATTTATTACACTTTCCCAGCCAGCCTTTGAGGCATTTAAAAACCAGAAACTCAATACAGTCGCAGAGATTTAAAATGCATTTAAAAATGAAAGGAAAATAGTAAATTGTACAGCGTACGTGGTCAGCACCAACAATAAAGTCAGATTCCATTTTAAGAGGACAGTGGGTTCCTGATGGATTGCTATTAGATGTTTTAAAATCAATAAATAGACTCACCATGGAGATGCTGAACTGGTAGGAAGTGTAAGGTGCCACACAGTTCTAAATTCTGACTTGGCAAGATTAGTGCCATTGTGGCATTTTTTTAAAAAGGGAGTGTGAAATCAGCCCCCTTCAACCTACAGAGCATGGGTGAGCAGTTTACCCCTCAAAGAGCTACAGTCCCCATGATTTTCAGGGGGAAACCATTTGCTTTGAATGTGCTTGAAATGTATGGCATGCATACATCAGATTAGGCTATACATATTGTATTCCAAGGGCCACATCCAGTCATGGCCAATCCTCCAGGGGCTGCATGCCAATATTGGGCATGGCACTCACCAGACCAACAGAGGACACCACCTCTGACCGCCCCAGTGGTGAGCCTATTTATTATTTTTTCTTTCACAATTGATGAGGTCCTGAAGGAAAATTTGTTTGGGCGGGGAATGCTTAGGCCAGGGGTTAGCTACCTAACCCTGATTTGAAAAGTCGCAAGCCTTTACTGTTCCCCATATGCATACATGGCACGCCTTAGAGCAGTTGCTTCTTCTTCACCACTACTATCATATATATATATATATATATATATGCTTTCGTAGATTTTCACGGGTACAGGAATGCAGGTTTTGGTGTCCTCGGGTGTCTTCCCGCGTAAAAGTTGGGGTGTCTAGGCGACGTTTCGACGAGGTCTCACTCGTCATCTTCAGGCTGGTGCTGAAGCCTGAAGATGACGAGTGAGACCTCGTCGAAACGTCGCCTAGACACCCCAACTTTTACACGGGAAGACACCCGAGGACACCAAAACCTGCATATATATATATATATATATATATATATATATATATATATATAGAATAAACTAGGATGCTTTCCTGCCCTTTTGTGCGAAGGAAGAGGCCACATCTCTGCCAGGTCAGCCATATGTTCCCCAAATGTTGCTGTTAGACTATAGAGAAAAGTCCATTAATTGCACCAGCGGATGCTGCCTGTGCGTAATTTCCATATGTCATGGAAGCCCAATCGTTAAGAGAAAGTGGGTTTCTCCACAGGCTGGCTCTCTCTCTCTCTCTCTCTCTCTCTCTCTCTCTCTCTCTCTCTGTGTGTGTGTGTGTGTGTGTTTGGGGAGACTTCTTGGTTGAAAAAACCAGAGCAGTAACATACCTTCTTCAGTGGTGTTTCCTCAAATGTGTCTGGGTTTAACCACATTTCTGTTCCTCTGAATGCATTAAAATGGAAGGATGTTTCATTCCTGAAATTTAAAATAATAGAATCATAGAACTGGAAGGGATTCTGAGGGCCATCTAGTCCAACCCCCCTGCGATGCAGCAATCTTCTGCCCAACATGGGGCTTGAACCCACAACCTTTGAGATTAAGAGTCTCATGTTCTACCAGGTGAGCTATTCAGCCTGAAATTGCAAGGATCTGGTACAGGAGTGGCAAAACCACTGACCCTCAGATGTTGGACTTCCATCAGCCACAGCCAAATAGCAGCTTTCCAGTGCCCTCTCTATGGAGCTCAGGAGCTTTCCTTGGTACCTGGTCTGCAACCTCCTTGAGAAGAAGAGTTTGGATTTGATATCCTGCTTTATCACTACCCAAAGGAGTCTCAAAGTGGCTAACATTCTCTTTTCCCTTCCTTCCCCACAACAAACACTGAGTGGGGCTGAGAGACTTCAGAGAAGTGTACCTAGCTGAAGGACATGCAGCAGCTGCATGTGGAGGAGTGGGGAAGCGAACCTGGTTCGCCAGATTACGAGTCCACCACTCTTAACCACTACACCACACTGGCTCTTGAGTGCTTTTCCTGGCTGAAATGTGTCCTTGAATTGTGATCATGTCTCTTGCTTGCATAGATTGCAGTGTCTTTGTGTAGAAACCTTTGGTTATCATTATTTTTTGCATGCCTGGAATGTACCTTACTGTAGAAAGGGTCAGAGTCATATCCGTTGTCCCATCCACTTTTGCCTGTGGCCCTGCCCGCCAGTGGCATGCGGCCTCTGCGAGGTTAGCTTGGGGTAATGTGGTTGTTGGCCATAGAAAGATTCCTCGCTCTGTCCTACACCTTGTACAGCTTTAGAAGTGAATTCTGTGGATCGGTTGCGTTTGCATGAACACATCCAGCCCGTAGAACAAAACCTCCTGCCCACTACTTGAGAGTTCCTTCACACTGCAAAGCACATTCAGATGCCAAGTAAATAGGTTTGGCTCTGCACGTCTTCCCTTTTCTAATCATTCCCCTCCTTTTCCTCGCTTTCATTCTGGCTAATTTACCATAGCTCTGATCAAGAAAAATCTCAATTTCCCTCTCTGCTGGAGCTCCCTTTTGCCCTTCTCGTGGTATTATATTATTTGTCTAGCTTTTGCCATTGATGGGAAAACAAATTCATTTGAAGAAGAAATAAACCCCGATGCATTAAATTGATGCCGATGTACAAACCTGGAGCAACTGTTTCGTACCCTTAATGGAAAGGAGATTACAATTCATTATTGGGCAAAGGAATTTGAACAGCGTTCCCAGGCTTCATAGGCTTGTGTATCTAAACAAGCACTGCTGTTTCTGCACAATTGTTTCCTTTCACCATCTAGGTCCAGCCAGGCAGGGAGGGGAGAGACATAGCTCAGAGCACAGGAATGGCAGGCAGAAGGCCCCAGGCTCAGTCCCTGAGATCTTAAGTGAAACTGGTATGGGTGGGGCAACAGCCTGTGACCCTGGAATAGCTCTGAGGTCTATCTCAAGATTGGCCAATGTGGTGCCCTTCAGATGTTGCTGGGTGACAAAGCCCAACAGTCCCAGCCAGTGTGGCCAACAATCAAGGCCAATGAGACTTGTAGTCCAATGACACCTGGCTAGTCCTTCTCTATGCATGTATGGCTTTGGCCCCACCCACCACCAGCCTGCAATCCCCAAGAGATTACCCTAATGCAATGTGACCCGTGAGCAGCTTCCAGCAAAATATAAAAACACACTAGAAATATAAATACACAGAGCTGGGCCATATAGACTAGTAATCTAACAGCATAGCAGCTCCATGTACTTCAACCCCATCCCTCTTTCTGAGCAGCACTTTGAAACACTTCTGAAAGCAATATCCTCATCAAGGCACAGGGGAGAGGAGTGTGTGTGTGTGTGTGTGTGTGTGTGTGTAGGCATTGCAGTCTTCTGCCTCCAGGCTTCTGAGAGTTCCGCTGCTTCTGTAACCTGCATGATTGGTTGCTCCAGGCTGCCACCACATTGTGAGTTTACCCGTTATCACTCCCATGACATGTAGCTCTAGCCCAATCTAAGCATGGGCTGCCAGTGGCCCATATAGAACTCGATCGTCTTGAATGTAGAACTAGAGTGTATGTAGTTTTCAACTTGGTTTTAGCCACTTGTGCATTGCTAGATGGGGGATCTGTTGATTTTGTCGGAGACAGGTCAGTTCTCCATCTTCTCCATACTGCATACTGAAGCTTCCCAAGCACTCAGGGTCCCTGCTCCTTGCCATTTCTTTTGCCATGTTGATCCAGTTACGCACACAGTCAAAAAAGTTGGTTGCGAAGTACAGCGACACAGCCAAAAGCCTGAGTGAATAAATAGCTCTTCTGCTTGCTCTGAAAGCTTCTAAGACTCAATGTCAGTCGATACTGTGTGTGGGTGTTATTGCTGACACACCAAATAACCACACCATAGAATAATATAGCATTAGTCTATGACCCCACAGCACCATTGCAGACACTGTCCAGGTCCCCATATGTTTTATTTCAAGAGTTGGCAATCCTTCATTGCATTGACCTTTGTTGGTCGCAGAAGTTGTGCAGGCCTGATCTACAGGCACTCAAGCACTTATGCAGCTAAAGGTAGAGTGAATACACAAGAACAGAGCTGATGGATGTTGTACTCCAGAACATCTGGAGGACTCCAGGCTGGTGGCAGCTGCTCTACTGTGCTCCAGGCAAAGCCTACCACTCAGTAGACTAGACAATACTTGGCTCAATGGATCAAAGGTCTGATTTTGTATGCCACTGTATGCTGGAGAAATCCAGCATGCCCACAACCAATATATGTAGGAATAACAGGAAGCAAAGATTAAAAACAGAACGAAATGGAAGACCCCATAGTAACTGGGTAAAGTGGCCCATTCAACTAGCGGTTTTCTGAGAGACAGAGCTTACAGATTGTATGTGTCTTTTATTGCTAAAGATGACATTTTCTCCACTGTCGCTCATTCACAATTGTCCCTGCCAGCTGACTGCCTCACTGCTGCCAGCTGTGTTCTTTTGCTATTGTGGACCAGAATATTAAAGATGCTCTTAAGATAAAGAAAGATTAAACAACCAGCTAGTGCAGAGACTAGGAGACAGGGGAGGGGCTGGGAAGTTGGGCGAGAGAAGGCATTTAAGAACTCATAACCTGAAAGAACTGCTCATGAACATACGAGAGATAGGGGAGGTGGGGAGATGCATGCAGCCACCTTGAAACGAGATTTTGATTTTGCGCCAATGTGCCATAGGGAAAGTGAGCTGGACAAGTTGCATCCATCCCCCTGGAAATTACTCAGCCGTACTTTTGCTGTGCAATGTCTTTGTAGTGGAACATTTCTGCCATCTCGAATCTTGAACTGCTTTGCTCAGTGGCAGTTTGATAGGGGCTTGAGCGTTTATTTTTCTGTTTTGGTGGAAGACTGCAGAATTTCTAGCTGGGAAATGAGAGCTGTTCTGCTCCAGAAGGGAACTATTTATAATAGCAGATGGAAATGGAAAATGGAGGTGGGCAGGGAGGGAGAAGGAGAGACCGATAGATTGCTGCTTTCTTACAGCATCTTAAAAATAACACCCTCCACTCTTAAGACAAAACAACCCATGTGATTGTTCATGTTGATTCATATCACTTGCTCATAAAACAAACCTCTCTGCCTTCCACTAAGGACATTAGTTTAGCAGCACTGACAGAGCTTAGAAGGAAACTCATTTCAATAGCAATTTATAGCCCTTGATTCACTCATTCATCCCCCCCCACCCAAAAAACCCCCAAGTATGGGTTGTGGATTTATTTTATTGCTAATTTTCTTTGGAAAGTCATAAAAGTAGTACTGTGTTTATGAAAAGAAAGCTGATATAGTCAATGCTACACGATTTCCTTATGTAGTAGCTACTTGATAAATGTTTCACCATTCCTAGAATCTAGAAGACAAGCCTGTATTGTTATAGATTGGTATGACCAGTGTTTTTCTTCTAGGGAAAAAAAAGTGCTGGTACTGCATACCTTTGAGTACCCTCAGAGAAAAAGCACTGGGTATGACAAAGGCGAAATACCTAGTGGGGAGAAGAGGAAGCTTCTGTTATTTTGCACCAGCCTAGAATCAAGCAATCTATATATTGTAGGTGCCTGGATGCCCAGTTCCCAAAGACCCTTAATTTCTAGGGGAGTGGAAGATCAGATCATCTGTTTTGTCCTAGGCATTATGCTTTTGATTGGTTCTGAGAATTCGCCTGAGGAATTGTCTTTCGGCATCATTAACTTTTCTGTCAATGGCCTGTCAGCTTTTGAAATTGTTGACACAGGCCATTGATACAATCTCAACATACATCTGGTTGTTTTCTCATCCTCCTCCACATCTAACACTTACTAAGTACTGAACATACATTAAAATATAAGACAGGCACTACGAATAGGCTTGCAATCAAGTAGATATGACACAAAAGAAAAAGTGAATGGGAAGGGAAAAGAAGAGAAAAGCAAGCAGTGGAACAGCTTCTCCTTCACTGGCCAATGGATGCAGCCATGTTGGTCACTGCCTTGCCATTGGGGCCTTGGCCAGTGGCAGAAGTCAAAGTATGAATGATTTAAAGCTGAGAAAAGCACCTTTGGTGAGGGGGACTCCACTGCCATCATATGCATCCTTCTCTGGCAGTTTGCTTATGGGTATTAAAGCAAGAACAGAAAAGGTAGAAGCCTTATGCTGAATCTAACTGACCATCTCACATCATCTTGAATACATTTGATGTGGCAGTGCTGGTGCTAAAATGTCCTTTGTCCTTCACTGTTGTGTCTTTGCAATGCTGTTCTGTAAGACTGGAGGGGACCTATATAGCCTGGTTTTCCATGCTCAGATGTTGTGACGCCACGGGCCCCTTGCAGTATTCACAGGCATTTGGTGGATGAAACCATTCACAACCACTACAACTTATATACGTCTGCTGAAGCTAAGTCTGAAACAAAAGCATCTACAGCAGATGCATGCCATATTTTCTTGGGTCACTGTGTGTTGCTGTAACCCCAGGATCCTGACAGTATATTTGGCCAGTCACTCTTTCTCTTGTCTCCTGCAAACATGCTGCAGCCAGCAGGAGAGACTGGGACTGTTGCCTGTGGAAGTTATGAATGCCTCTCTTCATGAAATGAAGGCTGCATCCCATTTAAAAACTTGCTTTTTTAAGATGGGTAGTCTCAGGATAATGTAGGAAAAAACAATGGCATTCTGTGCTGGAGGATATATTTTGCAATGTGTCACATGATAAATGTATGCACAGTTTCTTAGTGCCATTTATTAAATGGAAGGCATGACAACATTTACTGACCATATGCTCTGGAGCAGGGGTCAGCAATCTTTTTCATCCGTGGGCCAGTCCATCGTCCCTCAGACCATGTGGTGGGCCGCACTATATTTTTTGGGGGGAAATGAACAACTTCCTATGCCCCACAAATAACCCAGAGATGCATTTTAAATAAAAGGACACATTCTACTCATGTAAAAGCACGCTGATTCCCGGACCATTCTTGGGCCAGATTGAGAAGGCGATTGGGCTGCATCTGGCCCCCGGGCCTTAGGTTGCCTACCCCTGCTCTGGAGTAACCACGATAATATCAGTGGCACCACATCAGTATAATTGACCAGCATATTGTCCCACTGAGATATGAGCATATAGAAAGTTTTCTACTGGCCAGCATTGGCATGTATTGAGGAGCTGTCCAGTGCTGAAGTACCCCAAAGGCTAATCTTTCATAATTCATCATCCGTAATCTGCCACGCATACTATTATGACTGTACTGGCATTTTTGACGGCAAAGAAGTAATCATGAAGAATGAAAGCTGATGTTTATTATATATAAAAAAGGTATATTGCATCTTCAGAAGAGCATATAAAAAAGAGCTCACATCCCCAGGAAAAGCTAATCAGGAATTAATCACTTAGGCATGAATATTTTAAAATCAGCACTTGCATTCCAATAGTAACATGCCTTCAAAAACCTCAAAGTACTGTACAGTCTCTGTGGATAAGCTGAACAGTTTTTAATGACCTTTACAGGCACTCAGGTTGGTCAAAGGAAGGTACAGCTGTGTTGAAACTGCTCTACATGGTTTCTGCCTTTTTGTCACTTACTGAAAACACCATCAATTTTTAAAAACCTTTTTTTATTCCCCCCATTAAAAAAAAAACTTTTGCTCATGTTCACAAATGCCATTATATGATGAAGACATTTGTCTGCATGACTGTTCTGGGACAATGTCGTCGCACTGCTTGCGATTGGCTGATGAAGGGTTCACGGAGGTGTTCACAGAATTAAAAAGCCAATAACATCAATGAAGCCAGAAACCATAGCAAAAGGAGCAGGAACACAGCAGAAAGAGGTACCAGAATAGAATATAGAAAGCTGGTAGTGCCAAATCAGGCTTGGCCAAATCTCAGAAGTTTGGAAACTTTAGGCAAACATTCTGCCCACATTTTCTTTTTACCTTGAAAACCAGCACACAACATGAAATATTTATTTATTACATCCAAATCCTACCTTTCCTCCAAGGAGGTCAAGGTAGTGTACATGATTCTCCCTTCCCCATTTTACCCACACAACAACCCTGCAGTGTAGGTTAGGAAGAGAGACCATGATTGATTTAAGATCACCCACTGAGCTTCAGAGCCAAGTGGGGATTTGAATTCTGGTCTCCTAGGCCTTAGTCCAAGTCTAACCATTACAGTATTATACTACAGTACAATACAAGGAACACGGGTGGCGCTGTGGGTAAAACCTCAGTGCCTAGGACTTGCTGATCATAAGGTTGGTGGTTCGAATCCCCGCGGCGGGGTGAGCTCCTGTCATTCGGTCCCAGCTCCTGCCCACCTAGCAGTTCGAAAGCACCCCTAAGTGCAAGTAAATAAATAGGTACTGCTTCATAGCGGGAAGGTAAACGGCGTTTCCATGTGCGGCACTGGTGCTGGCTCGCCAGTTGCAGCTTCGTCACGTTGGCCACATGACCTGGAAGTGTCTTTGGACGGCGCCGGCTCCCGGCCTCTTGAGCGAGATGAGCGCGCAACCCTAGAGTCGGTCACGACTGGCCCGTACGGGCAGGGGTACCTTTACCTTTATAATACAACAACAGTACAGACAATATTCCCAGCTCTTTGAGAGTTTATCACTGCCTACTTATCCCCCTTTCCCCCTCTGCTCAAAGACAGGAAGAATCTATCCTGGACATTTCTTTCTGCTTGTTACAGAGTATCAAGGGATCGCCCTCTCTGCCTTCCCTTCCTGTGCTGTTTGCTCATTCATTCGTATTGGAACAGCTATTAGAAACTCATTGGGGTTTCATATTGCTGAGGTTTCTTCTTTTTAATCTAATAAATTATGAAGAGCTGACCTGCAGGCTCACGCTCTCTGAAAGCTCCTCCCGGGGAGATAATTTCTTGTTCAACTCCCAGCCATGTTAATAAGGCTTGTGCCAGAGGGGTTCTCCACCGATAATGCCATTATATCAAAGGAGTTGGGGGTGGGAATAAAAATATGTAACTAACACATGTATACTTTTTTTAAAAAAATGCCCCTTTATAGACAGACCTTACTTAAGCATATATATATATTTAGTTCTCTCCAGTGTTGAATAACTTTTTCTATGAGCCCCTCGGTCTTTATGTCTTCCTGTGAATTAGACACAAGACAGTCTTTTATTAAAAGAGCTGAATTTGCAAATTGTAGGCTTTGCTCAGGGTGAAGATATTGGTAAAATTACGCAAAGGATTTCAAAGGTTTGTTCAAGCATCATGTTGGATGTTCAGTGCTCTTGAGTATTTCAACAACCGTGCAACAAAAACCTAGACAGCAATCCTTTGCCCACTTTCAGTACTCAGATTACTCCTCCTCCTGTATATGCCTTTATAAACATTAAGAGCTAGGATTGCACAGAGGTAAAAAAAACCCCTATGTGACAAATTAGAATGTGCTCAGTTCAGTTTTTGCTTTAGCCGTTAAGCAGTCTGAGATAAGTCACAATTTCTCTGCTGCAGCCCCCCCCAATGGGGAGTTGAATACTAGTCTACATTACAGAGTTGTTGTGAAGATTACTGTGATAGCATGAAGTACTGTTATCATTCTAAAGTACAATACCAGTGGGTTGTTGTTGTTTTTTTAAATCTTCATCATATCTGCTTCAAAGCCCTGTTCAGGAATTACTTACATACTGGGCATTTTTGGATATTGTTTTTCCTTAATTAAAAAAATGACCTCTATGTGGCTTATAAATCAAAACACATTGATAGGAATTTCAAAACAACAACAGGAGGTAAGAATTCTCCTTGCAAATGGGACTTCTGCATTATCAGGGTTTTCAGTTGCAGGGAGGATGCTTTGCATTATTAAAAAAACAGCAAAAGAAAGTGTGGAGCAATGGTTCCGACACCCCACCACCACCCTCACGGGGCTACTTGAATATAGCTAAGGGTCTTGTCGGAAAATTTAATGATTTTTCTGCCTGTTGTAATGGTAACGCTGTGCTAGATGCTAAGTAGTTTTTTTAAAAAAGAAATATGTTCAAAATTCAAATTTCAATACAATAAAATGCAATAAGAAATAAACAAAGCAATAAAAATACAATTAAAAGCCCAAATGAACATTTTAGACATCATCTACTTGTCTTTTGTATGAACCAACATCACCTACTCTGAGTCACTTTTTTCTGTTTCATGTGCTCTCTCTTATTTTCCTGTTTTCTCACTGTTTCCTTCGTTCCCATGAATTGACTCTCCATGCCTTTCAAGTGCTTTGCCAGCCTCCCTCTGCCTCCATTTTGTTGCCCACTATGACTTTATTCCTTTGAGGAAGGCAGAGCTTGTGGATGTAATACCAGAGCCTCTGTCTATAATCTTTGAGAATTCTTGGAGAACAGGTGAAATCCCTGAAGACTGGAAGTGGGTGGATGTCCCCATCTTCAAAAAGAGGAAAAAAGAAGTCCCAGGTAATTTCTGACCAGTGAGCTTGATATTGATACCAGGAAAGGTCCTAGAACAGAAAATTCAACAGTCAGTCTGTGATCACTTAGAAAAGGATGCTGTGATAACTAAGGCCCAGCATGGGTTTCTCAAAAGCAAGTCATGCCAGAAAAATCACATTCCATTGTAATTTTTTTTTATAGAGCTACAAGCTTGGTGGATGAAGGGAATGCTGTGGACATAGTGTATCTTGATTTCAGCAAGACTTTGGACAAAATTCCCCATGATATTCTGGTGGAAAAGCTGGAAAAATGAGGGCTGGATGAGGGAGATTTGTAGCTGGTTGACTGACCGAACCCAAAGAGTGCTCACTAATGGTTCCTTGACATCCTGAAATAGTGACAAGTGGGGTGCTACAGGGATCAGTCTTGGACTCAATGTTGTTCAACATCTTTATAAACAACTTGGATGAAGGAATTGAGGGGATGCTCATCAAATTCGGAGGTGACACCAAATTGGAAGGGGTAGCTAATGCCTCACTTATTTTTGCCTAGGTTCCATTTGATGTTAGGGAGATCAGCCTGCCATAGTCATGTCTGAAGCCTTTGTGGTTCGAGGACCCGACCCCCGCAATGTGGAAAGAATACACACGGACACGTGATATAAGGTTAATGGGCAAGGAAAGGCCACAACTTTATTGATTACAGCAGTGAAAAGGTATTGGCTTAGGCATTGGATTTGAACAAGTGGGTTTATTCACCAGTAGGTGGAGCCAGTTGATGCCGATCCAACTATAGGCTCACCCCTAATGTCACCGAGGGTCGTGCCATGGCCTCCCGCCAAGCAGGCATCGGACAGAATACACGACCGCCAGATTCCTTTAACGGAATACCCCTAAAAATTGAAGGCATAGGCGATGGCCACACCTAGCTCTTCGACACAGCACAACACATTATTCCAATGCCTAACCTACCCACCAATACCACAAAAAGTTGTGACGATTGCTACGAGGTAGGCGAAAAAACCAAAAAGGCCTAATGCCAAATGGAAAAACTCCTACCAGGCCCCCTAGACAACCAGGGCGACCAACCTAAGGTCCATAGCAAGGCCAGTGACCTAAGCCCTAACTAAAAGGGAGTGGAGGGTGGGTGACTCGTGGCGAGAGGACGAAGAATGAGGCCGGGCAAAGGCTGTCGCCGCAGCAAAAGACTGCTGAACACGCCCCCCTCAGGCACCTGGTTGGATGCCCGCTGAGGGGCGTGGGCGCCAGCCAGGTGAGGTGAAGGCAGGGGGCTAACGCCCCCTGCTAGGGGCGGAGCTTGGGCTCCCACCCACAACCACTCCCCTCTCTTGCAGGGAGGAGAGTCTTTCCCTCTCTGAGATAGTATGGGGAGAAAGGGGGAAGAGGGGCATAATACATTGTATCAGGTGTTTGTATGCCTGAGCAAAGAGAAGCAAAACATGTATCCTGGGGCTACCCTAGAGAAAGGAGGCTGCTATTTGGATGTCAGTGGAGGGAAAAGGCAGCTTGCTTGGAAGTTTTAGTATTCAGCCTGAATGTTGCTATTCGAGATTTCAGCAGGAGCATCACTCATTGGCTTTCTCCACTGTTATTTCCATCACAGCTGTTTTCACAGAGCTATCCATTGCCAAGCCCCAGGGAACTGGGAAAGAGTGAAGATGCTTTTCTATGTGTTTGACTTTAAGGGCGGTGGAGGGGGGGAGGAGAGGATGCTTTTTAAGTTCTGGGTTATTCCACTAAATTGACATGTCCCTCTTGGAACTTTTATCAAAAATGTTGAGCTCATTGGAGTCATATTAGGACTTCCCTGGGACTTCTGATCTTATGACCACTTTACACAGTACGTTTTTTAGCATCATTATCATTACTGGATAGCGCTTTCAAGCGCTCCAACCTTTCTGCATTTATTTTGTGATTATTACAACAACCTTGCAAGGCAAGGAGGTATTATTATCCCTCACCCCCATGTTGCAGATGGAGGAATCCAGAGGATTTGGACTGGCTGCAGATCCCTTTTGAAGATAATCTCCATGGCAATTCTGCATTTGTTGCTGTGTAATGTGTGCAACAGCCCATACCAAGAAACCAAAGAATGAACCATATGGATGGAAGAGTCAAATGTTTATTGATTGCAGTTGTAGCCTGCCTTCCTTCCATTGTGTATCTCAAGGCTATATAAGTAAGGTTTGGGAGTGGGTTCTTTTCCAGGCACTGACAAGTCCAAACCTTCTTGAGCTTCAGCAAGGTTTCCACAATGTGGTCCTTTAGGCTATTCAAGATTTAAACAGCAACATTCAGCTCACACAAGCATGGCTAGAACTGTGGTATGATGAAGACAGGGGCCAATCAGTAGCTAGCTGGGAGCCCTCTGACGCAATATGTCTTTGAACAGTATTGCTCTTGCAGCTAGGCTTAAATTTCATAGTTGTAGTTCTCGGAGCAGTGCTGAGATGTTATAGTTAGATGTCATAGATGTTAAATTCCTCTCCAGCCATGCCCTCTCTCTCTAGGACACATCCCTCACCTACCTCACTTTACACCTTCTTTGAGTTTGCCTGGGTGGAATGTGCTTGATTACTCTGCAGAGTCTCTTGCTTGGCTGGAGGGAGACTAAAGAAAGATATGTGAGTCTGTATGCAGAAACTAGGCTACTGTCCAAAGGTAAAATTTACACTTGTTGTGCCATTCACTTTTGCTTCTGGCCCCACCCACCACTGGCATGTGGGCCCCTGAAAAGGTTGCCCACGAGGGAATGTGGCCCTCACCATTGGGCATGCTGGCCGGGGTTGATGGAGTTGGAGACCAACAGCAACTAGAGGACCACAGATTCACCTTCCCCACTACAGAGTTTGACCTAGTGCTGGAGAGAACAGGAAACCCACCCTAAAGACCACCCTACCACCTGCCAATCTAAATTCATTTAATTGACAAATGGATGGCACCCTCAGTTGCTCATTGTGGATCTCTAACGGGTCTGGGTTTATTATGAATGGCTTGGAATACTTCTAAAACATCTCCAGATAAGAAGTTCAAGCAAATCGGAAGTGCTGCGCCTACACGTGCAACGTAAAATGGACAACTAAGGTGGTCAGATCCACCAACCTACCCAATCTGTGTCAGGACTCCTAAATCCCTTGCTGCACCATGAGGAAGATACAGAAAAATATGGCCTGCTCTACTGTGTGTGAGGGACTCATAACCCCCCCCGGGTCCTCACTAATAGCAGCATAGGTCTTGCCGGCTTACATAAGGTCCCAGATAGTCTTGTTGAGACAACATACTCCAAAACTAAGTCTTCCGGGCCACTGAGAGCAGACCTGGGAGCTGACCAGGGTCCTGACGTACTTAGAGGGACCCGACCCTGAATTTTTGCCTGACCTGTTTCTTGCTTTCATTTCCCCTGTAAACCCCAAGTATGCACGGAGTAGGATAGGCTGCTGGTGCACTGGCTAAGAATATGATGACAATTTATGTGACTGTCTTTGAACACTCAAATAGTGATATATAAAGAACTACTATTATTTCTCCGATTAAAGTTGTTGGGCTTTTTTTTTGTTTAGCCTATTAAGGCAATGTGGCTAAGTGGATTTAAATTTAAGTATTGCAGCTGAATTGGTTTACAGATCACAGCCACCACTATACCTGACAATTAGAAGCTTGGGATGCATTCCTAATTGCCTAGTTTGATAATGCACATTCTACAATAAAGACATCAGCATTAATTCACCCTGATCCAATAAGGTTGTGGCTTTGGAACACTGTTCTTGTGAAAGTCTAAGTTTCTCAAATGCTTATAAAAGCATCGGCTTGCCTGTCCCCACCCATTTTCCCTGGCAATGCAATGATGTTGTTGCCAAAGCTCATAAGTTGACAGCATACATTTGACATGCCTGTAATATTATTAATTACATTTATATCCCACCTTTCCTCCAAAAAGAACAAAGTAGTGTACCAGGTTCTCCTCCTCCCCATTTTATCCTCACATCAGCCCTGTATGGTAGGTTGGGCTTGTGAGAGTGCAACTGGCTCAAGATTATGCAGTGAGATTCCTGAACTTGTGGGGATTTGAATCTGGGTCTCCCCAGTCTTATTGGGGCATCCTAACCATTATGCCAGACTGGCTTTGTTACAAGCAGGAGACCTGAGAGTATGGTTTGTTGAAAGCCATCTAGCTAATATATGGCTAAGATGAGATTTGGTCCAGGGAACAGGTGACTTTCATATTGTTGGGGAGAGAGTCTTGTGCCTGCTTACACTTCTCCTTTTCCACCTTACTGGCAGTGACGTAGCATGGGGGGTGCAGGGGGGGCCGGCCGCAATGGGCGCAACATCTGGGGGTTAAGGTTAGGGGGCGCAAATCCACGGGTTAGGGGGTGCAAATTACTTGCCTTGCCCCGGGTGCTGACAACCCACGCTACGCCACTGCTTACTGGACAGCACAATGATCCATGTAGGGCTTCTTCCTTGAAATAAAAGCTTATTTAAGGAGCTCCTAGATCATCAGCACATCTTTACCAATAATTGATGTCTCAGTGACTCTTTATTGATCATTTAATTTCTGTCTCCAAACAAGCAGGAATAAAGAATGTTCAGCCTTTTAAACTTCATAACCCATGAAAAACAGATAAGACAAGGAGACTGAACAAAGGACAAGGAGCTTGTAACTCCTCTCTGCCACTGTGCCCTGGCCTAGAGAAGGTTAACAGCCAGGCTGTGCGTGTTTCATAACTGTCCTTTAGACCTCTGTGTTGTCCTTTGGCTGTGGAAGAGCAACTGTGAGCTCATCATTCTGTAGTGGTGATTCAGTGCTTGGGTGCCTTCAGATTTGGAATATTTATCTTTCCCACCAGCTGCTACAATTACCCAGCTATGTGCATCTGGTGCAACCTTACTCATAACCCTCTGTTTGAACCTCAACCCTACATTGAAGGGTCTGATATAGTGAGGTGACCAGTGCTAGTGGTATGGCAGGATCTGGCCAAGGGTTGTGCATCAGGGTTAAGGAGGCCAAGTGAAGGGTCAGGATTGTCCCAAGGCAGAATTTTAAGGCACACTACACACTCCTCAGGTCGGGGTATGAAGATGCACCAATATGTCATATTCAGACTTCACGGGCAATGAGGCTGCCTTGGGTCCCTACAGTTCATTTGTAGACACATCTTTGATTTCTACTTTTTCCAGAAAGCAGGCTTAGTGAGCTGGATACACATTCTCTCTCTCCCTCCCCCCAATCTGCTCTGCTCCCTACCTATGAGCATCACTCACTTTCCACAGACCCCAGTGTGCTCTGGCTACACCTGACTTCCAGAAGCTTGAACAGTAGTGGAGGCTGCATGCTACTTTGAGAATTATTTTGTAGCTGTTTGTAACCTCCCCAAGGAATCCTGGGAAATGTAGTTTGTTAAGGGGGCTGAGAGTTATTAGGATACCTGTTTCCTTCATTGAGTGACAATTCTCAGTAAGGTTTAACAACCAACCCCTTTTCCTAGGGACCTGTGGGAATTGTAGCTTTGTGGAGGGAAATAGGGATCTCCTAACAGCTTTCAGCCTCCTTAACCATCAGGAGCCAACTTCTATGGGCTAAGGTTCCTTTGCCTTCCCCCATTAAAATATTTGAGGGGGCTGCTCCCCCAAGTTGATAGGTATTGCCAGTCAAATGGGGTGCATGCACCGTGTCTTGTGATTGATTATGTGGGCAGAGGCTTACCCAAGCCCCCCAATATTTTATTCAAGCTGGCACCCTTGATCATGACCTTCCAACAATCACTACCCTTCAGACAATTATTATTCTAAGCTTTGCCTTGCTAACCTTGACACTCAAGCCCTAGCCAGATCCTAACCCACTACAAGCAGCAGCCACCTCACTATATCAGGATCTACAAAGGGGTTAAATTTTAGCAAGAGGATTACGAGTAACATTGCACCAGATGTATGCAGCTGGATAAATGTAGCAGCTGGAGGGAATGATAAATATCCCAGCTCTAAAGGCACCTAAGCACTGAATTACTACAAGAGAATGATGAGCTCACAGTTGTCCTTTCACAGCCAAAGGAATAGGTGGAGACATTGCCTTTCAAACATGGGAATGGATCTGACTGTGGGTGGTATTCAACTAAGTTTTATTCAGAACAGGCCCACTGGAATGAATGAGCAAGACTAAGATAGGTCCATTGATGTCAAGGGGTCTGCCCTGAGTAAAAGTTGGTTGAAACTTACCACTCCAGGAAATTAAGCAAAACTACAAGAGATTACAACCATCTTCTCACTGAAAACAAATGTGGGCAAAAGCACAAGATGTGGCGATACGCCTCCCGAAACAAGCTGCAGGCTGAAATTTGCTCATATTTTAAATTTTCATCAGTTTAGCTCAAATGGTGCATTTGTAAAAGAACAAAGAATAGCAACTGAATTTATTATCCGCTATGAATAGCTCTGTCTGAGCACATGAAAAGGAAGACTGTTTTGGAGGCGATTATGGCAGCAACAGGAGGCTTTGTGAATGCACCTGAAGAATGCCATGTGTAGTTTACACTGTGAACAAATGCTTTGATTTCCACTGCACCATTGATGGTGGGTGCCCCTTGGGACCAGAAGGGAAGATGGCAGGAAGGTCAACAGTAGGTGGAGCCAGAGCCAATGCAGGCAGAGCCAATGGCAGGCAGAGCCAACTGATTCTAGTTTTGACTCCTCCCCCTTGTTGTGTTCCGCAAAGGTAACACTGAGATTTAGGAGGAGGAAGCTGGCAGTCAGTCCTATGCCTTGGACTGGTTGGCAGCATGAAGGCAGGCAGGTGGAGGTAGCTATGAATAAGATCACTGCCATCACTCATGTCTTCTTTTCCTCTTCTTTTTCTGCATCTATGGGTTTGTGTACTTTGCTGGCTCTCTAGAGGAGAGCTTACTCTGGGCAGGTATATAATAGTGTAAAGTTTAATTCCAGACCAATAAGCCTTTTACAACTTTGTGCCGAAACCCTCATCCCATACCTGTAGCAGAAGTAAGTACTATGGAAGGTTAGGTTTTGTGTCTTTCGGGCTGGCATAGCCATCTTTTAAAAAAATGCACAGAAGGAGTCAATTGGGGGACTTTAAAAAGGATCACAATGGCTTTCTTTTTTTTATGTATGGTTCTTAGTTGGAAACTTTCATTCTGGGTGTGCATTTGGTGCCCAGATGGCGAAGGCACACGCCGGAGCCCATCACGCTGTCAGGGCAGACGTGTACATATGTAAATATTTTGCTTTCCCCCCTATAATATTTGGCTTTGTCTAATCTAATTGCTGTCAAAGGCAGAATGCTAGAAACATGGAAGGAAAGCAAACAATGGAACACCTCCGGTAACTTGGGAAGATGCAAACCCGCCTCTGTTGTAACTAGCAATTTGGTTGCATAATGATTTAGTCACCCTCCACTTTTGTGGTGTGTTCATGCCAAGTGCAGTTTAATGACCTAAAGTGGCTCAAAAGGCTCATTTGATAAAGGCACAGTGGTAGAAAAGACCTAGCCTGTTGTAAACCAAATATAACAGAATTGTGTCCAGATTAAAGAAGTAGTTCTACTCTAGTCTGCCCTGGTTAAGGGCTGCCTCTGGAGTGTATTGTTCAGCACCACCTTTTAAGAAGGCCATTGACAAGTTGGGCTGTGTTCAGAGGAGCTTGACCAGGATGGAAACTGCAATATTCAAGATTCACCATGAGAAAGCTGTGGCAAAAAATACCATTGTACTATTGCAGTATGAGCTTCTCCAGACAACCTGTTTGTTGACTATCCTGATTTCCAAGAACAAAGATCAGATGGAGTCATGGGCATAGCCAGGGGGGTGCGAGGAGGGCAGCCTAAATCTAGTAAATAAATAGAAATACTGAACTAACTGAGCAATTGCATTGCAGATATCTCGCTTCTGCCCCTCTAACATAAATTCTGCCCCTCTAAAATAAATCTTGACTACACCCAAGGATGGAGTTTAGATTATATCTGGTATTTACTGAACCTTGGTTTGTGGGGAGGTTACACTATGATGAGCATTCACACTGATTTTATCCCAATGTACTTTCAGGGTGTTCACACACTTTCCCACTAGTCAGCCCCCTCCACTTTTCAGTGTATTAACTGGGCTCACAGAGACCGTCTTTCTCCTCCCAGTGATTCCAGGACAATAGGCTTAGTGCAACATCCTGACTGTTTCTCTAGGCTTGTTGATGTTAAGTAATCCTCCTGCAGGTGTCCCATAACTTCTAGGTGTGGGTCTCTCACACTGAATTGTGCAATGCTGCTGGAATGGAATAAGTCTCTCTTCTTGCATAACAAACATTGCCTTCTTCTTGCCTTTCCCAGGAGCAATTGACCAGTGTTCATACATCAAGTACCACTACTCCTCAGCAACAATTCCCAAGAACCTCACCTACAACATTACGAAGACCATCCGCCAGGATGAGTGGCATGCCTTGCGTAAGTCTCTGGTCTCCTTCCCTTTCTCAGCGTTTTTGGGTAGCCAGCAGGTATTGCTTCCCATCTGCAAGGGGGCGAAAGGGACAATAAGTTGGGCTTCTTGCTACTCTGTTGTTTGCTTGCCTGTGCTGGGGATGCTGCAGCGGGAAGGAATATGGTTGGTGACACAGCAGAACCGTGCGTTGGTAGCTATTGAATTACATTTGGAAGTTATGAACAGAACCAGTGCTGGGATGTCTAATTCAATCAGAACTTCAGCATGCTAACAGTTGGGTTTGTGATACTGATGCTATTGCAGACAGTGGAATTTATAGGCTATTGTATAAAAGAGAACCGTCAGAGCTATGTGCATAGGCATTAATTTGCTCAAGTTGCTGTATGTTACTGAGCTCATGTTGAATAGGGTTGTGGGGTTTAGGCTCTTCTTCTTTTTTTTTTGCATGTTGAAATTCTAACTTGTGAACAGTCCCTTTGACCCTGGTTATTCAGCAGAAGTTGCCAAGTAGCAAGGATTGGATATTGGATCCTATCTTTGTGCCCACTGCTTTCTGAGAGCTCCTAGGCAGGGACCTTCCAATTATGAGTTGTGTTTGGATATGGCTGCTCATACTCTGGATGGGGATAAATAAATAGGGTTTGCATTTTGATAAGTGCTTGTCTGATTTGCACTTCCTGATCCAATACACAAACCAAAACACAGCTACTACTTGAAATGTGCCCTTCTCCAGATGCTATGACACACTTTCCCAAATACAAAACAAAATAAATTCCTTCCAGTAGCACCTTAAAGACCAACTAAGTTAGTTCTTGGTATGAGCTTTCGTGTGCATGCACACTTCTTCAGATACACAGAAGAAGTGTGCATGCACACGAAAGCTCATACCAAGAACTAACTTAGTTGGTCTTTAAGGTGCTACTGGAAGGAATTTTTTTTGTTTTAACTATGGCAGACCAACACGGCTACCTATCTGTAACTTTCCCAAATACATTCAACAATGCATGTAACCAGAGGGAAAGTGTAAAGTGTTTTTAACTTTGCAAAATATAATAATAATAATAATAATAATAATAATAATAATATGCATACAAAAATGTGCAAACCCCCCATTCCCCTCGCATCCTGCCTGTGCTTTTGGATCATGATTTCTTTGCCCTGGGGCCTAACAACATTATTAATGTGCTGTAATATTATACTGTGCTGCTTAAAAAAAAGTTTTAAAATATTGTGTCCAGTCCTGTTCTTGTAATTATGTTGTTCGCCATCCTGGACATCTTCAGAATGAAAGGTGGTATATAAGCAACAACAACAAACAACAATAAATCCAATATAATTAATATTAATGGAGAAATTGCTTGACAAAATGCATAGATTAGGCCAGATTGCATACATTTTTTTATATATTAAAAGAAATATGCACAGAAATCTGTATGGATTTTCATGTAGACTTAAAAGAAATAAATCCCCGGCTGCTGCACAAGTGGGGTGAACTGTCAATGTGAGAACCAGAGAAAAGCCTAAATTGACAGATTCATCAATTCCTAATTCATAATTGACATCCTGAGCAGGAGTATCACCTTGGTTGCTCCATTCAATGCTCATCAAGCCAAAGGCCTTTCCTCTTAAGTCTTGCCCACCCTGCTACTCAAGCTAGCTCTTCCCGTTTCCTTGCCTAGGGCAGTGCAAAGAAGGCCACCAGAAGCCTATCTGATCGCCGCTACAGCCAATGGGCATCAAACAACCTCTGAAGCTAGTGACCATGACAGGGAAAGAGTCGCCTTGAGATACATGGCTGCCATTAGAGATTACTTTCTCCCCCTTGTGGCACTCGGGGGAGAGGAATGAGAGGAGGGCATTTCATGTCAGAGTCAAGAAGCCTGTTTTCTCATGGCTCCATGGTGGCACAGTATCAGAAAGCAGTTTTTGAAAAGCAAGGCTACAGATGCAAAGTCCCAGTAGGACTGAATAGATGCAAGAAGCCACTGCCAGGCCATCCTTGTAAGAGCAAAAAGTCACTGTGGAAGTGCACACACAAAAGCTGAAGGTACTGTCACCTGCTTATTGAGGAAATAAGTGCTCTGTGTTGTTTTTAGCTGGTGCTTTCTCCCTCTCGCAGGGACACGATAGAGCCTGGAGAAAGTTTTCATAAACAAATGAAATCATTGCAGGAAACCTATTCTGTATCAGGAATAAGAACTCTTCCAGATGTTGCTAGGACCCTAACTTTCATCATTCCCTACCATCATGGCTGATGGTCATCGATGATGGGAGATGTAGTCTAACCATCTCTGGAGGGCCACAGGTTCCTCATCCTTGATAAGGTATGTATATATATACCAGTCTTCCTCACCTTGTGGCCCTCCATATGGATTGGGCTACAACTCCCACCATCCCTTGCGTATTGGCCATGCTGGTTGGGGCTGATGGGAATAAAAACATTTGGAGGGCACCAGGTTTCAGAAAGCTGGTCTGTATGGTCTTCCTCATTCCAGGCTAATCAGGAGTTGCTTCTCTAAAGCTTAGAGTGAAGCACACTTTTGTAGACTTGCTTCAAGATGAAAACTTTCCCCAGGTGCAGAGCTGCAGTCATACACTAAAAACACAGGGGAGGGATTGTATTGGCAAGTCCCACTTGCCATCTAGTTGTATAGTCAGTACCCTTAGCCAAGGGCACATCATGTATAGGAATGTATCCATGTGAGGGGGGATTGTGGTCCAATTATAATTCAACCTTGTGTAAAAGAGCCCGACATCTGGGCAAGCTATGCATTGAGGACCCTTTCACAAACCCATCTAATACATGGCTGGTAGTGGGCTGTGATTATGTGGGCATTGTCTAGCTGTCTTCCTCTTGCTATCCCTATATAATGCTTTCAACATGTGATATGTGCGCATGTGTCAGGGGTTCAGAAGGAGAGACACAGGAGGGGGAGCAAATGGAGAGTGGGGAGGAGGAGTACGAGGGGGGCGCAGGCAGTGACAGTGGCCAGAGTTATTCCACAAGCCTCTCTAGTGAATCGGAGGACTCACAGAAGGGAGCGCCGGTGGCCAGAGCGAAGGGGGCTCCAGGGGGGAAGCCCCAGAAGGAAGGGGCTAGCGGGGAGTCCCTGAGCAGCAGTTGGAAATCAGGACCAGCTTCTCCACCAGAGCGCAGTGGGGAGGGGGAGTCCCAGGAGTCGGGACCAGTGTCCTCACCACCAGAGGGAGGAGAGGAGTCAGGTTTGGCAACGCCCACATCAGGAAGCGGGGAAACGGTCAGAAGGAAAGTCACCGGCTGGGCGCGCGCGCCAAGTTCAAATGTACAGGAGCGCGGCACAGCGGGGAGCCCGGGAAGGGAGCCAGGTCCTAAAGCCCGCCGGAGGGAGGGGCAAGACTCAGGAGGCTCAGCGTCAGAGGAGTCCAGGAAGGAGGAAACCCCAGAGGGCAGAAGGACCCAGCGAAGGAAAGAACAGCGTAAGAGGTGGAGCCGGGCTAGAATCTTAAACTGGTGTGGGTGGAGCAGTGAGTCAGAGGGGACTTAGCCGGTCTAGCGTCGAGACGTGGGTCTGCGCGCCCAGAGCTTGGAAATGGAAACTAAACTTTTATAAAGACTTTTGTATATAACATCCACTGGGCGTTGGTCCTCTGTGAGCTGGGACCTAGCGGCAGTCCTGACAGCATGTATGTGAACTCCCTGTAGTAACTCTGATGGGTTGAGTTAAGAAACTCAACCTGGAGTTATCAATGCAAGGAGACAAGAGGGCAGACAGGCATTCGTTTGCTGTTGTCGTCGTTTCGGTGTTCAGTAGATCGCTGGCTGAAGCAGATAATTTTAAAAGCAGAGAAATATGTAAAGTGAATCAAATATTCAATGAGATGTAGATATCACAATTTGCATTGCAAAAGCATCCTCCCCCTGATTCTGCTGAAAATCTCACAAGTGGGTTGGATGCATACCATTGGTGTACTCTTTGCACCACACTGGTTCCCTGCCCTGTCAGTTTAAAGCCAACTTGGACGCAACTAATGAAAAATAAGGAAAAGTTAACTCCTCCTTTCCTCCCAAGGGCAGAATATTGCATGGAGAGATAGAGAGATGGAGATAGATAGATAGAGATAGATAGATAGAGATAGAGAGAGAGAGAGAGAGAGAGAGAGAGAGAGAGAGATTGAGATCCATGCTCATCTCTGCTTATCAGTCTCTGCAAGTGAAAAGGACCTGTTCTTCACACTCACTTTGATTATTTAAAGCGCCATCACTGAGAGAAATAAAGCTGTGAACTGTCTCCAGGTAGGAGCCATGGAGGGGAAAGGGAGCTGAGAGTGCAGCAAAGAGGTAAAGAATCCAGATAGTCTGAGCAATTCAGAGCCCAGAACACACTAGCAGCCCCCTCTCCTTTCTCCACACTTTTCTTAACAACCACCCTCCTCTCCTTCTCTGTGCAAGCGTGCATCAATTGCGCCAGCCACTGAGAGCCAGAATAAATTATAGATTGCTTTTCAAAAAGTCACAATAGTGGGAAGCTCTCTCTCTCTCTCTCTCTCTCTCTCTCTCTCTCTCTCTGTGTGTGTGTGTGTCTGTCAAAGGAGAACCTAGAAGTGATACAGAGATGTTTACTTCAACTCTGTGAGGTGTCTGCTTAGAGCGGTGGGTGGGTGGGGCGCAGAGCTGGGAGCCATTGCAGGGATGAGAAAACCAAACCGTGCAAACACCACACAACACCATGCAAATTCAACTTGAAACACAGTAAAAACACTATTTTAAGCTAGTAATGTGTACATAGCCAGAACATGCATAGGATTACAGTGGTACCTCAGGTTAAGTACTTAATTCGTTCCGGAGGTCCGTACTTAACCCGAAACTGTTCTTAACCTGAAGCACCACTTTAGCTAATGGGGCCTCCTGCTGCTGCTGCGCTGCCGGAGCATGATTTCTATTCTCATCCTGAAGCAAAGTTCTTAACCTGAAGCACTATTTCTGGGCTAGCGTAGTCTGTAACCTGAAGCGTATGTAACCTGAAGCGTATGTAACCTGAGGTACCACTGTACAGCCATGCAGCATGATACAGGCTGCGTTTTCCCACTACAACAATCCTAAGCATGTTTTCTCAGAAGAATGTCTCAGTGAGTTGGCTTGCAAGTAACATTAAACCACAGTTTCATAAAAATGAGCATTACATTGGTGCAGGCTGCTCAGAAGTCCTCTCTTTGCTCCTCTCCTGCATCCGCCTGCGCTCTGTCTGATTGTTGGAAAGAGCACACGGTTGGCTTAGTGTTACATGTGAACCAGCACTCCTGGTTTCTTTCTCCCCAAACAAGGATTGGCAGCCTCCTGGCTGGTGAGAATCATGAAATAGCTGGATCTGATTCTGCAGCTCACAGCAAAGGAGGACCAACAGTTTGCAAAGCGAAACTGAAATGTATCCTGTCTCTTTTTAGTCTTATTAAAAAGATGTGTTGGCAAGGTTTGCCTACCAGGTGCTTACATTAACAAATAATCAGCAGCAGATGTCGTGGGGGGCTGGAGCTCCTTCCCTGACCTCCTGGCAGGTGAATAGCTGCTACTTACCAGGAAGCAGAGCGATGGGTGAATTTGGTTTGCTGCAAATGCATCAGTGGAGCCAATCCAGCACTCCTGCTGGCTCTGTTTGCACTACACTGTTCTTCTTGCCATGCCCTCCCCCTCCCAGTAAACAGCAATGTCCCAGCTGCTGGGAGGTCAGGTGAGTGCTTCCACCCCACCAACCCTCCCACTGCTGTAAATAATCAGTATATTGTTCACTACTTTAGCCCTTACTGCCATATAATTTCCCCCCTAAATGATAATTAAAGGTAAAGGTAAAGGTACCCCTGCCCGTACGGGCCAGTCTTGACAGACTCTGGGGTTGCGCGCCCATCTCGCTTAAGAGGCCAGGGGCCAGCGCTGTCCGGAGACACTTCCGGGTCACGTGGCCAGCGTGACATCGCTGCTCTGGCGAGCCAGAGCCGCACACGGAAACGCCGTTTACCTTCCCGCTGGTAAGCGGTCCCTATTTATCTACTTGCACCCGGAGGTGCTTTCGAACTGCTAGGTTGGCAGGCGCTGGGACCGAGCAGCGGGAGCGCACCCCGCCGCAGGGATTCGAACCGCCGACCTTTCGATCGGCAAGTCCTAGGCGCTGAGGCTTTAACCCACAGCGCCAATTACAGTGCAGCTAAACAGTGTTGGAAAGAAAAGCCACGTTTGGCAAAAAAAAACCTGTAAACACCCCTTCCCCCCAACCCCCTCCCCCAGTTGTTATTTCTGAATTTTTCACAAGTACAGTACCTGACATAAATTTTTCAAAAAGCAAACAAACAGCCGAGCACAGTGGGGTGCCAAATCTCCATGTCCAAATCTCCATGCCCATGCTCCTCGCAGGGCAGGCTCAATATGCCTTAAGCTTTGATGACGGGATGGGGAATGAACGTGCCTGAAGGAGTGAGGAAGAACAGCCCAAGGCAACAGAGAAGATGGGTGGGTGGGTGTGAGAGAGAAATGTTGGTTTGTTATATGATGCCTGTGTTTGTATCTTTGCATTTCCCAATGGGAGCAGGCAGCACTGAAAAATGTGATGGGTACATATGAACATAAGTTGAGCATGCTTGTTCAGACCAGTTGCTGGTTTAGTCCTGCATCCTGTTCCCATAATGGCTGAGCAGATGCCTTTGGTAAACTTTCATGCAGGACTTGAGTGTATTAGCACTCTTCCCACCTATGATCCCAAGCAACTTATATTCAGAGGCACCATGTGCAGGAAGAGCATAATCATCATGACTAGTAGCCATTGATAGCTCTTGGGCCTCTCATGGAAAATTTGTGCGTTGGCTTAGTCTATGTGGGCCTATCCTGAAACTATCCCTAGTTAACAACAACAACAACAACAACAACAACAACAACATATTATTATTATTATTATTATTATTATTATTATTATTATTATTTATACCCTGCCACTCTGGCCAGCTCCCAGTAGAATATGACAAAAACGGGAAAACATCAAACATTAAAAACTTCCCTAAACAGGACTGCCTTCAGATGTCTTCTAAAGGTCAGATAGTTGTTTATTTTCTTGACATTTGATGGGAGGACGTTCCACAGGGCAGGCATCGCTACCAAGATGGCCGTCTGCCTGGTTCCCTGTAGCCTCACTTCTTGCAGTGAGGGAACCACCAGAAGGCCCTCGGAGCTGGACCTCAGCTGAACGATGGGGGTGGAGGCCATTTAGGGGTTTAAAGGTCAGCACCAACACTTTGAATTGTGCTCGGAAACATACTGGGAGCCCTTGTAGGTCTTTCAGGACTGGTGCTATATGGTCTCGGCTGCTACTCCCAGTCACCAGTCTAGCTGTCGCATTCTGGATTAGTTGTAGTTTCCAGGTCACCTTCAAAGGTGGCCCCATGTAGAGTGCATTGCAGCAGTCCAAGCGGGAGATAACTAGAGCATGCACCACTCTGGTGAGACTGTCTGCGGGCAGGTAGGGTCTCAACTGTGGCAATCGGAAGTGGTGGTTGCTTTATTAAAGTCTTGCTTCTCTTAAACCAGGAGTCAGGAACCTTTTCCAGCCAAAGGGTCATATTCTTTTACTGGAGATGAAACCTTCCACCCATCAGTCACCTGAAGTCACCACCCCATGCCAGTATTTCCTCTCCTAGAATGTGGGATAAATCTGGGGTGAGGAGAAGCCATAGAGTGAGTTCCTCCAATTATCCTGGCTGCGTGGCATGGAAATAAAAGCCTTAAGGTCCATTTCTTGAAGGTATTCTTGATGTTTCTATCCTGAATTCATGGTTATGCAGGGAAAGTGCTGGTGGGAGGAACAGCAATGGGCATTTCATCACCTCTCGGCTCTTGCTTATCACAAACACCCCTTCTCTTTCAAAACATCTCGGCTCCTTCGGCCAGTGTCGTAGCTTTTCTCAGAATTGCCATCCTGATTGCTTTCTTTCCCCAAGCGAGGCGGAGATTGGTTCAGCTGAAGATGAGATAGAAATCAAATTGTTCCTGTCACCTCTGCAGCAACAGAGCTTGCTTTGGCCTGCTAACAGGTTGCTGATGGCAGTGAGAGGAGGAAGAGGGGCTCTAGTGCACATCCCACCTACCCCCAGATAAGTAAGCAGAACTGCTTCTACCACCAGGGCAAGTTGGTCAGGACTTCCTAAAGATTCCCAGGGCCTGAATATAATGGAGCCTTCCTTCGTTCTGCATAGAGAGTGTGTCTGAATTAAACCTGGGATCTCTACAGCCCAGAGTGCTTATTCTAGGTCTGTTGTACAATTCCCTGCTTTGCGGAGTCTTCACAGGATGACTTCACCAGATGCAACCCATGCATCCCTATTGTTTGTGATGGGTTAAAGGTAAAGGGACCCCTGACTGTTAGGTCCAGTTGTGGATGACTCTGGGGTTGTGGCACTCATCTCGCTTTACTGGCCGAGGGAGCCAGTGTACAGCTTCCGGGTCATGTGGCCAGCATGACTAAGCCACTTCTGGCGAACCAGAGCAGCGCACGGAAATGCCGTTTACCTTCCTGCCGGAGCGGTACCTTTTTATCTACTTGCACTTTGACATGCTTTGGAACTGCTAGGTTGGCAGGAGTTTGGTTCTTAGGGATGGGAAAATTTGTCAATTTTTCTAATCTTGTTTGGTTCTTCATATTTCCACATCAGTTTGTATTTTATTTATTTTTTAACTCCACATGACAACTCATCAGCATTTTACTGCATTTCCCCCTAATGCACACATTGCTGTATGCAGTTTTGGCTAACATACACATCTCCCCCCCCCCCCCACATATAATGCATTTTTTCATGTTATTTTCACAAATATATGCATCTTGTACGCTAGTATATGCATTCTGATACACATTACTTTGTTGCAGTACTGCATTGCAAAATTCAGAGAAGTGCCAATTTCTAACGAGGGCTGTGTTTTGGTTCGGGTAATTATTTTGAATCAGGTTGGCTCACCTTTAAACACAAAGTGAATTTAATTCCTCCCACCAACCCAGATGGAACCCCTTAGCTATGAATAAACCCTGTTAGAAAGAGTCTGACTTTATTTTCCCTCTCTGTGAACGCTGATTTAAATTTGCATCTATACATATAAATTAGGATATACATATTTTATGCAAATGTATGTTATGGGCCTATGTCCTAAATCTTTTAAGTATATAGCAGTGTTTCCAGCTTGATGTATTTTTTCTCTCTTCCTGTTCTCCAAAATGTTAACCACGTTTGGTAAGTGTTGGTTAAGGAAGATCAAAATATTTCTATAGTGGAAAGACTTACTCACTAAAAGGTGTTGAGAAAGGGTAACTGCTCTTAGGTGGAGAAGTGTGCATGCACACGAAAGCTTATACACGAAAGCACAGTCCTTCAATGGCTGCGCTCGTTTCTCTCTGGTCAGGGACAGAGGGTGGCGCTTGGGGGGAATTGTCATCGTGCCACTCCTTGGTGTGTGGAGTGCCTCAGGGTGCAATACTCTCCAAGATGCTTTTTAACATCTTTATGCGCCCCCTCACCCAGCTTGTCCGGAGTTTTGGGCTGGGTTGCCATCAATATGTCGATGACACCCAACTCTATCTGTTGATGGATGGCCATCCTGACTCAGCCCCAGACACACTGACCAGATGTCTGGAAGCTGTGGCTGGATGGTTACGTGGGAGCCGGTTGAAGTTAAATCCTTCAAAGACAATTAGTGCCAGCATCGCCAGTTAAGATTTTGGGTGTAATCTTCGATACCTCCCTCTCTATGGATGCGCAGATTACAGCTATAACAAAGGCGGCATTTTTTCATCTCCGCCAAGCTAAGCAGTTGGCTCCTTATCTCTCTTGCCCTGACCTAGCCACTGTGATCCACGCGACGGTCACCTCCAGACTGGATTATTGTAACTCGCTCTACGTGGGGCTGCCCTTGAGACTGACCCAGAAACTCCAGCGGGTGCAGAATGCCGCGGCGAGACTCCTTATGGGGTCTTCACTGCGAGAGCACATTCATCCGGTACTATACCAGCTGCACTGAGTCCCGGTGGGGTACAGGATGAGGTTTAAGATGCTGGTTTTAACCTTTAAAGCCCTATACGGCCTAGGACCCTCGTACCTACGGGACCGCCTCTTCTGGTATGCCCCACAGAGAAATTTACGGTCTGCAAATAAAAACATCCTGAAGGTCCAGGCCACAGAGAGGTTAGGCTGGCCTCAACTAGAGCCAGGGCCTTCTCGGCCCCGGCTCCAATCTGGTGGAACGCTCTGTCACAAGAGACTAGGGCCCTGCGGGACCTGACATCTTTCCGCAAGGCCTGCAAGACAGAGCTGTTCCACCAGGCCTTTGGTCAGGGTGCAGCCTGACTCCCTCCTCTGGCAATCTGCACAGAATTTTGCTTAATGGTTGCCATCAATTTGATTTTAATTAATTTTTATAATGAAATGTTTTTAGAATGTTGGATTATTTGATTGTTGTTAGCCGCCCTGTGCCCAGCTTCGGCTGGGGAGGGCGGGATATAAATAAAATTATTATTATTATTATTATTATTATACCAGAACAAACTTAGTTGTTTATAAGGTGCTACTGGACAACTTTTTATTTATTTATTATTTTTACTTCGACTGCTCTAAGGGAGATGCTTTTAGGATGCACCATCTAAAACTAGATTATGGCTCCATCAGACATGGGTTTTGTGGCATTTATTTTACCGGTTATATAATGAAAGCATTCTTATCCTGGTTTCTAATGTTCCTTTTGCATTGCAGTGGCTTCCATAATAACTGGCTTTTTAAAAAGCAATATAGCAGCATGTCACACTAAATTTCATTCACACCAGTGGACGTGGTGTGACACAATAATGAACATCATGGGGCACATCACTGGTCCCCCAACATTTCTAGGCATGCATGCTTCTGTTCTCCCATGATTCACTGTTTGGTGCGCTAAAATACCACCCAAAATTTCATTACATGAGCAAACCTGCAAAATTATGGGTCTCCAGGTTGGCAAATAGATTTTTTAAAAAGGGAACAACTAACACAGAAGCAAGCATTAAACCTCTGCTAGATCTCGCTAGATTTCCAGAAAGTGGATTTAAGGTTGTGTGAAAGGTCACATAAAATGCAAAAAAATAACTGGTAAGGAAATGTGAGGAAGAGGGAATGAAATGCTGTCTGAATGCAGCCCCAGTGTTATTTCTCTTGATATGTACTGACGTTAGAATACCAAACAGAGGTAAGTGTGCTTGTAAGTTCCTTTGAGTCAGTTTTGTGAGTAAAGTGACTAATTAGTGATGTTTTTATTAATATGGTGATCTCTTGCATGTTTGCATCTGCAAGAGCGACACAGGCAGAATCATGGAGAAAAATGAAAGTGCCAGTTGTTAAAAGAATGGCTGTTTAAAAAATAAAAAGGAATGCATATTGATGGCAAAAATGAATAATCAGGTTTGTCAGAAAGGGAAAAAGAGAAACTGGGTGGGTTTAATGGTACCTGTCATTAATGTACGTAATATGCTAGTCAGTTATATATCAATGGGTGCAATTTTGCTTTAAAATAAGATTTGATGACTTGGACCA
Organism: Podarcis gaigeae; assembly: GCF_964106915.1. Classification (NCBI taxonomy): domain Eukaryota; kingdom Metazoa; phylum Chordata; class Lepidosauria; order Squamata; family Lacertidae; genus Podarcis; species Podarcis gaigeae. Next base: position 22,189,530 of record NC_139686.1, on the reverse strand, counting down.
TAAGGTAAGTTTGCATAAGGGAGATTGCCACCCCCTTAGGTCCTCAGAGTTAGGAATTATGTTTGTTATGTTTGTAATCATGGTGTTGTTTGTTTCATGTTGTAAGTCGCCTTGAGCATGGTTTTAACTATGATGTCTGCATGTATGTATTAACTGTTGATGGCCTTTCAAGTACTGTTGAACTCCAACTCCCAGCAGCCTCAGCCAGCATAGCCAGTGGTCAGGGATGATGGGAGCTGTAGTCCAATAGTACCTGAAGAGCCACAGCTTTCCCTGGTATACAGAATATCCCCTGGATAAGGACTCTTCCTACCTTCCTACTTCTCATGCAACACTACTCCTGCCACCCCTTCCTTCCTTCCTTCCTTCCTTCCTTCCTTCCTTCCTTCCTTCCTTCCTTCCTTTCCCTAGAAGCCTTGTCTTTCAGCCTTAAACTGCCTCCTAGACCAAGATGGCAAAAGGTAGCAAATGATTTGTTCTCCTCTAGGACTCGCTGCTGCCATCTCAGCCTTTTCCTATTAGCAGTGATGGATGAGCAGCTGTGTTTTTGTGTCCCATAACTCAAGGCACATGTTACATCTGGGCACAGAGCGACTGTGGAATTGCTATGGAAACTGATCTTCCTCTTCTGTTCGTGGCTTGGGTAGGGATTCGTGTCACCAGGCTGCCTTAGAGAGTGCAGACTTGCAATCCAGGAGTTGATGCTTCTTGGAAAGGAATTAGAATATATACCTCCCTCCTCTCTCCCCATTTAATTTGGAAATGTTTCTGGCGCCGCTTCTACCCTTGTTTGCACACTTCTTCCCCCGCCATGATAGCTGTTGCCGCTGACACACTGACAACACGCACGCAGCGTGTTTGGTTGTGGCCAATTCTATTGTTGGGGGCAAAGGAGCTGTTCTGTTTGGCATGTTTTGCTGGGAAAGCAGCTGCTTCTGTTTCGTGTCGGAATCCATCACAGCCTGCGCTGTGCAGCATTAAGGCCATCTGCACAAAGACTCCACGGTTGCCTCGAAAGGGATAAGGGCTGCATAGCCTGTGAGAAGGAAGGAAGGGAAAATGCAGAATAGAAGGGTGCAGTATTGATCACTGGGCAGCTCCAGGACTGGGCCATTTCCTGCCCTCTAGAGCAAGAGCAATGATGCCATCAGCCAGAGCCCCAGGGGGATTGCTTGACTTTCCTTGTTCTGGCAAGTGAATAAAATGATAAGGAGGTTATATTCAATGATGGCATCACATTTGGTGGAAGAACTTCTGCCCACACTGTCCCCTCTCTTTCTCCTTCACCCATGCATCCCTCAGATCTGTTTTTGGAGTACTGCAATTATCCAGGGCATATTTAGGGGACAAGGAGAGGGAAGGGAAATTCTGTTGCTCAAGGGGAAGTCCTTGCACTAACAGGATGACTTCACCAGATGCAACCCATGCATCCCTATTGTTTGTGATGGGTTAAAGGTAAAGGGACCCCTGACCGTTAGGTCCAGTTGTGGATGACTCTGGGGTTGAGTGCTCATCTCCCTTTATTGGCCGAGGGAGCCAGTGTACAGCTTCCAGGTCATGTGGCCAGCATGACTAAGCTGCTTCTGGTGAACCAGAGCAGCGCACAGAAACGCCGTTTACCTTCCCACCGGAGTGGTACCTATTTATCTACTTGCACTTTGACATGCTTTCGAACTGCTAAGTGGGCAGGAGCTGGGACCGAGCAACGGGAGCTCACCCCGTTGCGGGGATTCAAACAGCCGACTTTCTGATCGGCAAGCCCTAGGCTCTGTGGTTTAGACCACAGCACCACCCACTTCCCACAATGTGATGGGTTAACATAGAGGAAATCAAAGACCATGGAAAGTAAGTATGGATTATAAGCATGGCAGACAATAATGGGCTCCTCTTTCCTTGTCCTTGATCAGGTTTCTAATTAATCAATTAACTGCATTTTTATTCCACCGACAGTGTGTGTATAAAATATATCTATTGTGGGCTGATTAATATATGCTTTTCGCCAGTGCTTTTTTCTGGGGGGACGCAGAGGGATGCATACCCCTAAACATTTTGTGAATCTAAGTTTGGCCTCATTGAGGAGCAGTATTTCAATATGAGTAGGAAAATGAGAGTACCACTAAACATTTTTTTTTAGAAAAAAAGCACTGCCTTTGGCTGATTAACATTCTACGGCCTTTTAAATGTTTTTTTGTGGGAAGAAGGTTATTGTTTTGTTTTCGTTTTAACTATTTATTTTGTGCTTTTATCCTGTATTTTTTATCTTGTGAGCTGCCCTGATATTTTCGGATGAATGTTGGTATATACATCTAATTAATTAATTAATTAATTAATTGTTCATAATGGTGTACAAGGTGCACATTTATACAGAACTTATCAAATAAATGCTGCCAAATAAAATCATGTTTAGTAGGAATGTACCAGCCATGAGATTGTTTGGTTCATATAAATAAATCATGGACAGCCCCCAAAAGTCTGAGGAATATTTTTTACCAATAAATAAATTTGCTGAAGCTAAGTCCTCCATGAAACATGAGCTTATTTGAGGAGGAGGTGGGGGCATAGATGCAGACTGCTTCTTTGGCTGTGGCCCTGTACATTTCTTTGCTGCTGAATCCGATACTAACAGGAGACAGTGTGAAGAGATTGCGGCTCCCTCCTTCCCCCTCTGTCATTCATCCCAGCTTGATTCTCGTGGCCCCCGTCTGCTGTGAAAAAGAAGGGAAAAGCAGCTTGCTGGCACTTTAAATGGCAGCACTTCTCTGCAAGATTGCCTGCGTTTCTAATTATAAGCTAAAGGGTGCATTTCAGCTGGCTGAAGATCTTTTGTTAGAGCTCGGCTGAATTCATTCTATAAGTGTCTATTCTATGACTGTCAGCTGATTGTAACAAACTGGGCATTAGGCTTCGTCCTGCTGTTCGTGGGGGTGTGGGGGTGCGCATGTGCCTGTGAATGTATCAACACAGCTGCCTTCAATTTTGGCATCACGATGAGCTCCTGAGCACTTTCCATTTGCCACTACAACATGGGCATCAGCACAAAGGAGAAGACCAGTTCCCCTGCTGACCAAGAATTGGTAGAACCAAGAAGGTAGGGAAGGAAAGCCTTGTCCAGATTACTAAAATAAGCAGCCTTGGAGAAAGGCACCATGGCCAAGACTTCTTGGATCACCTTAAATAAGGTAATGAAATAAGGGGGGTGGTCCTGAATTATTGTTCAGAGTCACACCCACCTCCCCAGTGATTCTGTGGTTGAAAAACTGGGGTCTGGAGAAGAGGAGGACTGCTAAACTGGTCAAGCCAGTTTATTTGGCCTTGTCTGTTAAGTATCCCCTTTTGTGATGAAGGTTTGGGACAATATATTGCCATGGGAACTAAATAACTGCAGGCACCTCTGGAAGGTGTTTGTCAATATGGCCAAAGAGGATCAATCTCCCTTCCAGGTCATCCAGTTGCACCTGTGTGAATTGCAACTACAGCTTGTCACAAATTGAGACTGGGGAAAAAGGAAAGAGAGCTGAACTGCTTTCTGATAGGCTCTGGTGGTGATGGCGGTTTCCTTAAAAATCGGATGGGGAGCAGTGAATCTGGAGTTAAGCTATGTCTCTTTAGCTATGCTCAACCTGTATAGAAGGGACCCAGGTGGTGCTGTGGTCTAAACCATGGAGTCTCTTGGGCTTGCTGATCAGAAGGTTGGTGGTTTGAATCCCCACAATGGGGTGAGCTCCCATTGCTCTGGCCCAGCTCCTGCCAACCTAGGAGTTCTAAAGCACGCCAATGCAAGTAGATAAATAGGTACCGCTGTGGCAGGAAGGTAAACGGCATTTCCGTGCGCTCTGGCTTCCACCACGTTGTTCCATTGTGCCAGTAGCGGTTTAGTCATGCTGGCCACCTGACCCGGAAAGCTGCCTGTGGACAAACACCGGCTCCCTCAGCCTGAAAGCGAGATGAGCGCCACAACCCCATCGTCGCCTTTGACTGGACTTTACCTTTACCTAACCTGTATAGATATGTCAATAATGCATACATCATCACAAAAAGTCTCCTCCTACCTCATTCAAAACAAACACAACTGGGTGTATGTAAGAATAGCTTTCTTTCTGTGTAGAGCTCTGGAAACACATGGTATTGTTTGGGACACAGATTCAAAGGGGCACCTCTGTCTTTTCTCCCGTAAGCAGGGCTTAAGAGGAAACAGATTGAAAATAAAACCATCATATTGCTGAACATTTAGGAGTCAGAAATTCTGGCCATCTATGGTAGATCACCCCCCAACCTACCTTTCCCTCCACCCATGATCTTAATAAAGGCACTGTCAACATGCAGAGGGCTGGGAGGCCAGCTGGCTAGCCCCAGCTGGGCCATCTCCTTTCAGTCTTCCCGCTGTGAAGACCATTGGCCTCTGCCCCAACGTAAATCAGCGACCCGGGCTTCAAAGCCAGGGCACACTATCAGCAGAGTGAACTGCGCACACAGAATAGGCGTGAGGCTTGTGAAAGCATACTACAACTACAGATTTATTAATCATAAATCAGAACAAAGAAACATGTCGTCTCTCTCTCTCTCTCGTCGTTTCAGAGAGAACGGGAAAAGCAAAAGCTATACAGAACGGAAGTTCCCAGCAAGCTGTGCTGGAATGTAAACAGACATGTGACACGCAACAGTTCCACACGTCTGCTCCTTCAGGTGGAATGGAAATGTCAATAGGCACACCTCATGTAACTGTGTGTTGCTTTATTGTGCTTCCCAGATCTTGCTCCTTATGAGGACGTGGGTGCAGCTCTGCAGACAGCCTGGCTGCTTCTGGGGAAGGAAGCCTCAATCCACCACTGCTGCCGTTGCCCCTCTTCTGACCATGGGAGTGGAGCTGGCTAGTGTTAGAGCCAGGTTTTTCCCCTCCTGCCCCTGCAGCCAGGGAGTGGGGACCTTAATAGACCATAATATAGTGCAAACATAACTTATACATGCAACTGGAACTGAACCTGAGATATGCCTGTAATCATGTCTTCTTCTCAGGGGGCTCCATTTACTGGGCTTGGAACCAGATGAAGCAATTTGAACTTAGTTTCCATGGAAATCCTTCAAACAAGCTAGCCTGTTTAACTGCCCGAGTCTCAATCCAACCTGTCACAGTTCTGCAAAGATGGCCTAGAGTTCTGCTTCTACTTCTTCCCTTTTACTCTTGTACAATGCCATCTTATGCAGGCAGGCATGCTTGGAAATCAGTCTCATTGCATTCAATGGGATTTACTTCCTAGTGAGCCGGTTTGGAGCTGCAATCCCAAACCCAGTGACTGGTGGGTATGCAAGCCTCCATAGACTTCAATGTGATTGACATTGCCAAAATAGTAGACTTTTAAATGATTTTTCTTGGAATTGTTTTTATTTACTGAATATTTGTTAGGCTGAGTGTGAACACTGCAAATAAATTTCAAAATCTCAGAATTCTTAGCACCTGTTCAGATGGAAAACAACAACAACAACCCACAATTATTTGCATAGTTGAGGGGCCCCTCCAGAGTGGTGTTCCATTGTGAGAGTATTTTGCACCATGTCTTGACACAATAATAGTGCATTAGTGGTGCATTTATTCTGCTTTGTTTGTTGCCCTGCCATACTTCGCCAGTAGCTGCTAGATTACCTCTATTGCTATCCGGAGTGGGACAAAATTAAACCAGAAGATTTCTGGTATGAAAAGTTATGGGATTTCAGTAGGAAGTTACAGCTAGGCACTTCTTAGAAATGAGACTGTGTAACCTGCCCCAAAACATTTGCAGGTGAATACAGGATTGTCAGTGCAGACTGCACTCACTCATAGCACTATGAGCACAAATAATCATGAAGCCATGATAACAGCATAAATAATATAAAACTGTGACATAGGTTAAAATTTGTGCTTTTAGGTGTGCCCAGTATTGCTTGAAATGCAGGTCATAGTTTTACAGTTCCGGGGATTATTGAATGACTTATTAGCAAGTCTTTGTATCTGTTAAAATGCTTCTTAGTTGCCTAAAATAGTTTCTCTTACCTCCTCAAATGTTCTTGGGAGGGACAAAATTTCCTTTTCAGCATCATTCACTTAGGGATTTAAAGGTGAAGGGGTTTAATTGTTGTTAAACAAGTGTGTCCCTTGTTCTTTCCCATGTCTGATAGCCTATAGAAAACAAATGGGTAACCTGTGGTCACTTCTCCTCTCCATTTTATGTGCTGCTGAGGCCTCCATGCCATCACAGTTCTTTCCTTCCTATGTGGATCATCTTTATTTGTGCAGGCTTTGAAAAGTGTTTCCCCTTCTTTCCATGTAATTTCAGAACAACTGGAAGGAGTTGTCTTTTATTTGATAAAATATATTGTTTTTAATACCCCGCCTCCCTGTTGTATCACTTGGAGGAAAGATGTTTCCCCTCCAGCTGTTTGGTAACAAATATATAAGATTTACTCTTTGTCTCTAGTATACTGAAGTCAGAAAAGAATGGTTTTCACATGCTTTCTGAAACAGCAGCTCTGTTCACCTCTTTTGCTGAAAACAAAAAATACTCAAATATTTATTTAAGGGTAACCTCATCAAGCCCAGCTGGGCTTGCCTCCAGGTAGATCTGCATAGGACTGAGAATTTTTATATGTTGGTGGAAATTGAGGCAGGGCAGTCTTTATTCTGCATTAGTTAATTCCGTCCATCACCAACTCTGGCATGCGGCCCATGACAGATTACCTCCAAGGGAAAGCGGCCCTCACTGGGGAAAGATTGCCCACCTCTGCACTAGAGGAATAGCGAATCCTCTTCCATGTTGCAGTGTGGAAATGTTGACAGGTAAAACATACCATCACTAATCACTTTAAATCACTCAGCCAGTCAAAATATAGCTTTATTAATATGCATGCTGCAAACTCGCTGCCTCTCTG